>NW_028301608.1:72837500-74087500 GCF_987345545.1 Pholcus phalangioides | reverse complement strand
TTGCCTAAATATAATTTTTTTCCTTGAAAATATCATATTGGTTCATTATTAGCCAAAATGTTTCATTTTTACCACATTTTATATCCTTGGGGTACATTCTGATGTTATATTTTTAAATGACATAAGATTTTATAAGTGGTTTTTTTCAAAAAGTCTCATAAAAGTGGCCAGAATATATATATATTTTTCATATGAAGTATCTTAGTTATTTAAAGTTATATATAAAAGCCAAAATTTCTCATTCTTACAACATTTTCTAACCTTTGGCTACATTCTGATGCTCTATCTTTAGCAAATTCATGAATAAGGATTGCATCACACATCTAAATGTAGTGGTGTATTACATATCTCACAGGGTTTCTTTTTCCCTTCACAAAGAAGCAGCTACAGTAATGACACCATCATGCTAGGGGCAGGTGGTCCTATAATCCAATAAAGACACCAGCTGTCCTTAAAGGACAAAGACTAGTGTACTAGTTCTAACATTACCTCACATACATTTTAATTTTCTTTCCCATAAGAAGTATAGCACATCTCCTACTGTATATCTCCCAGTCTTAATATTCAATAGTTGTTTTTTTTATACTTTCACACTGTTAAGCCCAGTTAATCAAGGTTCTACTGTATAGTAGTAACAGATTTCTGAAAAATAATCAGCTATATACAGGGTGATTATAATTTAAGTTTTGATTCCAAAACTATACAATAAGTACTGATCAGAATGACTTGGAAATTTACATGGATACTCCTGAAGCAATGGAAGTTTCTTTCGCAAAAGAAAAAAGTGTAAAATGTGCAAGTAGACGATGCTGTACTTGGCCAGCAGTATAATCTATTTTGTGCAACCACAACATTTCGGCACTTCCACAGCATCAGTGTGTGGATAGAATTTCTATCAAGATGCACATTGCAATACCAGCTGCTGAAGACCCATTTTGACAGGATGCACCTTAACCCTTGCAACTTCTGGCTGTGGGGGTACCTCAAAATGTTATAAACAGTGGTCAGATTAAGTGGTTTAATAAAGCTGAATTGCAAGCACATCCACATTATGACCATGGCATACTCCGATTCTGTTGTTGAACAAGAATTTTTGTGCTTTCAACCTCATAGCCAGAACACGCGGTGGGCAACATATTTTACATTTCTTAAGTAAGTTGTAGTTATTTGTTCAATTACTTCGTTTTTTGTGATGTTTCCATGAATTATGAAATCGTGCAATGCTATAATTAAGGTTTCATTCTGCCATGACTGTCTATCGTTTCCATTCTGCGCGCAAATTTCCCGCATGTTGGATGATGTCATTAATTTTACATTTTTAAGTATTTTTTCCCCTTTATCAAATAAAATTGAATTTTTTCAGGAATATTCATGTCAATTTTCAAGTCATTCTGACAATCGTTCTTTTTTCACAGTGTTTTGAAATCAGAACCTTAGTTATAATCACCCCGTATATCGTAAATCATTGCTAATTAATCTGCATTATTTATGCTTCATTAAATACATTATATTCACCTAATTTTTATTACTTTTTGCAAAATAGCTTCCTAATTAAGCATACTGAAAGTAACTGGAGAAAAACCTTTATATATTATATGATTAATAATAACATTAAAAGAATTTCCAAATACACAGTAATCCATTGAGTTAAGCAAAAAATAATTAAATTGCAAAAGTTGGTTTTTGTTAAAATGTAAGAAATATTTATTGATTAATTAGCATGGGAATAGTGTTAATTACATTAATAAACATTTTATTTTAGTTAATTATTGGAAGTTTGAATGATTTTTCAAGATATTTTATTGTTTTTAATGTTAATACTATTTAAAACAAAAACCGGTTTAAACCAAAAAAACCAGTTTTTTTACCAACTCTGCCACAAACTAGCGAAAACTTTTACTCGTTTTTGGCACACCGAGTAAGATGCCATTAAGAATATTTCATATTTTTATAAAAGGAGGTTGATGACGTAAGCATCATTCAACCTTCCCCCCCCCCCCATATCGATGCTGACGTCATAATTGAATGACCCCGAAAATAAAGAAACCTGAAAGATATCTTTCTGAAGGTTAAAAAACCCCCCGTAAAACCAGATGTTGCTCGGGCTCTGCCCCATAAAGCCGGGTTTTCCTAGGAATAGAACTTTTGCACCGTGTGCAGCGTGAAAACGCTGATTGGTTAAAAACTTGAAATTCAGGTTTTTTTTTTGACCAATCAGTTTTCCCGATGCGCCCACTGTAGAAACCTGTTCCTATGAGCAGATTTTCCATGCCGTGTGCAACGTGAATCACCCAGCGCGACACGGCGTCTCCTCACCAATAAAGAAGGCACTGCTGTTTTCCTACAGAGCGCAATACGGCTCACGACAACGCTTTACGTCGGGCCTGACCGGCGGATTGCTTCTGAAGGAGTTGAATGCGTCGTGTGCCGTGCGTTTCACCGATCTTTTCATTTTTGTTGTGTTCTCTTTCCCTTTCCGTCAAACCGGAGCATGCAGCCGATAGAGTAGCTGACCCCAGGGCCATATACTACAATATAGCCGCCCTGATCTGATGCGCCACGCTTTTAAAACACAAATGCGTAGCGTGATTATGTAACACATTTCTGCTGAAGCGAAATGATTCAGTTCGGTTCGCGTGGCGCGAAACGCCTACTAGGAAAACCCGGCTTTGAACGCTCATTACGAGATACCGAGAGAGAAACCTAGTCTCTCATGGAACCTCTTGTGTGTGGATAGAGCCTGTCCCTACCCCCTCTTTTTTTGCCTTCTTATTTATGACAACCGATCTCCCAAACAGATTCTCTTTCCTCACTGGACTTCAGTTTTTAACACTTTGACTATATGGTATGGTGCGGGGGCGAAAAGATACACTTGTCGTCGTCCCCTGCTCCAATGGAACTGAAAAAAAAAATTCCCTTCTTTTTTTCAGTAGCGAGTTGTGATGTGAATAAAACACGTGAAAGAGGGACCGAAAGCAGTGACATTTTGCGGTTTCTCGGAATTTTCGTAGTAAGACATCTGCCGTAAACAAAAGAAGGAAGGGATAAAATAGGAATAGTAGGAAAGAATTGGAATAAAATAGGACGACTGCGACGAAAGTAGGAAAATAGGAGGGCATTTCTAAAAAATAGAAAAAATAGGAGCGCTGCGAGGTCTGGTATATATATATATACCATTTTTAATGTATTTGCAAAAGGCGGGGGGGGGGGGGGAGAGCCCAAATGACGGGCCTGACCTGGGAATTACTAAAAAAAATGGATTTATGCCCTAAAAATAAATGCAGCAGAACCTCGATAAGTGACTATCCTGATAACTTGACAAATATTATTCTCATGTTTGGCATATTACTAAATTCAATGGGAGAAACCTCCAAGATGTCTAAACCCTGTTTAAGTCAACTGAAATTTGTGCTGTGCTATCACCATTAATTTTTTAAATTACCTGTGCATTGGCCAAGTCCATGAAGTTTCAAAATATTGCTCCCTCATATTTCAACATTTCCTCATTTCATTGTTTTCACACATAGTGGTGTCAGAGCCGGGAGTGTGCTCGAGCACCCACAGTATTGTGGCAAGCGTCAGAGCACCCACACATTTTATTCAAAAATTAAATCTTCCTACGTACAACTCAAGATGGTCATCCACAGGTATGAAACACTTCCGACGCCCCTTTGCAGATATTCTTCACACCTCAGGTCACTTCCCACTGTTTGGAACCTGAAAATTCAACCTGCGGGCTGTGAGTCAAATAATGATCAACTTTTTTTAAACACCGCTACTGCGACATGATACATTTTTTTGCACTCTAATATGAGATTCGGGAACTTTTTGCAAAAAAAAAATTAAGTAATTTTGTTTATTTGAGATATAGAATTGTTCACATATATATGATTATGCATGAATACAACAATGATAGCAAACCATTGTGAAAGTACGATCAAAAAAAACTTCACAAACATAACATTTGCTTTAAGTCAACATAGACAGTCCCGAGTTATAGAGGTTTCACTATTTACTGACATGAAGGCGAAATTACTTTAAAAAATTCAACACTCTGACAGATGATTGAAATTGAGAAGAAAAAAACACCATTGCTTTTTAGCATCAAATAAATGCTTCTGTAATGTTTATTTTGATTACAAACATTTCCAAACAAGGTGTCGACATGCTCAAATCTTAACAATGCCTTGATAATATGCATGATGCAAGGTTGTGGCAGAATATACTAGAAACTGCAACATATGTTGCAGAACATTGTGTTGTTGCAAAACAATATTGGTAAAACTAAGAAAAGAACTCTCTTCTGCACATGAAACACTATCGTGGAATTTTCACTGCAGAACATTTTTTGTCAGCTGAGGGCTAATTGCAAAACATTCTACTTTAGGGCCAGCTATAAAAATTTAGATTGATAGATCGTACACATCTTTTCCAACTTCAACCTACGTTGAAAGCTTTTTTATTTGGTATACAGTGTGTTTAAAAAAGAATCACCCGATTTGAAATGTGTATATTACGAAAAACATTTAACATAGGCGCTAATTAAGATTAATTTTATATTACGTGGCTAATTATAGTTTTTTTACAAATCACATTAAAGATGCTCAATATGCCCACCTTGGGATGCATGGCATATGTCTATACAGTAGTCAAATTTGTTTCAAAATTTTGCTGGAAAATAAAGTCATCCGAATCGGTTTCTGTGGGAAAAGCCAGTTTTCAAACGTATCAAGATATGACATTCCTGTAACAGTGGTCTCTATGAAAAAAAAGGGGGTCATACATCTTTCTCCAAGAAATTGCACAAAAACATTAACTTTGGGCGAGGCGCTTTTATGCTATACAATTTCATATGGTTGCTCCATACCCCATATTCTAACATTGTGGCAGTTGTCCATGCCACTTACATGAAAAGTAGCCTGGTCACTACATGTGTTAAAAAATTGTCATCTTGTGGCACATTCTGTTGCGTAGTCGCCATCTTGACAAACACCAAAGTGACGGCAAAGGAATAGCATTAGCGCTACCTGTTGGCAACTGCATGAAACTCGAGATTTGTCTCTTTCTCTCTACCTATACATTATTCAATCAAAACGGATTAAAAGCTGAATAGTTGTGATTTTTTTTTTCAAACACCCTGTATAATAAACACTGTTTACAGCGAACTACTGTACTTTCATTGAAATGCGCCCTGTAGCATTACACCCCTATAAGAATTATTTGTTATAAACCAGCATGGGCAGAGATCTAGGGGGAAAGAGATCTCTGCCCATGTCTCCCCCAGGGTCAAAGGCGGAGCCACCTTTATAAGCAGTGTGCAGTTGCTATTTCAAAAACTTTTAACATTAATTTGCAAGGTGCACAGTAAAATATAGACACTGATGTGAGGATATATAAATCACACTATATGTACAGTATTTACAATATTTTATGCATATCATGCCATGGGAATCATAAAAGGAATTATATACAATAATTTCATTGCCAAGGCACTGACCCCTGAGGACTCAAAAAATAATGTGCCAAGTAATTCCTAACAGTGTTTGCAGTGGAATTATGATGCAGAACACTTGGTGGCGATGAAGAGGTAAAGATGGCGTGTGCCTCGGTTGCTTCTTCAAATTGCTTCGGGGTATATGTATATCCCTCTTTTTTCCGGATGAAATTGTGTAGCACACACACACTCTTCACTATATCCACTACTTTGCTGTTGTTGCGGCACCGTATTGGCGCACTTAGTAGCCATCGTGCCAAAGGTGCATTCAACTGTGGGCATTCAACTATTTTTCTTCCCCTGCTCAATCTATAATTGAAGACTCCCTTCAAATTGTCAAGGATTCTTTTAGAATAGAAACACATTAAATTTTGCAACAATGAGAATGCCTCATCTGCCACAAAGTAATGGGGGAAAGCACTGTCATGTTCATGGCAGGGCAGTCTGGAGGGAAAGTAATCTCCAGTTGCAAATGTGTCAACCAATATTTCATAGCAGACGCTCCAAATATGCCGTCATCACTATTCCTACACGCATACCTGACCTCTACCATCGTGAATAAACCATCTGCATCGCAGCATGCTAACAGCATGATGGAGTTGCACGATTTATAGTTGAAGTTGGTAGAACCTGTCTTTGGAAGTTTTTCTATACGGATATGTTTTCCATCCACTGCACCCATGCGGTTTGACAGGTTCCACAGTGACGAAAAATGTTCTGCAATTTGTCTCCATTGTAGCTGCGTTGTCAGGTTTTGCCAAATATTGCGTGTGTAGCTCATCCCACAATATCTTTGTAGTTTCAGCTACAATCCGCCCGACTGTGGTCTCCCCGAGACAAAGTACAGACCAAAGGAGACAAAGGTACATCCTATAGCCAGATACCTGCAAAATAATTTATATCAATTACATGGGGGTTGGAGACAACAGAAACATTGAAATTCAAACCAAAAATTTGTATTTTTTAAAAATTGAAAATTGTATTATTTTACCTCACTTTTAAAATATACAGTCTAACCCTGATGTAACGCTACCATTTGTCTCGCAGATTTCTGGCGCTATAATGAGTTTGGCGTCATATCAAATCACAAATTAGCACATCTAATTCCTTTTATGTGGAAGATTTGTGCACTGAAAAATTTTGTCACTAAGCGGGGTTGACGCTACAACAGGGTTTGACTGTATGTACTTTGTAACTTGGTCATTGAATATGTATTTCATCCTAGGCCTTCTGTGTCAATTTTTCGTGTTTTTATTACTGCAAAGATAAATCGAAAAATTTGAGGACTACCTTTGTGAGCAAACTGCGACCTCTTCTAAGTGGTTCGGGAACAAAACTAAAAAAACCTTATTACTTGAATGAACCCATGCAGTTCGCCCTACCTTTTGTGAAGACTGCGGGGGCACCAAGTGGGAATTTGTTGCCTGTTCCAATGGGACATTCTCAAATCGTGGATCAACCCGAAAGCTGTCAAGTGTCAACTGGCGACAACTCTTTGGGACTTGATGACATAGATATCCCAGACTCGCCACCCAAACCAACCACTCCTCCATTAACATCAGCTGTAGCATCACTTCCCGACACAATCTCAGAGCAGCAGTGGGATATCCCGAAAGCGAAAGACCTGCAGCACCAACAATGCAGATGCCGCCTTTGCCGAATATTTCAGCATAAAGAAGGTAAAAATGACTGCTGTTTCTGCTGCACCTCCTCCTACAGATGATCTGAAAGAGTCCATGCAACAGTTCATCGGATGCCTTTTACTCGATCTCAGGTGGATGACTAGCGCACAGCTCAGATTATTTGAGAGGAAGTCTATCCTATTGGTAGACAAAATTCTTGGAACCAGTCCCTTTGAGACAACACAAGCTGTTGTCCAACCAGTGGAATTGATACAGCAGTGCCCAGATATCAGCTTCGATTCACCATGTGAACAGGCTGACACCAGTTTGACTGAATAAATTGAAATAATAAAATCAGTGAAATCAATACATTTCTCAACAAATTCAAATCAAATGATGAGATAAAACTTCATTGTCATTTTGAAACTATGGATTTCATTATCAAAGGATTAAAATTAAATAAAAGGTCTAATATGAAAAAAACCCAAAGAAGCCAAACTTGAGTTTTCATCCTAGACATTTTTATTTAATTTCATCTTTTTTTGAAACTGAGTTTTATCTCATCATTTGATTTTATTGAGAAATATGTTTATTTCCCAGCTTTTATTCATCTTGTGACTAAGAATTTGCTGTGCTTTTATAGTGTGGTTTGAAATAAATGCATTGAAAGGGTTCATCAATGCTATCACTTGATTTAAAAAAATTGATTTAAATCAAAAAATCCAAATTCTGTTTTTTTAGTTTTTTTTGGCTACTTAAAATTAATCATATACCACTTCATATAATTGTATACTTTCTGCATTGTATGTAGGGATATGGTTCCAGTCTGATATTTACCCATTCTAAAATTTGTTTTCTCCAGATATATTACTTCTTTTATGAAGAAATATTCCTCATATGACAACCACATTATTAGGCTATTGACATTTGAATTTTCCAATTTAAATGTATAATACAAAGGTTTTTAACAGCTGGATGAAGGGAAGATATATTTAGGAAAGAGAAAATTCAACTGCCCTTGCAGGGAATCGAACCCACATCCTCTCACTTGCAGGGTGAGCACCCTTGACTACAAAGGCAATGAAAATCTCAATCTTTCCTTCAAGCTCATGTGCACTGAACAGGACTGTACATGGATTGTCGGACTCAATTTAGGCCAAAACTCACAATTGCTGACACTGCCACCAGATGGCTACTTAACTAGATTTGACCATCCATGTAAGGTCCCGTTCAGTGCACGCAAGCTCCAAGGAAAGATCAAGATATTTTTTGCCTTTGTGGTGTAGGGCACTCACCCGGCAAGTGAGAGGACATAGGTTTGATTCCTCACAAGGGCAGTTGAATTTTCTCTCTTTCCTGAATATGTCTTTGCATCAGCCAGCTGTTAAAAACCTTCTATGGATAGCCGAGAGTGATATCGTCCTCCGATGAATGTATAATGTTTAAATTTAAAAAAATTAGGTAATTTGAATTTACCATTGGCCATTTTATTCATTATTAAAATGAGGCTAATTTAAATTGTCATATTCTGTTGGGAAGTAGTATGATCTGTGTACCATTGGTTTTTTATCTGCTGTGTGTGTGTGTGTGTGCGTTCTCTAAACAAATCTACAATTTTACACTAAACGGGGCCAGACTTGAATGATAGGCTATTGTAAAAGTTTGGCAAAGCTGAGCAAAAGAAATGTTGGTGTGGTAAAATGGTTTGGTTGGGTAAAATGGTTCGTGGACCTCGACAATATCTTTTGGAACGTTTACTTTGATTACAAAATGATACGTTTCAGACATGTTTATCCCTTTATATAGACGATTCATTTTTGGGCTACTGACCCATATACATCTTGCATTTTGTATCAGTAATATTAGACGGTGCATTTTTGTTTACTTGTTTCACAATTTCCCAATGCAGGTATTTAGCTGGTCCTTAAAGAAATTTTATATCTATTTGTGAATTTTATTAACTTTTTATGTATCAATATTTTTTCCCACTTGTGTAACATGATTTATTTGTTTTATGTGCTTCTTAATTTCCCAACATGGTATTTATGTGTTCCTTGGAGAAATATTGACTTTTTATGTGTCAAGGTTTTTTTTTAATATAATTTCCTGAACTAATAAATTCATTTTTAAATAAATTAGGGTTTCTATTCATTGTTCAAATTTTGATACATGAAGTAATATGAAAAAAAAAACTTACCTCAATGTGATCAAAAGTCGTTCTTCCGAACCTATACATTCTCGAATGTTGGTATTTCGTTTCCTTATAGCTGGCGAAATAATTGCCACCAGCTCATTATATGTCTTTTTGGACATTCTATAAAATGCCATAAACTTAGCATCACTTTCCTGCAGTTCTCTTGCTGCCACAAATAGCCTGCTATGAAAGTTCCTTTCAATGTAGGGATGAACCCAATGCTTTCTCTTTTTTCTTTCAATTTTTTTGTAGAAAAGCCTATTATCGCTAGAACTATTATCGTAGCCTCTTCATCGCTAGAACTTTCGATATTTTAACAACGAAAAATAGAATATATGTGAAAAAATAATACTTTTATGTAGCGCACAAAATAACAAGGAAGAAAATTACAAGGCAGAGAACAGGTGGAAAAAGTGGCAGAAAAGTAGGAAGAGCATGGGTACAAAGGCAAAAAATTGTCCAGTTCGCTGGTGCAAAAAATCGGCCTATTGGCGGATGCTAATCGTATGAATCGTGTAATCACCCATATTGTTGGAAATTTGCCGCAATCGCTCGCCCAGTAATCGCTCTGTGTGCGGAGGACCTTAGTGGCCAATGATCGGTTATCTGAAGTTTAGCTATTGCTGTTTCTTATATAGACATGATCAATACAAGATTATGATCGAGTACACGAATTAATATACAACTCGTAACTATTTTTTGCTAACATGCCAGTTAATTCCTCGGTTTCATGGTTTATATTCAATATATTAATATTAACATCACCTAGACAGATAATACAGTAAAACCTTGTTAAGTCGTCGTTTTTCTTCAGGCCTGTCTAGATTTATAGACTGCAATGTTATTAAACCCTCATTTACTCATTGCTAATTTTGGTTAACTTGTCACCATGAAAAAGTTCGAGAGAGAGAAACATAATTTCTATGGCTTCTTGTAAGAAGATAGCTTGTTAAAAGCATTGCCATATGCTTAAAAGTCACCATAAAAGCCTTATGTACCAAAACGGAACAAAGTAACGAAAGTTACACCGGGGGAAGTTCATTTTCAGACTAAAGTTTTTGAAACATTAGGGATTATTAAACTAGACCTGATTTCTGCATGGGCCCCCACTAATTTTTAGGGCTTCCAATTTAAATAAATTATCTTTGTTGAAAACCAGACATTCTTTCCAAAGTTGAAGTCTTCTAATGTGTGCTTTTCCCAACCCCGGGCCCTCCACAAGTCCCTCAAAGTGGACCCTGTGTATGAGATTACCTTGTAGTTAGTATGTGAAAGATTACCTTGATAAATTTTACCAAGATTACCTTGCAGTTGTATCATGAATTACTGATAAAGAATTAAAACACTAAAATTAAATTTCATCTATACATAAAATTGATGTGCAGTAGTTCTGTTGTGAAGAAAAGCTAACTTTACTAACAGGTTCCTCTGATTGATTTAAATTAAAAATTACTAGTATAAATCAAAGTATACCACAGTGCATTTTAACACAATAAATTGATAAAGTAATAAGAGCTCTAAAAAAATCATTTTTTTTTCTTTTCCAATGTATAAATTCTATTAATATCATAATTTTAATAAATGTTATATTACTTTAAATTTATACGATTTTCATAATACTGCACATAAAAACTGACGACACTTCGCTCAAGTCGTCACTCCGCTTAAGCTGTCATAATTTTTCGATAACATGAGGTGACAACTTATCAAGGTTTTACTGTATTATGTTTTATTTTAGTTGTAATTCGTTTATAAATTCAATGGATGAAAAGTCATGTGCTTGATATATCAATAAAATACAAAGATCTAAATGGTTAACACGAAAATAAATGATTTCAGCAGTAATCATATCTATACTGAGTTTTTATACAGTATAATTATTTTCAATGTATACTATTACTCTTCCAGATTTGTTTCTAGTATGGGTGTGATAAATTCAGTATTATTTGATATAAATCAGTGTCACCCTGTTTTATCTAAGTTTATCTTGTTTAGTCAACGAAACAAAATCAAATGAATAATTTAAATTTGCCACATATACCATCAATTAAGCAAAATTTTTTCTCACGCTTCTAATATTTACATGTATAATATTAATCCCATTTGTTGTTAAAAATTCAATTACATAGTCAATAGATTCAATATTAAGGTGACCAAGGGCGTAAAGTTATTGAAAATGTTGGGGGGGCTCAAGCCCCATACAATGGAACCTCGTTTATTCGTCGCGTCGTATAAACGAGCTTTTTAAGCACGTCGCCGAACAGTCGGGTCAAAGCGTCGTATAAATGCAAAAATCGTATAACTGAAACGTTATCTCAACCTTACTCTTCCGCAAAAATTTCCCTAAGAAAACTAAAAATTATTGTAATTCAAAACCATATTTCATGAAATTGAAATCAAGAAAAAATTATATTACAAAAAAAAATTACTCTAAATACAGCACTAAGATTGACATAATATTGCTGTTTCATAAACCTCAAGCACTCTTATGATGTTCCTTTCAAGATTTGAAATACAAAAATGCGTTATTTATAAACTTAAACAAAAAATTCGTCTGTGTTGTTCGATTTCTATATTCAAGAAAAAAGTGAATAAAGCATCGAGTTCAGCTCTTCTGAAAAAAATCAGTTCTGTTTTAAAGAACTGTTTTTGCGTGCATCTACGGTCAACAATCAACCTCCGTTAGCAGTCAGTTCATTTCGGAACTTGCAACAGATATTGTTGAAGCCACCTCCATTCCGTGGTCGCATCCGCAGGAACACTTTGAAAATGATTATAATTTTTTTCAAGGACTTTTAAAGACTTGAAAATGAACTTTTTCTCCAAGGATTTTCAAGGAGGGTACGAACCCTGTCCCTATATATCAGGGCTTGACAAATCTCGGGCTCCAGGTCACCATGGCGACTAGAAAATCGGTATCGGCACCAAACATTCTCTGCATGTGATTGCTAGAGTGGAATCATAGGATGACGAAAGCAGTGTGGCTTTCAACATGGGAGAGGGGGGGGGGAGGTCTCCGTAAGTCCTGAAAAAATCTAAAAAACATCATTTCGGACCGTTTTTCTTCAGCAAAAAACCATGCTTGGCTCTTCAGGAATATGGCTGTTTCCTACATAGTTTTTGATTTGTCAAGATCGGCTATACTCAAATGACATCAAAACAGGAATCATTCAATGTTTTAAAACAGTATTGAAATTTATACTCGATGAAAAATTCAAAAAGCATGGTCATATAGGCTTATGCAGCCAGAGCCGCTATCCTATAAAATGTTTGACAAATGATTTTACTTCATGTTCATTTCTTTTTCTCTTTAGAGGGGGGGAAGAGGACAAAATCACTGAAAATATTACGATTTGATATTTTGGTTTTTTGTTGGTCGGCATTTCTTCGAGCAGAAATACTTAATTTCGTTTCATTTGTGTTCAATAATGTGCATTTCAATATAGTACAGGAGTACCGTATTTGATTTGCAAAAAATGCAATATAAACAAACAAAACAAAAATATTAAAATGTCTGAGTGAGTACAGTGTTTAAAGAGAGGAAAAATGCAACACCATACTGAGCTCTTTCACGTATTAATAATGAGAAAACTATTATTGCGTAATTAATGGCAAAAGTTTGGTGTAGATAATATCTGATATGGTGATAATCTCATTATGAAATCAATGATGCAATAATTTTATTGCATCAATTAAAAAAATGTGAAGGAAGAGCAACTTTTTGCACATTAACCCTATATAGTCCCGTTGATTTTTGAATAGACATGGTAAATGGTCAAAAAACTACAAACAGGTTTTTTGGTATTTCAGAAAGTACATCCTTTAGTGTCATTTCAGTACAAGGTACAGCTATATAAGTACAATAATTTTTATCTATCTAGAAAAAGCTGATTCCTTGTTGGTGTCATATTTGAGAGCTGTCCCAATTTTACGTGCCCAGAGATTTATATTATAGCACCAAATTGAGGGAAATGGAAATAAAATTCAAGGACGAAACTATTCAACTTTGCTGCGCAAAATTCTATCTGTTTATAGATAACATTAAAATTAAGGCAGACTATATTTTACCCTTAATTAATTATTTTAGCTAGTTAAATCCAGTATAATTAATTAAATTGCTGTGATGATGTATTGTTTCAGTTAAAAATATGCTAACAGTGCCAATTTACATCGGTTTCTGGAAAAAAAATAATTTTCAATACGTTTCATGGAGAGAACCATAGAGGGTATAAAAACATTGGTTTCGATTTTATTTGGCCAACATAGGTGATCAGTTGCTATTAATATTAAGGTGTGCCGCAGATAGCAAACGTTTAAAAATCCATTGGCATAGCAGCTCGCTTATTTTTCTTAACAACAAACACTTCAGTATTAGTATAATACTGAAGTCATACTGATATCAGTAAAAGTATAAATACTTTTTTTTTTAATTCATAAATCAGAAGGGGGAAAATCTTTGTTTACATGTAATATACGTCTGAGCGAGTGCTTATTAACCGAAATTTTAGTACTTGTATAACACTTATATTCAACGTATAGTGTTTTTTTGCTCATATACTACTGATGTATGTAAAAAATTTCAACGTTGAAGGACCTGCAGGACCGGTAATTATTTTTGGTCAAGCATTATCTTATTTGCAATCATTTTCAATAAATCAATTGGTATCAGTTTTGACCATAAACACCCACGTGATAGAGATGCCATTCATATTTTATCCTAAAAATTAATTTTAACAAAAATAACTTAATAATCTAACGATATGAAAATTTTCAATCATGTAATGCTGACCAGGGCCTATCGAAAACCACGGTTTAAATCACCAGGAATAACCAAACATAGCAGCAATAGCAAACAGTTCGAATGAAACGCATATTTATACATTTCGTTGATTTAAAATAAATATTTATTGTATCCTCATGTTGTTCATGTCAAATACTCACATTTAAATTTACGCAAAAAATACACACAAGAACCTAGTTATACAATTATATAGTTTCTGAACCGGTCCTAATTTCTGCATGAAGTGGCCCATTTAATTTAAACAGCACAGTATTTACTCTATTCGCTAATAAACTAAACATCTTTGACCCTATTTATGCAGGGTTATAATTGTACACTTTTTTCTAGGGGCACTTCAAGTCAAAGGTCCTGACTTGCAGAAAAACCAAAAAATTTGGGTGTCATAAGATGTTTTTTTTACACAAATTATTTTCGACTTATTTTGTTCCTTGTTATTAGAGACCACTGTTTAAGCAAAACAAATTTGAATAATCCAACTCGCAGTTTTCCAAACTTTTTGTTTCATCGTCCTCCTCTTCAGAATTTGTTTTTTTCTCAACCCCCCCCGCCCCCCCGGACCTTTCCATGCCCCCAAGGGGCGATATTGCCCATTTTAGGATACTCTGATCTAACTGATCATAACTTCAATAACAATCTCTGTTCCCATTCTTCTAATCACTATCACCGAATATTATTACCAAAACCTCTTGTGTTGTCTGATCAATAATTTCATGGTCGGTTTTCTTTCACCTTTCGTAGTTTTGTAATTTCTGAACTCCGGATAATCCACCCTCGGATAATCGAGGTTCTACTGTACTTCAGATTTCTTTAACAATCTTGTTCCAAACAATGTTTGTCGTAAAAGCTTTTGGTCTCAAGAATATCTGTATAAACATTTTATGCAATCGCAAAATTCCCAAAAAATTAGAGAAACTGCTAATGAGGTTGTACTTACCAAGATTATTGTTGCTCTGCAACAAATTGGGCTTTGATGATGATTCCTTCATCATGAAGGATGAGTAAGGATGCAACGATCGATCGATCAGCGTTGACTTGAAAATTTGTAACATGAACACTCAACGATGACACTTGTATTCAAAAACAACTGGATGTTCCTTCCTCTTCTTATATGCTATAGTTAATATGACAATCCTGTTTTCGGTATAAAAAACTCTGTACAGAAAAATTTCTCACGTCTTTGTGCGCAACCATTTGTCAGCAATTACCTTTTGTAACTACTATAGTTCTGCTGGTCAAATGGTGATTTGGAACTGGTTGAAATGGTGATTTGACCAGCCGAATTCATCTTTTGTGAACATTTCGGATGTCTTTTATTCTTCGTTTTTCTCTCATGGTTAGTACATCTGTACAACATAAAAATGTAACACTGTGCTAGCTTCCTGAAGGAGGGACACATAGATGTGTGTTACTTAAACACATGATTCAGTTAGATGGCGGTATCCATGACTGAAAATTTCGGGAAAGTTCTCACGCTTCCTCTGGGAAAAATTTCCAATACATCTGGCTGCCCATTCCTGTGCGTCTTTGTTTGGAATTCGCCTATATATATGTGTGTGTTTGTGTATGCTCCGCCTCGCTTCAGGGCAGTTGTATTCTAGAAAGGCTACTAAATTTCTACAGTGGAACAAAAATAGTCAAAGCGCCGCTGAGAGGAAAACTACAACATCCATCTCATTATTGCTATCATATAAAGGGGAATACACACGTTCAGTTATGCCTGCACAGTTATACCTGTACAGGCATAACTGCGCAGGCATAACTGAACGGTTTGATGCATCCACACCATTCAGTTATACCTGTGCAGGCGAAGCTTCTGGAACCGGTTCTAGGCAATCTGTGGGGATATTTTCGTTCTTCGATCTCTGTCTCCGCGGTCTTTTGATCAGTTCGGATTTTTTCATAGTCTATAAAGTTCGGAATTTTCTAGTATGATTTCCACAGATGATGCTTTGGGTGTAGTTGGATTGGTTACGGCACTGAAAGTTATTAACTCAAAAAAAAAGAAAAAAACGGGTAACGTGGTACAAAGATAGGTTTAAAAAAAAGGCAACAATATTAGCACGTTAAATTATTACAGGAATTGAGATTTGCACCAAAAGATTGGCCTAATTTTCTCAGAATGGATCAAGATACCTACTCAAAGCTTCTTTTTTTTTCAATTCCTCTTCGCAAACTGTTTATTTTTTTAACAACACTGTGTCTTTTCGCTAGAGGATCTATTTCTCTCATTACTATCATCTTTCTTAATTTTGTTATGGCAATCTTTAGTTTCACCTGCCACAAGCATTTCTTATTCCTATACATTTCAATGAATTCTTCCAAACATTCGCGCTGCCCGTTTCGAAGATCGCTCGTCATTATAAACCTCGAGTCGTGAAAACTAAACTAAACTGAACTCTGAACTAAACTCTGGTGGAGTGATGAAATCGGTGTTTCCCAAAGTAGGACTATTCAGGCTATGAATGGACACAAGGGGGTGATGGGGGGTCGAGAGGAAAACATCAGTTTTCGAAAACTCAGGCCATTTTACCAAGGAAGCCTTTGTAAATATGGGCCTTGGGCAAAAAAAAAAAAAAAAAGAAAACTAATATTGCACACAGAAATTCGTACTTGTTTCATCAGAGCTAAAGTGTTTTTTTCTCCCTTTGAATGTGCGCGGTACATTGCAAATGTATTGTAACTGTAAATTGATCGGTAAAGCCTACTGTCACAGATCTCCACACCATCTGGGGTCCTGCATCCCCGGGGGCTGGTTTTACTAATGAATATTTTCATTATTCGAGCCATTTCCCCCCAACCCCCCCAAAGATGGGATTGGGATCAGGATTCTGGTTTCAGAGCCCGAGATGATTCCAATCATTCTTTTTTCCCACGTTAAAAAATTCACTATAGTGGCGGCTCGTCAAAGAGAATAGCCTCTGTGCTCTGCGACAGGATGTGGGTGGGAAGGGGCATGGGGGTGACGTTCAAGAGCCGCAACGCACACTTTGAGGAAGACTGCTGTAACGGAAGATGTTTGTTGAATCTACACCATAAGTACAATAATGTATTTTGATGTTACTAAAACCTCTCATAATGACCGATTTTCATGACTCAAGTAAAAGGCACTACTGCCTACTCATGCTTATCAAGAATGCTATCCATATCTACAGTGATTATGACAATACGTATAGGTAATAAAAGAGAAATTTTGGTATTACAATCGACGCCCGATATAATGACCCCTTTGTCCCGTCGAGAATGGACGTTATATTTGGAGCAAGGTCGTAGCGAGGGGCAGACTTGGGGGTGTGGTCGGGCCTGATTGGGACGGTCGTTATATAAGTAAAACATAAAACATTTGGGACTTACCCTACCAGTCTTTGTTGCTATAACGTGAAGTTCTCATAACGAGCGTCGACTGTATCTTCGAAAACCTCTGAATATACAGATAAGGGATACATGCACCTTCAGCATCGTATGATAGTATTTTCTTTTCGCAATAGCGTCGATTTAAAAAAAATAATTTTTTTGACTTGAAAATTTTTACGGTAACTTACGTAGTGTTTTTCCTTGAAAGAAAACTGCATTTTCACGCGACCTCTTACGATTAATTCAACTCAATTAGAAATTGACTTATTATTAAGCATAGTATGCATATTAATAGTATTACTCAATGATATAATTATATTATCAACCGTATAGCTCTCTCAAAGAATTTTTCGATTGTTTCCTTACGTTTAACTAGCGTAATTTCATCTGAATTTTTTTCTTTCAATGTTTGAGCTGAAAGTTGAAATTCGTTGCAATCTGACGAGATGTGTTCAGAAAACAAATTCAATGACATTCATTAAGAACTACATGTAAAAGAAAATAATAAATTGCAGTGAGTTTTGTCCTGTTGATGCTTGCTGGTTTTCGGTCAAGAAAGGAGTAGGAATCCTGCGTTTGAAATTGCAAACAATTGCAAACATTAACTGACTCGTATAAACACCTTGTGTCCATCCATAGCCTGAATAGTCCTACTTTGGGAAACACCGATTTCATCACTCCACCAGAGTTTAGTTCAGAGTTCAGTTTAGTTTAGTTTTCACGACTCGAGGTTTATAATGACGAGCGATCTTCGAAATGGGCAGCGCGAATGTTTGGAAGAATTCATTGAAATGTATAGGAATAAGAAATGCTTGTGGCAGGTGAAACTAAAGATTGCCATAACAAAATTAAGAAAGATGATAGTAATGAGAGAAATAGATCCTCTAGCGAAAAGACACAGTGTTGTTAAAAAAATAAACAGTTTGCGAAGAGGAATTGAAAAAAAAAGAAGCTTTGAGTAGGTATCTTGATCCATTCTGAGAAAATTAGGCCAATCTTTTGGTGCAAATCTCAATTCCTGTAATAATTTAACGTGCGAATATTGTTGCCTTTTTTTTAAACCAATCTTTGTACCACGTTACCCGTTTTTTTCTTTTTTTTTTGAGTTAATAACTTTCAGTGCCGTAACCAATCCAACTACACCCAAAGCATCATCTGTGGAAATCATACTAGAAAATTCCGAACTTTATAGACTATGAAAAAATCCGAACTGATCAAAAGACCGCGGAGACAGAGATCGAAGAACGAAAATATCCCCACAGATTGCCTAGAACCGGTTCCAGAAGCTTCGCCTGCACAGGTATAACTGAATGGTGTGGATGCATCAAACCGTTCAGTTATGCCTGCGCAGTTATGCCTGTACAGGTATAACTGTGCAGGCATAACTGAACGTGTGTAGGCCCCTTTATACCTGCGCAGGCATAACTGCACAGTTATACCGAATCGAAAAACCATTCCCTTCAGGTCGCCTGTGCAGGTCAACTGACGGCCCCTACACACGCTCAATTATGCCTGCACAGTTGGCCTGTACAGGCATAACTGCGCAGGTATAACTGAGCGTGTGTAGGACCCTTAATACATTGCTACCTCCAGAGGGGTGTACAAACAATGAGGAAGGAGATCGTACAAGAAGCGATATAGACCCGTCAACCAGTTCCCAAGTTAACAAGTGAGGTGGGGGGGGGTGTATTCTGTTGAACAGTTTTCTCTTTTTTTTTCTTTCTTTTTTTAACTCATAATGGGTATCTGTCACAGGCATAGTACAGAAGTGCATTCAAGAGGATTCACTGATGGCATTTTCTACTTCTGTCGCCAGCCGATCTACAGAGACAGTAAACAATCCTCAGCTAATAAAAAATAAATTAGTGATTGCTCTTTTCTGATGCCCGTGTCAGAAGTACGTGCTTTGTTGTCCTCAATGGTTAGGCTGGGACCTGACTACGGCGCGGTTGAGGTTGGGGGGGAAGGCATCATCTATAGTTTTATTCTGTCAACACACAGATACAACTGCAACCGCTGAGCGAGGTTTTTTCAACCGAGAAAATCCACATTTTTTGGGACGGTTGGGGTAACCAGAAAGCTGCCATCATGTATTGCAAAGGCTTGCGCTCCCTGATGACGGTTCGGCTGGACCTGCGGTTGCTCTCTTCCATTGTCTATTAAGTGGTTTGACAAGGAGGGTGATGCGATTTCGGATGCACTGGACAAAGGAATTGCTCTCCTTCTCAGGCTGCCATAAAAAATGAGAGAAGACAAATTCGAGGAACTGTATGGTGAAGTTCCATGCGACGGAAACTAATTCTTTGTTTGGCGCTTTTGCACTGATAACAATAAAAAAAACCAATGAAGAAAAAATTAAATTTTTCTAACTAGTGAAATTTTTTTGCTTTCCTACATGAGCATACATTGAAACTCGGTTATAATGACATTCATAAACTAACGTGATTACGCTAAAACCGAGATGTATATTTTAGAACACTTGAATGAAATGCATTGGATCCCGATTATAACGTGTTAGCAAAAAACCAATTAGTTACCTCTTCCAAAAGAGTACAAATTACCACGGGGCCCAACAATTTATAATAAATTCATAAAAAATTAGAAGTAGAAATAATCAGACATCTGAAGGAATATATTTTTATATTTCCAAATTCTCCATATCAAACTTTTGAAACATTTATTAAAAGCCTAAGTATGAACCGGGGATGAAATATGTCCCTAAGAGCTGCATTGTGTGTTTTGCTTTCATTATTGTCTTTTTGTTATTTATTTTTGTATCGTATATGAATGTGGCTGTCTATCTGTTGTTTTTGCAATGAAAAAAAACCCATCTAGTCCAGCGGTTCTCAACCAGTGCTCCGTGTGAACTCCCAAGGGCTCCGCGGCCCTCGAGGAAAATAAAAAAATAACCAGTAAATTTGAAAAATATAATTATTAATATTTTTGAATAAAAATAAATCAGTAACTTCGATGAATAAATAAAAAATAGACCTACGGGGCTCCACCATAGAAATTATATACTGGAAAGTCCTCCGTGGGTCAAAAAAGATTGAGAACCGATGATTTAGACAAAACGTTGTATGCGGGTAATATCGAAGAGTGCACCAAGACAATTTTCACACCTACCGTTCTTTTCAACCAGTTTTTAATTTACATACACAAAGTCGCAACTAGGGAGAGCGGGTCCACTGCATCGAGTGCTGAACTAGAGGGGGCGCCGAATTGCCACTTTAACACCACTCCTTCTAACCTTTCCTTACACGGGACGCCAAAAGCTTGCTAGCTCCAGTTAAAGTATCCAGCTGCGGCCCTGTTTGTACCTTAAAACTGATGAACAGGGCCACAACGACATGCGTGGTCAGCCGGGGCAAGCACGCATTTTGGCGCCCCCTTTTAATATTGAAGGAGAGATGAAAGGTTAACATTTGCGCTCCTGTCTGGCTCGGAGTTCGGGGCATCAGTCAGTGCCGTCTTAACGCATGGGCCCACCCGAGCACGGCCCGGGTGCCTCAAGAGAAGAGGGGCCTCCCAAAAATGAGATCTGATTGAAATTTTAAAGGATTTACCATGTAAAGCCTCCTAAAAACCACTTTGTCCGGGGGGCCCATAATACTCTTAAGACGACCCTTCATAATGTTGTATCATAATGTTTTTTAAAATTTGATTTTTTACAGTTTTTAAAACATTAAATTTTCAGAAATTTTATTTCGATTCCTATCTGAATTTTTTTTTTCTGACCATCAAAAGAAATATATATTTTTTTAAATAGGTGAAAATAATTTTTTTCTTGATTTTTTTTTTTTGGTCATATGGGGTTTCCCAAAATTACAATTATTATGCTTAATTTCCATTAATTAGAAATTTAATTAATTGGAAATTAACTTTAATTACAAAGAAAAACATGCTAAATTCATGGCCAATTTTTTTAAACTTCAAAAATATGTTATTTAAATAGTTTTTAATATATGTTATTTAAATAGTTTTTAATATATGTTATTTAAATTAATTATGATGATTCCAGTCATGATATATAAAAAAATTTGTGCGATTTGGTCACGAATCGTAAAAGAATAAAAAATGGGTCAACTTGTAGGTTGCCTTTCTTCAACTCTGAATTAATTTCAAACGGCAAATATTGCTACAGAAAATTAAATTCCATTACATGAATATTTTTATTAGTATATACAGTAAAACCCCTCCATTTTGTGAACACGGACAGGACAAAAAAATTAAATCCATGTAAAATGGGTGACCGTTAAAAAGAGGTTTGAAATTCATACTTTTATATATTATACAACTAAATTATTATTTGTCCGTAAAAGAGGGAGTATCCGTTAAGAGGGGGAGCACGAATTTGCATGCTAGCTGGAGCCAACTTCAGCTTGGCGAAAATAATTTAGCCAATCCCGAGATGTCACGTGACATTAAAAAATAAAAAAACCCCGGTTGCTAACAGCAGTGTGTGTTTCACGCGAAATTCGACGGTTGCTGATAAGATCAACCGCGCCAGCCGAACCGTAGTGTGCCGGCAGCCTTAATCCTGCCTATTGCGACCCAACGCTTTTCTTTGATCTTGTCCCAAAGCGATTTGTCTTGTCCTATCTACCCGCGAAAGCTGGTTGTCTGGAATAACTACTATATGGTCATACAGGCCCCCTAACTAGGCTGGGGCAACCGGGGCATTGCACCAGGGCCACATGCCTAATTGGGCGCCACAAAATAATGTACATTTATTTTGCATAATAATAATCCTTTCCAAGGGCCCCCAGAAAAAGTGTGCCCTGGGGGCCCCGAAAAGGCACGGTATGGTCCTGTGTTCATAGAAAAAGAATGTTCTCGCTAAACATGGAAAGAAAACCTACAATTTTTTCTTTGTTGAATTAATTTTCAATTTGAAATCTTATAAACGGATGACCGAGAGAGAGGCTTGAAAAGATCTCTCGTCCAAAGATCTCGTTGTAAAGTCATAACTATTAACATCATCAGACATACATTGCACTATAAATATGCCCCCCCCCCCGCTCAACGGTGGGACTAACCAACACCTTCTAGAGCAATCTGCTTTAGAAGGTATTGGACTAACAGGGCTCCAGTGCGGGGGGGGGGGGCGATTCCCCCCCCCACCTATCATTTTTTGTTTTTCACACGAAAAATTCACTATATCCACCGAAGGCCCCAGCCTGAGGCCCTGATGCAGGATAGGGGATGCCTATAACATCTCTTTTATAGTCCTTGCCAACAAAATTAGTGAAATGGGATTACTCGTTATCAAGTTATCGCAGCTTCCGGTCATTTTTAATTTGTCCCCGAGTGACGTTATACCGAGGACTGACTATTTATGATTTATTGAATTTTAAATAGATACATTTTGCGGCACTTACATACCGATATTGTGCATGCATTTCACTATTTATAAAGGGGTGGCCAACCTGCTTCCTTAGGTAATTGAAGATTAATTTTTACTTTTTAAATTGAAGAAATTCTTTTAAATTTGTGAGCGATATTTTTCTTATGAATGAATGAGTCTTGCAGCCAACTTGTAGGCTATCTCCCTTTCCCCCGCCCCCCCCCCCCCCCACCGATAATGTGCAGTAGGCCATCTTTGCAATGACCTAATTGATAACTTTTTATTGAATTAGTTTTAGTTTCGTTTCTCATCTTCGAAATTCCCAACCAGATGGGGAGAAAACGTTGAGGGGGCGGGGATATCACATACCTCATTGGCGTTGCTGTCACTGCCTTTTCAGTCACCTCATCAATAAAAATTATACAGTTTGTACAATTTTTATTGATACACATGCACAATTTAGATTAGGATGTTCAGTTTTCCTACTCAAAAATTCAAAAAAAAATTCTGATTTTCTTTCCTAAATGAGCATTCTTACGAAAACGAAGAGCCAGTCAAATTATATTAGTGGAGGGTGCAAATCTGTTCCACAAAACAAGGGTTATGGTGTTGACTACACTCTTCAGGAAGACGTTGGCTGAGGTGTTGGACAACATTTAACATTTCCATGAGTGCTGCGAACGTAAATAGTTCAGGAATCCCTTAGTTATAAAGATAATATTTTGTATTAATTGTTAAAATGTAGTGGTGACTTAACGAATGGGCCAATAAAGCCTGGTCGAGGGGTTTGTCTTGGACCTTTGAAAAATTATCATTTATTTTTCATTTCCTTTTTTAAAATCAATATTATAATTCACTTGTTGTTTATTTGATTCTATGTTCTACCCCACCCCAGTCAACCAGTCAAATTTTGTTGTAAAGGGGCTTGGAAAATGTTTCGGCATCGGTCCTCAAGATCTGTTATGAATGGGCATTTAGAATGTGCTTTTTCCCCAATATTTTTCAAAAAAACATTGGGGGGGGGGGCCTAAAAGTTATTGGTCCTCCCGCATATACGGGACTCAAGCGTGTACGAAGGAGAGGGAGAATGCATTGCACAATGGTTTTTTTCAGTAATTACTGGGGAGGCTCAGTCCCCTTACAAAATTTATTGCGGAGGGGGGGGGGGACTCAAATGGCCTCAGCCTCTAGGTTCTGGCACCTATTCTTTATAGAGTGTAATTTATTTCGGTTTCAATATCATTGCTTCCCAATTTTCAACCTCCCCCCCTCCATGCATCTTTAGGCTTATTTTCATGTCAGCGCCATGGCCGTCCTCCGGTCGCAGTGAACAAAAGAAGAGACACTCAGTTTTTGCCACAGGCAAAGAAGAAAGAGCCCCCTCAACACCTCAAAGAATCTTCCTCTCCGCCGTGCCTTCTGGCAGTAAGGCTGCCGGCACACTACGGTTCGGCTGGTGCGGTTGATCTTATCAGCAACCGTGGAATTTCGCGTGAAATTTCACTGCTGTTAGCAACCGGGGTTTTTTTATTTTTTAATGTGACGTGAAATCTCGGGATTGGCTAAATTATTTTCGCCAAGCTGAAGTTGGCTCCAGCTAGCATGCAAATTCGTGCTCCCCCTCTTAACGGATACTCCCTCTTTTACGGACAAATAATAATTTAGTTGTATAATATATAAAAGTATGAATTTCAAACCTCTTTTTAAAGGTCACCCATTTTACATGGATTTAATTTTTTTGTCCTGTCCGTGTTCACAAAATGGAGGGGTTTTACTGTATATACTAATAAAAATATTCATGTAATGAAATTTAATTTTCTGTAACAATATTTGCCGTTTGAAATTAATTCAAAGTTGAAGAAAGACAACCTACAAGTTGACCCATTTTTGATGCTTTTACGATTCGTGACCAAATCGCACAAATTTTTTTATATATCATGACTGGAATCATCATAATTTATTTAAATAACATATATTAAAAACTATTTAAATAACATATTTTTGAAGTTTAAAAAAATTGGCCATGAATTTAACTTTAATTACAAAGAAAAACGTGCTAATTTCCAATTAATTAAATTTCTAATTAATGGAAATTAAGCATAATAATTGTAATTTTGGGAAACCCCATATGACCAAAAAAAAAAAAAAAAAAAAAAAAAAATCAAGAAAAAAATTATTTTCACCTATTTAAAAAAATATATATTTCTTTTGATGGTCAGAAAAAAAAAATTCAGATAGGAATCGAAATAAAATTTCTGAAAATTTAATGTTTTAAAAACTGTAAAAAATCAAATTTTAAAAAACATTATGATACAACATTATGAAGGGTCGTCTTAAGAGTATTATGGGCCCCCCGGACCAAGTGGTTTTTAGGAGGCTTTACATGGTAAATCCTTTAAAATTTCAATCGGATCTCATTTTTGGGAGGCCCCTCTTCTCTTGAGGCACCCGGGCCGTGCTCGGGTGGGCCCATGCGTTAAGACGGCACTGACTGATGCCCCCGAACTCCGAGCCAGACAGGAGCGCAAAAGTTAACCCTTCATCTCTCCTTCAATATTAAAAGGGGGGCGCCAAAATGCGTGCTTGCCCCGGCTGACCACGCATGTCGTTGTGGCCCTGTTCATCAGTTTTAAGGTACACACAGGGCCGCAGCTGGATACTTTTTTAACTGGAGCTAGCAAGCTTTTGGCGTCCCCGTATAAGGAAAGGTTAGAAGGAGTGGTGTTAAAGTGGCAATTCGGCGCCCCCTCTAGTTCAGCACTCGATGCAGTGGACCCGCTCTCCCTAGTTGCGACTTTGTGTATGTAAATTAAAAACTGGTTGAAAAGAACGGTAGGTGTGAAAATTGTCTTGGTGCACTCTTCAATATTACCCGCATACAACGTTTTGTCTAAATCATCGGTTCTCAATCTTTTTTGACCCACGGAGGACTTTCCAGTATATAATTTCTATGGTGGAGCCCCGTAGGCCTATTTTTTATTTATTCATCAAAGTTACTGATTTATTTTTATTCAAAAATATTAATAATTATATTTTTCAAATTTACTGGTTCTTTTTTTATTTTCCTCGAGGGCCGCGGAGCCCTTGGGAGTTCACACGGAGCACTGGTTGAGAACCGCTGGACTAGATGGGTTTTTTTTCATTGCAAAAACAACAGATAGACAGCCACATTCATATACGATACAAAAATAAATAACAAAAAGACAATAATGAAAGCAAAACACACAATGCAGCTCTTAGGGACATATTTCCTCCCCGGTTCATACTTAGGCTTTTAATAAATGTTTCAAAAGTTTGATATGGAGAATTTGCAAATATAAAAATATATTCCTTCAGATGTCTGATTATTTTTACTTCTAATTTTTTATGAATTTATTATAAATGGTTGGGCCCCGTGGTAATTTGTACTCTTTTGGAAGAGGTAACTAATTGGTTTTTTGCTAACACGTTATAATCGGGATCCAATGCATTTCATTCAAGTGTTCTAAAATATACATCTCGGTTTTAGCGTAATCACGTTAGTTTATGAATGTCATTATAACCGAGTTTCAATGTATGCACGCATTTTGGCGCCCCCTTTTAATATTGAAGGAGAGATGAAAGGTTAACATTTGCGCTCCTGTCTGGCTCGGAGTTCGGGGCATCAGTCAGTGCCGTCTTAACGCATGGGCCCACCCGAGCACAGCCCGGGTGCCTCAAGAGAAGAGCGGCCTCCCAAAAATGAGATCCGATTGAAATTTTCAAGGATTTACCATGTAGGGCCTCCTAAAAACCACTTGGCCCGGGGGGCCCATAATACTCTTAAGACGACCCTTCATAATGTTGTATGATAATGTTTTTTAAAATTTGATTTTTTACAGTTTTTAAAACATTAAATTTTCAGAAATTTTATTTCGATTCCTATCTGAATTTTTTTTTCCTGACCATCAAAAGAAATATATATTTTTTTAAATAGGTGATTTTTTCCTTGATTTTTTTTTTTTTTTGGTCATATGGGGTTTCCCAAAATTACAATTATTATGCTTAATTTCCATTAATTAGAAATTTAATTAATTGGAAATTCACTTTAATTACGAAGAAAAACGTGCTAAATTCATGGCCAATTTTTTTAAACTTCAAAAATATGTTATTTAAATAGTTTTTAATATATGTTATTTAAATAAATTATGATGATTCCAGTCATCATATATGAAAAAATTTGTGCGATTTGGTCACGAATCGTAAAAGCATCAAAAATGGGTCAACTTGTAGGTTGTCTTTCTTCAACTTTGAATTAATTTCAAACTGCAAATATTGTTACAGAAAATTAAATTTCATTACATGAATATTTTTATTAGTATATACAGTAAAACCCCTCCATTTTGTGAACACGGACAGGACAAAAAAATTAAATCCATGTAAAATGGGTGACCGTTAAAAAGAGGTTTGAAATTCATACTTTTATATATTATACAACTAAATTATTATTTGTCCGTAAAAGAGGGAGTATCCGTTAAGAGGGGGAGCACGAATTTGCATGCTAGCTGGAGCCAACTTCAGCTTGGCGAAAATAATTTAGCCAATCCCGAGATGTCACGTGACATTAAAAAATAAAAAACCCCGGTTGCTAACAGCAGTGTGTGTTTCACGCGAAATTCCACGGTTGCTGATAAGATCAACCGCGCCAGCCGAACCGTAGTGTGCCGGCAGCCTAAGGATCGGAACCGATGAAGGGTGCAATTGGGGATTGAACGGCAGGGAAGAAATGAGATAAACGTATTGTCATGGAACAAGAAAGCCAAAGACCATCCAGATTTTTTAAAAGAACTAAAATTTTGAGCAGATTGTTTCCATTAACTAATTCATAATTAGGACAACTTTTGGTTAAAAAAAAATTTTTCATCATTGCAAAATGAATAAGCCATATTCATACGAATTTTTGGGGGGGGGGGGGGGGGCTGAGCCGCGTCTTCAAAAATGTTGGGGGGGGCTTGGGCCCATGGGCCGTATAGAAGTTTACGCCTATGAAGGTGACTTTGGACTTACCATACTCATTCAGTGGATCATTCCCTGCACTTCATTTTCTATTCTGTCCAGTTCTTTATGATATGTAGTAGTATTTAACTAGCACATTTTTAATAGGATTTTACCATTCTTGAAAGACCGACGGTCCTGCACGTATATTTACGTGTGAAGTTGACCACCTCCAAATGGTCTTGGCTGCATTTTCACGTGTGAGGTTTTTGACTTCCAAAAGGTCTTGGCCATAAATACAGGGTGTCTCGAAAATAATTACCCGATTTGAAATGTGTATATTACAAAAAATATTGAGCTTAGGATTTTTATATCGCATGGTTAATCAAAGTTTTTTTTCACAAACCAAATTAAAAGTGCTCAATATGCTCACCTTGGGATACAAGGCATATGTCTACACGAAAGTCAAATTCATCCCAAACTTTTGTGAGCATGTTTGCATCGACTGCGAATAGATTTCTGTGGACTATGTGAGAAACTCTGTCGGATGCACTCCCCATTTTCATCTGACATGTGGGTATGGCCAAGGGATTTCCCTTTACACAGACAACCTGTGTCTTGGAATTGTTTATGGGTCATTTCCCAAAAAAAGTGTACAAACTGTTTGAGATTTTCTAATTTTTTTTTACAAAATTTCAGAGCACTCTGATGGTATAACTTTAATTTTTTTATAGTTTTTCATTTAATTCTCTGTCATGGTGTTTCTTAATTTGTTTCAGATGGTACCTAATTTTTTTTAAAAATCATTGCAACAAAACGTCAAAATCTGACTGTCCCAGCTTCAAAAAAGTTTTAAACAAAGAGACTTGGTTCAAAACTGGAATTTTTTTTCAGAAAACTTGGAATCACCTTTTATATATGTGCCATAGATGAATAAAACTGACAACAAAATTTCAAGAAAAAATTTTTTTCTTCTTATGAAAAACTTCTTATTGTTTTGTTTGTGACCCAAAATTTTTCCCATTTTAAAATGTCCACTCTGTTACGGTCATTTGGGGAATATATTTTTATACCAGAATAGCTATAATACCCGGCGCTGCCCGGGTTTTCTTCAATGAGGCGTTTTTGGATCATGTGATATCTCCCTCTCTTTTTCTTGAGGGACATACAAACCGTGTCCAAGTTTACCAATATGGTGACCTGCGCGATTCATGAAATAAACAAATATAGATTTACACAGAAACATAGAAATGAATATATATTTATCTTTTTTTAAGGGGTGCTAGGTATTTCGACCCCCCCCCCCCCCCGAACTTCAAGTTATCCATTTGTCTGTTCCAGCTTCCAAAAATCCTTAGTTAAACCTGTGGAATTTTTTCGATGCACTTTTCACGGGCTCATAACTAATTTTAAAATATCCTAACCCACATGAATTTATGCAAATAAATATCAAAAGAGACAATATGGAGACATTAATTTTCATACTTGAGAAGATTTAAATGAAATCAATGATATTGCTCGAATATCCAACTCAAAAGTATACGTTTGGCTAATTACTTCATATTTAATCTCCTGGGCTTCGTATATCTCTAAGCGAACTGAATATTTCAAAAATCGAGAATTCAATACAATTTTTAAAATTATTGATGGGGCGGAAAATCCCACTAATTTCCGCATTTCTACAGTAAAATCGACAATTTTAGCACTGATTTCTATGAGGATCACCCTTTTCCTGACTCTCAAAGCGATGCTGATGATGATTATGACGTCTATTCAAAAAGCCTGATTACTGAAAGTATATTGAAAATGTGGCAAACCATTATAAAGGCATAAACTATTATACATATACTAACAGGATTAAAGAAGTGACAAACCATTGTAAAGGCATATACACGTCTGAAACGCATTGCTAGGGAACCACGGTAACCAAAGTAAACGTTCAGAAAGTGATTGTTGAGGCCCAAAAACCATTGTTGCCCAACAGTTTTTCCCCCGTTTGGGGCATTTGCCCTGGGCTGACAAAATTTTAAAGGAGCCTATCGTTCAAGTCGGGTCCCATTTGGTATATATGCAAAATTTGGCCACAATCGATCTAAAATTGTAGATTTGTATAGAGAACATAGACACACAGACAGAAAATCAATTTTATATATATAGATTAAATCTGATAACACTTATAAGCTCATTGAAAGGTTTAATTTTAATGTTCAATCAACAATTTTGGATTTGACTTTTGTAAAATGACATTCATTTTATGTCTTTAGTACCAGATTTTTCTGTCAGATGTCATCTCTGTTACATCATTATTATAAATAATTAAAAAAAAAATTTTCCATCTGTATCAGCATCTAGTGATAGCACATGGAGATATGCTTCAAATTATAATAAAAGTGTTCCCAAATCATTTAAATTTATAATGAAAAAAAAATAATTTTTGCTAATTTGTCCTTGTAATATATATATTCAATTTAAACACTCTTTACCACATTCTCCCCATCATATTTTTTCAGTTATATACGAAAATTAAATAGTACAGATCGTCCAAATCACTGCCAGGCACAGATCCTGGGAGATGTGGCATAAGGGACATTTTAGTATGAATAAAGGCCATTATATGACAATACATTCTGTATTTTATGAGACAACAATTATTTCCTTATAATTATTTTTGTTTCCTGCTCTATAACCCAAGTCTCACTGGATAAACTCCAGATCACTAATGTGAGAGACAAACACAAAATTTATACCAACATCAAATTACCATTCAATTTCAACAAAAAAATTTTAGAAAAAAGTAAAAGAAAGTTAGAATTAGGGAAACATGTTCATGTTGGCAGCACAGTAATTTGAAATATAAATTGATTTCACTATATAAACTGAGATTAATCAAAACAAAATCTCCTGAAACCATAGTTGATGATATAGCGATATGTAGCAGTCTCTAAATCCTGTATGTACTGCAAATGTTTGAATTGTCATGACGAGATGGTATCTATGAACGAAATTTCTAAATCACTGGATGAGAATAGCACTGTACAGTGTGAAGACTGGCAGTGCAAACAAGAAAAAGTGGAAAAGAATGGCAAAATGATAGAAGTTGCAAAAATAACAAAAGAGCAGAGATTGTGGAACCTAACAGACTTGATCAATGTTTTTCAAAAATAAATGAAATTGTTCAAGAAACACATTTTTAACATCCAACACCAATATAGAGCTTACCAAATATGCATTAGAAACATACAAAAACCATGAAGGTGTTCTGTCTTCATGTGGATTTCAGTGAAAATTATAATTGCAAATTATGTGTGTGAAGTGCAAAGTCATCATTTCGGAGGATCAAGAAATCAAGTATGCCTTCATACCTGTGCGCTGTATGTTGCGAAATGTGAGAAGCCAATTTCATTCTGCTCAGTGTCACAGAATTTGGAGCATGGACCTTCATCTATTTGGGCTCATTTGGAACAGATTTTGAAAGTAATGGAAGAATATGAAATAAATGTGGTTCACTTTTTTCTGATGAACCTTGTACTCAGTACAAACAAAAGAAAAATTTTTACTTATTGGACAAATATGTCTCAAAATATTTCAAGTGTTGTATTTGGAATTTTTTTGAAGCAAACCATGGCAAAGGAGCAGTTGGTGGTTTCAGTGCTGTATTGAAAAGGACAGCTGATAGATTGGTTGCATGTGGGAATGACATATCAGATGCCACTTAGTTTTTCACAATTCTCAAAGATGCCACCAATGTAAAATTGTACGAAATCAAAAATGAAGAAATAAAAGGTATAAAAAAAATTATCCTGAATGATATACCTATGCTGAAAGGCACTACGTCAGTCCACCAAATAGTAGCAACTGGCAATAGAGAAGTTTCTTGCTTTTTTGAAAAAATGCTAATTTCTGCGAATGCTACGAAAAGAAAACTTACTCTTACCAAAAGAAATACAAAACTGGAAGTTCCACAACCAATTTCAGAATTTGAATCTCTGGAAAATGACATTCAAGAAAATAGTGAAAACTAACTATGCTATCAACTCCAAAGGAAACGGCAATGAAGAAATGTCAACTCGTCTAACTAAAGCAGGTGTTCATATGCTCTTGAAATTTGAATCTGGTGGTGTATATAAATACAAATACAACGCCACAACAGGCAAATTGCCCAACGAGGTGGCTGACTTAAGAACATCATGGATCCCCGAGCCCCTACCTACTACTGCTACACCACACATGCACCCCCCCCCCCCCGTGGAACCCCCCAACGAATCGGTACATGCGGGAATGTACGTGTAGTGCAACCTGACGTAAAGTTTGTTTCTGTGTAATGCTTGTTATGTGTAGTGCTGTCATCTGCCCCCAGTTTTACTAACTATGAGTGAAGTGTTATGGTTGAATGATTTACCGTTGTAGGACTGTTGCTCTCTGTGGCGAGACTTTTTAACGGGGAGATCGGCTTGCATTTGCGCCTTGAAGTTGGGAACCACAGAAAACCAACTTCAGCCGACCACCACTGTGGGGTTCGAACCCGGATCCTCGCATCACGAGTCCGGCACTATAACCACTCGACCACCACCATCTACATACAGATACGTTGTTGTAGCCCAAAATGACATTGAAGATGATGGGGAGGTCAAAGTTGTGCCTCAAAACTATGAATGATGCTAGGAAGCTGTTCAGAGCTGATAGGCAAAGACATCTCTTACATTCACTTTGACCAGATTTTAAAAATTTTGCCAGAGCCAAAATTCAAACCACAAGGGGGCATGTGTTTTTTGAATTTCCTCATAGCATGGATGTTTTTCAAATGTCATACAGGAGTCTCTGGGAGACCTTTCATATTGTCCATATAATTATTGAAAAAATAAAAATACACTCAAATCAGTTTTTGTGCAGTGGATATGGACCGCATAAAAAAAAAAAAAAAAAACACACAAAACTTCACGAGTAGCTATAAAAAATATTTTTCGCAACACATTTAAAAAGTATTTTATTTATGCGGTGGATAGGGACCGCATAAAAAAAGTCCCACGTAGAAAATAACTCAAAACCTTACGACATAACTAAGAATTGCTTTTTTAAATGAAATCAAGACACGAGGCTTGGCAGCAGGGCCGCAACTAGATGCTTGGTCAGCCGGGGCAACAAAATGCATTTTAGCGCCCCCTCATAATATTGAAGGAGAGATTAAAGAGTGAAATTTGCGCCCCCTCTAGTACAGCGCCCGGAGCACCAGACCCGCCTGCACCCCCCTAGTTGCGGCCCTGCTTGGCAGATACTTGGAATCTCGTCAAACGTTTTGGAATCTGATTTAGAAAATACACATGCGAACATTTTTAAATATTCTATTTACATATGTAATTATTTTACACATACAAAACGTTTTTGTATGTCTCTCATAATGGATTCACCTAATCCAAATTCTTTACCAAGAGCTGTGGATCCTTCACCTTCTGCTATTTGTTTTAAAATCGTAGTCTTAGTTTCTAAGGAAATTGCCTTTCTCTTCGCTTTGTTTTTACCCTCATTCATTTTCAGGGATTATGTCGAAAAATAAAATAAAAATCCCAAAAATTTATATCTAAATGGAAAAAATAATAAACTTACCTTCAATTTGCGCTTTCAAATGATGGCTTATCTTAATGGTCCAGGAATATCAAAGCACTTTGAAGAACGTTAGTTAAATAATGCGATTATATACTTCAATACATATGTAATGTAATTGGCTGACGCAATACTTATGTGATGAAATATCAAAAATCAAAAAACTAAATGGCCGATCAAACTTACTAATTTTTTTTTAAATATTTAATTTATTAGACGCACAATATCAATTACACTGCGGTTTCATTTCCTGTAGTAGCACAAAACCATTCAAATTCAGACATTGGGTTGTGCTTATATCCCACAACCCAATGTCTGAATTTGAATGGTTTTGACTTACTACACTGACCTATATACACTGGTGTAAGAAATTAAGAGAATTTGCAGACCTGGTCGATTATCTATAGAACTACTGTACCGATTTTAATGAAATTTGATATGCACATACATTGATACAATACAAAACAAATAACCATTCAATAATTGTAATACACATGCATGATCCTTCATAACACTCGTTGGAGTCGGAAGGTATGAAACAGCAGTTGCAGAATAAACAAAAAAATGGGTTAATAGGGGTATCGTCCCGTCTTACAGATATACAGGTCTCTTAACGTGATTTCATACTTGAAATAATTCAGTTTATCATTTCCTGTGGCAATCGGTCCCACTCGTTCAGCAACGCTGTTTTCATTCCCTGGATGGTTCCCGGAGGGGGGGGTGGCGAGTTGAAACTGCCCTCCCAAGAGCGTCCCAGACATGCTCTATAGGGTTAAGGTCTGGAGATCTGGCTGGCCAATCCATCCGGCGAATATCCTCACTCTCTAGAAAATCGTCGAGCAGAAGAGCTCTATGTGGCCTCGCGTTATCGTCCATTAAAATGAACTCAGGGCCAACCGCACCCCTGAAAAGGCGAATATAGGGCCCCAAGACCTCATCCCTATACCTCACACCAGTGCCTCTTTCAAAGACATGGAGAGGTGTGCGGCCATCCAACATGATGCTTGCCCAGACCATTAAACCTCCTCCGCCATAATGGTCTATTTCGCGGACATTGGAGGGTAGGTAGCGGGTCCCTGGTTCTCTCCATATGAAAGTACGGCGACAATCTGTGCTTAGGCTGAACCGGGACTCATCAGTGAAGAGAACGGTCGCCCATTGATCCATACTCCAATCTCTATGCTCTCTGCACCATGATAAACAGATTTTCCTGTCCGTAGAAGTGAGCGGGATGCAAACAGCAGGTCTTTTTGCAAACAACCCTCTCTCACGAAGTCTTTTGGAAACAGTCACCCTTGATACACGGGTTCCTGTGGCTGCATACAAGTCACGAGAGAACTGAGAAGCTGTAGCACTCCTGTTACGCCTCGCTATAATTGACAAATGGCGAGCTTCTCTGGCAGTCGTGGCTCTTGGACGACCTTGCCCAGGCTTTCTCTCAATGGATCCGGTATCCTGGAACTGTTTCCATAAGTTACACATGACGCTGGGTGTTAAATTGAACTTTCTACAAATCTGGACTTGAGATTGACCTGCTTCTAGCCTCCCCACGATTCGCCATCTCATTCCATCATCTAAACGTTGGTGGCTACTCATTTTTACTGTTACAATTTGAAATTAACTGATTAGCTGCAAAATAACACCAAGAAATTCACAGAGGTGTGCTAGCATACGAAATGAGTCTTGACTTACACGCGCTTATAAATACTGTTTCTCTACTGGCTCTGCCTACACACAAGTGTACGCTTACATATTTGACATACAAGATTTGCATTTTTTTCCAGAAGCAGTGGTTTTACATTCAGTTCAGTTCTTTTCATGAAATTCGATAAAATATGCAAATTCTCTTAATTTATTTCACCAGTGTATATTGCTCCAAAATAGAATGTTTTAACCCTGCCTCTGACGACAGCCCAGTAACTTTAGATCCTTTCTATCCCTAGGGTCATAGTTTTCACTCTAATAAACATAAAAAAAGTCAATCAATGGTCATATCCTTCACCTCGGCTATCCTCCATCTGTTCTTCTTTGTCAGACTTTTTATGAGAGCAAAAGACTTATTACAGAGATGTCGGTCCCTGGAAAACTTAGGACCCTTTCACACGGAGTGGATGCAGATTCGGAAAAGGTTTTAACAATTGGTATATACTGAGCCGTTCAGAATAGGGAAAATTCGCCCGCATCTTCGAAGTATTCATATGGGTCCAGACGTCGTCCACATGTGTCAAAACCTAAGTGTGGGCTCTGCATTCGCACATACACATTTTGACCATTAGGTTATTCGGAGCTATTCACACAATGCAGATCGAACTTTTCCACATCTTTGGCAACTTTTTAAAGATGATTTTGCACGTAATTTTTTTAATTATTCGCCATAAATACCCTTAAAAACTCCATATGAAGGTCACTGTTTATCAATAGGATGTACCCACATACATCTATCCCTCCATTTCCTTCTGAGATGGAGATGTAGCAACTAACTGCCTTTTGCCCATACTTTATAATTTTAAACAATAAAACTTGTCAGCAACAGCCACTCACAGGACCAATATTATAAGCCGTTCTGTAATTCATTACAAATATTTTTTAATTGACTAAATACTTTAATAACTTAAATTTAATTAAAAAATTTTAATTTTTTTTATTTTTAAATTATTAAAATATTTAAAATATATAAATATTTAAAATTATTTGAAATATTAATTTTTTTCATTTTTGAAATTTTTAATCTTTTAAACTTTAAAAAAATACTTTTATTAAACAACGGTATCCTCGTACGGCGTTCACTCAAGGCCGGATTGACGTTTGGTGCCCCTCGATACCTACATATCTATTTTACACGATATTGAGTCTGTGAACTTAAAAAAAAATTAAAATTTTATATTTCAGAAGTGACTAATCTAAGGATAATTTCACTTTAAAAGGTTTATGAAGGTTATTTTATAAAATTTGAAAAAAGCAACCAAAAAATGTAACTGTTGCATTCGAGCAAATGCAACTGATCAACTTATTGGTTGCCTATGGGCACTGAATCAGATTTTTAAGTTATTTATAACATAGTCCTTCCAAAGAATATTCTTCTAAAGGGAATATTCTTAACTCATTTATAGAGATTATTTATTATAATGAATGTCATTACAAATATTCTTGAATATTCTTTCAATGAAAGAATATTCTCAAGAATGTTGCATCCCTATCAGGGTTGACAGGTTTTTCACTCGTGACAGTTTTTGACAGTATAAATTGTGGTTTAAACTGTCATGCCAAAAAACTCAAATACTGCTTATTTACTTATTCCATAAAATTTATTTGGGGGGAAGACTCAAACAACATCAGCCCTCGGGTTCCGGGGTCTATGCTTATCATCAATGTAATGCATAGATGAACGGTAAAATTGAAATAAATATCAAGATCTTATGTCAAAAGCAACCGATTTAAAGTGTATTTTTTTTCCAGCCATGTAAATTTCACAGAATGGTTGCAAAGTTGTCAATTGTATCAAATACCGCATCACCCGGCATGAAAACCAGTATTTTCCAGCATGCCGCAAGTCACAGAATCTGGAAATTTCTCGAATTTCTTTACCATTGAATTGGCTAAATGTACACCATGATCCTTGTCAAATCCCACTTTTACCGGCATGCTGGAAAAAACACTAGAACCCCCCCCCCCCCCCATTTGACAAGCTGGTGTCCCTAGAATTTTACAACATGACAGCTAATGTGGGAAAAATGCAGTAATAAAAATAAGATTTACACCAGTGATTCCCAAATTGAGATCAACCCATAGAGGTATAGTAATTTTTTTGTGGGATACAAATTGTGTTGAATGAGAGTATAATCAATGCCACCTATACAGAAAGAGGTGTTTGTGATTTTCTATTGGTGGACAAAGGTGGTTTATGCTTTGCTTGGCCTCCTAGACATATCCCACGATTTAAGTATATACTAGAGCCACTGAGAGAATAATTTGTAGTTACATTTATTTACATACTAGCTGTAATACCCGGCACTGCCCGGGTTTTCTTCAATAAGGCTTTTTTGGATCACGTGATATCTTCCTCTTTCTTTGAGGGACATGCAAACCGTGTATAAGTTAAACCAATATGGCGACTTCCTGCGCGAACCATGAAATAAACAAATATAAATGTAAAGAAACGTAGAAATAAATATTTTTTTTCATTTTTTTTAAAGGGTCGCTAGGAATTTCGATTTCCCCCCCCCCCCCCGAACTTCAAGTTATCTATTTCTGCCTGTTTCTGCTTCAAAAAATGTTTAATTAAAGCTGTGGAATTTCTTCGATGTACTTTACGGGCAGAAAATTAATTTTAAAACATCCTAAACGATATGAATTTATGCAGTTGAATATTAAAAGACAATATGGAGACATTAATTTTCATGCTTGAGAAGATATAAATAAAAACTTGAAATCAATGTTATTGCATGGATATTCAACTCAAAAGTAGGTCTGGCTAATTACTTTATATTTATTTTTCTGGACTTCGTATCTCTAAGCGAACTGAATCAATGTTTCAAAAATCAAGAATTCAATACAATTTTTAAAATTATTGATGTGACAGAACACCCCACCAAATTTCAGCATTTCTACAGAAAAATCGGCAATTTTAAATAGATTTCTATGAGGATCACCCTCTTCCTGACCCTCAAAGTGATGATTATGACGTCTATTCAAAAAGCCTCATTACTGAGAGTATTGAAAATGTGGCAAACCATTATAAAGGCATAAACTATTATATATATACACATATGCTTACAGGATTAAAGAAGGGACAAACCGTTGTAAAGGCATATACACGTCTGAAACACATTGCTAGGGAACCATGGTAACCAAAGTAAATGTTCGGAAAGTGATTGTTGAGGCCCAAAAACCATTGTTGCCCAACAGTTTTTTACCCATTTGGGGCACTTGCCCTGCTCTGACAAAATTTTAAAGTAGCCTATCGTTCAAGTCGGGTCCCATTTGGTATATATGCAAAATTTGGCCACAATCGATCTAAAATTGTAGATTTGTATAGAGAACATACACACACACACCGACAGAAAATCAATTTTATATATATAGATATACCTAAACCAGAGCATTTGACATGCTCTCGTTTTACAGTCAATAACTGTCTCTTCTGCCCCGTGGCTTCTTCACCCGATCCGATTATTATACATCATTTCATTTCCGACACATCCCCATTCTATGTTTATTTTTTTCTTAAAAATGACTAGTTGTGTCAGTCAGTAGATAGTGCTGGGGCTTCCGCACCACACGACCTTATTGTGTTGCTCCGATGGGGACGGATGTTTGCCCTCTTGACTGTCCAGTTGGCCTTCTCGGCGCTGTGTCGTCATCCCAGACTGTCGGACCAGTGGGTGGGAGCTCTACAACTCCTGAATTTGGTTCTGAAACCAGCTCGGCATTCCGTCTTGTTCAGGTGGAACTGATTTCTTCTCACAGATCCGATTGGCGTCTTGATGATGAATGATCTCAGGGTATCTGCCCTGCGCTCTATTTCACCCCATGTCCATGTCCACCACCCACAGTGTCTCCTACATTCAGCTGTTCTCGAGTGCAGACGCTGGCGATTATTTTAATTTTTCCTCTGCTTCTCAAGCATTGCCTTCCCTCTTAAGCGATTTTCGTCGGGTTGGTAAGTTTTCAGCAGATGAGGGTAAATCGGAACTGTTGTTCTAAGGCAAAGCTGCATTAAGAGTAAGCGTAAACAGTCCTATCGTTAAACTGGTAGCCAAACGGCATCAGCGCCCTCTCTGTTTAGATGGGTATCTGCTGGCCTGTGATTGGCTGCTAGCATCGGGTAGGAAAGTCATTTCCCATAATGCATTTCCCCATCACGGCGCCATTTTGTTTACTTACTCATGTGAAGACTCTCTGTTAGGTTGGTTAGCTATTGCTCGTGGTTATTTTGGCAAATTGTTCATCTTTAAAATTATAAAAACGGGCCTTCTGAGGGCCAACTAAAATTATATTTATTGAATAAGTCCGCGTGCATTTGATGGGTGTAAAATGAACACGAAGACGGGTGTTCACAAGTATAGATTTAGCTGTTGAAGTGTCAATAACATTGTTATTGTTACTGAGTGATTTATATTTTTATGCACAAGTAAGTCTCCTATAAAGAAGTAAAAAATATCCGCTTTAGTGGGAATTAAGATTTTTAGGTTCCGTAGCAATAGACTGAAAAATAAATCAAAGTTGAAATCGGAATCACGCGATCAAGGGAAGGGGGAAGAGAAGCGTGGGAGCCACGTGATCAATCGGCAAGTTTGACCCATCAAACTTCAGATGGTGCTGCCATCAATTCTGCAGCCTTTCTTTAACATTGAGTGGGTACGCTTAACTTACAAGCGGCTTTGTTCTAAGGCGACACCCCCATCAGTAGTTGAGCTGGACTATAGCCATTCTCCAATGTCGTGTTCCTGAATTGTAACAGTGCTAGGTATGGATGGTTTGAGGCACCAGTCTCTTTATAGGCATGGGTTCAGATCCCACCACTGCCACCATGCTCATGCTTTGCCTCCTAAACATTTATGATTTAAGTATACACTAGAGCCAACGAGAATAATTCATAGTCACATTTATTTACATAGATACCCATAGGTGTACAGAATTTTCTCGGGTGGGGGTGGTTACGTTTTTTTCCTGCAAAATGACACTATAATCTCTGCTGGGGGGAGGGGAGTCTAGAACCCCAAACCCTCCCTTTGTGTATGGCAATGTAGATACCTAAACCAGAGTGTTCAACAACTATATCTCTTTGGCCCCATGGCTTTTTAACCCGATCCAATTACATCATCACTTCATTTCACTTCTGACACAGTTTTGCCACCCAAGTTTGTCAAGATCAAGCAAGAGGCCATGAAGGTACAGAGTTTGAGCATGCAGTGGCTTTGTGGGAAAAACAATCATGCCGTAATTTGATGCTCCTGGACGAGTCACATTCAAGAAGCACAAAACAATAAATGCATTCAGTGTGAATGCAAAGCAAATATGAAAAGCATGTTGCGTTTTAAAATAATTTGGTCAAATGCAGAAGGGTATGCATAAAGGGACATTTAACCCCAAAATGAAATGACTTTTATTTAATCCTTAACTGGCGTGGTGGGGGTCATTTTGATTCCACACATTCATCTTGCCGCTCCTTGAGAAAGAATTGCATCTGGATCATCTTGTTTTCAGTACCTTTCAAGCTAGTTGTTTACACGTTTGACAAATTTATGATGGTATTCTACTTTATCCTCCCTCTATGTCATTGATCAAAGTTTCGGTGGGGTCAAAATGACTCCACATCACCACTAGCGTAAGTCCTTTTGGTCTGACGGCCAGGGTGTTCAGATAAAAATGCCGTATCGGAAGAGCACCAGTTTTCTTGATAACTGTTTCAAATTACCCATAAAACACCAGACATCTTACGTGAGTATGAGGATATTGTTGTTAGAGATCTGTGTGATCAACATGTCATAGTGTTGTTTACAAGTAGTATGTTTCCAACTTCGAATATTACTAATTTTGGTGCTTGTGAAAATACAGTAAATTTTTTATTTGTAAATTTTGTTTTCTAAGTACATTTCAATCATGTCAGTTCATTTTTTTAATCATGAAAACTGCATTCAAAAATTGTAGTATATAATTTGAAAAAAATTTCAAAACTCCTTTTTTTGTATCCCTCCATTTTTTTTTTGGAATGTGTGAATTAATACAATCGAACCCGTTATAACAAACTCCAAGATACCAGAGAAATCACTTCCTTACAATGAAATTTCGTTATAAAGGAATTCCAGGTTTTTGTATTGTTCTTAAGTGAACTTATCTGAAGGATTAGAAAAGTGTTCATTAAAAGATTTTTGCTGTAATGGTATTCTTTAAAACGGGATTCGACTGTAAAAGAAAATTTTAGGGAAAATAATTAAAGAAATTTGAAAAATTTAGTTAATTAATTGACAGATGAATGTAGTAATGTAAAAAAAATCGGTTGTTTTATAAAAATTTCTTTTGATTTTTAAAATGCATAAATACTTGTTGGAGTGAAAATGACACCACCACGACGCCAATTAAAATAACTATGATTATTCTAATAATTATGTTGTATTCTAAATTAAAGTTAAATATTTTAATTTAAAACGCTTTTCGAAAGTTAGTAACTCAACATTTCCGAGGAAAAGATTCCTTGCGCCCATCTGCTACACAAAAAAGGGTCTACGCCCCTGGTCAAGTAAATGAAAGTGAGCGCATTCAATACTGACCCAATGGGTACAAGTGTGACGACCGATTTGTTTCATTCCACACAAGGGAGAGAAAGAAAGAGTAAAGCAAAGGATGTGGTTTGTTTACCTCAAAGAAACAGTTGATCCATTTGAAAAATTCGTAGCAGTTGACGGTTCAAAAATGTGCGGTTGTCGATCAGAAGAAAAACCGGCTCATTCACTTTTTACGACCACAGACAGAGAAAGAATGATGACAAACTGCACTGGGCATCAGTCAAGGTTTCTAGAATACATCAGTGATGGTAACCTTGGATGGTAACCCCGCCAATCAAAATTTCCCTCAAAAATTTCCCTTTTGGCTAAATTTTTCCCACACACTCCTGAAAATTTGCTGCCACTGGGGAAAATAAGTAGTCAAGTATTTTTACATTAGAAAAGTATTGCACTGCATTTATATTTATTTTTTATATTTCAAAAAGTTCTTTTGTTTGATAAACTCTCAAAATTTCCCATAGATGCTAAGAAATTTCCCAAATGAACAGTTTTCGGCCAATTTTTCCCACGAATATGGGAAATTTCCCACGAGTTACCATCACTGCTGGGCAAGGTTTCTAGAATATATAAGGTTAGGTATTAGCAAGCGCGCGCTTCAGAATTAAGACGCCTTCATGTATGGAATTATTATTACGGTGTATTAAGGAGTTCTATCATCACCACTTTGAGATAGAAGGCCTTCGCACTCTGCTTGTGACGTCAAGTAAGTAGTCCATTTTCCCTCAGAATATTCAGGGGAAAAAAATTCCCTGCTCGTGCCAGTTTCAACGTTGCGAGAAAAAGAAATGATCTGGCTCAGAATTGGCGATTTCTATGCCCCCCATCCAATCACTATGCGGTATTTGTGAGTCAATCAGGTACATTCTACGCCAAAATAGGAAGAAACGAAATAGGATGCTGTGTTTCAAAACGTGACAAACTTGCGAGGTAGTCTGAATGACGTTTATGGCAAACACTGTAGAGGCCTTCTATCTCTAGGTGGTGATGCGCGACGTCACACAGTGGTCAATATAGCGAATTTAGGAGGAAAAAAATGTTTTCTCGAAAACTAATGAATATTTTTGAAAAATCCTTTTTGCTTCACATCAAAAATAGGCATCCGCACAGGCTGAGAAGTATAATTGAATAATAATAACGTTTGGTAATTTTAAAACTACTTTGACATGATTACTACGTTTTCTACATTTTTGCAATTCTTTCCATTTCAGTGAAATAATTACTTATTTCTAATTAATCTTTCCAGCTTTTACTGATGTTTTCTACTTTTCTGATTGACTGTCTTCAAAATAATAATGCATCACTCATATTTATTACGAATAATATTTAAAAAATAATAGTAATACCGAAACACATTCTAAACAAAATATTGCCGTGAAAACTTGGGGGGGGACACTTAATTGAAGTTTAATATGGAAAAAAATCAATCAAGATTTTCACTCAAAAAATAATAAATTATTCTCTTATAACACAAAACAATAAAAACAAACAGTGCAAATAAACAAAATCTATGATTTGTGGGCTTGATCACCGATTGAACATTTCAAATCGGAATGAAATTTTTCATAACAAACAACCAAACTCCACTGATTATTAAATATTTACAAATTTATACTCGCAATACTACAAACACTTAAAAATATATATTATTTCATTCTCGGAATTAATTTACGTTTATGTACAGTAATTTTGTATATAAATTAAAAATTTACCTAAAACGCACCCGCACCTTACGTGTAGTGTCATTCACTGAGGATGTGCTTTTTTCTCGCTAAATTTTAGCAAAGTCAAAACCTCTTCTGGCAATGCTCCTTTTTTTAAGACAGTTTTTTTGTGGGTAGTTCTGTTATAGAAAATATTAGGTGATCTGATGATATAAAGAAGATAGTTCATCAAATCTTCATTAGTTGTTTGTCGTGAAAGTTTTCTTGATCTATATTCTCTGGCTTGTTTATAGTCTTTATGCCGGGCTTCTTGTGCCTCCTCCGTCAACTCACCAACGGGAAGTAGCAAATGTTGTATAACATCTGCACTATGAACCAAAACTTTTTGAACAGTAACTGGCATGTAAAACCAACTGTAAAGTTGCACATGAAGCTTTGTAGTAGTGTTTGCAAACTCTCTAAATTTTTCGACATCTATTTCATGTTAGAGGCCGTACGTTGGCCGGATGATGTAAGACTGGCTTATGCTGCACAGCACAACTCACTGGTTCTATGTTTTCCCAAGAGATTTTTTGATCTTCGAAATTTTTTGAGGTCTGCTCTCCGATCATTCTGGACTATTTTTGATGGAACAGCTATTTTCCCTTGTAACCATGCTGAATTTTTGTCGAGGAAACATGTCAAGGTCTTGTTACTAGATCTCCACTTTTTTGATAAGAAACTGAAGAAACATTTGATTTTCAAACGAAGCTTACTACTCTTGACTTCCAGGCTATGTTCAAATTTTGACTTTTCATCAATATATTGGATTAACAGGTCTGCAGACTTTTTAAAAGGCAACCTCAACCCACCACTAGCGCAAATAACGTCAAACACCTCTACACGAGTCACACAAAAGGCCATTTCAAAAATTTCTTACGTAAGTTGAACTCTGATGACTCAAATGTCTGCTTGAGTTGAATTTTTCTTTCTTTAAGCCAAAGTTTTTGGTTTGAAATGAATTAAATTCATTATCAGAGTGAAGAATTTAGGTACGGCATATATTTGAGACATTTTCTTTAATTTCCTACTTCCCTTCTCTAGTTTTGTAAATAAACTAACCAATGACAATCAACTTGGTCAACAGTGCTTGCAAATCTTTTGTGGCATGTATGGTCATGTCAGTAGTTTTTTAGCTCAGTTGTGAGTAATGCACAAATGCCAGAACACATCTTGATTGTGTGTAGACTTTTCTTGAAAATGTCAAAGAAGTAAAGTTTTAGATTTGAAACAAAAAAAATTATTAGCCTAATGAAATGGAAAGAAATCCAAATCTCAAAAGTTCGTACGTTAAATTTTTTTCCTGAATATTATTTTTACCGACTTTGTAAAACATGGTAATTATTCGTGCAAGACTGCAAAAATGAATGAAAAGAGAGGCAATTAAAAATTGCTGAAATAACTATAGAAATTTATACAAGTATTGAAGGTATATGTGAAATTAGTTTTTTTGTTTATCATTTATATTTTATGTATGTCCACGTTAAATTTTTTTTCAATATTGTCATTTCTGTGCTCGGATGGCAAAATGTCACTTTTTCAAAATTTCATGAGGGCAAATTTGTAAACAATATTTTGTAAAAATGTGATACTGTGGCTTTTTGACTTATTGCAATTTGCCTTTGTTGGTTCCTCATAAACCGAAAGATAGACAAAATTTTGTCACCTTCCAAAATTTTGATGAGCGAGATTCCAGAATGCAAACAAATCAATTTTTTGGGAAAATTGGCTTGTGGCATTTTGCTATTTGATTGTATACAACTGTATATGTTGTATACACATAGTTCAGTACCATATGAACATTTTCAGAACCAAGGAGTCATTCAAGTATTACGTCAGCATCGAAGGTGGGGGGGGGGGAGTTCGGATTTGCTGACTTTTGATGACAATGGGGGGAGGGAAGTTTGAAGGTTGCTTATGTCATCAACCACCTCTTTTTGAAGATATGAAATATTCTAAGCTGCTGACGAAAATTTTGCTGACAGGGGGTGGGTGGGTCAGTGTTTTGCTGACTTTTGCTCACAAAGGGGGGGGGGTCAAAAATGGCTGAAAATCTGATTACGTAATACTTGAATGGCCTCTGAATTCCTGAAATGTTGAAAATAAACCGCTCTTTTATTAGGTACTTGTACTGATAGTCGTTTTCACCTTTCTTATAGTTTTCATTGCCTGGTCCAGCATTAGAACTTACAAAAGCTAAAAAATGGAAAAATATCCACAAGAATTTGGAGCCTTTGCCTTAACGTTAGTTTTATTCAAGCAAGGCTTATAACTTCATGAGGAAGACATTCAAAAAATGCTTGTCACACCCATCGGCAATGCAAAAGTGGTATCAGATGGTCAACCTGATGAATGAATGTTTGAAATCTGTTGAAGAGACTGGTGTGGAAGTAGTCTCTATGACTATTGATGGCACCAGCTGTAATTTTGCAACAACCAAAAAATATGGAGCCATAATATGGAACATGAAATCATATTTCAAGCATTTATTTATTCGCAGCATTGTTTCATACATCATATTTATTCCCATCGTGTTTATGCATCGTATTCCCAGCATGGTGTTTATACATCATGTTTATTTGCAGCAACGTTTTTATACATCAGTTATTTGCATCATATATCATCAAAACTATTGAATAAACAATTTGATGTTTGTTTGACTTTTGAAAATTTTTGAGTTGAATTTTGAACGGATGATTATATTTGTGAAATTTAAAAGTTGGTGCCACACGCACACAATATCTAAGAAAGTGTTATTCACTGTGTTTGCTTTATTATATCACTCTTGAGGTTTTATGTTTCATAAGTATTCAAAGTTTACTTAATGTAACTTAATCTTTTAAAGGTTTTAATTTAACTTTCCATTCAACTTTTTAACCAATGCAAAATAATTAACAGTATCCACTTCTAATAATTTAACATTGTGATTGGGGGAAATCTCATATGTAACAAAAAAAAGGAAAAATATTTACAGGACAAAAACATTATTGTAAATTAGGATAGGATTTTAACTTCTGAAAAATTATTTTAAAAACCAGTAAACTTAAAATTATTTCTTTCAGACATTCTGAATTTTCATCAATTTGTTCTAGAATTTTCATTAAATCCAAAATATTTTTCAATTAATTCCAGAATTAATCGTCTTTCATAGTTTTCATCCATTTCCTGAAGATACTCTGCATACCCCGGCAAAAAACTCCGCGGACAAACTGTGCGATTACGAACTCGCCAAATTACGAAGCGCGTAAGATAACCGCCAATCATGGCAGCTTTGCTTATGTAAGTCACGTGGTATACTCTGAGCACCTGTTCGGAAGAGCGCGTGAATGGGCTTTCGCCCTCTACTTTATTTCTCCTCGATGGTTCTGACCCACAAAACTTCATAATTTTTTCCGAGCGGATGCCGCAAATACCACCTGATTATCAAAATATATTTTTTATTTCTTTGCAAGTTCTTTTATTTTTGACAGTTTTTTTTTCGGACCGATGTATATGCAATGTTAAATCAAAAGAAAGTATCTGAGTTTTTCTTGACAGAAACTCTCACTCATAGGCGAACATAGACTTGGAAGTCCGGGGAGGGGGAGCACGATGGTGATGTCAATTCATATATACACATATACATTAGACAGTGCCGTCTTGAAGCATGGGCCCACCCGAGCACGCCCGGGGCCTCAAGGGAAGAGGGGCCTCGGAGAAATTAGAATCGGTTGAAATTTTCGAAAATTTGTCTGGTAGGGTCTCAAAAAAAATCACTTGGCCCGGGGGCCCATGGATCTAGGTCAATTCGTCGCGTTCAATTTGTCGCAGCGTCAATTCGTCGTGCTACAAACTCGTCGCGGTACAAATTTGTCGCAGGTTCATTTCGTCGCGGTACAAATTTGTCGCAGGTTCATTTCGTCGCGGTACAAATTTTTCACAGACTCATTTGGTCGCTGTACAAAGTTATAGCGAAGTCATTTCGCCGCGACAAATTTGAATTGCTTTAAAATTCATATGTTTGTTGTGATCTTATAAACAGGGTAGTTGCTGTAGGCGTAAAAAAATGGAACTAATTTTTTTCTAATTTGCTGGAAATGTTCCCCCCTTTTTCATCTATGTTTCAATTTTTAACAAGTGAAGGAAAGTATTCATTGAAGCCATCGAGGGACATTGGAACGTACACCAAGATAATAAATTGGGATCCAATAGAATTTTAAAATTTAATTTTCACCATATAAGCCGCATTTCTGTCGGGATTTCCATTTCTTGCAGTGAGGGGCGTTGGGGGTGCACATCGAGATAATAAATTGCAATCAATGTGCCCCCCCCCCAGCACAATTTCCGTAATAAAGGAATTTTTTATCGACAATGTATCTAAGTTTTATGTGTAACAGCTGCGAAAAGTCTTATTTTCGAATTATTTTTTTTTGCAATGCAATGTATAAGTACATTTCAAATCACTTTGTATTCTCACACCGAAGTAGTATTCAAACACTCCGACCATAAGTGCCAGAAACTGGGGGCTGATGCCATTTGAGCCCCCCCCCCCCACTCCAATAATTCATGAATATACAATGCAATGTACCATTTCGCCTCCTGAATACGGGTTTGAGTCCCTTATATATGGAATGAACGGCGATTTTCAGCCCCCCCCCCGAATTCCTTCATGTCGGCAACTTTGACTGGCCAAGAATGCCTGAAGTGTTTGGAACTTGTAGGTTCTTGTCTTGATCGTGAAGTAGGAAATTTTGATTTCTGAATCATTTCTCTGGGTGCTGATACCCATTCCATAAAGTACCCTGGGCACCCACAGCATCCCTGTCTCTGACACCACTGCAAATGTCAATCGATTTTTAATTTTTTTTTACTCTACAGTAACAACTGTCAAGTAAAACGAATGAAATCAGACTTTTAATTAGCCCATTGTATGTAACTTCATGTTCACGGCTCCAGTCAACGATTAGTAAAAATTTCTTCTTACAACACAAGTGAATTAACATTAGCAGACAATATAAGATTATATTCAGGGGCATATTTCCTGGGAGGGGATATGCGGGCTTTATCCCAAGAGGACAAGTTCAAGTGAAAGGGCGTAACCAAAATTGAGTAATTGGTGATCAAGAACATGAATTAGAAAGGAAGAAGGGAGGCAAGGTTTAAATAGCCCACAGGTGGGAAAACTATAAATCCGCCTCTGATTATAGCCTACATTTATTAGGATAATTTTAATTAAAAAAAAAATTCGTATCGTACATATAAACACTCCACACAATATCTAAACCTTTATTTATTTTCAGTGCCTTTGAGTAACATTTTATTTTACTTATCTAACCTGAATATCGCAATAAAAAGCCAGTGATGATTAATAGAATAACAAGAGATGTTATTTGAAACTGTCATAATTTTTGTTCTTTTTTTAACGATACGTAGGAGAAGATTTCAATTTATTGCAATTTAAATTGAATTCAAACAATTTAATTTAAAAAGTACTACATTATTTTTTGTCATCCGTATAATTTGTATCTCTATTTTATGATACAACAAAAAACTCAAATAAAGAAAATTAATAATAGGCTAATTCATTCAATTGCATTAAAAGTTTCTCTAATTTCGGAACATGAATTATGGAGAAAAACTTTTAAACACACACGCAAACCAGCATATCATTTCCACGTTCGGTTTTGCAATATTCCATGTTTTTGACAACAGAAATATGTAGACCAAGCACACCAACCTTGTATCAAAAGCTTAGACCCTAATGAAAACTATGTGAAAATATTCAAACAAGCCAGCCAAAGATATGCGACTGATTATAAACATAAGATTAATGGTTATATTATATCTATGCACCTGACCCATAGTCATCTTTCTTATTGGTGATTGCATGGTCTTTGTCGGTGCTTATCCTGTGAGCAATATGAAAACTTCATCGAATCGTCATTCATAAGCATTGTACATTTCTACCCTTGATCTGCGCCCAACTCCCTTCGCTGTGAGAAATAGAAATCCCAACAGAAGCGGGAAGTGCGGCTTATAGGATGAAAATTAAATATTAATTTAATTGAATTATTAATTATCGTATATACTCGTGTATAAGCCGAATTTTTGTGTGGAAAAAAACTCTTGTTCCTCAAGTGGGGGGGGGGGGGGTCGGCTTATACACGGGTCAATTTTTGACGAGAAAATGTCGACAGCCGCAATCAGTAGTCATTTTTGTAACTATAGATGGCGCTAATGATTAGTAGCGATAGGTGGTGTTGCAGATCATCAGAGTGATTTTTGTAGCTATAGATGGAGGTTGTGTTATTAGTGTTAGTAGTTTCCAGGTTAAATCCACGTGGTAATTTTTTTCCCAGGCAGTACAAGTCGTGATCACCCACAGAAAAATCATTGATCTAGTGTTGTATCAGTAAGTATCAACGATCAAAAATGGAGAAAGCAAAAAGATTTGCGTATGATGCGTCTTTCAAACTAAAAGTTATCAAATTCGCCGAAGAAAATAACTGTGCTGCAGCTCGGACATATAACGTCAATGAGAAACAAGTGAGAGAATGGCGGAAAATGAAAGAAAATTTCAGCCATGCGGAAGACAAAAAAGGCTCTTCGAGGAAAAGTATCGGTGTTCCCTCAACTTGAGAAGGAATTGAATGAATGGTTGCTACACCTCAGGCTGAAAGGTACGTACAATCGTGACAAGGACAGGCATTCGTCCGAAAGCATCGAAACTAGCTGAGAGTGTTAAATTCAAAAACACAAATCCAGAAAAGTTCTATGCATTCCTAGGTTGGTGCACTCGTTTCATGAACCGTTTCGACCTGTGCTTACGCCAGCGAACAAAGATCGCAGAGCAAAGAACCCAGAAGAATTGGAAAGCAGAATTGAATCTTTCCAGAAGTTCATAATTAAACTGCGAAAAAGACATGGATTTGAACTGTCACAAATCGGTAATATGGACAAAACTCCAGTTACTTTCGATTTTCCAAGCAACAGAACTGTTGATGAACTCGGGGAAAAAAACATCTTTGTTAGAACAACTGGGCACGAAAAAACACGATTTACGGTCGTGCTATCGTGCATGGCCGATGGAAAGAAAGTGCCTCCAGTTGTGATTTTCAAATGGAAGAAAGTTCCTCCGAACATGTAGTTCCCGCCAAGAATGATAGTGAAAACAATGGATCCAGGAAATATGGAACAAAAGGCCCGGAGCAGTGTTCGAGAAACCGGCATTATTGGTATGGGATATTTCAATAATGGTGAAACCCCTACAGAACCGATAATGTCAAAGCCGAGGCAAAGAAATCGAAAACATCATTGGCTTTGATACCAGGTGGGATAACGTCGACTGTACAGCCTTTAGATGTGAGCATCAACAAGCCTATCAGAGACTATTTGAGGAATTTGTGGATGGAATGGACGAGTTCCGATGATAAAGAAACTACAAAAGTGGTGCCTTGAAGAAACCTGACATTGGCCTGGCGTGCTAATGGGTACAACATGAGGCGTGGAATTCTGTTTCCACCGAAATTATCGTCCGATCCTTCAAAAAATGTTGCATAAATAATGAGATGGATAGAACTGGATATGATATCCTCTTTGAACGTGACAATGGCGATGAGACAGCCCAAATGAAGATAAAAACGAAGATGCCGCACCCCCTTATGATGATCTGATGGATTATGATGAGCTTGGAGACTCAGAAGAAACGGTTTAAAAAGTTCTAATCATTTTCTATTGTAAATTTGCGTAAGCTATTCATTTTTCTTGAAAATATAAGATTTTTTTTCCTTTGAAATGTACGGATTATTTGGGGTCGGCTTATACACGAGTATATACGGTAATTAAATATTTCAGGTCCTTATGGAGATACTGTAATGGTAAATGTTGATGACTCTCGAAGGGGGGAGAAACTCTCGAGCCCATGGGGCAGATAGAAATTTACCGATAGAGATAGTTAAAGATAGGTTATACCGTTAAAGATAGGCTCACTGTAATTTGGGGAATATCATACAAACCGAAATTTTTCCACATGATATTGAAATTTTATCACAGAAAAAAATCAATTATTTAATATTTCAAATTTTTATAACTGAATTTTCAAATATAATTAAATTTTTATATGCAGTTATATTTTTAAATGTAATTGATATTGTAATTTTAATTTCGATTACCTTTCCGTTAATTGCGTGTACACTTTTGTTCATGGTTTTTTATTTCACGTGTAAGACAAAAACCTACATACAAGCTCGCGTGGAACATGTACAGTGAAGAATCGACGGTTCGACGAATTGATTCTGCGCTGTAATATATAAATTGACGTCACGACGAATTGACACGGCGGCAAACTTGTACAGCTACGAATTGGAGTTGCGACAAATTTTTACAGCGACGAGTTGAGCGCGACAAGTTGAGTGCGACAAATTGACCGGCTACGAGGGGCCCATGATGCTCTTAAGACGGCCCTGACATTAGATCGGTCGACTCCATCTTTGACGCTAGGGGGCAATCCTATGCCCTCCCCGTATGCTCTCACCAAGGAAGGCTTGAGCGAGGGTGCATCCGGACGCGCATTTACAATTCCTACTCTCTTTGCAACACAAGAGGCATTAGCACGCAGGTGATTGTTTACTACGAGCAAGAAAGATAGCAAGACGTCACGAGTGCGGAGCTTTTGGCGAAGAGTGCTAACTCGCTAGGCAATTTTTAGTTGACTCTACAAAAATTAATAAAATAATTATGAAAATATTAAATAATTATATATATATACACTGCTCAAAACAATTAGGGGAGCACATGGTTTTAACAAAATTACGCAAAGATATATACCGATAAGTAACATAAAATGAATCATCCATAATTTAAAGCCTAGCAGGAAACGGAAGAAGAAAACTTCATATGCAAATCAAAGTTCATGACGTCAAAAACCAGAAAAAGGAGATAAGGGCAGATATCGGGATGTTGCAGAAACGTCTGTTTTACTGCCGTAACTGTGAAATTCAATTGCGCAGTATTTTTTTTTTGAGACAAGGTGACTTGAGGATGTCTCAACAACGTGATTTACCGGAATCCATGGCATGGCGTGTTATAGGCAGACTGGAATCCGGGCAAACACAACGTAGTGTCGCGGACGCTGTTGGAGTCGCCAGAAGTGTTGTTGCAAGGCTGTGGAATCGTTTCCAAGAAACAGGAAATGTTAGACGTCGACCAGGGCAAGGTCGGCCACGCGCCACTACAGCAACTGATGACCGGTATATACTGTTAACAGCCCGTCGAAACAGAACATAGAATGCTATGCAGCTGCAAAGACGGTTGCTCCTGGCAACAGGACGAAGGTTGTCCAGCCAAACTGTACGTAATCGGCTTCATGAGGGAGGGCTCTATGCACGTAGGCCAATGGTCTGCATTCCGTTAACCCCACGCCACCGTGCGGCCCGAAGAAGATGGGCTGCTGAACATCGAGATTGGGAGCAACATGATTGGAGCCAAGTGCTGTTTACAGACGAGTCCCGATTCAGTCTGGAGTGTGACACCCGACGTGTTCTGGTATGGAGGGACAGGGGCACTCGAAATAACCCCGCATTCGTTCGTGAAAGGTCACAATACAGACGAGCTGGTTGGATGGTATGGGGTGGAATCAGCATAGGCGGACGTACGGACCTGCATATCATTCGGAATGGCACTTTGACGGCCCGAAGGTATGCAGACGAGATACTGCGACCTCATGTCATCCCTTACGCTGGAGCCATTGGAGATTCCTTTGTTTTCCAGGATGATAATGCCCGACCGCATAGAGCTCGTCTGGTGGAGAACATGCTTGAAGCTCAAACAATACAGCGTATGGAATGGCCAGCGTGCTCTCCTGACCTGAATCCAATCTCCTGGACGACGCATTGCTGCGCGACCAAGGCCGCCTGTTACTGTCCGAGACTTGCAGATTGCACTTCTTGAGGAGTGGAACAGTATTCCCCAAAGTCTGATCGATAACCTCATCGCATCCATGGCAAACAGGTGTGCAGCAGTCTTAGCTGTTCGAGGAGACCACACGCCCTATTAAAACTCATGCATCATGTCTAAACAGTACTTTTTTTTATCGTTTACATGTAACCAAATTGTTGCCCTAAATTATGTTTTCATGTTTTTTCCATATTTTCAAAGAATTAAAGCTTAATTCCGAATTTTTTTACGTCTTTTTTCTGTATTGCGCATTGATACGCGTGTACTATCCATTGTATGCCAATACGTGGCTGTCTCGCACGGTTTTCTTCACTTTTATGCTTGCTTCCCTAATTGTTTTGAGCAGTGTATATATATATACACTGCTGGCCACCGTAAATGCAACACCCTGAAGGAAGCATGCAAATAATATGAAATTTACAACATGCATTAGCGGAGGTGAGATATGCAAATGATTAGAATTTCAGCGCAGGCGCACATCACGCGCGCCTGTGGCGCCACTTCAAAGCGCTATTTAAGGCTTGGAGGTTTCGACTATTTGAAGTACGGCAATTGTGTTTTTCTTGTGGTTTTTTCAAAAAAACGATCAATTATGCCTCGTAGAAAACAGCGATCATCTTTTGATCAAGTATCCGAGTTCGACAGAGATTGTGGATTATCTTTCAGAGAAATCGGTAGTCGTGTTGGACGAAACCAAACAACTGTAATGCGGATATGTGATCGTTGGATGCAGGAGGGTACGACGTGTTCGATCGCATCCACCTCAGTGCACCACTTCACGTGATGACAGGCGTATTGTGCGTATGGCAGTGACGGATCGCTCAGCCACATCACGAACCATAGCACAGCACATTCAGTCTGTACCGCATCATCCAGTGTCTGCGCGTACCATTCGACGCCGTTTACAGCAGAGTGGTCTGTCCGCAAGACGTCCATTGCTTAGTCTACCCTTGACGCAGAACCACAGACGTCTCCGCCGCCAATGGTGCGATGAAAGAAGGATGTGGACGGCACAATGGAATGAAATTGTCTTTACTGACGAGTCACGCTTCTGTCTGCAACACCACGATGGTCGGATTCGAGTCTGGAGACACCGTGGAGAGAGGATGCTGAACAGCTGCGTTATGCACCGCCACACTGGTCCTGCACCGGGTATTATGGTATGGGGCGGTATTGGATATCACTCTCGCACTCCTCTAGTACGCATTGCCGGTACTTTAAAAAGCCAGCGCTACATCTCCGAGGTGTTGGAGCCAGTTGTTCTTCCTTACCTTCAGGGCTTGCCCACAGCCATATTTCAACAGGATAATGCGCGACCACACGTGACACGCATTGTCCAAAGGTTCTTCGTCAATCGCCAGATTGAATTGCTTCCCTGGCCAGCTCGCTCTCCGGATCTTTCGCCGATAGAAAACATGTGGACCATGGTTGCTCAACGATTGACCCAGATTACATCCCCAGCTGCCACACCAGATCAACTTTGGCAACGCGTGGAAGCTGCTTGGTCTGCTGTACCCCAAGAACACATCCAAAGTCTCTTTGAATCAATGCCGAGGCGTGTGGCAGCGGTGATCTCCAATAATGGCGGCTACTCTGGCTACTGATTTTGGCAGGAACCACACTTCACAGAAGTCTATAAATGTAATCATTTGATGCTTGGTCAACATGTTATCTACAAAATAAATATTGTTGCGATATCTCTTGTCTTTCTTGGTGTTGCAATTTGGGTGGCCAGCAGTGTATATATAGTGATACGTAAATTTCGTATTTACGAAATAATCACGATAAATGCGAAATTTTCCAATTTTGACGAATAAATGCTAAAATTTGATTTTTTACAACTTTTTAACGAAATCTTGGTAATTTGCAATTTTTTGAAGTGGAAAGTCGTGATTTTGCTCAGTACCTACTTCTGAGCGTGCTTGAAAGGGGAACTATAAGCCTATAAGCATCACTTATTTTCCCTCTGGCATTGCGTTAGATGTAAATACAGTCGAGTTCGGTTATAACATAGCCCCTAGGTGATTCGAGAATTGTATGTAATGACCGACGTGTATGTTATAAGCGAGGCGTTGAAATTAGCTTACGTAGCAATAGCATATGTATTATTGAGATGTACAAAATAAGCTTATGCAGCACGTAATTGAAATATAATATAGTATGAATTAGTTTTTGATTGATACCTGAAAAGTTTTGGAAATGTCTAGAAAACGAGATAATACAACAACATGCTGACATTTTTGGAAGTGTACATGATTGTTTTGAGATTTATGCTAACGATTTTCGCTTTGAAGTTAACAGCAGTGTACAATTAAAAAATTCAGAGAAAACCCCCACTGATGTTTATGAATTTTATATACGCGTCACACCAATACACTTGCATTAGCATAGCTTTCCAAGTGACCGAGTTGATTTGCAACAATTGTTCTGCCATCATCGCCACCAATAAAAAGATCACCAAGTAATAAAAACAAGTGAAGATTAACTATTGCGGAAAACATAGACGATACAGTTTTACACAAAAAGACAGGATTTTATTAAATGTCAAAAATTTTATTGCTGAAATAGTTACATTTTGCCTGGAAAGATGGCGATGAAGTTAAAAAATTATATATTGTCATCTGCTGAGATGAGAAATGTAACTATTCTGGCAATGTTAAATTATTGAAAAAAATTTAGGTCTTCTGAGAAAATTTCAAGATATTACCCGCATACAATAAATGTACAAAAAATCTGGTTTTTGACTATTTTTCTAGGGTTTTTTTTGCAGTATGTTATACATTCGAATCGCGTTATAACGAACGCCAAGAAACCGGAGGAATCAGTTCGTTATAACGAAATTTCGTTATAAAGGAATTCCAGGTTACCTAGCATTGTTCCTGTGTAAACTTATTTGGGGGATTATAATATACAAGAATTTAAGCCTTTTTGAAATTAATAAAATAAAACAATGAAATTTGAGGAATCGAAAAACCGCTTGAAACCACGTGCGAAAATAAAACGGTAGAGAAAAAAACCACACCGCTCAACTTCGCCAAATTTGAATTTTGCGAAGTATTTCACCATAAGTGACGTAATGGTGCATCACTTACTTCAACGAAGTGCAAAAAATTTCCAAGCGCTTCACGATGCGCAAAAAATTCCTATAATGTTGCTAGAAAAGTAGGATTTGTTTATACGCCACCAGGGCGTGTAATTGCAATCATTACAGTGACAGAATCATTACAGTTACATCTTAGTGACAGAAGAGGTGTTAGCACGTGGGTGATTCGTTACTACGTGCCAAAGGATATGACGTCACGAGAGGCAGAGCTTTTGGCGAAACTGAATTTCGCCAAATAACTCGCTAGGTCAGGAGTTCTCAAACTGTGTGCTGTGGTGCCCTGGTGTGCCCCCAACCATGACCCCTAAACCTTAGAGCAGGGCCCTAGGCTGAGATCTTTTGCGGGCCCCCTGGTCCCACTTTTCACGGACCCTTCTATATAATTAATTTATACCGTGAAAAAACCAAAAAATTGTTGGAATTGTCCCGGGCCCCTGGGCTAGAGCCCTGTCAGCCCCGCCCTTTATAGAGGGCCATGCCCCCAACCTTTGTCAGAGGCGGTGACCCACAAAACCACTCAGCTTAGCTAAATATAATGTTTCACCAAGTATTTCACTACGAGTGACGGTTCCACTAATTTCGGCGAATCACGACGCGCTAAATTTATATAAAAGGCCGTTCAGGTATTACGTAAGCAAATTTTTAGACGTTTTTGACTCCCTTCCCCCCCCCCATCAGCAAAAGTCAACAAAACGCTGACCCCCTTCCCCCCCCCCCCTTGTCAGCAAAATTTCGTCATCAGCTCTGCCCTCTGAATCCTAACTCATATTTCCATAAAGGGTGGTTGATGACGTAAGCATTATCCAAACCCCCTCCCCCCTTGTCATCAAAAGTCAGCAAATCGGAAACCCCCTTCCCCTCCCCCATCGGTGATGACGTAATACTTGAACGGCCCCTAATGTAGGGTTTGTTTATACGCCACCCGGGCGGCAGGTTGGAAGGGGTGGCAGCTTGAACCGAACCCCAGTAGCACACCGGTATAGAACGAAATATAGATTTCGATACCGTTCGACGTAGTTTAACATAGAGAAATTTGGATTGTTTCAAAAGAGACTAATACAAGAAATACAATCATACATCCTTCGAAACGAAATGCTGTAAAAATGAGCGTAACACTATTTTAGAGAACAAAAGACTATATTTTGGCGTTTATTGAATGAATACATTTATACTATATCGTTCGATATTGGACTCTTAAAAATCGCTGGCCTCTTTCCGACGTTCCGACATCGGACAGGTATCGGCACGATATCGTTGTGCTACTGGGTAATCAGAAGTCGGACACCTATTTTTTTTAAATTTCTAATAGTAAAAATCCTCACATAACATCACGCTTTATAGCCATAGCCTGACGTCGAAATTGTTGAAAAAACTTGAGGGAACAGTCAATGCTTGGGACAGTAATAGCAGAAGCAATGTGCACCACAAGATTGCATGTTGGTGCCCTCAAATATTAATTTTTCTGGAACGGTCAAGTACAGGCAAAATAAGAACTCTGGAGCACCGAAAATGCCTTTGAAATGAATTTGTTAATCTCTTCGTTTATAAGCAATTGCAACAAATACATTCGGGTAATTTCTATTTGACGATTCGGCGATAAATATGGTAACCTTGTCCTAATCTAACCGCTCGTTAGAAAAAAGAAAGAGAACGGGGGAAAAAATATGAGAGAAAAGGATGGGAAAAAAAACAAATGAAAGAGTAAAACAGTATAATAGATAAGAAAATAATAAAGTAGCCACAAAGTAGATTTCTCTTTTCATCTTCACCTCGTCTGTTCCCTTTCACCCTCACGCGTATATGTAATAGAAAGATACATCATAGGTAAGAAAAAATCACTACAGTATCAGGGTATAACGAAGAAGAAAAAAATATTGGATTACAACACAGCTTCGAGATGATGAAGAGAGAAGAAAGAAAACAGAGAGAACTTGGAATTAATTCTGGAGAGAGAGAGAGAGACACGCCCCTGACTGTCACTGCCTCATCACTTTGAGGTCACAAAAAAGGAAACGAATAAGCAGTGCAAAATTTCAATATGTAACGAAAATAAAATTCTTTTATACACGCCTCGTCTGAGCCCAACTATGCTATATGCAGTACCAGTATGATTTTTCATGTCGGAGGCAATAATTATACAAATTGAGAGAGAGCAAAACAAATTTTTGCTCAAAGCGCTAAAACGCAACTGGTGCATAACCAGTTGCATGATGGGACTATATTACATCCGAATAACTTACAGCGGAAAATTACAGGCTGGTCAAATCATCCTTCATGGTCAGGAATAGATAGTCAGGTAACGCTGACAGAGGACAAAGGAACATCTGGTCGTAAGAGTGTATACGTGTTCACCGATGGCTCAAAGACCGAGCATGGAACAGCGGCAGCATACGTGGTGGTTAAGGACCGAGAAGTTAAGGCAAGATGGGCTAAGAAGATCGCTATTAACAACAGTGTCGTTGAAGCGGAGCTGTTAGCGATGTCGGAGGCTGTCAAATTTACTAATGAATCGAAGAGGTGGCGGGCATTGGCGTACGTAAAGGGGGAGGGTTAGAACCTCCGAGGGAAGATTATCGTATTATTTTGCAGGGGAAAACGTAAACCCCCCCCCCCCAGAAGGAAAAAAAATCTGAAACCCCCCTCGAGAAAATTCTGTGTACGTCTAACTATGGTGGCAAGTATATGCATAGACTCTCTGTCTGTCTCCTATCTCTATCTTCTGTCTTCGATCCTCTGTCCCCTCACCAGATGGCCCGAGAGATTATAGAAAAGTGTGTCAAGGTGGGAAAGTCGTGGGACACTTTTCCCCCTTTTGATATATGACATAAATAGAGAATTTCTAATCAAGATTTAGTCATGTCCTGTACGTGCGATTTTTGTGAAATCGTAGATATGTGTATTTCGTCTCGAGAAAATTCGTTTGTTGTCCTTGTTTGATGGTAGTATGCAGGTGTGAATCCTGTGATTATCCATTCAGTTGATATTCTGGAAAAGTCCTAGCTCGAGTCGTCATTGGGAAAACGAGTGGTTGCACACATACTTTTGGTACACTCTATGTTTTTTCAAAATTTTTAGAATTTGGATATGATCCCGATGTCTAAGAGTTTAGCTGATTTCACTTCAGTTATGGGAAGGCAAGAGAAAACCAAGAAGATGTAGCCATTTTTCCGAGCTTTCGTTTCCGATCTCGAAGGTGACGCGGAGAAAGAATTTTTTTTATTCTATTTATTTTTTGTTCTTGAATAGGCTGACCATATTTCCTAGAGAGCAATACGGGAAATTGCGATTCCAAATACGGGAAAATACGGGACATCCCCAATTACCGCCAAAACTGAACAAAGTTGCCAAATATTGCTGAAGTTACGGAAAACTCACAATTGCAGGAAATGAAGCATTACTGCAAATTGCAGTGGATTAAAATGAATTCCACGAAAAAAAAAAGTTCACCAAAGACAAATGTGGGAGATTCATATTCGTATTTATAGTTGTAATTATTATAACGTAATTTATTAGTTGAAAAATAATAATTTCAATCATTGATTTCAATAAATTCAAGTAGGCTTCATGAAAAATACGGGGAAAACCGGGACACTTTTGCTAAAAAGTCGGGACGGCCAAAAAAACAGAAAATACTGGGACTGGGTCGAGAAATACGGGACGTATGGTCACCTTATTCTTGAAGAACACCTAGTGACCGCATTTCGTGTCTGAATTTTTTAATTTTGTAATCAGAAGTTAACTAGAGAATGAGGTATTCACACTGTACTACTTTTTGTCCACAATAATTAATTAATTGGTTGAAACTTTTAAATTTTTGGAAAAAGAAAGTTCCCCACGCGCGCGTGCCTTCGAAACATGTAAACAATGAATATAAATTGTAATTTTTATCGGAAAAAATTCAGATATTTCAAATATGTGTATTCTATGTATCGTCGTCAAATTAAGATTGAGTGTTAATTAATTTTTTAATTTTCTTTGTCGTGTGGCAAAACAATTTCCTGTACTTTTTTTTGTTTCCTGTACCTTATTTATGTAGCAAAGTGGGTTGTGTGACCTCTTGTTGTAAAGCTGAATTAATTTCCCACATTATGGTAAAATTTAATTTTTGATTTTGATATGTTGTGTGAGCTTAATTAAGTGTTTTGTATTTTCGTTATAAGTCGTTTATGTTTTAGTGCATCGTCCCCCCCCCCCCGATGTTTCAGTTGAAGGCCCCATAGTTTAGTTCTTGTTCAGGGCGTATTCTAGTCCAGGTTTAGGGCATGCCCCTTTCATTCTCAATTGGTCTCAAGTTAGGTGATAAAATTTTGCGCTACTAATCAAAAGGTGCGCATTCCGAAACCCCGCCTCCTTTTCATTTTTATATACACTCCGGAAACGTTGAAGGGTCGGCCAGTTTCTTGGTTTTGAGGCAGTCAAAACCAAGAAAATTTTTCACAAGTCTTTTCCCGAAAATTTTCCGAAGTTGAAGTTTTTCTCGCGCTATGGAATAACACTCCGGTTTCCCGAGGCTACGCACAAGATGGATGATCCTGGAGAAATGGTCTGGAAGTGAGCCACCGTAATGCCAGAACGGAAACTTCGTCGAGACTACATCTGCCAAACGAGCGAGCGGACTCAACCATGTGTGCGAGTTTGCAGAAATGGAAAAGGAACTAGTTTTTCGTTGTACATTTGCTGCCTTGTGTCAAATGGACTGCTCGAGTTATTCAAAGAGAACTGAACGTGTTTAGAGCGAGGATGCTCTCTTCAACCCAGGGACTGAACCAAAGAGGACCCGGAATACGAGTCCCCGGATCAAGAAGGTATGTGAGAAAATTTTCCTTGTTCCTCTTATTTTGGAAAATACTGGCTTGTCTGAATAGGTAATTTAGTTGTAAAACAGCATTCTAATGTCCGCTCCAACTCCCCATTAAATAAATTTTCACAGTCTCGCTTAAGTTAAAATATTCTTTGAAAATCCTGAAACACACACATTGGTGGGAGATGCATTCCTTGGTTTTTGTGAATAAAGTGTCTAAGCATATCTGTTAAAAAAAAAATGTTGGTACAGTTCGGATAGAAAAGTTAAATTCTGTGTGAAGAGACTGTTTTTTTTTGTTTTTGAAAAATTTGTTCCATGTGTCATGCGTGAAATGGAAAAGTTCCTATTAATGAAAAAGCCGTTAAAAACAAGTTTCGTTATTTAACCCAACCATGGGTGGGACAAAAATTTATCTTTCGTTTTCGTGAATTATTTTTTGTATTGTTGTTTCATGTGGTAAGATTTGATAAATGTGGTAAACAAAAGCACTCACCGTAATAAAGGGTTGTTGCGGTCATGATAACCGCGCTCTGTATTCACTACACTGATCCCCGGTCTAGGGTAAGTAAATGAAGACTCTCTTGTTAAGTGGAAAAAAACTTTGGTTCAAATTCAATTAAATCAGTCAAGATCAAGAGACATTTTTCTTATGTGGTGATGACCAAATACAACATTTGGTGCCGTATTTTTTTTTTTTTTTGTGGTAATTGTCAGCATCGACAGCCGGCGCCGTAATTTCTAACCACCAGTGCATCAACAACTCCAGAATTCTTTTGTCTTGGGTTAAAGCCCAAGCACAGAATTGGGGCAATCAGATGGCGGATCTCCATGGTGAAGAAGCGACTAAGTTAACTACCATTGATGATTCGCTTCCATTTTCAAGGTCATGGGAGTAGTATAAAAAGAAAAGTTCAAAAACAGGGATGAGGAGTGAGGAATCCCCCGCTCCTTATCAATGACCTTTCACCCCTGCTCCTCTGTTTTTCATCCCTAAAACCTCTTATCGGTGACCTTTGACCTCTCGCTCCTCAGTTTTCCATCCCTTGCTGCACTTGCTCCTCATATTTCCATCCGCAGCTCCTCTCACTCCCCAATTTTCCATCCGTTGCTGCTCCCGCTCTTCAGTTTTACATCCCTTGCTGCTCCCGCTCCTCAGTTTCCATCTCTTAATCCTCAAGTTTTCATCCCTTAATCCTCACGTTTCCGTCCCTTGTTCCTCCCGCTAACCCGTTTCCATCCCATGTTCCTCCCGCTAACCCACTTCCATCCCATGCTCCTCCTACTCCTCAGTTTCCATCTCTTGATCCTCAGGTTATCGTACTTAATCCCTCAAGCTCCTCAGTTTTCATCCCATGCTCCTGTTATCGGTGACCTTTGACCTCCCGCTCCTCACTTTTTTTATCCCTTAATCCTCAGGTTATCATAGCTAATTCCTCTCGCTCCTCAGTTTTCATCCCTTAATCTTTAGGTTTTCATCCCATGCTCCTGTTATCGGTGACCTTTGACCTCTCGTTCCTCAGTTTCATCCCTTAATCCTCAGGTTATCATAGCTAATTCCTCTCGCTCCTCAGTTTTCATCGCTAAATCTTTAGGTTTTCATCCCATGCTCCTGTTATCGGTGACCTTTGACCTCTCGTTCCTCAGTTTCATCTCTTAATCCTCAGGTTATCATAGCTAATTCCTCTCGCTCCTCAGTTTTCATCCCTTAATCTTTAGGTTTTCATCCCATGCTCCTGTTATCGGTGACCTTTGACCTCTCGTTCCTCAGTTTCATCCCTTAATCCTCAGGTTATCATAGCTAATTCCTCTCGCTCCTCAGTTTTCATCCCTTAATCTTTAGGTTTTCATCACATGTTCCTGTTACCAGTGACCTTTGACCCCTCGCTCTTCAGTTTCATCCCTTGCTCCTCCCGCTCCTCAAGCTTTCATCGCTTATTCTTCCCACTCCTCAATTTTTCATCGGTTATTCCTCATTTTTCATCCCTTATTCCTCTTATCGGCAACCTTTGACCTCTCGCCCCTCATTTTCATCCCTTAGTCTTCAAACTCTCACCCCTTATTCCTCCCGCTCCTCAAATTCTCTCCCACCTCAATTTCCATCCCTTATTCCTCTCGCCTCAATTTCCATCCCTTATTCCTCTCGCCTCAAATTCTCGTTCCTTACCGTGAACTTTGTCACCCTCGCTTCACGATACGATCACTTGTTGCCAAACTTTATCACAAAATTTCTTTAAATCGAAAAAGGCTACTGCTGCAGTGTCTTTATAAATTTTGGCTTCTTGAATTCGTTCTACGAACCGCAATAATTGAGTGGTAGTCGAGTGCTTGCTGCGGAAACCGTGCTGCTCTGGGCCGATAATGTCATTGTCCTCTACAAATTTGTGTAGTCTGATGGCTACCACTCTCTCAAAAAGTTTCCCTAATAAACTGAGAAGTGAGATTGGGCGCCAATTCTGTGGATAGTGTAGGTCATGTCCAGCTTTGGGGATGACCTTAGCGAGTTTCCATTCTGCCGGAAAGTGGTTTGCACGGAGTAATTCATTGAATATGTTGACCAGCTGGCGAACCATATTTTCGGGGAGATTTTTGATAGTGTTGTTGGTGATGGTGTCCTGACCAGGTGCTTTTTTCTTTTTGAGGTTTTTGATAATGTTCGTTACTTCTTCAGTGTCCGTAGGAAATAAAGCAGAGGGTTGTTCTGGGGGAATATCCCTAAAGAATACTTGAACTTCTCTGTCAACAATGGCAATAAGCTGAGGAGGAGTGTTATCACATGGAGATAGCTGTCTCTTATATGTGTCAGCAAATATTTCCGCTTTATCACTGTCACTATATACTGTTCCGCTTGTGCCGACAATCGGAGGAATCCTCGAATAAGTGGGCTTACATGTTTTATACACTTTGTTTAACGTGCCATCAGCACAATTTGCCTCACGTAAAACGCTGAAGTAACGCTCACTCATAAATTCTTTGATTTCTCTAGATACTTCTCTTTTTATAGATCTGTATCTATCTTGGTAGTACGGATTTAACGTTCTTTGCCATTTCCTCCTAAATTTGTTTTTTAATATGATGCGTTCCTTAATCCAGCGGGGAATACCCAGTGGATTATTAGTGGGAGCATCTCGGGTGGATTCCTTAGCAGTATTAGTGATGGTTTCTGTGAGAAACAATAAGTCAGATTCAATTTGATCAATATTGCCACCCGTGAAGGAAGGCAAGGTGATTCTGGCCAGCCTTCGTTTAAATAATGGTCATATCACTATTTTCTTTGGTTTACATATAAAAGGAATATTGAAGTCAGCTACCAGAAATATAGGGTTGTGATCAGAATCCGTGACAGGTTGAACGTGAACCGACGTAGCAAATGTAAGGTTCTTAGCAAGCGCTATGTCAAGAATATCTGGTGACTGGCCAGCCTGGTCAGGAAAATGTGTTGGAGTGTATGGCGCATAAGGTTGAATTCTCATTCTGATACAAAAATTTTGGAGGACCCTGCCTTGGGTGTTTGTAGAGTACGAGTTCCACAGAAAGGATTTAGCATTCATGTCGCCACACATTATCACTGGGTACTGACAATTGAAAAATTCGTTAAAAAGTGGAATGTCTATAGTGTTTTTCGGAGATTTATAGCACACTCCTATTCTAATTTTTTGATTGTTTACGTAGATCTCTATTGCTATTACCTCACATTGTGTCGAGGGAGGTAGCTGAATAATATCATAATTAATGTGTCTCTTCACATATATAGCTACTCCTCCCCCTGGACCAAAGCTTCTATCCTGTCTGATATAGTCATAATTTGCTACTTTGGCAGTGTGATAAGGACGAAGCTTACTGCATTGGAGGAAGATGATGAAATGAGGCGAAGTGGCAATGGTACGCGTACAACACAACTTGAAGTGCTCATGTAGTCCATTTTTGCTGATGAAATGAAGTTTGAAGTTAGTCCATTTTTGCTGATGAAATGAAGTTTGAAGTTAGTCCATTTTTGCTGATGAAAGGAAGTTTGAAGGTTTATGTCAGGTAAAATGTGCTTGGTTGAACATTACTGGATTGCCAAAAGTCACACGGCGTAGGTGGAAGCTTTAGTCATCGCACGTTGGGTCGCCCCGAACTGCTCGGGGCCCTCCCGGAGCAACCACCGAAATTTTTATTACGTGTTTTCATGTCAAGTGCTCCTCTCTAACTGTCGCCAAAACTCAGTATCTTTCAGTATTCTATATTGCTAGCACGCGACCCGAGGCCTTTGATTGGGCGAAAGTAGTGGATCACGCGCTCTCTCTCTCAGTCTCTGCTGTACACATCGAGCTTATATTACTGGAGGGAGTATGACGTCGCAGGCTCCGCCTTGACAGTGCTGAGAACGGTGTCCCCAACATCTTTCGTCGGAAGATCACGTGACTCGGTGCAAACAAACACGATCCCCCATAGAGATCAATGTTAAAATTGCCGATTTTAGCATAGAAATGCGGAAATTTAGTAAGGTTTTCCGCCGCATAAATAAAAATTGAATTGAATTTTTGATTTTCATAATATGATTTTCATGAATGATTGATAATTTCATAATTAATGAAAGTGATAATTTCATGATTAATGAAAGTGATAATTTCATGATTAATGAAAGTGATAATTTCATAATTAATGAAAGATGATTCCAGAATAAATGAAAGAAAAATTCTAGTTTTAATGAAACATAATTTCAGTTCCAAAATAAATGAAAGAAAAATTGATCGATGCTCAGAGTGACAGCAAACTCGAGTGCTTCCGGCTATATCTGTCTGACTAATCATCTTCCGTGAAGTTCCTCATAGACACTGGCGCCGATGTATCTGTACTGCCACTACGCAAAGAAGATTCCCGACGTCAGCCAGACAAGCTTCAGTTGTTTGCTGCAAACGGAACGGCCATAAATACCTTCGGTCAGCGACCGTTAAAGCTAGACCTAGGACTTCGTCGTGCATTTCATTGGTCGTTCATCGTTGCTGCCGTTTCACGTCCAAACATCGGATCTGACTTTCTGCGACATTTCGGACATGTTCGGCGGGGTCAATTAATCGATCCACTCACTCACTCGTTCACGTTGCAAGATTGCTGGTGCGGATGTACCATCCCCAGCAAGTAGAACGCTTCGATCGAGACCTTGAGTCTGCTATGAAAGCTCATGCAACTAACCGCTGGGTAACAGTACTTCCTACAATTCTATTGGGTTTTCGAGCCGCCTGGAAGGAGGACTTGCAAGCTACAACTGCGGAAATGGTGTATGGTGCACCTATACGACTTCCAGGAGAGTTTTTCGTGCCTAGTCGTCATCACCCAGATCCATCAAGCTTCGTTGATCAGTTAAAGACCACCATGGAAAATTTAAGCCCTAGAAAGACTGTTCGCCACGGAAAACGCGCTGTTTTAGTCAGCAAGGACCTGCTGTCCTACTTATATGTTTTCCTCCGCACGGACAGAGTGAAGAAAGGCCTAGAACCTCCGTACGAGGGACCTTACCAGGTGCTGTCAAGATCGGAAAAGGTCTTCCAAATACTAATAAAAGGTCGACCAGTATCTGTAAGCATAGACAGAATCAAACCGGCTTACATCTGCGGTGATGACGTACCCTTCAATGCTCACAAGCCTTCCAACGATCAACAAGCAACAACTTCAAAGCATCAGCAGGCAACGTCTAACGATCAGCAAGCAACAACTTCACAGCATCAGCAAGCAATCACAAGTTCAAAGCATCAGCAAGCAATCACAAGTTCAAAGCATCAGCAAGCAATCACAAGTTCAAAGCATCAGCAAGCAATCACAAGTTCAAAGCATCAGCAAGCAATCACAAGTTCAAAGCATCAGCAAGCAATCACAAGTTCAAAGCATCAGCAAACAACAATAACTTCAAAAGATCGACAGACCTCCAGTGAGGAGGACCAACCTTTCATGACCACCCGCTCGGGTAGACGGGTCAGATTCAGGTTGCCCTGTAAGTAGTTCTCTCGCTATCGCTGGTGGGGGACTACCTGTGGGGGATCGGTCAAAGCCGTCCGGATATTGTATATATTTTTCCTTCTGGTTGGTAGAGAAGTCAAAGACGTCTGAGATGACGCGGGGTGTTTGGTGGAGTTGTCACATGTTGTTGCGCGTGTGTATGTCCGTTCCATGCGTTTGTAGTGATTTTTGTGGTTTGTTTTTGTTAATCAAATAAATTGAATAGATTCTATCATCGTCCATCACTACACCATTCATTTTATCATATATCATATACTTTTTCTATTTCATCAATACATTTCGAGTTTTTTAATTTAAGTAAACATTATTGATATTTAACACTCTTCAACAAAAATATTATTACTATTTTAATTTAGCACACATTATTATTCTTCGAACATGTTTGTGTCAATTTTGAGAAATCTTCAAATTAACAATATTTAATCTTTTTAACTTTTTTGACCTGTTGTGAGCCGCCCCACGGTACTGCATACTTCTACTAGTCGCTAATCCTTTGCGAAATGGGATTTTCATCACTTTAGCTTGTGAAAATAGTAACCACAAACCACTTGAATGTAGGTGATGATGTACAGATAGCCTTTTCGAAGAAAGAATCTCAATTTAAAAATTTCATTTATTATGAAAAAGAAACAAGTTGACAACAAGATCACTAAAAGTCGACATGTAGAGCAATTTTATTTTGTCGCATCGATACCCGTGTGCATTTTTTTCAATAAACTAATTTTGCAATTTAAAGGGTTAATATTTAAGTTTAAAAATTTTAAAACAATTAATTATAATTATTGGATAATTAATTTAGTTACAAAAAGCTAAATTTTCACGCTTGTGACTACATGCCACTGCCTGTCCCAAGCATAGATGAAATGTGGAGGAAAAATAATGCGGAGAGAGGGGAAGGGAAAAAAGTTATCTATCAACACTCGGTACAAGCAGAAAAGTGGGGGGTGCGTCCAGTGCAGTTCGAACATAGATAACAAGAGTGAAGCAGTGCAATTCGATAGCCACGCCTACCTTCCAGTGCAACTGACCCATCTCCCCGAGATATCTCGTCAAACTTGATCTGCTTTATTTTTGTCACTCCGAAATACGTATTTCGGTTCTTAACACCCTTTTATTTCCAATGTTGCAGTTATAATGCGGATAATAAAAGCCGCTCATAGTAGGGTTAACAAAAAGTTGCAAAATTTTAATTTTTATACGGTTTTCCCCTATCCTCTAACATCTAATTAGAAAGTTGTTGTCCTGTCTCTCCTGAAGCCAACAAAAAAATGTTCATGTTTCTAAATGCAATATTCGCTGAGATTAATTCAAAAATCAGTAAAAAAAATTGAAAAGAACAGCTTAAAAATGAGGGAAAGGAGCTTTATCCGTTAGTTAATGCTATTATTTTTACCCCTTTTTTCTCCGGTTTTTAATTCCAATATCACCGCGAATATTGAAAACGGATTGCATTTGCAAAACGGAAATATTTTTGTTGGCCTCAAGAAAGACAGGGCAACAACTTTAAAATGGAAGTTAGCAGACCATAATTTTTTTTTTTAATTTGGACCTTTTTATTAATAATTTTTTTCGTTTGAACGGCATTTTGACGATGGGCGACATCATTTGAAGCGTTTTTCTAATTGAAAGTTGTCTCTAAAACCAATGGTTCACGAAATAGACGTACAACGTAAGAGTTTGATATTCTGTATATAGTTAGTTCACCGGTAGTGAAATTTTGAGGAATTTAAAAGTGTTTGTGTTGAAAAAAAATGTCAATTTTTTCACTATTTAGAAACATTTGAAAATTATTTTTTATAAACTTATTTTTTTAAAATTATTCTTTCAACCGCTAAGCTTAAAAACACTACAGATAATAGGCAGCGGTAAAATACCGAGCATCAAGAGATCGATAATTTTTTTACGTATAAAAATTTATTATAGTAAAGAATTTATTACGGTATTATTTATGAAAAAAAAGTATTTATACTTAGGGTAACTGTATTTAAAAAAAAAATACGGGACGTTTCAATGATGTAGAACTCGCGTTAAATAACTAATTCAAGATTGACATTTTCAAAGTTCTTATCATTCTTGACAAAATTAGCTTTTTCACTACGATTACCATGGAGAAAATATTAATTCTTTCCCGGGAAATACGGGACGCATTTTTCAATTTATGCGTAAGATTTCTGTTTCACGGTATCGAGCTACACTGTAGACCAGTGGTTTTCAACCGGTGCTCCATGTGCACTCCCCAGGGGCTCCACGGCCGCTTGAGGAAAAGAAAAAGGAAATTTGAAGAAAAAATTGACCATAAATATTTTTAAAAAACAATAATAAATCAGCAACTGATTCATAAATAAAAAATAGGCCGCGAGGCTTTTCGAATAGACGTCATAATCATCATCAGCATCACTTTGAGGGACAAGCACAGGATGATCTCCATAGAAATCAATGTTAAAATTGTCGATTTTGCCGTAGAAATGCGGGAATTTTGTGGTGTTTTCCGCCACATCAATAATTTTAAAAATTGAATTGAATTCTGCATTTTTGAAACATTAAGTTCGCTTAGAGATACGGAGCCCAGAAAATTAAGCATTAAATAATTAGCCGAACCTTTTTTTTTTTTTATAAATATGAAATCTATACTTAATCTCTTGATAGTAGCAAATACTTAATATCTTTAAGTAGAAATTTAAGGGAAGCTATTCCAAGTCACAAGAGCACTGAGGCCGGGGGAAGTCAGGTTAACTTGCGAGATCGGTCTCAGTTGCATAAACCATCAAGATTCGAAGGTTTTGTTATGCTTGCGGAGGATGATGAACCACCAACACTCAAAGAAGAAATAAATTCGAATGATGTTGATAACTGGAAAATTTCAATGCAAGAAGAACTGGATTTACTTGCTGAAAATGCCACCGGGAAGTTGGTTAAATTGCCAGAAGATAGAAAAGCGATAGAGAATCGCTGGGTCTACAAAATCAAGAGAAATGGAGATGATAAAATCGAGTGTTTCAAAGCCAGGGGGTGTACCACCTTCTGATTCTTAATAACCAATCATCCATACGTAAGAATCGGTTCGTAAGAATCACGTTAAGAATCGAGCTCCGAATGCAACCACGATGTGATTGTTAAAAGTTATTCTTAAGGTCACGTGACGATGGACAGGCCGATAAATTTCCCTTTTGGGGAATTTCGCCATTGGCCAATCAGCGCCCAGCTAAAAATTAACAACAGCTTGCTGTTGACAAGATAAGGAGGAAAAGAAATTTTAGAGCGACGCTAGCCTGAAAAAATGGCGGAGATTATTTCAGCAAATGTGAATACGGTTTTGAAGAAATGATAAATACATAATATTTTTTTAACATGTTACAGTAAAAAACAAACATATCCATACTTAATCATCCGATATGATTCGAATCAAAGATTCATCCCACGTTCACTGGGATGGATCCCTGCCACCCTCCATGAAGAGGGGCTATGCTATATATGTTATGGTGAAAGTGATAAAGAGCTGCGGTTATTATATAAATAATCACCGGCCATTTCGGTAAGTTTGATAAATTTTGCTCATATACCGTGAATCTATCAAATTTGTAGGTCATTATGCATAATTGTCAAACCATGGTTAATGCGATAAATGAATCATCGTTGTGTTTACATTATGTATGTAAGTGAAGCTAACATTACAAGAGTAACAATAATTTTTATAATATGCTTCATGTTTCTTTAAATTAATTGTCATGGCGAAATGAACGTGGTACTGTACATGTATTGCATAGCTGCTTCGTGTAAATAAAAATAATATATAGTGATCAGATAATACACCAATATTAAAAATGGTCATCGCTTCTGTAATGTTGGCTTTTTCACGTACACCGAAGTATGTGAAAAAAACAAACGTAGCAGCAGGTTAATAATGATTTTTAATTTATGTACAATTATATTTCGGCCGATTGAAGCTTTATCTCACATATTTTGTGGGCGAAATTAAATTTTCTCTCAAGTTTTAAACTAATAAAAAATTTCAAATCATATATGATTTGAATTTAATAATTCCATAATATGAGTTATATTAAGTTCCCATAATATGAAAAAAATTGTGTTTACGACTCATCGATCATGATATTTATGGATTGAAAATTTGAGAATTATGCATAATCACTGGTAAATGTGATAAATGTAGCAAAATTTATCAAACTTTATTGAAATAATCCGATATTTAATCACTATTATCAACATATATGTGTTGTATATAGACTCTAACACTGTTTTCAACTCTCCCACACAACCTTCAGATAACTTTTCGATAACTTAAAAAGTCTGACGAATTCCTTATTTTGAAATAAAAATGCATTAATTTTTTTTTCCATTTTTTAAAATATGAATCATAGAAAACTTCTATTAAAGAAAGAATTTAAGTTATCTCGCATAGAAGAAAAAAAATGTTTACTAAGAATCAAGCTAAGAAGTGGGTAGCCTTGGTTCTTAACTCGATTCTTAACTATGGAACAAAAACGATTCTTAGTTAAGAATGTGGTAGCAAAGTTCTCTCTCGATTCTTAACTAAAGATCAAATCCATAGTTAAGAAGCGGATTCTTATTAAGAATCAGAAGGTGGTACATCCCCAGGTTGGTGGCGAAAGCCAGGAATAGACTTTCATGAAACATTTAGTCCCGTAGTTCGTTGGGACAATCAGAACTGTTCTAAGTATAGCAGCGAGTGAAAAGCTAAAATTAGCTCAGTTCGATGTAAGAAGTGCATTTCTCTATGAAGAACTAAACAAAGAAATTTATATGAAGCAGCCACAAGGATTTGAGGATGGATCCGGGCGAGTTTGCAAGTTGCTTTAAAGTACACATGGACTGAAACAGGCCCCCCTAGATGTTGGAACTATAGATTTAATGATTTTCTTCGGGGTTGTGGCCTAGAACAGATGAATAGTGATCCATGTTTGTTTGTCAATGACAATAAATCATTATTTTTAGTACTGTATGTCATTGCTGCAAACAGGGCCGTCATTTGAACTTTTTTAAGGGGGGGGGGGAGGCAAAGCACATGTACTCAATGTATGTATACATATATTTGTATATATATATATATATACCATTTTTAGTGTATTTTCAAAAGCAACGCCCCCCCCCCCCACTAAGTGAAGGGCCTAGCTGCAAAGGAGAAAAAACAACTGGAAATGTTTCTGATGAAACTGAAAGAAGAACTCAGTGTGAGGGTTGAACCCGCAAACTATTTTCTGGGAATGCAGATCCAGTGTTTGGATGATGGCTCCATTTTTATTCACCAAGAAAATTATTGCAACAATGTTTTGAACTGCTTCAACACGTCAACTACTTATCCTGTATGTGTCCCTGTAGATAAGAGTGCATCTTTGCAGGAACATTCTGACGCTTTAGATGAGGACGTGCCGTATAGAAAAGCAATCGGAAGCCTTATGTACCTTTGTATAGTAACTCGCCCTGATATTGCCTATGTGGTAAGTGTGTTGTCTCAAGTCTTAGACAGGCCAACAAAGTTGCACTGGGGTCTGATCAAGAGGATGCTAAAGTACTTGAAAGAAACATCAAAATTGGATATTTTATACAAATCAAGTGTTCGAAATAAATTGGAAGCCTTCAGTGATGCTGATTACGCTGGTGATGCAATTACCAGAAAATATACTTCTGGCATGGTCTTCAAATACAGCGGAGGTGGGGGGGATGCATCACTTGGGCCAGTAAGCGCCAGAATTGTGTTTCGCTCTCTACTATAGAAGCTTAATTTGTCGCTGCAAATCAGGCAGCTAAAGAAGCCGTTTGGCTGCACAGACTTTTTTCAGACCAGTCTTACAAGTTGACAATGCAAATGACATAAGATTGATTCCCCAATTCCACCAGAATCCAGAATTCCACAATAGAACAGAGTGGATTACTGGATGTTCAGCACTGCAGTAGTGAAAATCGCACTGATATATTCACAAAAACTTTATCAAAAGTTTGATTTGAAAGACTTCATCAATTAATTGGCATATGTGAACTTTAAGAACATTATTTTAAGTGCTTTTTTTGTTTGTCTTGATTATTTTACATATATGTCAAAAGTATAGATTTAGAGGAAGTGTTGTAAATGTGAAATCTATACTTAATCTCTTAACCGTGAACCGCGTGTTGGTATCTTCGGCCATGTAAGCGGTCATGCCTAAACTTCATCTTTAAATAAATGTTCTCTTAACCTCTGAACTTTAGTAACTTCCTTTTTAGGCAGTCGAACCTATTTTTGAGTTGGACATTCAATGATATTAATTTTAACTTTTCATTTATATCTTTTCAAGTACGAAAATGAAAATTAACGACTCACTTGGTCAAGATTTTCTGGAAATACTAACCACATACCTAGCTGACCAGAACATCTTTGCTAAGCTGCCTTGGACGCTGAGAAAGATGAAGGACTCTTCCAACCAAAATTTTCCCTCTCTTTCCAGGTCCGATCCAGACTCAACTAACAGCTGTTCAAGCAGGACAAACGGACTCTTTTTCTTTTCTTTCCAGATCTGATGACGTGTTGAACTTAGCCGAAAATCCGGAAATTTCTTTAATTTCCGAGGTAATCCCAGACCTTCCGATTATTTCAGATGAATCGATTACAACATCGATTGTAGACGAGGAAAAAACAGACTCAACTGAGACGAACAACATTCGCCAACCAAACTCGGAGGACCAATCAGGGGCGACAAGGGAAGAGCTCACGCTCCGTATCTCAGCCAATAGGAAATGGACCATTACCGAGGCCCACCTTACTTCTACCTGCCCGCATTCATTTTGTGCGAGACTTCTCAACAGAGTGGTCGAAATTTCATTTCAATCGCAGAAAGACTTTTCAGCCGCTACAGAATGGCTATCACAAGAAAAGCTCTTAGAAAAACCGAAGATAAAAAGTCTGACCTTTTTTTTCTCGGTGCTCCTGAAGGGTCTCGAACCGAGTATCTCGCATATTGACATCAAACAGGCCCTCGAGAAACTGGGTTTCTCAATACATAAAATTCAAGTGTTCCGGAGAAAGAAATTCACCAAAACCTGGAAAATTTCTCTTGATAAAAATTCAACCAACAGAGAGATTCTCAGACTAGAATCACTTTTTCATCTTGAAATCTCTGTAGAAAAATTTATCCGGATTTTTCACGCCTTCCAATGCCGTCGGTGTCTTGGCTTATCGCATTTTGCTAATTCCTGTTCCAACGCTTACAGGTGCCTCAAATGCACGGACACTCACGAGCCCAGCTGCTGCAAAAAAGTGAGAGGAACAGACACTCCGACATGCGTTCTTTGCCTGGGCACGCACTCGGCCAACTTCAAAAAGTGCCCAGAATTTCTCAAAGTTCTGAAGAAGAACAAGACCACCTCTTCGGCACCAGATTCAACCAAGGCAAAACCAATCTTAGCCCAGACTTACTTTCGAAAAAATACTGTTTCCAATACATCTTTCCTGCCTCGTCCTGTATTACTTAAATACAAGACATTCATCGAGAAAAAGTCGACATTGGCTCCTCTGACGGCAGCTCCCGCATCACCGCTTACGGGCAGCCAGACGGTACAGGCCTCCCCAGTGCCTATCTCTTAACTCGCCGGTTCGCCCGAAGAACTTTTCTTTTCTAACCCAGAAAGCAGTAGAAGACCTGAGAAATATTATCTCATTCATGGCCGAAGATACAATCTCTGACGGTGTCTCTCTGCAACTTCTGAAAGACTTTACCATCCAGGCAGAAAAAATTCGTGGAAGATGGACTTGTGACGGCTGTGAGGCCTGGCCTAACTTTTTGCTTTTCAGGTTCTATCTTTTTCTGTCGCTAACGCTTTACCCTTTCCAAAAATGAAAAAATCTCCTTCAAAGAAAATCTTATAATTAAAAAAAAAACCCTTTTATTTTGCTAACATTACTAATATTTTTTCACTTTACTTCCCTACCGTCTAGGAACTTTGTTTCAATTTTTCCCATTTCAGATCCTAGTCTGCCGAGGAATCCAGCCAATCCCAGGGATCTTTGGAATTGGACCAATCACAGAGGACCAGTCTTTCCGGCTTTCTTCTCACGGCGTTATCTCTTCACTCACAAAACTAACCCGTTGGGGTTGTGATGGCATTTTCACCTCTTCCACGAAATTAATTATTAATTTGTGATGACTTCAAAATTCTGTCGCATTGTTTTGCCATCCTTTTAACGTACAAAATTACCTGCAAAAAAAAATTAATTTCAACTCGAAGCGCATTTTCCTAACTTAAGTCGGCCCGTGGGACTTGTCTTCCCACGGATTTTCATTAGCTTGCCAGGCCGTCTGTAAGCCGCTGAAATTGCCCTGAAGGGCAGGACTCAGCAAAAAAATCCCTTGCATTCAAAATAGAGGCAGTGTCTTGTTGATACCATCTGATTACATGTGACATTGACTGGTGATGGTGGAGCTGTCTTAATATTTGAATTGGTAAATTATATATATATATATTTTTATTAAAAACTGAAGTAAAATCTTTTTGAAATTGTTATACGGAGCTTGCTCTGGAATTCGCACGTGCATGTACAGGATCACTGTACTACCATTCTTCTTGAACTGCTTTTTTCCTTAGGATAAAAAAAAAAGTTAAAGAGGAAGTGTTGTGGCGGCATTTCTCCAATTAACAACTACTGGGCATAAATTTTTAATAGCAATGACCGCAGAACCATTCTTGCTGAATATGACAATTTTTTCTACTTTCCTCACACATACATACACCCACATAAACACAAACATTTTCTTCCCTTCTTCATAGGCCCGTCTGTAGTCCCACAATCAGCCCTCACGGAGCTGGGAATGGAGGAAAAACTTTGATTCTGGTCTGGTCAAAATAGAAGATGTGAATCATCGCTCTCTAGTGTGCTGTGTTGTGTTTCCTCCCCCCCCCCTTCCCCCCCCCCCCAGTGCTACATCTGCTATATTTTGCCCCTGTGTTTTGTTTTTTCACAGAATTTTTTGGAAGATTGGATACTAGCAAGGTAAGTTCTGTTCTTGTATGTATTCAGTGCCATGGATAAAATCTGTCCCTTTGCCAATTCAGAAGATAATGCTGAAGTTAAGAGATTACGTGCCTTGGCAGCGGATTATGTTGAATCATGTGGTAATACTAAGGAAGAGTTTGATAGACTTGTTTTTGCTTGGATTGAGAAAAAGTATGTTGAGGGTAACAATGTTAGCCGTGATGATGAGTGTGAAATTGCCAATAGATTTGTGGACTTGTTCTTGATTTATGTGCAATATTTGGATTCGGATGGTGCGAATGAAGAAGCAAATCATGACGCAGTGTTAAACATTGCACAAATTATTTTTGATGAGTTGAATACTACTTTTTTGTAAGCACAGTATTAGGTACACTTTACATATTGAGACACCATCTACGGAGAATACTCCTGAGCTAAAATTAGGAAATAGGATCAAAAAACTTAGAAAAAAGAAAAAGCCTTTGAGCTAACAAAATAATGATATTAGTAGCAATACATCCTTGTTGGCTAATATAACCCGCCCCCCTAAAGGGATTAAAAGGGTTGACGGGGAAATGGAGATTTTTTTTGAAACACCACAGAATGAGTCACACATAACAATAAATAACAAAAAGGGGACTAGGAAAAATGGAAGAGTCAAGAAAAAGGTGAATGCAAATAGCTGTAACTCAAGCCCGGATGCTAATACACGTAACAAAAATGATAGTGAAGCCAACAATCTATTTCAATTTTCACTCTCGAGCGAGACACGAGAGAGGAAGCACGCTCAGTATGAGCTTTTGAAAAATTTTCCGTTAGGTTACAAAATTTTACATGCTAGCATAGGATAGCAACGTAGGCACAATCCGTACTCAGTCGGATATAGTAATGAATTCAACTGTCAAGGTGGAAAAGTCATGGCACACTTTTCCCCCTCTTTTGACATATGACATAGTTTTTGTAATCGAGAGTTATTCATATCATATTTATGTGTCATGTTTTTGTGTCAAATAGTAGATATGTGTCATGTGTTGTAAGAAAATTAGTTTGTTGTCCTTTTTTTTCAGTTGGGAAAACGAGTAGGTTACACACCTATTTTTTGTACACACGGTATGTGTTTTCGAAATTTTGATTTTCCACACGATCTCGATATCGTAGACTTTGACCGATTTTTTCTAAATTAATCCCCTGGAAAATTTTGCTCCATGGTGTCAACAGTGAACCGATTTTGAGGCATCTTTGTTGGAAAAATTAAGAGTTTGTAAAAATTTAAATTTGTTCCAGGATAGTGAAGCAGGAGATGGCCATTTTTCGAACTTTCGTTTCCGATCTCGAAGGTGACACGGAGAGAATATTTTTTTTTGTTTGTTTGTTTGTTTATTTTTGCAGAGGGAAACACACAAAATTACCGCTTTTCATGTTTGAAACCTTTTGCAACGTCATCAGAATTTTTCTGGAGGATGAGACATACATGCTGATCTATTTTGTGGAATCATTAATTAAGTAATTCATTAATAATTTCTTTTTTTTGAAATGGAAACTGACACACGTGCCGTTGATATTTGTTAACGTTGAATTTGGATAATAATTCTGATTGGAAAATATTTAGATATTTCAAGAAAGTGTATTCTATGTGTCATCTTGAATTTAAAATCATGTGTTAATTAATTTTTTTAATTTTCTCTGTCATATGACGAAATTCTTTCTGTATCATTAATTATGCGTCGAAGTATGTCATGTGACCTATCATTGGAACGCGGAATTAATTTCCCGTCTAATGGTCAAATTTGATTTGTATTTTTTTAATGATGTGTGTATGTAATTAAGCGTTTTCCTTTTTGTGTAACATTTATGCATTGTCCTTGGGAACAGAAGAGTCTCCCCGTAGGAAGAAAGTTTCGTTCAGGGCGTTATTTTGTCCGGATTTTAGACTTGCCCTTTCACCTTAATTGGTCAAAATTGATGTCGTAAAAATTTACGCCACGAATCAAAGTGTGCGCATTTTCGAAGCCACGCCCACTTGTCATTTTATTATACCCTCGAAACGTCGGTGGGTTGGTCAGTTTTCTTTGGTCAGTTTTGGTTAGTCGTTGGTCAGTCTTGGTTCAGTCTTCCGTGTTTTCTCTCGTCGAGAAAAACGCGGTAAATTTGATGTTAGTAATGTGAAATCGTTCTCGCGAGATGTTGCTTTCGCTACCGCAGTAGTTTCTCCATTTTGTTGCCGAGGCAATCCTGAAGCCTGTCACCATGTCCAGAGCAGAGCCTGTTATGCCAGCGGAGAAGGATCCGGAGAGTTTTGTCCTATCTTGGATAGACCGCCTGTTTCCCGATGTCCCTAGAACTTGATTCGAGATCCAAGAACTGTGGCAGGAACACTGACCCCTGGGTGGCAGAACGTCGAGTCACTCGGAATTTGTGAGTATGTGAGGTATTTCCTCTTTGTTCTCTCTCTCATTCACCATTTCTTATGAGTTCGTGGCGGTGATCCGTAAAATTTTGTTAATATCATGATTTCTTTGAGGTTAGATCAAACTCCCCCCCCCGTTGAATTTTCCAGTTAAGTAGAAATTTCTTATTGTGTCTTAATTCTAATGATCGCTATGACAATGCACATTTTCGGGATTATTCTGTTTGTTTCGTTGTTTAAAGTAAAGTTTTGTTAAATGTTGATGTTGGAAAAGTATTTATTTTCTGCTATAAGAGACTTTTGAATTTGCTCAATGTCAGTTCTGAAGTATTTTAAATGATGCTGCTGTATTGTTAAATATCTCATTGAGGAAGAAAAGTAATTAAAATTTAATTATCTTAACTATTATAAATGTGTATGTGTGACTTGTAGTGATTTGGTTTTTTTTACTTGTTTTCATGTGGTAAATGTTAATTAAGATGGAGCACTAGCACTCCCCGTTGATAAGGGTTATTTTGTGGTCAAGGTAACCACGCTCTGTATGCCCTATTCGAATCACTGGCCAAAGTGTTGAAAGATATTCATATAAGGGGAAAAATGATCATAGTTCATAAATAAAATTGTTATGGTAAAATATATCTTTTGGGGAGAATACGTCATAACATATTGGTGTCGTGTCTCTAATAAGAAGAAAATCCAACATAATACAACAATGATATGTTGAAAAAATAATGAATTAATTTGACTTAGTCTTTTTACACATTCCGTACTCAGTCGGACTTAAAAAATTAATTGAAAAATTAAGAACTCACATGGCACCCAGGAAACAACTGGCAGAGCAACCTGTTTGCTTCATCCACGATGTCGTCCTTGATGAAATAGAGGAAAGAGAAAGATGGACCAAACTTGCAGCGCTTTACAGCAAGAAGAAGGCGCGAAACGGCGACCTCAACAAGACGAGTCTGGCTTTCCTCAACACCATCAAGGACCATTACAACTGCTGGAATGAATCGCATCCAAGGAACACACGCCCGGACACAGAAGTGTATTTCTGTACGGGCGATGAATTTCTCAGAAAGGCGATGGAGAACTTTCAAGCCATCCAAGATAGACCAGATGACCCAGAAGTACCTCTGTTCAAGCAAACCCTACGTTGGAATCTTAGCCAAATCATGGTGATAGGCGACGACTGTTTCTTTGACGATGAAAATGAGGGAATCTGGTCCGAATACTACGATGAAATTAATCGGGACTTGGGAAACGGGCCAAGGCCTGGGACGAAATTCCAAGTTATATGCGGAAGAAGCCCGAAGTGGAATCCCCAGATGCCGAAAAGCCCACAGTACAGAAATCCCAAGATGTAGACACGACATGTCCGTGGTGATCCCGGAAGAGCCCAACAAGCTTGAAGCCCCGGAAGAACGGCCCAAGCAGGGAACAGATGACCCACCGAAAAAGCTGACGGAGGACTATGAAACAGGATCTCCATTACCAACGCCTCTGTTTCAGGAGAAAAATCCAGAAACCCAGGAAAAGAATCTCCCAAGCCAGGGTGAAAAGTTCAAAGGTGGCGAAGCCACCGAAACTGCTGCCCCAAGAAGCCCTGCCTCACCGAACGAGCCGGCGCCCAAGAGCGAATCGCGCGTTAGTAGCGACGACCAGGCCACGCCCGACCCAGCCGACGGAACGCCAGGTGGTGATCAACCGGCAACAGCTCATGACCAGTGCGGCAGTGATGATCCCATCGGTGAAAACCTCGGTGAGGAAGACACCCAAGACGGCTACGCCCCCTTTGACGTTTCAGCTTCAGCGCACCAATCGCGTAACAGCATCAATGAAGAAGACCCGCCCATGCAACGAAATCCGGAAGAGAACGGCAGTGAGCAGCCGACACTTGAGGGAAAGCATGGAGGCGCGGGCACGTTCACAATCGTTGCACGAGCGGACCGTTAGTGTCGAGGCATAGCCCGAGAAATTCGCCAAAAATGCCGTGCACCGGGTAAAAGTGAAAATTGTGCGCGAAGAGTACAAAATCGACTTTTGCAACTCGGCGGACTATGAGACCATTCTTAAGTTCATTGAAAAAAGCGAAGCTGAAATCACTAGGCAGTCCACGTCTGACGCCCCATCTCTTAGTGTAGTAATAAGAGGCTTAACCGCAGCGTTACCTGCAGACGATGTTAAAAATGAACTTATTGATGAAGGTTTCACCCCACTGGCAGTTTCACAGATACGATCGCAGAGGGAAAATTTTACCTCTATGGAAGATTGATCTGCCTGACGACCCGGAATCGAATCGCATATTCGATACAAAATCACTCTTTTTAATCGATATATCGGTAGAAGCATATCGAAGAAACCCTAATCGCAAAACGATCAACATCTGTTTCCGATGCCAGACCTGGGGTCATAGAGGGGATGCATGCGAGCGCCCCCAAAAGTGTATGGTGTGCGCTAAAAACCACGACGTGAAACAGTGCGGAAATGTCAAAGGAATCGACACGCCGACCTGTAGTAACTGTGGTGAAAGTCACACAAGTAATTTCCGCGGGTGCACAGCATATAAAAAAGGACTGTTAAAATCAAGAAAATTGCAGAACAACCCTCCCATCGAAAAACGGGATAGTGTACATATCGAGGCAGCGGAGTTTAAAAAATCCCGGAAAACCTACGATAACACAACATTTCTTCCCCGGAGTGTCTGGAGAAAGTTCTACGAGAGGAAACGAACAATCTCCCTGGGAGATAATGCTAAGTCCCAAAAAAAGAACGCGATTGGCCGATCACACCCTATGGACTTGACTACGACACCGGGCAAACAGCGAGAACTCTCGCTGGGGTCCCGCTCTACCGACTTCCAGCAAAACTCAAACGAGACGCGTAAAATCTCGATCAAGAGTTGCGACGAGGCCAGCGAACAGCCCCGCCAGAGTACCGGCAAACCAAGGCGCAAGCCGGACCCGAAGAACACCGTAGGCCAAGTCGGAACATTGATCGCCCAGGCTTCGGAGGAAAATGACAGAGCATCCGGAACACGCGAAAGTGACGAAGTAGCCTCAAACCCGGACTCTGAAATTTCGAACGATAGCGATAGCCCAGCAACTGAAATCTTCGAATTAGCTAAAATATTCATGACAAACATTATCAAAACGAGCTCGCGAAAGGATAAACGAGCATTGATCCATGAATTCACGAGGGAAGCTGGCCAACACCTCGCTCATTAAAAAAAAATATCCAGAGCAGCTTGCGAAGAAGTAGCGAGCGAATGAAGAGCAATTAAAAGCTCATAACTATCCGAAATTAAATTTTCGGAATTTTTCTATCTTTTTCTTCGTTTCCCTTACCCATCTTTTCAAAAATATTTTCTCCAAAAAACCATATAAAAAACAAAAAATATGAGGCATTCCTGAATTTATTCAGAAATGGCTCTGAAAAATAAATAAAAATATTCTCCCTCTATTTTTCCTTGCTTTTTAAAAATACTAATACTATTTCTCTTTTTTCTTCGCCTTCAAACTAATAATTTTTATTTAATAAATTGTTGTATGTCATGTGACTTTTTTTACCCAACCAAAAACAAGAACGCAACCGACGAATGAGGTGCGACCATGGCGCAGAGAAGATGACGTCACAGGAGTAGATCACTTTTCCTCCAAAATATTAACAAGTAATATAACTAATAAGTTCGTCCAGACATGTTGAGTTTAAAAATTCCTGGTTAATTAATTTTTATTAATTAACAGTGGGTTCCCCACTTAGACAGTGCTCTCCATTTCTGACTAACTTACACGCACTTCTCACATACACACACACTGCTCCCTTGCCTTTCCTTCACATCGGTCCTAAGCGGGCCTGTTATGAGGGCAGCTAATGTCGAAGACGACAGGTACTGCCATAAATCCCCTTTGGCTCTGGCTTTTAAGCCAACAATGAGTTTTTTCTGGTGTTAATGATGTGGAGGAAACTCCTCCAGCCTTCTTTCGTAAGAATTATAATTTTGATGATAAAACATCAAATGGATCAACAACCACATCTGACACTATTAGCGAATGTGACACATGTACAGGAAGTACTTCAACTAGTAGTTCGTCTAGTGAAAATTTTTATGAAAAATCAACCGACAAATCAATTGAGGATGATAATAGAGAAAACATTGAGGAGCAAACACACATTCAAGCACATTTTGAAACAGTTAGGGAATCCTCACAGGACAGTACCCCACAAACATATACTCAGAACGATAGTAATAACTCAACAAATTCAAAAGAGACATTAAACAATGATCAGCAAAAACAAACTGATGTGAATTTTGGCATAACAAATGAATCTTCTAACACTGGAAATGAATATCAGTCTCGTAATAGTGATGATAGATTTACCCTAGTGAGTAGGAAAAAAAGAAAAACAAACATTCCACCTACGTATTATACTGCTGAATCTAATGCTAAGTGGTGACGGTAGCGCAATTGCATCTGACTCCGTATGAATGAGACGTAGTTGTAGATACATTATCTTTAATTATGATGCTATATAGAAGATATTATTTACATAGTACATATATTAAGAGAGAGAGAGAAAGATGACGTTGGTGCATCTCGTATGAGAGCTGGAGCTGAACTGATGTTCTCACACACATGGCCCTTCGGACCCTCCGAAGGGGCATCCGGTCACGTGATCATCTCGTGTTTCAGTACAGAATGTACTGAGATTCTTTCACATGACCAGAGCGTGCTTGTTAAGAGAGAGCCAATGTACAAAATAAAGTAATAATAATAATACATATAAGAATATATATTGAGGCTCTACAGTACCCCCTCCCCAGTGTCAATGTTGGACACGATAAAAATCCGTGAACCGGACTCGACGTCCAGATCGTGTAGTCACTGGTGGTTTCGATTTCGTGGTCGAGTTCTCTGACGTAGAGTCGTTAGTTTGCGTTTTCGCCACCAGCGGCGTTGTATCTTCCGAGAGGAAGAATGCTGGTTTTAAGCGGTCGATGGAAACCGAAACTGTTTTGCCATTGATGTCAAGTTTGAACACTTTTTCATTTTTGTTAATGAAAGAAAGGGACCATCATATAGTCTCTGGAAGGGTCGACGGACACTATCACGACGTAGTAATACGCGAGTAGCATTCATCAGTTCTAGATACACAAATGTAGCACGTTTTCTGTGATGTTTTGTTGGCGTTGGACGGAGCTGCTGCATGTGGCCCCGTAACTTATTTACGTAATCACAAGGGTCAATGTTGACATTCGTTGAGTCGAAAAATTGGCCGGGAAGACGCAAAGGTGCACCAAACACGAGTTCGGCTGGCGTACACTGCAGGTCGGCTTTTAGAGCGGCTCGATAGCTTAGAAGTATAGTTGGTAATACTTCGGCCCAACGTTCGGTGTTATGGCATTTAATGGCCGTTTTTAGTGGTCGATGAAATTCCTCAATCAAACCATTCGCTTGAGGATGGAAAGCGGTAGTTCTAGCTCGTTCGGTGCCTAGAAGTTGTAGGAGAGAGCGGAAAAGGTGGGACTCAAATTGTCGACCTTGATCAGTTGTTATAACTGATGGAGCACCATAACGTGATACCCAACAGTTATAAAAGGCTTCCGCTACAGTTGGAGCTGTGATATCTTTTATTGGTTGTGCTTCTGGCCAGCGGGAAAAACGATCGATCATGGTCAAACAGTAAGAATAACCATTTAATGGAGTTAAAGTTTTTTTTTCTTCGGTTGTCTATATAATCCTCATCATTAAAATTGAAATTTTTTTGTAGGAAAACTCAAAAATAGCAAAATTATTCTTTAAATTTATCTATTTTTAAAATAAAAGGGGTTTTTTTTTTTTTTCCAAATGTTTCATTTTTAGACTCAACAACGTGTTCGAGATTGGGCGAATAATCGTGAATCAGCCAATGAATTCCTTTTAATCGACATCTCAAGTTCACCATCAAAGGCGACAACCCCGATATTATCAGATTCACAGCTGTAACCAGAACGTCTTACGAATGAGGAGTGGAATGGAAACTTGTGGGTAAATCCAAATGGAGATCCAGTAATGAATCACGTTGATGATGATGCTGAGTTGGGTGGAAGATGATACGATTCAAAGAAATTATCTAGAAAAATCAATAAAAATAAATATATGTCAAAAGTATTTAAAAGCCTCTTGGTATTACTATATTTTTGATTTTATTGTTTCTATAGCATCTTCTTCTTCGCTGTTATTTTTTCCCCGATGTTGACAAATGCGTAAGTTTGCAGGTAAAAGATTGAAGCTAGTACTAAACGATGTAAGCTAACTCTTTTGCATGCTCTCAATAAACGATGAATGAGTATCCACCACGGTAAGTGATTCTCGACTCTTCGTTGAAAGATGAACTTTAATTTTTTTGTTACTTTAGGAAATCATATAAATTCGGATAAAATATTTTGTCTTACCACACTATTTGACTGTGAGACCACTATAACGTCTTGGGGGTTTCTTCAAGATTAACAAATGCATGTGAAAAATATATATTATTTTTTATGAAAGCAAAAAGTGTTTACCAGTTTGTTGACTGTTAAGAAAAAATGAATTATAGCGATCAAGTGTTTTCGCGCTAGTTCGATTTCTCTTTGACCACTTCTCGTACTAAGGGTGATATCTCGGTAGATGGAAGAATTGAATTGGAGCTTTCCCTCCTTCTTCCGCAATTTATAGTTTTTCCAACAAAAACTAACTTTATGTTACTGCAACCAGAACATTAGAGAGGAGGATGTCATTGGAAAAAATAGTAGAAGAGTTAGCGTAAAAGAAAAAAATCAAGCTAAAGTGATGAACACAAGTTCTACATTATCGATGCTATAGTCGGAAGTTAAAAAGAAGTTATGATTTCGTAGGAGAAAAAATATTTAGTTGCTGTGGATGCGCTATGGGCTATCAGCTGGGCACGAATGCTTACAGTTGCTTGATAACTTAACATTATTACAAATATTACGATCATGCCTTGACTTTGATTGACTTTCATGACATCGCTGAAATTCATGTTTAAAATCATAACGTCACGGAGAATTATTTGATTAATTATGAAAACTTGAAATGTATGATTGCAAAAAATTATTTAAAATATTGAATAAATGAAAACTTGATCTGTAGAAAAGACTTTGCAATTCATTTGTAGTAACTCTTTTATTTTACAGCTCGGAAAATTCTCACAGTTAGTGTTAGGTAAACGAACTCGTATTTCAAGAGAAGTTACAGGATGGTAAAAACCATAGACTTAAGATATAAATAGACCGCGCACGCTATTCATAAAACTTGTCGAACGTGAAGAAAAGATGAGCAGTATTGTCGGGGAAAGAACAGGTTCTGCGCTATTACATTTGGCGCGTTTTCGCAGAAGCTAGGATGTTGCTGTAACGAAATTTGACTCAATTCGATCAAGTTGATGAAAACTTTCCTTCATTTTTTCAATGAATTTCACTCATTTTTATGTGAAGTATTTATGGAGTATCAGATTTGAAAAAATTAATTCTATAAAATAAACAAATATTGGAAAACGGAATTTTTTTATTTTCCATTAAGGGATAATTCTTAATAATTTCTTAACACATGGGTTTTTAAATTTTAATTGAATATATAATATTTGAAGGAAGTGAATATAAACAGTATAAATTTCATGAAATAAATTTTTTTGGCACAGTTTTTAATAGCTTTCTAAATATCTATACACACACAGGAAACAAAATATTGTATACAACAAATATATAATGTTTATGTTACTGTAAATTTGATAAATCCGTAGTGCGCGTTATCTTCAGAAATTATGCATAATAGTTGGTAAATATATGCATAATTACCAATATTTTTAGTAAGTTTGATGAATTTCGTAGCATTTATCACTTTTTACGAATGAATCGAATAATTCTCAAAATGAAGTTAGTAAGTTTGATGAATATGGAAAAAATCCATGCTGAAATATCACTTTATTTCAACAACTTCGTTCTGCCCGTATGAGATGCGTGCACTACACATATTTCGCCATAAAAATTAAATTAATAATAAATGCGAAGATAGAGAGAGATTTTTTTTCATCGGCTTAGTTCATGTTGGCTTTTGCTGTATTTATCAGCATATGCAAACATAACCGTTACGAAGAGGGGTAAAAATACTATTATTTTTAGAGGTTGTTATGCATTTTTATGCAAAACTGCAATTGTCTAGAGGGGGGGGGGGGAGTTTTCCTCACATTCTATTTAAATAGAATATTTTTCATAAATTTATCCTTCTGAAAAGCATATTTTCTTCCAAGTTGAGCAAAACTCGAATGAACTCACCAGCTCGCCAAATCTCGCCAAATCTTGCGGAGACGTATATTTCAGTTAAAACTTCATAAAACTCACAATTTCAATCATTTATTGCCAAAAATTCTATTAAAACATTTAATAATGATTCATGACATTTGAATTTTACCAAAACTTGGAACTTTAATTGAATTAAATCCAAAATGGAGTCGTTAAAAACTGAGATTACGTCAGAAATCCATTGCATCGTCAATTTAATATTCCAATTTTTAATTTATAAGAAGGGAAATAAGCAAAAAAGTATTCCTTTGTGAAAGGATAATGTTCCTCCTTTCCTAAACCGTTCCGAACATCCGAAAGCTGCACACGTGGTGACCATTCTAATGAAAAATAAGACAGCACTTGGAGATCGTCATACGAACAGCCATAAGGAAAGCATTGCCAGCGAGATTCCCTGACCAGCCTTTCGACTGGAGTCACGTGACTCCGGATCTTTGCTTCACATTGTAACCCCTCGCGCGCACTCTATAGTATTATTACTCTGTGGTAAAAACATGTCAGCATGAAAAGTTTTCCAAACGATAATTTAATGACGCGTAAACGATAATTCAAGAACAACCCCTGTGAAAAAAGAAATATTTCAGAATAATGACCTGACGACGTCATGGGCATGAAATTAAAAAAAAAAGAAAAAAGGTGTAGAACATTAGCGAGGGATGTGAGGTCAGAGTTGTGACAAATTTCACAAAAAAAAATTTCCGAACGATACAACCCCTGTTTGAAAAATATCCCATCACGGAGTGTTGTGATATTAACAAAAACGTTAATTTGGAAGGACGTATACAAAAATATAAAGTGGTGGTTATATATATATATATTACTGTTGAAATATTTTGTTGCGTAAGATTTAAAGTCTTGTTACGTGCATTTTTACTAGCTGATTTATGAACAAGTCCCCTCTTGTGAAAAATCGCATTATTTGTTTGAAAGTCAGATTTGAACATGGGGATAAAAAAAATTTCAAAACGATAATTTAGGAATGACACCCTCTTTGAAAAAAAAAAACTCATCACTTGAGATAGAAAAAAAAGAAATTCCAAAACGATAATTTAATGACGAGTCCTTTTAGAATAACAACTTGGAACCTTAGAAAATGTGAGAAAAAAATTTTAATTTAGGAACGACTTGCAACGTAGTGGCTAAAAAAAAAAAACCCGATAATTTTTTATTTTAAAATAATTTAAGCCCTCATCAAACCTCTTTGAAAAAACGTTAGTTAAAAAACGTTAATTTAAGAAAGATCCTTGTAAATCCTATCACGGAGTGTTGTGACATCATCGTTGAGACTTGGGGAAAACTTTTTAGGGTGATATGAAAACGTTTAATTCAAGAACGACCCCACACGACTTGCAGTGGCTAAAAATGAAAACGATAATTTTGGGAAATTTTTATTTCAAAATAATTGAGCCCTCTTAGAATAACGACAGAAAAAAATTATGTTAAAAAAACGATAATTTGGGAAAGATCCCTAGTAGAAATTTAAATATCTAGCTTGATAACGCAACCCCTGACGTCAGACACTAAAGTTTAATTTAGGAAAGATCCCTCTGACTCAAGAAAGAAGTGATTCTCTTATCACACCAAACAAAATGACTCAGGTGCTGGCTGCTCTTTGAGGGATGGCCGCGGATGCTCCGGCTGCGGAATGGGGGCAGCGTTGAAAAATCTTTGACGTCAGACACTAAAGTTTAAATTTATCACACAAGAAAATTACTCAGGTGCTGGCTGCTCTTTGAGGGATGGCTGCGGAATGGGGAAATTGATAGTGGAAAAATTACAGCAATATCAAAATCTGCTATACTTTGATATTCACATACATTCGATTAAAAATAATTAAATTACGTATCACTATGGATACATCTGATACGAATTCGTATACAAAAATGTATAAACAATAGCTATAATTTTCCGTAATAGAGAGATGTCACATTTAAATTTTACAGTCAATTTTTAGCTCCAATCAGCGACAAATTCTAGGTCTCACGGTCTATTTGACAATTTTTTTTAAGTACTATAGCTTCGATGATTCTAATGAACTTTTATGAAAATTTTTACGCCCCAGAATATGGATTAGTGTCCAACCTTGGGGTCCCTTATGATTCTCATCATTTTTTTCCATGCCATAAATTCACTTTGAAAGGGGCCCCGAGCGCACGACATGCTGTCTTAAACCACGAGCCCAACCAGTCACGGCCCAGAGGCCTATAGTGCAGATGAGGGGGGGGGGCAAAAATAAAATCAGGTTAAAGTCTTCGAAAGTATACACATAGAGGGCCCACGATGCTCTTAAGGCGATCGTGCCTAGGGCCCTGCTTCAGGATAGGGGGCGGATGCATTCAGAAGTTAAGTTAATTCTTCATAATTGAGTATTATTCAATTTTTCTATCTCAGTAGGCTGATACGAAGCTTTTGTGTGTCGGTTGCGGTGTTAATACGAAAACCTTTTTTTTCTTTCTGGTCATCTTTCTAGAGAATTGAATATTTACAAGAAATTACAATACATTTTACTGAAGTTTAAATCAAGATTATAATATGTAGTAAATGATTCTTTTTTTCCCATTCAAATCATTATTTTCGATAATGAAATGAAACATATATATATTTTTCATTTGTATGGAAAAATTCAAATCCATATACAGAAACAAAAAAATCAATATTATATATGATATGCAAAGGCCTTTGTGGCAGTGCTCCTCAAAGTGTGCGTCGCGACAAGATGGAAGTATCGATAAATATCACCCTATTAATGCTTCGAAGTGATTCTGTTATGAATGCACATTACCTACTAAAATATCCCGGGGAGCCACCGATGAACCATGAGTGGGGCAAGGGAATTGCGAGTGACAAAAAAAATGTTCATCACTAACTTAGTTGATACAGTACTTTGATTTTTGAAGAACCACCTCAAAGTGCGTAAATAAGCACACAAATCAATATCTTGAGCTTGCCGCTGTGAGTCGCGATGAACCTTCGGAGAATGCTATATGAGTACGCATCCATTGTTTGTGTGTGTGGGATTGGGGGTGGGGGGGGGGTCGTGCCCACGAGAGGTAGTCATCTCGCTTATCTGCCCTGACAACGAATTGTTCGTCCAGGCATACATTCGTTAGCCATCGAAAAAAAATTGTGACTCGGTGAAAACGTTCTACAAGAAAGACACACAAAACACATCTTGATGTATGGGAGCCAACTGAATTAATATTCAATGAATAGAAAGGATTTGGTGGAAAATGAATCAATGAAACGAATCTGATGCTTCCATGCATATTACCGAAATTAACAAAGAAAACCAATATACGTTTCCACCTGTGGAGCAAAATATCTTTAGTACAGAACAATGCTGGGATTACCATTTTCTCCCCAGCGCGACCCAACCCGCAAGGGTAAAAGGCTTATATCCCTGGAGGGACAGAGCCTGGGCCGTGACTGGTTTGTCGGGATTACCATTTACCCATTTTTGGTACAAAATTTAGATACGTGAAGAATTCACGCTAAAAGGCGTGTATCCATCGTCTTGAAAAAAAAAAAAAACAGTGTCGGATTATCTTTGCCATTGTCAAAAGTTACCTGTTATCAGGACTCAAGAATCAAGAGCTCATTCAACACTCCCAAAGAAGAGGGATGGTTCTTTTGGGGGTAGCGAGTCAAAATCGGACGGGACATGTGCGGACAACATGGAAATAGGGTCAAAATCGGACAAATTTTGCCGCGCCCTCGATGTTGGCGCTGTATCTTCCATTTGTTTCTCCAACCTGTTAAATGGCGACAAAATGGATACAACAAGAAACCGGGTCAAAATCGGACAAATTTTGCCGAGCCGGCGATGTTGGCGGTTTATCCCTAATTTTTCCACCAAGCTGCTAAGTGGCGATTTTCTCTTGAATGGACATTATAAAGACATACAGAGAAACTTTTGATGAAATTTGAACAATGAAAGACATGAGTGTTGGTTCAATACGGATGAAAGTATTTAGGGGAAGGGGGGACGCGAGCAAAGAAATGAGTACGTAGTGGTGAATAGTTTGAAGAAAAAGAGGGGGAAGATATTTCTTTTCTTATCAAAAGTGCGTTCGTAAATGAGGACAATACATGTCTATTAGTGAGAATATACAAATACAACACCACAACAGGCAAAATGCCCAGCGAGGTGGCTGAGAAAAAGATGCCCATAACAAATATGGATGTCATCTATTTAAAAAATAAAGCAACCCAATTAAAAATGTATCGTCTCGTTTTTCTCAGTTCGATTTTATACTGTGTTTGCTAAAAGAAAACAAAAATGGGAGATATAATATGTGGCCCGACCAAAAATGAACAAGAAAATAATTTTTCGGACGAACAAAAATTAAATGAAAGAAATAATTTGCAGTTCTGTTGACGGGTAAAATAGGAATAAAAACCAATATAGGGGCAGTAGTATACTCTGTACTGTATTTAAAATTAAATCGAAAATTACGTATCGACTATATGAATTGGGCAAAATGTTCCATGGATGTTCAAGATCAATTGTGAATATCGATCTCAACGATTTCCTGTTCCTGACATCAGCACATCAAGCATTGGCCAGGGATTTCCAGCCACTTTGCGAAATAGCCGGTCTAAGCCCGAATCATTTCTGAAATTCAGACGGACTTTTGGGCAAAACTCTTGGCCCATTCGCGAGACCTCAGATTTCCACCTGGTTAAGCCGCTCCCTCAGTTGGAGCATGAATGGTTCAAAAGGATGGAGAGAGATGGAAAAGCAATGGAAACCATCAAGGACCTGGTTAAATTCCTAGAGGCCAACCAGGAACATCTCCACACCAAGAGGGATGAGACCATCCAGACTCCACATGAAACGCAACAACTGAGGAGGAGCGAAAGACTGAGAGCAAGGGCAGAAGCCGAAGACAGCGTCGATAGGGTACTCTCCCAGGAAATAGAAGAATTAGAAGACGAAGAATACGACACAGAGGGAGAGCAATCGGAGAGAGAAGAAGCGGTCGAAATATGGGAAGACTCTGACTCTGACTTCAAATAGAATGATCCAGTGAAAGAGTAATCAAGAAACAAAGTCCCAATGATCAGTGTTTAAACTGTGAAGCACCCAACCAAAAGCTGAGGAGCTTTTGAATAATCGAACAATGCCCTCATGCTGAAGGACCTGGCACCTGGTTGGACCAATGTGACACGAAGGGCTCACACTAGCCAACAAGGGAAGACATGGGTCCAGGACCTGGCGCTTGGCCACAGAGAGGAACAGGGGGCTCGGGCTCAATAAAGCTGGAAAGGACATCAGAACAGCTCATCGGAATAAATTGTATAATAGAAATATTTAAATCTGTATATACTTTTTTTTTTTTTTTTTTTTTTAATAATGTGTTTTTATATTCAATGTTCATGTATTTTATATTTTATATGCATAATAAAGCACCCGACATCGCCCAGCCCCTCATCCGGGCAATGGCTAAAATTGACAATGGTCGATAGAGCCTGGGCGGTGCACGGAATGAAATGAAATGAAATGGCCCATTCGCGAAGTGGCCGGCCCCGTCTCAAATCGGTCGCGATTCGGGATTTGGCAGTAACATGTATATAGGTGTACTGCTTATAGATTCTTTTTCTAAAAATCAACTGCATATATTCAAACTTTCTCAACTGCATATATTTTTTTCTTCATCTCTCGGTCATTTTACATGTATACATTATTTTATATGGTAATTTTTTTTAAATACTAAAGAAAGTTATATTTTACTCTCTCTCTCTAAGGGGCCGTTCAAGTATTACGTAAGCAAATTTTAAGCCATTTTTGACCCCCTCCCCACCTTGTCAGCAAAATTTTGTCATCAGCTCTGCCCCTCTGAATCCTAACGCATATTTCTGGGATCAGAGACGTACACGAGGGGGGGGGGGGTTCTCTCGTGCCCCTTTTCCACGATCAAAAATTTATTTTTTTAATGCAAAAAAAAAAAAAAATTTTAAATTGAAATTTCGGAAGAAAACACCTTTATATGTTATTATAATCAATTTCTGTATATAATCAATTAAATTTCTATAGTCAATTCTTATAATCAATTTCTGGCCATATTTGGCCGGTGGACAAAATATGGCCCTGGGGGTTACTTAATGCGGCCTGCCCTCTTCAAACCTAATTTTGTAAAAATGAACTAAACGGCACATTTACAGATCGCTTAAGTGTTCCGTGGTACAATTTTCAGAACATTTAAGCAGCCCGTGGCATATTTTCAGAACACTTAAGCGACCCGTGACACATTTAGAGATCCCTTGAGTGACATGTAACGTAGTTTTAGAGCACTTAAGTGGCCCCCAGTGTGGTTCTACATCACTCAAATTACCCGCGGCACATTCTCAGATTATTTAAGTGATGCGTGGCACAGTTCCAAAGCACTTAAGCGGCCCCTAATGTATAATGTACAGAGTTGAAATGTTTGATGTTGTTTCGACACCTCTTATTATTTGGTGCCCTGTGCCATTGCACAGGTCACACAGCCGTAAGACCCGCCATTGGCCTTATTCTGTTCTGGTGGCCTCTGTATATCATTCACGTATATATATATATATATATATATACATAGGCGTAAACTTCTATACGGCCCATGGGCCCGAGCCCCCCCAACATTTTTGAAGACGCGGCTCAGCCCCCACAAAAATTCGTATGAATATGGCTTATTCATTTTGCAATGATGAAAATTTTTTTTTTAACCAAAAGTTGTCCTAATTATGAATTAGTTAATGGAAACAATCTGCTCAAAATTTTAGTTCTTTTAAAAAATCTGGATGGTCTTTGGCTTTCTTGTTCCATGACAATACGTTTATCTCATTTCTTCCCTGCCGTTCAATCCCCAATTGCACCCTTCATCGGTTCCGATCCTTAGGCTGCCGGCACACTACGGTTCGGCTGGCGCGGTTGATCTTATCAGCAACCGTGGAATTTCGCGTGAAACACACACTGCTGTTAGCAACCGGGGTTTTTTATTTTTTAATGTCACGTGACATCTCGGGATTGGCTAAATTATTTTCGCCAAGCTGAAGTTGGCTCCAGCTAGCATGCAAATTCGTGCTCCCCCTCTTAACGGATACTCCCTCTTTTACGGACAAATAATAATTTAGTTGTATAATATATAAAAGTATGAATTTCAAACCTCTTTTTAACGGTCACCCATTTTACATGGATTTAATTTTTTTGTCCTGTCCGTGTTCACAAAATGGAGGGGTTTTACTGTATATACTAATAAAAATATTCATGTAATGAAATTTAATTTTCTGTAACAATATTTGCAGTTTGAAATTAATTCAAAGTTGAAGAAAGACAACCTACAAGTTGACCCATTTTTGATGCTTTTACGATTCGTGACCAAATCGCACAAATTTTTTCATATATGATGACTGGAATCATCATAATTTATTTAAATAACATATATTAAAAACTATTTAAATAACATATTTTTGAAGTTTAAAAAAATTGGCCATGAATTTAGCACGTTTTTCTTCGTAATTAAAGTGAATTTCCAATTAATTAAATTTCTAATTAATGGAAATTAAGCATAATAATTGTAATTTTGGGAAACCCCATATGACCAAAAAAAAAAAAAAAATCAAGGAAAAAATCACCTATTTAAAAAAATATATATTTCTTTTGATGGTCAGGAAAAAAAAATTCAGATAGGAATCGAAATAAAATTTCTGAAAATTTAATGTTTTAAAAACTGTAAAAAATCAAATTTTAAAAAACATTATCATACAACATTATGAAGGGTCGTCTTAAGAGTATTATGGGCCCCCCGGGCCAAGTGGTTTTTAGGAGGCCCTACATGGTAAATCCTTGAAAATTTCAATCGGATCTCATTTTTGGGAGGCCGCTCTTCTCTTGAGGCACCCGGGCTGTGCTCGGGTGGGCCCATGCGTTAAGACGGCACTGACTGATGCCCCGAACTCCGAGCCAGACAGGAGCGCAAATGCTAACCTTTCATCTCTCCTTCAATATTAAAAGGGGGCGCCAAAATGCGTGCTTGCCCCGGCTGACCACGCATGTCGTTGTGGCCCTGTTCATCAGTTTTAAGGTACACACAGGGCCGCAGCTGGATACTTTTTTAACTGGAGCTAGCAAGCTTTTGGCGTCCCCGTATAAGGAAAGGTTAGAAGGAGTGGTGTTAAAGGGGCAATTCGGCGCCCCCTCTAGTTCAGCATTCGATGCAGTGGACCCGCTCTCCCTAGTTGCGACTTTGTGTGTGTGTATGTAAATTAAAAACTGCTTGAAAAGAACGGTAGGTGTGAAAATTGTTTTAGTGCACTCTTCGATATTACCCGCATACAACGTTTTGTCTAAATCATCGGTTCTCAATCTTTTTTGACCCACGGAGCCCTTTCCAGTATATAATTTCTATGGCGGAGCCCCGTAAGCCTATTTTTTATTTATTCATCAAAGTTACTGATTTTTATTCAAAAATATTAATAATTATATTTTTCAAATTTACTGGTTCTTTTTTTTATTTTCCTCCATGGCCGCGGAGCCCTTGGGAGTTCACACGGAGCACTGGTTGAGAACCGCTGGACTAGATGGTTTTTTTTTCATTGCAAAAACAACAGATAGACAGCCACATTCATATACGATACAAAAATAAATAACAAAAAGACAATAATGAAAGCAAAACACACACACACAATGCAGCTCTTAGGGACATATTTCCTCCCCGGTTCATCCTTGGGCTTTTAATAAATGTTTCAAAAGTTTGATACGGAAAATTTGGAAATATAAAAATATATTCCTTCAGATGTCTGATTATTTCTACTTCTAATTTTTTATGAATTTATTATAAATGGTTGGGCCCCGTGGTAATTTGTACTCTTTTGGAAGAGGTAACTAATTGGTTTTTTGCTAACACGTTATAATCGGGATCCAATGCATTTCATTCAAGTGTTCTAAAATATACATCTCGGTTTTAGCGTAATCACGTTAGTTTATGAATGTCATTATAACCGAGTTTCAATGTATGCTCATGTAGGAAAGCAAAAAAATTTCACTAGTTAGAAAAATTTAATTTTTTCTTCATTGGTTTTTTTTATTGTTATCAGTGCAAAAGCGCCAAACAAAGAATTAGTTTCCGTCGCATGGATCTTCACCATACAGTTCCTCGAATTTGTCTTCTCCTCTCATTTTTTTATGGCAGCCTGAGAAGGAGAGCAATTCCTTTGTCCAGTGCATCCGAAATCCCATCACCCTCCTTGTCAAACCACTTAATAGACAATGGAAGAGAGCAACCGCAGGTCCAGCCGAACCGTCATCAGGGAGCTCAAGCCTTTGCAATACATGATGGCAGCTTTCCGGTTACCCCAACCGTCCCAAAAAATGTGGATTTTCTCGGTTGAAAAAACCGCGCTCAGCGGTTGCAGTTGTATCTATGCGTTGACAGAATAAAACTATAGATGATGCCTTCCCCCCCAACCTCAACCGCGTGCAACCGCGCCGTAGCCAGGTCCCAGCCTCTGGGACCTGGGAGGAATAAATTTTTCTAACTCGTGAAATTTTTTTGCTTTCCTACATGAGCATACATTGAAACTCGGTTATAATGACATTCATAAACTAACGTGATTACGCTAAAACCGAGATGTATATTTTAGAACACTTGAATGAAATGCATTGGATCCCGATTATAACGTGTTAGCAAAAAACCAATTAGTTACCTCTTCCAAAAGAGTACAAATTACCACGGGGCCCAACAATTTATAATAAATTCATAAAAAATTAGAAGTAAAAATAATCAGACATCTGAAGGAATATATTTTTATATTTGCAAATTCTCCATATCAAACTTTTGAAACATTTATTAAAAGCCTAAGTATGAACCGGGGAGGAAATATGTCCCTAAGAGCTGCATTGTGTGTTTTGCTTTCATTATTGTCTTTTTGTTATTTATTTTTGTATCGTATATGAATGTGGCTGTCTATCTGTTGTTTTTGCAATGAAAAAAAACCCATCTAGTCCAGCGGTTCTCAACCAGTGCTCCGTGTGAACTCCCAAGGGCTCCGCGGCCCTCGAGGAAAATAAAAAAAGAACCAGTAAATTTGAAAAATATAATTATTAATATTTTTGAATAAAAATAAATCAGTAACTTTGATGAATAAATAAAAAATAGGCCTACGGGGCTCCACCATAGAAATTATATACTGGAAAGTCCTCCGTGGGTCAAAAAAGATTGAGAACCGATGATTTAGACAAAACGTTGTATGCGGGTAATATTGAAGAGTGCACCAAGACAATTTTCACACCTACCGTTCTTTTCAACCAGTTTTTAATTTACATACACAAAGTCGCAACTAGGGAGAGCGGGTCCACTGCATCGAGTGCTGAACTAGAGGGGGCGCCGAATTGCCACTTTAACACCACTCCTTCTAACCTTTCCTTATACGGGGACGCCAAAAGCTTGCTAGCTCCAGTTAAAAAAGTATCCAGCTGCGGCCCTGTGTGTACCTTAAAACTGATGAACAGGGCCACAACGACATGCGTGGTCAGCCGGGGCAAGCACGCATTTTGGCGCCCCCTTTTAATATTGAAGGAGAGATGAAAGGTTAACATTTGCGCTCCTGTCTGGCTCGGAGTTCGGGGCATCAGTCAGTGCCGTCTTAACGCATGGGCCCACCCGAGCACAGCCCGGGTGCCTCAAGAGAAGAGCGGCCTCCCAAAAATGAGATCCGATTGAAATTTTCAAGGATTTACCATGTAGGGCCTCCTAAAAACCACTTGGCCCGGGGGGCCCATAATACTCTTAAGACGACCCTTCATAATGTTGTATGATAATGTTTTTTAAAATTTGATTTTTTACAGTTTTTAAAACATTAAATTTTCAGAAATTTTATTTCGATTCCTATCTGAATTTTTTTTTCCTGACCATCAAAAGAAATATATATTTTTTTAAATAGGTGATTTTTTCCTTGATTTTTTTTTTTTTTTGGTCATATGGGGTTTCCCAAAATTACAATTATTATGCTTAATTTCCATTAATTAGAAATTTAATTAATTGGAAATTCACTTTAATTACGAAGAAAAACGTGCTAAATTCATGGTCAATTTTTTTAAACTTCAAAAATATGTTATTTAAATAGTTTTTAATATATGTTATTTAAATAAATTATGATGATTCCAGTCATCATATATGAAAAAATTTGTGCGATTTGGTCACGAATCGTAAAAGCATCAAAAATGGGTCAACTTGTAGGTTGTCTTTCTTCAACTTTGAATTAATTTCAAACTGCAAATATTGTTACAGAAAATTAAATTTCATTACATGAATATTTTTATTAGTATATACAGTAAAACCCCTCCATTTTGTGAACACGGACAGGACAAAAAAATTAAATCCATGTAAAATGGGTGACCGTTAAAAAGAGGTTTGAAATTCATACTTTTATATATTATACAACTAAATTATTATTTGTCCGTAAAAGAGGGAGTATCCGTTAAGAGGGGGAGCACGAATTTGCATGCTAGCTGGAGCCAACTTCAGCTTGGCGAAAATAATTTAGCCAATCCCGAGATGTCACGTGACATTAAAAAATAAAAAACCCCGGTTGCTAACAGCAGTGTGTGTTTCACGCGAAATTCCACGGTTGCTGATAAGATCAACCGCGCCAGCCGAACCGTAGTGTGCCGGCAGCCTAAGGATCGGAACCGATGAAGGGTGCAATTGGGGATTGAACGGCAGGGAAGAAATGAGATAAACGTATTGTCATGGAACAAGAAAGCCAAAGACCATCCAGATTTTTTAAAAGAACTAAAATTTTGAGCAGATTGTTTCCATTAACTAATTCATAATTAGGACAACTTTTGGTTAAAAAAAAATTTTTCATCATTGCAAAATGAATAAGCCATATTCATACGAATTTTTGGGGGGGGGGGGGCTGAGCCGCGTCTTCAAAAATGTTGGGGGGGCTCGGGCCCATGGGCCGTATAGAAGTTTACGCCTATGCTGGTATACATGCTCTTCTGTACGCGGATGATGCCGTAATTTTATCAGATTCCCCAAAAAACCTGCAAAGAAAAATAGATATACTCCAGGGTTTTTGTGACGACTTTTTGATTGACCTTAATATTAATAAAACCCAAGTTATTGTATTCAAAAAATCAGGTAAATTGTCAAAATATGATAAATGGTACTTTAGGGGTCAACAATTAACCACCACTTCGACTTACATGTACTTGGGGGTCCCTTTTTCAAGTTCCGGCAAATTTTATACAGCATACTTACACATTTACGCCGCGCCGGCGTAAATGGCACATAGTCGGAACCTTGGCACATATTCACCCCAGTTTGAAGTACCTTGGTGAATTGGCATCACAGCAAATTGACGTGATGACTAGTTTGTGCCTTGACCAATTGACGGGCTTGGAGAAATTTCGGAAGTCAGTGAGTTTGAATGGGATAGCAATCATCCCCCTCCCCCCACAAGAGTTTAGCTCTGCGAAAGGAACAATTTTCATCTTTTTTCTTTTGTTCTTTCTCGCACTATAATTTCACTATACAGAGAGGCCCGTGGAAAAGCTGGCCTGGGCCCAGTGGCGGATTAAAGTCGGTCGAGGGCCCGGGCGCAAAAGAAAATATTGGGTCCTCAAACTAGGAAATAATATAAAGTTTAGGTTTTCGGAGCCCTTTAGAAATCGGGGCCCCAGGCACGCGCCCGGTGTGCCCGCCGTTGAATCCGCCTCTGCCTGTGCCCACAAAACATCTTCGAGCAAAGCGATTTTTCTTTGGCTACCTGCTATCCGATTAACATACACCCTGTCGAAAAATTATTTATTTCAGTGCTATTCGTATTATTGGCAGGGGGAAATCCGTGGCCTCTACCTTATTTTCACGAGGGACCCATGGAACACAAGGGTAAGAACTAATCTAAAGAAACATGACATATACTGTGTGATGTTAGCCGCGACTCAACTGCCGCTTATTCATTCCGGATCGCAACACTGGGTTGAGTTTTTTGATCGGTTCAGGCGCGGCATGTTCCGTCTTCCCCATGAATCACATACGTGACCGCAAACCAGCTGTCGACGAGAACTTCATTTTATATGCTGCCAATGGAACTGCTAGTAAAACACGGCAATAAACATTTAGTGCTCAACTTGGGTTTATGCAGAGACTTTCCTTAGTCATTTGTCATTGCCGATGTCTCTAGCCCTATATTGGGAGCTGATTTTATGCAACGGTTCGAGTTATTACTTGATATCAAGAACCGTCGACTCATTGATTGATCAATTGACATCTCCTAACGCACAAGGTAATGTTTTGCCTGGTCAGTCTCCTGGTTTGAAGACCATTTTTGCTACCATCAGCTGCTGTTCGAATTCCCAAACATTACCCAGATTGCTCTCAATCAAGTTCCTATTGATCATTTAACAACACACTGTATTCTCACTAATGGTCCACCTGTAGCTTCAAAACCCAGACGTCTTAGCTCAGAGAAGTTCGACGCATCTGGGGGACCCAGGGGATCCTGGGAGATATACTCAGATTTATGGCACAACTAGATCTGTAATAAATTGCCTATGGCGATAGACCGGAGTTGTGCTCGGTTTCACTGAGAGAGAGAGAGAGCGCGAAAAAGTATATTTTTACTTGGACCGTGATCAAACTAGAATGGGGCTCAAGGGCAGAGGCGTACGCCCCCAACAATTAAATAAATTTTTGTTAATTAGATGCTTTTGGAAAATTTTCACCAACTCAAAAATTCTCTGGAAGAAATTCCATGTTCTTCCCCCCCCCCCCACTCCATAGATCGGTCTTCTTGGGTATGCTTCTGCTGAGGGGCAGTCCCATTCCAAGGGCGTATCGAGGGGGAACTTGGGGGTCTGGTCCCCCGAAATGCGAGAAAATGACCGAAAAAAAGGGAAAAAGATGGCCAAATATATTGTTCTATCACTTTGGTCCCCCCCGAAATATAAGTGGTACCTCCGAACGAAATTTCTGGCTACGCCCCTGTCCACTTTGGTAACAATACATGAAATATATCAAGGAAACACCTATTTTCTGAATACTATGTTGATGTGAACTCGGAAAGAAAAGTCATTTTGTCTCCGCCGGGACACGAACCCAGGCCCTCTTGCATACCGGGCAAGCATGCTTTTCTTTCCGAGTTCCCCTCAGCATGATATCTTGAAAATAGGTGTTTCCTTGATATATATCTTCTGCTGGGGAAAAGCCATCTATCTCTCTAAATACATGAAATGATTGATATAATTAGAGTCCGAATTTTCCACTTAAAAAATGGCAAAATATGAACTAAAACTGAGAAAAATAAAGAACAAATAACTACGCAAAAAACGGAAATACGTTTTAAATGCATCTTTTCTATTTGTCTCGGTGCATATTCATTTGCAAAAACATTCTCATGCAATTGACTTCGTCATGTATTTTATTTAGGAATTTCTAGTAACTAAATAAATTAAGAGAATTTGCATATTTTATCGAATTTCATGAAAAGAACTGAACTGAATGTAAAACCACTGCTTCTAGACAAAAATGCAAATCTTGTACGTCAAACACGTAAGCGTACACGTGTGTGTAGGCGGAGCCAGTAGAAAAACAGGCTTTATAAGCGCGCGTAAATCAAGACGTATTTCGTTCGCTAGCACATCTCGGCGAATTTCTTGGTGTTATTTTGCCGCAATCGGCTAATTTCAAATTGGAACAGTAAAAATGAGTAACCACCAACGTTTGGAATAAGGTGTCGAATTGTGGGGAGGCTAGAAGCAGGCCAATCTCAAGTCCAGATTTTTAGAGAGTTCAATTTAACGCCCAGCGTCGTGTGTAACTTATGGAAACAGTTCCAGGATACCGGATCTATCGAGAGAAAACCTGGGCAAGGTCGTCCAAGAGCCACGACGGCCAGAGAAGATCGCCATTTGTCGATTATAGCGAGGCGTAACAGGAGTGCTACAGCTTCTCAGCTCTCTCGTGACTTGTATGCAGCCACAGGAACCCGTGTTCAAGGGTGACTGTTTCCAAAAGACTTCATGAAAGAGGGTTGTTTGCAAGGAGACCTGCTGTTTGCGTCCCGCTCACTTCTACGGACAGGAGAATCCGTTTATCATGGTGCAGAGAGCATAGAGATTGGAGTATGGATTAATGGGCGACCGTTCTCTTCACTGATGAGTCCCGGTTCAGCCTAAACACCGATTCTCGCCGTACGTTCATATGGAGAGAACCAGAGACCCGCTACCTACCCTCCAATGTCCGCGAAATCGACCATTATGGCGGAGGAGGTTTAATGGTCTGGGCAGGCGTCATGTTGGATGGCCGCACACCTCTCCATGTCTTTGAAAGAGGCACTGTGACTGCTGTGAGGTATAGGGATGAGGTCTTGGAGCCCTATGTTCGCCTTTTCAGGGGTGCAGTTGGCCTTGAGTTCATTTTAATGGACGATAACTCGAGGCCACATAGAGCTCTTCTGCTCGACGATTTTCTAGAGAGAGAGGATATTCGCCGGATGAATTGGCCAGCCAGATCTCCAGACCTTTACCCTATAGAGCATGTCTGGGACGCTCTTGGGAGGGCAGTTTCAACTCGCCACCCCCCCCCCCCTCTCCGGGAATCATCCAGGGAATGAAAACAGCGTTGCTGAACGAGTGGGACCGATTGCCACAGGAAATGATAAACTGAATTATTTCAAGTATGAAATCACGCTGCGAGATCTGACCTTCCGACTCCAACGAGTGTTACGCACGATCATACGTGTGTATTACAATTATTGAATGGCTATTTGTTTTGTATTGTATCAATGTATGTACATGTCAAATTTCATTAAAATCGGTACAGTAGTTCTAGAGATAATCGACCAAGTCTGCAAATTCTCTTAATTTCTTACACCAGTGTAGTACTGTAGTTGCTCACTAATGAAAAGAAAAAGTTGCTCGAAAAAGAAGCAAACTACAAGTGCACACAAATGCATACATTAATAATGTCAAAAATGGGCGGATTTTTCTCCTGAGAGATTTTACTTTTTACTTGAAAAAAAAAAGAAATGACAAGCAATAAAGCACCCGGGCTTCGGTTATGGTCTATTGCAGTGGTTCTCAACCGGGGGCCATATGGCCCCAGGTGGGTCCTAGGATCTTCCTGGGGGGGGGCCACGGATGAAAATCTCGCAAAAGGGGAGCCACGGCTACTGATACGGAGGCCACGAAGGAGTTTGTGAAATTAAATTTTTCTACGTCATTCTGACTAAAAAATTTAATTTCAAACAAAATGCATAGAATATCTTTTTCGCAATTTTTCTCCTATTCAAGTAACATTAGCATGAGAAAGGAAATAAAAAAGTGTTACATGTAATCTCGGTGGTTTTATGACTTTGGGGTGACCGGAACTATAGAAGAGGTTTAAGCAAAATGGAGTAATTGTAAAGACAGAAAGTGTTGTGTGTGTTCGAAGACTTTTCATTCAAAGAGGGCTACCATAAAGACAAAGCAGACAAAGATTTGTTGACCATTCATTGAAATTCTTTTCAGTGCTGGTAGTAAATGTAATCCACAAGAAGTAGATGGGTGAAAAACGAAAGCTTGGTAAAAAAAAAAAAAAACCATCGTTTTCATGCAATTACAGACGGATAGCCATCTAATTTAGCACAAAGCTATCTTCAGCCGGCACTGAGTGGTCTTATGGGGATCAGAAAATCAAAGAATGATTGTTCTGGGGTATTTTTTTTTTTTATGAATTTTGGGGGGCGGGGGTGACAATTTATTGCATTTGCTGAAAAGAAATAGAGTCTAATCCGTCACAACAAACTCCAAGAGACCAAATCATACATGAGCAAAAATACCTACGAAATTTAATTTTTTATCTACATAGCTGTATAACTTAAGAAACTGTAATTGCATAAAATTACTGTTATTTCAATCGCAAGTATTCATATGCCATTCCTTTCAATTTAACAGGAAAAACTAAATTTTAAACATATTTAAGACGATCTTAACGTCATTTGGTTTACTGATTGGTTTCTATATTCCATTCCAAGCAGATAATGTATTGGGACTTCCTCTAAGATTCACACCACACCTTCAAAGTTTTTCTTAATCGATACTGTAATGCTTCCTATTAACTGCCCTACTACTTATTAAGCCTGTTGCTGGCCTACTACTGGCCTGCAACATCCCAAATAATTTCAATGCAATTTTCCTATCCTGCAAGAACAATGTTGTGGACATTAGAAAAAAAAAATTCTAAAGGCGTATCACCCCATTTAAAGCAATTTATTTGAGACTCACTGCACATGCTGATTTCTCAGAAAAGTGCAATGAATTCTCACGTAAGTCTTCACTTTGAAATGTCCATAACTGGCTCAATGCGTCTCTTTGTATCTGTCAACTTAAAATTTATGGTTTTTAGTGCATGCAAAACCAATTCAGTGACGCGTTTTCACAATCTGCAAAAAGTGTGTGGATTTGATGGTTGGAAATGATGTCTAAATGCCAAAGATTTGGAGTTCGAGTCAAAATGAAAATGTCAAACAATTGAAATTGTGCTTCGTATAAATTAAATATTTTAATATTGGAAGCTATATATAATTTTTAGGAATTTTTAGGAATAGAGCAGGGGTGCAAGAGCTGAGCTAATTGCGCCAAACTGCGCCGAAATGGTTCTCTTACTACATGGTGCACCAAGGCGCCGAATCCCTGCGCATTTGAGCCAATTCTTGTTTGTGGTTCGTGGAGATACCGCTAATGCACTGTAGTGCGTCAAATACCCGGGATTTAGAAAAAAGCATGAAAAGTTTGTTTACGGGACGCGTTCTTTCCGACACTAGGAAAAAGATACGGAAGGGGAAACTTCAATTTTTTTCATTTCCCATCATCTACCACAATCGCGTTATCTCGTGACCTTGGAAAGTACCTTGAAGCACACTGTACTGTTGTTGGTATGACCCGCGGGCTATCAAAGTTCCTGAATGAATATACCGAATTTTCCGATTTTGGACAGCGTTTTTTCTCCTGCGAGTTACAGACTGAAAATAACGGCAATTTCGAGGCTACCAACCTGCGTTCAAAGACCATATCTATGGCGTAAATTCGCTCTATTTCCCACAAGATTGCACACGAGCCTTTGCGAAGAATCGAAAAAGGAATTGGTTTACTCGTTTAAACTACCAAAATTTTTCGGAGATCGTTGGGAAAAAAATGGGATCTGTAAAAAAGAAACCCCAGCTAAATAATAAGATTTTGGTGTTCAAGCAGTAGAAATTCTTGCTGCCTAGGTTTTCAGTATGCATGGTGTTTAATTTGAAAAGAGTCTAATAATTTTTATTCATTTCAGTAATGCATGTTTTAGTAGTGACATAAGATAATTCAGAAAAAATTTAAATGGACTTTAATTTGTGAAGGAAATTTATTTAGAATTATTCGTTCCAACCATTTTTGGCAAAACTTTTGGCATTTCACAGAAAAATTACTCCTTATATTGCAGATATAGTCAGCTTTTAGTTCTGCTCCGTTTTCAAAATTTCTGCTCCAAAAATGAGTTTGCTGCTCCAAAATGGATGAGGGGCGCTTGCACCCCTGATAGAGATTAATCGTAACCGTAGTCAAACGTCTCATAAATGTGAAATTTTGTCATAAAACTGAGAGTGAAGTTTGAATCCCCTTACGCACAAGTGGAATTTCGAGGCATTTACGCACAACTGAGCCCCTCTTGGCTATTTTTATTTTTTCTCCCCAACCTTTCTTCCTTTTGTTTCCTTCCTAAATTTATGAAAGTAAAAGGACTGTTTTCAAAATAAATTGCCGAAGTTCAATTACGTTAGCGCAAAAATGTCAGATTTTTTTTTGGGGGGGGGGAGGGGAATACTGTCAAACCCCATTATAATGAACTCCAAGAGACCGGAGAAATCACTTTCTAATAACGAAATTTCGTTACAAAGGAATTCCATATTTTTATATTGTTCCTATTTAAACTTATCCGGGGGATTAGAAAAATTTTCGTTAAAACTATATTTTTTCCGTTATAACGATGTTCGGTAAAACGAGAGTTGACTGTATTTCATCTCAAACTATTTTTTTACGTGTATATGCAGGCTGCATGTGTAACAGGGCATATGACACTTTACTGGCGAGCCGTTAGTCTTAGAGACATATTTCCAACTAGAAAAAGTATCCAAATCACGTGTCCAACTTAGATATGTCATTCATCTTGTAAGGGGTGGTTGTATAGTTATAAAATAAAAAACAACTTTTCCTTTAACAATCCTTACCGTTCCCGTGTGCCAAAGAACTCTATTAAAAAGTTGTTGCCCTGTCTTCCCCGATGCCAACTAAAATAATTTCACATTGTTTTTATGGGCATCTTTTTATCAGCCACCTCGTTGGGCATTTTGCCTGTTGTGGCGTTGTATTTGTATTTGTATTTGTATTTGTATTTGTATTTCTAAGTGCAATATTCCCCAAGTTATGCAAATTCGAAAAATTGAGGAAATTTGGGAAAAAACAGCGTTAAATGCGGGTAAAAGGGTTTCCCCGCATTTAATGCTGTTTTTTTCCCAACTTTCTTCGAATATCTCAGTGAATATTGCACTTAGAAACGTTGAAGGTTTTTGTTGGAGACAGGGAAACAACTTTCCAATTGGGTTTTGGGGCACAAGGAGTCCGTATAAAAAGTTAACATTTTTATTTTGATAATTATGCAACCCCTGGCAACATGAATCAAATATCTGAGGTACTACACATTATTCGGGTACTTTTTCCAACTGGAAGCTTGCCTCTAGGATCAATGGTTCGCCAGTAAAATACCATATGCCCCGTTACCTATGTGCCCGGTATATTAAATATAGTGCGGACTGTTATGCGAAATATATTGTGTTGTGTTTAAGCCAACTCGCACGTTGCTTCATTTGCCTGCGAGAGAGCGGTCACATTATGAACCAAAAAGCCACTTGAAGGCAGCTTGTCATCCAACAAAATATCAGATTTTCACTGTATCGAAATTGAAGTCAACAAACTGATAATTTTCTTATTTGAGGATCTGATTATTTATATTTTCCGATGGGTTTGAGAAATCCTGATAATGAATCTTTATTATGTTCACATGAACAGTTTTGTCAGTGCGGCATTTTTCTGGAACGAATGGTTCAAACAAATATTTAAAAAATTTTCACACGTATTTTAGTTCATTTTTTTAAATTCAGAATAGGGCTACAACATGAACCTATATCCTTGATACATATATTGTTGAAAATGATGTGAAAGCTAAGCTTGAACTTTTCAACTGTGATTCATTTGTGTGGCTACTTTCTCATTACTACTTTTATCCGCATGAAGAGAATAAAATTAATGAAACTGCTTTGCTACCACTTTTTGTGATTTTTATCATTATAAAAATGCGTATTTTGCAAGCTACAACTGACATTTCTCAATGAAAAACCATAATTATTTACACACAAAAAACTAATTTGGAAATAATAAAAATTTCATCCAGTACAGTAACTTGATGACATTGTGCCGTCTTCAAGCGTAGAGAAAAGAAGCATTGATCGAAAATAATGTATTCTATTTTTTTACTGTATTCTGTTATGTTTATTTTTCTTTTACGTTATTTTCATAAATTAAAAATTAATCAAATTCAATTCAAACATATTTACACTTAAGAAAATTTTTGAATAACTATCTTCTAATGGGAAAACCGGAAGGGGGGGGGGATTTAACTGATCCGCCTATTGGTTGCATTTTTGAAGTTTTATAAACGAACTTTTATCAAACTTTTATAGTGTAATCCCGGCCTTAGTCTTGTGCTGTTGCTAGTAGTAGTTATGGATGAAGAAATTTTTTTACCATTTGCTATAGGAAATTTATCATTTGCAACCTCTGTAATGGCCTCGGTTTTAAGAAACATGAAACTTACGTGGATGATTGTATTGGATGGAGTAATTTGCGGAAGAAGCTAATTATTTTGATGCATTACATCTTTAGCTAGGAACGCAACTTAATGAATAATGGATATGTCAGTTTATGAAGAAGTTGAGGAATACAACGCTCAGAGTAAAAGTTTAGCGACTAAATTGCCCGTGTTTCATCATATTAATAATTTCATCATATTAATAGTTTCATCATAAATACATTGCGTCTTATATGTAACGGTAAAATCCCAAAGACTCGGGTTTTACCAAAGCAAGTTGGTGAAAGTCCAAAAAACGCTTGTAAACGTTTTCATTTCGGATTTTTACCAAGTCAAAGTCCGTTTTAAATAAATCAGTTGATCACTACGAATTCCTGATGATGATTAGTTTATGAATAATAATTCATTAATTATAAACAAATAATGAATTAACAAACGAAATAACCACCATGATGAGTTTTGGATGCTATTTAATTAATTGATGCTCATAATTAATTTACTCTTACCACCTACCAGTTAAAGCCAGTTTTAATTAATTTAACATCATTAACTCAATCGTTCCCCCAACCATCTTGATTAATTAATAATTGTTTAATTATTATAATTACTAGTGTGAATGATACTTATTGATGAATTAATAGCAATAAGTATTTAAGTAAAACTTATTTCGTCATGAGATGGCGCGCGGGGGTGCCGAGCATGGGAGGAGATTCCGTGGGGGGGGGGTATGGAAGGCATTGCCCCCCAGCATCAAAGATGAAGTCGACTGATCTAATCCATATATGTATAGATGAATTGACACATCATCATCATCGTGCCCCCAGACTTCCAAGTCTATCTCCACCTATAATGCCGAGTGCGCTTTGCCCTCTGATCCGCCTCTCCACGCATTGAGCGCATGATGACCCCGCACCCCTCTGGAAATGTCGGGACCTTAACTAATGGCCTTGAATACAAGTGAACCTAAACCTGGATGAAATGAGTAATTTTGCGGGAAGCGAAATAATCTAGTTGATCTATAGCAAAAGAAATGAAATTTCAAATTTATGGATTTGTGGCGCTGCTTGTCTTGTACAATTTTTATATTTTTATTTTGTTTTTTATGCCACTCACTAGCTAGACATTATATAGTGTGTTCTTGTATTGGAGTTCAGTCTGGCTCCAACTGTCGACCGAACATGTCCTAAAAGTCTCTCTCTCTTCTATTAAATAACTAAAAAAAGAAAGGAGTCATGACTGTATGTTTCCGAAATAACAACCAGACACATCCACCAGCACTAGCATCACCATAGTACTGGTGACCCGCGTAAAGCAGATGTTTGACAGCCACGAACTCGAAAGCAGACGAAAACAAGTACTCTTTCTCGCTTCGTAATATTATACTTGCTGCCTTTCTTCTTTTTTCCCCTGTGTGTGGTGCGTTTGCTGACTGATTGAGGGGGCATCTCCTCAGTTCTCTTCCTGGATTGTGCTGAACTTTTTTTTTGGATATGCCGAACGCTACCGAAGAAACAGGTATGTCTTCTGAATTAGAACTTTCGCGTGTTTCTTTTCGCGCGCCTTCGATTTGGAAATCCGATGTCGATCTTTGGTTTCTTCAGATTGAATCGAACTTTAAAATTGCCGGAATTACTGATCCTAAAACGCAATTTCACTGTGTTGTGACAGCTCTCGATGTTGAAGTGTTATCATATGTTAGTGATTTGATCATAGCTCCTGTTACAGACGATTCTTACAACCAGTTAAAAACACGCATTTGTCAACAGTTTTCACTGTCGGAAACTTCCCGCTTACGAGTTCTACTCCAAGAGCTCACTCTTGGGGATAAGCGACCTTCTCAGTTGTTGCATGAGATGCATACATTAGCTGGCAAGAAAATTTCAGATGAAGTGCTTAAAACCCTTTGGTTACAACGTTTGCCTATCCATACACAGCAGATACTTTCTGTTAGTAAGGATACGTTGCCGGATTTAGCAGAAATGGCAGATAAAATTACCGAAGTCACTGGGCACACACCGACTATTTCTGAGGTCAGCCGTAATGAAACCATCAGCTTGCAATCAATTCAAAGTCAAATTTCGACTTTGACCGTTGCTGTTGACCGCTTATCCCGCTATAGAGAGAAAAATTTTAACAAAAAGGGAAGAGTTCGTTCAAATTCCCGTCGGTCTAGAGAGAGGTCTAGTGGTGAGGGTACACCCAAACGTAAACCTTATTGTTGGTACCATTTCAAATTCGGTCGAAAAGCATCAAAATGCATTAAACCCTGTGATTGGTCGGAAAACTAACTGGCCCATCTGTTTTGGCGACAGCAGGTGATGGCCGGCGTTTAGTTCGCCTTTTTGTTCATGATCGAAAATCCGGTACTGGTTTTTTAGTGGACACAGGCGCTAGCATTTCGGTTTTCCCACGAGATACACAGGTACATAAAGCAGCAGATACAAACTTTTCGCTATACGCAGCTAATGATACTAAAATTTCTACGTATGGTTGCAAATCTTTATCAGTGGATTTAGGGTTACGCAGACTATTTAGATGGTCCTTCGTTATAGCTGATGTTAATCGCCCGATATTAGGTGCTGATTTCTTAGAACATTATGGTCTATTAGTTGACGTAAAAAAGTCTCGTTTGATTGACAGTTTGACTTCACTTTCAATCAAATGTAGCAATGCCAGTTGCCCTACATTAGGCTTAAAGACCATTAGTGGAGATTCGCCCTACTTGAAAATTTTATCTAAATTTCCTAATCTAACGAATCCTTCTATGCTTGGGGCTACTTCTAAAAAACACTGCGTTACACATTGCATTACTACTAAAGGTTCTCCTGTCTTTACCAAAGCCCGCAGACTTTCTCCAGAGAAATTTGCTATTGCAAAGCGTGAAGTTCAAACGCTAATGGATCAGGGCATACTGAGACCTTCAAAAAGTCCATGGGCAAGCCCGATACACATTGTTCCTAAACGTAATGGAGAATACCGTTTATGTGGGGATTACAGAAAACTTAATTCTATAACGTGTCCAGACAGATATCCTATACCACATGCTAGGCCGTCTTAAGAGCATCGTGGGCCCTCGGGCCAAGTGGTTTTTCTGAGGCCCTACCTGGTGAATTCTAGAAAATTTCAACCGGATCTCATTTTTGTGAGGCCCCTCTTCTCTTGAGGCCCCCGGGCCGTGCCCGGGTGGGCCCATGCGTTAAGACGGCACTGACCACATGTTCATGATTTCAGTTACGGTCTGCAGGGAAAAAACATTTTTTCTAAATTGGACTTGGTTAAGGCTTATCATCAGATACCTTTAGATCCCGAGTCTGTTGAAAAAACTGCCATTATTACCCCATTCGGACTTTATGAGTACTTATATATGTGTTTTGGATTGTCTAATGCGGCACAATCATTTCAACGGTTCATAGATATTGTCTTAAGAGACTTGAACTGTTATGCATGTTTAGATGACGTACTAGTTGCATCAGCAACAGAAGAAGAACATCTTAAAGATCTAGAATTGGTTTCTGAACGTTTAAACAGTTTTGGTATAATTCTTAATCCTGATAAATGCATATTCGGGAAATCTGAGATAGAGTTCTTAGGATTTTTGGTTAACAGCAACGGCATTTCTCCTTTGCCAGAAAAAGTTGACATTCTTCGTAATTATCCGCAACCAAAAACGGTTGATGAACTTCGAAGATTTCTAGCAATTCTCAACTTTTACCACCGTTTCTTAAACAACGCAGCATCTGACCAGGCTCCCTTACACGATTTGTGCAAAGGAAAGAAGAAAAAAGATAAATCTCTCATCGCCTGGTCGGGGGGAACTATTGCTGCTTTCGAAACGTGTAAACATGCTATTACCAATGCAACGCTTTTGGCTCATCCGAAACATGATGCTCATCTTTCGTTGACAGTCGACGCATCAGATTTCGCTCTCGGAGCTGTTTTACAACAAACTTCCGATGGTGTCGTCGAACCACTCTCATTTTTTTCTCGAAAGTTAACGACAACTGAAAAGAACTATAGTACTTATGATCGCGAGTTGCTTGCGGTTTATAGTTCTATTAAACATTTCAGACACATGTTAGAAGGCAGACCATTTACGATCTACAGTGATCATAGGCCTCTAACTTATGTTTTTCACAAAGTTAATGATAACAGCTCTCCCAGACAACGACGTCATTTAGAGTATATATCACAATTTTCTACGGACATTCGTTACATTCAGGGTGAGCGAAATGTTGTAGCGGATGCTTTTTCCAGATTATCCGAAATTAATTTACCTGACTCGATTGATTACGCAGCTATTGCTACTTCACAGAGTACAGACGCTGAATTAACCGCCCTCCGACAACCAGGTGGGGTGCTCGATATAAAACCTATCAAATTCGGTCCTCAGGGTACAGAACTTTTTTGTGATTTATCCACTGGAATTATCCGTCCCTACGTACCAGAAAAACACCGATATCACGTGTTTACGGTCCTTCATAACCTCGCCCATCCAGGCGTTAAATCAACTGTAGACCTTATTCGTCAACGATTTGTGTGGAGTTCAATACGCAAGGATGTCACACGATGGACCAGGGCGTGCATCGAGTGCCAACGTTCAAAAGTGCATCGTCACACCCGATCTTCCATCGGTGCATACCCTTTGCCTCAATGCAGATTCTCACACATTAACATCGACATTGTTGGTCCTCTTCCTCCTTCTCGGGGTTTCACCTACTGCCTTACCTGTGTGGATCGATACACCAGGTGGGTAGAGGCTTTCCCGATGGAAAACCAAAAAGCCGAAACTGTTGTAGAGACATTCTACTCTGGTTGGATCAGCAGATTCGGAGTTCCGGAATCGGTTACCACCGATCAAGGGAGACAATTCGAAAGTGATTTGTTTCGCGCATTCGTTCGTTTTCTTGGAACTCAGAAAACACGCACGACAGCGTATCATCCGTCCTCCAATGGCATCGTTGAAAGGTTCCACCGGCAGCTCAAAGGTGCCATACGCTGCCATGCCACGGAACGTTGGACTGAAGTGTTACCTACTATACTTCTGTCCATCCGAGCCAGCATCAAACCGGACATCAACACTTCTGCTGCCGAGATGGTTTACGGATCACCATTGCGCCTACCTGGTGAATTCTTCCGTAGTTCCGACCCTCAGCCAACACAGCCGGAATTTCTACGTGCTCTACGAGATCACATAAACACTTTACGTCCGATCCAAACTTCAAGGCATGGGACTCACAACGTTTTCGTTCATAAAGAACTTGCTGTTTCTTCCCATGTGTTCGTGCGGCTGGACACCGTACGAAAGCCCCTTCAACAACCATATTTGGGGCCATATGAAGTGATTGAACGATCTCCAAAAGTATATACAGTGAACATGAAAGGCAAACTAACGAAAATCTCAATAGACAGATTGAAACCAGCATTTTTGCTTGATTGCACTTTTAATGAGCAATCACCGTTCGCTGAAACCGAAACAGCCTTATGTAACTCGATCAGGGCGTACGGTTCGTATAAGAATTCCTTGATATTATTCTTATTTGCATATTTTTTCAAATGAATAACATTATTTTTGTTTTTTGCAACATTTTTTGAAAATTGGTATTATGTTTTGCAAAAAATTTTCATTTTTCAATGTTCTTATATGTATATTATATATGTCTATTATCTATTCTAGTAATCGTTTTTGCATATACATACATTTAATAATTTTTTTAAAATTTGTAATTTATTTTTTGCTCGACTATTGATTGTGCATATGAATATTTCATTACTTTTGAAAAAGTTTTTGTATTGCGTATTTTTTGAATTTTTCGAACAAATTTTTTTTTGCACATGTCAATGCCATATTAGTTGCCGTAACTATATTGTCAAATCGTCGTACGTCTATTGTCAAATCGCCGTACCTATATTGTCATTTTTTTTTTTTTTTGCATTGTGCCATATGCCGTCCTTCAGACTCGTGGGGGAGTACTGTGGCGCTGCTTGTCTTGTACAATTTTTATATTTTTATTATGTTTTTTATGCCACTCACTAGCTAGACATTATATAGTGTGTTCTTGTATTGGAGTTCAGTCTGGCTCCAACTGTCGACCGAACATGTCCTAAAAGTCTCTCTCTCTTCTATTAAATAACTAAAAAAAGAAAGGAGTCATGACTGTATGTTTCCGAAATAACAACCAGACACATCCACCAGCACTAGCATCACCATAGATTCATTATTTTTTATTTCGTGAAGGGTTCGTTTTTCGGATACGGAATTTTGTGAAGGGTCCGGAAAGCGGACCCAAATTTTGGATGAACAGACCCCTAGTAAGTGTAAATTTTTCTGCGCCACATTCGGCTCGGAACCCTGGGACAGTGCCCCGATTGCCTAGTTATAGATTCAGCCTAGTTATAGATTCTTGCGTGTTTTTTTTCAACAATAAATATGATAGAAAATCAAGGTTTTTTTCTTTTAATCCAAGAAATACACACGGAAAAGAATCTTTTTTTCTCCCCAGAGAAGGGAGTGGCAAGTGAGAGGAGAAGGTAACGTAGCAACAGGGCCGCAAATAGGGGGGAGCAAGCGGATCTGGTGCCCCGGGCGCTGAACCAGAAGGGGGTGCCGAATTCACCCTTTAACTGCTTCTACATTACAACGGGCGCCAAAATGCCGACTTGCCCCGGGTGACAAAATATCTAGTTGCGGCCCTGCGTAGAAATAACAGGTTTTAGAAGAGTTAATACGTCTCAGTGCAGGATAGGAAGTGCATCAGCATAACTCTTTTATCAAACATTGATGAGGAGGCAATATTTGATAAAAGATTTCCCACCTGATATTGGTTCACTGTCAACTATCTCAGATGATAATGGAATAAATGTATCATCAATATGAACCAACAAATCCAGTGATGTGTCAGTCGAGCCCGGATATAGCGAAGTGGCACGCGAAAAAAATTAGACAAATCCGATATTCGTGAAAACCGATACAACGTAAATATTCGAGTTTAATGAAGAAAACTGAGTCCTCAACCTATTCGCGATAATGGAAGAGGTGGTCCTCGAACAGACTTAACAGAACATTAACGATGTTCACGTAGCTTTTGAATAAAATATTAATACCCGTGTACTGCAAGTCAGTTGTTCTCAAAGTGTGAATCGCAGCTTCTATGGGTGAGTCACCAGCCTTCATCAGAGCCAAGCTATCTATATTGATGTGTAACTGTTCAGTGATTTGAACTAGTACTTCAAGTATTAAGAGAGCCGTGGGTAAACCGTTGACTGAGACAAGGGAGCCATGGAATCATGGCTGTAAGTGGTCCATTGAATTGTTATCAATATTTCAATGGTTCTAACGTTTACAAAGACTTTCTTTCAAACCTAGCAAAACTCCGGTCTATCGTCATGGGCAAGTTACTACCGAATGAGTTGTGCCGGAAATGTGGGAGTGTACCTAACAGTCTGAGTGCCTATCTAGTGTTGTCTGATTTTCCAGTGCTGCCATCGATATTTTAAATTGTGAGTGAAGCGTAATGATTGAATATTTGTACTGTTGTAGGACTGTTGCTCTCAGTGGCACGACTTTTTAACGTGAGATCGATTAGCCTTCAGGGCTCAAAGTTGAAAATCAACCAACTGTGTGGCGCATTGGCTTACGAAGAGTGAGGAACTCTGACACAAATCTGTAGTTACGTCGATCCTTCTTTGAGTGGTTATATGGGAATGAACAGAATCAGAGCGTTATCTAAAGCTAGAGATCGCCATCTAGCTATCGCGTTGACAAAACACACCCGACGTTGATTCTCGCAATAGTACGGTAGTGCTTCAGAGAGATATTCGGGCTTTTTTCTTGAAATACAACTTTCGATTTTATGGAACTTAATCCATTGAAAAAAAATCGATCCACCAGTGTGGCTCTCCAAAGAAAAACTTGGAAACAACCCCGCTCCCTAAAATTTGCGGACTCGTAGATTGTCACCCACGACATGTAACCTTCATTGACCCATCCAACCCCAATCTTGCTATAACCCATGTCTGTAAGACTTAAGAGCATCATAAGGCCCCGGGCATGCCCCCCCCCCACATCCTGAGGCAGGGCCCCTGGGCTGGGATCTTTCACGTTCCACTTTATGATGAATTTATAGTTGAAAAAACAAAAAAATGATGAAAATCATCCCGGGCCCCAGGGCTGGAGCCTTGTTAGTCCACCCCTTGTGGGGGCCACGGCCCCAGACCGAGTGATGTTATAGGGCTCCCACTACCTGATTGCAAGTACCAGAAGTATAGGGCCTAATTTACATAAATACTTTACTTTCGGAAATAATATACCATTTCATATATACCAACCAAGTACCATAACCCAATTCCATATTTTCTTACCCCTCTATTTCTCAAACAATCATCACTCGAACTCCCCCCCCCCCCACCACCACCACCACGAGTGGTGACGTATTACTTGAAAATATGAGACCCCTTGTATCCCATATATATAAATATGACCATTCGTTATAACGATATATTCAACATTATTTTAGTATTGCTAGTATTATATATTTAGTATTTATATTCACTAGGACGGAATTGAATTCGTTATAACCGATAAGCATCCAACTGTTTGTTTCTGTTTTTGTAGGCTGATGTTCACGTATACGGCATTAAGATATTTGTGGCTCCCACTGACTACCTTACAACTCATTTTCTAATTTCTTTATGAAATCATAAAGTATAGCCTATACGTAAACTTCAGCAATTGAAACTGCAGTATAGAAAGCATCAGCATTAATCTTTTTTTCAAATATAGGTAAGAGGAGGGTAACTTTGATAAAATAAAACTTGATAAAGAGCGACTTTTATCGAAGTTGCCCATTACACTACGAAATTTTTTGTCAAATGTATTTTATAAATGATCTTTGACAAAGAACTTTCATAGTGTAATACCGGCCTAAGACACGCATTGCGAAGGTTGTGGGTTCGAATCCCACTAACTCGACTGAGGCTTTTTTTGTTTTTCTCATTACTATCTTCGTTTTTTTAATGTATGATTAAATGTGATCCATTCATATCACCAGTATCCAATCAAAATAAGCATGCTTTTATAAATAAATGTTCTATTTATATTATGTCTGACATGATAGAATCAAAACAGGATGAATCTTACTTGTTTTTTTAAAAATCATATTAAGTTATTGTCAATAGTACACAGCCCAAGAAATTTTAAGGATCAAACCCCCGTTAAAGCAGAAAAAATACAAATAGAAAAAACATAAAACTTAATTGTTTCAATATTTAAATTGCAAAGGTGATTAATAAACTAAAAAAGTAAGGGTTTTAACGCAGATTTCGCATGAATAGCGAGTTTGAAATGACATAAAATTTATTTTTTTGTTTCATAGATTTTTTTTTAATTATAAAAAAATCCATGTTTATAATTTTTTTGAAGTAAAACTCATTTGTTCTTAATGTACGTATTATATCCTCGTAACAGCAATTTTATGTTAAGTTTACGTAACAGAATTCACGTCTTTCAATGTCTTTCAATTTGTAATCACAAAATGTTCTAAACTTTGCAGAACAGTTCTCTTCAAAGCAAGAAACGGAACCTTCACATAAAATTTTGTGGACATTTCTCACGCGTGTTTCCTTAATAAGGGGGGGGGGGGATTTACTTTTGAAATACTTTTTTACAGACGCCACAAATTTCTCTCGCCAACATGACATACAAGTCCTTTATATATTCTAGAAACCTTGATACAAGTCGCCAAGCAGGACAAGTCACCGCTAAGCGAGGAAGGGAGGGGAATCTCCCTTTTTGGTGACGTTAAAACGATGCTTTTTGATTGGTTGCTGGTTTTTACAGGCTGCAGACGCACGTTGTTCGCAGGGGGCCACGGGAATGAGAAATGGTTGAAAGGGGGAAATGGACGAAAAAAGGTTGAGAACCACTGTTCTATTGTAACTAGAAGTTCCTTGGAGTTGAGCAGCCAAACACCAAACTACACTGCTGGCCACCCAAATTGCAACACCAAGAAAGACAAGAGATATCGCAACAATATTTATTTTGTAGATAACATGTTGACCAAGCATCAAATGATTAAATTTATAGACTTCTGTGAAGTGTGGTTCCTGCCAAAATCAGTAGCCAGAGTAGCCGCCATTGTTGGAGATCACCGCTGCCACACACCTCGGCATTGATTCAAAGAGACTTTGGATGTGTTCTTGGGGTACAGCAGACCAAGCAGCTTCCACGCGTTGCCAAAGTTGATCTGGTGTGGCAGCTGGGGATGTAATCTGGGTCAATCGTTGAGCAACCATGGACCACATGTTTTCTATCGGCGAAAGATACGGAGAGCGAGCTGGCCAGGGAAGCAATTCAATCTGGCGATTGACGAAGAACCTTTGGACAATGCGTGCCATGTGTGGTCGCGCATTATCCTGTTGAAATATGGCTGTGGGCAAGCCCTGAAGGTAAGGAAGAACAACTGGCTCCAACACCTCGGAGATGTAGCGCTGGCTTTTTAAAGTACCGGCAATGCGTACTAGAGGAGTGCGAGAGTGATATCCAATACCGCCCCATACCATAATACCCGGTGCAGGACCAGTGTGGCGGTGCATAACGCAGCTGTTCAGCATCCCCTCTCCACGGTGTCTCCAGACTCGAATCCGACCATCGTGGTGTTGCAGACAGAAGCGTGACTCGTCAGTAAAGACAATTTCATTCCATTGTGCCGTCCACATCCTTCTTTCATCGCACCATTGGCGGCGGAGACGTCTGTGGTTCTGCGTCAAGGGTAGACGAAGCAATGGACGTCTTGCGGACAGACCACTCTGCTGTAAACGGCGTCGAATGGTACGCGCAGACACTGGATGATGCGGTACAGACTGAATGTGCTGTGCTATGGTTCGTGATGTGGCTGAGCGATCCGTCACTGCCATACGCACAATACGCCTGTCATCACGTGAAGTGGTGCACTGAGGTGGATGCGATCGAACACGTCGTACCCTCCTGCATCCAACGATCACATATCCGCATTACAGTTGTTTGGTTTCGTCCAACACGACTACCGATTTCTCTGAAAGATAATCCACAATCTCGGTAGGCCACTATCCTTCCTCTGTCGAACTCGGATACTTGATCAAAAGATGATCGCTGTTTTCTACGAGGCATAATTGATCGTTTTTTTGAAAAAACCACAAGAAAAACACAATTGCCGTACTTCAAATCGTCGAAATCTCCAAGCCTTAAATAGCGCTTTGAAGTGGCGCCACAGGCGCGCGTGATGTGCGTCTGCGCTGAAATTCTAATCATTTGCATATCTCACCCATAGACGTAAACTTATTGAAAATGTTGGGGGGGCTCCGGCTCTAATAGAACCTCGTTTATACGACGCGTCGTATAAATGCGAAAGCAGTACTGCAAAACGAACTTTTCCGAAAATTACCCCCCCCCCCCACCTTTTTTTTACAGACGTTTCCGAAAAAAAATTTTGTGAAAATCTGTCGTTTTGATTCAAAATCTTATGCTTGAGAAGAAATATACTTATAATACTATCATAACATTACTGTTGCTAAAGTCTCAAGCACTTTTACGGTATTCATTTCAAGATTCAACAGAAAAAAAAGTGTTATTTAAACCTTATGTAAAACGTCCTTTACTTGACAGAGAACACCGTTACAAAATTATCGAATGTGGGGGCGACAAAAATCCCAGTTACAGCCCTGGCTATCAGCATACCGTAGCCCGTTCAATAATTATTTCAGTACCTGTCAAAAGCCATTGCACACAGGGCCACAACTAGGGAGGAGCAGGCGGGTCTCGTGCCCCGGGCGCTAGACCGGATGGGGTGCAAATTTCATTCTAAAACCTCTCCTTCAACATTACAAGGGGGGCGTCAAAATGCGCGCTTGCCCCGGGTAACCAAGCATCTAGTTGCAGCCCTGATTGAACCAGTCAATCATCTTAAATTTTATTACTTTTTCAGTAAAAAATATGCATGAGAAACTACAGTCGGTCCCGCTTAGTTTTTCCGCTTACAACGTTTCTTCATGATGGGTTTTTGAAAACCGTAAAACACTGTATTTCAGTGACACGTTTTCACCAATTGAAAAATTATGTGATTCGATTGATAGAAAAGGTGTTTCCAAAGACTTGGGAGTTCGAATCGAAGTGAAAACGTCGATTAATTGAAGTGTATACAGGCAGGGCCCTGGGTAAAGCAGGAATTAGGAGGCTCTTGCGACAAGAGTCAAAGATGTTAATTGGTCAGTGAATGTATGTTGTTTGTACTAATAACTAGAAATTCCTAAATAAAATACATGTAGAAATCATTTGCATGAGAATGTTTTTGCAAATGAATATGCACCGAGATAAATAGAAAAGATGCATTTAAAAACGCATTTGCGTTTTTTGCTTGGTTATTTGTTCTTTAGCACATATTTTCTCAGTTTTAGTTCATATTTAGCCATTTTTTTAAGTGGAAAATTCGGGCTCTAATTACAGGCGAATCCCGTTTTAACGAATACCGTTACAGCGAAAATATCATTTTAACGAATGGTTTTCTAATCCCTCTAATAAGTATACATAGGAACAATGCAAACAATCTGACATTTCTTTATAACGAAGTGTTTTCTCCGGTTTCTTGGACTTCGTTATAACAGGATATTCGACTGTATAACAATCATTTAATGTATTGTTACCAAAGTGAATGGGACAAGGGCGTAGCCAGAAATTTCGTTCGGCAGGGGGGACCAAAGTGATAGAACAATAGATTTGGTCATCTTTTTCCCTTTTTTCGGTCATTTTCTCACATTTCGGACGAGGGGACCAGACCCCCAAGTCTTCCTCTTCGCTACGCCCTTGGAATGGGATACCCCTGAGCATGAGCTACCCAAGAAAACCAATCTATTGGGGGGGGGGGGACACGGAATTTCTTCCAGAGAATTTTTGAGTTGGTGCCAATTTTCCAAAAGCATTTAATTAACAAAAATTTATTTGATTGTTGGGGGCGTAGCCTTTGCCCTTGAGCCCCATTCTAGTTTGATCACGGTCCAAGTAAAAATATACTTTCATTCTCTCTCTCTCATTGAAACGAGCACAACTCCGGTCTATCGCCATAGGCAATTTATTCAGATCTAGTCATGCCGTAAATCTGAGTATATCCTCCCAGGATCCCCCAGATCTCATGAATCCCGAAATCCCCTGGGCGGGGTCATGAAAATGACTATATACAAAAAATATATTTAGAACAGTATATGCATCTTTATTTATTCCAGGGTTGGACAAACCCCAAGTGCCAGGTCACCATGGTGACTGGAAAATCTGTATTCGCGCCTAAAATTTTGTATATGTGATTGCTAAATCAGAATCTAGTGATGGCTCAAAATTTTCCGATTTCATAATTGTCTTCCAACATGGAAAGGAGCAGAGCCACAACTAGAGAAAGCAGGTAGGTCTGGTGCTCCGGACGCTGGACCAGAATGTGAGTCGAATTCACCCTTTAACTGCTTCTTCTACATGCAAGGGGCGCCAAAATTCCGAATTGCCCCAGATGACAAAGTATCTAGTTGCGGCCCTGGGAAGGGGTCATCAATTCCCAGAAAGGTTGAAAAAAGATTATTTAAGATACTTTTCTCGTGAAAAAACCATGCTTGACTCTTACAAAATTTGGCTGGTGCCTAAATTTTTTAATGATTTTTGTCAAGCCCTGTATTTATTTATTTATATTTTATGATACAGTGTATATTTCCCCCAAAATCAAATTACATGTCACTTATTTAAGATTTATTTTACTCTCATATATTGAGTCATATATCAGGTTTTAAATTAGAAAAATAATAATTTTTTTAGTTGCATAAATTTCTTATTAAAAACTCGATTCAAATATTGTCACTTTTACAAGTACGCAAGCCAAATGGAGTTTAAATTTTTCTTAAATAAATTTTAAATATGATTGAAAAAAATAAGACATATAGTAAGTTTTATTAATTTATTGATGTGTCTAACAGAAAAAAAATTATTTTATACTACGCTTTTTTGATTATAAGTATTAGAGGGCTGCAAAATCTAGATTGTTTTTGAAGATTCTGAATAAATTATCATTAAAGAAAATGCTTAAAATGCAGGAATTTATCAAAAATGTGTAACTATATTTAATATTGCTTACTTTTTCTGTCAGGAAACTGTGCGGAATCACGAGGAACTTTTCCGTTTTCTTGTAATACAACATGTTTTACTAACAGAAGGTTTATACTGTACGTGCACAACCGAATGTGGTCCACACAAACCATAAAATACTGTGGAACTGTCTATCTCAACATTTGTGGGGGGTGGGGGGGGGGGTTTCAGTGGAAAAACAAGGAGTTTACTTCAAGTGGCTCCAAACACAGCTATTCTTATTTTGCAGAATCACAAACCTCGTCTAGATTTTTCTTCACCACCGTAATTTCTTTATATTCCAATTAGGATCATCTATGTCGGCGTCCTTCACGGATGGCCATCCATTAAGCACAAAAGCTTTTAAAGCCTTGACCGGCGGCGTCAAGAAGAATGTAGTTTTCAGGATCAGAAGGGAGGTCCCCATATGGACGGATGCCTCCAGGTGACATATTCCCCACATAAAAGCGACACGCTATACACTCCCCGTCCTTCTAATTAGGAAATGGTGATTGTATTCAGTAAACCTGCATTGAAGCAGCCGAAACTGAACCCTATTGAAATGCTCTTTGTCAGCTGCAGAAGGTGCGGCCCCTTTATCATGAAAAAAAAAAAAATACATGGAATTAAAAGTCCGCCAAAGATCCCAGGCTAGAAGCCCTTCTCCAGTATGTGGGAGTCCATGGCCGTGCTTATAGCTCGCTGAGTGCCCCCCCCCCCCCCCGGGAAACACGCCACTAGATGCCACGGACGGGCTGTAACGAGGAGTGAAGATCATTTTATTGTCGGGAAAGGGGGGGGGGAAGCATCGAAATGCCTCCTTGAGATCGACTGTGATGCCGCAAGATATTTAAAATTTCTAACAGTGCTGCGAACGTAAACAGGGTATGTAAAACCCCCTCTTTGCGGTCACCGGCTGGACAAATAGAAATTCGTCCGTAAAAAATAATTGATCGGGAAAGGAGGAACCCTATTAAAACATTGAGAATAATTCTTCATTTTGAAATAAACACAATTTTTTGAATAACATAAGTAAGAAATACTACATCCTTTTTAGAAAAATTCCCCAATTTAATTTGCAATGGAACATAGAAAAAATTACAGTATTTTCCGATAAATAGAGGTCGCATCCTGTAAAATGGCCGGAAAAAGTGTTTGTGGAAAAATCGCCACTTTTTTTTTAACATGTCACAGCTTCGTATAAAGGCCGAAACTCACTGTACTGACGTGACGTGATTATTCCGAGTCTAGGTGTGGAAAACGTGTCCATGCGATTTTTTTGGGGGGGGGGGGGAAGAGGGGAAGATTGAGCCAGCTCTCCGAAATTAATAAGGGGGGGGGGAGAGTCTCGATCCCATTGGCTTAAAACAAGTTACGACAGGTAATACAAGTTACGACTTAATGCACTTAACACTTAATACAAGTTACGCTTACGACAGGTCCAAGCACTTCCCTGTAAAAAATCGGGGTCCTCGCGAAAGATCTGTCCAAAAGCCCGGTCCAACGGAGACAGGATCATTTTAGTCGTGGAGGGAGGGAAGAGTATGTAATTTTTTCACCCTCTCCCCACTAAAAAAACGATCGAAACGATATTTTTCGTTCTTCCACCCCCCCCCCCCCAGAATTAGCAGTCCCCACAAGAATTCCGCCTGTGAAAACTGCCTTCTTCCCTAGTTCCGGCCCTGGCTACCTAAGTGTTGGAGTACTGGAAACAGGGCTGGGGGGAGGGGTCAAATGTCTAGGGTGCCGGACCAGAGGGGGGGGGGGAACGCAAATTTCACCTTTTAACCTCTCTTCAACATTTATTGAAATACCGTATTTAAAATTTCTATATAAGAATGCTGCTAACGTAGATAGTTTGAGAATCCCTGATTTATAAGGAGGAAATTTCATATTCCTAGTATTAGAATGCAATGGTACCCGGCTCAGGGGGCTTTGAAATTTTCCATTCATTTCTTATTTTCTTTTTTTTTTGTGTGTTAATTTTATTTTACTATTATTTATTTGATTCCCCTCAAAGGCACCGGAACCTAGGAGTGGAGGATATTTGAGCCCAAAAAATTTTGTAAGGCGGTTGAGCCCCCCCCCCCCCCCCCTGAAAAATATTTCGGCATCGGTCCTCAAGATCTGTTATGAATGGGCATTTAGAATGTGCTTTTTTCCCCAATATTTTTCAAAAAAACATTGGGGGGGGGGCCAAAAAGTTATTGGTCCTCCCGCATATACGGGACTCAAGCGTGTACAAAGGAGAGGGAGAATGCATTGCACAATGGTTTTTTTCAGTAATTACTGGGAGGCTCAGTCCCCTTACAAAATTTATTGCGGGGGGGGGGTGTGCTCAAATGGCCTCAGCCTCTAGGTTCTGGCACCTATTATTTATAGAGTGTAATTTATTTCGGTTTCAATATCATTGCTTCCCAATTTTCAACCTCCCCCCTCCCCCCCACCATGCATCTTTGGGCTTATTTTCATGTCGGCGCCATGGCCGTCCTCCGGTCGCAGTGAACAAAAGAAGAGACACTCAGTTTTTGCCACAGGCAAAGAAGAAAGAGCCCCCTCAACACCTCAAAGAATCTTCCTCTCAGCCGTGCCTTCTGGCAGTAAGGATTGGAACTGATGGAGGTTGCAATTGGGGATTGAACGGCAGGGAAGAAATGAGATAAACGTATTGTCATGGAACAAGAAAGCCAAAGACCATCCAGATTTTTTAAAAGAACTAAAATTTTGAGCAGATTGTTTCCATTAACTAATTCATAATCAGGACAACTTTTGGTTAAAAAAAAATTTTTCATCATTGCAAAATGAATAAGCCATATTCATACGAATTTTTGGGGGGGCTGAGCCGCGTCTTCAAAAATGTTGGGGGGGCTCGGGCCCATGGGCCCTATAGAAGTTTACGCCTATGATCTCACCTCCACTAATGCATGTTGTAAATTTCATATTATTTGCATGCTTCCTTCAGGGTGTTGCATTTACGGTGGCCAGCAGTGTATTTGAAAATGTCGAATTTCCGATTCGATAGACGATGTTGACTGACACATGGAAGTGAGCATGAATGTAATAAGTTCAGACTTTTAATTGTTCAGTTGGTCGTCTAAACCGCGTTGATGATACGAAATTCTATGGAAAACGTCTTATACTTTTAGAGAATCAACTGATTTGAGATCAAAAATCAATTTCACATGACTAGAGTTCCGTTCAATCGTTAATATTAGAACGAAATGATCTCAAAGACGTTCCAATGCAAATAAAGCAGCAATTTTCAATAACTTTATGTCCTTACAGACCAAAACGTGGAAATTCGTTTATAATGAGAACTACGTTACAACGAAAACTTTTCTCGTGGTTGTGAGCTGTTGTTATAACGAACTTTTATTGTATTATGAGCAATATTAATTTTAAAAATTACAAAAATTTAATTAATCTTCCGCACAACTTGAAAATATGCACTTATTCTGAAAATTCTTCAATTACATACATTTATACACACATTAATGCCAAAAAGAGGTTAATTTATATAAATGCAACAAACAGGACTAATCATAACAAATTTATAAATAGTGCAAAAAAAATCAAAAATAAAAGGGTCAATTTCCCGTGACCTTTCATTAAATTAAGCGTATAATAAAGCGTATTGTATAAGCGGTTCTCAACCGGTGCTCCGTGTACACTTCCCGGGGGCTCCGCAACCACTCGAAGAAAATAAATTAAATCAGTAAATTCGATAAATGAATATAAGGAGAAGGGCCTACGGGGCTCCGCCATAGAAATTTTACGCCGAATAGAGGCGACCACTGATGCATATTTGTGTTTGAGTACAGGTGATCATTTGTGGAGATTTTACTGTATTTAGGAAAATGTAATGGAGCCCTTTGTATATATATATATACATCTCCCTATTACGTTTCTGACCTTACTCATTTGTACGACGTTTTGCTTCAGTTGCTATACATTTCTATACATTATCCCCGTATACAGGGCCTAATTTCTTCATGGGCAAACGAAGCCTTTATAACTTTGAGCCCCTGAAATTCAAACAGCATACATTCACTGACCAATTAACATCTTTGACTCTTGTCGCAAGAGCCTCCTAATTCCTGCTTTACCCAGGGCTCTGCCTGTGTACACTTCAATTAATCGACGTTTTCACTTCGATTCGAACTCCCAAGTCTTTGGAAAACATAATTTCTATCAATCGAATCATATAATTTTTCGTTATAATAATGAGCTATTAGCTGATCGGTTTCACCGTCCATTGCACGGTTCCGTTCGGCATATATACGCTCTAGCGAAGGAAAATCTCTATCTCCTCTGTAGCTTAGTGGTCAGAGCACTCGTCCGGCAATCGAGGGACCCGGGTTCGACTCCCGGTAGAGGCAGAGATGAGTTTTTTCCTTCCTTAAAAAATAAACATCTGAAATAATAAATATCTTCACAACATCCAGTCTTCCGTATATCTTGTATATAATTTTTCAATTGGTAAAAACGTGTCACTGAAATACAGTGCTTTCCAGTTTTCAAAAACACATCATGAAGAAACGTTGTAAACGGAAAAACTAAGCGGGATCGACTGTAGTTTCTCATGCATATTTTTTGCTGAAAAAGCCATAAAATTTAAGATGATTGACTGGTTCAATGGCTTTTGACAGGTACTGAAATAATTATTGGACGGGCTACGGTATGCTCATAGCCAGGGCCGTAACTTGGATTTTTGCCGACCGGGGAATTTTGCCGCCCCCACATTCGATAATTTTGTAACGGTGTTCTCTGTTCCCACCTAAAACTGTCGCCCCCCTAAATTTTGCCGCCCGGGGTAGTTGCTTCCTCTGCTCCCCCCCCCCCTCCTCCACTCTAGTTCCGGCCTTTTGCTGATAGCAAACATATACACTATTAGTTCTTTCTTTAAGAGAAAAATCTTTCAACAACGGAACTCAATACATCATCTACTTTTTGCTTAGATAAAACAGACAAGTATAAGTATGTATAGGACGTTTTACATACGGTATAAATAAAAAAGTTTACGTTAGCCTCCCCCCCCCCCCCAACATTTTCAATAAGTTTACGCCTATGGACATATACACAGACATTCATCAAAATTTATTTTCGAGCTCCTTCTATAAATTTAATTATTTCGTAACAATTATGTCCCCACAGTTTCGTCACGGTAAGGCAAATGAATGAACTAACTAATTGATCCTCAATTGAATCATTTGTTATTCGATTGTATGTTAAGTCAGCGAAATTTTTGTTCGACATGTCACAATTTTGTGTTGAAGGGAACTTCCGAGAATAGTTTTTGAATGAAAGAAACTTCGGATATCCCTTGTGCTGATATCATTTAATGTTTCCTCTTTTCCTTCCTTTGTAGATTGACACGGCTTCTTATTTCCTCATTTTTGCAGTCTCGGGGCTTCTTCTCTTGCAGTTAATAGCATTTAGTAGAGGCCAAGGTTATTGAAGGGTTCTGATGAAGTGAAATGGGCGAGAAGCCAATATTTTTCCCATTTCTCAGTCGTGAGGGCCGCGAATGATAAAAATGAAACACGTCATCAGATCAAAGTTTAAATGCAAGAAGAATGAAACGTGAAAACAGCCCGATTTCATTCAGTTATTATCGTTCTTTGAAGATGTTAAAATTTGATTTTCTTCCTCGCAGCTGAGATAAAACTACTGTCAATTTTTCTCGAGTTATTTCTAGGATACATGTACATACTTCGTATGAAAAAAATAGAGATTCTGAACCCCTATCGGAAATTTTAAACTTTATCACAAGCGAAAAGAAGCTGCTGAGAAAGAATTCTTGCTTACATATAGGGCTAGACTTAATCATTTTGCACTCCTCCACCCCACAATGATTTTAAGCGTTCCAAATATTTACAATAATTTTACGCCTATGAGGGTAAAGATTATAGGGATAAGTGAAATTGGCGGTTCACCTCTACTCTCTTGAATCGCATTTTACTGAATCTATATTTATAAAATTGATTTTCTGTCTGTCTGTGTGCCCGTATGTTCTCAATACAAATCTACAATTTTAAATCGATCGTCACCAAATTTTGCATATATACCAAATGGGACCCGACTTAAACGATAAGCTACCTTAAAAGTTCGCCAGAGCAGGGCAATTGCCCGAAATAAGCAAAAAATGTCGGGCAACAATGGTTTCTGGGCCTCAACAATCACTTTCGGAATGTTTATTTTAGTTGCCGTGGTTCCCTAGCAATGTATTTCAGATGTGTATATGCCCTTACAATGGTTTGTCACTTCTTCAATGCTGCCAGTCATGGCCCCCACATGCTAGTTCCGGGCCTTCCTACCCCCCCCCCCCGGAAAAATTTTGTGCACCTCCCTTGAGAAAAGATTATGGTGTATTTTTTCAGTAAACAAAAGAAACCCCTTTCGGGAAGAAAAAAAAATGTTGAATGCCCCCCCCCCATGAGAAAATCCTGCATACGATAAGGCATTTGTATATGCAGAAAAGCATCGATACAACTGTAATCAATAATAAATACATCTACAATGATATTTTTTTCAAATCTTGTTTGGAATTGCCTGGCTTAATGTTAAACTCTCGGTACAACGACATCATCTACCATGATAAACCCCTCTATAACACGATATATTTAGATTTTTGAAATCGCTACAACAATATTTTTTATATTTTGTTCAAAATCGTTTTGAATTTAATTTTAAATTCGCCACTTGTTCTCGTTCATCAACATCATCAATATTTTGCACTAAATGATCACCGAAAGCTTTATTTGTATTGCTGCACTCTGTGTAAGACACAAAAGCGCTATGTGGTAAACTTCTTTACAGGGACAAAACACACACATCTAAGTGAATTTTATAAATAAACTAATCTACAATTTTTTGTAACGAATAAATACCTAATAGCGCATTTTCCGATTATATTAGCAATGCCGATTATATTAGCAAATGACAACAATAGCATAAATTTGATCACACGTGAGGATAATGTTACCTCTTTAATCCCTCTACCACAATATTTTATTTTGCTCCGTAGAATATTGTTGTATCGAGGTTTCACTGTATATTTAATCTAAATAATAAAATATAATTGTGTGTGTGTAATAAATATTATTACATTTCAAGATATGTGTGATTATGTGATTTGTATATAATTTTACGCAATGCAATAGAGCTCCCCTATGGGCCAGTTAAGAGAACAAATTGGTTAGGCGATATGGTTTTCCCATAGAAACTTGTGATTGCCATAGGCGTACACAGAATTTTCACGAGGGTGGTGGGGGGGGGGGGTCACGTTCTTTTTTCCTGCAAAATAACCCTATAATCTTTGCTCTGGGGGTTAGAACCCTAAACCCCCTTTGCATACGCCAATGGTGATCCATGGTCAGCAGGGCCGCAACTGGGGGGGGGGGGAAAGCAGGTATCTTGCCCAGGACAGGAAGGGTGCGCAAAATTTACCTTTTATAGCCTCTTCTTCAAAATTACAGGGGAGGGGGAATCTCAAAATATGTGATTACCTCAGTGATGAAGCATTTAGTTGCGGCCCTGATGGCTAGTGCTCAATGTCAAAGTCTCTCGATTAACGATAATACCTCTATTATGATATTTTTCTTCGTTCGCAGAATATCGTTATATCGAGATTTCACTACAGTTTTATCATGCATAATAGTAGCTATAATACCCGGCGCTGATCGTATTTTCTGCATTTATTGGGAGGATTGGAAAAGTGACAAACCATTACATAGGAATAAATATATAATACTGGCAGGATTAGAGAAGTGATAAACCATTGTAAAGGCATATGCACATGTAAAACGCATTACTAGGGAACCACGGTAACCAAAGTAAACATTCCGAAAGTGATTGTTGAGGCCCAGAAACCATTGTTGCCCGACGGTTTTTCGTCCATTTCGTCCATTTTTGTCAGAGAAGGACAAATGTCCTTCTCTGACGAACTTTTAAAGTAGCCTATCGTTCAATACGGTCCCTGTTTGGTATATATCCAAACTTTGGCGACGATCGATCTAAAATTGTGGATTTGTATAGAAAACACACAGACAGAAAATCAATTATATATATATACTAGCTATAATACCCGGCGTTGCCCGGGTTTTCTTCAATGAGGCTTTTTGGATCATGCGATATCTTCCTCTTTCTTTGACGGACATGCAAACCGTGTCAAAGTTAACCAATTTGGCGACTTCCAGCGCGACTCATGAAAGAAACAAATCTAGATTTAAAGAAAGGTAGAAATGAATATTTTTTCTCCTTTTTTAAGGGTACCAAGTATTTCGATTCCCTGCTCTTTTGAACTTCAAGTTATCCTTCCAAAAATGCTTAGGCCGAACACATACTGGGGATGTGAGCGGAGAGGTACGAAATAGCGGCGAAAACAACTGTACTGTTTTGTTCTGCGCCTCACATACTCGGGCAGCGAGACAAGGAGGAGAAAGAGGCGGCTCAAGAGGTACGCGACTCTTTCAAGCCGGTTTGTTTTCATCGAGAGGTAAAATCAGACGCTATTTGGGGATTGGTCAGTTTTCTCCCCTTTTTTTTTTCTCCTCGCTCTCTTGGAAAAAAAAGAGAACTTCTGAGGGGGGTTCATCATCATCATCACACCCATTGGGTTTGGAGCAAAGCGCTTGAAGAGGCTCTTTGCAAGCGCTTTGGTTTGGAGGGAGTGCTTCGGATTTTTTTTCACTTTTGGCGCTCTCTCTTCTTTTCGATTGTGCTTAATCCAGTCTATCCTAATTTAAAAGTTTGACGATTGTTGTGGTAGCATTTTACGGATTAATTCCCCCCCCCCCGTCATTTTTTTAGACGTGAATATTTTTCAAAATTTTACTGAGACTAACGAGATAGATATTTCGCAAATTTCCGCCCATCCCCATTGCGCTTTTTGCATGGAAAACTACACTATGTGCAAGAGAACTTCCTTCTGATGAACGGACAGTGCTGCAACTAGGGGGGGGGGGGGGTTGGTCTGGTTTCCTGGGCGTAGTATCAGGAGGGGCGCAAATTCCATCCTTCAAATTTCATCTTTTCAATTGTCTCTGAATAGCTTTTAATAAGAAACGTACTGCCATGGGACGTAGGCACCAAAACATGGCGGGGGGGGGGGCTATTTCAACCCCCCCCCCCAATAAATTTTGTGTTGGGGGGGGGCTGAGAACCCCCTTCCCCAATTAATGAATAAATAAAGCGGGGCACTGCATCCTTCTACATACGGGCTCGAGGCTCGTCTCGGGACGACCCATGGAAATGTTGACAGGTTTCATTTTGGGTGTCCCTTGATGAATCTCATTGATTTTTGTTGTTTAATAATGTAAAATTTGCAACACATCGGTAGCCCGAGATAAATCCAGTCTGAGCCCCACTAAAATTCAGCGAATTGGAATCTGGGGAACCCCATGGGCGAGTTTTCTGGGGGTACTTGATGAATCACATTTGTTTTTTGTTGTTTTCTTATTATAAAATTCGCTTCTTCAGTAAGCTGGTGCTTTCACATGTCCCTTTCCATAGTACGCTGATGAAGTGGGACGAAATAAACAAGATATGTTGTGATGAGGAAAGGGGGGGGGGGAGTTGGTCGCCAAAGGCGACAGGGGGGGGGGGGTCAGAGCCCCTAGTATATATATATATATATATTTGTATGTATATATACCATTTTTAGTGTATTTTCAAAAGCCCCCCCCCTCCCTCGAATGACGGCCCTGTATTTGTCAACACGTTGATGGATTAGCAGGGGTTCTCAAACTGTGCGCGCCAACCTTTGTCAGGGGTGCAGTTTCGCAGTGGTCTTGACAAAGGTCTTTCAAAGAAATGCTTTTCTTACAACTGCTCTTCACATAGACGTACGCAGAATTTTCTCGGGGGGTGGGGGTTCAGATTTGTTTTTCCTTCTGGGGGGTTTACGTTTTTTCCGGCAAAATAACACTATAATCTTGGCTTAAGGGGGGGGAGTGTTAGAACCCCAAATCCCCCCCTTTGCGTACGCCAATGGCTCTTCATAAGAGAAATGGGCGGCGCGGGTGGAAAATGTTTGAGATTGAGAACCCGTTTTTTAGGAAAACGGATAAACACCGTGATGATTGCTCATCGCTTACTAACATTGTCGAAACACGGTTTCTGTTTTTTTCTCTTTTATTTTATTGTACTGAATATCTATTATTTCCGTGGTTTGAATTGGAATGCCGTGTGTTATGAATATCCTGGGTCACACTGTAGATGCAAAAGGCATTTTACCTCTTCCTGACAAAGTCTCAGCAATCATAAACTTTCCTAAACCAGATACCTTGAAGGAACTGCGTCGATTTCTGGCCATCAATAATTTCTATAGGCGTTTCATTCCTCATGCTGCACAATCTCAAGCAGTGCTGAATAATTACCTAAAGGGTGCCACAAAGAATGATAAAAGGCCTATCGAGTGGTCAGACGAGTCCACCAAAACATTCCAAAAGTGTAAGGATGACCTATCTGAAGCAACCACATTATACCATCAGTCACCTACAGCTGCCTTAGCTATTGTGGTTGATGCATCTGACACCGCAGTGGGAGCTGCGCTTCAGCAACAGGTAGGAAAAGATTGGCAACCATTGGCATTTTACTCCAAGACTTTATCTCCAGCCCAGCGAAAGTACAGTGCATATGATAGAGAGCTGTTGGCAGCGTACATGGCAATCAAATATTTCCGCCATATGGTGGAAGGTCGCTGTTTCGTGCTTTTTTCTGATCACCGGCCACTTTCCTACGCATTTACACAAAAAGAAGACAAGTGCTCTCCCCGCCAACTGAGACACTTGGACTACATTAGCCAATTTACTACGGACATCAGATATCTCAAGGGCACAGACAATGTAGTGGCTGATGCACTATCAAGAGTGCACATATCATCGATTAATACACCATCAATGTTCGACTTCAAGGAAATGGCACAACAGCAAGCAGAAGATGAGGATCTCCAACAGTTGATATCTGGCGTCATTCCATCCTCTTTGACATTTCAAGCCATCTCAGTGGGCGATCCTCCATTGGATCTTTTTTGTGACACGTCTACCGGCCATATCCGTCCAGTCGTCCCACGCAACTTTCGTCGACCGATATTTGAAAACCTGCACGGTCTCTCTCGTCCTGGTGTTAAAGCCTCAATCAAGCTGGTACAACAACGGTATGTGTGGCCCTCGTTAAGAAGTGATATTTCTTCTTGGACTCGCAAATGCATCAATTGCCAAAGGTCAAAAGTCTCCAGACACACCAAGAGCAAGCCAGACATTTTTCAGCCTTGTAGTTCCAGGTTTGAGCATGTCAATATTGACCTGGTAGGACCGCTTCCTCCCTCCGAGGGGTTCCGGTACTGTCTCACTATGATCGACCGTTTTTCTAAATGGCCAGAAGCTGTACCTCTGGTGGACAGTTCCGCCAACACAGTGGCAGAAGTTTTTACGCCAGCTGGGTTGCTCGTTTTGGCCCTCCTCTTCGGTTGACATCAGACCAAGGTGTCCAGTTCGAATCATCGCTCTTCTCTGCTTTAGTCCCCTGGCTTGGTACTATCCTTCATCACACATCTCCTTATTACCCGGCTGCTAATGGGCAGGTGGAAAGATTTCACAGGCAACTAAAATCTGCAATCATGGCCCATGCCCCAACAAGCTAGAGTAAAATTCTCCCTTCCATTATGCTAGGCTGCCGTGCTGCTTGGAAAGAAGATATTCAGGCTACAGCAGCAGAAATGCTATATGGGGTTCCGATTCGCCTGCCTGGAGAATTTTTGACGCCTCTCAGTGACAGTCCAGATCCAGCGACTTTCATTGGTAGGTTGCGACAGACTGTGCAGAACTTGTGTCCTACTTCAAATAAGGCGCATGGATCAACAAAAATTTTCGTCAGCGAAGACCTAAAGACATGCTCACATGTCTTCTTGCGGACTGATGCTCTTCATCGAAGCATTCTCGTCTTCGCCGTCATTGTGGCCGGACGTGCTTTTACAGCGCTCCGCTCACCGGCAGCAGTTTTTTCCGTAGCCGTTGTCGGGAGATTACCGAAGGATTATCCGTAACGTCGGTTCGCCATTTTGTGTTTTTCTTGTTCTCGTGAGTCTACTTACCGTGTTTTTAATTTTTGGGTCATATTCTGCGGTGTTTTCTTTTTTCTAGCACATCTTAGGATTGAGATAAGTGGTTTTTTTTTATTTTATTGTTTTTATTTGTCTCAATTTTTTTTATCTAACCAACACCGACATTGGACTGTTGAGGATTGGAAACACGTTGCCTGGTCTGACGAGTCTCGGTTCCAATTGCTTCGAGCTGATGGACGTGTACGGGTATGGAGACAACCTCATGAATCCATGGACCCTACATGTCAACAGGGGACTGTTCAAGCTGGTGGAGGCTCTGTGATGGTATGGGGCGTGTGCAGTTGGCGTGATATGGGACCCCCCTGATACGTCTAGATGCGACTCTGACAGGTGACAAGTACGTAAGCATCCTGTCTGATCACCTCCACCCATTCATGTCCATTGTGCATTCCGACGGACTTGGACAATTTCAGCAGGACAATGCGACACCCCACACGTCTCGTTGGTATTTTCGGTTGATTTAAATTTTATTTTCTCTCTCTCATTTCATTTTCAGTTTATTTTCGCCAGGTTTGTGACCGTTGCTTTTGTCAATAATCAACTGTTTTGCGCCATTTTTTGGTGTTCTTTCCCCGTTTTTTGATATATTTTCGTGAGTTTTTGGGCATTAGTGTTAGCGAACGGTTTTCCGGGTATTCCCAGTAATTTTGTCTTTTTGTCATTTTGGGTCCTATTGTTTTAGGTTAGTGAACAGATATATATATATAGTTGGCTAATTTTATTAAGTATAAATTGCACTTTGTAGCTTAATACTTTTTTTGAGTGTGTTGTATTCTTTTATTATATATTTTTTTCGTGATTTAGTAGTGATCATTCTATTTTACTTAATTTTTTCGTACAATCTCCTACTTATATTTCGCATTGTAATGTATTTTAATTTTTTTTAATTGTTAACGTTTCTCATTTTTCTATTTTGAATTATTATTATCTAGTTTAGCAATAGTGTTAGTATGCCTCGACCTCGACTAGTGCTGTGTAGAGCTTGCGACGGGAGATTTTCCTGGTCTAGGGGTATAGTAGCTGATAGTTTCAATTGTAAAGGGTGCTTCGATAGGGAAAGGTTGGAACTCGAGGTCGAAGCCTTACGGGAAAAGTTAGGGTTCTAGAGGGCCCGGTTGTAACGGAGCCGGAGCCTCTTGTCGTCGAGCCACCTGTTGAAGAAGCAATCTCCACGAACAACGACAGTTTAGAGGGCAGGCGAATGGGTGATAGTGATAGGGGTTTAATCATCGGTGATTCTATGGTTAGCGAACTTAGGAACAGAGTGTGTAGGGATTTTCGGGGTTTCGAGCGCTGTTGTCTTTCTGGGGGGGGGGGCGAGAGAAGATTGGCAACGTTCGAGACGTTTTTCATCGCCGAAAGTTGCCCTTGCGGGTGATTCTGTGGGTGGGAACGAATCACGTAGGAGCGAATATTAGTGAGTCTCTGTCAGAGTACCGGGATTTACTATTATCCGCTAGGGAGGAGGTTCAGAGGTGGCAGTGATTCCAGTGCTGCCAAGGAGTAGTAGAGGGTATAGGAGCAGGATCCAACAATTCAATATAGGCCTGAAGGACATTTTTCCTCACTTGGGGTCACGTTTTTGGAGCTTCCCGCATCTACTGATAGGTGGCTTCGTTCAGATGGGATCCATCTAAATAAAAGGGGGATCCGGGAGGTTTACGATAGTCTTAGGTTAGGTTTTTTACTCCCAGACCACGTAGTCGGGAATGCGGCTTAGTTAATGATAATCATAACAGTACTGACGGGGAATTACCCACCACTGACTTGAATGGCTTCTCGATTTACCGGAATCACCGGGTAAATTAAAATGTGTGCTAATTAATGCCAGGAGCTTGGATAATAAGAAAGATTTTTTTAGAAACTATGATGGTTGTGGAGGGCCTGGATCTTATAGCCATTACTGAATCTTGGGCAAAGGATGGGGATGAATCTTTCTTACACATCTCAGGATACGATACTTTTTTGAGAAATAGATCGGATAGGAAAAGGGGTGGAGTGTTGATATACGTGAAATCATGTTTGAAGGCTAGAGAGTGTAACGTGAAGAGATGTGATATTGAAACTGTATGGGTTGAGCTTTGAGAACAAAAGACATTATAAACTTATTGTTGGGGTTTGTTACAATCCACCGAATAGGGATCCAAACTACATCGCCAAATTGCATGATGAAATTTCCTACATGTGTAAGCGTAAGAGGGTTCTCATACTAGGGGATTTCAATTACCCAGGTATTGATTGGGAGAACCTTTCATCTGGAAATCAGTATGAAAGAGACTTTCTTAAGTTGGTGCTCGAAAATTTTTTGTATCAGCATGTATCAGAAGCCACTAGGGGTACTGCTATTTTGGATTTAGTTCTCACTAGTTCTGAGGATCTTGTTGAACATGTTTCGATGGGAGACGAGTTTTCTTCCAGTGATTCAAGTCATTCTTAGGTCTCTTGAACTATTATTCAAAGTTCATTAAAAATTCTGCTATGCTATTGGGCTGCTAGCTATTTCTGCTAGCTATATTAATTGCTTCATAAGGACACACCATGGAAATGGTTGTGTCAGTGTGAAGAAACTTCTCAGAAATGTAAAAACATTCTATCATCAGATGCAGTACTCGTCCATTATGATGAAACATTGCCATTACGAGTATCTTGTGATGCTTCTCCATTTGGTTTGGGAGCTGTTTTATCACATTTCATAGACAACAAGGAACGTCCCATAGCGTATGCCTCTAGAACGTTAACTGAACCTGAACAAAATTATTCTCAAATTGAAAAAGAGGCAGGAGCAATCATTTTTGCTATAAAAAAATTTCAGCAGTATTTGTTTGGTAAACCTTTTGTATTGGTAACTGACCATCACCCTTTAATAAGCATTTTTGCACCAGACAAAGGTATCCCTGTAATATATCCCTTCAAGTATTCTATTGAGTACAAAAAGGGTTCCGATCATGCTAATGCTGATGGATTATCTCGTGCTCCAGTAGAATCTGAGACGAATGCACAATCTGATATACTTAAGATTTCATATTGTGAGGATTTGCCGATAACGAGTTCAGATATTGCCAAGGCAGCTCGCAATGACCCAATTTTGGGAATGGCTTTGAAGTATGTTCAGAATGGTTGGCCTGAAAGACTTGATAATGAGACATTTTTCATACGAAGGGATCAGTTGTTCGTGGACTGTGGTTGTCTTCTATGGGGAAATGCGTGTGATCATTACAGAAAAATTTAGAACACGTTTATTAGATTTACTGAATGATACACATTATGGAATTTCTAAGATGAAAGCTATTGCCAGAAGTCATATTTGGTGGCCACAGTTGGACAAACAAATCGAAAATCTTGTTCAACATTGTTCTGCATGTAAGAAAGTAAGCAAAGCTTTGCCAGGAACCCCACTTCAACCGTGGGTATGGTCCAAATTTCCATGGGATAGAGTGCATATTGACTTTGCTCGAAAAGATCAAAAGAATTATCTTTTGGTTGTTGATAGCCACTCTAAATGGTTGGAGGTGATACATATTCCTTCTATTACTTCTGTTAGTATCATTGATGCTTTACAACAGTTATTTTCTAGATACGGTTTACCGTCAGAGTTGGTTTCTGACAATGGTCCTCAATTGGTTTCAGGAATTCAGATCTTTTTTAAAATCTAATGCAGTTATTCATACTCTGGTACCAACATATCATCCTCAATCTAATGGACTCGCAGAAAGGTCAGTACAGACTTTCAAGCATGCATTGTCAAAAATGCAAAATGATCCAAATGATCATAGATCATTGAATAAGAAAATTTCTCAATTCCTGATGACATATCGTTCTACACCTCATTGTGCAACTGGTGTATCACCCGCTGAATTGTTTTTGTCTAGACAACTCAGAACACCATTGTCTCTTGTACATCCAGTGTTCAAGCAAGAGTAAAAAAACAACAAGATTCACAGAAAATGTATTATGACCGTAGTCATAATGCAAAAAGGTACTTTCACCCTGGTCAGAAAGTGTTTGTTCGATCCAGTAAGAATCATCAGTGGAGTCGGGGAACTTTGGTGGAACCCAAGGGAAGCAAGACATGGATTGTTAACATCGTTAGTGAGAAATATCTTGCTCACATTGATCAGTTGCGCCCTGATCATGCTTATAATCCAGTGACTACTAATAGTAGTGATTAAGATATTCCTAGGAAATCAACTGCTAGTGAAAGATCTATTGTACATGTTCCTGTTGATGAGAACATTACTCATTCATCACTTCCGACTGTGACAAATCAGGACTTTCAAGTGTCAGTTCCGCGTTTTGCATCATCGGATGACATTTCATTGTTTCTAGTCCTTTTCGAACGACACATGGGATTACACCAGATTCCGGAAGAATTGTTGATTACGTATCTCATCAATAGCTTACCGAAGGAGGTGGCTATGATCTGTGCCAGGGAGCCTGACGAGAAGTTCAAGGACTACCGGTATGTCAAGGAACTGCTGTTAAAGCGATTTAATCTACATGCGGACATATTTTGACAACTTTTTGTAGAGCATCGGAAGAACTCGGAGAGTTCATGGCGTGATCGTTATTTTGAGTTGAAAACGTATCTTGAAGGGTGGTTAACAGAAGTTAAGGTTACAACATTCGAGGACTTGATTAATCTAGTCATAGCTGATCAGATGAAGAAGAAGTGCCCTCTACAAGTCCTTGTGATCTCCCCATCGGAACTAGCGGAGAAACTCGACGCGTATGAAGATGCCAGGAGTACTTTCACAAAGAAATTCAACCAGCAGTACGATGTCGAGGGTCGTCGAAAGCAAACACCGAGGAAATATCCATGGACGTCATCAAAGCCAGTGATTCGTGCAGATGAACAGACACTTCCCATGATCAGCCTGGATGAACAGCGACCTGTAAGCTGCTATGGATGTGGATATCCCGGGGTAATTAGAGCGCAGTGTCCGACCTGTAATCCTGAAACAACGACAACCGTTCAGTTTGGTCAGTTGGAACTGAATATATGCTCTTCTGTAACAAAACCCGTAGCATTGTTAAAAATTCATGTAAATGGCAAAGTGGGAACTGCCTGTGCCGACAGCGGTGCTACGCACTGTATCGCAAGTGATACTCTGCATCGTATTTTGAAAGAGCAAAATGCCAAATTCCATCGGGAAACTATCGAGATGCGTCTTGCAAACGGACAGCAATCAACGGTGAATGTGTTGACCACAACGGTATTGGTCAACATCCAATGGAAGCGACCAAGGACGAAATTTATAGTTCTGGAATCGTCGGTAACTCTTTTGGGAATCGACTTTCAAGCGAAGGCAATGGTTCTTCGGGGAAAATACTCGGAAGCGATTCCACTTTGTGAACGAGTCTACGATTAAAACTGTTCAACATGTAGTAGAGCATGCTAACTTGAATTCTTGCCAACTACGACAAGTTGAAGGAGAGCAACGGAAACAAGTGCTGAACAGGTCGTGGAAAAAGAATGAAAATTTTTTCAGTCCAGGGGGAGGGGACACTCCCGAAGGCGAAATTCCCCATGGTGATATGGCATCAGAACCTCAGCGGTGGGATCGGTCTAGACGTCTCAAGAACCAAACAGGTCGCGTCCGTGACTATGCACGTCATGTTTCTGGCTATCCACGTCCTGCTGTCCATAGCGAAATCCACCGATCCGCAAGAAGCTTTCATCACCAACCGGTGCAAGGGCAACCACGAACTACTCTGACAGGCAGGCAAGTACTAGACTTACGTTTCCGCAGGAACGAACGAGTCGAACATTCCGGTGCCAGACAACGCAGTCCAGTGCCCGAGTGGCAAGATGCTCGTCTACCATCGTGAAGGTTGTTGTCAGGGTCCCGGGTTCGAACCCAAGGGAAGATATAGATAAGATATTTTCCCTAACGAACTCGAGGCGGCCACCGATAGACAGCGCCTTCACTTCCAACCCATCTCACTAATGACAGTAAATTGCAATATAGCGATATGGCTAGAGTTGGTATTTGGTGAAGTAGGCGACGCAGTCCAGGATCTTATCACATGCGGCATCGTTGTAAAAAAAAAAGCTAAACAATAACGTCTAGTAATAGCTTCCATGAGTCAAGAACCCAAACAAGTATAAGCAGTGCTAGAGAGGGGAACGATAAATGCAGGGGGAGTGGCTATAAATATTCTGATCAAAACCCTAAGTCGATCAGAAGGTCGCAGCCATGCCCAAAGAAGTTGTGAAAACAGGTTGACTCTCATGCGAAGCCCCACAAGAGGTTCTGTGAAGCAGAAGGTGGAACAAAAACGGAATGAACGCAAAGGTTATGTTGACAACGGTCCCAGGCAGAGTTTTCGAAGGAAGAACTGGTCGACAAAGTTCACGCCACAACGAGATGGACCGTACCCTGTGCTAGCCCAGAGATCGGCTACGAGGTACATAGTCGCTGATCCGGCCAAATCGGGTGTCTCTGTAGGCGTATACCGTAGTTCTGCTCTCACACCATGTGCGAAGCGATAACACCACACATGGCCCCCGCTCTGTTCCTTGCGGGATATAAGCGGATTACCTTGCAGCTGGGCCATGCTGGAAGAACTCTCCTGGCATCCGGATGTTGTATCCGTAGTGCCACCACGAAGGAAGGGACGACCACGCAAAGTTGGAACAAACAAGAACACTGAACAACCTCCCACAACGCCTATTGCTGGTTCCTTGCCGGGACGTCCGCGAAACCAGAGGGGGAGTATGTAACAGGTAAGCTGTTAACAAGGATGTACAGCAATACTTTTATTCACGAGACACGTGAGATTTAAGTTGTATCTTATTATCTTGTTGTTATCTCGGGCGAAACACCCGCATCTTTAGTGCTCGTGTGAAAGGGGCCTTACCCACTGGAGGAAATTGAAGTAGTTAGGAGTATTCCTAAGGCAGGAAATAAAAGACTGAGTTTTCTGTTTTTGAATATCCAAAGTTTAAGAACTAATTTTGACAATTTTTTTATTTTCCTAAGAACTTTTAATGAACAAATTGATGTGATATGCTTAACTGAAATATGAATAGAAAAGGAAGAAAAATTTAATTTAATATAAATAGCATAACGCCACAATATCTTGATGTATTAGCAACAGATGGATTAGTCCCTTTACATGAAAAAATTACTGGACAAACAGACATAACACAAACATGTATTGATCATGCTTTTTATAGAAATGAACAAAACTGTGCTCATGAATTTACTGTTTTAAAAACCCAAATTACACATCACTATTCTGTATACATAGACTTTCTGCTGAAAAAAACGAGTAGTATAAACGAGGGAAGTAAATATATAATAATAAGATAGTGATCAATGCGCCGGCCACGCTGTTTGTCTGCTGCTTTGTTTGGTGAGTTTTTATCGATTTTGGTCGTTTTTCCTTGCCGATTGGGCTTTGTGTGCTGCGGTTGGATTGACACGCCTTATTTGTGCTGGTTTTGATGGTCAGGCGTGTCCTTCATTTGGTTATTCGTCCATTTGCCGCGACAATCCAGACCTATTTTGTTGTGCTCGCGGACTATTCTCAACTGAGGTCGTGATGCGGTTCGTCGCTTAGCGACCAGTGACGCTTTGGTGCATCCGATATTGACTCCGCAAAATTCCTTCATCGACAGTCTTTTTCGAAGATGGCCAACGAGTGCCATCTATCGCCCTCCGAGGGGAATTCTTTCCACGGCGATTTTTATAACTTCTTAGACGAGATGTGCTCCCTTTTTAATGGCATTTGTGACAAAAAATCTTCCAGAGTTGCTGAGAAGGAGCGTTTCAACGCATTGAAAGCGGACGTTTTCAGGATATACGAAGACGCCCACGCTACGGTTACCAGACGGTCGCTCCGGGGGCCGCGACTCCCACCTCACTATCGTCCAACTCCGAACTAACTGGTATCGCTGAAACAATCGAGAGGAACTTTACTAAATTCGAGGAGCGCTTCAATAAATTGGAGAGCTTAGTGCACGCTATTCCTTCAATGCAACAGGATATCTCTACTCTATCTAAATTGTTACCACCGAAGCTGAATATTGCACCTGGTTCGAGTGATAACGTCTTGGTACCGGACCAGAATCCGGTTCCTTCTTATGCCCATGTTGCATGCAATCTCCTTACTGCTTCAAATAACCTACCTAATGGTTCTCCTGCTCACACTGATCTTCCTCGCGCGGGATCGATATCGACTTTACGTGGCATTAGTGCTGCTCCTGCGCTGGGACGCCCAGCCGAGTTCAGGGTAGGGACCTCCTCCTCGTCTCTAGTAAGAGTGGTGCAGATGATCCGTAGGCGTCGCGTCCTGGTGAACAGATTTTCCTCAGACACTTCAATCTCCGACATCCGCTGCTATCTGGATAAACTTTATTTTGAGTTCGATTGCGTCAAACTTAACACGAGGAATGCCTTTAGCTATGCCTCGTTCGTCTTAACTTCCACTAGCGATAACTTTGACTTATTGAGCGACCCTTCACTCTGGCCATCGGGCATCCACATAAGAGAATTCTTTGGTACTCCTCGTCATCTTATTGTTGATTCTCCTGTTGCTCCGGCCAACATCCAGGATATCCCTCCTCCTCCGGGTGACGTTGCTAATAGACAATGGCTACAGTATGGTTCTTCACGGTTCCAAACAACTCCACCTGGATCTTCAAGCATCCCCAAAACGGGATCGATCGGCATTTTTATGAATCCTAGAAGTATAATGAATAAACTGGCAAATCTACACTATTTCTTTCGAGCACATTATGTTGACATCTTGGGCATAGCCGAGTCTTGGCTGAATCAGTCCATTCCAACATCTTTAATAGACCTACCCGGATATGAGGTATTTCGACACGATCGATCATTTTCTTCAGGTGGTGGTGGTGTGTGCCTTTTTATTACCGTCTCCAGGCCCCATACGAGCCACGAGGTTGAGATTGTGTCAGTGGACATCAAGTGTCGAAATAATAGATGCAGGTTGATTTCGGCCTACGTACCTCCTAATAGGTCTTGATATACTGACTACTGGTCTATCTTTTGGAGTGAGCTCTTCCAGCTCTGCTCGGTGCACTTCCCGGTGGTTCTGTTTGGAGATTTTAATCTGCATGACATTGACTGGCAGACCGGTAGGCAACTGCATCTGGTGTTGCATCGCGGTTCCTGGAATACTTTACCGAACTGGGTATCGTCCAGTTGGTCCACTTTCCATCAACTTTTTGGATCTCCTCTTCACAACGACCCCCTCGTTGGTTCAGGACTTGTTTTCACTCCCCCCCGTTCTGCTACAGTGACAACCCGCCACACCTTTCACTTCATTTCTTGTTACTTATTACCTCAGACGTACAATTCAATTCATCGTTAAATTACTTTAAGGCCAACTACTCTCTGCTATCTTCTGTCGTGACCGAGGTCTACAACTAGGCACTGGTGGGTCTCATTCCAGCTGTAGATGTCCTCCTTACTCTCTATCTTCGCTCCCGAGATATCCCACCTTGTAGGACCTCCCGTAGATCGGATAGAGTTTTACGAATGTGCAACAAAAGAAAACTATATGCTTGTTGCCATTTTAAGAACTTTCCCTCTCAACCTTCCAACTAGGTCAAGATCAACTTTCAGGTCAACCAACTTTCAGGTCAACCAACTTTCCAAGATCACTACAAAAATATGTCACGGATATACTCAGACTATGTGCAGTATAGAGAGCGTATGCTTCTTCAAAAACTTTACAAGAAACATGATCGCAACTACTTTTATAAAGATGTCCGTCATAGATTTTGTGCGACTAGGAGTGTCCCTGTGCTGTCTCTGAACGACTCACCAATATCTGAAGACCTTGATAAGGCTAATATCTTTATTGATATCTTTTCTCGCTCCTACAGTCCTGTTGGACAGGGCTATGTCCATCCCATCCCTCCAGTGACTTTGTGGAAGACCACCCGTTTTCTAATGATATGTTCAATACCCAGACAATACAGTCCATTATTTCCTCTCTTTCCACCAGTGCATCCCCGGATCCCGATGGAGTTCCAGGCATTTAGTATTACGTCATCATCGATGGGGGGAGGGGGTTTCCGATTTCCTGACTTTTGATGACAAGGGGGAGGGGGGTTTGGATAATGCTTACGTCATCAACCACCCTTTATGAAAATATGAGTTGAATTCAGAGGGGCAGAGTTGATAAAGAAATTTTGCTGACAAAGGGGGGGGGGAGGGGGGTCAGCGTTTTGCTGACAAGGGGGGGGGGGTCAAAAATGACTAAAAATTTGCTTAGGTAATACTTGAGCGGCCCCTTACTTCAAACTCCTCTCCAATGTTATATATATCTCCGCTTCTCAGTTTTCTATTTTCATACTTTTACATCCATGAGATTATACCTCATTTCTGGCACTCCGCAATTATTATTCCGGTCTACAAAAAGAAGGGTTCTGCTTCAGATCCAGGCAATTATCGCCCGATTTCCTTAACTGACATCACCTGCAAAATTTTCGAAAGATGTATTCCCAGTCGCCTCCTTCCATATGCAATTGAGATGGGTCTTGTACCTCCTACACAATATGGTTTCATACCGGGCCGCTCGTTACGCGTTCAGCAACCAGTCGCCCACGACAGTTGGTCTATCGACGAAGGTCACTATGTTGATGTAATCTATGTGAATTTTAATAAGGCATTCGATAAAGTCAACAGATCAATACTCTTAAGGAAGTTAACCGATATGGGCGTTCCTGGCAAAATAGTCAGGACAATTCATGCCCTACTGTCAGACAGAGTCCATTGTGTTCGAATCGCCCCGTACCAAGCGGCGTCATCCAAGGATCTGTGCTGGGTCCCATTCTATTCACTTTGTTCACTAATGACATAGCTCAAGTCGTCTCTCCCATTCCCATTCTACAATTTGCAGATGATATAAAGCTATTCTCAACGACGAACAACACAATGGGCCTCGAGACTGCCTGCTTTCGTCCTACCGTTGGAGTAGCCAGAACAATCTTCCTATTTCTATCGTCAAGAGTGGCTCTATGCATCTAGGCAGACCCCGTCTGCTATCAGATGGGTCCTGAAGTTTTACAACACTTGACCATATGCTCCGATCTGGATATTTCGTTATCCGGATCTCTCGACTTCACTGATCATTATCGTAATATGGTATGCAGGGCCAATAGAGTCGCATATATGATACGTACGGCGTACAGCAAGTGCGATATGCATACCCTGACTTTCGATTTTTGCACATATGTCCGACCGATTCTTGAATACTGCTCGCAGGTGTGGTATCCATACAAAATTAAAGACATATTACTCATCGAGAGTCCCCAAAGGGGTTTTACTAAACAATTTCCAGGTATTAGTGGAAGATCATACCAAGAGAGACTCGAGATACTTGGCCTTCACTCCTTGGAGTGGAAGAGGGCTCGATCTGACCTAATTATGTGCTATAAACTGGTTCATAATATGGTATATTTACCTTCCGATAACCCGTTTTTCGGAATTTGGACAGACGACCTAACCTCCGTAGACACAGTCTTCAATTGAAAATTCCTGTGGCCAGAGGCGACCGCTAATTCTATGGCTTCAGATGCCGTTCAGCTAGAGAGCTAGACTGTGGAACAACCTGCCTCGTGACCTCGTCTCTTCCTTGGACGATTTTAACTTTACTCCTCTTATGAAGCGTTTTTCTATTTGATTTATGTTCTTTTATGTTTCCAATTTTGAATCTTACCAGTGTAAGTGCAATCTGCCTACTGGGTTGTGTGATAAATAAATAAATATAAAAATCCTAAATTATGAAAAATTTGAAACTTTTATCTCGGAATGAATCTCAAGAATGTCATTGAAGATGATAATGCTCAAAATAAATATAAGCGATTTATGGATACTTTAATGTTGAATTCAAATTTATGGACCAGGACAGTAAAACAAAGGCCTGAAAAGGATAAGAAAAACTGGATAAATGAAAATATATTAAAAAGAATAAATTATAAAGAAAAACTCTTACAAAAAATACAAAGAGAATCCTCAAATGGTCTCGTACAAATTACAATACAAGGAATATAAAAAAATTTGAAAAAACATAAAAAAAATTAAACAAGAGTATATTAAAAACAACATTAAGGAAATTCGAAAAGATAAACGCATACAATGGAAATACATAAATGAAAATATTTTAAACAAAAATATTGGACATAACTGGATTTGGCAATTAAATACAATAATGACTTTATTACGAGGAATTTAAATACTAATGAACAAAATAATTTTTGTACCCATTGTTTGGAACAAAATAATGCTACTAACAATTCGATCAATTCCATGTTTTATACTGATATAAATTAAGAACAGTTAAAACATGTTATAAGGGATTTAAAGGAAAATAAAGCAATTGGTTATGATGGATTGACCCCCTAAAATGATTAAAATAATTGCAAAATACCACTTAAGTACAATTAAAAAGTTTAATTGATCATTCTGTATTGAATGGAATATTCTACCATGATTTGAAATACTCTCTAGTACAGTGTTTCTAAACCGCCGGGCCGCGAGAATATATTCATTACCCTTTCATTTTTCAAAGTATTGTATTTTCACGAATAACTAATTGGTTTATTTCACTATTATGGTACATATTATTTTAGTTTTTCAGTCTAAAAATCATACAAAGGAAGATGAAAAACCCTCCTAGAGTTCCAGATCAAAGGCTTCCAGCCGCAATTGTAAATTATAAGAATTTGGAGGATTCCTTTTCCCCTTATCGCACTGAAAATCCGTTTTGTTGCAAGGCCCAGAGGAAAGGAAACATGTCTCTGGTCCTTCCCTCCCCCTCGAAACTAGTATTTTTAATTGTGTTTTTTTTCTTTTCGTATTTTTGAGTATCCGTCTTCATGAGACCCAAACAATACAGCAGGGATGGGGAATGTTTTTCCATACTCTCCGTCCCTTTCCCCAAAAATATCCTACTGCTTCAGGGCACTCTCTGTTGACAACCAGATGACCCTGTCATTTGCGTGTCCACGGTTTGCCATTGTCGGCACCACAGAAAATCTCCTGAAGACAAACAATAATGCCATGAGAAAACTCGGCATCCCACGTTCCTTGGAGACTGGAAAAAAATCTGTGCTACTCGCCAAGCTGCATAACTTCAAAGGGGAATAATTGCGAGTGATTAGGAAAATTTCCGGGCAATAGAAAACCACCGTCGACCATTGGACCCGTTTATTTATAACCAGTGGTAAAAACCTCTTTACGATTTAGTATGTGTTCTCAGAAAAGAACGAAGTATTTCACATATGCGTGGCAAATCTCAGAGACTAATCAGTGAAGCAACATCTGTATACAGAAAATAGTGTGTTTTTGAATCGGTCATCAAGGTGCACATAACTACTGGTGATAACTCGAATATTGTTTTCTTTGCAAAAACGCAGTGAATTACGTTGCGAGAGTTTTCGTTTTGATTTCTTTCCCACAGTGTGGATAGGTTCACAAATCTCAATTTTTGTTAAAAAATAGAAAAAAATTTAAGTTTTACAGTAGAAAAATCGCGATCACACACACAGTTTTGTAATTTATTAAGTTACACAATTTAACATAAGCATCTATCGTGAATATACCGAAAAGTGTTTCGCCCAAAAAAGAACAATTTTCTGCTCTTCAGCGGACTTTTATGGTGAGTTACAATATAGACGATTTTTTTATATCATTACCTTCTTTCTAGCTAAGACTAAATGCAAAGTTCGATTGTAAAATATATTTTACACTAAGTTATTAAAAAAGTGCTAATGAATAAGTGCTGCGTTGATGTCAGCTCAAAAAAAATTCCATTGCCCACTATGAATGAAAACTTCATATTTTTACACACTATGCGAAATTAGTCTGTAGAATTGAATATTAAGACGTCTCGTTTGATTTGTGATCAATTGAATTTTTTAATGAGGTAGAAGCGCCGAAATGAAGAAAACGTTAAGGGGGGCTGAAGGTTGCCATTTGTCCCGTATATACGGGCTCAAGCCCTTATGCAGGAGAGTGAGTGGAGCGTTGCATTGTATATTGATTATTGGTGGCTCAGCCATCTCGTAAAATATATTGGGGGCGCTTAAACAGCCTCAGTACCCAGGTTCCGGCGCTTAAGCAATGATGATGTTTACTGCAGTTGCTGATGAAACGCTTCGTTTATGTTTTGACTTCTGCACGTTATTAATACATTACCGGAAAAAAAAATGTTGCATCACTCCGCAAGAAAATAATGAATTCAATTCTATTCAATTCAATTTTAATTAATTAAAATAGATTAAATTAATTAATCAAATAAAGAAGGGATTAATTGATTAAATGGGTTTTTAATTAATCAGCTCGCAATCAAAATGTAATTGGTTTTTTATTAATTATTAACTTTTGAACGAGTAAACCATTCCAGACCGGGCCGTAAACTCACAGCAATTTGATTCACCGGGCCGCGGTTCCAAAAAGGTTGAGAACCACTGCTCTAGTACATCCCATATATAAAGCAGGAGATAGTAATGATTTGACACATTACAGACCAATATCAATACTTCCCGTCTTCTCAAAAATAATTGAAAAATGTATAAAAAAACCAGCTACTTGATTTCCTAAAATAGGCAGAAATTTTTCTCAACTAACCAATATGGATTTAAAAAAAGTAAAAATACAGAAATGGCAATACTTGATCTAACTTGATCTTATTTAAACAATGGATTCAACAATAATAAATGTTCCATAACTGTGTTCCTAGATTTGAAAAGAGCATTCGATTTTGTGGGTTTTGGAAATTTTAAAAAATAATCTATTTGAAATAGGAGCGAGAGAAAACATACTTGAATGGTTTAAATCATACTATTGCAACGGGAAACAAGCAGTTGTTATTAAAAAAAAAGTTAGTACTTTTCAAGAAGTGACAAAGGGGGTACCTCAGGGTTCTGTTTTGGGTCCGATATTATTTTTGATATATATAAATGATTTATGTAACTTGAGATTGAATGGAAAAAATTATAACATTTGCCGATGATACAGTGCTTTATGTAGAAGATACTGATACAGCAAATTTAATTAGAAAAGTAGAAGATGATCTAACAAGTATTAATATCTGGTTAATTAAACATAAATTAAAACTTAACACTCAAAAAACAAAATTTATTTATATGAAGACAAGAAACATAAATGTTTAATACAAACATACATCAAAGAATACATAATTATTGTCAGTGCTTGGAGAACAATTAATGCCATTGCCAAGAAATAGATATTGTTCGGGAGTACGATTATTTAGGTATCACAATGCAGAATGATCTTAACCATCCACCGGACATGAGTTTTTTGTCGAATCGTTCTCAAGGCTTCTCTAGTAAAACATGATGCCTACCTCCCTTGCGAAGAACGCTATATAATACCCCAGACTGTGTCAATACCTTCTAGAGCAGAAGTTGTGCATATTTTACCTGTGTTCAAGATAAATCATGTATTTATACGTAATGTTATACTAAGTTATTTTAGGTATAGAAAATATTGGTTTCACAGTTATTGGTGTTGTCACTGATAACAATGCTATCAATAGAAAAGCAATGAGCTTGTTCACAAAGCCACATAAGAATTTATATATGTATCCCCAGCCTCAGTGTCCATCGAGACCACTATTTTTTGTTATAGTGTGTATTTGTTAAAAAATATCAGAAATAACTGGTTGAATCAAAGAAATGATGGCAAGTGCTATTTTCACCTGAACTTTGATGTTTCAGTTGACAATTTTTATACAGCATCTTTTGCATCATTGACACAACTGTATGACAGACTCTGCAAATGTTGTCTCATATGCAAGAGGGCTAACATGAAAATCTCTCAGACCTTTTAATTTAGAGAGACAAAACATCAAACTTGTACTCAGTCTTCAATTAGTTTGTTTGCGAGGCTTTAAATATATTGGGTCCAGACAGAAATATCCCTCATTTTACTGATACTGCTGAATTTATCAAAGTAATCACAGTAATCAGATAATCATAGTAATAATCATATCATATATAGTAATAAATGATACATAATAATCATAATCAGAGTAAGCATAGAGAAGTTCTTGTAAACACAGCTTTTACCACCTTGGAAGAGTTTGAAATTTTAGGAAATGTATATGAATGTTGTAGTGGTCACAGGGAAGCTGATATTGCTCAAAAAATTTTATGGATTTCATCTAATATTTTACTCAAATACTTTACTGTGTATGAATAAAAATGATTTGGTGACAAAGAAAAAAAGGGGAAATTAGGAATGAAAAATGTGCAAAGAGGAAACGAGTGTTTTGATCATCGGTAAATGTATAAGTAATGGGCCATTTAACATTTAATTAATTAGCTCCCAAATTTGAAATAATATTTACTCAATTACTTTTCAATATCAGTCAAACATTCATCCATCATTATCAGCTCAAAATTTCAAATTCACCTTAAATTCATTTTTTATTTTTAAATCTTTGAAATAAGTGTCTCATTACTGGTACATTTTACACCTCCCTTTTTTTTTTTTAAAAAAAAAGTTATACATAAATGAGGGTGGTTATAATTTTAGTCGTTCACAGAAAATTGGCATCAAGTTCTGAATATATATGTATTGCTCACATGCTTTCATGAAAAAACTTGAATGTTCAGAGTGGAAAGAGTATCTAAGTACTGAAAAAGAAATGTGTTTATGTGTGATGGTTATGTGTGAAGATGGAAGTTTCATAATCATATGAAATTTGGTTAAAGGGGTTTGTCGTGTCAACTCCTGTAGTTGTTAGTTATGTTCTATATAATGACGTTGTGACTGAGAAACTGAAAAATTATGTTGAATTCATGTTTAATGCAAATGTTCAATTAAAGATTGTTTTTAAATTCTAGCAAGTTTTATTTCTTGTGTAATTCCATGTGTGTAGTGAAAAACATTGGATAGAATTTTTGCTCCCCAGCCTAAATAAAATATGAACCTGATGATATTTATAATCTTGAACATAGATCACACTTTGCTTCATAACAAACCCCAAAATTAATCTACGTATTCTTGGTTTTTTTTTTTTCTGGCTTATTTCTAAAGAATCTTCGAATAAAAATGAATTTTTAAGAGAAGTTATAAATAATAAAACAATTTTATGCAAAGAAGAAACTGGTGGCATATATTGAAGAAAAAAAAAACTATTTTTGAAATGGATTTTTACTACTTGAATGTTATGAATTTGTGTACGAATGAGAATCATGCAATCTATATCTAATCCATAGTTTTCATTGAAATTTTCTGGAATGAGCAAAGCATATTTGTTCATTCGTTCTTTTTTCTTCCTTTCAATAAAATACACATTACGTGAAAAGTTTGTATATATTTTTTAAATGACAAAATATATAGTGAATATTGCATATGTCTATCTTAATGAAAAATAAAGGATATTTTATATATACTTGAATTTTGCTATTCAATGGATATCTTTTTGGTTAAAATCAACAGAAATGAAATTCCGAAAAATTTTCTTGGGGAAATTTTGATGTCAAATGGTAATTTCTTCAAATATTGTCAAGTTTTCGTAAAAACTGTGGCTCTAATTGATACTTGAAAATAATGTTGAATTATAAGTATAAACTCGTCCATTCGAGTGCTAAATTCTTAGCTAATTCAACCTTTTTTTATAAGAAAAAAATATATATTACAGCGGGGTGGGTCAAAAAAAAATATTTATATATATAACGGCGTTACAGTGTGTGGTGCTGCTGGAAAACGATCTAACAGGGAAGGCGATTCTAGGACGGAATTCGATGACGTCACGAATCTCGGGGTCAGGCCTTCTGCTCTAGAAGGTATTGAGGCCCCTTTATACGCACACTCAGCAGAGTCTGGAACACTTTATTTTGTGTCAAAAAAAAACCCCATAAATAATGTATCAGAGGAATATAGAATTTCAACAAAAAAACCATTTTAATGACCTTGATAGAGAACCAGAAGAACTCTGGTCTGATGTTAGAAACATTAAAGGAAGAAGCAAAGAGAACTATTCCAATAACTAAAAAGAAAAGAACACCTTGGCTGTCAGAAGCTCTTGAAATTGCCGAAAAAAGAATAGCTAAGGCTGCTGGAAAAGTAAATGAAACCAAGGAGTTTTTAATGCACAATTTTAAAAACAGGCAAGGAAAGATAACTTTTTTTAATTTTTTCAAAATGCAGGAAAATTGAAGAAGACAATAGACTAGGGAGAACAAGAGAGAGAACTACAGGAGGATTAATGAAATCACAGGCAATTTTAATCCACGTCTCGGTATCATAAAAGACAAGAATGGAAATGTCTTGAACTCTGAAAAAGACATTGTAAAAAGATATAAAGATTTTCTGTGTATTCTTTCTAAGAAATCAGATGGAAAGATTCTTTTCAAGAAATTGATTGATGATTATCCTGCATGATTTATTTGTATATTGCTATTCTGTTCTAATAGCAATTCTAGAAATAAATCATGAACCACCAGTTACAAAGGACGAAGTCAGGTGGGCAACAAATCAAGACTTGCTAATCTCCAGGTATTGATGATATTCCAGTAGAGCTTATGAAAAAGGCAGATGAAAATATTATTGATGCACTAACATCACTCTATCAATAAATCTGGGAGAAAATACTGTAGAATGGCCCAAAGACAGGAAAAGATCTATATTCACAACCATTCACAAAAAAGTGATCTTAGAGCATGCTCCAATTACAGAACAATTTCCCTAATACCACATGCCGGCAAGATTCTACTAAAAATTGTTCAGAAAAGCTTCGAAACCATTATAGAGAGAATTAGCAGTAGAGCAAGCAGGTTTCAGAAGAAATAGGGGAACTAAAGATCAAATTTTCAATATACACTGAAGTGTCAAAACAAACTGTCAGCCTGCCTAATATCGTGTAGGGCCCGCAAAAGTGCCGCAACACGACGTGGCATGGACTCGACTAATGTCTGAAGTAGTGCTGGAGGTAATTGACACCATGAATCCTGCAGGGCTGTCCATAAATCCGTAGGAGTAAGAGGGGGTGGAGATCTCTTCTGAACAGCACGTTGCAAGGCATCCCAGATATGTTCAATAATGTTCATGTCTGGGGATTTAGGTCGCCAGCGGAGTCCTGCTGAAATTGTTCAAGTCCGTCGGAATGGGTGCAGGTGATCAGACAGGATGCTTACGAACCTGTCACCTGTCAGAGTCGTATCTAGATGTATCAGGGGTCCCATATCACACCAACTGCACATGCCCCATACCATCACAGAGCCTCCACCAGCTTGAACATGTCAACAGTCCCCTGTTGACATGTAGGGTCCATGGATTCATGAGGTTGTCTCCATACCTGTACACGTCCATCAGCTCTAAGCAATTGGAACCGAGACTCGTCAGACCAGGCAACGTGTCTCCAGTCCTCAACAGTCCAATGTCGGTGTTGTCGGGCCCAGGCGAGGCGTAAAGCTTTGTGTCGTGCAGTCATCAAGGGTACACGAGTGGGCCTTCGGCTCCGAAAGCCCATATCGATGATGTTTCGTTGAATGGTTCGCACGCTGACACTTGTTGATGGCCCAGCATTGAAATCTGCAGCAATTTGTGGAAGGGTTGCACGTCTGTCACGTTTAATGATTCTCGTCAGTCGTCGTTGGTCCCGTTCTTGCATGATCTTTTTCCGGCCGCAGCGATGTCGTAGATTTAATTTCTTACCGGATTCCCGATATTCACGGTGCACTCGTGAAATGGTCGTACGTGAAAATCCAAATTTGATCGCTACCTCGGAGATGCTATGTACCATCTCTCGTGCGCCGACTATAACACAACGTTAAAACTCACTTAAATCTCGATAACCTGCCATTGTAGCAGCAGTAACCGATCTAACAACTATGCCAGACACTTGTTGTGTTATATAGGCGTTGCCGACCACAGCGCCGTACTCTGATTGGTTCCATATCTCTTTATTTGAATACGCATGCCTGTACCAGTTTTTTTGGCTCTTCAGTTTATATGGTTCAGTAGTATACTGAAACCTCAATAACTTGATACCCTTATAGGGTCGAGAAAAATGCCCACTTAAGCAGGTGTCCGATTAGCAAAGGTTTTATTTTGAAACACCTTCAATGATTTTTAAAAACTGTGTATGTATATGTACCTGTGTATAGTTAAAATATTCCACATTACATTATCTACAAATTCATAAAATCATTTGATCTGCAATTTTCTATTAAAATTTTCTTTATTGTAAATTTCTTGAATTAGGCAGAAAAAGCATATTTTGACTGCCAGGAGATCTTTTATTTCTGAATGAGCATTGCAATTTTTTGTCCAAAATAAGAGTAACTTTTCTCTTCTCACTTCAAGCATTTTGGTCTAGCTTTCCCAAACATCTCCTGCTCAAAAGTTTTGAAAATCCTTCTTCTTACCCAAAGATGTGAGAGAGAATCTTTGACACATAATCAATTGTTGAATAAACATTGAAAAAAAACAATTATTGAAACACAAGTGAGCAATTTTGTAAAATTTTTCAAACTAATCAACACATGAACAATTTCTGGAAATTGTGTATTAGGAAAATGTGTGAAGAATACATGCAAAGTACATGTACAAATAAGTGGTAGTACTAGTAGTGTTCCGTCACTGTGGATACATTGATAACTATTTATAAAATGTTTTTTAGGTTCTTTGCTGAAATGAGAGTTATAAAAAGGAAGGCATTACATTCTTGTTGACGACGTAGAACTTGGTGCTTATAAAGTGTACAGATGAATTTAATCCATTAATTTCTCAAGCAAGTTGAACATTTCATTTTCAATTATGGCATTTTTATGAGACACACACACACAAAGTTCATAATATTCGTTAATTTTTTTCAATTTACACCCCCCTCCCCTCTATTTCAGGTTAAATTGTTGAATAAAATGACAAGTGATGACCTATCAGTGCTGACTCAAAGTTGTTCATTTTCAACGAGTTTATTGATCAGCACATAGGCCTATATTCATATACATCACGATCATGTATGTGCAATTGTGCATGTGAAATGCTTTTGATAATACTGTACGCACATGTATCTAATAAATTTATTCATGAGCAGTAAATGGGTGTTCTTTGTTTGTGATTGCAATCCGTAATTAAAAACAATGTGTGTGGATGTTACATTATTGCATTTTTTTGTTGTAGTGAGAATCAGTTGGATAGAAAATTCATAACCTCATTCTAATAACCTGTGCGCAAATCATGACCCCCACATCCTGAACAGGGCCCCTAGGCTGGGATCTTTCACGGGCCCTTTTAAGATGAACTTATAGTGTGAAGAAACAAAAAAATGATGAAATTATCCCCGGGCCCCAGGGCTGGAGCCTTGTCAGCCCACCCCTTGTGGGGGGCCATGGCGCAAATACTACATTATAACATATGTAATTACATAGTTGATAACTTGTTTGCTATGTTGCAGTACAGTGGGATCCTTCCTAAGAAATCGCTGCGAAATACATTTCCCTGAGTGAGAGATCACTAACCGAAGAATATCGTTTTTTCCCAACTGAATATTGCAAGGGCTCTAATTGATAAACCTATTAAGTGGGATCCAATGTACTTGGCATTTGTTTAGGGATATGAGAAGTAAATCCGAATATATCTCTAACATCGACATTAAATTCATAGACATGAAAAATGTTCAACATATCTTGCCCCTGTCATTGAGCATAGCAAATGCTGCTCGGTAGTTATGCCATGAAGCATCTATGTAACTTTTTTTATCAATATAATTTAGGTATATTGTTGATTCCCTTGGGATTTCACTTTAGGCCGGAATCACACTATAAAAGTTTAATAAAAGATATTTTACAAAACTTCAAAAATACAACCAATGGGAATATTGGTTGTATTTTTCAAGTTTTATAAAAGTCATTTTATATAAAACACGAAAAACTCAACCAATAAGCACATGCTCTGCTCGAATGCAACCTATGAGCTTTATTTTTTGGATTTTTTAGTTTTATATAAGAGGAATTTTATTACCCATTTACAGTGTAATACCAGCCTTTTTTTAGAGGAGATATATCATACCCCTCTCTTATTACACCCTTTTATTAATTACCTCATGCCGCCTCTAAGGTTTTTGCATCATAAAAGAAACTCAGCATTCTGATATTAAAAAAATCCAAGTAATTGAGCTATTTACCCTAACAATCTCTATATTAAAAATTTTTTATAAAAAAAATCGAATTTAAAAATTTAGGTATTTCTGTGGACATTTAATTTTTCTTTCATAACCTAGTTAAAATTTAAAAATAAAAAAAATATAATTTTCAGAAAAAAAAAATTGTTGCAATTTAAGATATTTAATAAAAAACCTACATATTCAGATAAAACGTACAAATTAATACATATAAAAGTAAGAGCAAATGCGCATACTAATGTAAAAAAAGAAAAATGAGGGAGGGGAAAAAATTTGCGGGAAAATAATGTAAATAAAGCAACTGTTGCCATTAATGTAGAAGAAATATTGTTTTTGATACTTAGTAGTAGTTGTAAAATTTTTGCTTTACGTTGATTGGTCAATGGACAAACTGAACTGAAGAGCCGAACCGAACAAACCGAAAGACTGGTTTTATCTCCGTAACCCGTCAAATGATCCTAAGGACAATGGCTAAGGAGAAGGGGAGAGTGCATCTTGGAACATTGTCCTCCACGCTATCCATAGCGCAGCTCCTTAGTTAAGGACAACAACTTAACGAGCGGTTTTTAAGGACAAGGGGAAAGTTCAGCCCCAGGTCAAATCCCCCACGATGACCACATGAGACCACAGTGGCTACCATTGGTGCTAAAATATTCTCCCCCAAGTCCAGAAAAAATTTATGCAGCGCTAAAATTAAAGAAAGGGACAAAAGGCAAACAAAAACAAAACTTGAGGGAGTGACAATTTAAAAATAAAAATAAATTTTTAAAATTACTTTTACTTCAAAACATAATACAAAAAACATTGTTATATAGCTTCAAAGTTTTTCACAGACGGGGAGCAGTGACAAAACCAAGAGAGAGATTGAGTCTGCCCTTCCCTGACAAAAATCCGTGAAAATACACGGATTTCCATTATCCAAATGAATAAGATCTTTTGCACATGCTTGGCATGCCAATTAAAGCTCTAATTCAAAAACATAGAAAGAAGATCCTCCGAGCACACTAGCTACAGGGAATGCTAAAGTTTTTTTTCCCAAAAACAAAAAAGAAAAGAAAGCCAAGAATTCATTATAAGTGAAGAAAATGTCTACAGATTAAAGTTTTTGATGACAAATGACCAAAAAAAAAATCCCAAAATACGACAGATTGCTCAAAAACACTTGAAATATGATTTGCCATAAAATATATGTCATAAAAATCCAAGCCCTAACTTAAGAAATTATCTTAGAAATTCAGCTTTAATTGAATTGCAAAAGTTGGTTTTTGTTAAAATGTAAGAAATATTTATGAATTAATAAGAATAGTTTTGATTACATTACAAATATTTTATTTTATTTGTTAGAAATTTGAATGATTTTTCTCAAATTTTCATCAAAAATAATTATATACTATTTTTAAAAAATGCTTTTTTTATTAACCCTGATAATGCTGGATAGGCATAGACATGAATCTCCAACACATTTTACCAGACAAGTAACTAGGATTGCAGCACTCCATCTATAAAGAGATTCACACACCAGGGTTTAAGCTACGGTCGTTTTTTTTTGCAAAATGCGAAAGAAAATCTTAGAATGCAAAAGAAGTGATAGCCACTTTCGCAAAAATGCATACAGGAGGTACGGAACGAGTAGACATCCAACGATTAACCATTAAGCATTGTAGCATTTTGCTAAAGCTTTTGTCCTCATTTTCGCTTTTTTGCGAAAGGAATTTTTCATCTAGCTTAAAACCTGTCACACACACCTATATTTAATCTTTCATATCTCCTCAGTATCACTGTTGTAGTAGCCCCTCTGTAGCTGTTGTTGACAGCTGCTCTCGGAAAGCCAAAAGCCAATAGGCCTGTGCATGAGACTGATTACGAGAAAACATTGCTTCTAACAGTCACAAGAAAAAAATAGTTTTTAATGTGATTGTAATTTTTTAAATGTTTTGCCATTATATCTTAGAAAAGATCAATAAATCATGAAAAAAAGATGACCAAAAATTGTTAGATATTTGAAATGATAGACATTTTGCAAACGTCTGAATCAAACTTTGAATTACCAAAACATTAGGGGAAAAATCTAATTAAATAGGTAAGAGATATAGACAGAATTATTTTCAGATAAAAATATCAAGGAAGCAGATGTTTTCTGGATGTTATGCAGAGGTGAACTTGGAAAGAAAAGTCACCTGGTCTCTGCTGGGATATGAACCCAGGCCCTTAAACACACACACAGGCAGGGTTGGTAAAAAACCCCGTTTTTTTTAGAAAAAACCAAAAAACCGGGTTTTTATGGTTTAAACCAGGTTTTTTTGGTTTAAACCGTTTTTTTTTGTTTTAAATAGTATTAACATTAAAAACAATAAAATTTCTGAAAAATCATTCAAACTTCCAATAATTAACTAAAATAAAATGTTTATTAATGTAATTAACACTATTCCCATGCTAATTAATCAATAAATAATTATTACATTTTAACAAAAACCAACTTTTGCAATTTAATTAATTTTTGCTTAACTGAATGGATTACTGTGTGTTTGAAAATTCTTTTAATGTTATTATTAATCATATAATATATAAAGGTTTTTCTCCAGTTACTTTCTTTTCAGTATACTTAATTAGGAAGCTATTTCGCAAAAAAGTAATAAAAATTAGGTGAATATAATGTATTTAATGAAGCATAAATAATGCAGATTAATTAGCAATGGTTTACGATATACGGGGTGATTATAACTAAGGTTCTGATTTCAAAACACTGTAAAAAAAGAACGATTGTCAGAATGACTTGAAAATTGACATGAATATTCCTGAAAAAATTCAATTTTATTTGATAAAGGGGAAAAAATACTTAAAAATGTAAAATTAATGACATCATTCAACATGCGGGAAATTTGCCTGCAGAATGGAAACGATAGACAGTCATGGCAGAATGATACCTTAATTATAGCATTTCACGATTTCATAATAATATCACAAAAAACGAAGTATTGAACAAATAACTACAACTTACTTATAAATGTTAAAAGTTAGAAATGTTAAAGATGTTCTCCACCGCGTGTTCTGGCTATGAGGTTGAAAGCACAAAAATTCTTGTTCAATAATGAAATCGGAGTATGCCATGGTCATAATGTGGATGTTCTTGCAATTCAGCTTTATTAAACCACTTAATCTGACCACTGTTTATAACATTTTGAGGTACCCCCACAGCCAGAAGTTGCAAGGGTTAAGGTGCCTCCTGTCAAAATGGGTCTTCAGCAGCTGCTTTGCTGGTATTGCAATGTGCATCTTGATAGAAGTTCTATCCACACACTGATGCTGTGGAAGTGCCGAAATGATGTGGTTGCACAAAATAGATTATACTGCGGGCCAAGTACAGCATCGTGTACTTGCACATTTTGCACTTTTTTCTTCTGCAAAAGAAACTTCCATTGCTTCAAGAGTATCAATGCAAATTTTCAAGTCATTCTGATCAGTACTTATTGTATAGTTTTGGAATCAAAACTTAAATTATAATCACCCTGTATATAGCCGATTATTTTTCAAAAATCTGTTACTGCTAGAACCTTGATTAACTGGGCTTAACAGTGTGTGTGTGAAAGTATAAAAAAAACTATTGAATATTAAGACTGGGAGATATACAGTAGGAGATGTGCTACTTCTTATGGGAAAGAAAATGAAAATGTATGTGAGGTAATGTAACAACTAGTACACTAGTCTTTGTCCTTTAAGGACAGCTGGTGTCTTTATTGGATTATAGGACCACCTGCCTCTAGCATGATGGTGTCACTACTGTACCTGCTTCTTTGTGAAGGGAAAAAAAACCCCTGTGAGATAATACACCATTACATTTAGATGTGTGATGCAATCCTTATTCATGAATTTCCTAAAGATAGAGCATCAGAATGTAGCCAAAGGTTAGAAAATGTTGTAAGAATGAGAAATCATGTCTTTTATATATAACTTTCAATGACTAAGATACTTCATATGAAAAAAAATATATATATTCTGGCCACTTTTATGAGACTTTTTGAAAAAAACTACTTGTAAAATCTTATGTCATTTAAAAATATAACATCAGAATGTACCCCAAGGATATAAAATGGGGTCAAAATGAAACATTTTGGCTAATAATGAACCAATATGATATTTTTCACGGAAAAAAAATATTTAGGCAACTTTTATTTGATTTTTTGAAAAAAACCACTTGGTTTAAACCAAACAACCCTGCACACAGGTAATTTCAACATTAAATTGAACATGAAACTCAAGGGGAATTTATAAAATTTAAATTAGTCAAGTTTGCTTGTATATAAATACCACTGATTTTCCACATTTTCAATCCAATTGTTGTTTAGGAACATGGGTCTGTCAATATTCAGATGGGTTCAAAATTTTGGAGGGGAAGAAACTCTAAAAGGAGATCAAACATAAGCTTTTGCGATGCGACACCATAAACCAGTGCTTCTCAAACTGTGCATCATGGGGAGTTGAAGATATTGATTTGTGTGTTAATTTTTCCTCTGAAATGGTTGTTTTATAAAGTGAAAATATATACTACTCTGGGAAGAACCAAGGAGAATGAAGCATGAATTCAGCAAGGGGCTGCTGGTGACAAAAGTTTGAGAACCACTGCCTTAAACTGTCACAACACTCCAGTTTAGAACTGTTGTGTTTATTGGTGAGATGTCAATTGAACCTGTTTGGATAAGAACCTGTTCATTTGTCTAGGACTGACTATATGTGTTTGATAACTTTTAAAATGAATATTTTTGAAGTTTAATTTATAGATAGAACTCTCAAGTTGGTGGGACACAGTTGAAATCAAAATAAAATTTTTCATATTTTTTTATTGCATCAATAATATTGATTTGGTTACTATTGCTAGTATATTGAAATAGATTTTTGATCAATAGTATGACAATCTTCATGCTGCACATACAATATATATATATATATATATATATATTTTTTTTTTTTTTTTTCATACACATCTGCACAAAATTTTACAAAAAAGTCCACCAATTTAAAAATTTTGTTAGAACTTGGGAAACATTTGTCAAAAAAAAACCTGAAATTATTATTTATTAACTAACATGAACAAAAAATGTACTTTTTTTCACTCATCTTCCCTTGCTTGATGTACAAAATTGTCTGATGAAAAAAAAAGGTCTCTTTCAAATCTGATCCAAACAGCAATGAAATTTGTGAATGATAACTTTTATTTACATGTATCCATGAGTTTCAAAATAAATGAGATATTTAATTATATTTTGCTGGCAATCAATACAAAAAATTATCTTATAATAGGTTCTTACATGTGAACCGATTATATTAACATAATAAAATTATGAAAAATAGTTTAAAATGCACATACATTGTGAGACAACAGTTTAAAAGTACAAAAACTATCTTTTTTCCTGCTTTTTAGATTTCTTCTTATGCTTCTTTTTGCTTTCTTTGTGACTGTGACATTTTTTTCTCTTTCTCCTAGCTTTTGACCTAGCTTCTGAGTCTGAAGAATTTGAAAATGAAACAAATATACAAGCACTTTATAAAATGTGTATAAATTAGGCGAAAAAATCTTTTCAAGGATTACATAACTTGAGCTTGAAAAGTTACAACTATAAATGAATAGTGTAGTGAGAATATACTATTCATTTAGAAGGCCAGGATTACCCTATAAAACTCTGATAAAGGTCTTTTAACATAACTTGAAAAATACAACCAATAAGCGGATCGGTTACATTCAAGTGAATGTAACCAATAGACTTATTGGTTGTTTTTTTAAGTTTTGTCAAAGATCTTTTTCAAATTTTTATAGTGCAATCCTGGCCTAACACATAATTCATACATCTAAAAGCTACACTGAGAAGTCAGAAAAACTGGTGAGACGAGCGTATATCAATAAGGGAAAATGCAATCAACCAACATAACTCTATGCCGTCAGCAGCACCAATATAAGACAAAAGGTAGCTAAAGAAGCTATTAGATCAGTTTCTGCTGCTATAATAGCAGGGTTATTACAATTTAAGTGAATTTGAATGCGGCTTAGTAGACAGCACTTATGAGATGGGCCATAGCATTTTCAAGGTAGAAATGAAATTTAGAATTTCACTCATGACCATCGCAGGAGTTTACAGTGGATATTAGGAGTCCAGAAAAACAATTTCTCTAACAGAGGTGCAGGCAGAAAAAGAACTAGTGAAGCGTAATCAATAGCTACTTCCCGTGATTTGTGCATCCAATAAATAAGTCTTCAGGCAATTAGAGAAAAATATTGGCAAATTTCAAACCAAGTCATTTATTTACACGCTATTCATATGATTAAATTACATTAGCCCATTAATAATTCTGTACTACAATATCAATTAAACCATGATCTCAACATTTAGCAAAAAAAAGCTTTCTCAAAGTTTATGTCGACAACATTCCTATTAATTGGAGAAAAACAGTATGATTTCTCAGCAGGGTCAGACCATGATCGTGGAAAGAATCCACATCCACAGGTAAGAGTTCACGATCACTGTTAAAGATCAGCACATTGAAGACAAAGCACACAAACACAACAGGATGTTAGTAGATGAAGACACAGTAGATCATCTCAGAGATTTCACCAAATTAGGATGATGACCATCACTATTAGCACACAGCTCCACGAGGATGGTGGGAGACATCAACAAGGATACGTAAATCAAATCACTGTAGGACAAGCAATACTCATAACAAACACATCAACAGAACTCACGATGTAGTGTCTGCTCGGACTATTTATAGTAGAGAATGGGTTTGTCTTCAGACGAATCGGAGCCCTGCTAGCTTTCGGCACACGTAGAAATTGATGAAATCACTATGGATTTGCATACGGACATGTGGAATGAATTATTTTCCAAACACTATTATTTTTCTCTGGTGGCAAAAGTCTCAACAAGATGGCGAAGTTGATCAGACTTCTCTCCACAATGTGTACACGAATATGGCAGTTTGAGATCATGGAATTATTATGATGGAATGATAATTCCCATGTACCTCCGCCCATGAGACAAGGTATTTAATAAAAAATGCTATTCATTTCATTACATAGATCATCGTTCGTACTCTTCCAATGAAAAAAAAATCAAGGACTATTCAAGCACTTTTCAAGGTAAAATTTAAAAATTCAAGGACTATGCAAGCACTTTTCAAGATAAAATTTAAAAATTCAAGGACTTTTTTTACAAACGCATATTTTTCACATGAATAGGCGCATATTTTATTTTGATTAAAACTTTCAGAGATTACATTTCTACCCCTACTTTATTTTACATCATCTGTAATGAATAAAGGAGGCCACATACACATATATATCATACAAAACATATGACACATTGAATAACACAGTTTGCGCCTGTCAATTTCCTCAATGAAACATAGTTTAGTCCCTAAATATTACAATTAATTTTCTTAAGCTTCTTTTTTCTTAAGATTAATTTTTCTTTTACGACTAAAAAAAGAATTTGCTCTTCTAAAGTTAGAAAAAGATTAAATTATTAAATAATATAAATTATCTCTCATTAATTTTGGAATTATATCTATCATTAATTTTGGAATCATATCATCGATACTGAAATTATTTCTTTCATTTATTGTTTTAAACTCCTTTAAACACCTATGGATGCCATTAGAAAATAATGGAGATGTGTCGACATTCAATGCGTCGCATGATCTTCCAAAAAATGATGTAGACCACTGACGCCATATCAGCGCTGGTACTAGAGGGCGTGGGGGTCAACTGCCCCGGGTGGCAATTTTTAGGTGAACACAGTTATGGAATTATTAAATTCCGAATTGATGGGGGCGGCAAGACAATACAAAAATCCTAGTTATGGCCCTGCGTCATACTTCCTCCAGTAATATAAGCTCAGAGGATTTCAGCGCCAATTCACACATTGAAGCACAGCTTGCATTTGGCGGCATTTTTGTCTGGCACACTCAGCAACCAATCTTGATAGAAGGGATTTTTCAGCCACACAAGTAATTAAAAGTACACACACTTGCTACTCATTTCGTGTTTTCTTTCTTTAAAGAACCTTGTACAAGCGCTTCACATCACAGATAAATATTCACACTCCTAGATAAATATTTTGTTGACAGCATGGGCGGAGATATGGAGGAGGGGGGCCAGAATGAAGGGTGAAGTTGACTGATCTAATGTATATATGCAATATGAATTGACATCATCATCACCGTGCCCCCCAGAATTCCAAGTCTATCCCCGCCTATGGTCGACAGTAATCAGAGGAAGCTTCGCTCACTTACGGGCCGAAAGGCTGAAATTATTTCGGCAAAAATTATGAAACTTTTTTTTCTAAGACATTGATTTTTCAAGTCCTCCAGAAAAAATACCTAGTACAAAAGTTTAATGACTTCCAAAGACTCCAAATACGTCTACATACATCACAGGATACATGCTACCATAAAGCCGGATTTTCCTAGAAGTGGGTTGTTGCAATACCTTCTAGAGCAGAAGAACTTCTACTCTAGAAAGAGGTATTGGTTGTTGGGGACCAGAGTGTGTCGATTGAGCTGAAGAAAAAAAACAACGATCGGAAGTTCATTTTGAACTCTACCTTTTATTCCATAAAAGTTACAAGGAAAAACACAAGATCATTTACGATCATAAAAAAAATAAATAAATAAAACGGCCGACAAATAACAACCGGCAATCTCAGGGAGAAAAAATACAATCACCCATACACGTGGAAAAAAACCAGCCTACAGTATAAAGCTGAGCTCCCGTGAGGGTGAGAGGACGCCGCTGGCGATTTCCATATTGTGTCAGGCCAAGCGGTTCCACGTGCACAGAAAATAAAAAGGGAAAAAACATTCCAACATAGGTTTTTGGCGGCGCATGAACCGAGCTGGATCATTTCGCGTCTACAGAAACGTGCTACATAATCACACTACGCGTTTGTGTATTCCTACCATGGCGCATCAGCTACTCTGTCGTCTGCATGCTCCGGTTTGAAGGGAAGTGAAAGAAAACAAAAATGAAGAGAAAATCGGTAAAACGAGTGGCGCACAACGCATTTGACTCCTCCAGAAGCAGTCAGCCAATCACGCCCGACGTAAAACACTGCCGTGAGGCTTGTTGCGCTCTTTAGGAAAACAGTCGAACTTGTTTTCTTATTATTGGTGAGTGGACGGCGTGTCACGCTGGGCGATTCTTTGCACGCGGCACAGAAAATCTGCTCCTACGAAAACCTGGCTTAAGAATAATGAGAAAAAAACGTGCTTTAAATCCAATTATCCAGGGTTATTGGCTGCTAAGGCTTTTTCCCTGTGCTTTGCACTTTTTTAAGGACGCCACTTACAGAGTAAAAAAAAAGTAGTGAAAAATATTTCGGAAAACACAAAATTTTCAAGGACTCTCACAGAATTCTTAAAAAAAATTTCTTTTCAAGGACTCATGGATTTTCAAGGACTTTCAAGGCCTTGAAAATGAACTTTTTTTTTTCAAGGACTTTTCAAGGTTTTCAAGGACCATACGAACTACGTAGATATATTTTAACACAATGAAATAATCTGATATTATGCACAAATAAGAAATATACATTCTACAAATCTCCTGATTTGACCGGGCCCTCTACCGGGGGACCATTTAGTGTTAGTTGTTTATAGAACATAAGAGCTTATAAGGCCAATATGTTACACCAGAAGGAAAGGGGACCAACAGCTGACAAGCAGACCTGTCATTTGGAGGGGATTGGCTTTTACAAAAATTTAAAAAATACAATAGAAATGGACAAAGAAGGTGAAATCTATGTGTATAAAATTGATTTTCGGTGTGTCTGTCTGTATGTGTGTGTATGTTCTCTATACAAATCTACAATTTTAGACCGATCGTCACCAAATTTTGCATATATACCAAATGGGACCCAACTTGAATGATAGGCTACTTTAAAATTTTGTCAGAGCAGGGCAAATGCCCCAAATGGGCAAAAAACGGTTGGGCAACAATGGTTTTGGGGTCTCAAGAATCACTTTCCAAACGTTTACTTTGGTTACCGTGGTTCCCTAGCAATGCGCTACAGACGTGTTTTATGCCTTTACAATGGTTTGTCACTTCTCTAATCCTGTTAGCATATGTATATGTATAATATTTATGCCTTTATAATGGTTTGCCACATTTTCAATACTCCTAGTAATGAGGTTTTTTGAATGACATCATAATCATTATCAGCATCGCTTTGAGGGTCAGGAAAAGGGTAGTCCTCATAGAAATCAGTGTTAAAATTGCCGATTTTACTGTAGAAATGGGGAAATTCGGCAGGGTTTTCTGCCACACATCAATAATTTTAAAAAAATTTATTGAATTCTAGATTTTTGAAATATTGAGTTCGCTTAGAGATATATGAAGCCCAGGAGATTAAATATGAAGTTATTAGCCGGACCTACTTTTGACTTGAGATCCATGCAATAACATTGATTTCATTTTTTTATTTATATCTTCTCAAGCATGAAAATTAATGTCTCCTTATTGTCTAACTGCAAAAATTTACATATAGTTTAGATTGTCTTAAAATTAATTATGGGCTCATAAAGTACATTTTTTGAAGCGGAAACCAGCAGATGAATAACTAGAACTTCGGGGGTGGGGGGGGGAGATCAACATACTTGGCACCCCTTGAAAAAGAAAACAATATATATTCATTTCTACGTTTCTTTAAATCTAGATTTGTTTATTTCATGAGTCGCGCAATAAGTCGCCATATTGGTTCAACTTGAACACGGTTTGTATGTCCCTCAAAGAAAGAGGGAGATATCACGTGATCCAAAAAGCCTCATTGAAGAAAACCCTGGCAAAGCCGGGTATCACAGTTAGTCTATCTTCTATATATATATATATATATATATATATATATATATATATATAAAATTCATTTTCTGTCTGTCTGTCTCTCTCTCTCTCTGTGTGTGTGTTCTCTATACAAATTTACAATTTTAGATCGATCGTCACCAAATTTTGCATATATACCAAATGGGACCCGACTTGAACGATAGGCTACTTTAAAATTTCGTCAGAGCAAGGCAAATACCCCAAATGGGCAAAAAACCGTAGGGCAACAATGGTTTTTGGGCCTCAACAATCACTTTCCGAATGTTCACTTTGGTTACCGTGGTTCCCTAGCAATGCGTTTCAGACGTGTTTATGTCTTTACAATGGTTTGTCACTTCTTTAATGCTGTCAGTTATGTATAATAGTTTATGCCTTTATAATGGTTTGCCACATTTTCAATACTCTCAGTAATGAGGCTTTTTGAATAGACGTCATAATCATCACCATCATCGCTTTGAGGGTCAGGAAAAGGGTGACCCTCATAGAAATCAGTATTAAAATTGTCGATTTAACTGCATAAATACGGAAATTTAGTGGGGGGGGGGGGTTCCTGCCACATCAATAATTTTAAAAATTAAATTGAATTCTCGATTTTTGAAATATTGAATTCACTTGGAGATATGAAGCCCAGAAAATTAAAAATATGAATAATTTGCCGGATCTACTTTTGAGTTGGATATCCATGTAATAACATTGATTTCAACTTTTTATTTACATCTTCTCAAGCATGAAAATTAATGTCTCCGTATTGTCTTTCGATATTTATTTGCATAAATTCATATAGTTTAGGATGTTTTTAAAATTAGTTATGGGCCCCGTAAAGTGCATCGAAAAAATTCCACAGCTTTAATTAAGCATTTTTGGAAGCTGAAACAGGCAGAAATTGATAACTTGAAGTTCAGGGGGAGGGAATCGAAATACCTAACACCCATTAAAAAAGGGGGGGGGACTATTCATTTCTACGTTTCTTTAAATTTAGATTTGTTTCTTTCATGAGTCGCGCAGGACGCACAGGAAAAAAACGTTTTCTATTTTTATATAGATAAAGAGCAAGAAAAAAATTTGTATAATTTGAATATAGGCTATTAAATATAAGTATAGTCTTCTTAGTATATTTCTATTTACTTTTTTTTCTTTCTTAATATATTTATATGCTGTATAATATAAACATGTACACTAGAAATTGCGATATCTAACCTTTAGAGTTTTCTGAATCCGAACATGAAGAACTCTTGTCTGATGATGTGGAGATGCTTTCATATGGAGAAGGAAGTGATGCAACTGGAAGAGTAGGTTTTGAAGCAGATTTGAGGTGCTCCCTCAGCTCATCACTGCATAATAAATAAATACATCATCAAAGGAAAACAATGAATAATGTTGTTTAAAAAATGGTAAAACAAAATTATGACATTGTTTTGAAAGCATTCAAATTGAATGTTCCATTACAGATGAAATGATTTGATTGTGCTTGCTGGTTATGAAAACAAATTAAATAAAACTCTTACGTTAATCCACCGAGTCCTATCGATGTGAAGAAATTTACTGCAAATCTTGTATTATGAGGGTTATCTCTTGGGAATAGTCCATCAAATGCCTCCTGTAAAGTTCTGTGAAAGAACAAACAAAATGTATAAAATATGTTCTCTTACAACAGATATTCATAACAATGATTCTACAAGTAAACAGGAAAGACAATGAAAAAATTGTGAGGTGGTACATTCAGGTGTTTTCTCATGCAGAGAGAATGCATTGTAGCATATATTGGATAGGATGCTAGTGTAGTGCTCCCCGCATGATGGCACTGGGGTATCTTGCCAAGATAGAATTATCATTTTATTTCTCATTTATTTACTCATGCAATATTGTTGGCCATTCAAGGCCTATACAAAAGGACGCTGTAGATTTGTACACATATGTTTTGTAATATTTGGCAAGAAATCAGAGATTGTGGGGGAGTTAGCAATAGTAGAAGGGAGCTTGTTCCATTCAACTATGGTATTGGGAAAGGAACTGAATTTAAAACAATTTGTACAGGCAAAAATAGGTTTTAATTATTTGGGGTGGTCAAGTCTATTGGAAACAAAGGAAGGCTTAGTCAGAATACCGGACGTATCAAAATTAAATGATTAAATTAAATTTCTCCAAAAAAGTAATCTTGTGCCGAAAGATATTTCTGGACATGCAAAAACAAGGATTATGTTTGCATTCTAATAGGGCATGCATGGGCCAGTCTAATTCATATGACCAAGAAACCTAATGATGCATGGCATATCTGCGATGTGCAACGTTGGATGTTGTATTCCCAGATTAAAATCGTTGCAAGACAGCAAAATGAAAACAAAAGCCATTTCTAAACAAAAGCTATTTATTTTTTCCACTATTAACAATTAAATACTTTCAACATTAACAATTAAGTTCACTGGTGCCATTGACAATATGAATTATGTTTTTGATCTAAAATGAATCAAAATTTTGTTACAATAAAGTTTTCCGATCTCACTCAAAAGGTCCAGCAGTCCACAGTTCTCAATATAAAGTTGAGCATTTCAGTTCTCCCTTTGACGACGCAAAATCATCGGCTTTCCTAAGGAACTGGTTCGTCAATTATAGACGCAAAGCTACGTCGTAGATGAATCAACCGAGCTGCCGGAGTGGTTATCCAATGGAAGTTTCGGCAAATTGTGTCACCTCCAAGCCTTAATGCATTGTCATAGAGGATCACCCAATATCCAGTCATCATCAGATGTTCTCGATCACCATGACCTGACATCATGTCAACTTTGAAATCTGTAACAACTGCCATAGGCAAAGGACCATATTGTCCTTAACGAGATCACCCCACTTGGTCTGCAATAGAGCTCAAAGTAAACATTTTGTAAAGTACCAGCCGGTAAAAGTACCTTGGCATGATTAATTATCAAATTCATTTTATGTCAGCATCAATTGGAATGAGCAGACAGCAACCGACCCAAAACAAACATACATACATCAAGGAACCAGCACCTTCCACAGCACAATCGGACCACCTACACCCCACGTCACAAAAATATGCCACAGCTGAAATATCAGCGGAATTCACACACCCCAAACAGAAACAATCCCTGGACTCCAAAATGACAACAAAACAATCGAGGTGAGCGCGGCAATTGCGATCGGCCCCTGGGAAAGCAAAGGTAAATATTTATACATATTCTGATAACCCAAACCACTGATCAGATTGAATCAAAGGTGAACTTTTGCGCGGGGGGGGGGTCTAACGATACGTTACAGGTGACTACCGTCAGCTAAATAAGATCATCACACAAGACAGATATCCCATCCCTCGTATTCATGACCTAACCCACATGCTTCATGGGACTGCAATTTACTCAATCATCGACCTTGTATTGGCGTATCAACAAATTCCAGTGGCAGAATATGATGTGCGCAAAACTGCCATCATCACACCGTTCGGGGGCTTTATTAATTTAAAAGGGCTTTAATTCCTTTCATGCCCTACAGACTTTGCAATGCCACCCAGACAGTCCTGAGGTACGTCAACCAAGTGCTGGCTGGTTTAAATTTTTCAGCGGGGTACATACATAACATCCTCATCACATCAGAGAACTCTGAACAGCACACTCAGCTATATATGTTTTGTTATGCACAAAAGAAGTTGTGCGAACTGAGTTCATATCTTCAAAACAAAATCAAAAGCAACGCGAAGATCGAGTGGACTGAAACATCAAATCAATGTTTCCTAAAGTGCAAGCACTCGTTTCTGCAACTATTCTTGCTTTTCCACATTCATCAGCCAAACACTCTATCATGGTAGACGCATCAAACACAGCAATGGGTGCCTGCCCGCAACAACTTGACAACTCGCACTGGCAGTCTCTCATTTTCTACTCCAGGAAGTTTACCAAAGCTGAAAAGAATTATAGCGCTTACGACAGAGAACTATTAGCAACCGTACTATGTGGCAGCGAAGCAGTTTCAACACATGATCGAAGGAAAACGCTTCATCCTCTACACCAATCACAGGCCCCTGATGTTTGCATTTTGTCAGAAGCCTCACAAGACATATCTCAGACAAACACGACATATTGACTTCATTGGATAACAAACCACAGGCATACAGAACCAAGTTTCTAATGCTCTTTCTAGAATATAAGCTATCGCATGCCCTCCATCAATAGACTATTCCAAGATGCAGAAGCTCAAGAGACAGACAGCGAACTCGACTCTCTCAAGCATTCCCCCTCATTAAAACTCCACATCTGCAATTTAGTTGGTGTAGACAAACCACTCTGGTGTGACACACTGTCCAATCTAGTACGTCCATATGTATGGAACACTCTTTGACGACACGTTTTTGATGTCTTTCACAATTTGTGTCACCCAGGCATAAAAGACACAACACGTCTTGTCCGCGATCACTTCGTATGTGTTAGATTGAAAGAATTACATATTTATGTATTTTCGCTCCAATGAAGTATATATTATATTTATAATTTGTGTAATTATCAAGTTAGAGATAATATTTGTTTAATTTGAATTAGTTTGAAGAGATAATATTGGTACATATACATTTTTAGAAAAGATCATCAGTATACGTAAATTAGCAATTATGTGGCATCTTCCAATCAGTATAAGCTCAGGGGATTCTGGGAAAATTTCCCTTTTATATATCAGATCCATAGATCAGTAGTTGATTGTGTATTGGAGAGGTAGGAGGTTCAGTAGAATATAGTCTGACTATTTTTATTAGCATTTATTATCTTAATATATTATCTGGCTTACCTCGTGCACTTTATCCAAGAAATAAACATTCTATCTACTGATATTACTCTGCTATAAGTTATTGGACTAGAAATGAACTCAAGAAATGATTATGGGCCCACAGCCTTGAAAAATCTTGGACATCGTGCTGATTGAATCAAGATGGCTGACAGCATGGCTGGCTTAGATATGGAGGATATTGGAAGCAGCATTGGGCAGGTGAAAATCCCTGTATTGACTAACTATAACTTCCATACCTGGAGAGAAAGAATTAAATCTCTTCTACAAGTGATTGGATGTAAGAAATTCATTGATGAACCTGAGCCAATATTGCCAATCACAGCATCAGAGGCTGATAAAGATAGATTTGATTCAAAGAAAGAGAAAACAATAGGCCTTATGAAGTTGCACATGTCAAGCAATCAAGTTGCTATTTTAGATGGAATAATATCACTCTAAGCCTCGCAGAAAATTAGAGACACATTTTGCCCTAAATCTCATTCAAGGATACCAGAATTGAGAAAGTGAATTTGTAATGATAAGACCTGAGAAGACAGAGCATATTCATTGCGAGAGTCAAGAAAATATCAAAAGACGTAGAAGATGCTGGAAAGAAAATTGATGATCCTGAAATTGCTTATCAACTTATAGCTTTTCTTCCAGATACATATGAAAATGTGGTGGTGAAATTATATGGATTACCAGATGAATAATTCATATGATAAGAAGTAGAAACCGAGCTCTTGTCTGAATATGGTCAAATTCAAAGTGAAAAGAAGATGGAAGACATAGATCAAATGAATAAAACATTTCTATCTCAAGCACAAAAAGTGTTTCTAGACAGATGAGCCAGAAGAATAGAGAGGAAACAGATCATCTGTTATCAGTGCAACAAGCCCGGACATTTTTACAAGCAATGCAGAGGGAATTTTGAAAAAGGAAATGGCAACCATCGCCCTAAAAACATTCCTTCAAAGGTAAATAAACAGGCATATGATTCTATGTTCTTGTCACCAAGGTGGATGGTAACAACAAAGAAACTATAAAAGATGGAAATGAAAATTCACACGGTATTCCGCTACCACATGCCATGTGTTATTGTCGATAGCATTCTTCAAGAATTGTAGACCTTTGGAAGATAGTTGTGAAATTTGGACTCAATCCTACTACAGTCAAAGGCATTGGCGATGCTGTAGTGAATGTGATGTCTGATGGTGAATTGCATAGGATGACCCTCAAGGACGCTCTTCATGTACCAGTGTCACAGAGGAACTTGATTTCTGGAAAAAGAATGGATGGCGCCAGATTCACGTTCATTGGTGGTAATGGTAAAATTGAATTTTACTATCTTGATGGACAAATGCATTCATCGCTGCAAATAAAGCACTTGATTTTTTTGTTTTTGAAGGATATACAGAGAAGGACAGGTATAGAGAAATTGAGAAAGGAAAATCGAAAAGTGCATTCATCTATTCCTTTGAACATTTGGCATGAATGCTTAGCGCATTTTAACAATGCTATGCTCAGTAAATTAGTCAGAGAAGATAAAGTAATTGGTTTGAAAAATTCCCATCTAAAAGATTATGCATGTGAAAGTTGTAATATTGGAAAGTCTAAAACAGCTAGTTTCCATCTTATGGAACTGTGAAATCCAAAGAAGTTCTCGAGTTAATACACTCAGGAATCAGCTAAAATACCATCTATGGGAAATGCCTTATATTTTCTTAGTTTCATAGATGATTATAGTCATAGAGCTTTTATATATCCTTTGGAGAACAAAAAGCAAGTGTTTGATAAGTTTCTTCAATTTAAGGCTATGGTAGAATGTCAGACAGGAAAGAAATTAAAAACTCTTAGAACAGATAACGGATTAGAATATTTGTCTAAGAAATTTCAATACAAATTGAAACAGGAGGGTATTTAAGGCTATGGTAGAATTCCTATTCCAGGAGGGTATTTACCCTCCTGAATTGACATGAAAGAATGCATATTCCCCTGAGATGAATGGTGTGGCAGAAAGATACAACAGAACTGTGATGGAAAGTGTTCTAACCTATTTGCATAGTTCAGAATTGTGGGCAGAACTAGTTATGGCTGTTAATTATTTGAAAAATAGGGTGTTGCATTCCATAACTAATGAGACTCCATATTACAGGTGGTTAGGGAAAAAACGAAATGTCAGTTACTTCAGACGGATAGGATGTACAACATAAATCCATATACCAAGACAAAAACGTATTAAACTGCAGCCTAAAGCTAAACTTGGTATCCTAGTAAGATATGCAGTATTTACTATTTTGGTTATAGAGTATGGTATCCGAATGAAGGGAGAGTCATTGAAACCAAAAATATCACTTTTAATAAAAAGCAAATCGGAATAGAGAGAACCCCACGAAACAAAATTCACATTGGAATATGTTCAATTGGTTAAAATTATATTTTCATGAGGACGTTTCATACCAAGAACTGAGGGAAGACATCACAGCCAGTGATGGTGCTCCTGGTACTGATAATACTAGACCCATAACATTCACTGAGGAGGAAATATCTCATCAAAGTGAAAAGACAAAGGGAAGAGTTGATCTTTATTACTATCCCTCAACAGGTGAGCCTAGAATTAGAAGTAGAGTAAAAATTGAGAAATATTGTGAAGAAAAAGGAATAGATTGAAATTCTGAAGATTTCGAATGGAAGACCACGAATGTATAGAAGGAACAATCTAAAAATATGTCTAGCAGTGAAAGTAGTCAAGATAACTGTCAGATACAGAGATGTAAAATTCTTGAGAATAATCTTTCGGGGAATATTCTCTGGTAGGGCTATTATTATAAATAAATTGAGAATATTCTTATAAGTTCTTGATGAGAATATTCTCTTATTTATAATATAGTTACATATAATATCCTTGAGAATATTCTCTTGTTATTTATAATATAGTTACATATAATATCCTTGAGAATATTCTCTTGAAGGACTACTTTCATAAATTACTGGGGAATATTCTTATAGAAAATAATAAGAATTATTCTGAAGTTATTAATAATAGTCCTTCCAGAGAATATTCTCCTCGATAAGAATATTTTTCAGTTACCGAAAGGTTTCCAGAGTATTAGCAAGAATATATATAACTAGGTATAATACCCGGCGCTGCCCGGGTTTTCTTCAATGAGGCTGTTTGGATCAAGTGATATCTCCCTCTTTCTTTGAGGGAAATGCAAACCGTGTCTAAGTTAACCAATATGGCGACGTCCTGCGCGACTCATGAAATGAACAAATCTAGATTTAAAGAAACATAGAAACGAATATTTTTTTCCACCTTTTTTTAAGGGGTGCTAGGTATTTCAATCCTCCTCTCGAACTTCAAGTTATCTATTTCTGCCTGTTTCTGCTTCCAAAAATGCTTTAGCTGTGGAATTTCTTCGATGTATTTTAGGGACCCATAATTGATTTTAAAACAACCTAAACTATATCAATTTATGCAGTTGAATATAAAAAGACAATACGGAGAACTGAATTTTCATGCTTGACAAGATATAAATAAAAAGTTGAAATCAATGTTATTGCATGGATATCCAACTCAAAAGTAGGTCCGTCAAATAATTTCATATTCAATCTCCTGGGCTTCGTATATCTCTAAGCGAACTCAATATTCCAAAAATCGAGAGAATTCAATACAATTTTTAAAATTATTGATGTGACAGAAAACACCACTAAATTTCCGCATTTATACAATAGAATCGGCAATTTTAATACTGATTTCTAGGAGGAACACCCTTTTCCTGACCCTCAAAGTGATGATGATTACGACGTCTATTCAAAGAGCCTCATTACTGAGAGCATTGAAAATGTGGCAAAGCACTATAAAGGTATAAATTATTATTCATATAGTAACAGGATTAGAGAAGTAACAAACCATTGTAAAGGCATAAAACACGTCTGAAACGCTAGGGAACCACGGTAACCAAAGTAAACGTTCGGAAAGTGATTGTTGAGGCCCAAAAACCATTGTTGCCCGACTGTTTTTTGCCCGTTTGGGGCATTTTCCTTGCTCTGACGAAATTTTAAAGTAGCCTATCGTTCAAGTCGGGTCCCATTTGGTATATATGCAAAATTTGGCGATGATCGATCTAAAATTGCAGATTTGTATAGAGAACATACATAAACACACACAGACAGACAGACAGAAAATCAATTTTATATATATAGATAACATGTATTACAATAAATAATCTTGATAAATAACTTGAGAATAATAATTATTTTTGATAAGAATTTTCTCTAGTAGTTTATAATAGTAGTAGTCCTTTGAAAATATTCTCTGTCTCTCTTCCCGTCAAGATGGGAACATTGAAGTTCGTAGAGCACAATATTAAAGTTTGAAAGCAAGAAAATTAAACCAACAGAGCTGAATTGCACAACTTTTAAAGAAATGTGAGTTATACAGAATTTAAGTGCATGTGCATTGAAGAAAACAACAGTTCTGCATCTTCTTGGAATGAAAATGATGTATAAGAATATCTTCCTTTATCAATCAACTTTGGTTTAATTTCTTTTGTTGTGAACTTATTTCTGAAAATTTATCTAATTTTAAAATAATTTTTTATTGTTTTAATCTAAAGGATTCTAAAATCTGTATAACCAAACTTTTAAAACCTCTCATCATGACCAACTAAGTTGCCATTGGGGGTATTATACCAAAAATTTTGTTGTAAATGTTTCAGGCAATAAAAACTGATTTATATTTTACAATATAAATAAAATTAGTAAAAAAATGTAAGTTATTTAAAAGAAAAATTAATATTCTCGATTATTCTCCAATTTTTACATCCACGAGAATATTCTCACCTCACATCTCTAGTCAGATAAATGAAAAAAAGCAACCAAGCTTCATTTAATGTCTTCAAAGAAATGGGAAACTTTCAAATATTTCAAACAGATATTGACATTCCGCAACATTATATACATGCTCACAGAAATCTTTGCAGAATGTTAAGTGGAATAAAGCAATGTCTGAAGAAATAGACTCATTTAATGAAAGAAAAGTATGGGAGTTAGTACCTATGCCCAAAGAAAAGAGAATACTTGGAACGACATGGGTATACAATGTGAAAAAGGATGCTAAAGGAGATATTGCTAGATTTAAGGCAAGACTAGTAATTCTCGTATTCTTCAATGTATAGGATATGACTTTGAAGAAGCTTTCAGTCTAGTAGTTAACTTTACTGTAATTAGAGCTCTGATCGTATTATTTGTGATTATGCTCAGCTGGATGCATTTCCAATTGGATGTCAAGAATGTTTATTTGTACGGGAAATTGCACGAGGAGATTTATGTACAGCACCCTCCAAGATTCATAGTGGAAAGTAAAGAGCAGTCTGTGTACAAACTGAATAGAGCGATTATATGGACTACATAAAAGTGGTAGAATGTGGTTTCAAGAACTGGAAGAGAAACTGAAAACTATTTGGTTTCAAAAATTCAAAAGTGCAAATTGTGTATATTGTATGAAAAATTATGCTGTAATGATTGTTGATAAGCTTTCATTATTTGTTGAAAATGAATATTACTTGAATATGGTAAAAGGTAAGATCAAATTATTTGATGTGAAAAAGTTAGGTCCATTGAATATATTGTTGGGAGTACAATTTGATGTGAATAAAAAAAATATTAGTTATTTATATATATAAAAAATTATACTCGGGTCAGTTTTTGATGAGAAAATATTGACCCCAAACTCAGAAGTCATTTTCGTAGCAGTGTTCGAGAAACTGGCATTATTAGTATGAGATATGTTCAAATCCCACTGAACCGATAATGTCAAAGCCAAGGCAAAGAAATCGAAAACATAATTGAATTTTATACCAGGTGGGCTAACGTCGATTGTACAGACTTCAGATGTGAGCATCAACAAGCCTTTCAAAGACTATTTGAGGGATTTGTGAATCGAATGGATGAGTTCCGATGATAAAGAAACCACAAAAAGTGGTGCCTTGAAGAAACTTGGTATTGGCCTAGTGTGTACCAATGGGTACATGAGGCACGAAATTCTGCTTCCACCAAAATTATCATCCGACCTTTCAAGGTGCAACAAGTTTTGAATCAAATACAATACAAATATACAAATACAAATGCAAATACAACGCCACAACAGGCAAAATGCCCAACGAGGTGGCTGATAAAAAGATGCCCATAAAAATATGGATGTCATAAATTTCAAAAATACAGCAACCCAATTAAAAATGCAATTAACACCAAATGCAATTATCAACAATGTGATGAACTGAACTGAAGATCATATCCTCTTTGAAAATGACAATAGCTATGAGACAGCCCAGGTGAAGATAAAAATGAAGGTGCCACACCCTACGATCTGATGGATTACAATGAGCTTGGAGACTCAGAAGAAACAGATGAAAAAGTTTAAATCATTTTCTATTGTAAATTTCCGTAAGCTATTCATTTTGGACGAAAATGTAAAAAAAACATTTTTCCTCTGAAATGCAGTTTTCTTAGGGTCGGCTTATAAACGGTTTTTCAATTTATTGAGGTTTTGGTGGTCCTGAAGTGGGGGTTGGCTTATACACGAGTATATACGGTAATAACAGATTATTTATTACATTAAAAGTGGAGATACATTAACTAAGTACTGGAGTGAAAATGCCTGAACTGCTTACTCTATGGAGAAACAAAAATGTTGTGTTTACAAAAGCGCAAGTATATTTATGAATAGACGTCATAATCATCATCACTTTGAGAGACAAACACAGGATGATCCCCATAGAAATCAATGTTAAATTTACGATTTTAAAGTAGAAGTGTGGAAATTAGGTGGGATTTTCTGCCACATTAATGACTTTAACAATTGAACCAAATTCTTCATTTTCGAAATATTGAGTTCGCTTACAGGTGCAGAGCCCAGAAAATTAGGTATAAAATAATTAACCGGACCTATTTTTGAGTTGGATATATTCATGCAATAACATTGATTTTAACTTTTTATTCACTTCATTTCAAGTGCAAAAATGAAAATGAATGTCTCCATATTCTCTTATAATATACAACTGCATCAATACATATAGGTTAGGATGTTTTTAAATAAATTATGGGCCCCCATAAATTACATTGAAGAAATTCAGCAGCTTTATTCAAGCATTTTTTGAAGCAAAAGCAGGAAGATCAATAAATCAAACTTCAAGAAAATTTTCAAAATACCTAGAGCCCATCAAAAAGAAAAAAAAAAAGATTCATTTTTACATTTCTTTCATTTAGATTTGTTTCTTTCACAAGTTGAGCAGGAAGTCGCCATATTTGTTACATTGTAAGTCCCTGAAGAAAGAGGGAAATATCACATGATCCAAAAAGCCTCATTACAGCGTCTGCTTGGTGAAATTGTTTGGTCAGATAGCAATGTGGTATAGAAAATTCACCTACTTCTGTCATGTACTGTAATACAAAAAAAGCTATGACTATTCCAAGAATTATGTAGAAAAGATGCAAACAAACATATGGATACGATATATCCATTATGTTAAAGATTTCATTGGAAAAGGTGTCATTAGAATAGTAAAAATTCAGACAGAATCTAACATTGCAGATATATTCATGAAGCCATTGGCAAAGATTCAACTTTCAGAAATTTCAAGATACCATTTTTGATTGTTAAAAGAAAAGAAATGATTTTGAATGATTTGACCAAAAATTGGAGGAAGTGTATAGATTGAAATTATATATTTATGTATTTTTGCTCAAATGAAGTATATATTATATTCATGGACGGAGATACGGGGAGGCCGCCCCCCCCCCCAGCGACAAAGGTTGAGTCGACTGATATGTATATATGAATTATCATCGTGCCCCCCACCCAGACTTTCAAGTCTATCTCTGCCTATGATTACATTTATGTTTATAATTTGTGTAATTATGAAGTTAGAGATAATATTTGTTTAATTTGAGTTTGTTTGAAGAGATGATATTGTACATATACATTTTTAGAAAGTGTCATCAGTATATGTAGATTAGCAATTATGTGACATCACTCATTATCCTCCTATCAGTGTAAGCCCAGGGGATTACGGGAAAATTTCCCTTTTTTTTATTGTAAACAAACAAATACACACACATACACATTACACAATACGGTACAATAACACACGAAAAGGAATACAAAAGGAAAAAAAACGTACACATATAACGAATATACACTATGTGACCCCAAGTTACACTAAGTCCTTCTGGGAAGCCAAAAAGACATTGCATTACATTTTTTCGCCGCCATTGTGAGCCGCCAAGTACACAGTATATAATTATAGAAAAACGTATAAGAAATTTAAGACATGATGTATAACAACAGTTCAATGTAAAATGACAATCCATATTTAGTGAAATTTAAACAAAATGATGCGAGTATGTTCTGGGTACAACATTAATACACATAAAAATATATAGTTTCAAGCAGTATGTAAAAAAAAAAAAAATTGTTAATTTTATATTTATCTAGCTTTTAATGAACAGTTTCAGAACATATAATTTTGAATGCTTTTTGCATATATGAAAATTTCATATTTGTGGTTAGTATTATTAGTAGTTGATTTTTTTGACTGAATGAATTCATAAATTTAGGAGCAGTAAATGAAATACTTTTGAAAAAGATGTTTTTTTTGTTTTTGGCACTTTAAAATCATGTTTGAATCTCGCTGCTGTTCTATTTGTTTTTCTCTGAAGCCAATTTTTATTTTTTGTCGCAAAGTTTATTGATTGGTAAATATATAATTGTCTAGTGTGTGACAGTTAATTTTCCTATCGTTTCCAGTATAGGCTTGTGTTAGCATATTTCTTACCTTGTAATATGTGTTACTTAGTTGCATGATATTAAAATGGTATGCTCCACCCCAGGCACAAAAACCGTAAGTTATAATTGAGAAAACCCATGAGTAAAAGATGTCTTTCAAAAAATCCTCCCCTATCAAATACTCAGGGGTGCAAGCGCCCCTCATCTATTTCGGAGCAGCAAATTTCATTTTTGGAGCAGAAATTTTGAAAATGGAGCAGAACTAAAAACAAACTATATCTGCAATATAAGGAGTAATTTTTCTGTGAAATGCCAAAAGTTTTGCCAAAAATGGTTGAAACAAATAATTCTAAATAAATTTCCTGCACAAATTAAAATCCATTTAAATTTTTTCTGAATTATCTTATCTGCCACTATTAAAACATGCATTACTGAAATGACAAATAAAAATGATTACTCTTTTCAAATTAAGCAACATGCATACTAAAAACCTAGGCAGCAAGAATTTCTGCTGCTTGAACACCAAAATCTTATTCATCCTGATATAGCAAAAAAAGTGCGTGCAGAATATAATACGGGTTTCTGTGAAAAAAAAAGCTTTCCACAGAATTTAAAGGAATTATTAAATTTAAAAGGAAAATGCAAAAAAAAAGAAAAATATAAATACCTCATTTACACTATGTCCATAAATTAAGGATAATGCCAGCTCCGGCAAATAAAGGTTCGGAACAAAACAAACGTTACTTATTCATAAAGCCCATTTATTAAACAAAAGATAAAGAACAAAAACAATGGTGTATGTATGATACCATTCATAAAAACTACGATTTTTGCTCCCTGGAGCAATTGTAAAAAAATATCTCCTTTCAAAAACTTACTATTACATGGTTGGTATGATGGTTAATACGTTGTATGTCTCCCATGCGAAGTTCCGGTACACATGTAGGAGGTGGTTGACGGGCTGCAACTCATCGGCCAAGCATGTTCCACACATGCTCTATCGGATTCAAGTCAGGTGAGAATGCTGGTCATTCCATACGGGTTATATCCTCAGATTCAAGGCATTCGTTTACGATGTTTGCTCGGTGAGGATGGGCGTTGTCATCCATAAACACAAATTCTGCGCCCATGGCACCCCTAAACAAACGTACATGTTGTTCCAGAATGATGTCCCGATAAATTTGGGCTTTCATGGTTCCGGTTTGAACATGCAGATCTGTTCTGGAACCCAGTATAATTCCACCCCAAACGAGCAATGCTGCACCACCGTAACGGTGTTGTTCAATGATGTTGTTTTGGTAGTAACGGGTACCTGGCGTTCTCCATATGAAAGTCCGACGTGAATCAGACTGCAAGCTAAACCTGGACTCGTCGGAAAACATCACACAAGCCCACTGTGACGATGTCCACATTGCATGTGCTCTACTCCAGGCTAATTGCTGCCAACAGTGAGTTGCCGTGAGCGGAACACATCTGACAGGCCTGCGAGCACATAGACCAATATCTCCTAAATGTCTGTACACGATTTGCCTTGAAACTGTGGTACCCGTGGCTGCAGATAGCTGATGAGACAGGTTGGATGTTGTGCTCCGTCCGCTAATTTTGGCAGTTACTGCCAAATACTGGTCTTCATTCGGAGTTGTAAGTCGAGGGCGACCTGTACTGTAACGTCTACTGACATTTATGATGGTCACCATCATTTCTACTGACTTCCGTTATCTTGGAATCGTTGCCAAAGCCTAGAGATGACACTTTGGGCAATTCTAGGTTCCTCGGATACTTCCATCTGAGTACGCCCACATTCCAGGTGGCCGATAATTCTACCACGTAAAAAATCATCCCCATGCGTCCTCTGTGTCGTAACTATTCGCTTATGGCACTGAGCACCTTACAGAACTCTTGTCAACAATTTCACTTCTTTGCCACCATTCCTTATATACCCCCCCCCTCTTACACTCTCGTTATTGTGATGTACTATCAGCATCATCTGGTGGCTTCCTGAAATTTGCATATCATTCTTGCAGATGTGTGTGATAATTTTACATGTGAAATTTTTACTTTAGATTTCGATTTCCGTGTGATTCTGAATTATCCTTAATTTATGGACATGAGTGTACACTCAACCTAATAACACGTTGATAGATTATGAATCACGAGTCGCTTTCAGAAGTTCGGCATCTCAATGACGATTTTTTTCCAATTTTTTATGCCCTTGAACATAAGAATTTTGTATCTCTTATTCCATTAAAGCATAGGATGGACAGATTTTTCAATGTTCGAACAGACTTTTATTTATTTGTTAAAAATTAACTCTGCATTACCATGTGGTAAAGATAAAAAAGCCTTCACCAAAATTGGCAAAATTTTGAACTTTGGGCTGCTTTCAAGGTTACAAAGTTTGAATATGTCTGCCCAATATCTATCTATTCTCTGAACTGATTTCACTTCTTGTAATTCTTTGCATTTTAGTGCAACTCATTCATCACACATAATTAATAGTTCTGTTGGTGATACAATGTTAAGCAACATCCCAGCAATACGTGAGGGAGTAATGTACTATCCCAGCAATGCACGAGAGGGAGTGCAAAAAACAAGAAAGGGTGCAAACGTTTCATTCTCTCCAACAAAATGTTTTGGAAAGAGAGGACATTAATATAAAAAGGGTATCTCATAGAAGTTATGTAAAATAAACACATGCTCCTAGTACAAACTCCTTCCTTTGACTATTGTTAAGTGCATGCCCCTCCCCCCACCAATGCAGTGGAGGACCGTGCGGCCATATTGGGCGCCGCTCTAGGAAGGGGAGGGGCAAATGGAGTTGAAAGGGTGAAAAACCTTTGTTGACCAAAAAAAACGCCGTCAGTAGCGCCAAAAATAGATTCCGCATAAGTAGAAATTTTTTTCCTCGAGCCGCCCCTGTTCACCAAATCCGGATTTTCGCAATGTGAAATTGTCATGATCGGCAACCGCCAACGATAACCACACGACCGCATAGTAGCTAGATGACAAAACTATGAATATTTTAGCTGGGGTTTTTACAGATCCCATTTTTTCCCAATATGATCTTCGAAAAATGTCGGTAATTTAAACAAGTAAACCAATCCTCTTTTCGATGTATGCCGTCTTTGAACGCAAGGTTGGCAGCAGCGAAATTACCGTTATTTTCAGTATATCACCCGCAGGAGAAAAAACGGTCTCAGAAATCGGAAAATTCGGCATATTCATTCAGGGACTTCGATAGCCCGCCGGTTAACCAATAACAGTATAGGACTTTATACTTCAAGGTAGTAGAACTACTTTCCAAGGTCACGAGATAACGCGATTGTGGTAGATGATGGGAAATGAAAAAAATTGAAGTTTCCCCTTCCGTATCTTTTTCCTAGTGTCGGAAAGAACGCGTCCCGTAAACAAATGTTTCATGCTTTTTTCTAAATCCCGGGTATTTGACGCACTACAGTGCATTAGCGGTATCTCCACGAACCACAAACAAGAATTGGCGCAAATGCGCAGGGATTCGGTACATCACGTAGCAAGAGAACCGCTTAGGCGCAGTTTGGCGCAGCTCTTGCACCCCTGATTATACTTGAGCTTGTACAAAAGAGCTGTGTAAAATCAAATTTTTTTTGCTATTTTATCGCAATGGGTATTCCATTTCAAGTCATCCAGTGTATGGTTACCCCTAAGTATTTGTATTCATACACTCCTTGGATTCCTTGGCAGGTGCAGTTTTGTTGTGCTTGAGGATGACAGATATGAATTTTAATGGGGATTTCTGTGTCAGAATTTAAGCACGTTCAATTCAAGTTTGTTTGCAACCATCCACTGATTAATACGTCTCAGATCATCCTGTCTTTGTTATTAAAGTTGCTATGCCGTCATCCTCTATGTACAGAGCAGTGTCATCGGCAAATGAAATTAATTGACCGTTTAGTTTGTTTACAGAAGTCGTTTATGTAAATGAGAAATAATGTGGGACCCAAAACAGATCCCTGGGACCCCTTTTCGAACCTGGAGATAACTACTCATTTTCCGATTTATAACTACTGCTTGTTGTCTGTCAAAGTAATATGTTTTGAACCATTCCAATATTCTTCCTCGTATACCAGCTCTATGTAATTTTTCTGTTAATACAGTCAAATCCACATTATCAAATGCTTGTTTTAGGTCTAAATAAACAATAAGAGTATTTACTGTTATTGTAGCCGGAATTTAAATAGTGACAGATTTTGATTATAGCCATTTATGCGTTTTTATTTTTCCGAACCGAATTGATTCGGGACCAAATAATTGTTATGGTTCAAAAAACCTATTAGTTGTTGATTTATAAATTTTTTGATTATTTTAGAGAAAACTGGAAGAACAGATATAATAATATTTTTTCATAGTAGATCCATAGATCAGTAGTTGATTGTGTATTTGAGAGGTAGGAGGTTCAGTAGAACATAGTCTGACTATTTTTATTAGCATTTATTATCTTAATATATTATCTGGCTTACCTCGTGCACTTTATACATTGAACGACCAGACACACCCTGCTTCCCATCTCAGAGAGATATTGAAGCTCTCCCTGGGGATGGGTATATCCGGAAATTTATTAATTTATGTCAAAATAACAAACAACGATATACATATATACAATAAAGAATCTGGAGTAAAAATTGTGATCATAGCATATCATCCACAGATAATTAGTCTGTAATCGTAATAGTCCTTATATAAATAATCAAAGAATAATTTTTGTCTTGTATTGATAGAATCTGGAACTGAGTTTATTCAATCTAGAATATACCAATCTCAGCAATCAACTGTAATAAGATATAAATTGACGTCTATATGGCCAGCATCTACATTTCATTCACACCCGCCAGAAAAAAATGGAACAGTTGACACTTGGGCGTAAATTTTATTGATTATTAGGTGTCGGTGAAACAACCAATGCTTTTCTTCTTGGCCAAAAAGTATACTTTTTGATAGGTAACCATGTTACCTCTCTTGTTGGCTTGTAAGACGGGTCCTCTGAGCGCGAATGCTGTACCTTTGATCCCGCAGCTCGCGTCTTATTGTGGAGTAGATGTAGGTGGTGGTCCAGGAATCGAATCAACCTCTGCAAACGTTGAAAGTTCAGAGGCCTGTTTAGAATTCTTATCTTCCAAATCAGTATTCTGGACTCTGGCAGTTGGCCAAAGTGGGAGTATCTCGTCTGGGGACATGTGGTGATGTAGTGCCATAGGGAACCATTTGAACCGCAGATGCATACGCTGTTACTAGAACGTTTAAAACGCAGAAGATACACCGGAAAAGGGCCATGCTCGGTAATAGCGATTGTTTTCTCTCTAGGTCATACGCTCAAATGCCAATGAACTTGATTGTATCTTGTGGGCGTCCTTTGCTGCACATGCATTCCAATTGGTCTGCCACTCCTGCAACACATCCTCTCTAAGCCCCAATGGACCAAACTCCTTGGCCAAAGGTGGTCGTCTTGAGACGGAAGTTTTGTGGCCTCCTTGGCAAGTTTGTCGGCTCTATTTCATTGCCAAAGATGCCTGCGTGGGTTTTAACCCAGGCCAATCGGATTCTCGTATTGACGCATAAAATTCGACGTATCTCTCGTACATTATGATGCACAGAACATGGGTTTTTGATTGATAACAGGCCCGAAGCGCCGTCTGAGAGGATCAGCACTGGTTTCGATAAGGTGTGTGCCCTTGAAACGACATTTAGAATCACATATATTTCAGCTTGAAAAACACTGTTTTCCTTTGCGCGCCGCCTGCTCCATAGTTCTTCGATGGATTCATCTTGTTTTATAACTAGATAAGCGCACCCTGTACCGTCAGAAGACTTCGAGCCATCTGTATAGATCTTTACTGTTCCAGGAGCCAGCTTAATCCATTCAGCACCAGACAGCACGACCTGATTTGCGTCGATGTCCAAGCTGGGATGCATGAGCCACACCTTGTGTTGCTTTTCAAAAGACTGCGCTTGCAGTGACCCAGTATTGGTGACAACATCTTCATCCAAATGAAGAACGCTGGTCTTGCAGGCTTCATATTCCATATAACTGCTCAGCCTCGGATTCCCTGTGGCAACATATATGACTTCATTTGCAGTGGTGGAGTAGGCCCCGGATACATACAACAGGAACGGGTGCTGGGCTATGTCCAGAACTCTCCTATGTGTTTGCGTAGGGTACCGAAACCAAGAGGCGCATCCAAAGGAAAGCTGGTGATGCACAATTGATCTGTATAAAACATTCCTAAAATTCTGCTGGAGCCCCCATTGTGGTCCGGCCACTCTACGAAGGAGTTGGAGGGTACCGTGTACCTGCAACGTATGTCTTTATCTGCCAAGGAACAAAACAGTTTTGAACAACTATTTATTTCTATTATTACAAATTAAAACATCTTAGTTAATACATCAATTGAAGGGCAAACCCTTCACTAGTAGGAAAATCGCAAAGTATACTTATAGTGAAACGACTAGGGCGGAAGTGACACTCAGCTATGGTCTTCAAGAAACGATGCTCGACCACAGATGTCAGTAGAATCACACAGAGTTCAGCGACGAACCCAAGGCGTCGACGAGGCGGCGGAATCAAATCACGGACGTCGACAGAACCACACTTGGTCTTCACCGATCAAGCAGTAGAAGTCAGATGACGGATATCGTGACGAACCCAGGGCGTAGATGAGGCGATACTAGATCACGAACACCGGTAGAACCACACAAGGTATTCAGCGATCAAGTGGTGGAGTCCAGATAACGTATATCTCGACGAACCCAGGGCGTTGACGAAGAGGCGTCATTAGATCGCGGACATCGGCGTGCTACACGTGGATTTCGGCGTTCAAGCGGTGGAGTCCGATGGTGGACGTCGTGACGAAAGGGTAGCATCAGATTGCAGCGTCATACGAGGAAACTATCAGATCACTGCTATTGACCATGCCAGCCAACGCCAGATAGCAGTCGGCAAGATCTACGAAGGCATTAAGATCGAGAACGGACACCAGCAGACATCCCTGAACGGCATTCTTGGAGAGCAACTGACGGGAACTTGCGTGACGGGAACATCGGACCAGCCGAGTTGTTCGGATGATTAGCGATTCTAGCGCTATATGAGACTGAAGGCCGATTTGAAGCACGGACGTGATTATATATAGCTCCCAAATCACTAAGCATGCAAATGAGGAGTAACGCACATGCGCCCCCATCGACATCGGCGTTCCAAGCGGCAAGTTTGGAAACTAGTTTCCCTTTCTTCCTAAAACAGTTCGTGACACGTCGGCACCAAAAACGTCCGTAAGTAACAAGTTTGTTTAGTCGACAGGAAATAATTATAAACATACAGTATATGATAGACATAACACAAACTCAATAACAAAACATAACACATGCACTACCATTACATCAGGGGCAAAGGTCAGGCGAGCGTCAATAAGGCTATGTTACATACCTTGTCTACTTGCTTAGCCATATGTGTCATAAAACTGAGCTTGTCATCTATGTACACCTCTAGATATTTAATTACTTTGGAAGGCCAAATCCTTAAACCATTAACCACGATCTTCTTGGGATGAAGCCAGAGAAACATGGTTTTCTCCACTTCCATCTGCAGCTCATTATTACTCAACCATTTCGACAGAGACATGAATGCATTCTGAGCTGTCAGAGTTATGTCATCGTGGTCGTTTCTCGATATTACAAATATGAGATCATCTGCGAATGCTTGTATGTAGACATGAGGACCCCAGTTAAGTTGTAACAGCGTATCAAGCACCAGCGTCCACAGTAAAGGACCACTGCAGGATCCTTGTGGGCATCCTTGACGCTGCTCTTTTGTTGCTACACCTCCATCAGTAGTCATTGCAAACGGTCTTGTAACGGTCTTGCAACATATTCTCCACGATACTTACTAAAGACCACGGAAGTGGCGTTCGATGTAACTGGTTTATGAGTACGTGGCGTAGGGAGTCGAAAGCATCATGTATGTCCACAGACACGACAGCTGTTTGAAGACAATGGCCGTGTTTGTGTCTGATGACACAAAGAAGAGCCTCAATGGCCTTTTCCACTGAATTTCCAGCGTGGAAACCAAACTGGTTTTCAGAAACAGAAGAATCTTCCCTTTTTTGAAATGGTGAGGAAATACCAATATGTCTAGCATTTTATTGAAAATGAAGGTAAAGACTTCAGAATATTCTTCAAAAAGTTTCTTCAGAATCGGGATGTTGATAATGTCACAGCCTGGTGCACTTCTATTCTTGAGATTATTCACTATGTGAGCTATCTCTGATGTCGTAATTGGTAAATCATGTTTGAATACGCCACTTCGTCTCTGCACTAAAGCAATTCGTTCTACTTTATCTGGATATATAACATTCAGCTGGTATTCTGCTGCCTCAAGAATGGTTGAGTTGAACATACCATTGAAACTCATCCTCACTTAAGGCGGTATACGTTTGTATTTAAATATTGAACAATATGCTCCACCGTAAAGACTGCTTTCCTCGGCACAAAACTTTGTCCAACTGGTGATTTTAGCCCTTTCAACCGAACGCTTGTATACCCCTGTAACATTACCATTAAGTCCCCGCAGAAATCATCCTTATCCTAGTCATTATGATAGATTTTAGTTTGTTTTACCTTTTTGTCTCCGGGATAGATTGGCGGGATCGTGTGCCTGCCGATCGGCCGCCGTCTTATGTTTGGTTGCCAGATTCAGTATTATATTTTTTACAATATTTCCTTTTATCTCATGAAGTTATGTAAATCAGACGCAAGCTCAATATCACACCTTCAACCTTGTGATTGGTTCTTTCATGAAACATTGTGGGAACGCTCCTGTATAAAAACCAGACAGATCTGTACGAACACCTACTTCTTCCGACTAACTTCCTGTCTTCATCACTCAGGCCTCACGCCCTGTTGAGGTGTGATCCAGATCCTCTCTCAAAACAATGAGTTAAAATTGGAAAAGTGTGCCTTTGACACCTCACCCGTCTGACTTCATGTGATAATCCAACGTCGTCGTCATCCCGTCGCCTGTGGATTGGTTAGTGGCCAGACCGGCTACCCATGGACGTTCATCTCCAATTTCCTACGCACTGGCTGAGCTGTGGCCTCAACGCGTGTTTCGAGACACCAAACCCGTCTGAACCTGGTGTTGGGGAGTCTTTTGCCATGAAATCGACATCTTGGAATGTCTTGTGGACGATGTGAACTAATACGTGAATACCTGGACATGGCGGTGAGATCGTTCTGTTTTATTGTTTTGTTGTAATACTGAGAGAAAAGGTTAAATGTAATAATTGTTTGTTAAAATGTTATACTAATAATTAACTGATAATTGAATAAATATTTATAGTTTAATTAAAGTCTTGTTTCATTCATTATTGTCATCCATCCAATGGTTAATGAGGTAAAAATGATAAAGAACCGGGAAATGCAAGATAAACGTTGCACCGCCCTTGCTTTCTTGTATTGCGTTCTAGCTATATTTCTGTCCTCTTTGGCCTTTAGAAATCTCTGTTCCAGTGCCCGAACCTTTCTTCTTTCAATGGCAAACTGCTGGGTACACCAGCTTGGAAGACGATTTGGTCTCGTTTGGACGTACCCAAAGAGTATCTGTGCATTTTTCATGTAATTAAAACATGAAATTGTCGATGGTATTATTTACATAGTCTTCCGATGAAACCGTCCCAATTTGCTTAAGGAGCATGTTGAACAGCGGCCTTGTAACTGCTGTCAGCTTGCGCAGCCTCCTAGTTGTTGTTCTATAACGACCTTGTGTGATTGAACCACACTCTGCACGCAAGAACAAGTGAATATACTTATGCGAACTGCGGGAATCTTCCTCACCAATGGACCAAGTGACATTCTGAAATAGCGACGGAGAGGTCGTGAAAGTCAGGTCCGGCCAGCCGCGACCATCTGCCAACTCATATGTAGGTCCTGTGCGGCTAGTGTTGAAAAGGAACATATTACATCCACTGAGGAAGTCTTGTAGTTTTCTTCCTCTGACGTTTGTGTCTTTATAGCCCCCGAGAGACGAATAACAATTTCGATCTGTGAATTTCGACTTCTGGGGAGGATTGGCAGACATCTTACAGTTCCCTGATGGCCTCTTCGATGTCTTCGTAAGGTGACTTGCACGCACTAACCAGAATAAGCTGTTTGCTCACTGTACTGATTTGCACAGCCACGAAATGCCTCCCCTACTCGAAAAGTAGCTGGGAGGATGCGTGTTGATGGAACTAAGATAGCGCTCTTACCATCCAAGGATGTCCAGGTCGACCATCGTTGTGGCAAGCCACCCAAGCAACCACCTTTGCTGCTCTTGAACAAGCACGATATCTACTTTATTCCCTATGGAAAACTTCACCAAATGATATGCGTGCACTTTATACAAGAAATACACATGTTATTCACCGACATTACTCTGCTGTAAGTCATTGGACTGGAAATGAACTCAAGCAAAGCCTTCCCCCAATTTGAAAAGACTGCACAACCTGGACTCTATGTTGTGTGGTGCTTTGCCAAAAGTAAAAAAAGGTGCACAAATATACTGTTTCCACTCCAGGGCAAATAGAAATGCTAGATGCTCGTTTCAAGCATGTCCACATCTATATCATTGGTCCACTTCCGTCATCGCAAGTTTACACATATTGCCTCACCTACATCAAGCATTCAGCACATCAGGACACCTTAACATCCGCAAGCTAATGGTATGATAGAAAGAGCAACAACTGAAAGCAATTCTGATAGCCTAAATCAAACATGAATTGGGGGCCCAGCATCTCCACCCATGATCCTGCTACAAAGAAGACCTCAAAGCCACACCAGCACAACTCCTATATGGCACAGAGCTCTGATTGCCTGGCGATCTGATCACCAACAGTCGCAACAACATACCGTGTCCCACAGAATTCGTCTCCATTCTAAGGAACCACATGCTACACCCAACTCCTGCAACGACGCATGGTGAAAAGAGACTCTACGTACATTCGGAACTACTACTAAACCACACATGCACCCCATCCATATTCCTTTGTGGAATTTCTAACGAATTGGCACATGTTGCAATGTGAGTGTCCATGTTGTGAACCTAACGTGAAGCTTGTTTCTGCATAATGCTTGTGATAGTGATGCCATCTACCACATATTCTTCGAATTATGAGTGAAGTGTAATGTTTGATGATTTCACCGTTGTAGGCCTGTTGTAGACTGTGGTGCTCCCCGCATGGTGGCACTGGAGTATCTCGAGAAGATGCTTATCATTATGAAATGAAATGCTTATCATGAATTATCATTTCATTTCTCCTGATGGCAACACCACAAAAGTTGCGAGTCAAAGCTGTCTGGCTTGGGGTATTTTTATGTTTATGTTATGCCACTCACCGATACACGTGTCTCGGTCGTCCCCGTGCACATGCTGTATTTTTCTCTTTCAGTATTTGTTTCTACGATGTAAATATATTATGGGTTGTAAATAGTTGTATACAAAATGAAACAATCTAAAGAATTCACAAAACCAGCACAGTTTAGTGAAATTGGAGATAATAAAAAAAAGGTACAATTAACATAGGAAGTAATCAGAACACTGGAAGCGCTTCAGAATTATAAAATAAGTCGCGGTATGTGTGGTGGTGATGGGTTGTAAAACAACTTTAATATGCTAAGCTTAGGAGTTTGTACCATTATAGTCTCTCTCAAAAATCAGATTTATCAAGGTTACTTGATTTAAAGTATTTAAATGAGAGCTCAAAATTTTTGAAAAACTACAATCACTAGCAGATTTCAGTTTCGTCATTGGACAGATTAATTGAAAGCTAGCACATCAGCAGATTAGGCCTTCATTGGAAATGAGTACATTACACTGGAAAATGAAATCCAGGCTGGTCATGTTGCGTAAGTTAAATTTCCATCAACTTTTGATGGACAATGAATACTCTTCACCTACCACTCTTTCCCTTGAGTCCCCCATTTATCTCTTCCTCTTTTTCCTTTTTGCTGCCCTAAATTTTTTTTTTCTTTCAGAAATTCACATTGGTTTTTTTAGTCTTTCATACTTCGCTGTAGGCCCGCAACTAGGCCAGGACAACCGGGGCACTGTCCTAGGGTCCTGAGCCAAATCAGAGCCACAAAAAAATTTACACTTATTTTGCATAATAATAAGCTTTTGGGGGCACCCTAAGGAAAAAGTCTGCCCCATGGCCCTGAGAAGACATGCTATAGAACTGCTTTGCTGGAATTTTCAAATTTTGAGACATGTTTCCCTGGAAAGAGAAAATTTGTCACACACTTTTTTTTAAAAGCTACACAGTAATAAGTTTTTTTTAGAAATACCTCAACTATAAAAAAAAAGAGGCATGCAAATTTTTGCAGCTCGAGAGAATCATGCTGGGATGGAAGAGATCTACACAACATTATCAGTCTGGTGGCAGAGTCCTGCCGTTCATTCATTCAGCTGTGAATTCCTTTACATCATTAATGACATACATCAAGAACAAACAACTTACACGTCTTTCACCCTATCATTCAACTTTGTGAGACCCATATATTCACACAATTCTTGGAAAAGTATCTTGATGAAGATTCTACTTGAGGAAGTTGTATCTTCTTCATTCAATTTTATGCATGATAACACCTATTGAAAATTTCAAGAAAAAAATGTATGAGCATCACTATATCATAATTAACATTAGAACCACAGACCCGTCATTTTGACAGCAAAGATTTGATATGCGATTACACACTTAAATGGTTAATCTGAGGTTATTGAAACTTCATGACTTCTCTCATCTTGTTGAGGAATTAATTTTGCACCTTTCAAAACCACACTTTTGAAGAAGCTTGTCAGTATGCACTATTTGATCAACATGGCATTTTTATGGTGTTTGCTGCTTTTATTGCATTGGTGTGAGTAACAAGAGTAGCATTTTCTGTGGGACATAAAAATGACAGTCACACAAGAAAGAGCTTCATTCTTCACGGTATTGGAACTTTCTGCTCTGCTCACCAATAATGATACTCTTCTAAGCTACTATATTCTTTTGTTTGAAAATCCTAGATATATTCCTCAACTGTTGAACATCAAACCTGACGGACAAATGTTGCCATGTAAGATATGTTGTATATTCAGTACAGCGGTGGATAATTAGGGAAAAACGAGCTGAAATTTCTGTTAACTGCTGATTTTGAAATCACTAGATCCCATATTGTTGGTAAGCAATGAGTTGAAATTGTCGCAAGACAAATAATTAAAACTTTACTATGCAATATTACTACTATGTGTGCCATACATGTTTTCAACTGAATGAAAAACACTATTGGCATTAAAAAACTGTCCTACATATGCACTGTACAATGCTTGGGATTTCATTTCTCATTTTGCGTGGGTGGTTTCTCCAAAAATTTCTCAACCGTTCTTCAAACCTTGTTGGTAGACAGTTAAGTGCAAATGAAGCCATAAATCGCAAGAGCTCAAAGAACCATAATCAAACTCATTACAAAACAGAAAAATTAGTCTTTCAGATAGTGAGTCATTTCCTTTAAAAAAAAAAACATACATGAGCAAGGATTTAATGCAAAAATAAGTTGAAGAGAGTGAATATATGTTGTTTTGAGAAGATTTTGTTAAAGAAAAATAATATACAGGTATCCCTCACTTTACGCAATACAGCTACATGATTTTGAAAAATTAATTTTAGAAATTTTGACTTGCAAAATTTAGTCTGTGGTTTGATTTTATTCCTCAAAATGGGCTTGAAAAATTAGATTAAAATGATAACAAAAACATAATTAAAATAACGAAATTCATTTGATTTTGTTGATGAGACAAATATGGGAGAAACAGCCATTTTAAATAAGATTGAGTCAATAAAATCTCAACATTTTGCTTCATTTCATGAATTGAACAGTTTCCTTTATTTTTAATCAATTACATTCATGTCATGGTATTTTATCATGAACACAAGCTGTTTTTAATGCTTTTTTTTTTTTGAAAATTTACAAAAAATTATCTAAGATATGTAGAACTTTATACCAGCATAGGATAGCACATACATTGAAGAACATGTGTAAAAAATTTGGAATAAATTGATGGTTAAATAGTATATTTAATGATATTTCTTTATGGTTAAATAGTATTTTAATGATATTTCTATTAGAGTATAGTTTTTCACTATGTTAAAAGGTATGACACCTCGTAAAAGAACTATTCAATTAAAAGAAACTTGCTTCTATAAAACAATCTTAATTGCATTGAATAGTTTTTTAAATTTGAAGTATTTTCGAAAAAGTATAAAAGTGTGTGTGTGTGCATGCATTTTGATTAAAAGTATGAAAAAATGTTTTGCATTTCTCAGGAGATATACGTCTTTTTAATTTTGAAACTTTTAATATTTAAAAAAAAATTGATCTGATATGAAATATTTTCAACTAAAATTCTGAAAATAAAATGTTATTTATAAGAGTTCATAATTTACCATTTAAAATTAGAAACGAAAATTTATTTTATGGAAATTTTATAAATGAGTGCAATAAAAGTAAGACTTTTCATGTAAAATCCGATCAGAATATTGAAATGTTGTTTTCGAAGTTTCCCTCACAGATAAATAAATTTGAACGTTTACAAAAATTATATTTAGAGCAGCAACCAATTTCCCTTTGAATTAGAATTGATATGAATGTAGGGAATAAAAAATATTTTAATGACATTGTTGTTTTTTTTATTTTTGTACATTGCCTGTGTATCCTTATATTTTAAATACAAATTCTAATAAGTCATATTATATAAATAAAAAAAAATAAAAAGTTGCTGAACAGTCTATAATATTGCACAATATAATAACAGCAAATATATTGCCTGATTTTTCAAACATATTTGCTTGGGAGCAAAAAACATCTAGAAATACGTGTTGGCAGAGAATTTGTGAAACTGCTATTAAATTAAAGAATTAAATATAAATATATTCTCAGTGTTTTTTCCGTATACCATACTAGGAAATAATTATAATAAAAAAATTCAAATTCGCCATGAATTTTTCCTTCCAATTGTCAAAAAATACATGTTGGTTGTGAGTTTTGAATTTGAAGTGTGTACGCGGTAGGACACGGATTGCGACGTCCAGGGCCGCAACTAGAGGGGATGCAGGCGGATCTGGTGCCCCGGGTGCCAGACTAGAGGGGGAGCAAATTTCACTCTTTAACCTCTCCTTCAACATTATGGGGGCGCTAAAATGCATGCTGGCCCCGGCTGACAAAGCATCTACTTGCGGCCCTAGTGACGTCATGAAGATATGTTTCAGGCTTGTAGTATCTAGGAAGCTTTGGCCATTCTCGATCTTTCTGAAGATGACTCAAATGAAATATAAATTCATAGTTTTTCAGATGCTAGTCAAAGAGCTTACAGAGCAGCAGTGTACCTTAGAGGGGACTACATTTGCGTGAACCTGATTGCTTCTGAAAGCAGAGTTGCGCCACTGAAGAACCTTTCTCTACCAAGGTTGGACTTACTCGGAGCACTGCTCGCAGCAAGATTGAGAAAATCATGAGAAGGAAAAGACCATGTAAGACCTACTTCTATTCAGATTCAGATTCACAGATCGTGTTGCTCGGCTGAAGTTGGTTTTCTGTGGTTCCTAACTTCGAGATGCGAATACAAGCTGATCTCCCGATTAAAAAGTCTCGCTGCAGAGAGCAACAGGCCTACAATGGTAAAATCTTCAAATATCACACTTCACTCATGGTTCGAAAAATATGTGGCAGATGGCAGTACTATACAAGCATTACACAGAAACAAGCTTCACGTTAGGTTCACAACACGGACACGCATATCCCAACATGTACCAATTCGTTAGAAGTTCCACAGAGGAATATGGATGAGGTAAATGTGTGGTTTAGTAGATCATGCTGCTGTGGATAAAGGGTTCAGTAAAAAGATGGTTTTCACACGAATTTCGTCATTTGTCATTCGTCATTTCGAATTGTCACACGGTTTTCGACGAATGAATGAAATGCAAACTTTGACGGAAAAAGACTGTTGGCTTCATTGCCCTGAAAAAGACAACCCAGCCGCTTTGGTTGCCAGAGGCATCAGTGCTGACGCTCTTTTGTACAGTGACAGATGGTGGACCGGACAGAGATTCTTGATGGAAGAAGAGCTTGCTTATGAGGATTCACCACCTGTGTTTACCGAACTGTTTGAAAGACTCCAAAGAACTCAAAAAGGATTGAACAGTAATTTTGATGACATTAACTTGTCTTTGACTTTAACTACCAAGAGTTGTCTCATTGAGTATATCTTAAAAATTAGCATTAGTTACTTCACAATATTAAGGACATTGAGTTTTGTATTAAAATTTGCCTATAATTTGAGATCTTGTGATAAAAGAGTAAATAACGAGAAAGGAAATACAATTTTCTGAAAATCTCCTGATAAAAACTATTCAAAGAGTTGGAGTTGAGATTGAAAGGCTTAAAAGGAGAGAGGCTCTAAAGGATAACTCTAAGTTAGTTTCCTGAAACTGTTTCTTGGATGATGATGGTATTTTGAGAATTGTAGTGAAAGACAGAATTCCGATCTAAATGCCAACAATAAATTCCCCATGTTTTTGTCATCTAACCATCCTCTCACTATGATCATATTAAGATACTACTATGTAAAGTATTTGCATATTGGTAAACAGTCATTATTACATCGTGCGAGACAAAAGTTTTGGCCAATTAATGGTAGAAATCTTTGTAGAAAGTTAGTACATGAATGTCCTATTTGTTTCAAAAACAAACCTATACTGCAAAGTCAACTTATGGGTAGTTTGCCAGAAGAACGAAACAAATGGAGTAAAAGATAATGTAAAAATATGTACACTTGTACTGTTAAAAGATGAAAATTTACCAAGCACTCAATCAGAATCACCGAAGTGTTCCATGGCAATGATGAAAAGATTGAGTAAGAATTATTTTTGCATTTGTGTATAATATGTTCTAATGTATTCACATTATGTATCCATTCATTTCATTCATTTATCCAGGACATTATTCTTTATTGCAACATTAATTCTGTGTTGAGAAATTGTGTAATTGATTGTGCGATTGAAATCATGTAATTTCAATCGACAGGAGTGTTAAGACCGCCACACTGTGGCATGCGTCAAACCCACTGCGTGGGAGAAGAAAGAGTTGCTGCCTTAGCACGAGAGAAAGAGCATGGGTCTTCTGTCGCACTCTTGAGTTGTACTTTCTAATAGCGTAAGATAGAAGTTTTGTTAAGTTTTCAATGAGTTAGAACTTTATGCTGCGAGAGAATTTCTATATGGAACAAAATTTTGGGCACATAAAAAAATTTAAAATATTAAAATAAATGTTTTATACAAAACATAAAACACTTTAATCTACATAAAAGTGTTTTAATATTTAACGTATCTATCAGGTTAAAAAAACTATTATACAACATTGACAATACATTTTTGACTGTTTTAATACTGAGTTAGTTTCTGATGTCAAAACCTCCTATCACACATATTTTGAACAAACAGCTCAATTTTGTTCAGTGAAATGAACACAGGTAATTAGTAGTTTAGATAAAATGAGAGACTTTGTATGTCAAAAAATTCAAAATTGTAAATTATAATATTTTGTTTACATTATTGTAATAAATTAGTGTTTAAAAATAAAACATTGTAATGTGCATAAAAGTAAGTTTCTCATCATGTTATATACCATAGTTGTTAAGCCCGCAAAGCTGTGCCATGCGTCAAACCCTCCCACTGCATGGGAGAAGAAGAAAGTTGCTGCCTTAACATGAGAGAAAGCGCACGTGGCTTCAGTCCCTCTCTTGAGTTGTACGTTCCAATAGCGTAAAATTAAAGTTTTGTTAAGTTTTTAACCAGTGAGAACTTTATAGAAATACAGTTCACATGACGGAGCAGAGTCATTACAACTGTGTTCAAAATATTATACAAAAGCATTCATTTAAGGTTTTTGACACTTCAATTAATTATACTAGTATAGTTATCTATTTTAGTCTTTGTGCTTATTTTAAATGCACAAAGACTTAATTTAATACTTTGTGCAGTTTAAATGTCATTAACAGTATGCCCTTCCAATTCTGATACTTATATAACCCTAGTTCCGCAAGTGTGAATTGCCATAGTAGATTTTATTTCATAAGTGTTGGATTACTGTGTTAGGAGTTTATGATATTGTAGTTATTTAATTTATTTTAATACATTCCAAACTATTTGAAAATCAATCAACATACCAGCCATGATATTGCATCAGTGTACAAAAGATGGGAAAAGAACTTGGCCACATTCCGTAGCTTGTTTGTTTCAAATCTGTGGATTGTTTCATATGAAACTTTGAATATGTCTGTAAAAGGCTCAATATATATCTTATTCAGCTGACAAAAGCGCTATGAAGACAAGAAAGAAAAATAAAGGTAGAATAAACATATATTAGGTCCTCCATAGTATATGGAAAAATGCAAAAAACTTAAACCAGTAAAATAAAAAAATAATAATTCAAAATGCTAAAACACCTCCACCTTAAACAAATTTAATCTTACATAATTCCGGTTTCAGAATGAAATTTGCGCCCCCTTGGGTCTAGCGCCCGGGGCACAAAATCCGCCAGCACCCCCTAGTTGCGGCCCTGACGATAGGGAGAGGATAAAATTGTTTTGCAGACCAATTCAACACATGCGTTCAATTAACAATATTGAAGCTGTCAGTCTTTTTTTACTCATCGAAAAGAGAGCTGTTGATAGCATGCAATTAGTTTGCAGCTAAAATTCCGTGGCTGTTTTCTTGAATAGATATACAGTATACCTACCATATGAGGGGGAAAAAATCGTTTCTGTTGTACAGCAATACGGATTCCTATGCTGGACTTCCTATTGTATGTAATTTTTTTTTCCACTCAAAATGTCTGTCGGATGATCAGCTACATGTAGAGAATCGAACCATTCCTTGCCGCTCATGGAAGATTGAACTATTTATGTCAGACAGTAGTAATCACAAATTTTCTATATTTGAATAATGAAATGCTCCTATGTGAGCAAAAAAAACTCAAGACTTGTTTTTTCAAAGTTCAAAGGATTTCATAGTGACATATTGATGAACTAGATTCCACCCCACGTAAGTTTGCTTTTATCTAAATGACATTTTTTTGCCTTCTTTTGTGTAATCAACTGTAGAAAAACCATCCGCTGTCTTTTAACCTGGGAATGTTGCCAATAACTTTCAAGTTCAACTTTTAAATTCTAAAATTGTTGTGCAGATGTCGACACCTGGTTTTCGTATGGCCAAGTTCTGCATTTGACCCCATAAGGGTAGGGATGACATGGAAACAGCTCTGGGGCCTGGGAAAATTACCATAATTTTTTTGGGGTTTTTTCCAAGCTGTAAATTCACTACAGAAGAGCCCATGAAAAGTTTTGCTTGGGGCAGATGCGGATTAAAGTCAGTTGAGGCCCCGGACGCAAAAGTAAATACTCTGGAACCCTTAAATTAAATTAAAGCATAAAACTTGTGAAGAAATTAAATATGCTGAGTTACTTTTAAAGACGGTTGCAAAAAAAATATAATAAAAATAAATCTGTGAATATAAAGAGTATTGTTCGTGCAGAAAATCTTACAAATTTGTTTTTAATTTTCTTCTTTTTTTGTCATTTGTAAAATAATCGTACGAATCCTGAAGAGAGAGAAATATATATTAAAGTAAAAGGCAAAGTCATCATTGGATTAAATTTATCAAAAAATCATAAGTTCATGACCTTTCTTTGTTTTCTTCACATTCAGATAACTTTTAAGCATAATCCAAAAGTTAAAAAAAAAATTATGGGAGAATCAGGGCTAAATAAAAACTCTGCCATGACCTGGTCTCTTGAAAGTCGTATAAATGGGGTTCTCTCTCTCCACTGTATTACTATTTTTCTTCATTCCCCTCTCTTCGGATCTGGAAACCATCCAATGTCCGAATTTGAATAGTTTTGAGCTACTACACTGATGTTTATCTATCTATATTGCTCTAAAATAAAATGTTTTAACCCAGGCATCTGATGCCAACCCAGTAACTTTAGACCCTTTCTACTCCCAGGGTTCGTTTTCAACTAAATCGTTTTCATTTTAATGAGCATAAAAAAAAAAAATCAATCAATGGTTGTATCCTTTGCCTTGGCTATCCTCCACCTGTTATTTTTCTGACTTTTTATGCGAGCAAAAGACCTATTCCAGAGAAGTCAGTCCCTGGGAAACTTATCTACTCAGTTGAACTTTCCTTTTCCTTCTTGAAAAAAAAGATGTCATAGAAAATCTGTCTCACAAATGGCGAAATCCAATTCTTCCACTCCTTTCATATTGCTAGGGTTTGAAGTTGTAGCTGCTTCAGGAAAACAAGAAAAGGGCTTTGCCCCACCAGTGGTCATTTTGTATCTTCACTGAGGCAAATAGAAAGGCTAATGAGGCGAAATACCCACCAGTTAACATGTGAAAAAAAGATTGGATTCAAGAACCCCTGCATCATGTATTTGTTCACTTTCCGTTTTCAATGTAAGCTTCCCCAATATTCTGAAACATTATACTCAAATGTCCCGCAACTTTACTGTGTGGTGATGGTTGTCAATTTAAATTATCTGAGAACTTGAAACGCGAATCCAACTAAATCATCATCAATTCAATCATTGATTAAAAAACTGTAAAATACATAAGACAGAATTATTCGATTTCAAAATACGCATTAGCATGGTTTTAAAGAATTAATGATCAAAACGATCATTGATTGATGATTTAAATCCATTTTCCATCATTTTTTTTTATTGGTTTACAATAGAATTTCACAGTTTTATGTGAATATTATGAGGGGGCACAGGGCATCTGTCCCAGGGACATTTTGAATTCATTTTACCTTCATTATTTTCTTTCAACATTTTAATTTATTCAAAAAAATAATTTTAATTTTTGATTGTCTTGGGAAGGGCTGTCTAGAGCATCATGGGCCCCTGGGCCAAGTGATTTTTCTGAGATTCCACTTAGCAAATTCTCGAAAATTTGAACTAGTTCCCACTTTTTGTGAGGCCCAGTTGGACCCATAAGTTAAGACAGCACTGGTCTTGGGGCAGACACGGGACACCTATACCCCCTCCTGCAAAAGTAGGTTGAAGAACGGGTCATCGCAGAAATAAATTGATTAAAAAAATGGGACATTCTACTTTAAAAAAGAACGTATGGTCAGTGAAAAATATATGTAAATGGCCTGTACAGAGAAATGACTAGCATCCTTATAATTTGTGTCAATTGCATTTTTAATAGGGTTGCTGTATTTTTGAAATATATGACATCCATATTTTAATGGGCATCTTTTTATCAGCCGCCTCGTTGGGCATTTTGCCTGTTGTGGCGTTGTATTTGTAATTATCCATTGAGCAATACCAATCATTTTTGACTTGCGGCATCCCTGATTGTTTATATTGGGTGAGTACTTTTTTATTCTTGCATTCTTAGAAATGTATGTTTTTGCAAACTGCAGACTAATCAAACCAAGTTCGACAATCCTAGATAGCCTTGTCCAGCTGAGTGTAACCATATCAAAAAGATATTTCACATTAGAAGAAGCTGTAGGATATTTAGAAACTCTTTCAGATTCCGAATTAGAGGATGTAGATATATGCCAATTACGTGCTAATGAAAATGACCATGGATGAAGATGATATTGTTGAAAATGATCTAGTATCAATGGTGCCAACTGATGTACGTGAAATGCTATGTAATTTTGCAACAACGAGGATGAGGTGTTAGAAAACTCCTGAAATTTGTTCTTCAAAAGATGTAGGGCAGAAAAAAGAGAGAGTAAAACGTAAGTGTAACACTTGAATTTCAAGAAAAAGCAAAGCAGTTTGAGCAATCCAAAAAAAAAAAAAAAATATTCCACGGGATAAAAAAAGTTCTTTTTAGAATCCAAGCAAAAACTCAGCTCTGGATTCCATTGGAAAAGATTTGCCATATGACCATTATAGCATGTTGGATAGTTCACTCATGGCCATTATATTGTGTCTGCAATGCAAGGACGGTGTGCGGTTTGCCAAAAATGTGTATAAATGCTACCAATGTGACAGACGGGTCCATCAAATATATATGGTTTTTTTTCTTTTATTACTGACATTAGAAAACATTTTGAATTTTCTGCAATCACACATTATTATGTTAAAAAAGCTAGTATGTGTTTTGAATTTGAATTTGTAGTAGGAAGGAGAAAATTTTGTGTGATAACTGTACTCCAGAAATAAATAATCATGAGAATATAGGCGACACCACTTTCCGCTTTCACCTCTCTCCAAGTGCTAATGTTCCATTTATGGAACATCGTGAAAAAAAAAGAAAAAAAAATTTTTTATTCGAATTTCAAAGTTGACCTATGTATAGGAATGCAAAAGAACCCCCAAATCCCAAATTTCAAAACAATAAGTGACTTTGTTCATAGTTCGGCCTTCAAACAGTTGATATGTACCTAAAATCATTATAATAATTTTTTCACAAAATGAGTTATTATTTTTTAAATTGAAGATAACTTCAAAAATATCTTCCTCTCAGTTTCAATTAATGGTACTTCGCGCCTTTTATGTAAAAGCCGTCCAAATATAGATTTGTCTAATGTTTAACGTGTGACATTCTATTGACTATTGTTGTCAGAGTATTTATTTCTCTTTACTATATATTTGTTACTCTCTCTCCTTTCTCTCTGTCTCTAGTGATCTTATTTTATTATAAGTGTTATTTCATGCTTGTAGGTTTGTATTATATGTTCCACCTCAAGCACAAATTCTATATACTAATAATAAATAAATCCATAAAAATGCCCTTTTATGAAGTTTCTATCAATTACAATTTTTGCGTTTATATAGGAATGCTAATTTCTAAGATTCTATTTCTATAGATTCTAATTTTTTCAACTGTTTTTTCACATTGCAAAATCCATTTAAGATTCTTCTGTATTATCATTACTAAATAGTTATAGTCGTAAGCTCGTTAAATTTCTTGACAATTACACTGTAAGTTCAATTGGCACAAGCATGTGCATTCTTATGGGTCAGTTGCATGATTATGTATTTTGTTTTTTGAGTATTTATTCATTTTTATCAAATCAAATGTTAATCCTTATTAAATCCTCTTCAACATTGATTGTGTCATCTGCGATTGAAATTTACCGTTTAATCTCATTTTTCATAAATCACTAATATAAACAAGCTACAAGGATGGAAAAAGGAACAATCCATGCGAGACAACTTTCATTATTTTTTGGAATGCACTGATTTCAGTATTTATTATGACAGTATGTTACCTCTATCGTAATATGTTTCTCTATAGTAGTGGTTAAAAAAATTTTAAAGTCACAGAGCACTTTTTAAACAAAACGTTCATCACAAAGCATTTTTGTTCAAAAGGACACTGAAAATCGACATTCTGCCTGTGTCACTGACCATACGTCCCGATGTAAGCAAAAATGCCCCATTTTTGGAAAAGTAAATTAAAAAAAATTTCAACAAATAATTAACATAGCTCCCATATTCAGGCGCGGCAGTTAAATGGTGACAGATCCAAGTAGTGGATCACCAGGGAGGGAAAATAAAATCATTTTAACAGGAAAACCAAAGTATGAATAGGGAATCAGAAGATAAGTGACTGAGAGAGGAGAGAGAATCTAATTTGCTTTAAATTTGATCAGAAGATATTGAAAGTGCTAAGAATTTTTTAACGAATGTAAAATCAATCAGAAGAGAATTTATAGATTGATTTATTATAAAATATTTAAATGTGTGCCTCCAACTGTTAATTTAAAGTGAATCCTTATTATAACGTTTTTTAAAAACCATCATAAAAAACAATGTTGTAAATAGGAAAGCACTTTAAATGGGAAATCTTGATGAGAATTACTTATTGCTAGGACCACAAAAATAAGTTGTACCAAGTGGGAAAAAGTTCTAAACGGGAGAAACGCTATAAGCGGGATCAACTGTATGTTTCAGATTTATTACATGTGTGTAATTCCATATGTTAAATTCTCAGTGCTAATGAGCTTCTTTGGAAGCTTTTTCTACTAGCAGACAATGAAAGTGAATGAACCTTTAAATGAACACGTTTTTAGAAATTAATTATAATTAATTCACAAATACCTTCTTCTCCTACCCAGAACATGGCCCACCGCTCAGTCTCAACAAAGAAAATATAAGCGGGTGATCAAAGACCTGGGGCATGCTGGAAGAAAATTCATACATACCAGTGTATTATGGGGGAGGGAGGGAGGGAGGGGGGGGGATTTTTTCAAGATAAATTTTTTTTAAGAGGGACCCACTTTCACTCAAAAAGGACCCAGATTTTTTGAATAACCTGCGTCCCAGGACAATTAGAGTATGGCGGCATCTCTGTGTTGGTATCAGAGTATGAGTAACTAACTGCATTAGATTTTAAAAAGATCTGAATTCTTCCGAAACCAATTCAGGGCCATTGTCAGAAAGCAACTCTGACGGTAAATCATATTGAGAAAATAACTGTTGTAAAGCATCAATGGTAGTAATAGAAGGCATTTGTATCAATTCCAACCATTTAGAGTGGCTAGCAACAACCAAAACATAATTCTTTTGATCTTTTTGTGGAAATATGTTATCAAACAGAAATTTGGACCACTTCCATGGTTGAAGTGGGGTTCCTGGTAAAGCTTTGCTTACTTTCTGACATAAAGAACAATTTTGAACCAGATTTTTAATTTGTTTGTCCAACTGTGGCCATCAAATATGACTTCTGGCAGTAGCTTTAATCTTGGAAATTCAAGAATGTGTATCATGCCGTAAATCTAATACAAAGGTGTTCTAAATTTTTCTGGAATGATCACATTATTCCCCATAGAAGACAACTACAATCCACAGACAACTAATTCCTACGTATGAAAAATGGTTTTAAAGCCACAATATTGAGCCTTCAGGCCAATCTCGGACCATACAATTCCATTCCTAAAATTGGGTCATTGCGAGTCGCCTTGGCAATATCTGAACTAGTTTATCGTCAAATCCTCATAATATGAAATCTTAAATACATCAGATTGTGCATCCATTACCTTTACTCCATCTTGGCTTATTTTGCTGAAAAGTCTATTTTCCCACTTTGTTTACATTCTATGAGAGTCCAGCTGCTGTAACCTTGTGATATTACTAGAACCTTCTTCAGCGAGTTACATTGCTACAGCTATGTCAATGGAAATACTGCAAACTAATCTATCCTGCACAGCCTCATCCAAAAAATTGCCAAAAACGCACGTTGATATAAACTGTTTCAATTCCACTAAATACTCGGCGCGATGCTTTCACGCTCTTTCTGATTCTGTTGGTGAATCTTTCAGCGATGGTAATCAGTGCAGGACAAAAATGTTCTTGAAGCAATTTTGCAAGCTCTTCATACTCAGTCCTTGGGTATCATAATACGTTTCCTATATCGTAATATGTCCTGCATCGTCATATGTTTCTCTATAGCAGTGGTTTCCAAACTTTTAAAGTCGCTGAGCACTTTTTAAACAAAAAGTTCATCACAAAGCATTTTTGTTCAAAAGGACACTGAAATCCACATTCAGCTTGTGTGTGACTGACCATACGTCTCTATGTAAGCAAAAATGCCCCATTTTTGGAAATACAAATACAACGCCACAACAGGCAAAATGCCAGACGAGGTGGCCGAGAAAAAGATGCCCATAAAAATATGGATGTCATATATTTCAAAAATACAGCAACCCAATCAAAAATGCAATTAACCAAAATTGTAAACAATATTATATTGTTTAAAATTTTTGTAAACAATATTCCTCCCGTAATTTTCAACGAACAAAAACAGTGAATTTGCTCCCCACCTGGGGCACCCGATTTACCATGGCCATAATACGATTTTTTTTTTTGGAGGGGAAACGTAATTTTACTGCCCCTTGACTGTGAAATTTGATAATTTTGCAAAGGAATTTATTGCCTTTTCTTAAATACACCATTCCATCAAAAATGCTGTTCGAGGCATTGCCCCGCCCCCAGTTTTGGATTTGATCACACTATGTAGCAACCTGGGCCGCAAGTATGAACGAAAATTTACTATCGCCCGGGGCCGGTATCCATTTTTTTAACGGAAAAAGAGTAAACTCGGCACCCTTCCTCGTTCAACACCTGTGGAACCAGACCCCACCCTCTCCTATTGCAGTCATAACAGAAACTCGAGACAAAACGTTTTAATAACTTCCGAGGTCTGAAAAGGGGATTTTTTTACACAACACCAAGAATGGAGCGCAATATGTCGATATTAAGTCAACAATCAGTATCGTGAAAATGCTCTAAATTAAGTTACGGCCAGAAGCGGATAAAGGTCAGTTGTTGTCGGCCCCGGGCATAAAAAAAATTAATATTAGGTCTCTTAAATTAGGGAAAAAAGTGTAAAGTAGGGGCCAAAGGCAGGCTCGGTGCAATGCCGTCTTAAAGCATGGGCCCACCCGGGCACGGCCCGGGGGCCTCAAGAGAAGAGGGGCCTCACAAAAATGAGATCCGGTTAAAATTTTCTAAGATTTGCCAGGTAGGGCTTCCGAGAAACCACTTGGCCCGGGGGCCCATGATACTCTTAAGACGGCCCTGACTCGGTGTGCCCATCGTTAAATCCGCCTCTATTTACGGCTCGCACGCACGTTAAATGAGTTTTTATCAGCCTGATGACCAATTTTCATCTGATTTGGAAACCCTTGTGTTAAACTAAACGTTGTATTGCAGGATTCTGTGATCTTTTCATAAATCGTTCTCCTTTGAATCATATCTGGGGCTACGGTTTTCTTGCTGAGATTTAAATCCAGTTATAGAAAAATAGTACAAATTTTATTTCTAGATAGATCGCGATTTTCAGTCGGATGATTTTTTTATTGTGAATAAATTCAAAATACTTGCAAGCTTCTTTAACCTTGGCCAGCTACAAGAGTATTCTCTAAAGCGTATTAATAATACGCTTAATACGTATTAATAGTACACATCTTTAATATTCATGCTTTGGTATTCTCCCGCTGCGCGCAAGTTAGTTCCTGCACGGGCTCTCTTAAATCGTCATTTCAAATATTTAAAAAAAAAAAAAATTAACAAAAGTAACGATATAACACACAACAAATGTAACTTGCTCGATGCTCAGAGAAAGGAATTTGGCTCTTAGGACTAAAACTTTTTAAAACAAATAAAATAAAGGATCAATTTTAAAATAAGATGGGAATGAAAGAGCGAGTGAGCACACGTGGGGAAATAAGAAAGAATGGTAGTAGAGGAGGGGAAAAAATTCTTTGTTGTAAGTACGCCTTTTACACTATCTTTTTCTGACCAGGTTATGGTTGTCACCTTTTCCATAAAATGACTCTTTAACCAAGGAGTTATTTCCAAGCGCCTTGAAATCAAGTTATGCTGACGTCACACGATATGCTCCCGGGAAGATAAGACACCTTCATGTATAGGGGTTCTACGGGAGGGGAGCTAGCGATCGTAGTTCAATGAAGGGAGGGAGAAAATTAGCGACCTTGAACCGGTAAAGTTCCTCCTTGAAGAAAAGAAAAACACTGACAGCAGAAAAGCGCGCGAGACTGAGGTTTTTTTGATAAAAAAAAGTGGAAAAAGTGACCTGGGCCTGAAAATACGTAATAAAAGTGACTAGTTTCTAAAAAAGTGACTTTTAGTGAAAAGAGTGACCCGTGCCGAGCCCTGCAATATATACACATGATAAAATATTATACAAAGCCCATAAAGAATACTTATGGTTGTCTTATTCTATAAGTATGGAAAAAAAATATCATTAAATAATTTTTTTATTTAGTCAAATTTCCAGTTTCCCCTGATGATCCGGAGACAAAGGATAAGGTCATTTACTTATTGCTTCCCGGGGTTTATCTGAAACTAGTGGAACTGTCTAGAGAATAATTGTTTTTCTCACACACTGTTTGAATTTTCGCAACCGTCCTGGAGTGGTTTGAAAAAGACCAGCCACTAGAAATGCCTATGCAAGGCAGCCCATTTCATTATGCAACTGTGTGGCCGCACACAAGCCAAACTCTACGCTGTGAAACTGAGGGTAGAATTAACCTAGGAATGGTACAGCAATATGGTGATGGCTAACGACCATCCAAAACTCAGGGGAATCTCATGAGATTTCTTGAGGACAACCTGAAGCAAGTTTATGATAAATGACATCCAGTTGGCAGGAGGACAGATCCACTTCTTCCCTACCCGATCAAATGATGCAGCAACCAATATCCCTTCCTGCAGATCGAGTATGGCATTGTTTTTCCATATGTATTCCTGCCTTAAAGTTGGAGAAAGCAGAAAACCAGCTTCAACTGACTATCACTGTGTCATAAACAGGGTACGAACCTGGATCCTAACGATGAAAGTCCAGCATAATGCCCACATGTCTCAATTAGTAACTATTATGAAGGACTGGGCTTTTCGTGTGTGGCAGTGGCAAGTGCGGGGTGAGAGCAGATGAAACGAGTGGGAAAACAACTGAGCAGCAGAATTAGCCTTTGGTGATCGCTATCAGAGACAGCTCAGCTAAGTTGTTATTGAGGTCAGATATATAAATCAGATTATCCCCAGCTAAATGAAGAATAAAATGAAATACTCTATATACAGACCATGCAACGCACACTTCAGTGTATGGGGGGATTCAGGAGCCACAAACTCAAAGAGTACCTTTGTTGAATGTTTTTCTGAGCCAGAGGTATCTGCTCAAAGGCCTTAAGCACTTTAGGAATTTGGTGGCCCCCCGTATTATTGAATTTATCAATTGAAAAAAAAATTGGGGAAGCCAATTTGGTGGTAACAACACCTAGTTTTGACGTGAATATGTTCTTTGCGATTTGAATCACGTGGTAAGTGATGACATAATTAAATTGGTATTATCAGATTTGTCTGAAATAACTAACAGACGATACTAATGTTATCTATATGCATTTCGTACCTTCCAGGATATAGTGTAAAACAATATGGTTATGAAAGCGGACAGCAAGCCTGGTGTCCAGACCAGTATTAAAACCAGAGGGTATCTTGTTGAATTTGCTTTAATGAGATCTACCCACAGACATCAAAATCACTGATATATACTGAATATTTCTTCATACATGAGCGTTTAAATTATTGTGTTTTCGAAAAGTTAAGCAACTATTTGAGACTGCACCTAGTATTGTCAAATGGTTTAAAGCAGTGTTTCTTAACCTTTTTTTGCCCGTGGCCCCCTTTGAACCATATTTTTTTCTCGTGGCCCCCCTGTCTTACCCAGAGTTTACGATCCTCATCTAGAAGCAAGATCCTTTATACGTATTGAATTGATTTTCTCAGTGAATTTACACTGAACGAAAATCTTGCAAATAAGATTGGCCTCCAGACCACTGACCTAGAATTTATTGAGCTCCCTGCTAGTCCGAGTTCTATTCAGGGCCGTCTCAACATCATGGGCCCCCTAGGCAAAGTGATGCTATGGTAGTCTCATAGTTAGCTGGAAGTAAGCAACCTACATATTTCTTACTTATTTTCAAAATTTATTGTACTAACAAAATATCATAAGGTAGGATCCACTTATGGACATGAGACCTCCGGGCATGACCCCTCACAAGAGTGGGACTGACAGAACAGCAGCCCGGGGCCTGATATGGTTTTCATAATTTTTTGTTTTTCACACTATAATTTAATATAGAGGAGGGGCCTGTGCAAAATGTAGCTGAGGGCCTGCAAAAAAACCCCATCCTAGGGATCCTGCTGCAAAATGTAGGCGTGAGGCACGGGTGGGTCCATACCCTAAGACGGCCCTGGGTTTTATGGGTGGTTTTGTTAGATTCTGTAAGTGAATTAATATGAATTAATTAGTGAATTAACACCTTAATTTTTCTTCTCAGCTCTCTGCAGCCTTCCAAACCCCCTGTCATGGCCCCTTTCTCCATTTTCTTCTGTGGCCCCCCTGAAGTATCCCAGTACCACTAGGGGGCCATATGCCCCCGGTTGAGAACCACTGGTTTAAAGGACCTAGAAAAAACATGTTGGATGAAATTTTATATTAAAGAAGTAAATAATATCTAAGGCAGAATATATAATGTGAGTATTTCTCTACGCACACACTTCATTTATTTGAAAGGGCCTAAATTTTTATTTCATGTTTTCAAAAAAGACAGACCTCACATTTTTATCTTTTATTCTTGTCCAGTGTTTCCCAAAGTGGATGATGGAATGGTCCAGGGGCAATAGAAGCTATGGATTTAGCATAGGATCCTATCGGTTCACTTGATTTAGGAGGCGATGAGAGAAAAAAATTTCAAGTTTGGAAACTATGTTCTTGTCTTTTAAAAGCATTCCAAGATGCTTTCTCCTATTGACTGCTTTATAGAATTTCCGGAACCGGCTTCAGAAGGAACCACTGAACTGACATAGCTCCAATATTATCTACAAGTGAATTATTTTTGGTTAATCGCCATCATTGGGTAACTTTTTCTTCCGATACATTTTTGAGTTCGTTTGCAATCTAGGTCTGGTAGCATTTCTCTTTTGCTTCTATAGTTGATAAAATGACACAGACGATCTTATATCCATAAAGATCTGCATGTTTGAAGTTTGTCCTTATTCTGTTAAAACTTGGCTTACTTGGTTCTTTCTCAACGCATACGACCAACCGGGCATGACTTCAGATGCATAGACATTAGATACTACGACGGATACAGGAAACTGGCTAAGTGAGGAGATATCAATGTTTCAGGAAAGGAAGGAGGTCCCCGTGAGGGCAGAAATGAATTTTCCTTTCCTGAAACATTTTTTTTTTTAAACCGAGCACAACTCAGGTCTATTGCCATGGGCAATTTCCTACCTAGTAAGTCCTGAAACATTGATATCCCCTCACTTAGCCAATTTCCTGTATCTGTCGTATTAACAAGGGAGAGTGACGTCTTTCGTCATATACCGCCATCTGGTGGCCCTGATGTCATTTGCAAGCTATTAGTAGAATTAAGTCACCGTCCATTGCACGGAGCCATTCAGCATATACATACGCTTCAAGGAGAGGAAATTGTCTCCATAGCTTAGTTGGTAGAGTACTCGTCCGGCAAACGAGATACCGGGGTCTGTGTCCCAGTGAGGGCAGAGATGAATTTTACTTTCCTGAAGCATCGATTTCTTCTCACTTAGCCAGTTCCCTGTATCTGTTGTATTAACAAGGGAGAGTGACGTCTTTTGTCACATTAGATACTCATGACAATTAGAGCTGGGTATAATTTTCAAGAATAAGTTGCAAATTAAAAGATAAATATTTTTTAGCTACAAGGGTCTCAGAAAAACCACTTTGCCTCCCAGGATTCACCTTTTGAGGGATCAAAAGGAATCTTTCCAAAAGAATTTTGAGTAATTAACCTTCAAATAAACAAAAATTGATTTAATAATACACAAAGGTATTTTCTTTCAATATTTTAATTTTTTGTACAAAAATATTTAAAATTTTTCAATCTTCTTTTGGAAGGGGACGGGCCTCCTATGCCCTTACCTGCTATGATGTTGATAAAAATACTCCAGGCTTACATTATGAAATTTTTGCGATTTCTTTCAAAAACTCTGCTTTAACGTGAACTCTTGTTTGCAATATTATTAGTTTCTCTGGATTTGAGATTTCAATATTGTTGCTGCGACCATAGCATATGCCTCTCATCTTGTGTCAAAGAGGAATTCCAAGATACTTCAATTTCCAATATGATCTTATGAGGATTTTCTAACTATTTGTGGTGCCCCTTTTCTCTCGATGCCCTAAGCACATGGTTATTTTGCTTAATGGTTAATCCGGCCCTGAATCAGCTTATAATGGGCATTTCTAGGAGCTAATACAACCATATAAGGGCTGTCTTATGACCATTTGGAGTCTATCAGCTGACGTAATCATCCTGACAGAACCGGTTAATTGTCATAGGTTACCCTGGTATTTCAAGATCGTGCTTTGGCTAAAAAATTTTAGTCGCATCCTCAACCATGCCCACTGAGCTGAGGCAGTCAGAGCAACTTCGAAAAGAGGAGACAGCCCAAACTATATAGCCCTGAGGAACTATGAGCTGGCACAAACACAATGAACAGACTATCGTCAATTAGGAGCAAATAGCATGGAATGACTAGCCCCATTTCTAACGGTACTAGGCTGTTGCACAACTGAAAATATGGTGCAGCGGAATGAAACTGATCCAACATGATAAACTAAAATTTTACAAGTTTGTCGTAATTCTATGATGACATGATGCAGTTATAGCTGTCTTAAGACATAGGCTCAACCTGCGAAGAAATAACTCTAGAAATCTTTTGCCCACTGGTCAAATAGATGCAATTTAATTCTAAAACAAAACCTCTGATGTTTGCTTCAATACATTTCATCTTACGAAAAACATTTGCTTTCGTTGATTGAAAAAGAACAAAACAAATTTTTACAAAAAAAAATTTTCAGCCAAAACAGTGTACAAGCAATCACAAATAATTCTTTTCCGTCTCTCCTCACAATATTAATTCCATTCTTTTTTGGAGTCTTCCACAGTCCAGTCTGTCGAGAGTCTTTTAAAAGGCGCGAACTAAGCAAGTTATCAATTGCGACGCTCCGTGCTTATATTCCTGGAATTCATCTTTTCATTATTTTGCAGTGTGTCAATCCTTGGATTCTTTATGTGCCCTTCTACATCCGCATGTCCGCTACACCCTGGTGAAAACCGCTAGTGAATCGAACGGCTACTTCGGAAGATACGACCATCGTGGTGAACACCTTCCTCTTCGCAATGTTACAGCATAGCGACTTCTTCGGGGCCTTTATCTAGTACCTTCTCGCTGCTTTTTGAGTTTGATTCTTATTATTTTTCTTTTATTAGTCGCTCTTAATTATCACTTGCTTGAAATATCATAGAAATATATCGATTTTGTGTGATTTTTGAATATTTTCCTGTTTTTGGAACGATTCGCCATATCTAGCAAAGATAAGAGATGTCTTTATATTGATGGACCTTGTATATTCGGTAATACCGAGCTGAAATTATTAAATTTATTCCCTGATCAGCTTTACAATGCCTTTCAATAATTCTATTGCCAGATTTATATATAAATGATTATTTGAGCCTATTTTTCATCTTCAGCAAATTATCTAGAATAAGCTTCGATTTTACAACGAGACTAACGGATTTGAGATTCTATCACAGCTACATCTTTCCTTTTTATAGATTTGAATAGATTATATATTTCTGAAAACTTTGATATATTTTATATTCAATTCGACCAATTAGTTATCAAAATATCCCCGATTTTACGATTTTTTATAATACGGTGTACATTAACATTAAGGATGAGCTGTATACAATGGCTTGAGTACGAGATCAATCTACTCCAATTTACGCTACTTTATTCCTTTCAATAAACTATTTTTCATATTTCTATATATATATATAGGCGTCAATCTCTGTCTCCTAAGTCTGACATCTTACATATATTTCTTCTTGAGCTTAGAACTCTAAATCCTGCGAATCAGTTTTTTCCCCTATGTTTCTGTGTCCAATTAATTTTCTGATTCGTTGTGATTAGCTCATTGTATTTAACTATTGTATCAGTCATGTCTATCACGTCCAAAACGATCGACATACCGCAAGTGGACAGAGAAATCTTAGAAGATCTGTTCAAAGACATCTCTCCAGTTGCCGGATCCTCTCCTACACAAGAGTCGCAGCCTCCTAAGCAGCATACTCAACAGGATCCAGCACCTCGTTACGCTACGACTCATGTGGACCCCCAGATGACGACGACACCAGTTACTGCATGCCAAAACATTACCTCATCCCGAAACAATAGCCAAAACCTCGGGAAAGACAGCTGTACGGAGCATCCATCCTTCATATATATCGACCGCCCAAAAAGAAGCCATTGTCACTCTTCTAAGAAGCAGAAAAGTAAGGAAACCGCATACAGCCAACCTCCTGACACACAACGCTCATCATATGCTTCGCCGTCTACGCATGACACGAACCAGCATGCAAAAAATTCTCCTTATACTACAGCTATGACATCAATTCAAGATACACCGAAGTCTTCCAAGGCGAAAGGCCTTCTGGCCCAGATCTTCATGAAATATCCTCAGACGCACTCGCCAAAACATACTAAAGATGCTCACACGCATTCGACAGTTACCGCCTCATCACCAATACTCTCCGCCTCGTCGATGCCTCATGGTCTCTCTGTACCTAAATCCAAGACCAAGCGCCTCCACAAGCATAAATTCAAGGAACATACTGTCAACACGACGCAAGAAAAGGCTAAAACCAATAAAGCTAAGAAGAAAACCATCAAACAGACTATAGATCGTCCAACAGCTGATTCTGCAACGGACTATTCATTACCAACCTACTATGAAGATAGTTTAAATGAATGTCCGGGCCTAAAATATGCCATTGATTGCTCCAACGAATCGTCTGCAGTCACCAACGTAGTCGCTCCTCTCACCCAGCTAGCTACACCGACACCACAGGTTTATATCAACAAAAGAAGTTCCCTCTCTGGAAAAAGAATTACAAGATCGGCTTCAAAACTTCTACAGAAATGCTCTCATCATGTTCCAGCTTTATCGCCCGTCACTAATTTGCCAACCTTGTCTCCTACGAAAGCCCTCCCTTCCTCCCTACTCAGCCCTGAAATCTATTCCTCGGATAATGACAATAGTGAACAGATCTTCACCTTCCATATTTTCGAACGCAACCGAAAATACTTGAACATCATGCACATGGCTACAGACATAAAAGAAATTCTTAACTCTTTTACTGGTGTTAGAGGAACCCCATCGTTCGAATACAACATACCTCTTAAACCCAGGAAAAGAGCCAACAAACTTCTAGACATAATCCTTAATTGGATTGAAGGACTCGGAGAACGGACAGATTCACATACGCAAACCAGCGGCATAGAACAATATGTGGGTAAACCTCAACTGGAAAATCGCACACGATCGACATCTTCTTCTTCTGCTGAACCGTCATCTATCCTTCCCGCTACTACTACTGCCAATAATTCTACATCTTCAGCGGCTTTGTCTCTCAGCTCTTCTACAACATCTTTTGCTATGCAAACAACAGACTCACTTATAGAAGAGACAAAGCCGCTACTTCAAGATTGTCCTTCATCCCATAAATCAACGGAGGAAGGCCATGGTTCTTCCTCGCTTGACAGCCCTCCGTCCGACATGTCTGCCTACGAAACAGTTGATGAGGTGATGCTGGACTCTGACTCCGACTTCTTCACAGTCACCAGGCGAAAAGCCAAAAAGAAGAAGGAAATATCTTCCCGCAGAGTTCGATTCGTTCTATCTCCTATACATGCCCTTCCTACGGGTCCAAAGCAAGCTCTTGATCATCCCAACCGCAATCTCCAATCTTCATCTCGACATTCACATCGACATACTCTACAGGAGGACCCGGACGGGAGGAACACCACCAGTGGAGCCCTGCCCCATCGATGGGACCCTGGAAGTACGAAGAGAATCACTTGGAGCCCACGGGTTGGAACGAGGATTCTTGAGCGCACAGCCAACGAGAAAGTACCCAACATCAACGAAAGACTCAGGGTAATTGCTGGCATCTCCGATGTCACACAACATGGAAGAACATACGCTGCGGTCATATCCAACGGGGAGAAGATAAATACAATACTGGTATACCCAAAGTACCTGGAAGATCTTGGTCTTTTGGCACCCGTCATCACTCGGCACCTGAGGAGCAAGGGAATAGGTGAATCACAGGCCAGGATCCGGTCGATACAGAAGGGAATTGCAGTGGACTTCAGAAGCATAAAAAACGCACAATCATTCAAGGTGGAATTGTCCACAGACAGAAACCTCCGCGAAGTCATGACGGCACGGCCTCCCAGGACCAAGAGGACTGCAATTCTTCTGAGAGACATTCCAGCCGCTACACGCAAGGAAAATATAGTGACGGCTCTCAGAAAAGCGCTAGGCTTGGCAGGAAAGGACATTGTGATCAAGTCGCAGCTCAAAGCGAGAATTGCGGGGGGAGTGCATCAAATTGTGGAAGTGACAAAGAACAGGACACTAGAGGCAGTGCTGAAAAAAGGGGTGGTCACTACTAATAAGTGGCACTCGAAAATTCGGAGCTTCATCCCGTCGCCACGCTGTTTGAGGTGTCAAGCCATGGGCCACCGGGCCACGCAATTCACAAGCCCGGCGAGATGCGTCGATAGGCACGGAGCGAAGGACTGCCCAGGCGGAAGAGAATTACAATTGTCCAGATCAATCACAACAGTGGAAGATGTCAGGGACAGTACTGGAACCTACCCATCGATTAGAACTGTCACGTTCAGAAGAAAGGTGAGGCCCCAGTGAGGAGCACCTGACAAAAATTAGGCGCCCAAGACACCCTAAAGTTAGTACACAGATATGGAAACGGATGGCAGCACAACGGTGCCTACAGCAGATAGGTGCCAGGAAACCTCACGTCCAGTTGACATCCAGACACCAGTAGCCCAGCCTCAAGGACTCAAGTTTCTGCAATTCAATGCAGATAGGGCCAGACGAACCACATACCTACTAGAGCAACAAGTAGCGGCTAATCAAGTAGATGTCCTCCTCATCCAGGAGCCGTGGACGGCGAGGGGTGCACTGCAAGGCATGCCGCAGGCGTGGAGAAAGTGGAAATCCCAGAACAACAAAGTAGCCGTAATTCTCTGCAATAAGAATATAGAAGCGGCCACGCTGAAGCTGGGTCAGCACACAGCAGCGATCAAAGCAAGGGTCAATGGCAAGGAGGTAGTCATTATGAGCGGCTACTCCTCACCGACAGCCGAAATCCAGGAAACCCTTGCCGAGATCAGAGAGGTAGTTCTCAGCCAGTGGGGAGAACCAACGATAATCGGTACCGATTTGAACGGCCACCACTCAGACTGGAATTACAGGGAGGATGACGAGAGAGGTAGGTCGATCCGTAATCTGACGATGGAGCTCCAACTCCAAGTGGCCAGCAGGGGCAATGTAGTACCGACCTACGAGCACAATGAGAAGAGGGGGTGGCCGGACCAGACGTTCTGGAAGGACACCAGAGAACTGGAAAGATGGCATGTCGGAGATGAAGTCACCCATGGTTCTCACAAATACATCCACTTCCAGTGGCGTACGGAAGGTCTTGTACCCCCAAAACCCAGGTATAGCTCGTCCATCAGGAGACTGGAAAAATTTGTCAAGAGGGTGGCGGCCCAGATCCCTAAGCTCCTGCGAAGGATCATGAGAGCGGACAACGGAGAAACTCTCGACGAAGCCGCTGAAAAGGTCCTAGACTGCCTCAGAGAAATGGCGGACAAGACTCTGGCAAGGAAAGAACCACCAACCAAGAAAGTGGCACCTTGGTGGACGCAGCAACTCGAAACAGAGAGGAAGCACCTGCGAGCCAGACACAGGCGATGGAAGAGGGCGAAAGAAGAAGAACTCAAGACAACCAGGTGCATCGAATTCAAGAAACACCAGGCACAGTACACAAAGATGCTCAGGAAAGCGAAGACTGAAGGATGGCGTCAGTACTGTGAAAAGGCCACGGATGCTTTCAGCAATGTCTACAGAGTGACGGCCAAGAGAAGAGAAAACACGGCCCAGATCATCATGAGAGAAGAAGACCAGACGATGGAAGAGGCCATAGCCAGGCAACTCAGAACCCTGACGAGGCGGAGCTGGGAAGAGAAGCAGACGAGGAGGAAGAAAGGGGCCAGAACCACCAAAAGCCCCCCATTGGCCCGATGGAACCGAACATCACCCAGAAGGAAGTACAGCGGTCGCTGAGCAGGACAGGTAACAAGAAGGCTCCGGGTCCGGACGGGCTTACAGTGCCCATATTGAAGGCGATTAATGGCAAGCACCCGGAGCTCCTGACCGCTCTTTACAACAAGTGTCTGGAGCTGCGGAGATTTCCCAAGGTCTTCAAGAGGGGAAAGGTTATTCTGATCCTAAAGCAAGGAAAGCCAGTGGACGACATAAAGTCGTATCGTCCAATCACCCAGCTCCCACACGCCGGAAAGATTCTGGAAAGGATCCTAGTCCAGAGGGTGATGTTTTTTGGAGAGACACCAATACTTGCACCAGAATCAATATGGTTTTAGAATGGGAAGATCGGCGGACGAAGCACTCTGTGACGTTGTCGACAACATCAAGGAAGCCAGGACACAAGCAAAGCACGTGGCGCTGGTGTCCATCGACATCAAGGGCGCATTCGATGCACTTCGGTACACCAACTTGAGAAAGATCTTTGCCCGGATTCCCGCACTACAAGATCTAACACAGACTTTGATGCATCTCCTGAAAGACAGGAAAGTGGGCATGGAGCTGGGAGGTGAGCTCGTGGAACATGACCAAACGAGAGGTAGTCCGCAGGGCTCGTGCTCGGGCCCCCTTATGTGGAACGTCACGGTGGACGGCCTACTTAAACAGTCCTGGGAAGAGGGAGTACGAGTCCAGGCCTTTGCGGACGACATACTCATAGTCATGGCCACAGAGAAATGGAAAGAGATGGAAGGAAAGGCCACCAGGACTCTGGATCAGATGGCCAATTGGCTACACAACAACGATCTGGAGCCGGCAATCGAAAAAAATTCTTACCTGTGGTACAGTTCAAGAATCAAGAGACCCAAGATAAGGATGAAGGGAACCAGGATCCCATGGAAGAAGACGATGAAATATCTTGGGGTCACTCTGGACAAAGACCTGGACTGGATATCACACGTAAAAATCCAGGGAGCCAAGGCGAACGCTAACCTTCAAACATTGGCGAGCATGGCAGGCCCAAGATGGGGACTAACGCAGAAGCTCAGAAGGATATTGTACGACCAGGTGGCTATCAAGATAATAACATACGGAGCTGCTGCGTGTTACCAGGACCCATCAGAGAAGCTCAAGAGGCAGCTGGACAGCCTGCAGGGAGGTTTCCTGCACCTTCTCACAAGAGCCTACCACAAGACGTCAAAATCAGCCATGCAGGCCATCGCAGGAGTTCCCCCACTGAGTCTTCAGACGGAGTATGTCGCCAAAGCAGCCATGGTGACAAGACTCAAGAGGAACATTAGTCTGGGGGAGGCCCAATACCAGTGGAGTGAGCTAGAGCAGAGAAGGATAGGCTGGGATATGCACCCCGCCACCGACATCCAGGAGAGCCAGATCATCACCCTGGAAGAAACGGGCCCTATCTCATACGAAGGAACCACCATATTCACAGACGGTTCTAAAACCCAGGATGGAACGGATGCTGCCTTCGTGAGATACGAGGATGACGTAGTAACCCAGAAGTGGAAGCAGAGGATATTGACAGGGTGCACGATTTTCCAGGCGGAGCTCTTCGCTCTAAGAGAAGCGGTAAGCAGCTTGGAAAACACATCGACCCAGTCCAAAGTATACACAGACAGCCGATCCAGCCTGGAAGCCATAAGAGAACCCCTCACGAGACACGAGGACGCCAGGACCGTCCGCAGGGCTCTATTAAAAAATCCAAACATCCAATTGAACTGGGTTCGTGGCCATGTCGGAGAAAAAGGGAACGAGGAGGCGGACCGATTGGCCAAGGCAGCAACCTTGAGCCGTACGATCCTCCTGGAAAAGAAGATTCCAGCAGCGACTGCAAAAAGGATAATAAAGATTCACATCCTTGGAGAGTGGCAGAAATTCTGGGACCACCCCGCCACACATGGGAAGTTAATCCATAGGGTCCTGCCCAAAATACAGTGGAGAGAGAGATCTTGGAGCAGAGAGAAGACGATATTCTTCTCGGGCCACGGGCCGTTCCCCACCAACTTCCTCCGCTTCGGGATCTCAAACAATGACAAGTGCCTGTGTGGAGGAGTCGGAAGCCCATTGCATTACGCAACAGAGTGCGAAAAGACCTCAGATTTCCACCTGGTTAAGCCGCTCCCTCAGTTGGAGCATGAATGGTTCAAAAGGATGGAGAGAGATGGAAAAGCAATGGAAACCATCAAGGACCTGGTTAAATTCCTAGAGGCCAACCAGGAACATCTCCACACCAAGAGGGATGAGACCATCCAGACTCCACATGAAACGCAACAACTGAGGAGGAGCGAAAGACTGAGAGCAAGGGCAGAAGCCGAAGACAGCGTCGATAGGGTACTCTCCCAGGAAATAGAAGAATTAGAAGACGAAGAATACGACACAGAGGGAGAGCAATCGGAGAGAGAAGAAGCGGTCGAAATATGGGAAGACTCTGACTCTGACTTCAAATAGAATGATCCAGTGAAAGAGTAATCAAGAAACAAAGTCCCAATGATCAGTGTTTAAACTGTGAAGCACCCAACCAAAAGCTGAGGAGCTTTTGAATAATCGAACAACCCCCTCCCCTCATGCTGAAGGACCTGGCACCTGGTTGGACCAATGTGACACGAAGGGCTCACACTAGCCAACAAGGGAAGACATGGGTCCAGGACCTGGCGCTTGGCCACAGAGAGGAACAGGGGGCTCGGGCTCAATAAAGCTGGAAAGGACATCAGAACAGCTCATCGGAATAAATTGTATAATAGAAATATTTAAATCTGTATATACATTTTTTTTTTTTTTTTAATAATGTGTTTTTATATTCAATGTTCATGTATTTTATATTTTATATGCATAATAAAGCACCCGACATCGCCCAGCCCCTCATCCGGGCAATGGCTAAAATTGACAATGGTCGATAGAGCCTGGGCGGTGCACGGAATGAAATGAAGTCCAGTCTGTCAACTCTCTTTGACAATGCACAACAAATTATAAAGACATGTACGTTTTTTATGAATGACGCTTGTTCGAGACTACTTTCAAGAGCACAGTGCAAAATGTGTAAATTATTCTGATGTAAATAAGTCAAAGTGAACTGGATGGTTTTACTGCGTCATTCAATCTTCTTTAAAGGGACTTGTTTACATTTTACTGTTCAATGTCAGTGTCATCAAATGAAGCACCTTCATGTCTAGCTCTTTGCTGAGCATTGTAAATATTGTTTATGCCTCTGCACATGCCATAAAAATACAAAAAACTATTGAAAGCTACAAATTCAGAATAGACCTATGTATTCAACTGCTTTGTGATGCAAACTGTTGTTTCACCTATATACAAAATGTGGACCACAATTTTGAACTGTCCACGACCATACACACCAGAAAAATGATAAGATTTCTGCTTTGGCAGAATCATTAACTGCAATCTATTACATTTGTAATATTTGGCAATATATATTGATGTGATTCCCTCCACAATTAAAATCACTTACATGAATTTTGTTGATAAGATTTGGTAAAAATGTAGGAAAAGTAAAACAAAACCTAGAAAGTAGGACAAAAGTCAGACATTTTACCAAAAAGTAAAACAAGTGGGAGCCCAAAACATGGTTATAAAAAATTTAATTCTGATTTTACAATTAAGTTTAAATGAAATTAAAATCATTGAATTTATATGATATTTTCTTCTTGGCGCTTTGGTTTAAAAATTTTTTTTAGTAGTAAAATTTTCACATTTACACGATATTTTGATGTGTCCTCTTCAAAGGGGGTAACCCTGTTCAAATATATTATTAACTTTCCATTTACAAGTCAGGTGACAAAGTTCTGTATCAACCAAGGAGGACATAACTACGAGAAGGATTCAAGCATCAGGTGTCTTGGACTAGAAAGGGAGGAACCTCAAACTTGTTCCTTAATAATTTATTAGGCATTGAGGGGAAGGTAGAAGAGAATTATCCATAATTATTTAACTGCGGCTATGACCTTAAGTAAACCTTAAGCAAACTTTTTGTGTTTTTAGGTAGAAAACTTTAAGCTAATTTCATTAGTTTAAGATATGGAATCCAGTTTAAAATCAAATTTTTCAAAAGTATTCTATTTATGTGTTAATAATTTCATGAAACAGCAACATGGTTCAATAAGGTGTAAGATTTTAGTGTAGGTTAAGCTAGCTTACATATTTTCATTTGCAGAAGAATATATTGGAAATAGAAACATACTTGAGCCAGCAAGCCGAAGAATTTTTCATATGTCCTTTGTTGTGCACAACAATCGAGTATCATGTAGCACATTTCAATCTGAAATAACAAGACAATGATCAGAAATGTATAAAACTATTAGATTCTTTTTTATTACCACCACCAGGGTATGAAAAAAAAAACAACCATGATTTTTTTTATTTAAATCAGCTTTTTTGATTAAAATTAACTCACTGCTAATTAATTAAAACAAATCTTGTTCATAATTAAGAATGCATATTTTCATATCACCAGCTTTTTTCTCTTAATTGCTCAAATTTAAATAAGCATTAGTGAATAAACTACAAACGAACTACAAGCAAAAAATATGAACACCAAAAATCTGTGGTTATGTAACATGAAAGGTCATTGCGCCCAAACAAACTTAATGGATCAACTTTTTTTTTGTAGAGAAAAGTGGTTTTATTCATGAACCGCCCAATCCCATTACAGTGAATAAGTGGTGGCAACTCAGCATCATATATCTGGTGCAGACATCTCAATTCACTCAATGTACAACCAAAGGTCCATTCAGCATCAACTAAATAAAATAAGTTCTATTGATAAGATTGTTTTTTGCATAATTGGGTGGCTATGTTTCCGACAAGCATGTTGCTTAATAGTTTACACATTTTCATTCTTTCACAGATTTAATGAGTTTGGTAAAAAAAACATGAGCAAACTCAAAATTTTAATACGAAAACTAAAGTGAAAAGTCCAATGATATCTATGTTGGTATAAAATCTAGTGTTATCTTGGATTAGCAAATAGACAAGGCTTTATACAAAAAATTATTCCTATGTTCCTTAATCATGGGAACCCTAGTGCCACATTGCAATGTATTGAATATAGTGCAATTTAGCTAACTTTAGCTCCCTATATTTTTCTTGAATGTTTTCCATGCACAAAATCTAGAAATAGAGCAGCTTCCTTTCTGCCCTGTATCTAGGGATTAAGTTCAAGTCTATATTTACCCCAAAAAAAAAGATCTTCTATACTTCTTTTAATCATGAACTTTATCACATATCAATTACATGCAAACCATACCAGGTTACATTTATTCAATGTCACTGAATTTATGTAAAGGAAAAACAAAATTTAGATTTTGTAACTTAAATCAATGATTTAAAAAAAAAATCAGCTTGATTTAAATTAGCGTACCCTGATCATCACCATTAATTAAAAAAAATAATTCACTTATTTTTTTATTTTTCACAACTGTTTATGAATTGGATGATTCCCTTTGTCTTCTGCTGTTGGATATATAAACTCTTCATCAACCTACTAAACAAGATTTACAACAGGGCCAATCTGAGGCATGTCAAGAATGGTATGTGAAGGGTTGCAAAAATATTTCTGATAGCAATGGAAAAATATCCACAGCAAGACCTGAAAAATTGGAGAAAAAAGTAGGAGCCCACCAATAATTTCAGAAGAGCCAAATATTTTGCCTACCAAGTGGTCTAAGATAACATAATATATTTTTTTTTACTTGTTCTGGAGACTTTGAGACCTCTTTTCATATTTCTTGGTTGACACCGACAAAATTTCTAAAAACTTTGTGATATACTCGGAACCCAATTCAGTCATCAAACACTTGAGCTGCCACTGTTTTAGTTGCCAAGGTGGCTGGAGTCTTGGATTTATCAAGCCCTTATTTAGAGAAACAAAAATTTTCACGTAAAAGTATATTACTCTGTGAGGAAGCATTTTTGGCTGAAAATGAACAGTTATCCTCCACATCAGTGTTTCTCAACTTATGGTCAGAGGTGGTCCAAAGGCAGACTCAAAAATTTAATTCCCACTGAATGAAAAATTATTCAACCGCTGTAATTGATATTAGTAATATACACATGGATTCAAATAAAAATTTTACCTTCATACTTCAGTTCACCATACATCATCGAGGGAAATTGCTATTGTAAATACAGAATACCACTAAATTTTTTTCAAAAAATGAAATTTGTTGCCTTACTATGCAATGTGCTAATTAATTCAGAAATTGCTGAAGGGGGGGGGGGAGAGAATAAAGGGCTATTACAAATCGCAGTAAAGAAAAATGCATTTTGCAAAAATATTCAAATGATCACATTTCGTTGAAAAAATACGGTAAATTATGATCTTAAATAGGATAAAATATGGGACATTACCAGTGGTGTCCGGGCCGGGGGTGCTCGAGCACCTACGGTAATTTGTTGCTCGGGTCTGAGCACCCCCAGAATTGATTGAGAAATCGTAATTTCCAATATAAAGCTCAAGACGAGCACCCACAGGTTCGAAACATTTCCGAGGACCCTGCCCTAGTTTCCACTATGAGTATGTGATTTTTTTTTGTTCTAGAGAACAAATGTAATTGAAAGTAAAAGAAATAATTTAAGATCTCTAAGAGGAGTAAAAGTTGTCTTTCAAAAAGACAGAATGAAATGAATTCCGAGTCAAAATTTTCAAATCGAAAGATTAAAGAGACGTTTTTCTTTTTACCGAGCATTTGCAAACTTATTACGAAAAACTGAATTGTACAAAATAATAATAGTTTTAAATATAAAATTCACGCAACAAAAATGCGAATTTTTTTAATGAAATCGTGTATCACATTTAATTGCACAAAATACCACTCAGCACATTCCAAAAAAAAAGCTGAATGCTGTATCACGATTTGGGCACGTTTTCCATGATCATGACAATGTACTTAACTGAATAAACTGGGGACCGAACAGCTGTACAAATTGCTTTCTTGATTATCTCATGACAAACCAGAAGAGCTCAAAACGACATGAATTACATGGCTACGTGAAAACTTCATCCAGTCAAAATACCCACGATTCCCACGAAGTTTCAAATCTATATATATATGTAAAATTGATTTTTCTGTCTGTCTGTGTGTGTGTGTGTGTATGTTCTCTATCCAAATCGACAATTTTAGTTTGATCGTCACAAAATTTTGCATATACACCAAATGGGACCCGACTTAACCGATATGTACTTTAAAATTTCGTCAGAGCAGGACAAGTGCCCCAAATGGGCAAAAAACTGTCTGTAAAAATAGTTTTTGGGCCTCAACAATCACTTTCCGAACGTTTACTTTGGTTACCGTGGTTATCTAGCAATGCGTTTCAGATGTGTTTTATGCCTTTGCAATGGTTTGTCACTTCTCTAATCCTGTTAGCATATGTATATGTATAATATTTATGCCTTTATAATGGTTGGCCACATTTTTAATACTCCCAGTAATGAGGGGTTTTGAATAGACGTCATAATCATCATCAGCATCGCTTTGAGGGTAAGGAAATACAGTGGCGTCAGAGCCGGGGGTGCTCGAGCACCCACAGAATTGATTCAGGAATAAAAATTTCCTATATAAATTTCTGATTTTTTTCCCCCGTAAATATCGAACACAAAAAAAAAAAATTAAAGGAAAAACTGCCTGTTTCCTCTCTATGAGTCTTGAATCTTGCTGGAGTCCCCATTGCCATCACAATTGATAGAACCTTTAGGCGCCAATACAGCAAACATTTTACTTGTAGTGCCCCCACACATCTCTTCGCCCCCGCTTTCTCACATTTCTGCTTGTGTCCCTTTTCTCTATTTTTCCTAAGGGATGGAGGGTATCCAGATGCATGTGTTTTGTTGTGGCGTCGGAACCGGGGGCTGCTGCTGCTGCTTGAGCACCCAGTGTTTTGCAGTAAACAAAAACCTAACAAAAAATGAAAAATATTTTTTTCTTCATCTCATACGTCTTGTTCTGTCGTGTTGCTCTACTTATGCAGTGGTTATTTGTGACACACCTTTTCAGGCACCTACGATGGGTATTTATGGAGCCCACACCCGTTTTTTTAATGATTCTGTCCCAGCAGGCAGGGCTGCAACTAGGGGGGAGCAGGTGGAACTGGTGCCCCGGGCACTAAACCAGGAGGGGCGCCGAATTCATTCTTTAACTGCTTCCTCTTCATGCAAGGGGCACTAAAATTCTGGCTTGCCTCGGGTGAAAAAGTTGGGACCCTGCTTGCAGGCGTACTTCCTTTATCTCAGGGTAAAAGTGTTTTACAATAAATAAAATTCTGCATTGATGGGATGATCCAGACAAACGCTTGAATCAAGTAAATGGATGCCTGCAAAGATTTTTTAAGGAAATTTGTTCCCTTGTTTATGACTGATACCGGCAGACATTGGCGTACACAAGGTCCTCGAGCCAAGATTATAGTGTTATTTTGCCGGAAAAACCCTTCCCCGAAGGGAAAAAAATCGGAACCCCCTCCCCCTTCGAGAAAACTCAGCGTACGCCTATGCCGGCAGATACAAGAATTTGCTTATAAGGTTTTGAGTGGTGCAATTGTGCGTGCATTTATTTCCTTAGACCAGCGATTCTCCACCGGTGCTAAACGGAGTCCTTGGGGCTCCATGTACACTTTGGGAAGGGATTCCGCAGTCACTCGAAAAAAATAAAATAAATCAGTAAATTTGATAAATAAATAAAAGAGACGAATCTACGGAGCTCCGTCATAGAAATTATATACTAAAAAGGGCTGCGAGTAGATACAGGTTAAGATCCACTGTTCATCAAGGCAAGTCCTCTGAGTGTTTGGACCTTCTTTCATTTACAAGCAGCTAGGTAAGCAATAGTTCCACTTATACAATATCAAGTGGTTCTCAAGTGTTTGCCAAACACGGCTCCCGCGTGCATGGCCCCTCCAGGATGTGGAGGCCATGATATTGTGAGGGCGCAAAAGATGCCAGCCCCTAGAATGGTATCTTTTGCGGGGGGGGGGGGGCAGCAACCTGACATTCATGGGCCCCTTTATAATGAATTTATGGCGTGAAATACAAAAAAAAATGATGAGAATCGTCCCGGACCTGGTCCTAGCCATTGTTTCTCCTCTGCCTTTTAGAAGTAATGAAAGAAATTAATTTAGAGCATGAAACAGGCATGCATCAATGTTGCAAAGTCACAGTGACACCCACTAGGAACCGCAACGTGCACTTTTTAGAACCACTGATATCTAAATTTGTTAATGTAAAAAAATTTTGTTACATTAATGTATAGCAAATTTGTTTTTTCACTTTCTATTTTGTTGAAGCAGACCAGACCTAGGCAGTTGCGGTCACACCTGGCCGCAAAATTTAGGTGGAGGGGGGGGGGGGGACGCAATTTTCGTAAAACAAATCCTTTTCTTCTGAAATGGGATACATGATTTTTTTTCCCCTCCTGAAACTTACATTTCGTGGGAGAAGAAACAGCTTCCAGTTTCAAACCCTGATAACATCAAAAAGTGCTCGTGGCTATTACAATTAGTGAAGGAATTCCAAAGAGCATATGCAAAGACAGGGTTTTTCAGTTTGACTGACATCCCCTTGTGTGCGGAAGTAGCAGCGGATATATTTGTGTGGGGTAAATGGTATGTAGGTTGGGGGGAGGTAACTCCAAAGAAGGAAAGGTAAGATTTTGAAACCATTGATATTCCTCTTTCTTTTTTTTTTCTCCGAAGTTCTTTCATTTTCCCCAACGCTAAAAATGCTATTAAACAATCAGTGAAGTCTGCCGACAATCAGCTGTAGAAGCTTGTGAGATTTTTTTGGTTGTCCGATTTAGCCAATGGCCAATTCTTTATGTTATTAGCATGGGTGTGCCTACAGCAACGGCATTGTGCTAATTGCCTTAGTTGTCGTCTTCTTTTTTTTGCATGCTAGATAGTGAGTAAAAGTACAGTACTACCTATGTTTACTGCTGGCCAGAATGATTGCCAATATAGCGGCATTGCCCCTTTCGCAGCTCCCCACAATAGTCTAACAAAGAATCGCTTCAAAGCACAGAACCGGCACACATAAATATCAACGGCTCAGCGCAGTGCCCCTAGTAGCCGCGATGCACACTTTGAGAACCATTGGTGTGAACAGTGAAGATGAAGTACAAACATAAGTACTCTATCGAAGATCTAGGCACTTCGTATTTGGATTTTCCAACAGGTGAATTCACTAGATAGTGGTAAGATTCATATAAGATAATTTGATGTTAAACGAAACTTTTATCAGCGATATCTTGGTAGATTTTTCGTACAGAAACTGTTTCTCATAGGATCTTGTTTCAAACTTAACGGCAGAGTGTTATGTCTCTTAATTACCAGACTTGAATAGATAGATTTACAGTTGAAACTGTCGTGCTCGAGTGTGTAAGAAAAGTTTTTCTTCGATGAAAATACATCAGGGTGAGTTTGTGTATTCTAATTTTCATTATTAATCCTATTATTTGAAAAATAAGCAGTGCATAAGCTGAATCCAATGAAGATTGACGATAAAAGGTTATGTAAAATGCAAAGAATTCTATATTTCATGTAAAATTCATTTTCCCTGACGATTTCCTTATATGTATTTAATTTTTTTTTTATCACTATTCAAAGCAGGGCCGTAACTAGGATATTTGCCACCCCCCCCCCAACTTTAAAATTCGATAATTTTGTAATGGTGTTTTTTGTTCCCACCTAAAACTGCACCCGAGGCAGTTGATCCCACCCTAGCTACGGCCCTGTTCAAAGTACGAAATGAAATATTTTACTGCGATATAAGTTTTCATGATGATAAATTAATGATGTATTCGGTGCCCAAGCTAGTTACTGTCCTGAAGTTGGTGCATCTGACTGCATGAAAATTGCTAGAACAGCCAAACCTCTTTTTCATTGCACTCTTAGGAAAATTTTTCAAACTTTTCTCTAATTATTTTTTTCCTTAACCCTGATGTGGTGCCTCTTCTGTGGCTCCATGGGTCTGCGTGAGTCACACCTCATTTGAGAAGCCACTGAAAAAAAATTAATTTTAATTGTTGTTCCCCTTCTCTCAATTGTAGAAAAAATTTATAACCAGTGCTCTGGCATGACTAAATACTAATTCAATTGGTTATGATTAGCGCCACAATAAATTTGGTTGGTACTTGCCAAATTATTTGAAATTTAATTTACTCTTCGATGGCTCGACAGTCTGCTTAAAGACCCTATTTTTAGTTGACCTCTTCACAGTCAACACTCTCAGGTGGTAATTATTGTATGCTATTCCGAAAGTATCCATCTACCTTAACCAGTCAAATGGTTATGACAGCATATGCCGTCGCGCCAATATTTAATCTAATTATTTCAATTTTTGAAAATTAATTAGTAATTATTTAAATTCTCATATTTTTTCTGGTGATTTAAAAAAAATGAGGAAGTCAGTTTAAATGTATTCATAAAAAATTGTAATCAGGAAAATGCATTTTATTACCTTCAAACTTTTAAAAAGGAGACATTAATTGGTCACCTGACTGGTTAATTACCTTACCCTATCATAATTACATGCAAGTAACCATTGAAAACATTTTGTATAAAAATTCAAAGATTTATGTAATAAAATATTTTCATAGATTAGGCTCGTAGCAAAAATAATTATAAAGAAAAACCATGACTCTTGTTTATATAAGATTCCAATAATGAATTATTAGAAATTATTACTAAAGTATCTTATCACGGGAAATAAAAAATTAATTTATTAAGTACTGGAGCCGAACAGTAAATAGATGAGAGATACAATATTGTAGCAGCATATAAACAGCGATAGCTCTTACTTGCTATGGGGAAAAGTATTAAATCAGGAGTAAAGAGAAATATAATTGCAGAAAAGTTTAGAGAGAGAGAGAGAATGTTTTGTGTCTGTAAAAACACTCGAACTATAGTGCATTAATGACTATCTGAGAAAAATAATTTTTTATGCATTTTATCTAGCTAGAAACACAGTTGCGAATTTTCGGGATCACTTCACTGAAGCGGCTTATACACCATAGTGATGTGTAACCAATGTCGTCTCGCATGGTGAGACTTTTACCCCGAGGCTCAAGCCACCCCTGACATACATAATTTATACAAAAATATATTTGTGTTTTTAAATACATTTTCAATTTTTGATATCCTTCAGGGGGGGGGGGGCGGCGAACGCCTGTGTGAGCACCCACTGGTCAAAAATACTTCCGACGCCCCTGGACATTACCAACTGTCATTAAAAGCGTTGCAGTTGGTACAATCACCAATTTTTGTTAAAATTGCAGAAAAATTGTGGAAAAAATGTTGAACCTGACAAATATGTGGGATGAATATTTATTTATTTTTTGCCATAATTATCATAATATAATTTATTTATATACTGTTTATGAAAGCACTGTGTATTGATGGTTTTAGTAAATATTGTAAATTCAAATAAGCATCGTTAGAAAAACGGGACAAATGTATGAAAAAATCAGAACAAACAAAACTACAGGAATGTCTCGTAAAACAGAACAGAAGTGGTCCATAAAATTGTTTCAAACATTTTACTGGTCCTTGGGTTCAGAAAGGTTGAGAAATGATGTTCTAAATAATAAGGAAAACTCTTGTTTACCAACAACTTTATTTTATTGAACTCCAGTTTAAATCAACAATAAAAAAAAGAATGGAAGGATCTTCCTTTTTTATAAATTTTTCGCTCCTGCATGAAGTAGAGGGTGAGAGAAGAAAGTGATATAGAGAGAGGGAAAACTGGTTTATAGATATACGTCACACTCTCCCCCACCAAAAAGAGATGCTCAAATACAGAAGAAACAAACAGGTGCCTCTGAAAATGAATGATAACAAGACTCACTGGAAATCAGAGCAGAACAGGGTCTAGGTCACACACAAGCAGCACAATACAATAATGTTACAACAAAATACTACCACATGTGTGGACAAAAAGAAAATTTAAAAAAAATACAGGAACATACATAATTATCTGAATCGTAGTACTGCATAACACAAATAAATATATTGGACATAGTAAATAATACAGACATTTTTCTAGAAGACGTACTCTACCATGCATTCTTAGATATATATACAGTCAAACCTTGTTAGTGTGTCACCCAGTTAACACGTCACTCCGTTTACCGGATCACTTTTTGGAAGTCCCAATTATGCTCAGGCAGGAATTGGCACAGCTATGGCTTACTCTGTTTCACGAGTCACTCAGCTTATCAAGTCATATTTTTGCTCTCCCAAGAATGACTCATTAACGAGATTTGACTGTATTACATATATATACAACCAAAATGAGCCATGAAAATAAGTAAGAAAACACACAAAAAAATTAGTCTGTTATAAACAGTCACGACTGTCGATTACTAGGACTAGAAGAAGTCCTTACGCAACAGCTTTTAGGATTGTGTGACAATGTTGTTGCACAGGGTTTTCTCTTCCTATGGAGCAAAAATAAGCTTTGAAAGAGTTTCCCCCCACTTGAAGTCATAATGTGGATCGAATATCCTCTCAGTCTGAGAACTGGTCGTCATACACTACCGTTGAAAACCAATCAGCAATGTCATTGGATTTTTAGAGCATAAAAATACTAGCCCTTCAACGACACTGGTGTGTGGCTGTAAATAGATTAGAGGCCTTTCACACGGAGCGGATGCGGGTCCTGAAGAAGTTTTAACAATTGGAATATACTGGGCCTTTCAGACAAGCCGAAATATCTCAGCACCTAGGAAATGTTCATGCAGGTTCGGATGTCGTCCGCATGTGTCAAAACCTAAGTGCGGGCTCTGCATCTGTACATAGAAGTTTTGACAATTGGGTTATTCGGGACTATTCACACGATGCGGATGCGGAGCGAATTCATCCGCATCTTTGGTTACTTTTCGAAGATGATTTTACAAGGAATTTTTTTCATTATTTGCCATAAATAACCTTAAAAACACCATATGATGGTCCCTGTTCATTAATATAATGTACCCACATACGTCTATCCCGTTTTCTTCTGAGATGGAGATATAGCAACTTTAACTGCCTTTTGTCCATACTTTACAATTTTATACAATAAAACCTGCCAACAACGGCCACTGACGGCACCAAAATTATAAGCCGTTCTGCTCATTACGAATATTTAATTGACTACATACTTTAATGTTTAAATTAAATTTAAAAAATATATATTTTTTCTTTTTACATATTTGAGAAATTATTTAAAAAATATAAATATTTAAAATATTTTAAATATTTATTTTTTTAAATTTTTAATCTTTTAATTTTTTTAAACTTAAAAAAAAAAATGCTTTTATTAAACAATGTTAATTACGTACGGTGTTCACTCAGGGCTGGATTAGGACGTTTGAAGACCCTAGCACTTGAATATTTTTGGTGGTTCCCCCGATACCTACAAGTATATTTTACTCGATATTCAGTCTATAAACTTGAAAAAATGAAATTTTATATTTCAGAAGTGACTAATCTAAGGATGGGATTTCACTATAAAAGGTTTATGAAAGTTATTTTATAAAACTTGAAAAAAGCAACTAATAAATTTATCGGCAACCGATAAATTTATTATACTCTGTTTGCTCCAACTTGGGTCCTGATGTAATTAAACCGCTGTACCAATTTTTGATATCACTCCCATCCTTTATCTCTATTGGTTGTAATTTTACACGGCCCTTCATTACGTGTTCCGAACACGTGCGTTTTTTTCTCAAACATGAGATTGTAAATTTGTTACGAAGAATTTTCCTGGAAAATTTTTTTCACTGTTCTCCAAATTTTGTTGAAATAAAAACTGTTGATAACACTAATTCAAATAGAAAGAGGTATATATCTCCCAAAAAAAAAAAATTTATAAGGTATTAAGTTTTTGTCATGGCACACGCCTCAAGAGTTGGGATGACAGGGCTCCAGCCCGGACATTGCCCGCGACAATTCTTGTCATTTTTTCATGTTTTAAGCTAAAAGTTTACTATATAGAAGGGTTGTTGAAAGGTTGGTCTGAAGGCCCACATAAGATCACAGCCTGGGGGTCTTGCGGCAGGATGTGCTGCCAAGGTTGTTACAAAAGCTTGTGCGAGTTGTTTATTATTTTACAGCAGATAGTAGGAAAAAAAAATCAAATTTTTTCCCTTCAGAATTTTACAATTTCATTTCTGAGATAATTTAGGCCGTATGATTTTCTTGGGCCGGATATGCTACCAATTATAACGTTAAACAAATTATGAACAACTTACCGTTGTGTTGATGCTTTTTATTTTTCTTGTGGGTCTGTATAATTAAATATTTCATAATAATCCCCGGGCTGTAGCAGTTCCAATTTGATGAGAGAGTCATCCACATTATTTCGTTTCTTTACTTCAACCTGTTGTTATCCTGTTTTTTGTCAAGACAATTTCGGTTTTTTATCCGTGCGTAGGTTGCGAGCCATGACCCCAACACCCAGTATCAGGAGCCCCTGGACTGAGATCTTTAATGGGCCCCGAGGACAGGTTTTCTCACGGGATCTATAGTGTCTGTCACAATGAGGCTAACTGAATCAAAAATGAGTATTACTCTTTCGAACCAGATTTTCAAAACTTTACCTTCATATCTTTGTGATAATCCTCAGACTTTTTCGGCTCCCCGCCTGCGACAAAAAAAATATTACTTCCTCCCAACAAGCTGCTTAAGCAGAAGTGCGAATTTTCCGGAAATGCGTATATTCACCACCAATGATAAGTGACCCCCCCACCTGTATCCAGTGTACATCAAAGCATGTAGGTGAGAAAAAAATCTTGTTGACAGCAACTTTGTTTATAGGAGTCCAGAGCAGCTGCAAAAAAATGAATTTTTAAATGGCTGTGCCAAACAAGATAGACACACATATTTCATTTATGTCATCAAATGATAAAGAAAGCTCTTTTTCCTGCAAGACCTCTTGAAAAAGCGTATACAAGTGTATATCAAATCTGTTTGCGAATAGAAGTAATAATAATAAAATGAAACTTCCGTTTAAAAAGAGGATGGTAGTGTTTGAGTAAGAAAGGCGTATCCTGTCAACACCCACCCTGAAGACATAGCAGCAAAAACGCTTTGTGACCAATCTTTAAAAAATATTTTTTCCCCGTCTTCCAGATAACTTTGAAATAATACGGAATAAATATTAAAAAATAAATAAAAATTATGAGGTATTTTATAGTATGAGGGACAAAGGACAATATTTTTGGCGGTGTTGCACAGTAAGAAAAGGTGAAATGTTCTCAGGGCCGGACTTAGGCAGGTGCGAAGGGTGCAGCCGCACCGGGCTGCTAAATTTTTGGCGCCACAAAAGGGGAATAAAAATGTTTAGATAAAATTTTTTGGCTTCTCAACCTCTTAGCAAAGCAATAGCTTAAAATTCAGTCCAAGATAGAGAGCCTCTAAGTTTGAGGGCTTGGGTAGAAAATCGATTTTCTAGCCCTGAGAGCCCCAAATCTTCAAGTGCCTGGGGCGCAGTTGCAATTTTTTCACTGGGAAGCGGACACTTTTGTCCATATTTATTGCCAAATGGCATTTTTTTTATGACTACGAAGGAGTTTTACAGTCGTTCTCGGGCACCAGAGAATCCTTGGACACCCTGTGGTATTGGAAAACCCTTGTTCAGAGGGGCCGCAAAACACTTAAGCCCAACCTGGAATGTTCTCCAACCAGTCATTTTGGGATCGCACACCTGCTTTTAATTACATCAGGACCCAAGTTAGAACGAACAGAGGTTAGCTGCTTTTTTTAAAAGAATTATTATAAAACTTTTATAGTGTAATCATGGCCTAAGACAGAATTGTGATGTGAATATTTCTAAGCACAGACATTTTGAAAGTCTCCACCCCTCCCCTTTTTTCCTATTTGCAAATTCTCTGATATCTCCTGAATTTTTTTTTTTTGGAACATTGAATGTTTTGGATGTTTTTGGATTGGATTTTTCGAACATTGGATGTTTTGGAGAAAAAATTTTTCTTCCATATTTTTCCGAAAAGACAGATTTTTTTTCAAAATCTTTTAAAAATATTTAAAGACATTTTCTCCCATCGACTACTTGTGAGGATCGGAATGAAGACATCTTTAGACCCATATTCTATGGGGCTCTAGACTAAATTACCAAAGAATGCCTCTAGGCTGCCTATGGGCATTGAATCAGGGGTGAAGGAGAAAAATAATTACAAAAATTTCGAAAAAAATAGTTTTTATGCACGAATTTCCAGATGCGGGTGTTTCGCCCGCATCTTTAGTGCTCGTGTGAAAGGGTATGCGGACCCACGTCCGCTCCGTGTGAAAGGGGCCTTCATCATTTGAATCAGTGATTGTAACTCATGGGAAAAATTGGCTAAAATCAGTTCATGGGGTAAATTTTTTGGCTTTCGTAGGAAATTGAGTTTTTATCAAATAAAAAGAATCATTAATTTTTTTTTGAATTTGTACAATGCTTTTCTAAAGCTAAATATTTGGCTAGATATTTTCACCTATGGATGGCAGCACAATAAATCTGAATATGTGGGAAAAACTTACTCAAAAGGGAAATTTTTGATGGAAATTTTGGCTCCATGAGATTACCATCACTGCATCTGATTAAGTTCGAGCACATCCATATAAAATCCAGAGCCTCAATATTTTCAAATTATTCGGAAGATACCCTTATAGTATCTTCTTTGTAAATAATTTTTGTATCGATTGTGAATGATTCGTGTATTATTGTCAAATCGAATTTTCAACATGCATAAAAGGAAGCAAAGGACTTCACAAAAACTGAAGAAATTCATTTCTGAATATGGTGAGAAAGTGTTCTGTACAGATGAAACAATATTGTTTTGCAAACTGCGGGATACGGAAGTTGTGCAGCACATCAACATCAAAAAACATAAACAAGGTCTTCAATGGCTAGATGAAGAAAAATTTTTTAATGTTTTTACATTAAAATTTTTTTGTGGGTTTGTTTGGTACATTAACTGTAAAAGAAATTGAAAGGTATGTTATTGGTTCTCTGAATACTCATAGTGGTTAGTAAAGTGAAGAATTTTTGTTCATACAATAAGTAATGGTTCCAAATAGTTTAGACTGCATCAACACATACCTTATCATATTATTTTGCCAAAACTAGTGTTACTTAAGATAGGAATGAAAAAATTTTCTGGAAATTTTTTTGTTTCATAGGGCACTAGCTATAATACCCGGCGTTGCCTGGGTACAAAAATGGGAAAGAAAACATGCTACAAACTTGTATAATGACAAAAATGAAAGAAAAACATTTTGCAACTTGCATAATTACAAAAATAAATAAATGTTTTGAACTTGCACAATTGCCAAAATGGTAGAGGAATGGGGATTTGTATAATTACAAAAATGCGGGAGATAAATCTGGATGATCGATATAGATTATATCCTGTAATCTAAATAATAAGGATTTTGGCCAAATGCGCCAAGCTATAATACCCGGCGCTGCCTGGGTTTTCTTTAATGAGGCTTTTTGGATCACCTGATATCTCCCTCTTTCTTTGAGGGACATGCAAACCATGTTCACCAATATGGCAACTTACGAAATAAATCTAGATTAAAGAAACATAGAAATGAATAGTTTTTTTCCCCTTTTTTTAAGGGGGCACGTGCGCTAGGTATTTCGAATTCACCCCCCCCCCCCAAACTTCAAGTTATCCATCTGCCTGTTCCAGCTTCCAAAAATGCTTAGTTAAAGCTGTGGAATTTTTTCGATGTACTTTTTAAGGGCCCATAATTAATTTTAAAATATCCTAACCCACATGTGAATTTATGCAGTTGAATATCAAAAGACAATACAGAGATATTAATTTCCATGGTTGAGAAGATGTAAATATAAAACTTAAAAATCAATGTTATTGCATGAATATCCAACTCAAAAGTATGTTCGGCTAATTACTTCATATTTAATATTCTGGGCTTCGTATATCTCAAAGCGAACTCAATACATATTTCAAAAATCGAGAATTCAATACAATTTTTAAAATTGTTGATGTGGCGGAAAATCCCACCAAATTTCCACATTTCTACAGTAAAATCGGCAATTCTAACACTGATTCCTATGAGGATCACCCTTTTCCTGAACCTCGCTGATGATGATTATGACTTCTATTCAAAAAGCCTTCTTACTAATAGTATTGAAAAAGTGGCAAACCACTGTAAAGGCATAAACTATTATACATATAGTAACAGGATTAGAAAAGTGACAAACCATTGTAAAGGCATATACACGTCTGAAACGCATTGCTAGGGAACCATGGTAACCAAAGTAAATGTTCGGAAAGTGATTGTTGAGGCCCAGCAACCATTGTTGCCCGATATAGTTTTTTGCCCATTTGGGGCACTTGCCCTACTCTGACGAAATTTTAAAGTATCCTATCATTCAAGTCGGGTCCCATTTGGTATATATGCAAAATTTGGTGACGATCGATCTAAAATTGTAGATTTGTATAGAGCACGCACGCACGCAGAGAGAGAGAGAGAGAGACATACAGAAAATCAATTTAATTTTATATATATAGATATATAGTTTTTATATAAGGGCATAAATACATTTTTCATAGAGCATTTTTAAGAAGTTTTTAGGGCATAAAAATCCTAGCCCTAATAAATAATAATGAAATGTATAGCATTGTGCTGGACTCTCATCATGAGGATCCAGGTTTGAATCCCTTTTGCAACACAATGGTTGACGGCTGAAGTTTGTTTCTGCATTCTCTAACTTCAAAGTGCAAATACATATGGAAAAACAAAGCTATACAGTGGACGGTGCAAAACAAATGAACAGGGTCACAGAAAATGAAGTATCAAAACACAGTGGTGACATTTCTGAAGCTGGGTTGGAAGGGATTTCGGCAACGGGATAAGTCCGGTGGCAGAGCCCCTGGCATCTTATTCAATCAGTGGCGACATTTGGAAAAGCAAAGCAGTATAGAGGACCACTAGTACAACAAATGTATGGGGGCACAAAAAATTATCTATAAAATCAGCGTAGACATATAGAAAAACCGGAAGGTATATATGCAAGTGCATGGGGCCCATGGAAAAATATGACTATAAAGAGGCTATGGACACAAAAATGCAAAACTGTCCACGAAAATTTAAGAATATACATGCACATGTAAATCTGTCACTCGCTATCGCATGCCCCCATGCGGCATTGCGAATTACCAGTGACTGTAGGAGAAAGTCTGAGTCATTTCGTTTTCAGTGAAATATTCTGCATCTTGATTGCTCTGGACATGTTTCTTGGGGGGAGTGTGGATATGTTCTCTTGGTAACTGAAGGTCGTTTATCATGAATTCACCACAGATTACCCTCAAGAATAGGGTTTTCAAGCAATAATTCCCACCCATAGGCGGGAATAACCCACGTTTTGCCCGTGCTTGCGTGGAAAAACAAACACCTTTCAAGTGGGGCCTAATAGTGCAAGGGTGAAAATTAGAGACTTGAAGATTGAAAAACGAAATCTGAAGAAATTCTCTAGTTTTGTGTAAAAAATGCATGAATAATTATTATTGTCAAAGCGATGTGCAAAAATTTCATCAGCCTAGTTATGGAAATATTAGAGTGGCAAGCAGGGCTGTAACTAGGACTTTTTGCCACCCCTACAACATTAAAATTTGATAATTCTATAAGTGTTTGTTCTTTGTTCCCACCTAAAGTTGTCTCGCCAACTAAATTTCACCACCTGGGGCATTTGCTTCCCCGACCCTCTCTAGTTTCTGCCCTGGTGGCAAGTATATATATGTAGAATGGAAGCTATAGAAAAGGTAGACATTTTTTTTGCTCAGTTTGAATTTTTGTACGCCAGAGGTAAAGGTGCCATGCAACAAAAGGGATATTTTATGGAAGAGTCGTTTAACTCTCCAGTTTTAAGTGCAAACAAACTTTTTTTTAGTACAGTACATCTCACTATGGAACTCTTTTGTGTTAATATATCTGTTATTTATTTTGAAAAGGATTTAGTGTCCTAGATTTAGAACTTTTTAGTGTGACGAAAGTACTGCAAATTGATAGTGTTATCCCAATATTGATGAAAATGGACATAGTGCTCTTTAACTACGACATACACATTTAGAATATTCAAAGTAAGAAAAATGAAAAAAAGGTAAAATGTTATTAATACCTGTAGGAAAAATAGTGATATAGAGATAATTTATGTGATAATTTCCCTACTTAATTCAACCGTAACCGTAAGTGATAACTTGGGAACACTACGCTGTTTGGCGCAAAAGAGGGTGTCGTTTGGCGACAGAGGATGAGACCTCTAGGAAGAAGGAAAAACGTTGAGAAGAGTGACAGAAAACAGCAACAAGTGCGGACCCCTCTGCCTGGCGGCGGTGAGTAAAATATGACTCATTTCCCTTCCACAACTTGCCACCTCGCGTAATTGAACAAATATGTATATTTTAAAGTTTGAATTGAATAAATGGTTGTGGAATAAACAGGAGCAATAGAACCTGGAGTTAAGGGTAATTATTTTGAATTGTAATGTATAATTTTAATTGATACAACTGGTCCTTCGTATCACTGGTACCGTGACCAATCCTCGTTTAATCCGCATCCATTCACTTCATATTGTGCAATGTCTCTCAATCAATGATTTTATTTTAACGAAATAATTGCAATATTCACGATTCCATCAGTATTTTTGTTGTTTGGTAAAATATTATTTTAATGTGACCCACGTTTGTTTTTCTTGTGAAACCACGTGACGCAAGAATTTGTAATGAAGTCTTGAATAAATAATTTGGTGGCTTGTGCAAAATATTTCATGTTGTAAATTTTCATTGTGTATTCAAAGGTATTTATAATTGCATCTTGAAAAAAAAAGGGTATAATGAATAGACATATTCAACGCAGAGTACCGGTGGTTACACGCACAATCAGACAGATCCCCACAGCAAATTTCAATGCTTCTTTTGTGGATTTAATTCCGTTTTCGAGAGAAGGTTCAGGCAGCGTGAGAAATTTTTTGAATAAAATAAACAAAGTGGCGCGACTCAGCAAGTGGTCCAAGGATGACAAAATTTCCATCGCTAAGTTGAAATTAACGGCAACCACAGAGGCATATTTTTTTTCTGTCCCTCAAAACGACCAAATTTCCAGTTTTTTAGAGTTTTCCCAGAAGTTGGTCTCGAGATTTGAGAAACAAGTGCCCCCGGCTACCCAAATGCATACCCTGGCAACATGTGCACAGCAGGAACAGGAATCTGTTGAAAATTTTGCCACTCGAGTGCGACACCTTGGCAACAGGGTTTTCCAAAACACAGCCGCCATGTCTCCAGAGGTCACAGCAGCCAATGACAGGCTACTGCAGGCTCGTTTTGTTGCCAGGCTTAGACCCGACATACTATGTGCTTAGCAGAGCCCCTCCAAATTTTGACCAAGCTGTAACTGACGCACTAACCGAGGAGGCAAACAACAAACTTTAAACAAAAAGCTCACTGCAGAGTAGGGAAGAATCAGAAGGAAACATCGTGTCTCAATTGAGCGACCAGATACGAGAGCTCAGTATGCAAGTACACAATCTGAGCTCGCAACAAATTAACACAGAGAAACAGCCGAACACACACACACCACGATCACACCTCACATGTTTTTTTTGTGGCCGTGTTGGACATGTGCAAGCGGATTGTTGGAGAAAACGAGAAAATACACAAAGCAATCGATCACACTCACGAGGACAGAGAGTGCATTTTGCACACAACACTCAGGGAAACCATAAGGGAAACAGACAAAATTTAAACAGGCAACAGAGACGCCAAAATTAAATAGTTGTGTTGCGCCACCTGTGCGATCTCCCAAAAATTCAAATTTTGGTCCTAAATTTTTTTTGCCAGATGTGGAAGTCAATTCAAATGGCTATGATTTTCTTGCATTGATAGATTCAGGAGTGTCGGTTTCACTCATTTCTCCAGATCTTTTTGGTAAAATAAATTCAGAAGGTAAATTGAAACTGTTGAAGGCAAGTATTAAAATTATGGCAGTAAATGGAGGCGACGTAGCCATCAGTGAATCGTACGAAATTCCTATTGCTATAGGCAATTTACGAACTGAACGTAATTTTTGTCACAAAATTTGAATTACTGACCGGGTATCAGGCTATTTTGGGATATGACTTTATGAAAAGTAAGCGATCTATCATTGACACGAAGAACAATTATTTGAAATTTAATGACATCACTGTACCAATTGTAAATCTTGAGATGGGGGGAAAATCAACAAATTTGAACGGGGACGACATATCTATGAGGTTGAAAAATAAAACCTACTTGCCCCCTAACCAAAGCACCATTGTTAATGTTCATGTACCTGTTTTGGCACATTCTAGTGTAGAAGCGAGAGTGATTATCAGTCCCAAATTGCAACACAAAGGTGTAGAGATAATTTCTCCTATTGTTAACGTAAACAGTGACAAACGAGAAAGCAGCGTAAAAATCACTAACTTGTCTAGTAACCCAATAATGTTAAATAAAAACATGAAAATTTGTACTGTCAACAACTTCGAAGAGATTACCACAGACATACAGACATGTTTCAGATGTAAGACCATTACCTTTGTGTGAGAAGGATTTTTCTTTTCATGGTGTTGACACACATCTCAAACACAAACTGTTGAAACTCCTGTTGAAACATTCGAGTGCTTTTGCTCGCTCTACCATTGAGTTGTCAGCAGCTTTAACCGAACCTCACTAAATCACATTAGAACATGAAAACCCCATAAGATGTCCTATATATAAAATCCCCTACAATTTGAGATCTGAATTTCGCAAACAAGTCAGTGACTTAGAAAAGGCTGGAATCGTATCAAAATCTCAATCACAATATAACACACACCCCAGCACTTTTTGTCAAGCAGCGCACTAAGTGGCACCTAGTTCTTGACTTTCGTAGGCTGAATAAAATCACAGTAACCCAAGAATTTGCCATTCCCGCACTAGATGACATTTTACACGAGATATCAGGTTCAAATTATTTTTCGGCATTAGACATGAAATCTGCTTTTAATCAGATACCACTACATCCAGATGATAGACACAAAACAGCGTTCTCTACACCTGATGGTGACAAATATGAATTTAATAGGTTGTGTTTTGGATTGAAAAATTCACCTAAGGCTTTTCAGTCTATTGCTCAGGGAGTTCTTGGTGATTTGTTACACAACGGTGCTCTTGTATATATAGATGATATTATTTTGTTCACTAAGACTATTGACGAACCCTTGGTGTTATTAGAAAAGGTACTTCAGAGATTTGAAGATGTTCGTCTCAAATTCAATCTCGAAAAATGTCAGTTTCTCACAAAGTCTTGTAAATTTCTTGGGTACATAGTTACTCTTCACGGTATGATGATAGATAAGGATAAGACTGTGTCCATTAATGAATTTCCTGTCCCCACTGATCAGAAAAAAATTAAATCTTTCTTAGCCTGTAGTGGGTTCTATCGTCGGTACATCAAGAATTTTTCTTCTCATGCCCACCCTTCTAACTACACTTTTGAAGAAAAATGTACCATTCGTATGGAATGACGAGGCTCAAGCTCCATTTGAGGACATTAAGAGTGCTATATTAAAGCCCCCTGTTTTGGCATTGCCAGATCCCTCAGCAGAGCTGCAGATAACAACAGATGCATCATGTAAAGGTGTAGGTGCAGTTCTTGAACAGAAATACCCCAATGGTGAAGTGAAACCCTTGTATTTCTTTTCTAAGAAATTGAATCAGTCCCAATCTAAGTATAGTGCCACTGTTTTGGAATTTTTTGCCATCTATTGTGCACCATAAACCTCTGCAGGGCTTTCTATCCAATAAACACCCATCTTCTATAATATTGCGTTGGAAATTGGCACTAGAAAAATTTAACTACGAGATATGTTATGTAAAGGGAACATTAAAAGCAGTAGCTGACCATTTGTCTCGCAGTGTCAACACTTTCACTATAGTTTTTCCTGAACCTGATGAACTTTCATCAATGCAACAAAACGATAATAAATTAAAAGTAATAATTGACAATGTTAAAGAATCGAACACAGACCCTAAATATAGAAACTACCTGATCGACGAGAGATGTATATTTGTACATATATACATCCAGGGGCGTAGCCAGAAATTTCGTTCGGGGGGGGGGGGGGACCAAAGTGACAGAACAATGGATTTGGCCATCTTTTTCCCTTTTTTCGGTCATTTTCTCACATTTCGGGGGGGGGGGGGGGACGACGACCAGACTCCCAAGTCCCCCCCCCCCCCCGGCTACGCCCTTGTATACATCTTATATTTGCCAAAACAACATTCAAAATCCCCTTGTCAAGATGTGCGAAAACAAGTTTGTGTCCCTCATTGCCTCAAAGCTAAAGTGTTGGAGTCTGTACATTCAGAATCAGGAGATCATTTGAGATTCACCAAAACATACTATCCTCTAGTAGAAATGTTTTTTTTGGAATAACATGTACACAGACACTAAGAATTTTGTAAACTCGTGCACAACCTGTCTTTCTCGTCACTTCTGCTCCAAATGAGCCAGTAGATCAAAGTGAGAGTCCAGGTGAAAGGTGTCATATGGATATGTTTGATCCCTTAAAAACTACTAAATCAGGTCACAGTTATGTTCTATCCATGATAGATGATTTTTCGAAATACATACATCTAGTTCCACTGTCAGACCGTAAGTCAACAACTATAGCTGAAGCTTTTTTCAACAATTACATTGTACATAGAAGAAGTCCACACACATTAATTACAGACAATACTAGATATTTCACTAGTGCAGAATTCACTGAACTTTGTAAAGTACGTGGTATACAGAAAAGATGCATTTCCACATATTCTGCACACGTCAATGGACGAGTAGAAAAGCCAAACCAATCCATTGCTAATATTTTGGCTTCCATGTGTAGTAATAATGACTGAGACACTTGTCTGCCTTAGACAATGTTAGCATTGAATTCAGCAATACATGAGGCAACACACAAGTCACCATTCTTTTTTGAACATGGTCGAGATATCAGATTACCATACACTTTGAACACAGAAACACAAACACACGAGTCTAAATTTGGGTACATACAACACTTGGTACAAACATTAAATGAAGTATTTCAAAAAGTTTTGCAAAATTTAAAGGAACAAGAAGTTAAACATATGGCTCACAGTAGAATTGGAAAAAGTAATGAAAAATTTGATTATCCAATTGGGTCATTATGTTTTATAATAACTCCAAACTTAAAACCAGGGTTGTCACAGAAGCTCAAACCTAAATTCGAAGGTCCCTTTAAAGTGTTGGAGAGATTTTCAAGAGTTAATTATAAAGTTTGTCATGTACATAACACTAGAAAAACATTCAACACACATGTAAACAGAATGATCCCATACACTCAACGATTTTCACACTTGCACTTAGTGAACACAGAAAGGAATGCAATTGGTGAGCCAGAAAGTGAACTTGAGGCGAATGACAACCTGGATCCTCAAGCCAGGTACGTCTTAAGGCCAAGAATTTAACTCTTAAAATCAGGGTTGGGTTTTTGACGTCAAAAACTGGTTTAAACTGTCAAAAACTGGTTTAAACCGTCAAAAACTGTCGAAAACCGTCAAAAACCTAAATGAATGCCTTTTGATAATGTTTTGAACATAATAGGTGTACAACATGATGAAAAACTTACTTTTTGGCATATTACAATGTTTTATTTTTAAACATTAATTTATTACAATAATTAAAACAAAATATTAATTATAATTTGCACTTTTGAATTTTTCAACATAAAGAGCCTAGAACATATAAAATATAATTTTATGGTTTATTTATCTAAGCTACTCATTACCTGTGTTCAATTTGTTAAGTGAATTAGAGCTGCTTATTCAAAATATGTATGATAGGGCATCAGGGTTAGGTTTTTGACCCCAGAAACTAACTCGGTATTAAAACTATCAAAATCTTACTGTCAATGATGTCAAATAGTTTTTGTTAACTTGATAGATATGTTAAATAACAAAAACACACACTTTTATTTAGATTAAAGGGTTTTATATTCAGAATTATAATTACTGAGGAAAATATATATATTTTGATATTTTAAATTTTCTGATCTGCCCAAAATTTTATTCCATATAAAATTTCTGACGCAGCATCTGTTAATGCACTAACTAAACTCATTTATTTTCGCCTGAAAATTTCTTAGATCAGTGTGTATAAATTCACACAGCTTTAAAGAGTATTTTCAACCAAAGCAGAGCTGACAAGACTTGATACCCAAAGCATTTGTTTTGCACGTTTGAATACAGCTTCAATTGGAAAACCATTGCATTATAAATACTAGTAAATGTACCATATCATAGTGCAAAAGTAAGAATAAACCAAGTTTGACATATACAAGCTAGCATTGCCAAATTAAATGACATTTTAGTCCTACAATTTAGTATTTTGATCGCTAGATATATTTCAATGTTATGTGCAATAAGAGTATTGTTTTAAGTATCAGTGGTTATCTAGATAATTGAATAATAACAGAAATCAACATTACATACATGATGTAATAAACTTTTTTAAACACTTATCTGTTGTAAAAAGAGTGCAGCAGATAGTTTATATCAATGCATATATATAAGCAGTTGAAGAAATTTTGGAAGGTCAAGAATCATCTTGAATCAAAGAATGTCAAATCGTTCCACAGTTTTCCATTCAATGTTCATGTTATGCTTTATTCAAATTTTATAAGAAAAAAAAAACATATATTGTCCAAAATAATTCTGTCGGGAGTAGAAAATTATTTTAGAATCTTATTAAATATTTATTCTTTGTATAACATAGTCACTTTAAACATTACATGCAATTAACGTGTGCATTTTCAATGGGAATCTTTATATCGAAAAGCAATATTTGAGGTTTTTGACAAAGGTTTTTGACGGAGGGTTTTTGACGTGACAGTTAAAATGCGGTTTAAACCGTCAAAAACTGCCATGTGTCAAAAACCTGCCAACCCTGCTTAAAATGATGCCATTCAAATTTTTCAAGATGCAAAATTTTTCTGATTGATTGTATGAGTGTTTTGAGATATACTTTCATGAGATATACTATCCATGCCTACAACATAATTTTTTTTCAGTGCAGGCATTGTAAGATAACTTGTGTTGAGGTGATACAATTGCCATTGATTTGTTATGTCTATGCATAACTTGAACTATAACACCTCCACATTGATCCCGTGGTTGAGTTGCAGTTTGACATATGAAACAATATATATATATATATATATATAAATATATAAAATCAGATCAATTTAAAATTTAACAGTAATTTTAATGTTGCAGATCTCAAGGATAGTTGTTAATGATTGTATGAAATGACAAATTTTAATTTTGGTTGTTCTCGAATGTTTTGATAACAGTGTTTACCAACGAATTCACGCATCACATTTTAAATTTTGAATGAATCTTGAACAAGCCCTGTTGTAAATACAAAGTCAGTATAGATGGAAATTTTTGAATATAATTTGTTTTTGTTTGTTGAATTTGAATTATTTGAGACAGACATTGTTTCGATTGCAGTGTGCCAAATTGTACATGAAATTTGATTGAATTTTTTTGGAATTTGAATTTTGTTCTAGAGTTGAGATTGCATGATGTTTAGAGAGATCAAAATCAAAATCTTTTTTAGAGTTGGTGAATGTGTCTAATGAGTTTTTTTCTTCATCATTGCAGAGCAAAGCAATTGTTAATATTGACATTTTTTCTTGAATTCTCAATTTACATGAGTTGTTGATAATGACGTTTGTGGTATTGATGTATATGTTTGGATTTTGTGAATGTGTATTATTTGTCCTGGCGTCACTATCTCTACTCGATTGTTTTTGGTATATAGTCACATGCATTTTCTCCAAATTGAATATAAATCAGAATTTTGGCAAATCTGTAAGGCAAGCAATAGCATGCAGGTGGTAAGTGTGGAGAGGGAAGGAGTGACCGCCAGGAGAGGTGTGCTGTTTTGTAACATATCAATATAACCAAGAATATTTTTTTTCCTTTTGAAATATGTACACAAACATACTGGAGCAACGATGAGCTGCATCATGACCATACCACACCAGGGTCCATTCATGGTTTGTCAGGGCCAAAGCACCTTCACAGCGCCATCATCGAGGTATTATCATCAAGTCACCATTACAGCACCCTTGCAGGCTTCATCGAGGCATCGTCGATCAGGCTTCATATCGAGGCATCTTCGAACAGGCTTCATCGAGGCATCTTCGACCAAGCTTCATCAAGGCATCGTTGACCAGGCCAAAGTGGCACCAGAAGACACACACCAGCATGCAAAGCGGTGGACAGAATTGGACACTATGAAACATAATGAACTGGTAAATTTAGTTGAAACTCCGTCATTAATTTCCTCGGTGGCAAGTTTTCTAAAGGGGGAGGTATGATATATAGATAATTTCCCTGCTTAATTCAACTGTAACCGTAAGTGATAACTTGGGAACACTACGCTGTTTGGCGACAGAGGATGAAAGCTCCAGGATCGAGCTCCAGAAAAATTGCTGAGAGGAGTGACAGAAAACAGCAACAAGTGCGGACCCCTCTGCCTGGCGGCGGTGAGTAAAATATGACTCATTTCCCTCCCACAATTTGCCACCTTGCGTAACTGAACAAATATGTAAATTTTAAAGTTTGAATTGAAGAATGGATGTGGAATAAAAAGGAGCAATAGAACCTGGAATTAAGAGTAATTAGTTTGAATTGCAGTGTCTAATTTTAATTGATACAACCGGCTTTTCGTATGAATAGAGAAAATTCTCTCCCAAAGAAATTTTAAAAAACTAACCCTGAAAAAACAATTTAAATCTTTGGAATAAAATATCAATTTGTTTTTCCGTTTTTTTATGAAAGTCACACTTTTTTGTGATTCTAAATCAGGCCTAGTTTTGTTTACATGAAGCTCAGAACCGAAGTTCTCCACAAAATCCACGCCCGAACCTCCAGCTTTTTCTCCCAATCTGAAGGAAAACTCCAAACTCTGTCTCCTCAAAACAAATTTTCAACTTCCATAGGGTCCTCCTGTTGATTTTACGTCCTCTTCGGCTCCTCCGTAGAGAATCTCGGATTCGCTCTGTCTTCTAATTTTTCTTTCCGTACTACATTTTAATTTGAGGCCTCAAGCAAGGGCAATTCCATTGGACTTTAGCGTGAACATTCCTGAGAAGATCTGTGCTATTCATCTGCCCTAATTAATTTTGCCCCTTCCTAAATAATTAGAATGTCAAAGCGCATAGGTGGCCAAATTAATACCTAAGGCCACCCCTATGTTACTTGCAGAGCACAAGTGCTCTAATGGGCAATGCCGCTTTGTATTTAGATCCCTCTCTTACATCCATTTCTAATCCTTAGGGGCCTTCAAGTATTACGTAAGCAGATTTTTAGCAATTTTTGACCCCCACCCCCTGTCAGCAAAAGTCAGCAAAACACTGACCCCTCTCGACCCCCTGTCAGCAAAATTTCGTCAGCAGCTTAGGATATTTCATATCTTCAAAAAGGGTGGTTGATGACGTAAGCAACCCTCAAACCCCCCCCCTTGTCATCAAAAGTCAGCAAATCCAAAACCCCCTTTCCCCCCCCCCTCGATGCTGACGTAATATACTTGAATGACCCCCTACTATTCATTAATTCGAAAATTTCATTATTCTCATTATCCATAACTTCTCTACACCTATGCCTCACGTACCAAATCTCACTCTATGACAGCTCCTATTCATGTATTTTAGAACACCTTTCTTCTGTTAGCCAGCCCCATGCATTGCCAGGTGACGATTACACACCCGTGTGGAAGTCGCACCGGCAGTTAGGTTAAGGGTAACCTATACATGATGACTCAATGTCTTTCAAATATCCTCGCTCTTCAGTACACTCTTTCTTTCCAAGTTGCGTTCAAATTGCATCTTCTTTCAAGTGAAGGTCCAGAATCTATTGACGTCAACTATTCATGTATTTTCCCTCTTACATTCCTATTTCATAGCTTCATACCTTGCCAGATGAATTGTGCTTCATCGGCAGTTGGCCTAAAGCACCATCTTCTTTTCCTACATAATCTTTTATAACTCGTGACCCTCCTGCACGCATCCTTTACGAATACCAAATGCCAAGTCTCAATATAATACCTGTTACCTAGTCACTTTTCAAAAATAATCTTTTAATAATAATAATAAAAAAAAATAATCAATAAATCAAAATAATAATAAAGAAATCAAAAATCAAAATAATAATAAATAAATCAAAAATCAAAATAATAATAAATAAATCAAAAATCAAAAAATAAATAAATCAAAAAAATAATCTTTTAAATAAATATTCATCCTTAAACAATTACCATTTAAATAAATTCAAATTTCAACTTATTACCTTTATATTCAAATAATTATGAATAATTATGAGCGGAGCAGACCCGCTCATACTATATACGTCTGCTACAGACTATATATGCAGTACAAACTTGATAACTCAACAACCACACACACACACAGTAACTCAATATTTGTTATTCTCGTAGTTGAAACAGTACTAAATTCAATAGTGGAAAACCTCTTTAACTCAACACTTGATGACCACATTCTGCTCAAGTCAATTATGATTACTACATGATTTCAAGTCATTTTTAGAAATCACACATGTTGACCAGTTTGAAAAAATTTAACAACATTACTCTCATGCATGAAGTACAGATGACTGGGTAAAAAGCAAAAATAATTGGGAAGAAAAGTCACATTCCTCTATGGGGAATTGAACTACCAACCTTGCACACTTTCCGGGCACGTGTTCTACCATTAAGCTACATTTTCTTCCCTAAGAACACTGTGTAACCAATTTCATTACAAGTTGTTACTGAGTCAGAAGGCTGTCTATTGCACAGTCCTGTTCAGCCTAGAGGAACACAGTGTTCTTAGGAAAGAAAATTTCTGTCCTAGGTAGCTTAATGGAAGAGCACACCAGAGCCGCAACTAGGGGGGAGAGAAGGAGGGTCTCATGCCCTGGGCGCTGGACCAGGGGGCACAAATTCTATTCTTAAACCTCTCCTTCAACATTACAAGGGGGCACCAAAATGTGCACTTGCCCAGGGTAACCAAACATCTAATTGCGGCCCTGGAGCACAGGCCCAAAAAGTATAAGGTTTGTTATAATGCGATTTAAGTTACCAATTATACTTTTAAATTTATCGTTAAGAGGGGGTTGGCTGTGATGAGAGGAATAGACAAACCAAAACAAACTACCCAGGTTCACTAAAAACACAAAATATCAAAGTTTAAAATCATAGTTGACACAGTGAAAACACAAAACACAGTTTTTCATTTTCTTATAAATCATAATGAATGCATTTTAATCACTCTTTCTAACATCATTAAGAGGGCCCCCTGAGTTCACAGCTTCCGCTGGAATACACAGAATACTATTGGTATCGTATTTCCATATAAATAGTATATTCCTGATTAAATACAAGGACATTTTGTAAATCGAATGAGTGAAATAATGATAATAATAGACTTCAAAAATTATTCCTATATCAGTACAAATATGATCATTCTTCGTGAAAGGATAGATATAGGAAGTTAAATAAACAAGTCTAAGGGTCTCAAGCAACTTCTCCGAGTCCGGAGTGACGATGGGACCAAGAGGAGGAGGTCGTTGAGGCACCTGACGACGAGTTTCGGGAGAATATGACGATACACCGGGAATCTCTGGTTGCATGTCCTCTGGCCACTTTCAGGATCACGAATGGCACTGTTCAACGTAGATGGCCAAGGACCTTGGGCACAGACCCTCGGGGTATCTTCTGCTTCTGTTTGCTACTGTACCGTGTCGACGACCGAGGACCCAAGTTACGGGCCCTCGGGATATCTTCAGTTTTTAGAATGCCACAGTCCAGCGTCGACGACCAAGGACCCTGATTGCGGGCCCTCAGAATGATTTCAGTTCTCGAAGGGTACTTAAGGTTCCAGCTGTGTGATGAATAACTGTTTAAGATAACAGTAGGATACTTATTACATGAGGGTCCTTACGCACAGTTATCTTCTGTCCGGAGGTGCTGATTCGTACCTCCAATCTCTTGCATGACATTCTCCTTTCACAGACCCTGATTTTCGAAGTCGTTTCACTCACCCACTGTCAAAAAATCATCACGAATCTCTGGTACAACATTTGACTACTAATTTTGTTTATAACAAAAAAACCTTTACAAGATACCCACGAATCATTAGGGCTCAGCTAACTGCCTGCACCCCCAAGGGGCCTCACTTCTCCACGCACTACATTTTTTTAACCTCTTTCTTTCAAGTCACCAAAACCAACTCTTTGACAAAAGGGGGATGCTCGCCCTTCGAGAGAGGAAAAGAAGCCAAAGGTGACTTTCTACGTCACAAAGGTCAGGGTCGTGTCACGTCCGCCGAGAGAAGAATTTCCAGGAGCGTTGCAGAATGCAAGCCAAAGCATATCAGGGAACATTTGCGAGGGAGAAAAGAATGAGAAGAGGATATTGTGTTACATTGAAGCTATCAGAGCAAAGAATAGCTGCGTGGCCACCTGTGCCTGGTTCTAACGTCTCCAAAAATGCATATGTAAAAAAATGGCAGACAATCAAAAAAAAAAATAATATAAAGAAATGTAAAAATTTATCCATCGAATTTCAACACAACAGGTTGGTGGTTTGATTTCCCAAAGAGGAATGTGACTATTCTTTCCAATAATCTTCACTTGGTATTCAGTCATCTCTACCACATATAATTAGTGAACAGGTTTATTGTTTTATTTTACTCTTGTGTGTTTCAAATATTGCTTTATTGTTTCTGTCAATTGTTTGTTGATTGATATGATTCAAAGATTCTCCCTCCACACCTTTATATAAACTGAAGAGCCAAAAAAACTGGTAAAGGCATGCGTATGCAAATAAAGAGATATGGAACAAATCAGAGTATGGCGCCATGGTCGGCAACGCCTATATAACACAACAAGTGTCTGGCATAGTTGTTAGATCGGTTACTGCTGCTACAATGGCAGGTTATCGAGATTTAAGTGAGTTTGAACGTGGTGTTATAGTCGGCGCACGAGAGATGGGACATAGCATCTCCGAAGTAGCGATGGAATTTGGATTTTCACGTACGACCATTTCACGAGTGTGCCGTGAATATTGGGAATCCGGTAAAAAATTAAATCTACGACATCGCTGCGGCTGGAAAAAGATCATGCAAGAACGGGACCAACGAAGATTGGCGAGAATCATTAAACGTGACAGACGTGAAACCCTTCCGCAAATTGCTGCAGATTTCAATGCTGGGCCATCAACAAGTGTCAGCGTGCGAACCATTCAACGAAACATCATCGATATGGGCTTTCGGAGCCGAAGGCCCACTCGTGTACCCTTGATGACTGCATGACACAAAGCTTTACGCCTCGCCTGCGCCCGACAACACGACATTGGACTGTTGAGGATTGGAAACACGTTGCCTGGTCTGACGAGTCTCGGTTCCAATTTCTTCGAGCTGATGGACGTGTACGGGTATGGAGACAACCTCATGAATCCATGGACCCTACATGTCAACAGGGGACTGTTCAAGCTGGTGGAGGCTCTGTGATGGTATGGGGCGTGTGCAGTTGGCGTGATATGGGACCCCTGATACGTTTAGATACGACTCTGACAGGTGACAAGTACGTAAGCATCCTGTCTGATCACCTGCACCCATTCATGTCCATTGTGCATTCCGACGGACTTGGACAATTTCAGCAGGACAATGCGACACCCCACACGTCCAGAATTGCTACAAAGTGGCTCCAGGAACTTTCTTCTGACATTAGACACTTCCGCTGGCCACCTAGATCCCCAGACATGAACATTATTGAACATATCTGGGATGCCTTGCAATGTGCTGTTCAGAAGAGGTCTCCACCCCCTCTGTCTCCTATGGATTTATGGACAGCCCTGCAGGATTCATGGTGTCAATTACCTCCAGCACTATCTCAGACATTAGTCGAGTCCATGCCACGTCGTGTTGCGGCACTTCTGTGGGCTCGTAGGGGCCCTAAACGATATTAGGCAGGTTCACTAGTTTTTTTGGCTCTTCAGTGTATATAGGTAGGGTTACTTCCCATTATTTTTTGGTTTGTAATCTGAAAACTCAACCTGTGGACCTAGAAAACCACAGACAGATGTCAATGATTTCTGAATTTTTTGAGCAAAAGATTCAAAATATTTTGGTCCAGAAAGCTAGATTAAAATATTTTAAGAGTGAGAATGAAAGTTATTTTGGGCAACTGCACTACTCATTGGCAAATAACAGATCTTTCAGCAATCAAAATATGCCTTTTCCACCTAATTTAGGATTATTCTGCATGCGAAAATTTTTTGTAGAAAATTACAGATCAAAATACTTTATAAATATTTTATGAATTTGTAAATGATGGAGTATAAAATTTTTCAACAATTTTCAAGCAAAAAAATGTAACAATTTTTAAAAATTATTAAAGGTGAAATGAAATAAAACTAACTTAATATCCGCTTCTTAAGTTGGTATGCTTTTGATCTGCTTGGTGTGTTGAGTTAGAGGTTCCACTGCATATGCAAGTTACTGATAATAATATTGCAATGGCAACAGAAAAATATTTGTGTGGTAATAACTTACAATTTGTCCAGGATTCAACTCTAGTTTTAATAATTTGTGAGCACATTCTTCGAAGTCCAAACTTGACTGAATGGTGAGATATATATTTCTTCGCAATGCCACTAAGTTTGTTTCAGTCATGTCATGAATTTTATTCTCTTCTTCATCTACAAAGGGATCAATAATTAACAAGGTATATTAATTTTATTTCTATTTTTTATCAATAACTAATGTTAAAAATTCTAATATAAAACTCATACATGCAAGTACCTTAAGCAGAAAATTTTTGTTCAGCATGTACCTAAGGCCGAGTATACATTATAAAAGTCTAATAAAAGATCTGAAGAGAGCTTGATAAAAATGTCAACCACCATTTACTCTCAAGTACTAATATATCATAAAATTTATGGCTCATTTTTCCTCTCTAGATGTTCTTTTCCCCTTTAAGCAGCTCAATATGTTTCTTGTCTGGGTGCATCCTTCAGTTGATGAACTTGTGTAATTCATGCTTACTTCCACATTATTGCAGTTGGATTCTATTTTCAGTTTCATGTTTTATTTATCCTAGAAATTCACCTTGACATGACCTGTTGCACAGAAAGGGATAGGTATACACCACACAACAAAATATAATCAGTAAATTTTTAGTTTTTTCCGAGAAATTCTCATTAACATAATTTTTTAAAATTAGTTTGTTGTGTTTAGATTTACAGATATTCGGCCGAACCGAATATTTGGCAAAAGAGCCAAATATTTGTCCCATTTCTACCTTATATGTGTCATAAGAGAAAACAGAGAAGGGGGAGGTAGAGCTCACCAATTTGTCATAACCACATTTGATTGTTGGCAGGGTTGACCATAAAGTGAAGATGGGTTGACAATGTAATTCACCTTTTGTGCATTATGACTGAATAAAGTGGCAGTTTGAGAAATGGTATGATACATTAGCTTATTGATAAAAGCAAATTGTGAGTTAATCAGAGATGCTGCTGTACTCTAATTTACTTTGGTCCCAGAACCCAGGGTATTCAAAAAATCTAGGTCCCTTTTGAGTGAAAGTGGGTCCCTCTCAAAAAAAAAGTATTTCCCCTTCCCTTATAATTCAATGGTATCTCTATGAATTGTTTTCCAGTATGCCCCAGGTCTTTGATCACCTGCTTATATTTCTCCGTTGGGACAGAGCAGAGGGCCCATCTTCTGGGTAGGAAAAGGAGGTATCTCTGTAAATCAAATAATTCATTTCTAAAAACATGTTCTGTCCAAAGGTTTATTTACTTTCATTATCTACTAGTAGCAAAAGCTTCTGATAATTGAACATGTGGAATTTAACACATGTATTAAATCTAAAAACACACAGTCCATTTCGCTTATAATGTTCCCATTTAGAATGTTTTTCCACTTGGTACAAGTGGTACATTCAAAATGTTCAAAATGTTCAAAATTTTCAATGGGATGGATAGGATGGACCATGAACTTTTAGTACACCGCCAATCGACTGCTTTTACAAGGGGACACCAGTATCGATTGGTGAGGGACAATGCAAGGTTATGGTGTCGCAGGGAATTTTTCTCCAATAGGGTTGTTAATAAATGGAATAGCTTACCCCCGGAGGTAGTAAATTGTAACACAATTGACACGTTTAAAAAGAAATACGATAAACATGTTGGGGTAAATCGAGAAGCTATCCATTCTTAGAATAAGACAACCATAAGTAATCTTTATGGGCATCGTATAATATTTTATCATGTGTATATATTGTTTGTAATTTGTGTTAATTGCATTTTTAATTGGGTTGCTGTATTTTTGAAACATATGACAACCATATTTTTATGGGCATCTTTTTATCAGCCACCTCGTTGGGCATTTTGCCTGTTGTGGCGTTGTATTTGTATTTGTATTTGTATTTGTATTATTTTCGTCGTCCCAACTCTAAATAATTCCCATTAAGATTTCTTGTTTAAAGTGTTTTCTTTGCTTACAACATCTTTTATGAGTTTTTTAAAAAATGTTATAAGCAGGATCCACTGTAAGTAAAAGTTAGAGGCCCACATTTATATATTTACTAATAAATCAATCTATATATTCCCTTCTGACTGATTTTCCATTTCTTTAAAAAATCTTAGCTCTTTCAATAATATCTTCTAATTTAAATTTAAAGCAAAGGAGATTCTCTGTCTGAGTACTTTCTCTGTCAAATACCTATCTCCTGATTCCCTATTAATATAAATCATTGTGAAGCAATTTCCTGGTAAAATGACTTTATTTTTCATTCCTGATGGTCCACAACTCATATCTGTCGCCATTTAACTGTCAGATATTTTCATACCTGAATATGGAAGCTATATCGGATTTGTGTTGGTGAAACTCAAGTGTACAAGGATGATGTCACTCTCTGCTACCATATGAAGATTTTTTAACAACTGGCTGTTGCGAAGATGAATTTTGGAAAGAGAAAATTCAACTGCCTTGCAGGGAATCCAACCCATGTCCTTTCACTTTCCGGGTGAATGCCCTAGACCTCTAGATCAGTGGTTCTAAACCTTTTTTTGTCCATGGCCCCCTTTCAACCATTTCTCATTCCTGTGGCCCCCTTGCGAACATGAGTAATTTTCTACTCCCCCTTCATTTCTCCCCCCTCCTCCCGTTTTCCCATTAGAAAATAGTTATTTAAAAATTGTCCGAAGTATAAATATTTTTGAATTTAATTTGATTAATTTTTAATTTATGAAAATAACGAAAAAGCAAAATAAACATAATAGAGTACAGTAAAAATAGAATAAATCCCTTGTGATCACAAAGTGTCTGTATCATCGTAATGTTACTTTTTGTGAAGTTTATTGTTTTGTGTTTTCTCAGTCTGATTTGTATGTTTTATGTGTTGTGTCAGTCCAATTTAAAAAAAATATTTTTAATCAATGTAAACTCTGCGCTTGAAGACGGCACAATGTCATCAAGTTACAGTACTGGATGAAATTTTTATTATTTCCAAATTAGTTTTTTCGTGTAAAAGAGTATGGTTTCATTGAGAAATATCAGTTGTAGCTTCCAAAATACGCATTCTTATAATGATAAAAATTGCAAAAAGTGGTAGCAAGCAGTTTTGTTAATTTTATTCTCTTCATGCGGATAAAAGTAGTAATGAGGGAGTAGCCACACAAATGAATCACAATTGAAAAGTTCAACCTTCCACATTGTTTTCAACAATAATATATGTATCAAGGATATAGGTTCATGTTGTAGCCCTACTATGAATTCAAAAAAAAAACTAAAATGCGTGTGAAAATTTTTTTTAAATATTTGTTTGAACCATTCATTCCAGAGAAATCATGTACGCAGTGACAAAACTGTTCGTGTGAACATAATAATGATTCATTATCAGGATTTCAAGCCCATCGGAAAATATAAATAATCAGATTTTCAAATACGAAAATTATCAGTTTGTTGACTTCAATTTTGATACGGTCAAAATCTGATATTTCATTGGATGACAAGCTTCAAGTGGAGATTCAAGTGGCTTTTTGGTTCATAATGTGACCGCTCTCTCGCAGGCGAGCGAAGCAACGTGCGTGTTGGCTTAAACACAACACAATATTTCACATAACAGTCGTACTATATTTAATATAAAGGGCGTGTAGGTAACGGAGCATATGACATTTTCCTGGCGAACCATTGGTCCTAGAGGCATACTTCCAATTGGAAAAAGTACCCGAATAATGTGTAGTACTCAGATATTTGATTCATGTTGCCAGGGGTTACAGAGCCATTAAAATAAAAATGTTAACTTTTTATGCGGACACCCTGTGCCCCAAAACTCAATTGGAAAGTTGTTTCCTGGTCTCCGACAAAAAAATTCAACGTGTCTAAGTGCAATATTCACTGAGATATTCCAAGAAAGTTGAAAAAAAACAGCATTAAATGAGGGGAATCCATTTTACCCGCATTGAATGCTGTTTTTTCCCAAATTTCCTCAATTTTTTGAATTCGCATATCTCGGTGAATATTGCACTTAGAAACGTGAAATTATTTTAGTTGGCATCGGGAAAGACAGAGCAACAACTTCTTAATTGGGTTCTTTGGCACACGGGGACGGTACAAAAAGTTGTTTTTTTTATTTTATAGCTATACAACCCCTTACAAAATGAATGACATATCTAAGTTGGACAAGTGATTTGGATACTTTTTCTAGTTGGGTATGTCTCTAAGATTAATGACTCACCAGTAAAGTGCCATATGCCCTGTTACCCATGCAGCCTCCAAATACACGTAAAAAAATAGCTTGAGATGAAATACAGTCGACTCTCATTGTAACAAATACCATTACAACGGGAAAAATATCATTTTAACGAAAACTTTTCTAATCCCTCGCATAGGTTTACATAGGAACAACATAAAAATCTGGAATTCCTTTGTAACGAAATTTCGTTATTTCAAAGTGATTTCTCGGGGTCTCTTGGAGTTCCGGTCTAATGGGGTTTGACCAAAGCGTATTAATAAAGGGTCTTTAATACGCTTTGGGTTTGACTGTATTTCCCCCCAAAAAAATCTGACAGTGAAAATCTTTGCAGTAAAGTAATTGAACTTCGGCAATTTGATCTGAAAACAGCCCTTTTTATAATGATTATGTTCTTTTTACTTTTATAAATTTAGGAAGGAAACAAAAGGAAGAAAGGGTGGGAAGAAAAAGAAAAATGGCCCAGACGGGCTCGGTTGTGCGTAAATACCTCGAAATTCCACTTGTGCGCAAGGGGATTCGTTCCTCACTCTCAGTTTTATGACAAGATTTCACATTTATGAGATGTATGGCTACGGGCACGATTAATCTCTATATATATAGCTCTTTCAATATTAAAATATTTCATTTATACGAAGCACAATTTCAATTATTTGACATTTTCATTTTGATTTGAACTCCAAATCTTTGGCATTTAGACATTTCCAACTATCAAATCCAAGCAGTTTTTGCAGATTGTGAAAACGCGTCGCTGAATTGGTTTTGCATGCGTATTATCAACACTAAGAACCATAAATTTTAGGTTGACAGATACAAAGAGATGCATTAAGCGGGTTATGGACATTTCAAAGTGAAGACTTGCGTGAGAATTTATTGCACTTTTTTTAGAAATCAGCAGAGGCAGTGAGTCTCTAATAAACGGATTTAAATTGCTTTAAATGTAGTCATACGCCTTTTTAGAATTTTCTTTCTAATGTTCAAAACATTGTTTTTGCAGGCTAGGAAAATTGCATTGAAATTATTTAGGATGCTGCAGGCCAGTAGTAGGGCAGTTAAAAGGAAGCATTACAGTATCGATTAAAAAAACGTTAAGGATGTGGTGTCAATCTTGGAGGAAGTCCGAATACAGGGGCAGCTCGAGCTTACCTGCCGTCCGAGTGCGAAGCCTCATGTGCCGCCCCTACGGGTGACCCTGCCAGGAGGCTGATAGGGATTCGATGAAAGGCACCTGGAGATAAACCTGACTTTTTTCAGAAGAAAGCCGCACATAATTGTTTACCGTGCAAAATGTGCGTGACCATACGTCCGGTTTTTGAAGTAGAAAGTTTTTTGTTCTAGAATCATTTTACCATTCTTAATAAATTCCAGATAACTTAATCCTTGAAAGAGCACTTATTTTTGTGAGCCATCATCACTTATCCTGTGAAGATGATATCCAACGGGGTAATTATTATTAAGAAAATACTCTTAGCTATAAGGATGCCTAGCCAAGTTAGGGTCCGCTAAGTGAAATCTTCTGGAATCAATCAACGGGGGGCGAAGAAATTCCCATTTTTTTCAAATTAAAACAACTCCGATTTTCATCAAAAGGTAACATTTCCACTGATTTTCTTTCAAAACGGAATATTTCCAAAATTTGAATGCAGATAACTTCGTTGAATATTGGTCAAGAACAATAATATTTAAGTTTTTCATCTTTTATTTTTATAAGAAAAATTAAAAAAAAAAAAAAAATTAACATCTCAAATCTTAAATATCTTCACAACATCCAGTCTTCTGTATATCTTGAGTTAATTTATAGCCTGAAAAAGCCAAAAAATTATGAGAATTATCCCGGTCTCTTGTTGGGGCCATGGGTGAGGGAACCAAAATGGCCCTTGTAATAGAGTACAGGGGTGGCGCTTTGCCACGCGATCCATTGCGGCCACACGCGGCACCGCTTGCTAAATCCGGGGTGAATGGGTAAAAAAAAATTCTATTTGCCAAAAAAAAACCAAATTGTCGGCTCTAGAGGAGTGCAAAATTGGAAATGAAGGGCCGAAAAAATGTTTTGTTAGGAATTGTTTGGATAAATTGTGAGGGAGGGGCATGACCTTCTAAGGGTAGGGCTGACAGGACTCCAGCTTGAGGCACGGGACTAAATCCTTATAACTTTTCTTTTTTCATTCTATAAATTAACTGTAGAAGGGGTCCCGTGGAAAATCGGGAATGGGCCCTACGAAAGATTCCCTGACGCAGGAGGTAGGGGTTATGGAGGGAGCAATAGGTAGGAGGCGCAAAAAATAAGTCCCACACGGGTACAGATTTTGTCTCGAGCCGCCCAGATAGCTTCCATTCTTGTTTCTGGTATTATGATCAGAGGCCTTGTCTATTTTCTCAACGTTTCCGTTGTCGAGGTATAGTAGGATTCAAAAGCGTGATGTCGTGAATTTTTACTGTGTTAAATTTTGTGGTCTTAAGTAAAGTCTACGCTGCCGCCCCTTACAACCTGCCGCCCGAGTGCGCCGCACACCTTGCACGCTCGCTTAAGCCACCCCTGTCCCAATACATTATCACAGCAATGTAGTTTTAAAAAATTTTAAATTTTGCGGTATTTTTCCCCATGTATGATTTGATCTCTTGGAGTTCGTTATAACTGAATTCGACTTTATTTCTTTTCAGCAGAGGCAATGGATTGGCACCCCCCTTTCAAAATTCATAAAAAAAATACCCCAGAGCAATCATTCTCTATTCGATTTTTATAAATATATTCCCCATCAGACCACTCAGTGCTAGTTGAAGATAGCTTCGTGCTAAACTAGATGGCTATCCGTCTGTAATTGTATGAAAACGATGGGTTTTTTACAAGCTTTCATTTTTCACCCATCTACGTCTTGGATTACATTTACTACCAGCACTCTCAAAAGAATATCAATGAATGGTCAAAAAATCCTTGTCTGTTTTCTTTATGGCAGCCCCCTTTGAATGAAAAGTCTTCGAACACACAAGTTTCTGTCTTTACAGTTATTCCATTTTGTGTAAACCTCTTCTATAGTTTGTGTCAGGGCCTACTATCACCCCAAGTCGTAAAACCACCGAGATTACATGAACCACTTTTCTTTATTTCCTTCTTCCTCATGTTAATGTTACTTGAATGGGGAAAAATTACGAAAAAGATATTCTATGCACATTTTGTTTGAAATTAAATTTTTTTTAGTCAGAGTGACTAAAAAAATTTAATGTCACAAATTTCTTCGTGGACCCCGTATCAGTAGCCGTGGCTCCCCTTTTGCAAGATTTTCATCCGTGGCCCCCCTGGGGCAATATGGCCCCCGGTTGAGAACCACTGCTCTAGATTACAAAGGCAACGAATCTCTCAATCTTTCATTGGAGCTCGTGTACACTGAACGGGACCGTACATGGATGGCCGGACCAGACTCAGGCCAAGCTCACAGCTACTGACAATGCCACCAGATGGCGACTTACACATGTATTGTGTAAGTCACCATTATAAGAATGGCTGTATAAGGGCACCCGGAAAGTGGAAGGACGTGGGTTTGATTACCCACAAAGGGGCAGTTGAATTTTCTCTTACCAAAATTCATCTTCGCAACAGCCATTTGTTAAAAAAACTTTGTAAACTTAAGTGTGTGTGTGTGTGTGTGTGTGTGCCCCAGGCATTCAGAGTGTTTTGTGTTCAGTAGGTGGTGCCATCTATCTAGGGTTGCAACTAGATACTTTCTTGAATGGGGAAAGCATACATTTTGGCACCCCGTGTAGTGTAGAAGAAGCAGTTATAAAGAATGAATTTTGCGCCCCCTCTAGTCCAGAGCCCGGGAGGGGGGGGGGCTTCTAGACCCGCCTGCTCGCACCTAGATGACAAAACTGTGGATATTCAAAGTAGAAGTTTTTACAGATTTTCTTTTCTTAACGATTTCTGAATACGTTTTACACTTTGAACAGGCATTCCAAATCTTTTGAGATTTTTCAAAAAATGCACATTTGCAATCTTGTAAGAACAAGGCGAATTTTTGCCGTATAGACGCTGTCTTTGAATGCCGGCAGATAGCCGCTAAAGCACCGTAATTTCCGGTATGTAACCAGAAGGAAGAAAATCTGCAGGGGAATGGAAACTCAGAAATTAGAAAATTCTGTACATGGCTCCTCATTAACAGAAACAACTAAATATTTTAAACCCACATGTATATCAATACAATAAGTAGTAAAACAAAGTAGCAAAACCACTTTTTCAAGGTTGCACGATTGTGATGGACTAGGAAAAGTTGGGGAGGTTTTTCTTTCTACTTTTTTCTTCTTGGAACTAGGAAAGGGCACATGAACCAAATTTTTATTCATACTTTTCTGAAATCCCGGGTATTATTGCAGCTCTGGTAGATCGAATCCTAGTTCGACATTTCTGTTCGTCTACTTCATTTATGCAATTTCAACAAAACGGAAAAAATTGTGCTTGATAGTAGATGAAATTTTTTTTAAAGAAGTTAATGTGTGAACTCTCCAAGACCAAAATTGTCAAAATGTATGGATTCCAAAAAGTACATTGACTACTCTAATTAAATGATCAGCAAAAGATCTTTTCTGCATCAAGTGGATTTACAGGCCCGCCATCCCAAAAACATTTCAAAAAATTAGATTTTCAGAGCTTGAAAAGGCACTTGTTTGGCTGAGGAAAATGAGAGGTAGAAATTCCAATCAACAGAAACCTGAAACAACAATAGAAATTATTTACCTCAGAGTTAAACTTAGAGCATTTCAAAAAATCATATATGGATGGCTGCAGAAATTCATGAAAATACATGGCCTGACTTTTCGAATAATATGCAGAGAAAGTCACTCTCTCCAAAGCCTTGCATACTGCAGTGGTAACCATATAAGAACAAAAAAAAAAAAAAAAAAATTCCAGAAATAAGAATCTTAACCCTTTATAAGAATCAAATTAGATGAATCAAATATAATTCTTATAAGTAGCAGCTACTGTACCTAAAAATAGGAGTTTGTCCAAAGTTAAGCACAGGTACCCAAACTTAAGCCAGTATAGTTTTTGTGTGTGTTGTTTCATGTTTAAGAGAATTAGTTTCAACCTGGGACTGGTTAATTACTTTTAGAAAGAAGTCCTAAGAGAATACCAGACTAAAAACAGTTCAGAGATAATTTCATTATCGAAAATAATGTCACAACCTTTATGACAAAATCACAGAGTAAGCTGATTTCACGAATCGCAGGGTAACTCTGGTAAAACAAATATCATACATCAACATCACACATTCGAAAAAAAAACAAAAACAAATAAACTTACGAAGTAGAAAAACTTGAACTTGAAGTGGAATAATTTGAAAACTGTTAATGCATGTAGCAACTTTGGCCGACACGAATGAACAAAGAAAAAAACATGGAAATGTTTGAAAAGATAGAGAACAAAAGTGTAGCAATCTCAGCGGATGCTAAGAGGTTTCACAATTCTCTTCACTTCATTTATTGAAACTGCATCAATGTCATCAACATCAGGAAATGAAAATGCATCTGCTCTACCCATGTAAAACAGATTGTGAACAGCTGCCTATCTGAACTAGTATTAGTATTTTTACCATTCCTATGTAATTAATTTGTAATTCAATGTAATGTGCCTAACATGGGACAGTGTCCAAATTTTGTCCAATGTCCAGTGTCCAATGTCCAAATAAAATTTTTCATTGTTACCACAGTTTCTATTCTTGGGTTACATTTGGTGGTATATTTTTAAATGATAAATGTTTTTTTTTCCCTTCAAAAAGACCTTATAAAAGTAGCCTGAATATACATATTTTTTATATAAAGTATCTTAGGTACTAAGTTATATTACAATATCAAAATTGCTATTTCTTACCACATTTTCTAACCTTGGGCTATGCATTCTGACGTTCTATTTTTAGAAAATTCATGAATGGAGATTGCATCACAGATCTAAATGTAGTGGTATATTATCTCACAGGGTTTTGTTTATCTTTTCCCTTCACCAAGAAGCAGCAACAGTAGTGACTGCATTATCATGCTAGGGGCAGATGGTCTTATAATCCAATAAAGACACCAGCTGCCCTTAGAGGACAAAGACCAGTGTACTAGAGAAAAGTCCAACTTTGCTATTTATTGTTTGAATTGTAAAGTAGTGAGGATTAATATGGAAACCAATTTCAGAAATTTCATTCGATATTTTTTTATGTTTAGTGAAACCAATTTCTAAGAAATCATAAATATATTTTAAACTAATAATAGACTAAATAATGAATCGTGGTGGAAGGCCACAGCATATAGCCTGGCAAAATTTTGATAAAGTAGAGAAAAATGGAAAGATATATGCAAAATGCATTAATTGTGGAGTTATGCGATGTAATCGTGTGGACAGGATGAAGAGCCATATAGCTCAGTGTATTGGAAGGGGCAATGATGTTGAACAAATACCTGATGTACAAAAAGCAACTACATCAACATCTACAGAGTCCACTGCTTCACAGCCTATTATTTTGTTGGAATCAACAGAAACTGAAATTTTCACTCAAAAAAAGAAGCAAAAAATTGATGACTTCATTGTGAAATCAAATTCTGCTACAACTAAAAAAATTGATTTATTATTGGCAAAGTTTTTTTATGCCAATAATATCCCATTCAGTGTTGTTGAACATTCAAGTTTCAAAGATCTAGTTTCTGCTTTGCGACCTGGTTATAATACCCCAAGTAGAAAAGCTTTGGCTCAGTCATTGCTTGATGAAGTTACAAGAGAGGTTGAGAAAACTGCAAACGACAATCTCAGTGGAAAAGCTGTAACTTTAATTGAAGATGGATGGAGCAATATTCTGCCACAACCGTCAGGGGCTACCAACATATTAGAACAAAAAGCCCTAAATCATTCTAAGTTAGGCCGCTGTCCCAAGTATGGGCCCCTTGTACAATTACGTATCACTTGCATAGATGTCTGCTGCATTATTGGAAAAATACTACATTGGAAAAACAACCTGGAAGGTTGTTTTTCCAATGTGGTAAACAACCTCAATAGGTAAGGGTCTGTCTAGACTTTTCATGTAGGGTCCTGTTTTTGTGAAAATTTTCCTTACTTTTGAGAAAAGGATCATTAATTTGTAGGAAGTGAAATATTCTATTCAATTTATCACAAAAAAAAAATTAAATGCCAAATTTATGGTTTCATTAATTCATATTTTGTGAAGGGTTTGGAAAATACACCTAAATTTGGTCTTGGAAAAACCTCTGATAGGTCTGACTTTTATAATGTTTACATATCAGCTATAGATATTTCACATGTGAATTACAATCAATTTTTAAAGAGAACAATCTGATTTATTTACATATAAGTTTAATCAATAATACTGGAATCTGCAAATGTGGAATAATGTATTTTTCTAAAATCAATTCTACACAAATATTCACTTAAAAATTGCAACAGATACAGTAGAAACTCGCTTATCTGAACTTCCATAATCCAAACACATTTGTATATAAAGGCTATTTTTTTTTCATTTTGGACCTTTGATTTTTTTAAAATCCAAAATATGTTGACTGTTTTTGCTCACTTGTTTTCACTTTTGCATCTGCTCTTTTGTTTAAAAAACATAGATGGTGTCACTGCGCCCAATTATGCTACGAAATGGCAGCTTATTGTTGCAATTTCATTTTGTTCATCTGTCAAAGCTGGTCATCCTTCTTCCGTGCCGTTTTTCATGCTATTTCCTGTATTCATGGCTGATCACATAGATCTAATGTATCTGCACTGGCTACAATTCGAAGAGCCGAGAAGCGTTATCGACTTTTGCACGAAGATGGGCCTGATAGCCAACAATTACGAATGTCCAATCTGCCATTTACCGATGAAGTTAGTGGTGCGAAAAGATGTGAGCAACAGTTTTTATTGGTCCTGCCAAGTCAAAGGCCCCCATACATTGCAAAGGTCTATCCATGGAGGCACGTGGTTTGAGGAAAGCCAGCTCATGCTTAGACATTTTGAAGATAACATACTTGTGGGTGAAACGAACAACAAATTCTTGGATTGCAGATGAACTGCAAATGTAGAATACAGAAACTGACTGGTTGAATTTCTGCCGTGAAGTGTGCGTTGAAGCATTAGTTAATGAAAACATTGTGCTTAGTGGTCCTGGTGCAATAGTTGAAATCGACAAAAGTAAATTCTCGAAAAGAAAGTATAATCGTGGTAAAAATGTGAAAGGTGGCTGGGTTTTTGGTGGGTTTAGCGAGGGACCAACAAATATTTTGATGAAGTGGTCCCGAACCGGGGAAAAATTAATGCTATTGAACTTGCTAAAAAAATAAGTGCTATTGGGCGCAATAATGAGACAGAGCGGGGGCCACGGTTGGTCTGGAGGAGGGGACAATAGTGATATCCGATTGCTGGAAGTAATGCGCCTGTCTCAAAGATAGTTTTCTTCACCTCACTGTGAACTACAGCGTCACTTTCAAAGATCCGGAAACTGGTGCCCATACAAATTCCATCAAAGGATTGTGGCACGTAATCAAAAGCTCATTACGTGGTGTGCATCGCTGTACTGATCAGTTCAATTCGTACCTGGCTGAATTCATGTGCCGTCGCCTTTACAAAGATGAAAAGCAATCACTTTTTGATAGCTTTGTGAAAACAATCACTATTGTTTACCCTACACGTCATAAGCATGATCCCTGCTCGATCTCTAAAAAATGTCTAATGAGAATGATAAGAATGTGGTGAATACTCATTGAAATAATTACATGCTTTTGATTATTTTCCATGATTTTTAGTAAAACTTTTCTTCTCAGCATTAGAAAGGTTTGTTCTTTTTTTATTTGTGTTTTTAATTGTTTTTGGGTATTTGAACAGTAACCTGAGCACAAAAGCAGGGTTGGCGATAAAAAAAAGTTGCCAAATCTCAGTATATCGTACATTGGGAATTTACCTAGGGGTACACTCTCACACTATTGACACAACTCAAACATTGGTAAATTGCCCATGGTGATAGACCGGAGTTGTGCTCAATTTGAAAGAAAAAAAAAATAAAAACAAGCAGTGATACTAAATTTGATGTTGCCAACAAATATAAAACATGTTAAATGAATACTGAAATTTGGATCTTTTTGGTTTAAATCCGCAGAGTAAATAATTTGAATTTAGAGTATGAGAGAATCAAGGAAATGATGGACACAGATAATGAGAAACAGATTATTAAAAAATTAACAGATGGCAAAATTCATGGCATGGTTTAGAACAGAGAAGGAACAGAACATGAACTTGAATTGAAAGAATTGAATTAAAACATTATTACCATTTCTTTTTTCTTCCTCCTCCGATTCTGACTCGTCCCCAGATGAACCAAAATCATCACCACTTTCGCCTTCATCCAAAAGTTCTACAAGAGATTATTAACATTATCACACTATTTATGGATCAACTAAAGAAATAAGAAAAGAAGAATATTTCAATATGTCCATTATTTTTTATCCATGAAATTTGTTTTAATAGGTACAGATACCTAATTAGGTGTATTAAATGCATTTTTTTTACATGAAGTATGTTGAAAAGAAAAACTTACCTTTTTCTATAGCTTTGTATCTTTGTTCGTTAGCAAGATATTCCGGATCAAATTTGAACACATCTGGAATAAAAATGATAATTTCTATGGTATGTTAATGACAATGTTGATTCTACAGAAATTTTATATAAAGAAAGCATAATAAGAATTTCATGACAAACCATTAGTAATATTTAACTCCTTTAATATCTCACCTTTCAATAGAGGTGAACAAATGAAACATAATACAGTAAAAAAAACTGAATTTTTGAACACTTAGAATATGTAACTGGAATACAAAAAATTTCTTTCTGGATAATTGAATAGCTAGGCATTTCACTTTTTCAAAATTAAAAAATTATTATACTAATTAGAATTGAATATACATTCTAACAGACATATAGACAATTCCATCAATCTTTCCCTTGTAATGCTATTAAAGTTTTCAGCAACAATGGCTTCAAGAATCGCCTCATCCTTAGTCCATCAAGGAAATTTGAGAAAACCTTGAGGAAATTTGGAAACTATCTTTGCAGTCCTTAGTAACTACTAGTCCAAATGAACTACAGGTCAGAACACCTAAGTTAAAGACCACTTTAACTACTGGTAGTTGAAAGAAACCCAGAATTACTGGTTCTTAAGGTCATGTTGACAGATGAAAGACTATTATTCATCATTAGACAGATGATAGACAGTCCTTAGGGCTGCTGAATAGTTTTCACTTGTTAACTAGGAGAAGACCTTTCAATTGCCTCATTATGAGGACATGAAGGAATCGACTAGGAGTAGAGGCTTAAAGTCCAATCCGCACCTTCTCATGGTGCATCCTGTTAGTAGCCAAGTTTAACACATGGTGAACGGACACAGATGGACTTCCTCCAACCCGCACTGGCCAGCATGGAGGATTACAGCCAAAACCCTCTAAAAAGAAATATTAACTCTGTCAATAAACTAAGGCCCTCAGTCCCCAGCAATCTGAGTGTTCCTGGTTACGGCAGCAAAAGCAAGACATGAAGACTGAGGGTGCTAAGAATCTCTGGGTTGGACCAGGCTGCCATAAGATGATGACCTTGGCCACGTATAGCGAACGATCTCTTTCTTCAGAAAATCATTTGAAGGAGTTGGAAGAACTGGAAAGAATAAATCAGGTATCTGTAAAATAAGAAGAAAAGGAGAGGAGAAAATCGAACTTGCCAGTGGACATGTATTTTACTACAGGGGAACAGATAATGGAAGAACCAGTGGAGTAGGATTTCTCATTCATAAAAAGTGGAAAGATCACATAGTTGAGTTAGATAGTACATCTGATAGAGTTGCAAAGCTGGTTATGCAAATATCAAGCAGATACCGGATACAGATTATACAAGTCGATGCACCAACAAGCTATTCTGAGGAAGAAGTAGAAGACTTTTATGAAGAACTAGACGAGCTGCATAGTAAAGGAAACCATCATATCAAAATAGTAATGGGTGACTTCAATGCCAGAATTGGAGAGAGATGAAATGGTGAAAGCTCAGTTGGAAGTCATGGTTACGTTGTACGAAACGACAGAGGAAACCGACTCGTCGAATTTGCAGAGAGCGAACAGTTATGCATCATGAATTCATTTTTTAAGAACAAACACCAAAGAAAGTGGACATGGAGAAGCCCAACTGGAACCAGTGAGATCAACTACATACTATCTAATAAGAAGCATATGATCCAATGCTGCTGTGTTCTCAACAAATTTAATACAGGAAGAAGTTAGATGTAGAATAAGGCTTAACACTAGAATGGAAAGAGCGAAACTTATCAAAAATAGAAAAACTGTCATCGATATGGTAGAGCTTCAAGAACATCGACATAAATTCCAGTTACAGCTGAAGAACCGATTTGAATTGCTATATAACACCACTGAGTATGAACAAGATGTCACCACGCTGAACAAAACTTTAACTACTACCCTAAAGAAGTAGCAAAAGAAGTCGTTGAATAAAAAGAAATCAAACCAGTGAAGAAAATAACAGAAGAAACAAAGAAACTTATGAAAGACCGGAGAGAATTTCATATTAAGAAGAATGACCCTAAATCAAAAGTGGAATATGAAGAATTTTGCAAGACAGTACGAAAACGGATTGTCAGGAAGTTTAATTGCGATATTGTAAATAAAGCATTGGAAGATAATAGAAGCTTAAAATCAGCAAAACGAAAACTGTTATGAGAAAGGAAATTTTTGGAACCATCACAAAAGATGGAAATGAAATCATTAGTATTGTTGAGAAATTTTATAATACTCTATACAAACATGAAGAGGATTGGAACAAAGGAAAGGGAGCAGGAAGAAAAGAAAATAAAGCCGAATTTGTACAAGTAGCACCTGTGCTGAAAGAGGAAGTCTACAAGGCTATAAGATGCATGAAAAAAGGCAAATGCCCAGGTGAAGATGGGATTTCAGTAGACATTATTAAAGAAGCAGGAGAGGAATTTGCCTGTATGCTAGCTGTTTTGTTCACAAATTGTCTTACAAAATCGGATATGCCTGAATATTGGAATAACGCAATGATGGTTCTTCTTTACAAAAAGGGCGAAAAAGACGATATCAAGAACTATAGACCAATCAGTCTCCTATCAGTAATTTATAAAATCTTCACCAAACTGCTGACATATAGGCTTGAATCCGAATTGGACGAAGCTCAACCAAAAGAAAAGGCAGGATTTTGAAGTGGATTTAGTACAATGGATCATATCCGAACAATCAGGGAACTTATAGAGAGACATAAGGAATACACATTACCATTGTGTATGGCCTTCATTGATTTTGACAAACCGTTTGACTCTGTCTTCACATCTGCTGTTGTTAAAGCTCTAGATGTAACTGGGGTAGAGAAGACTTGCATCAATATCATCAAGAAAATATGACAAAGCAACTGCAACGATTCATTTGGATAAAGGAAAAGCAAAGATCAAACTCTGAAAAGGAGTCACAGACAGGGTGATACTATCTCACCAAAATTGTTTACAGCTGTTTTAGAAGTAATATTCAGAAATCTGGATGGGGATAAAAAAGGAATTAAAATAAATGGAGAATTTCTCAACCATTTGGGTTTTGCAGACAACATTGTTGTTATCAGCAGTAATCCAGACAAATTAGAAGAAATGATATAAGAATTGGCGAAGGCAAGTATTGAGGTAAGTTTGAAAATGAATCTGCAAAAGACTAAAGTTATGTTCAACCCCTTTGCGTCAAAGAGGACAATCTTGCTGGACAATACAGAGATAGAAGAAGTAGAAAGCTATGTATACCTGGGACAAGAAATTACCATGGACAACGGAATCATTAATGAAATAAACAGAAGGATCAGGATTGGATGGAGCACTTTTTACAAAAACTAATTCTGAAACTCTTCACCTGAAAAGAAAAGTTTTAACCAGTGTGTGCTACCAGTACTGACTTATGGAGTTGAAACATGGACACTCAACAAGCAAGAGGCTACAGACAACACAAAGGAGCATGGAAAGATGTATGCTAGGCATCACAAGGAGAGACAAAAAACGAATCACTTGGATAAGGAACCACACAAAGATATATGATATTGTGGAGAGAATTAAACGTTTGAAATGGAAATGGGCTAGCATATTGCAAGAAGACTGTACAACAGGTGGACCACAAGTATTCTAGATTGGTACCTCCGTGTGTTAAACGTCCGAGAAGGCGTCCCCCACGCAAGATGGATTGACGAGATCAGGAAAGTGGCAGGAGTCAACTGGATGGCTAAAGCATCCGACAGAGCAAAATGGAAAAATTTAGAGGAGACCTTCATCCAGCAGTGGATTAAAAATGGTTGATGATGATGGTCATGTGACATGAAATAGTAGTTAGAGGGGGAGGGATTTTTGATTTCGAGAGTAATGGATCTTTAACCAATCAGAATGCTGCTTGAACTTTACAATTACAACTAATTATTTATCAGTTGTTTTTTTTTCAGTGGTTGCGGCAGTGATTTCACGTAAACAAATTTGTTCTGAGGGAGTTTTTTCCTCCCCATAAATGTTTGCCACCAGTGCTTTGCAATTTATTTTTTTTACACTGATATCACAAGCTAGTTTACTTATTTTGTAAACAATATATAATAGTAAAATTGTTTTTTTTGTCTGAGCTTACCCCCGCCCCCCCCGCACTTGAAATTTTTTGCCAAGGACCCGTGCTCTTGGATACTGAAGGAAACGAGTATATGGGGCCCAAGCAGCATAGAAGTGGGTCTGATATTAGGAAAACCAAAATTTGAAAAAAAAAGTTTAATGTTTACAAGAGATTATAAGATTCTAAATCAAGGTCACCAGCACTGGTTGAGCCCCCCCCCCCCACAAAACACCTTTTCACCTGAGGGCCCTGCTGAATACTTTTTGATATTGAGTGCCACCTAAAGATCATTCATTATAAATGATTTTTTATTATCCAATTTATTGCTTTGAAAAAACTTCATAGAAACAATGAACTGCAAATTCTTTTTGGAGCAACTAAATTTTAAATTAGACACTTTGTAATTAAAAATAATTAACTTTCTTTCATCTTATTGTAGTTTTGTATTTTGCGAAATGTGGGTTTTTACTCAGTCTTAAAAATATTATCAGAACATAGTTTTCTATGAATGAGCACTTACCTGTTAGTGCAAGAGAATACATAAATATTTTAAAAATATATACGTGTATATTAAAGATGTTTTACCAATCTATCTGTTTTATACTTAGTGTCCAACAAATAAGTTCACTTGATAACTTTCATTTGAATGTGCACTTCATTTCAGTTAATTATTAATACAAATACAAGGCCATAACAGAAAAATGCCTAACAAAGTGGCTGAAAAAAAATGCTCATAACAAATATGTATGTTATATATTTCTACAATACAGCAATCTAAATAATAGTGTAATTAAAAAAACTAAAAACTGTATATACACACATGAACAGAAAAAAAATAGAAACATGACTTAAATCACAGAACTTCCACACATGATTTGCCATACAAAATTTTTTTATTTCAAACACATGTTCATAGAGAGCTATCATAATCACAACTTATTTGTTGCACGTTTATTTTAGAAATCACAGCATTTCCAGAATTGAATATATTATTGAATAAAAATATTATCTGGGATTTATTCATTTTCATCTGTATCTTCAAATGTTGATTTACATGAAATTAGAGTAAGAGAAAAAAATAGTTTATTATGCTTATCAATCTAAAAATATACTGTACATTTTATTTCGAGTTATAACAGTCTTCAATCGTATAAGTACACATAAATCGTGCACAACAGCACTTTGAGGCGACTCGCCACCATTTTACTACAGTAGGAACCAACATACATTAACAATATTTTGTAATGGAGGCTTGGCACTGCACATGGTCATGTCCAGATGTGTCAACCAAAGGCTTAGCAAATAACAGGAGCCAAGTCGCTATGGCAAAAAAAAAAAAAATATCATATTGGCACCTAAAATTTTCTATACATGATCACAAAATTTTTGGAATTTATGTCTGTGTATCTTCTAACATGAGAAAAAACACAATAAGCCCACATTTTTTTATTTTGAAGTATTTCTCTAAAAAAAATGTTTGACTGGCAAGAAATTTAGCTGACACCTAAAATGTGTTCCTTTTTTCAAGCCCTGTTTCTACCCTAAAATTTTGGTCACAGAGAGATGAAGCAAAAAAAAACTATTTCTAATTTTAGCTTCCCTCTAAAACACATCCTTAGCAACCTCTTGTGGACTGGGGAACCCCCATTTAGATTAACAGAAATTTTGCAGTGCCACCGTCACTGTAGTAAAAAAAATACAATATTTTTTGTCAAGTACAGTTGAACCCTGTTTTAGTGTCATCCCTGCTTAGCACCACAATTATTTAGGGAACAAATCTTCCATACAGGGATTATAATTTAAAAAACCTGTTTTAGCACCAACTAATTATAATACCAACTGTTATTTGGATATGTCTGAACAACAAATTATTCAAAGAAAAATATTTATTGATAAGGGGAACCCACGATGAGCACTAATGCACTAGTTTCTTCAAGGTTGTCAACAATGCATGTTTTTACTCACTGGTCATTATATTTTGAGTGCTATAGGAGTCCATTAAGAAATTTTCTCCCAGTCATGTTTAAATGAGTTGTTTCGATGTAATATCTGGAAAACGGGAAATTTGTGCTTATCTTATATATAAATGTGAAAGTATGTATGTATGTTCTTTATACAAATCTACAGTTTTAGACCGATCGTCGCCAGATTTTGCATATATACCAAAGAGGTCCGGGATTGAACCGTAGGCTACTTTAAAAGTTCGTCAGAGCTGGGCAAATGCCCGAAATGGGTGAAAAACTGTCGGACAAAAATGGTTTTGGGGCCTCAACAATCACTTTCGGAACATTTATTTTGGTTACCGTGGTTCTCAACAATGCGTTTCAGACATGAATATGCCTTTACAATGGTTTGTCACACCTTTAATTCTGTTATTATAACAGTTTATTCATTTATAACGGTTTGTCACTTTTCCAATCCTACCAGTAATTGCAAAAAACCCGGGAAGATCGCCGGGTATTACGGCTAGTAATACTCACTTTCGGAACGTTTACTTTGGTTACCGTGGTTCCCAACAATGCATTTCAGACATGTATATGCCTTTACAATGGTTTGTCAAATCTTTAATGCTGCCATTATAACAGTTTGTTCTTTTATAATGGTTTGTCACTTTTACAATCCTTCCAGTAATTGAAGAAAACCCGGGAAGCACCAGACATTTTTCCTTGCCCATATACAGCGTGTTCTGTAAGTGTAATGCAGCCTTTATCTCATCATTCGCCCATCGTAGAGGTATAGTTTCAATTTAAAAAATGCTTAAAAGGCGTTTGAATAATATTCACTGCACAAGCTGGATGCATGACGTCAAAGAACAACAACTACGGCAACAAAACTGAGAATAAACTGTTCAATGCCATCAGATGAACTCAATGCTTACCTCAAATCATCAACATTCTGGCACAAAGTTAAAAAAATATTATTATACACCAACATGGCGAGTTTCAACTGCAAAATTACTCAGCACTGCTATCATTTTCACATCAAACTTGGCAATGGAAGAATTCCCGTAGATCCAAGCACTGGACTGATTCCGTTCCCAAATGGATTCTGCCAGTTGTTAAACTCAGTTCAAGAACTTGCAGACAAAGTCTTCCCAAACATTCAACAAAATCACTGAAACCATGAGTGGCTTTGTGAGAGAGCGATTCTGGTAACGAAAAATGACAGTGTGAACAAGATCAACGGAAAAATCCTAAAAATTATTCCGGGATACTCCACATCTTACAAATCGGTTGACACTGTCACAGACTCAGCGCAGATAGTTCTGTATCCCGCAGAATTTCTGAACTCTTTGGATATTCCGGGTGTGCCACCATACAACTTGACCCTCAAAGTCGGAGCACCTATAATGCTTTTAAGAAATTTGAGAGACAGAGACTCTGTGATGGCACCTGACTCTGCGTGAAGAAATTGCACAATTGCATCATTGAAGCAACGATTCTAACTGAATGCGCCAAAGGAGAAGACATCTTCATTCCACGTATTCCAATTATCACTGAAGAAATGCCATTCACTTTCAAGCAATTACAGTTCCCGATTTGTTTAGCTTTTGCCGTGACAATCAACAAAGTGCAATGCCAGTCATTAGCAGTGACAGGTATCAACCTATTTGGGCCCTGTTTTTCACACGGACTGTTTGCATGTTGGTAATCCAAAAAATTTGTACATCTACACACCAGATTGAAAAACAAAATATATTGTGTATCCACAAGTGATTGCCTGAAGTTTTTAATTAAACTATTTAAAAATAAAAGTAATTTTTTCTTGCTTTATGCAGAAATGTTTTTGATTAAGAAATAATTAATAAGCTATGCTTACATACATTTTTTTTACGAGGTGGGCAACGTCGCCGGGTATCAGCTAGTAAACAATAAAGACTAAAAACAGTTCCGCCATTATTTCCCTTTGTTAATTTTGTTTTTAATTACAAAATGTGTTGCTAAATTTATGCAGGTCTAAAATAATTCCAGGGGTAAGAGTATGTTTTATATCAAGTGGTAAAAGCACTGTTTACAATTTTACAAATTTTCTCCACTTAAAATTAAATGCACATAAAATAGGTTATTTTACTCATGGAGTAACACTAATAAGACTTCGAGATACAATAGTTCATAATAAATGTGAGAATTTATGGAATGAAGCTTCTCTAAAATGCTATTCTGTTCATGATCTCAGATTTAACCCCACACACACAAACTTGTTATAGCACCAAAATTCATTGAAACGAATAGTGGTATTACAACAGGGTTCGACTGTATATTGATTTGTTTTAATGCTATTTCCATTCACAAAATTTGCTTATCAGTGAATATGATTTTTAACTTTTTCAAAGAATGAATATATCATTGTTTTTGTTAGCAAAAATGCTCAATTTTTTCTTCATGTCCTCCCTTTTATTTATACATTTAATTCATATTTTCAGCATCACCAAGTGGGATCCACTGTCCTATTGATTGCGTGACATTATGCCCATTTATAATGTCACAGCTTTAAAAAATGAAGAATATTGTTAAAAACTCTTCCTATATAGTTCGATAGCATTCAAATAATTCTTACCTTAGTATGAACATGCTAGCACTTCATCATTGCCTCGCTCGCTCATGTCAACATACATGTATACCACAGCTTTTGGAGGATATAACGATGAATAACTTCAACTTCGAAGACATCAAATATATATAAACAATGTTTTATCATTAATGTCTTTTGAATAAAATTGTTTAATTCATAAAAAACAGCACATTTCACCGCTAAATATAATAGTGTGAGCTTGTGCTCTTTTCTCTCTTGGTGAAATTTCCTCGAGTCCAAAATCGCCATGTGAACTAATGCTTAACGACTGATGCTCGGCAGTCCTTAGCTTAGAGATAGTATCGAAATGTCTAACTAACGGCCAGCTAAGGACAAATCAGAGCTTAATCACTGGATTTCGGCAAAGGATTGAAGAGATAGTTTACTCCCTGGGTTGTAAAAAACACAGCCCAATTTGAACTTATACAAATTAATTTGACCAACATTAGCTTACCTTTCATATAAACTCATTTGTAAATAATGATTAAATTATATGATTGCAATAACGTGTTTGAAAAACAAAGAGAAGTTCAATGAAGGTTGCACTTGTTAAAAAATAAAAAATTATTTTTCTATTTAATTATCCTTAATAAAAATTTATTTTAATTAACTTAAGAATTTTAATTTCACACTGTAGACATCTCATTGCAATTACAATAATTTTTAAAGCATACTTTTTTAGTTTGATTATCAAAAAGAGGAAACAGACAGAAATGAAATTTTATCTACTCTTAAAATGTTAACAGAAATAGTCTGGTTATAACTGTTTCATTATACTTTAAATTTAGGAAAACTTCACAAAAACTGCATAAAATTTTTCATAGTTAAATAAAGTTAATAGTCATAGTTAAATGATTTTAAAGATATATATATATATTTAATTAGTTTAAAATTTATTTTATCATTTTTTTCTTCACTTATTGAAAATAATGATTATCTTCATTCAGCCCAATCCTGAAGATATAAATTTAATTAGGATAAAGATGAAAATTATCTTGAAAATTCAGCTTCCCAATTATTTTTACACTTAAAAAAAATAATAGAAGCAGACACAGCAGCGCATTTAAACATGAATACATCTTTTAGATCTTGTTATAGTACAATGCAACATATTTAGTCTGGCAACTAAACCTGAAGGTGTCTTTGCATGCATGGTCTTGTGTGATTTGTCTCCATGAGATCTATATTTATCTTGCACATACCGAGATAATGCATAAAACAATTTTGTTACAAATATAGGAATCTGGCCTAGTTCCCAGACCAGATGAGGTATTAAAACCAGTGGGTTGTAACTGGATTTGTCTTCTTGATATCTATTGGAAGATATAATCAACTTCAAATTTTATTGTGTACTTTTTGGACTTTCGAAAAATTTCGAAGAATCTGTCGGACCAAGAGGGTCTAAGTTAGAGTATAAACGCAACATTTCTCCAATAAAAGAAGTTATTGTTATTAGGATATATCATTACCTCCAATTTACTATAATGTTAATATAGAATGTGTTACATTAACGAGATGTTACAAATGTTACACCCCCGAAAATATTGATTGAACACGCGCCACCCCCCCCGCACGCGCGCACCCTAAAAATACAGAAGACAATTGAATGCTACAAACCTAGAATAGGCCTATGTATCCAACTGTTTCATAATGCAAACTGTTGTTTCACCTACACACAAAATGTGGACCATAACTTTGAATGATGAATGTTAGTTAATGTCCAAGACCATGAAGTAGTAAATACAAAATTATTTTTTTGATCCAGACAAAAGTTTTTAATGACTACTCTACTTTTTGAACCCTTAAACTAAGCAAATGAAAAATTAATAAAGCAAATGAAAAATTAATAAACCAAATGGTCCATACATGCACCTCAAATAACCTTGAGAATGATACAATTTTTGCTCTGGCCGAATCATTAATTGCAATCTACAAAATTTTCAATATTTGGCAATATATCAATGATTCCCTTTTCAATTTAAATCAGTTACACAAATTTTGTCGATAGAATTTGGTAAAAAATTAGAACTAGAAAGTAGGACACACACAAAAATAGTAGAAAAAGTAGGACAAGCGGGAGCCCTGAATAACTGAAAAATATCAATTACTTGCAATATTTATACTACATTATATTGTTCAAAGAACATCCCATAAATTTTTTGAAATCCCCCATAAAATAATGCGTAACTTACTTAACAAATCTTCAGGATCAACAGCATCATCTAAAGCCAATAGATGGGTATGCTTTTCAGAATCCTCAACAAGATCAAGGCCTTGAAGTATAGCTGGATGATCCTATTGAAGAAATGCAGAGAATGAAATCGTTAAATGAAAAAAATCTATTGACTTTGTTAAGCATCATTGAGATATTTTAAAAAATATATAAATTTTCATACTGTAATATCAAGAATCTTAATTGCAGGGCTCAGCATGGATCATGGCCTCAAAACTAGTGAAAATAATCACCAAAATGCTTAAAAAAAGTGACGAACTTTTAAGATGGGCCTCGTCACCACTTGTTGTGTTTTCTTTAACACTTTTGTGAGCCGAGTGGATAAAACATGGGTATTTATTCTGTTGAGTATTTATTATTACGTTAGACTTAGATAGATTACATACATATAGATAGGAAGAATTTATAAAGTGGAAAGAGCAGAACATTTACACATCTTGTCTACTTGATGTCCGAGGTGGAACTCACTAGTTCCCCTTACACAACACTAGGTGGCGTTGTATGTTCTTATCAGTTTAGTTCTTTTAGTCATTTCTTATAAGGACACCACAGGAATCATAGTAGATTTCAAACATAATGCACTGAAAGGCGGTCTCCAACGCTACCATGGCAAAATTGATACGGAAAAAATTAGTGCATTATTTGAAAATTCTGAATTTTCTTTTGAAAACATGGTTGTCAAAATTTTAAGACTTGTTTCGTGATAGGCCTGGTAAAACTCAGGTCAATGAAAATAAAATTTGTACACAAGGTAGCCCTGTGTTTCGACCGCCCTTTCCACTCCCTCGAGGGAAGAAACAGTTGGTGGAGGATCAGGTCAAGCAGCTGTTACAGGACGACATCATAGAACCGGTTTCCACCAACTGGAGTTCTCAATGTTTTCTGATCAAGAAGAAAACGGGGGACTGGAGATTCATGGTAGATTACAAGAAAGTAAACAAAATTACCACTCCGGATCGATATCTGTTACCTTCTATTGAACAAATATTACAAAGGATAGGCAATACCACGTATGTCTCTACGTTTGATCTTGCCTCTGGCTATTGGCAGGTGCCGGTCAAGCTCGAAGATCGTGACAAGACTTCATTCGTCACGGATTCTGGCATGCATAGATTCAAAGTCATGCCCTTCGGCTTGAATAATGCACCGGCAACATTTCAACGTATGATGACAATCACGCTCGGACACCTAGTAGGGAAATGTGTTCTATCTCGATGATATAGTCATCTACAGTCCGACATTTCATGAACATATTAAAAATCTGGAAGAAGTATTGTCATGTTTAACTAAAGCAGGTTTGACATTGAAACCTGAGAAATGTACCCTGAATAAGAAAAGTTTGGAATTTTTAGGGTTGAACTTGTCAAAAGATGGTTGGCATGTAAGACCTTGTCAGACTGAGGTTGTGCTGCGGTTTGCAAGGCCTCGTAATATTAAACAGTTACAAAGATTTCTTGGTTTGTGTAGTTGGTACAGACAGTTTGTTCCCCACTTCAGTGACATTGCCCAACCACTTTATCAGCTTACTAAGAAAAAAATGTAAATATAATTGGGGCAGTGAGCACCAAGATGCCTTTGAAAGGTTAAAGGAAGCCTTAAGTTCTCCACCAGTACTAACGACAAGAAAATCAAGTTGTTCCTTGAGGATATATACCGATGCATCCGGGGTGAGCTTGGGAGCTGTCCTCCATCAAGTGGAGTCGGACGGTGAGAAACCTTTGGCTTTTGCCAGTTGTTCCTTAAATTCCGCTGAGAGGAACTATTCTGTCTCGGAGCAGGAGGGTCTTGCGGTGGTTTGGGCCTGTTCTAAATTTCATGGCTGGTTTTCCAGGGATCCTGTGACTATTGTCACGGACCATAAGGCTGTCGCATGGTTTTTCGATGAAAACAGCTGAAGGGAAGACTCAGCAGGTGGGCCCAGCTACTGCAGGAGTTTCCTCTTTGTTTTGAGTACAAGATCCGATGTTATAAACTGAAGAGCCAAAAAAAACTGGTACACGCATGCATATGCAAATAAAGAGATATGGAACCAATCAGAGTATGGCCCTGTGGTTGGCAATGCCTATATAACACAACAAGTGTCTGGCATAGTTGTTAGATCGGTTACTGCTGCTACAATGGCAGGTTATCGAGATTTAAGTGAGTTTGAACGTGGTGTTATAGTCGACACACGAGAGATGGAACATAGCATCTCCGAGGTAGCGATGAAATTTGGATTTTCACGTACGACTATTTCACGAGTGTACCGTGAATATTGGGAATCCGGTAAAAAATTAAATCTACGACATCGCTGCAGCCGGAAAAAGATCATGCAAGAACGAGACCAATGACGACTGACGAGAAGCATTAAACGTGACAGACGTGCAACCCTTCCGCAAATTGCTGCAGATTTCAATGCTGGGCCAACAACAAGTGTCAGCGTGCGAACCATTCAACGAAACATCATCGATGTGGGCTTTCGGAGCCAAAGGCCCACTCGTGTACCCTTGATGACTGCACGACACAAAGCTTTATGCCTCGCCTGGGCCCGACAACGCCGACATTGGACTGTTGAGGACTGGAAACACATTGCCTGGTCTGACGAGCCTTGGTTCCAATTGCTTCGAGCTGATGGACGTGAACGGGTATGGAGACAACCTGTATTTTTTGATGAACGCAAATTATCATGTTTTTTTGGCAACTTTTATAGAATAAAAGTTAGAGTTCAAAATGAACTTCCGATCATTGTTTTTCTTTCTTCAGTTCAGTCGGCATGCTCTGCCCTCAACATTCTGCACACGCACAAGCTTTAATACTTATATTTATTCAAAAACATTCAAATATTTAATAATAATACACATCTCTAAAAAGTGAAGTCCTCCTTTGACTTGTTTTTTGGAAACAGCCGTAAGCACAACACGCAGTTACCATTTTTCATTTACATCTCAAACTAATTCACACACTTAGTCCTGCTTACCATGGAAAATGACTGTAGAATGAAATTTACAAGCACAGGGAAGGACACCAGTCATGTGACCCAATGTTTGCGGAGAAAAAATAGGGTTTCCCCTCTCTCTACCCATATTTCTTTTCTAAGGTATTTACAAGCAGCAAATTTGATGAAACACACTAAAAACAGAGAGTGACTTCTCCCTCACATAAAAGAGATCTTTTCTCTTCAAGAAATTTCAACCCACTCTGTTAGTAGTTCTCTCCTGGCGGCGCCACAATATAAGCAAAAAAAAAAACCATTTAAAACAATCTTGACAACTCTCGAGGATCTTTACTCTTGATGCAATGACATCACCAAATCATCAGAGCTGTCACAAGTTTGTTGTCAACTTGCCGATATTCACAGAGATGTAAATATAGCTATTTACAGGCTAAATATAACATAATAAATGATAAATAATGACTATTTCCATAATATCTTCTGATTAAATTCAAAAAGCAAATGATTCTGATGATTACCTCATATGAATATTTGCTAAGTCATTTCTACAGCTGGAATGATGTTCTTTTCATTCTCTGTTGGTCCACAACTGTGATTTACCACCATTAAACTGCCACATAATTCACATCTGAATATGGGAGCTATGTCAGATTTTCTATTGGTGAAACTTAACAGTGTGCTTCAGTGTCTTGTGCAGGGTTAGCAAAAAAAAACCAAAAAACCGGGTTTTCTGGTTTTAATAGCTTTTACATTGAATTTTTTTTTTAGAAATTCTATTGTTTTTAAACTTCTAATAATTAATTAAAAATAAAATGTTTATTACTCAACTCAAGGAATTATTTCGTGACTGAGAATTCTTACTAACCCTATAATAAAGATGTTTTCTCTAGTTACTTTTCAATACGCTTAATTAGGATACTATTTCACAAAAACTATGATAAAAACTAGGCAAATATAAAGATTAATTAGCAGATTAATTAAATCATTTGGCCCGGGGACCCATGATGCTCTTAAGACGGCCCTGAATACAGGGTGATTATAACTAAAGTTCTGATTTCAAAAGACTGTAAAATAAAAACCAATGACTTGAAAATTAGCATGAATGTTCCTGAGGAAATGAATTTGTATGGCATAGCTGCTAACTTTTGAAAATGAAAATTAGGGAGATTTTAACACGGACCCGTATTTTATGCTAAAACCACTCCCTAATAAATACAAAAGGGATTTTTCCAAATAAAATAGGGATTTCCCACACATAAAAGTTGAAGTGTAGGGAATAAAATCCCTATGCAAAAAACAAGTGAAATTGGGGGCCAAAACTTCAAACTGGTGAAATAAATATTGCGTTCAATCAGAAACGCTGTGAACAAACATTCTGCACGAATGACCCCAAAATCATTGGAAAATAAAGAAAAAAAAGGGTCAGTTTTTAAAGAACACTGACTTTTTGTGACACTTGCTTAATGTTTTTTTCATTTGACATGAGTGATATGATGTCAGTCTTTCCATCATGACCTATGTTTATGTCCATAACACAACTTGTACAAAAAGGAAAAGTCGGCCCTCTTCTGGAACGTTTGATGAAAAAAAATTAATCGGGGAATAAGTATCTTTAAAATTGATTAAATATGTTTTTGCTTATCAGTATTCATGTTTTGTTAGATCGTACGTACGTAACTTCAACAAAAGAAATTTTGACCACATGCGCATCACTGTAATCTTCAATTATTCTCCAGGACCATTGGCTGCTAAGCTATTTCCCTGCATGATAAGACAAACAACTTTTCTTGTTACCATCAGAGGGTTTGTAAAACTTCCTTAAAGCCAGGTTTTCCTAGAAGCAGGTTTCTACAGCACGTGTAGCGTAAAAACGCTGATTGGCAAAAAAATCCTGGAAAAAAAAAAGATTGCAAAAACAAAAGGGGACATTCGAAAATAAACAGAGGGGGAGAGGTGTGTGTGAAAGCGATCGAGTAGGATCGTCGCCTCATGTTTACGTTCTTATTTAAATTTTTTTTTATTAATAAATTTCTGTTTATGTTTGTCATGATGAGTGCTCACTATTCAAAGAACACAAGGTCACTAAATTGGCGCAGTCGGTAGGATAGTGAGCAATATTTAACGGAAAAAATTTCGTCGTGAGAAGGTGACGTGAAAAGTGGAGGACTTTTGCCGTGAGAAGGCGACGCGAAGAGAACTTTTGTCGTCAGAAGACGATACGAAGAGCACTTGAAGATTGTTGGAAGAACGAAGGAAAAGAGCGGCGAGTGTTTTTTTTCATAAGGAAATTCGCTGGTTTTCTTTTCTTTGAGAGAATCATGGCTTTCTTAGCCAGAGGCAAAAAAGAGGACTTACAGCAAGTCGCTGCGGAAATGGGGCTTGAAAATGTTATGCAGACGAAAGTATTTCAACTCAAATCCGCAATAACAAAGGCAGAATGCTATGACAAAGAGTTCATCTAACAGTTTTTGAACACCGTAATTGAGGAGAGAAAACGGACAGAGTAGGAAGCAAGCGAGGAGAGAAAATGGAAAGAGATGGAAGCTAGTGAGGAGAGATGAATGGAGTTCGAACTCAGAAAAATGCAACTAGAAAATGAAAGGATTCGCATCAGCGCGGCAAGTGAATCTCCGATTAACTCAATGGCAAGGCCAAGGATAGAGCTGCAGAACATTTTGCAAAAGTTCGATCCGAAGAGCAACGAGATTAGCCTCTACCTGGTGCTGTTTGAAAGGCAAGCGAAAAGAACAGAAATAAAAAGGGAACTTTGGGTTTCATATCTGATTGGACTATTACCTTATGATGTGGCGCAAGTCATTGCTAGAGAAAATGAAGAGACAACAGATGACTATGACCAAGTCAAATCCATTTTGCTAAAGAGATATAAGCATACTCCCGAGAGGTTTTCATAGATGTTCACGAAGCACAGTAAACGATCGAAAGCAATGTAGTGCGATTTTGCTTATGAACTCAGAGACTTCTTCATTGAATGGATCTGAAGCATGGAGATTACCACGATTAAAGAACTGTCTGATTTGATTATTACGGATCAGATAAAACGGAAAGTACCGTCAGAGATCATTTTATTGACGAGTGGTCTCAATTTAAGCGACCCAACGTCCTTGCTAATAAATTGGACAACTACGAGAATGTCAGGGCAGACATCGGTAAGAGGCAGAAGGATTTCTTCGAAGAAGAAAGGTCATTGTCGCAGCAACGACACTTCAGTTATGGAGAGGGACTAGGAACATCGACAAGAACAGCATATCAACCATCAACTCGGAAATATCGTAGCACTAAGAACTGGGACATGACAGAATATCAGAGAAACCCCAAAGGAGTGTTACACCTGTGGACTGAACCATTTCGCTCGAGATTGTGACAGAAGATGTAAGGCTAACACAAAACAGAAATCAGAAGATGTGTTGATCGCAGAAATTTGATCCGAATTATTTAATTCCAGTGAATTCAGATCTGGATTTGAACCCTTTACGTTATGCTGATATTTGTGTAGATAATAGAAAAATTACAAGCTTGATGGATTCTGGTTGTCAAATTCCAGTGATTCATTCTGACTGTATACAGGAACCAATAACTAAGAAAGGGAAAATCATCTTAGCGAGTGCATTTGGAGAAAGAATTGAAGCATCCCCTGTGAATATCAGTGCTTCGTTGGAAATAGGAAATAAGATATTTTTGTAAACCTGTTGAAATTCTCGCTGCAGTAACGGATAAAATTTGAGAACAGTGCATTATTCCACCAAATGTACATGGATTACTTTGCGAGGCTACAGACACCAAAGAAGAGAGATTGTCCTTCCCCACTAAAAGCGCAAGCCTCCTGCGACGGAACAAAGTCAAGAGGGTGTGAGTGTGAATATTGAAAAGGAGGACGAGATGTCATCTCGTTTCCGGGCATACTGAAGCAAAATTCGCTATTTGGTGCAGAAAAATACGAAAATACCCTATTGGAGCAGGATGGCGCAAGATATTAGTTTTGGCGCAGAGTTCCCACCCCTGCAAATTAACAAATTATTAAACGCAGAAATAATTCAGACGAGCGAATCGCCATATGCAGCACCAGTATTACTAGTTAGGAAAACAGATGGTACATACTTGTGCTGTGATATGAGAAAATTGAATTTGAAAACAGTTCCTGATTCCTATCCACTACCATGCCTGACAGAAATGGTAGATAATTTGTCAGGCTCTTATTATTTTTCTTGTCTAGATCTTTGCAGTGGGTTTTACCAAATGAAAATACACCCAGATGACACGTACAAAACTGCATTCATTACTGATAATGGCCTGTACGAGTGGACTCGTGTTCTGTTCGGGATGCGAAACTCCCCTAATAGTTTCCAAAGGCTTATGGACATAGTATTATCAGGTCTTAAACCATTGCAAATCGCCACTTACATAGATGACATAGTAGTTCCTAGTAAAACAATAGAAGAGAATTTGGAAAAATTGAAGATTGTTTTTGATTTGATAGATTAACAACACAATCTGAAGTTGAAGCCACAAAAGTGAAGATTTTTACAGACTTCTGTGACATATTTGAGTTTTGTGGTATCCCAGGGCAAGGTTACTCACGATCCCCGTAAAGTAGAAGTAGTGCAAAATGCCAAAGTGCCCATAAACAGAAAACCGACTAGGGCTTTTCTCGGCCTGACCGGCTTTTATAGAAGCGTTTTATCGCAAATTATGGCAGTATAGCTTTGCCATTAATAAACTTGACAAAAGCTACTTATGAATTTGTGTGCTCAAAAGTCTTTTGAAGTGCTCATTAAGGCTATTGTTTCCAAACCTTGTTTAAATCTACCTAACCTTAATAAGCCATAGTATTTGTATACTGATGCGTCTAATTATGCACTTGGAGCTGTGTTAGCTCAAGATGACCACCAAAATATTTGTCATCCTATAGCTTTTGCATCTCGAAAGTTAAAATCCCAAGAGACAAAGTATAGTACTGTAGAGAGAGAACTACTAGCTCTAGTATATGCCATAAATCATTTTAAGCAGTATTTATATGGTCAAAAGTTTACTTTATATTGTGACCAAGCATTATTGTCAAATGTATTGAAATTGAAAGATCCACATTCTCGTATAGCCAGGTGTGTCACATGCACCTACAACAATTTTATTTTGTAGTAATACATAAACCAGGTTCAACAAATATCACTGCAGATTATTTGTCGCGACATGTTTTGCCTGTTACTTATGTGCAAGTGCAGTCTGTGCCAAATTATTCTTCGGCAGAAATTGCTGACGCTCAAAGAAAGATCCTTTCTGTTGTAAAGTGTTTGAATATTAAAATTCTAAGTGTGAAAATGGTGGCATTCCTAAGCGTTATAAAACTCTTAAATTTTTTGTGCATGATTCTATATTATATGTGTGTTCGAATCAGTCGGAGCAAATAAACAAAAGTGGAAATTAGTTGTACCACTGGCCTTGATTCCAGAGGTGTTAACCCTTGCCAATGATGTACCATCATCCGCACATCAAGGAGTATCTAGAACTTTGTTGAGAGTAAAAATGTCATATTGGTTTCCCTGAGTATCGTTTCTCACCAAACATTTTGTCAGGTCATGTATTTCGTGTATGCAGAAGAGAGCACATTATAAACAGCAGAAGAGTCCCTTTCTCAGAGTCCCTGTGACTGAACGTCCAGGTCAAAGAATCGCTATGGACTGCATACGTCCATTACCTGAAACCACAGCAGGAAATGCTTATATTGTGGTTATATCGGACTATTTCACGAGATGGCCCGAAGCATACGCAGTTCCTCATATCCGGACAGAAGTAATCTCCCAAGTGCTCATAAAATACATCTGTCAACACGGTATCCCAGAGCAAGTGATTACAGATCATGGGTCGACCTTTGTTTCAAAACTCATGACAGAATTGTATAATACGTTATGGATAAACAAGATAACCACTCATCTGTATCACCCTCAAGGAGACAGTATGTTGGAGCGCCTGAATGCAACAATAATCAAATCACTCAGCCATTTGGTCTCTGAAACGCATGTTGACTGGGATTTACATTTGCCGGGGACCCTATTAGCCCACAGGTCAGCGATCCACGCAGCAACGGGTTATTCTCTGGCATTCCTCCAGTATGGTTGTGAATTGGTCATTCCTATAAACATGCTCGGACCACTCCCACGAACAAAGTTTGACTCCCATAACGTTTTTTGTTAAAGAACTGGAACGTACACTGGAAAGAACATTCCAGATTGTGAATTCGAACCTACTGAAATCAGCTGAAATGCAAGAACAGCAGTTAGCTCTGGTGTCAAAAGATAAGAATATTCAGATTAATGATTTGGTACGTCCTCTTTGTGCCAGCGATTAAGCCACATCTGTTAAGGAAATTGTCGAAACAAAATATTTCGGTCCTTACAAAGTCATATCTAAATTATCTCCGGTGAGCGATAAAATAACTAGCATAAGCAACCCTGCTGACACCCAAATCGTACATATCGACAGACTATCTAAGTACCAGCGACGGGATGACTTGCTGATAAACAGGCAAGATTCTGGAACCCTACATCCGAACAAATTGGAGACACAAGCAAGTGAATATTCCTTGTGAACTTCAGACGCCATTCCCCTTAGTTTATTTTCCATCTGCTCCAGCGCCGGATCGAAGTTCCTCCACATATAATCTCAGACCTACCATACATCAGCCTGTCAGATTTGTGTCATAAGGTATGAATCAAATCAAACTGTGCCGTATTGCCAATGAACTTTGTACCTGTGTATAGTGTAACATAATGTAAAAACTTTTATATATATGCAGATGGCAGTGCATCACCACAGCTACTATTTCACGTGAACATTAGTTTCGTTTTCGATAAAAATTTTTTGTTTCGTGATGAAAAAATATCTAAATTTTGATTGTGCAAAGATTGCTATCCAGCTTTTGATTTTTTTTAATGTGTCTTTTTTGCATATCACACTATTTTAGCACACGCAATTATGTGCACTTTTGCTAGTAGATACTTTAGTTTAATGTTTACAAATGTATGAGAGAATGTGGTTCTTTCGTTAATTAATGACAGAACATTGTCAAATTACCATTTGTACATAAACTTTATAATTTTCATATTTAGCTACTCGTAATATAAAATCTAGATACCCAGTGCCGTAGTTTTGTTTTGTAAGTTTACACGTGTGCTTGTCTCAGCTTGTTTCCTCAATTATGGGAAAAAAAACCTCTCACCTTTTTTTTTTCCTGGTCACTTTGGTATTATATTATTTTATTTGTTCATATTGCATACACACAACACATTCAAGTTATGGCAATGATTTTTGGATTCCAGCCTAGTCCGAAAATGTAACGTGCGCTTTCTTTTTTTTCCCCCTATCAATATTTTCTCTTCCCCTATCAACATATTGTCTTCATTATAGTATGGATACATTCACAATTTTGCAAAAGCTTGTATGAATTGCGATTACAGCTATGATACTTGTGGATATTGTGCTATGTGATCATGCATAGAATCAATTGTATACTCTTCTAACAATAGAATGAGTAGTATGATGTGTTGGAGGTGAGAAGTTAAAATGTGAAAATATATGGTTCCGTTCTGTGTTATAAGTATGGCGTTTGTTCGCTTGATATGCATATTATGGTTTCGATTGATTATTATGTCATGATTGATTATGCCATGAAGTAAAACATATACTAGTATATTTTATATGTAGAAAAGATGTTAGAGAAATTATGTAGTAGGTAACATGAATAGATAATTGAAATTATTAGTGGCATCGGAGCGTTTTGATGCACGAGCGTGGAATGCCGTCATCCTGAGCGAGAAATTCATTTGTTTGTATTTGATTTTACAAGAATTACATTACTGCAAGTTCTTTTGTCGGAGAAGAGTAGTTGATTTGCCTATGATGTCAAGTATGATCAGTATTGCAATTATTTTTGCCAACAAGAGACATAGACAGACAGACTTGCTATAAGGGTATAGTATTTTCACGTGTTCTGTACTGTTCTGTACACATGCATTTGAATCTTTTTTATACACTTTGCATAACAAAAAATATTGTGGAAATTTTTTTTTACCCCCTTCCTGTAGGTAATATGTTATGATCGAAGTCATAACATACTTTATGTAAATTATATTATTATAGATATATTGTATATAACGTGTAGGTGTTTTTCTTTTCTTGTTCTCAGCTGGTGAAGGGGAATTATCTCACGGATCGTAAGAATGGAAGTTTGCCCACATGGGACCCTCGGACATTCCTTAGATGGACAAGGTCCACTTTCACTTCGAAGGGGTCGGGTGGTCGAAGTTCCTGGAAACTTTCCGTGATGTAGATCTCATCCAACACGCTGATTGGCTCAAAGTCCTACTCCAGGAACACTATCTTGTGAGTTTCGCTTCTCTCGGGGCGATTCTTGATGAGTATGTCAAGGTGTTAAGATGTAGTAAATTAATACTGGAGCACGACTTCGATTTCCGTGCTTGTGGTGTGTGTGAATTTTAATGAAGTATTGTGTGTGAAAGGCATGTCAAAAAGATGGGTATCATTATAATCTTTTGTTCTTTTATATATATATATATATATATATATATATTGTGATTATGTAACCAAGGAGCCAAGTAATTCTATTTATTTTTTCCCACAACGCACAAATGTAGAGCTATACATTCTAATCGACTTGATTCCTTTCTTGAAGTTTAATTCTTTTGATATTTTAGGTAACGAGTATATATATAACAGTACTCACCCAGCACATGGGAAATTTGCTTGCAGAATGAATGATAGCCAGTCAAGGCAAAATGATAATGCAATTCGCATGGTACAATTTCATAATTCATGGGAACATCACAAAAATGAAGTCATCTAAACAAACAACTACAACTTACACAAGAAATGTTACATATATGTTACAATATGTTGTCCACTACTACTAAACCAGACATGCACCTCGTCCATATTCTTCTGCGGAACTTCTAAGGAATTGGTACATGTTGGAATATGTGTGTATGTATAGTCAACCTTGCGTGAAGTTTTTTGTGTAATGCTTGTTATGTGTAGTGCTGCCATCTGCAATCAATTTTTTAAACGATGAGTTTTTCTCAACTCATAGTGAGTGAAATGTAATAAATGAGTAATTGTAACATTGTAGGCCTGTTGCTCTCTGCCACGAGAGATTTTAACGGAGAGATCGGCTAGCATTCTCGCCTCGAAGTCGGGAATCGCAGAAAACTGAATTCAGCCAACCAACACTGCGGCGGCGGTGGGGTTTGAACCCAGATCCTCGTGATGTGAGTCCGTCATTATGACCACTCAACCACCACAGTGGCAATGTTGTCCACTGTGTTCTGGCTGCGAGATGGAAAAACAAAAGTATGTTAAACAACAGATAAGAGTAGGCCTATGTCATGGTAACGATGAGAATGCACTTTCAATTCACCAAAGTTAGCAATCCGACCACTGCACATAACATTTTGGTATCTCCAAAGCCAAAAGTTGCAAGGGTTATGGCAGCCAGGTGTCGTGTCATGTTGTTATTTTAAAAATGGTTCTTCAGCAGCTGCTTTGTTGGTGTCGCAATGTGCATCTCGATAAAAGTTCTGCTGTCCACCAGGGCTGGATGAATTTAAAAAAAAAAAATTAGGTAATTTTCTTTTTAATTTTCCGGGACTTTATGACCCATTTGCACGTTGCAAGAAACATTATTACAAAATGAAAAAAAATTGTCTTGCAATTACACTTTATTTTAGCAATGATTCATATAAAATTTTAAGTGCCAAAACCGATTTTCTAGTCACCATGGCATCTGGGATTTGTTCAGCCCTACTATTCACACACTGATCATGTTGAAGTGCCGAAATGATATGGTTGCACAAAATAGATTATACTGCTGGCCAAGTACAGCAACATCTACTTGTACAATTTAAAGTTTTTTTTGGAATCAGAACTTTAATTATAATCACCCTGTATATAGCTGATTATTTTTCATAAATCTTTACTACTGTACATTCTAACCAAACAGCGACCCAGTCCATATTCCAATTTATTTCTAACTGAAAATTATTTGGACACGGATCACCGGCATTAAATGTTGGAATTGTTTAAAATATGTTAAAAAAATTCAATATTAAACCTGGTGGCGATATACAGTAGAGATGTGCTGTTTCCTATGGAAAGAAAATGAAAATGTCTGCGAGGTAATGTAACTACTAGTACACTGGTCTTCGTTTTTAAGGAGCAGCTGGTCGTTTTTTTTGGATTATAAGACCACCTGCCTCTATCATGATGGTGTCACTACTGTTGCTGCTTCTTTGTGAAGGGAAAAAAAAACATGTGAGATAATACACCACCACATATGTGAGATGCAGTCCTCATTCATGAATTTTGCTTAAGATAGAGAATCAGAATGTAACACAAAGTTAGAAAATGCAGTAACAATGAGAAAGTTTTTGATCCACATATACATAAAATTGATACAAATCTACAATTTTAGATCTATCGTTGCCAAATTATGTACTAAATGGGACCCGACTTGAACAATAGGCTACTTTAAAAGTTTGTCAGAGCAGGGCAAATGCCTGAAATGGGCGAAAAACTGTCGGCAACAATGGTTTCTGGGCCTCAACAATCCCTTTTGGAACGTTTATTTTGGTCACCCTAGTTCCCTAACAATGCGTTTCAGACGTGTATATTATTTTACAATGGTTTGTCACTTTTTCAATGCTGCCAGTAATAAGACTTTTTGAATAGATGTCAGAATCATCATCAGCATCACTTTGCGGTTCAGGCAAATTATGATCCCTATAGAAAGTGTTGAAATTGCAGATTTTACTGTAGAAATGTGGAAATTTAGTGGGATTTTCTGCCACATCAATAATTTTATAAATTGTATTGAATTCTCAATTTTTGAAATATCGATAGTTTGCTTAGAGCTACGAAGCCCAGAAAATTATATAGGAAGTAATTAGCCGGACCTACTTTTGAGTTGGATATCCATGCAATAACATTGATTTCAACTTTTTATTTATATCCTCTCCAGCATGAAAATCAATGTATCCTTATTGTCTTTTAATATTCAACCACATAAATTCATATAGTTTAAGTTGTTTTAAAATTAATTATGGGCCTGTAAAGTACATCAAAGAAATTACACAGCTTTAACTAGGCATTTTTCGAATCTGAAACAGGCAGATGAATAACTTGAAGTTTGGGGGGGGGGGGGAATCAAAACACCTAGCACCCCTTAAAAAAGGAAGAAATATATATTCATTTCTACATTTCTTTAAATATAGATTTACTTATTTCATGAGGAGTCACGCAGGAAGTCACCATATTGGTAAACTTGGACACAGTTTGTATGTCCCTCAAAGAAAGAGGGAGATATCACATGATCCAAAAAGCCTCATTGAAGAAAACCCAGGCAGCGCCAGGTAATATAGCTAGTACAGTAACCCCCCCCCCCCCGTATTCGCGGTCACCCCCGCGATTATGGAAATCCGCGAATAACAGAAACCATAGGGTTTTTTTTTTTGTTTATCTCGTTTATTGAACATCATGAGAAGAGCAGGGTGACGCAGAGGTAGAAGGGAAATGTAAAAAAAGGTGCAGGGTTGTTGGCAATGCTTTCTGAAATGATATTGTGATTTCTGTTTGATGTTTCTTCTTCTTCATATCATCAAGTATGTTGGAATATGTTGACAAGGCTTCTTCTACTAATTTTTCTGCATGTGAAGGATGTACCATAGAGACATCTGTGAACTTGTCTTCTACTTAATAGCTGCCACGGCTCTAGTTATGACAGTAATGGCATTAGTGATGGTGTAATTCTTCCATACCTTCAAGACCTTTTATGGATTTGCATGTTCTATTGCGTGTACAATCATCTCCATTGAGTACTGAGTATAGTGAGCCTTGAATGTTCGCTTTACCCCCTAATCAAGGGATTGAATGATAGATGTTGATTAGGAGGCATATAAAGGAGCTCCACACCATCAGCTTTGAACACATTGACATTTTGTTGTCCAGGAGCATTATCAATATCAAAAGAACTTTGAATGACATGTCTCCACTCTCAAGGTACCTCCTGACTTCCGGAACAAAACACTGTTTAAACCAATCCAGGAAAAGTGTTTTCATAGTCCAAACCCTTTTATTGTTCATCCAAAATACTGGAAGCTTTGACATCCTTTCTTTTCAATGCTCGCGGATTCGCAGATTTGAAAATTACGGTGGGCTTTACCATGTACCCATACTATCTTGAAGTCATAGTAAGTCTATCTCTAAACCAGGCGCTCGCTTTTCTTCTTGATTGATAAATGTTCTTGCGGCATTTTCTTCCAAAATATTACAGTTTCGTCAACGTTAAACACCTGCTGAGGTGCATAACTCTTCTCTTCAATAATTTTCTGTAAAGTCTTTGGAAATTTTCTCGCTGCCTCCTGGTCGGCAGAGGCTTGTTCGCCAGCGATTTTTACATTGCGTAATCTGAATCGTTTCCTAAACCTATGAAACCAACCTTTACTTGCATAAAATTATGATGAAATAGACGTTTTACCAGCTCTTCCCTTTACAGAAGCGTAAAATGTTATCACCTTTTCCGTTATAATATTACAATCAATTGGAATACCTTTTTTGTAGTCTTGTACTCACAAAAAAGCATTTTCTGTACGAGAAACAAATGGATCCAGTAAGCGATGCAAAGTTTTCGCTGCCTCAGGTGCAGCTACAGCCATGGCTGAACAAATTTCACATTTCTTTTTCTTGATACATCTCACCGTAGATTCGTTGATTCCGTAATGGTGGACAACCGCAGCAGTAATTGACTTACTTTCACCAAGCATAGTCAATATATCCAATTTTTCTTGTAAAACTCTTTTTTTTTTTTGTCTTTCCGAAGCATTATCAGTAGCACTTGAAAAATGAGCCATCCTAAACACACACAACTCAAATTTTGTAAACAAAACACGTGAATGACGATGCTGAGCGTTTCCAAAAAAAAAAATTTCCAATGAAGGGAAAAAACCGTGAATATGGAAACTGCGAATACGGGGGGGGGGGGGGGTACTGTACTGTATATAATTGTCAGCAATTAAGGTACTTAATATGAAAGAAAATTTATATTCAGGCCACTTTGAGATTTTTGGAAAAACCACTTACACCATTTAAAGATATACAATCAGAATTTACCAGAAGAATAGAAAATGTGGCAAGAATAAAACATTTTGGCTAATAATGAACCAATATGATATTTTTCAGGAAGAAAAATTATATTTAGGCCACTTTTATGTGACTTTTCGAGAAAAAAAAACCACTTGGTTGAAACCGTGGTCTAAACCAAACAACCCCAGTCTTGTGTTCAGCAGGTGATATTATCTCCTTGAAATTGCTAATGTGTGGATTTGCAATTTGTGCTGTAAGTTTGTTGATCTTCTTCACACGACTCAAGAAAAATCTCTACTCGTGCAGGACCTGTTTTTGGCACCCCTCCCAATATTATTCTTATTCCAGTAATCCCCTAAACAATGTTTCTTTTGCCCTTTCATTCCAGATTTGGGTGAACAAACATTTTTCCCATTTTTCTCCTGGTGCCCCATGCAGTCTCATGGAGCGTCGTGGCAACAGAGCTTTTTTCAAAGTAGTAGCCAACTCAAAGTTGTAAAACATCAGAAAATCATATTTAGCCAACCACCACTGCATATCAGCAGGTCCCACACCCAGATTTTTGTGATGACTGCATAGCGGCTAGATGACAAAACTGTGGCTATTTTTTAGTTTTTAAAGATTTGGTTTTCCCCCCTCCAACTATCAAAGGTGCATGTCCGCCGAGTGAAGCAAATTCTCACAACAAATATGGTCTCTGAATGTGGGTCAGTAGCCACAAAAAAAAAGTACTGTAATTTCCCAATATATAATGAGCAGCAGAAAAAAATCCTCACATATTGGAAAATTTGGTATTATAGCTGTGATCATTAAGGAACACATTATGTTTCATTCAAGAACACACCTGTTTGTAGTACTCCCCCACCAAAAGAGTTATATATTCTATTCCAACACAGTACTTTCTATTAACTTGCTGAAAAGTTCCAGGTCACGACATAGTGTGATTGATTTTCACAGACAGTGAGCAGGAGGAAAAATGAAAAAAGTTGAACAGAGGTTTCTCCTCTGCTTCCTTTTTCCTCAGAACTCGGTAAAAATGTATCCAACAAGACATGCAATTGAACAAAATTTTTGTGTCTCCTTTCTCAAAATTCCAAGTATTTTTCGTGCTGTATCATGTCAGTGCTGCTACTACTACCAAACCATGCATGCATCTCGTCCACATTCTTCTGTGGAATTTCAACGAAATGGTACATGATATGAACCTAACATAAAGTTTGTTAATGTGTAATACTTGTTGCGTGTAAGGCTGCCATCTGCCATCAATTTTTCTAGCTATGAGTGAAGTGCAATGATTGAATGATTGCACAGTTGTAGGTCTGTCACGTCAGTGGTGTGCTACACATCTCTGTACTTCTATTATTTTCTGATATTACTACTGGGAAGAAGTACTGAATCTGTACGTTCATGTTAAAGTGGTTTAACAGCATCCAGTTCTGAACTTGCTATGAAATCAGACAGGCACAGTGATGTGTGACAAAAAACTACCTTGAAATTATCTTTTCGAATTTGAGAAATAACATCAATCATGTACAGAACACGCTTATCCAATCCAGCCTCATGAGATAAATGACGAAGCCTTTCAAAAATTGCTGAGGAAAAAAAAAGAAAAGAAAAAACAATTATATTAAACATTAATAAATAATATAGGATTGATTACATATACTTGTTTCAAAACTAAACCAATAGACAAACTTAGCAAATCACCTGCTATTCCTCTGTTTGACAATTCAGTCAACTTCAAACCACATTCTTTCAAAAGAGCTATTGCAATTTCTACAGAATCATTTGTCGGTGTTTCCAACAACACCAACAGTATCTCCAGCACTAAAACTTCAAAAGCCTGAAAAAGTTCATTTACCAAAATTTGAACTTTCTTTCAAAAGATGTCACTCCAATAAAATATCAGTTTGATGAAAGAATAAAATACATGATTTCACTTCAGCATCATTCAATTTTCATCAGAATTATAAAAATTTTTTTATTCAAGTATAGATATGTGGCAAGATAGGTTTCATGCCGCATAAAATAGTTGGTGACACCATCTAAGCAATCATATTTTGTTGTCATGCCAAAATGATGTACATTGTTTTTGTTATTAATGATGTACATTTGTTTTTACCATTTCTCCATAGTTTGATTCATTTTGCAACGTTGCTGTGAATTAACTTCTGTAAATAAATAGTTCTAAAAAAAACCCAAAAACTGATTCTTTATCTACGACTCACATAATTAAACACCCAAAGGTTGATGACCCCTGCTCAGCATTCACTAACTTTTATTTTAGGTGTGTGGACCTGTTTCCTCTATGCATGGAGTGACAATTTACCACATTTACTCAGACCTGCCAACCTCAGAAGAAAACATCCTACTACAGTCGAATCCCGTTTTAACGAATATCATTATAGCAAAAATCTCATTTTAACGAACATTTTTCTAATTCCCCAAATAAGTTTACATAGGAACAATGCTAGGTAACCTCCTTTATAACGAAATTTCGTTTCAACGAAGTGATTCCTCCGGTCTCTTGCCGTTCGTTATAGCGGGATTCGTCTGTATATCCATAAAAAGTGTAACACAACCCATTTACCAATTTACGAAAAAAAGGGGGTGGGGGCATACCCCATACCGAAAATTTATTAGAAGATTATATAATTATAATCAGAGTTAATTTTCCATGAGAAAAGCAGATATGGTTTCTGTGTTGGAAGTGAAATAAAGTGATGTACAATAATCGTATTGGGTGAAAAGGCCATGAAGCCGAGAGGTTATAGGCGGAGATTGACTTGGAAGTCTGGGGGAACAAGGTCTTTATTGCTGGGGGGGGGGGCGGCACGATGATGATGATATCAATTCATTCATACATATATGCATTAGATCAGTCGACTCCACATTTCACTCTGGGCCCCCCCCCCCAAATATCTCCGCCCATGCTGTTGGACAAGAGAGCATGTCGAACGCTCTGGCTTAGGCATCTGTAAATAAATGTGAATATAAATTATTCTTGTTGGTTCTAGTGTATATGTTACGGTAAAAGCCTGAAGAGAGGTTTTACCAAGTCGAGTTGGTAAAAGCCCAAAATATGCTTGAAAACAAATACATTTCGGGCTTTTACCAAGCACTTTGGTAAAAGCTGACATTTAGTAACTTTCATGAAAATTGATAAAAATGCAAATTTTATAATTCCGTAAATTTGAAAGCTTTTGATTTATCAATCACAATATACCTGATGCTCATTAGGATCATAATTAATTAACTAACTAGTCATTCAAATTCGCGAAAATTGGTAAAAATGTGAATTTTCTAATTTTCATAAATTTGAAAGCTTGTGATTCAGCCATCACAACGATCCTGATGCTAATTAAGATTGTAATTAACTAATTAGTCATTCAAATTTGTGAAAATTACTACAAATGTGAATTTTATCATTTTCGTAAATTTAAAAGCTTTTCATTTATTAATCATTACGATCCCACTGCTGATTGAAATCATAATTAACTAATTATTCATTCAAATTCATAAATATTTCTAATTTCCCACATGCCATCGAGTGCACATATTCTAGATATTTTACTTATAATTGGCAGTAAACTGTAATTACAGCTCATTTTGGGCTTTTTTCACCTCGGCAACAACCAAAACCAATCGGCAAGTTTTGAAAAAATATGTTATTATACAGTTGTGATATCAATCGTAATAACTGTAATTCACAATTTCTAAAAATGATTGATTAGGATTATCTTGGGAAATTCATTGAATTTAATTTATAGTAATTTTGCCAGCTAATGTTTTTAGAATAGCTAAAAATATTTTTTCCTATTAATTATCTTTAAACGAATTCCCAATCAAAGTTGGTTCAAAGAATTAGTCTGTAAATCATTGTCATTCCTTACACAGTGTGGGTTCCAAGCGCAGTGAGTAGGAGTTATTTTATTTTCCGTAATTTTTGGAACTGATAGAAATCCTGTATGATAAAAATAGTCAGCCACATTCAATATAAAAAAAAAACCACTCGTCTGAACTATCCTGTATGAATACCTTTTTACTCCTTTTTCAAAAAAAAAAAGCAGACAGTGTTATCTAATCTACGGGAAGTTTTGAAGCTCTTTTAAAGTGTGTTCCATAAGAATTGAGAGTAAAATATTTTAATTTTTTTGCCTATAACTCTTTGTGAACCTCTTAAAGCTTTTCTCATCTTTTCTGAATCACCCTGTATTATTCGTAAGACCTCATGTTCCTCAAATAGTGGCTATGCAAGAGGGCTGTCCAGATGGTCGTTTTGGATTGGTACTGATGTAAACACTTCTGGAAAAGGCTTGCTAGATTTTGCTCTGCTATTTCTTTTGGTGTGGAGCTGCACTGCAATGGAAGTTGCATCTGTGTTCACCTGGGCTGAAATACTGCCTTATAGAGCATACATATGCCGTAGTAGCTTGAGTGCAGAGCCTATTCCAGGAGCTGGATTTGGTTTGTATTACTGCTCGTTTGAAAAGTGTTCGAGCCCTTCGAAAGGAGGCCATAGTGTCACGGATATCCTGTCCAGTCCTCTTCATACGGTTTAGTTTTCACTCAATGGCCCGTACTTGCTTTTTTTTTTGTCATTTGAGCTCCTCCGTCCACCATTTGATACCCTTAGGGTGTGAGTGGGTTGTTTTTACAATCTAAGATAGTCTTGCAGTTAATGTTTATTACTTCCATCAGTCTTGTAGCATGCTGCTGTAGCTGGTTTTGATCGGTAATCTGTATCAGCTCCTCCTGAAATCTTTGAAGTACCTCATGCATACTCCCTTGAAAACGACTTAATCTTCGTTTTGTGGTGTGAAACTTCTATGGTGTGGTTGGAAAGGAGTAAAGTGAATCCTTTCTAATATTAAGACAGATACTTGTGCGTAGTCACGTATACTTTTTTTTTAAACCGAGCACAACTCAGGTCTATCGCCATGGGCAATTTACAACCTTGTGAGTTGTGCCGGAAGTGTAAGTATGTGTACCTAACAGTATGAGTGCGTATCTAGTGTTGTGCACGATTTTTTTAGTGCTGCCATCTATCGAACCTAGTTAGACTGTAGACTCACCAGAACATAATGATGTACTCTGCATGAGGCGAGACACTTTGTTAAGTGCTGAACATTGTGTGTATTTTTAGATCTGGCTTTTTCTCTGCAGTGGTGGCTTTTAAGGAAAAAGCCATCACTGCACCACCAGCCTACATTCCAAGAACCAATCAGACAGCAGAATAAATAGCCTGTAAAAACTTAACATACTGAACAGTAAAACTCATTTACATATCATTAAAACACTATTTTCAACTTTTGACATATGGAAGTTGGCAACATAGAAAAGGTAAACATTGAAGACTTGGCCAGGGTAGGCAGAATAGGCCTATTGTACATTGAAATTCTCATGAAATTATTGACCGTGAAGTGGTCCGTGGCCCACAGACGGCATGAAGGTAAAAACATTGCACATTTTTCTTGTATAATAACATTGCAAAACATTTGTCACAATTTGATACCACACATTAATATTTATAAAGCCATGGCTCAGAGGCCAAGAAACAAGAGCAATCAACGAAGGAAAAGCAGGGCCAGACCCGCAGTAGGAATAAAGCTTCTTGTTTTTAGTGCAGACAAGCAAAATTTCATGACAAGAATTCCTGCCCAGCCAAGGGCACCACGGGCCGTAAGAAAAATCGCTTTGCTACGGTTTGCCAGTCAAAGTTTTGACAGTGCATCAAGTCGGGCTGAAGATGCTGAGGTCATTCCTTGGCTAATTAATCATCCGCGTCATCGCACAAAGAGACTTGGGAGGAAGACGTCTTAGTCAGAGATGTCAACTTTTTGCTGGATTCAGGAACAGATGTGACAGTCTCTACAGACAAAAGAAAAACAGATTTCCGAAACTCAAGCCTCCTGATCAGAACCTTTCAAGGCCCAGTGCATCGAACTTAAACGTCAACGGAATGTTTGAGTGCCAGCTAACTTGCAAGTCAGCCTCTACGTCAGCAAAAGTCAATGTGATCAAGGGAACAGATCATCCACTATTGTCAAGAGAACACTGCATCCAACTGAAGTTGATTCAACCACTCAATGAAATGACGGCTCACAGCCTAACACCAGTCGACTCGGAAAAAGAATTCCCACGAATGGCTTGGAGAACTGAAGGGAGAATATGAAGTCAAGCTGAAGCCTGGTGCCGTGCCTGTTGACGTTCCAAGGAGAGTTCCTATTCCATTAATGGATAAAGTAAAACAGCATCTCAATGCGATGTTGAAGGATGGAATAATCGAATCAGTGAAAGAACTGAGTGAATGGTGTGTTCCAGTGGTGTTAACAGCAAAACCAAATGGAGATATCAGACTTTGCGTCAATCTGACCAAGTTGAACAGCAGCGCTCAATATGAAAATTTTCTATTACCTTCAGTTGATCATCTGTTGAGCCAGATACCAGGATCTTTTCCAAGCTGAACGCCAAATCAGGGTTTTGGCAAAAGAATTGACCGAGAAGTCTCGAAAGTTCATGACTTTTGGAAGGTTCCGTTTGGAATTTCTCCAGCTCCAGAAGTCTTTCAACAAGATATTACAGAACTTCTACAGAGTATCCCAGCCATGACAAACCTGACAGTGCAACATAATGACCTGGGATCCTTCACAAAGTCTTTCATTTTAATAATTAATTCTAGTTTAGGCTCCAGGGGCCTCTCGATTACCGGAAACCACCCGAGGTACCCGCTGGCATTCTGGCTCGGGCCAGTTATGTTCGCTAAATCTGTCAGTCAGGGGGTGGGGTCTCCTGGCTGTCGAGTGAGAACAGAACCAGAGGTCAGGCTACCGATGTCCCACATAAATTCTGCTTACATCTGTGTGAAGGATCCTGGAGCTTGTCGTATTACCTTCCTCTCCCGATCTTAGGATCCCGCGCATCACTGGTGGGGATCCCGCAGAGTCGTCGTCTAACTATAAAGAATATGAAGATATTATTGTGCAATATTAAATTGTGATAAATGTGAAATGTTTCTACCTTCGTGCTGTCCGTGGGCCATGGACCACTTTTCAGTTAATATCTTAATGATAAAAATCAATCTGTAATAGGCCTATTGTTGCGGACCCTGGCCAGGTCTCCAATGTTTACATTCTATATGTTGCCAATTTCTATATGATAAAAGTTTTTTAATAGTATATGTTGCCAATGTCTATATGATAAAGTTTCATAATAGTGTTTTATTTCGTATAAATATGCAAATGAGATACTCTTTGTTGAAAGAATTATGATAATTTCAGTGTCATCCATTCTCAGTGGCGATTCGTTCTCACATAGCTGATGAGATGAAGGGTTTCTCTATATATGCCAGCAGCATGCTAGGTATCAACGCATTCACATTCACACATTCTCACGCTTGAGTCTATAATCAATTATGTAGAGGTTCATTGCAGAGTCATCCAGCCTCGCTCTGTTCTGAAGGTTCCTCTTCCTTCTTTGTCATGAGTTGACAAAAAAGTTTCCTGTTGTGATGCTGCTAGAGTAACTTCGCCTCTCCTCTCATTGGTCGTCTCTTTATCCATTCCAGTGGTCTGCAAGTGAAGTCAAGAGGGGACGCCCTCTTGTTGGAGATGGGATATTGCTGACAGATCTCGGGACATGCTTACGTCCAACCTGGACTCCCTTGAGTGGTGTTCTGCTGAACTTGTGCCATCGAGGTGAAGAAATGGACTGATCTTCAGTAGTTGGAATTGTGAGAATGAAGTATACACTAATGGACAGATTCTGTGAGGACATTTCAATAATATCTATGATATATTAATTTTTTTATTGACTTTTATAAGAGAAATTTATTGCACCCATATAATTCAAAATATTTTGACAGATTTAATGATGTCAATAAATAATATCAGTAGAAATAATTGTGTCTTTCAATTTTGGCATTCACAAATAGATTTCTATGTTGGGAATATTAAAACAAACTGGGGATGTACTAAATACGGTATATTACAACAGACGACACTTTAGTGTGAAGAGTTACTCAAGAACACCACGACAGACAACTCTGAGAAATTCTTTGACGGTTCCATGATACAAAAGCAACCCTCAACAAGGACAAGTGGGTCTTCAGCGTCACTGAAGTGAGGTTCTTAGGCCATCTCGTAGACCACAGGGGAATCCGGCCTGCACTGAAGAAAGTAGAAGCCATAGAAAATTTTCAACCACCAAAAGATCTATGTGAAACGCAATGTTTCATTGGAATGGTGAAATAATTGGCCAAGTTCATACCGAATTTGAGCAAAATTTTGGCTCCGATTCATTCGCTACTGAAAACAACGAATGACTTTGTGTGGGACTTTGAGCAAGCTCGATGCTTCGAGGAAATCAAATGCTTGCTTACGTCAGCACCAGTCCAAGCACGGTTTGATCCTAAGCTACTGGTCATCGTCTCTGCGGATGCATTGTCTTACGGCTTGGGAAGTGTGTTGCTTTAAGAACACAAAGACGGTATGGTACACCCTGTAGGCTACGCGTCAAGGACTATGTCCATTGCAGGAAGAAAATACGCTCAAATCAAAAAAGAAGCATTAGCACTCACTTGGGCTTGTGAAAAATTTGAAGACTTCATTATGGGACTCAAAGTGCATCTTGAGACCGATCACAAACCACTCGTGCCCATATATTCAACGAAGCAACAGGATGAATTAACGCCTCCATTACAACACTTCAGGCTACGGATGATGAGATATTCATTCTCAATCTCACACACTCCAGGTAAACATCTTTTAACAGCAGACGCCCTTTCAAGAGCCCCCTCTTGAGAGTGACAACTTCCAGCGAATTGGAGGAAGAGACTAAGGCCTACGCGAGACTTGTCATCTCTACACTTCCTGCTTCGGAGACTAGGCTATTAGAGATCAAAGATGGACAGAAGAAAGATGTCACGATCTCGAAGATAATTTCTTTCGTTGTTGGCACCTGGCCAGAAAAGAAGGCATTGACCCAAGCATAATTACCATACTTCTATGTCAAGGATGAGCTGTTCATCGAGGATGACTTACTGCTACCAAACAGTTGCCTTTTAATCCCACCAGTCTTACAGCAAGACATTCTAGAACGATTTCATTGTGGTCACTTGGGAGTGAACAAATGTCGTGCCCTTGCAAGAGAGTGTTTTGTGGGCTGGTCTGTCAACGCAAATTGAAGACAGGATCAAGAAGTGCGCTGTGTGTTGTCAGAATAGGAGCAACAGACATAATCCACTAATTCCGACAGATTTTCCATCCAGACCACGGATATTGATTTGTTCAAATTAAATGGGAAATGGTGTTTGCTTCTTGCTGATTATTACTCTTGGTACCCAAAGTACGCATTGTTAAACTCTCTCACTTCAGCAAATGTTATTGAGCACTGCAAATTGATCTTTACCCACCATGGCATTCTGAAGGAGGTACACAGTGACAACGGGGTCAGTTCGAGAAAGTGAGAAACTCCTAATTTTTCAAGAATCTGCACAGACATATGGACTCAAGCACATGACGTCAAGTCCAAGATTCCCTCAAGCAAACAGAATCATAGAATCGATGGTCAAGGTGGCCAAAGGACTGATGAAGAAAAATTCTGATTCATACCTAGCACTGCTGCAGTATAGGAACACGGCACTGGAAAATAGCTATAGTCCAGCTCAACTACTGATGAGGCGTCGCCTGAGAACAACAGTTCCGATATACCCTCATCTGCTAAAGCCTTACCAACTCGATGAAGATCGCTTAAGGAAGAAGGAGAAGGCAAGAATTGAGAAGCAGAGGAAAAATTTCAATAATCGCAATAGTGTCCACACTCGAGAGTAGCTGAATGTAGGAGATACAGTGTGGATGGTGAACATGAAGACGTGGGGTCAGGGTTCGCGCTGCTGATCGCCATTGCATAAAATAGCGAAAAAATATTTCATTTGGCAAATAAATCAAAGATCGAGTTCGCTAAATCACGAGTGTCCATTTGACCTCTTGATGATCAAATCCATGGAGGAAAGAATATCAGGAGGTGGAACGACCAGCGCGTCCGTTGATTGAGAAAGCATGGGGAATCTGGGTTGCCAGAGATGAAGCCAGTAATCGCTCTATTAAAGGGACAAAGTAAGCACAAACAAACCGTGGCTTCCTATGAGAAACATCCAAGTTTTTAAAAAACATTTTAAAATTTTCTGTTCACTTTAGGAACTCTATTTGTTTTCCTCAAATTCTGTGGATATATTTATACAATTGAACGAGAGCTTTTACAATTTTAGTTGTTATTTGTTTTCGAATATTAACTTCAACAACATGGAACCTTTTGCAAAAATAACCAAAATCTACCTATCTTGAGCCACAAAATTTCTTTTCAGCGTTTTAATTTTTAAAAAATTCCGCCAAAGCATGTAACACCTCAGTGCTGAGAGCGAGACAATGTTTTAAGGCACTTGAACAATTGGTGTTAAAAAAAACTGATCTTTTTTGCGAAAAGAGCATTTTAATACAAAACATTAGCATATATAATGCCTTTCAGCTATTTATATCAAAATATTGTAGAAATACAGGTAGAACAAAAACTCGAACACAGGCAATTTTAAATTTCAAATTCAATTCAAAACTGTATTTTGTCAAATTTTAGTACACATACCCCTTTAAAAGCAAGATAATGGGTAAAAAATGAAGCAGGGTTGTAAAAAACCCAGTCTGGTAGGTTTTTTGGGAAAAATGGAGAAAATTGAATTTTCTGTTTCCACAACCTCAAAATATGTGACTTAAACATGCATGTACATCCTTTATGTGTACATCTTATATTATGTCTAAATATACATTTTTGGTGCATGTTGTTCACTTACAGCCTGGGTGGGTTTTTTGTGCAAAATGAGAGGAAAATTAAATTTCTTTTTTCCACAACCTCAAAATATATACCTTAAACATGTATGTACATCTTATATTATGTCTAAATATACATTTTTGGTGCATGTTAAACTATGTATACAACAAGGGAATAATTGCTCACACATAAACACACCCACTTCTGCATAATTGTATCTGAACCTTGAGTTGTATGCAGAACTGCAGCAAGAAAATTATTTGTGGTAAAACAAATGAATTTCGGATAATGAACATTCTTAGAAATCAGGATGGTACCTGAATTTTTTTTTCCCCCAAATTTTTAAAACACTGCAGAAAATGTATTCAAAAGTGTCCTGATTAGTCAAACATAAAACCTTTAGCTATGTAACCAGAACCATCAAGTTCATTTTTTTTAAATCGAACCCACACTTTCAGGAGCAAAAGTCACATGCTTCTCTTTTTCTTGAAGTACAATAGTTGGAAAATATCCTGCTTTATTAGATAAAATTCTGAAATATTTTTACAAGAACAGTAATAATTAAAAAATGACGTGATTAAGAGAAGAAGATAGCAGTCATTCTGAGGATTCGTTACTCTTGGAGGTGTTTTCCACTTGTCCAAATTAGCCATTTTTGGGAACTTAAAACTACAGAATAACGTTAATTATCATTAAATACAAATGTCAATAACATTATTGTATATTAATATCACTTTATAAAAGACAACCTGTCATGTATAGTAACAGAATGCCTTCATCTGGCTGACGATTTTAACACAAGCTAATTTTCTGGTTAGATCTTATTATTGGAGAAAAAAACTATACTTTTTGTTCTATTTCACTTGCAGGTGTTCATTACCAATGTTCTATCGGTTATTATCACTGCGCTTAATTAATTCTGATTTCACGTGTCCGTAGGGATTTGTTGCCGTTGGATTCGTGATGACATCACGGATGATGGAAGCTGCTTCCGGTGGTAGATGGGCCACTAGGAAGTTGAATTTTGTGTGACTGTCCATTACCGGTTTCGGAATCCCCAATTTAAAAGTTGATTCGCACATCAGGAACCACAGTGTAGGATCAGCGAAATTGTACGGTGGTATCTTTACCGCTGCAATGTCCGCCATGATTTCGCTTTTGCATGGGCGAAAATGTTCAACTGCACGTGTTGTTTCCGTTGAGATGCGCCCGCTGTTTCTTTTTTTTTTTTCCAAGTGACTTTCCAAAGTCACCAATGTCGCGGATTACGAGAGGCATCGGTTGTATTATTACAAAGTTGCGTGTAGTTTCAAGACAGAGACATGCATTTTTATCTTACACGAAAGGACAGACTTTATTTACACAACATACTATGTACAGGACAAGAAACGAACTGCGTAGTAACTAGAATAATCACATGATGGCGCTTTGAGTACGTACATCAATTATCGCTCTGAGGAAGTGGCTTTCTTTTCCCACAACGTGTCGACGGCGACGCCACAGTTCAATTCAAGAATCCCACAAAGTTATTTTCTTTTTGTTATGAGATAATGTTATTTTTGTCTCTTGATATTTCAGTTAGGAAAGTCTGATGTACCTGTATAAAACTTATTTATTAATGCTATGTTGTTTGCCCAAGACCTATATAAGAGGATGCGGTAGATTTGTACACATATACGCTTTGAAACATTTGACAAGAAATCCGAGATGGTGGGGGAGTTAACAATAGTAGAGGGAAGCTTGTTCCATTCCACTATGGCAGTGGTTTCCAACAAGGGCACTGAGAAGTCTGAGGGGGGCGTTTTTTGTTCAAGTCATATTGAGGGGGCGTTCAGAAGAATGAGGGGGGCGTTCAGAAGAATGAGGGGGGCGTTTCATGTTCAAGTCATATTAGCCCGGTTTGCATGTTCAATATTGCAGTATCACTGGGAACTCGATGAATCTATTTTACCAACAAATGAGTATTTACTTCTGGCATACGTTCGCTTCATAAAAGATGAAAACATTTGTCAAGAACTATTATTAGCCAGAACATTCGAAACGGTCACTAAAGGAAAATCTATATTTCACGTTTAAGAACACTATTTTGAAGAAAAAGGAATTTCTCTGACTAATATTTTCTCTGTTGCAACCGATGGTGCTCCGGCAATGGTTGGAAGCTACAGTGGATTAGTTTCATTCCTGAAAAAAGTTGTACCAAATTCAGTGGCCGTGCATTGTGTGATTCACCAACAACATTTGGTCACACAAAACTTTAGTGATCGCCTTCATCGCTCGCTTCAATATGTAATTACAGCAATTAACAAGATCAGAAGCAATGCTCTCCATAACAGAATATTTAGAAATCTTTGTGATGAAAACAAAGATGACTTCATTCGTTTATATTACACACAGAAGTTCGTTGGTTGTCAAAAGGTACCTGTCTGAAACGATTTTACAAACTCTTTGAATCAGTCACAAAGTTTTTTGAAAACAAGCATGATTCATTCAGAAAGAATTTATTGAAATTTAAGAGTGATATTGCCTATTTGGCCGATTTGTATACCAAATTTAATGAAATGAATGTACAACTCCAAGGTAATGATTTGAATTTCATCAAAGCAAAAGGAATTATTTCAGCGTTCGTGTCAAAACTTACTTTGTACAAACAAAACTTTGGTAGATGACAATTTTATCAGTTTCCAAGGCTTTCTTCAATGGAAACAACTGATAACGACATTTTGGTTTATTGCCAGCATTTGGAAGCACTGACAGAAGATTTTACGAATCGATTTCAGGATTTACTCAATATGACTATTCCAGAATGGGTCCTAGAACCTCCTCAAACATACAAATAACAGAATTATTGCTGCAGTAAGAGTTGATAGAATTGTCAACAAATGAAGAGTTGAAATTACAATTAAGAAAAGGGTATCAGGAGTACAAAGTCAAATTCAGACATTATATCCGGCCTTATGGGCTGCAGCAAAAAAGTTTTTCATTGCATTCCCATCATCATATTTAGCCGAGAGAGGATTTAGCATAGTCGTCAGTCTATTAACGAAGAAAAGAAATAGATTGTCAATAGTGGAATGCGGAGATTTAAGATTATTGATGACAAAAATGACACCAAACATCGAGAAATTAGTTTCACCACATCAAGGTCAGATATCTCACTAACAATATTAGATTCATATTTGAAATAGCATATATATTTCCAATTAAATTCTGTGATAAAAATACATTATTACCTTCTCATAAATTAATAAATTAATTTAAAAATTTGTCCTTGTTTTGAATATATACTGTGTACAATATAGTTTACCTGCAGAAGGGGGGGGGGGCTATGGAGTCATGCACTAAAAAAGGGGGGGGCGCTAATTCCAAAAAGGTTGGGAACCTATGAACTATGGTATTGGGAAAGAAACTGAATTTAAAACAATCTGTAGAGGCAAAAATATATTTTAATTTTTTGGGTGGTCGAGTCTATTGGAAACATAGGAACGCTTAGTCAGAATACCGGATGTATCAAAATTCAAATGACCATCTTTTAAAGCATGGCTAAGCGGGAAATAAGTCGGTGAGTAGCGAGTGGGTGGAGATTAAATTCAAGTTTAAGATCGGAAGCTGAACTAAAAGATGACCAGCAGTCGGGAATAAAGCGGGTGGATTTATTTTGGATAGATTCAAGTTTGTTCAACATTTCTGGTAGACATAATCTATATGATTATTCCAACAGAGATCAGCCGAGGTTATGACTCCCAGATATTTAAATTGAGAAACTTGGGATATGGCTACGTTATTGATAGAATATGAGAATTCGAGGGGAAGAGTTTTACGAGTAGCTCTCGTGAAAACTGTTTTAGATAGGTTGATAGGCATATATCAAAATGAGCACCAATCTAAGATGGAAATAAGATTATGTTGGAGAGTTTCTTGATCAGATTTGTGATTAATTGCGCAGTAGATTACACAATCAGCAAAAAATCTAGTGGTGCAGTTGAGGGTTTCATGGAGATCGTTTATATATATTAAAAACAATAAAGACGAGAGAACCGCTCCTTCAGGACCTGAATTTACAGTGGCTAAAGGTCTTTAAAATGAACGAACTGTTTACGATTTTTTAGGAAAGCTTCTAAACATTTGAGCAATTGTACATTAAAACCAAGATTTGAAAGTTTAAGGAGGAGTATTTTGTGTGGAACTTTATCATAGGCTTTAGAAAAATCCAAGAAGATATCGGTTTGTAACTTGGAAGTAATAGATATTGGTCTGAAGTTAAGGGGGTCAGAGAGGGGACCGGTTTTGTGAATGAGAATAATTTTATTGATTTCCCAATTGGTGGGGAGGATGGCTATGTTCAGTGAGACATTAAATAAGATTAGAAGATAGTTAGAGATTTCTTCCACGCAATTTTTGGGAATGGAGTTTGGAATGTCATTGGGGCCTACAGGGGTAGTTTTCAATAGTAGGGTTGTCAATGGGGTTTCAGTTTTTTTAGTAACTTTAAAATACCTTCTTTAGTGAAAAAAACCGGATTGGAGTTATGGATAGAATAGACGAATGAGTATTGTGATGGAGTGGGATAAAAAAAAAAAAAAAAACTGAGAGAGAAAAAACTGAGAAAGCCAAATTGAACTCAGTAGCAATAGCTGAAGGAGAGACGTTTTTATTTGAGATTTTGAGAGGAGTGGGTCCAACACATTTAGGTCTGAGAAAGTTCCAAAATTTGGTAGCATTTGTTTTTAAGTAATTTGGTCAAGAGTGGGATAGGTACTTGGACTTTTGGGTAGAGATGAGGTTCTTGAGACTCCGAGTGGAGGTAGAAATTGAGGATTTGAGTGCATTAGATTTGTTGAATTAATAATAATCCAACAATTAATTATCTCATAAAAATGTAATGCAAACGTAAATATTTTTTGAATGAAAATTCAGTTTACGTACATTGGTTTACTTCTTCACAGAGGCTTCTATTTATTTATACAAGGATTTGTGTGTGTGTGTGTGTGTGTGTGTGTAAAATTATTATGTATTATAAATAAATAATAATTTCTTTGGAGATGTTTATCACATAACAGGTATATATATATATTACATATCTAAGTTTATGGTTAAATTTTCTGTTTGCGGTTTCTTGTAACATTTTAATATGTGAATCTCGTACGTAGTCAGAAGAATTATATATAAAAAAGTGTGTTTGTGATTCCAAGAAATTATTTATCACATTTTTGCTCCCAAAAAAATCATTTAAAAATACTTCAAAATATACATATTCTAAACACTGCACTATGCAGCAATTTTTGGAATATATAAACTAACCTTAAAATATAATTTTAACCTGAAAGCAACACATTTTCTTCGAAAGCAATTTCCCCCAAAAAACCCGGGTTTTTTACAGTAAAAAACCCAGCCTGGGGGGAAAATTTGACAAACCTGAAATGAAGAGGGAAAAAAAAACAGCCCAAGTGATTATTTTCCTAAGTACTAGAGTCCAGAGAGATGGCTCATGTGGTGGCTCGTGAAAAAAGTTTATTTTTAATATATTTTTTCTCAATACTATATCCACATAGCGGACGGTTTGGATGGACGGCGTATATTTCAGTAATGCGTGTTGAAGAATATGAGAGTGCAATGGATGAAGGGTGGCGAAATTTGTACAATCTACAGGCAGCGAAATTTTCATTTCTGAATTTATCCTGCCAGGTTGTTCAGCTCAGGGTCGCAACTGGGGGGAGGGGGATGAATGAAGCAAGTGGGTCTGGTGCCCCAGGCGCTGTACCAGAAGTGGCACCGAATTCCCTTTTAATTGTTTGTTCTACATGACAATGAGTGTCAAAATGCCGGTTTGTCCAGAATGACAAGTTATCTAGTTGGCTCGGCCTGGTGCTCTCGACATGTCTCTCCCCCCCCCCCACCCACATTCTGGATTAGGATCTCTAGGCTGAGATCTTCAAAAACTTTCCGTAAGGCATGAACATGACTGTTCACATTGATTACGCACTGTAACAAGTTATAACAAAAAACTATTTTTTAAAAATTGAAGCGTTAATGAAGACAACAAAGCAACTGCATCACTGCAAGTAGTCAGCTCAATGGGACTGAAGAGTTTTCTGGCACTTTCACAAGATAAAGCAGCTCTGTACATCTAAATTAGAGAGGGGGACGAGTTTATGGCAGGGGAAAGATATATTTATTTATTTCGTACACTTACCCTAAATCTTTGAAATAAACTTGTTTTCAGAAATCAATTATTTGTTTGATTTACAGGGGTGCCTGCAAATGATGGGGGAGAGAACCAACTTTATTTTTTTTCAAGAGGAACCCACTTTCACTCAAAAAGAACCCAGATTTTACTAACAACCTACGTCCCGGGACACAGGTAAATTAGAGTGGAGTACTATCTCTGCCTCAATATCATGAACCTCATTAAAACACAGTTGCAGAACAGAATAAATGTTAAAAATATAAATAACAGTATTCCTGTTAATGGTCCCAGCAGGCAAAAATTGAATTTCGAAAATGCTTTTAAATTGTGGACAGCAAAAAAAAAAAAAAAAAAAAAACCTGCAAATTCTTGAGCGCTAAAATATTTTTTGCACTATAATTTACATTTTATATTAAAAATTTTTTAATTATACATGATTTGCATTTTGATTTATATTTTCATCTTGAACTTGCCGTGCCAAGGAGGCCAACTGGACAGTCATCAAGAGGACAAACATCCATCCCCATCGGAGCAACACGATACGGTCGTGTGGTGTGGAAGCCCCATCACTATCTGCTGATTGACACTATGAACTAGAGTAATTTTTATGAGAAAAAAAATAAACATAAGAGGGGGATGTGTCGGAAGTGATGTATAATAATCGGATCGGGTGAAAAGGCCATGGAGCTGGGGAGATACAGGTGGTTGATTGTTGGAGGAGAGAGCATGTCGAATGCTCTGGTTTAGGTGTCTTTGTAAATAAATATTAATATAAATTATTCTTGTTGGTTCTAGTGTATACTTAAATTGTGATATGTCTAGAATGCCAAGCGAAGCAGTTTCCCCACTCTCTATCTTTAAAAAACGAAACACTGTTTATATTTTATCTAAAATAAAACAGTATTTCGTTCACAGGGACACACAGTCCCCAGATAATATAAAAACATCAAAGATATAAAAATTCATTAGATGGATACTAGAGAGTAAAAAATCAATCAATATTCATAACTCAAAATTTAACATTCTAGTCAGCTGAATGATTGATATTAATAGAATTAAATACAGGGTGTTCTGTTAATAGACTGACAAACTCAGAGGGTTGTTAGTAGACATCAAGAGGAACAAAAATTGCAATGGAATAGTGTTGCAAACCACATTGAGAGGGTGAAAATCGCAAAAAACGCATGCAGGTTTCGACGTCATGCTGGAACGACAAAAAGTACAATAACTACAAAAAGATTTATTTGATTAATTATTACAAGAGTTGTTGGAAGTGGCAGCCGTTGACATCATTGCACAGTCTACAAGAATGTAAAATCGATTCCAGGATGCGCTCGAAGATACCAGGTATGCTTTTGATGTCTGCCGCAGCCAGTGCTGTCTTAACGCATGGGCCCACTCGGGTGCCTCAAGAGAATAGAGGGCCTCCGAAAAATGAGAAGTAGTTAAATTTTTTGAACATTTGCCAGGTAGGGCCTTAGAAAAATCACTTCGTCCAAGGGCCCATGATGCTCTTAAGATGGCCCTGGCCACAGCGATGACAATCCGCACTATGAAATCCTCAGGTGTGTTCACCGGCATCAGATAAATGGTGGTAAAGTCAGATATGGTGAGCGAATTCACAAATGCATTCAGTGATTAACTGACATTCACCTTTCGTCTCCTCTGGACTCAGAGCCTGCATGTGTTTTTTGCAATTTTCACCCTCTCAACGTGGTTTGCAACATCATGTTCTATTGCAATTTTTGTTCCTCTTAATGCCTACTAACAACTCTCTGAGCATGTTGGTCTATTAACAAATCACTCTGTATAATAGAATAATATTGTACTACAATCAAGTACAATATTTTTTTGTCAAAAATCTAGAAAATCCCAGACCCTGAATAACAGTAAAAAAATCCGTGAAAAATAATTTTACATTTCAGACATAGCAAAACTTTGACGATACTCAAATATTGGGAAAATGATGGTCTATCATTGTAAATCTATTAGAAATGTGTGACTCCTGAACTCGGCTTTTGGCACAAGTTCCTTTAGAAAATTCGGCCTGAGTTAGAAAAGTGAAAGGCATGAAAACATAAAGAGTTAGTATGGCATGCAAATTTTTGAAAGATCTTGATCCATCAAACGGATGCTAAAAGATTGGGAGCACCACTCAGTATACTGTATGATACAGTCAGAAGCAGGTCGAGACAGTGTTTTGGCACATAAGCTGCACCAATAAAACCTCCGCGAAACTCCCAGCATAATTCCAATTTTCCTCACAGCAGGAGGGGGGGGGGGAAGAGAAGTTTCAGTTACTAGTTCTGTGGAGTGATGTTGATCACCAGACCATCTATTTCTAACACTGACCAGTTTGTGACATAGGTAGGAAATGTCAATGTTAGCGATTCTACAAAAAATCATATTTTTATTAGAAGCAAAAAGCATATAATCACATTAATTTGCTAAAACCATACAAATATGACAAATTGGCAGGTATGCAAAATCATTGGATGTTTTAATCTCCTCCTCTGCTTTCACGTTTCATATTACAAAAGAGGGATTTTTTTTCTCTCTTCTCCCTCTTTATATTTGGGCGAAACTTACTCTTATTTCTTTAGGCAATGCTATTCATCACCATGGGGCATGCCTATTTTAAGAAAACATTCCAATTTATGTTGCAATCACCGTTGATTGCTTTTTCATATATTTGGGGATTATCTTTATCACAGGGGTGGGAAGTGACTAAGTCCATTTCTGAGCAGCCTTGGAGCAGCAAAATTCAGGATTCGGAGCAGTTTTGGAGCATCAAATTCGGGATTCGGAGGAGATATTTATAAATTGGAGCAGTGAAATTAACAAGCATATTTTCATTAACCCTCAACCCTTTTCAAAATAAAACTGCACTGTCTTTTGTTATCAAACATCTTTTCATCAGCTTGATTTTTGTTTTTGATGTTTTTGATGTCTTAGGCTTTTGACACCTTGTTTGAAAGAGCGGCTGTCATAAAATTTTTTGCACCCGTCTATTTAAGATGATTTTTGCTTACTGAGGGCACTATTTGCTGCCTGGAACAGCAGCACTTCAAATGAGCTAAAAAATTTTTATAAGTTTTTAATATTTTTATACTTGGAAAGAAATTGTTGCAAAATGGGAGAGAATTTCGGAAGAATCAACTCTATGTTTGGCAATTCAGCACTCATTATCTGGCGATATTGGCGATCTAACGCTCGTTATTTGGCGATATTGACGATTTAATGCTCGTTATTCGACAACATTGGCGATTTAACGCTCGTTATTCGTCAACATTGGCGATATTCGGCAAAGTTTCTAAACTGACATTCGTAATTCGGCGGACATGCACTTTTTACTCCCGGAATGAAATTTTTTTTCACGAAACATCGGGATTTAGCACAATGACAATCGACTACAGTAATTTCTGCTGCTTCCAGTGACGACTTTTTTTTTAAACGGAAACACTCGAATTTGCACTTTAAAGCTGAAAGGCATTGCAAACCATCTTCAGTTCCCCAATCACAGACAATATTGGGGTTTCGCGATGGAAAGCCCGATCAGGGGCCGATAGTTTAAGTATAGTGGAATAAAACACGCTCTTCTCGTAAAGAAACGTTTCGTGGCTAGTAGGAACAAAATTTTTTGGCGTCCTTTCCGAAATTCCGGGTACACTGAAGCAAAATTTGCTATTTGGCGCAGAAAAATGCTAAAACACGATATTGGAGCAGGATGGCGCAAGATATAAGTTTTGGCGCAGTCGGCGAAATTGGCGCAGAGTTCCCACCCCTGTTATCACTCAAAAACAGGGTGAAACTGATTTTTTTTAAAAATCAATTTATTTCAGATATGAAAAAAATCATCTGTTTTAATCAAATAAAATTATTTATGCAGCTTTTAAAAAAATTATAAGATTTTTTATTAAATTATTTTAAACAATTTACAATATAATAATCAGACAGTTTGCATGGCAATGGTTGGATGGAAAAATATTAGCAATGAACCAATTGTGTGTGTGTTATCAAAGAGCGTGGTTAAGTCATTCTCATTAGTACTAGTGACAAATCTGGCTCATCACGGAAATTATTTAGCAAATTTGGTTTTTAGTTCAGCGAAGTCAACAGAAGAAAACTTCAAATTTAAAATATCAAGTTTTGTTAAAGACAATAAATACTGCAAATATGGTTCCTGCCAGAAAGACTCTGGCAGGCCTGGAAGTGAAAATTTGAAAAAAAAAGTAGGAAAAATAGGACCACCACTGACAAAAAATAACAGACGTGCCAACTTTTGAAATCCAGAGATTCTCCCGAGGAGGGGTACACCCCCCTACCTCGACACTCATAGACTCGATAAAAAAAATTTTTTTTTTTAAATAAATTAAGAAAAAGTTACATTCTCCCCCCCCCCCCAAGGCACGTTCTGCATTGCCCCTGAGAAGAATATAATTCTATGCCATTCTTTCCATGCAGAATAGAGAAATCACATCTACAATAAAGTATGTGTTTCTTTTCGTGGATGCTATCAGTGATTGATAATCTTGGGTATATGAATTCTTAAAAGCTGTATATAGCTGTATTTAGCTGTATATAGCTTAAAGTTTTATATTTTCTTTCTGAAGATGTTTAATCGGAAGAAACGATTTAAAAAATTCAAATTACAAAGCTGCGGACGAAAAAACGTGTTTACCGCGCGGCTGTTAATGGAATACAATAACGATTATACAGGAATTTCGGCAACGAAGGTCATGCCCCTGATAAATGATTGCCAATAAATGCTACGAAAACAAAGTCGTGTCTTTGCCAGTTGCTTAAATGCGGTCACAAAAACTTTTTTTTACAGCTGCTCGATGAAAATGACTACGGCTGTCCTCTACGGGTGTTTTCCCTAACGACGACGGTAATTATTGACGCCACGACAACGTGAAATCTAATTTTCTGCCAAAATCAGGAGAAATTTTAACAAATCCAGAGCGTAGGAGGAAGGATGAAATATCCGGAGTCTCCCGCCTAAATCGGGAGAGTTGGCAGGTCTGAAATAGGAAAAAAATAGGAGGGAAAAAATGGAATTCCTGAATTATCGCAGCATTTAAAAATGTTGTGCCATTAAGATTCACACCTTATATACTTTAATTATAGTATTACCTATAGATATTTTAGGAAACTCAAGTTCTAATGAATTTCAAAACAGTTCAATTCCACAAGAATATGGACGAGGTACATGTGTGGTTTAGTAGTAGTTCATTTCCACAGCCGCTGTGGTGGTCGAGTGACGACGGACTCGCATCGCGGGGATCAGGGTTCGAACCCCATCGTCACCGCAGTGGTGGTCGGCTGAAGTTGGTTTCCTGTGGTTCCCAACTTCGAGGCGCAAATGCGAGCCGATCTCCACATTAAAAAGTCTCGCCACAGAGAGCAACACGCCTACAAAGATAAATTATTCAATCATTACACTTTAATCACAGTTAGAAAAACTGGTGGCAGATGGCAGCACGACACATAACAAGCATTACACAGAAACGAACTTCACGTCAGGTTTCACTACACGTACACACACATTCCCGCATGTACCAATTTGTTAGAGGTTCCGCAGAGGAATATGGACAAGGTGCATGTGTGGTTTAGTAGTAGTAGTTCATTTCCACAGAACGTGGTATCGAAAATAATGTAAATAGCAAAACTAAAAAGAAATTAATCAAATTACCACTGTTACTTGAAAAGTCTAACTATTGATCGTGATCCATTCTCCCCCCCCCGTTCTTTTCGAAGAAAGAAAAAAAAACCTGTTTATAGTCCGTTTTAGGTTAACTTTGCAGTGTAGAGAAAGGTAGAGAGTGTATTCCGTCGCCACAAAATAAAGTTCCCATAAATCCTAGTTTTATGATGATCATTTATACAGAATATTTCAATTTTTTTAATGATTTTGAAAAAATAATGAAAAAATATCATTTTGAACCTATGTTTCTTCGTTTGAAATTTTTATTTAAATTAGAAAAAAATATTTTTTACCATTATCGAAAAATCTATAGCAACCACAACAGCATTTTGGTGCGATACCCTAGAAATCGTCCATACCTTACCGAGGCAGCGCATCGATACATTGGTTAAAAGGCTTTTGTTGCCATAGCAACGAGTGATGAGGTTCCCTCGTAGCTTCCTCTTCACTGCAAAGTTAACTTGAAACGGACTATAGGTGCCATAAAAATGTAACACATGCATGCTTAACCCATTGTCCACGGGCTAAATGTGGCCCGGAGTCATCTGTTGTGGCTCACAACTTCAAATCTTATTTTGTAAAAATGAACCAAGCGATACCTTCATATCGTTCAAGAGACCCTGCGGCACAGATTCAGGTCATTTAAGTGGCTCGCGTCACATTCGCAGATCACCGCAGCACAGTTCCAGATTACCCAAGTTACCCCAGCTGCTGTGCCACTTCACTTAAATAACCTGTGGCACATTCCTAGATCACTTAAGTGACTCACAGCAGAGCTCCAGACCACTCAACTACCCGCGGAACGTTTACACGTCATTCAAGTGACCGGCGGTACATTCCTTGATCAGTAAATATGTCGCAGAATATTTACAGATCACCGCGGCACAGTTCCAGAGCACTCAATTGACCCATGGAACTTTTAAAAGATCACTCAAGTAACCTGCATCACGGTTTCACATTCTCTAAGTATACTACTACTACTACTAAACCAGACATGTACCTCGTCCATATTCCCCTGCGGAACCTCTAACGAATTGGTACATGTTGGAGTGTACGTGTAGTGAAACATGGCGTGAAGTTTGTTTCTGTGTAATGCTTGTTATATGTGTATTGCTGCCATCTGCCACCAGCTCTTCTTTAAGTATACTGCGGCACATTCCCAGATCATATAGGTGACCCATGGAAAATTTACAGATCACCGCGGCACACTTCCAGAGTACTCAATTCACCCAGACATATTTACAGGTCAGCTTAAGTGACCCGCGACACATTTCGAAATCAATGAAATGGCCAACACCCTACTGAATGTTGAACACCATTGATGTAACACCTCCTGGAGTTACATTACACCCGAAGGAGACAACAATTACAATGGCCTGCATATTATGTTCATGAATTTTTTTTTCATAGAGAACGGCAGTCGTCAATAGCATACACATGAACCTAGTTATACCTTAAAACACACAGTGTGGGGCCATTTCATTGATTTGAAATCGTGTCGCGGGCCACTAAATCAAGTGATCTAGAACAACGCCGCAGATTATTTGTGATCTGTAAATATGCTGCGGGTCGCTCAAGTAATCTGGAAATGTGCCGCAGGCCACTTGAGTGATCTGGAAATATGCCGTGGGTCATTTAAATGAGGTAGGAATGCGCCGCGAGCCACTTAATTTATCTGCAAGTGTACCGAGGCCACTTGAGGCACGCCATATTTTAGGCCATGGGTTGAGCACATGCTTAAAATAAGGGGCCGTTCGAGTATTACTTCAGCAAATTTTTAGCGATTTTTGACGCCTTCTCCCCTTGTTAGGAAAAGTCAGCTAAACTCTGATCCTCCCCCTTTCAGCAAAATTTCGTCAGCGCTCTCCCCCCACCTCCTAACGCATAGTGGTGGGATCAGAGATGTATGTGGGGCTCGTGGTCTTCCCCCCCCCCCCGAGACGATCAAAAATATATTTTTTAATAATTAAAATTTCGAAAGAAAATTTCTTATTGCAATGAATTTCAGTTAATTTCAATATTATTTGAAGGCCAAGAACTCAAAATTTTTAAGAAATTCATTGTGACCCTACATATAAGCCCATAGGTAAGCATTAACCCGCGGTAAACACTTGACCTGTCCGGCGCAAATGTGGCTAGTCCCTTTCAAACGTAATTTTGTAAAAATGAACCAAGCGGCACATTCACAGATCGCTTAAGTGACCCGTGACATAATTCCAGACCATTTAAGCGATCTGTGACACATTTATAGATCCCTTGAGTGACATGTGGCACAGTTTTAGAGCACTGACGCGTTCACAAGTGCGGTTCTATATCACTCAAGTTATCCGCGGCCCATTCCCAAATTACTTAAGTGATCCGCGGCATAATCACGGATCACTTGTATGACACGCGGCACAGGACCAGAGCACTTGGATCCGCTAAGTATTTAGAGATCACTAAAGTGGCTTTGTAAGGGATTTGTCATTATGGATAATGTTAGTTCAGGTGCCCACAAACCAGCGAAAAGTTTCATTCGTTTTTGGCGCACCGAGTAAGATGCAATTAAGAATATTCATATTTGTATAAAGGGTGGGTGCTGAAGTAAACATCATCCTAACACCCCTCTCCGTCATCAAATTGGAACACCCCCCTCCCCCACCATCGATGTTGACGTAATACTTTAATGACTCCATAGATAAAAAAACCCGAAAGTTATTTCTGAAGGTTAAAAAAAAATTGGGTTTAGTGAGCGACTAATCGGCTCCCCCCCCCTCTAAAACCAGATGGGGCTCGGGCTCTGTCCCGTAAAGCCGGGTTTTCTTAGGAGCAGGTTTTCTATGCCGTGCGCAACGTGAATCACCCAGCGCGCCATCCAGCCGCTAATAAGAAAAGCACTGTTTCCCGCAGAGCGCAATACAGCCCACGACAACGCTTTACGTCGGGCGTGATTAGCGGATTGCTTCTAAAGGAGTTGAATGCATCGTGTGTGCCGCGCGTTTCACCGACCTTCTCTTTTTTTTTTCTTTTTTGTGTTCTCTTTCCCTTCCCTTCAAACCGGAGCATGCAGCCGATAGACTAGCTGACCACAGGGCCATATACTCAATATAGCCGCCCTGATCTGATGCGCCACGCTTAGAAAACACAAATGAGTAGCGTGATTATGCAAAACATTTCTGCTGAAGCGAAATGATCCAGTTCGGTTCACGTGGCGCGAAACGCCTACTAGAAAAACCCGGCTTTGAACCACGACCACCTAAATTACACAATCGGTTTACACAAGATTACATAGATTACAAGATTACTTAGTCTCTCATGGAATCTCTTGTGTGTGGACAGAGCCTGTCTCTACTTCTCCCCCTTTTTTTGCCTTATTTACGACAACCGATCACCCAAACAGATTCGCTTTCCCCACTGGACTTCAGTTTTTAGCACTTTGACTATACCTAGCGGGGGCGAAAAGATACTGTTGTCGTCATCCCCTGCTCCGGTGGAACTGAAATTTTTTCCCCCCTTCTCTTTTTCAGTAGCGAGTTGTGAATAAAGCACGTCAAAAAGGGACGGAAAGCAGTGCCATTTTGCGGTTTCTCGGAATTTTCGTAGTGATATATTGGCCGTAAATAAAAGGAAGGGATAAAGTAGGTGAGAATCGGAATAAAATAGGGCAACTGCGACGAAAGTAGGAAAATAGGAGGACATTTCTAAAAAATAGGAAAAGTAGGAAAAATAGGAGCTCTGCGAGGTCTGCTCTGGATGAATAGCTTAGATTTTCAGGGCTTATATATGGGTGCAGTGCCCACATTTTAAACTTGCTCGCCAAAGACTTGGTTAAAACTGATGTAGCAAAGCATGTTACAAGCATATTAAAATATTTTTGCTATTATCATTTGCCGAAAGCATGGCATCATGCAGACGGTGGAAGCGCATTGGTAATCCTATAGGGGTACGATGGGAATACTTATTGTGATTCTCTTGAATATTACGTTAAAAATTGGTCAATTCTTACCAAAGTTTGTGAGGACCACCGATCTCAGATAGTGACATCTCCGGTGAAATCTTAAATATTGGTTTAAAAAGAAATGTAGAGGACATAATTGTGATTGTGAAGCCAATAGCCGAAACTACTGATTTTGTACAAAGAAACAACTGCTCCCTCGCTGAATGTGTATTAGCATGGAAAAAGCTGGAATTGAAGATAAAAGAAGCATCAAAATCAAACAATAAAAAGGTCTTGTCATCAGCATATAAAAATAGATATGAACAATCATTAACAGATGGACACTTTGCTGCATTTACTCTAAGCCCATCAGTGGTAATTTCTATAATATGGGTATTGATGTCACTGAAGAAGAAATAAGGGTCTTGAATTTATCAAAAAAAAAAAAAAAAAAAAAAATTGTGGCCCTGGTTTCCTAGCAATTAGAGGTCATTCAAGTATTATGCCAGCATCAATGAAAGGGGACGGGGTTTGTGATTTTCTGACTTTTGATGACAAAGGGGGAGTGGGTTTGGATGATGCTTACGTCATCAACCACCCTTTATGAAAATATGAAATACTCTTAATGACATCTTACGAAAAACAAGAAAAATCTTTTGCTAGTTTGTGAGCACTTTAACTAACATTCTCCATAATGATAAAACCCTTACAGAACCCCTTTTCAGTGATCTCTAAATATTTCATGGATCTTTCAAGTACTCAGAAAAGACGTTCGGGCTACTTAAGTGCTATGGAAATGTTTCTGGGCAGCTTAAGTGCTCTGGACCTGTGCAACGCATCACTCAAGTGATCCGTAATTATGCCACGGATAACTTGAGTATTCTGGGAATGTTTCGCAGGTAACCTGAGTGATGTAGAACCGCACTGGGGTGTGGCTTAAATGCTCTAAAATTGTGCCACATCATTCAGAAGGGATCTCTAAATGCGCCACTGATCGTTTAAGTGTTCTGGAACTGTCACAAGTTACTTAAGTGATCTTTGAATGCGACATGGGCCTATTTCAGCGAACAGAAAATGTGCAAGGGCCACTTAAATGCTCTGGAATCGTGCCATGGGTGTCATTCTATTTCAAATCACCCAGCAAAATGACACCCATGGTCAGATTTTTATAATTTTTTTTTATTTGTTGCTTTCACCATCCATACTAACTATGTGAAATATTATTTGCATTTCGAAAGCTTTGAGAAAAATAAATGTTGAAATTTATCAAAAAATGATGATGACGACTTTTCCGAGGCTCAATTTTTAACAGGCATTGTTTGAGAAAATAAATCATAACTTTTTGAATTTTCAATACATTCAAGCGAAATTCACTAAAATGTTCACAAAAGCATACAAAATATGAATAAAAATAATTCATACACTTACATTTGAAATTTATATGAAAAAAAATTGTTAACTTTGTTTTTATGGAATTTTTTGTGAGAAAAAATATAATTTTTCTAACATATTTTTGGACCAGTGTCAACCATGGTAGCAACTTGTTATGGAGTCATTTTTAAGAATGATTTGTTTCTTATTTTTGATTATATGTCTTCACACTCATTCACATTCTTGTATTGTGTATTTATATCCTTACATATGTGTTTAGACACCCTCATTTACATTCTTGTATTATGTTCTTGCATATGTATTTACTTGCATTATTTTCATATCCTTTCAAATGTGTTCACATCACATACACATACATATTTTTCTTTTGCCTTACTATGAAAAATATTGAATTTTAACCGTTTTGCACATATGTACATGTACTTATTCTTTCATTGTTATAATTTTTGTATCATCAACATGAATTGCAATCTTGTATACTGCATTAGTGTTCTCTCGCTCACTGGGGGGGGGGGGGGAAGAGTGGGGGTGTTAATTGATATTTCCATGCTAGCAGTGCCATGAAGCGATTCTTCGAGTTATTACTCAATTAATTTTTGTCAACTCTTAAACACGTCGTGTTGTAAATAAAGTCTGTTCCTTGGCATAAAATAAATGTGTTTTCCTTGAATTGAAACCCCACGTAATTATAGATACGGCAAAGGTAGATAAAGGATTTGTTTACGACTCTGCTAAATTTATATATATATTACTCAGTGAATCTACTCTTACTAATCCAATGGTATAATACAGTCAAATCTCATTTTAACAAACTCCAAGAGACTGAAGAAGAATTTTATTTCATGAATATTAATACAGTTGCTAAAAAAATTTGTAGTAGCAGAATTTGAATTTAAAGAAAAAACTTATTTATGTTCTAGATAAAAAGAATAAAGTTGAATGTTAAAAATAACATTAAGCAATTCAAATCAATTAAGCATTGAATGTTTTTCCATAAATTTTTTTTTACTTAACATTTTTGAGGAAAATAGTCCACAATTTTTTTCTTGTACAAGAATTTTCTTGTTTTTTTCATACACCGTATTGGTTAACATTTCTTCCCTCACCTCCACAAGCCATAGAAAAACAACCCCCTCTTCTCCAACAGTTCAGCAAATAAATCAACCGAAACCGTTTCTATGGGACCATTTTTGAACTGTTCTGTACACCTTTTGTATATATTCAAACTTGTTTTTACATTCATTATAATGAATTTTTCATTTTTTAATGTTAGAATTAACAATATATAATTCCTATGTAAACTTATCAAGGGATTAGAACAGTTTTCATTACAATAAAATCCTCCCTATAACATTCATTAAAACAGGATTCGACTGCAAGGGTAGGAAATATTTTACATACCACACCCTGATTCAGCAAATGACCAATAAATCGTATTGTAGGGACGCAAACTTGCTTGTCATTCCTCCTAAAACTTCGTTTGAACTGAACAATAAGACGTTTCAATATAAGTTCACCTATTTTTGGAAACTGAGAAATAAAAAAAGTTAGAATATCAAAAATCATCAAGTTAAGAGAGTTCAAAACTTTTTCGTAAAAAACTTTCTTGACTTTTCCAGTCAAATTTTAAAAAAATTCCAGGTTTTTTTAAAATCAAAAGTTTGCTACAAATAAAAAAAAATTGTATTATAAAATTATTTCTATTGATTATAAAATTAATAATGTTGATTAATTACAATATCATAATAACATCATAATCATCAGAGGTGCCATTGACGCGCTATAACGAGTTAAATACCTGGAATTTCGGAAAAGGACGCGTTCTTTCCTAGTTCAAAGAAGAAAAAAGTAGAGAGGAAAAAAAACCTCCCCAACTTTTTTTCTTCTTTTTACCATGTATCATGATTGCATGACCTTGAAAAACTGGTTTTACTACTTTATACACTGTTGTACCACGTATACATCAATACTCTATTGATATACACGCAGGTTGTTGAAGTATTTCGGAAAAGGACGCGTTCTTTCCTAGTTCAAAGAAGAAAAAAGTAGAGAGGAAAAAAAACCTCCCCAACTTTTTTTCTTCTTTTTACCATGTATCATGATTGCATGACCTTGAAAAACTGGTTTTACTACTTTATACACTGTTGTCCCACGTATACATCAATACTCTATTGATATACACGCAGGTTGTTGAAGTAAGACGAGATATCTAGTTGCTTCCTTGAATGAGGGGCTGTGTAGTTGTCAAATACTAAACAGCCACAAAATTGGAACCACAAAAAGATCTGTGGCCACGAGAATAAAAGAGCATGAACGATGCTGCAGAATGGGCCAAACAGAAAAGTTGGCGGTGGCAGAGCATGCGCTTTACGACAACCACAGTGTACAGTTCAGCAAAACACAGGTAATAGCTTATGTTGACCACTTCTTCCCACGAATCTACAGAGAGGCTATTGAAATATACAAGCACAAAAACAGCTATAATAGAAGAGAAGTAACTTTGAAATTGAGCAGATCCTGGACACCAGCTCTCAGAAGAACAACAACCTTCCCCTTCAAGATCCAGCAACAGAATGACGATAACAGCCAATCAGATAACTCCACATCTCTCGGCCAATCAGGTTCTACCAGCATAACAATTGTTTACAATACGCTGCCAGCCATAGAATCAACTGACCAATCGCAAAACAATAGTGTAGTTCAAGCCACTTATGTGCATAAATACAACCTGAGACTCCGGAAAACTTGACTTTGATCCAGTTTATCAATTCTCCTGATGATGCCAACCACTAGTGTTGGGGAAACGTTGAGAACTAACTCAAACGGACGACAGTCTTCGAACCCGAAAAGACAACTTTTATCAAATGATGGCCGCGAAAACCTTATCAACTATTTAAATCTGACATAGTTCCCATATTCAGGTGTTAAAATATGTGGCAGTTAAATGGCGACAGATCATAATGGTGGACCATCAAGGAGGGAAAATAAAATCATTTTACCAGGAAAACCAAAGTATATATAGGGAATCAGAAGATAAGTGTCTGAGAGAGGGGAGAGAGAGAATCTAATTTGCTTTAAATTTGATCAAAAGCTATTGAAAGTGCTAAGATTTTTTTAATGAATTAGTCAGAAGGGAATTTACAGATTGATTATGAGTAAATATATAAATGCGTGCCTTCAACTGTTAATTAAAGTGGATCCTGCTTATAACGTTTTTAAAAAAAACCGTCATAAAAATGTTGTGTATAAGAAAACACTTTAAACAGGAAATGTTAATGAGAATTACTTATTGTTAGGACCACGGAAATAAGTTGTAATAAGTGGAAAAACATACTAAATGGGAGAAACGTTATAAGTGGGATCACCTGTATATTTGTTTTAGATTTATTACATGTGCAGAATTACATACGTTAAATTTTCAGCGCTAATGAGCTTCTTTGAAGCTTTTCCTTCTAGTAGACAGTGAAAGTAAATGGACCTTTTGATAGAGCATGTTTTTAGAAATTAATTACTTACACTTAATTCACAGGTAGCCTACCTTCTTCTCCTACCCAGAACATGACCCAGCGCTCAGTCTCAACGAAGAAATTTAAGCAGGTAATCGAAGACCTGGGACATGCTGGAAGAAAATTCATAGAGATACCAGTGAATTATGGGGAGGGGGGGGGGGCATAATTTTTTTTTTGAGAGGGACCCTCATTCACTCAAAAAGGACCCAGATTTTTCGAGTAACAGGTAAATTAGAGTACAGTGGCATTTCTAGTCATAGAGCAATTGTTATATTTTTTTATGCATGCATTTATGTTTTTCAAATACACCTGGTGAAAAAAATGGAACACAATAAAGGAATGTGAGATTTCCCCTTTTCTGCAATATCACTGTCTGAAAACATTACCTTAAAAACTTCAACATCCTGGAATTATTATAAAATGAGTGAGACATCACTGATTTTAACGCCCACAAGATTCAAGCCTAAACAGTTGTTTCCTTTGTGACATAATTAGTCAAAGATGCAGTTGGTTTCACTGAATCACAATTTTTTGCAGTTGGCTTGCACTCGTGTAAGCACTAGAACAGATAAGTTTAGCAATCAGGGGTTGTTTACTAAACTCCTCTCATTTCACATGCTTGGCATGGCTCTGAATAGTTTGTCTATTCATTTTGCTCAAATTGAACGTTTTGCTGCAAAGCCCCGACACCATGCTTTATGAAGTCATTTTTGACTGCTTCGATCCAATCATCCTACTGAAGATTTAGGTTTCTATCTGCCTACACAAGATTGAAAATAGTTTTCTTACCATTTACCATTTTAAAATAAAAAATACCCATGTGGAAATCAAAATATACACATGGTCATCTGCCCTTGCAAAATAAAATCAAATTATGAAATTATTGCACCTGAACTTTGTACCCATGGTTTTCTATGATGCAAGTTACAATGTTTCCGGAAATACTAGAAGTAGTTATGATAAGGGCCTCCTCACACAGGGGATACTGAAATCAAACTTGAGTAGCCTCAACTTTAGAGTTGAATGAGTTGAGTTGACTGTTCTCCCTCACACAGTGCTACAAAGAAATAATCTCAAAGCCCCAGAAAATGTGCAAACATGACATAGTTCACCTCATCTCAGTGTACATTATGAACAGGGTAGGAAAAAAAAAAATCACACTTTCGATGATTCTAGCAGCGATGAAGTTGATGATACTGTCCAATTCCATTTTAATGAATACCATTATAGCGAAAACATCGTTTTAACGAAGTGATTTCTCCGGTCTCTTGGAGTTCGTTATAATGGGATTCAACTGTATTCTATTATAATTATTAGGGCTAAGATTTTTATGCCCTAAAAACCTATAAAAATGCTCTATAAAATATGCATTTAAGCTTTTTAAAAAACTAAATATGCCCTATAAAACGAAAAATATGTCTTTACAAATTTTTCATTCATATCTTAAATAACATTAGTTTTAGCAAAATACTATGATAATGAGAAGTGTTGATGAAGTGTAAACTATTTTGAACCATTACATATTGTATGAAGAAGAATTTGTTTTACTAACTACTACGATAATTAGAAACACAGCTTTCAAACATTTTTTTTTTACCATTAATGTACCAAACACACAGATTTTTTTACCATTAATGTACCAAACACACAGAGATTTTTTTAATGTAAAAACAGAAACAGCACAGTGGATTTCCTTTCTGCAGCAACTTTAGTATCGCACAGTTAGCAAAACAATATTGTTTCATCTGTACAGAACACTCTCTCACCATATTAAGAGAGAAACAAATTTCTTCAGTTTCTATGAAGTCCTTTGCTTCATTTAGGATTTCAAAATATTGAGGCCCTATGGTTTTTATCATAGGTACTGGCACCTACGTGCTGAGGCCATTTGAACCCCTCCCAATAAAATTTGTAAGGGGGCCGAGTCCCCCATTTTAATTTCTGAAAAAACAATGCAATTCACCTTTTCTCTCATGGTTGCACGCTTGAGTCCCAAATACATGGGACGAATAGCAACTTTCAGCCCCCCACAATGTTTTTATCATGGTGGCGCCTATGCAGTCACAGACCAGTGTCTTTGAAGGGCTGGTATTTTTTTATAATATAAGAATTCAATGTCATTGCTGATTGGTTGAAAAATCTAAATTTCAGGATTTTTGCCAATCAGCAACAACATTTCATTTTTAGTGCATAAAAATCCTAGACCTAAATGGTACACTCTAAACCAATGTTTCCCAAAGTGCACAATATCGCCCCCCAGTGGACCAATAGAAGCTACAGATTTAACATGGGATCCTGTGGGTTCTCTTGAGTTGGGGGTGAGGGGTGATGAGAGAAAAAAATTTCTGATGAAGGATGTGGTGGAACAAAAAGTTTGGGAAACTATGCTCTAAACATTCACTGCACTTGAGCATGATTTCCAAAAAGGTTGTAAGATTATCAGTTGGCATGCATATTTCTGGTTTTTGACATTTTCGAAGCATTTATGAATAACTGGGAAGGAGGAGGAAAAAGCTCTCGTCATAGGCGGGAACCAAAAAAAACCAGTCTGAAGCAGAATCGGAAAAGCCGGGAAAAACGTTTTTACTTTTTATTGAAAACTATGAAATATGCAAAATATGCTCTATCACGTAAAAATAGTAAAATAAGCAAAAAATAAAAAAATATGTAAAGACATAGAAATTCGAGCCCTTATAATTATAAATAATTATCATCTTACACTTTCTATTTCTACAAAAAAAGGTAAATTTAGAGAAGAAAATTATGGGTACATCCATACATTAAAAATGGTGTTCATTGTACACTATTTGTTACAGCCAACTGAAATGGGATTCTTGCGTTCTACAGAATGAGAAAGGAGACTTACCTGGAATTAATAAATCAGCTGGTTACATGTCAGCCCTGATGACTGGCTGCTGATAATCCTTAATTAAGGTAAGTGAAATTCATGTTGTATATGTCTAATATTTGGAGGGAGTTGTAGTTCTAAAACATGAAGCTTTACTTCCTTTTAAGAGCTAACTGACAATGCTGCTACCATCCCAAAAGCAAAAATATAACTGCTTATTTTGGAGGGATTATACAGTGAAACCTGTCTAAGATGGACACTGTATGAAACGCAAACCTGTCTTAAATGGAACAAATATAGCCTTGTGAATAATTAATACTTTTTTTAATAATAAGAAACCTCTTTACAATGGAAACTGTCTAACGCGAAAATGAAAGGCATATTTCGTCTCTATGTGTAGATACAAAACCTGCTAAAACTGAAAGAATTTTGGCTAAGTGCATGTTTTTGTCCTTTAGATAGAAGGAAAGTTCAGTCATTCTTATTGCCCTTTTGTAAGGTGAACTCTTTCACTTCTTGGAAAAATGAGATGAATGGTTATTATCTATCTAAACTGGTTCTGGGAGTATGGCTTGAGTGGAAGTGGATTTACAATTCAGTTTAGCATTTAATTTATGATTGAAATGGTGACTTTTGTTAGAAAACACTTCTATTTATTGGAAAAAGTTTGATAATTTCGGAAGAGTATTAGGCAAAGGAGACAAGTATTGTTCACAATTAGTGATACCGTGTTTTGGCTACTGCTGAGAATTCTATTCAGTGTGGCCACCAGCAACAAGAAACACATATTTAATTTGAACACAAAAATAGAGTTTGTACAGGCATAGAAAAGGAGTTATATAAATGTAGAATCTTTCTTTCACAAATATTATTGGATATTGATCTCATTGTCGCTATTTTTATAAAAATATGCAGTTTCTCAATTTTTGTTTTAAATACAGTGAAAACTCATTACAACTCTTTACTACGATAAATCCCTCTATAACAATATTTTTAGAAGAATTTTAAAACCGCTATAAAACATACATTTTGTTATATTTTGCTCAAAATCATTTTGAATTGAATTTTAACTTTATCATTTGTTTTTCCTTCTTCTGAAAACATCTAACATCAATATTTTGCATGTAAAGTGTATGTTTGTAATTGCTCTGTAATGAATCTATATATATAAAATTGATTTTCTTTCTGTCTGTGTGTATGTTCTCTATACAAATCTACAATTTTAGATCGATCGTCGCCAAATTTTGCATATATACCAAATGAGACCCGACTTAAACGATAGGCTACTTTAAAATTTTGTCAGAGTAGGGAAAATGTCCCAAATGTCGGGCAACAATGGTTTTTGGGCCTCAACAATCACTTTCCGAACATTTATTTTGGTTACCGTGGTTCCCTAGCAATGCGTTTCAGACGTGTTTATGCCTTTACAATAGTTTGTCACTTTTTCAATACTCTTAGTGATGAGGCTTTTTGAATAGACGTCATAATCATCACCAGCATCGCTTTAAGGGAGATATCACGTGATCCATAAAGCCTCATTGAAGAAAACCCGGGCAACACCCGGTATTATAGCTAGTATCAAATAAAACTATGTGGCATATTTTGGTGGAGGCACCGGGTAATCCAAAATTATGGAAAACCCAAGCGGAAGAAGCCGTAGAATGCAAAGGCTGGGTTCTGAGCCAGTATCACTGCTTGAAGAAGACATCGGTCATGACCCCCACATGGGGGGGACTGACAGGACTCTAGCCCTGGGGCCCAGGACGATTATCATAATTTTATTTGCTTTTTCACGCTATAAATTAACTACAGAAGGGGCCCATTAAAAGTCTGACAGAGGGGCCTGCAAAAGATCCCACCCTAGGGGCCCCGCTACAGGATGTGGGGGGCCATAACATCAGTGCCGGATAGCTATGTCCGAGAATTCTGAAGGTGAGTCATTAGCTACATCTATTCCCCCTGCCCAATGCATATGTTCCAGCTTATCCCATGTACCAAGTGCCTCGCGACCACCACTGCATATTCTCTGGTACTGATAGTCAAAAACCTGAAAAATGGCTGAAAGATTATGAAAGGATCTCAATTACAATAGTTCAGATGACTCGATTCTCTCAGCTAATGTTGTGTTTTACTTGACTGATAATGCTAGGCAATGGTTTGAGAACAATGAAGACCTCATTACAAGCTGGGCAATTTTTCAACAGGACTTCAAAGAGACATTTGGACAGCCCGAGGACATCAAGTGATGAGCAGAAGACCAGTTGAGAACCAGGGAGCAGCATCAGTGTGAGAAGTGTCACGGTGGGAAAAGTTGTGGAACACCCCCCCCCCTTGACATTTTAACCCAGAATAGTGTAATAAGAGTAGTCTAATAAGTGTAATTAGTAAAATTTAGACATGATTGTGTTGTTAATCTCGTGAATAATTATTGGGCTTCTGTCTTTATTTTATTGTGATACGCTGAGTTGAATCTTGTGGTTGTATAGATTCTTCCCTTTCGTGTTTTCATTCAGTCCAATATCCAAAAACGTGCAAAATTTGAACGACCGATTGCTTGTGTAGAGTGGACACACAAACTTTGTTGTTCACATGGTATGTCTTTTGTGGAAAAGTGGAAAAGGAGATATGATCCTGTTGTTTTGAATTTTTTTGACTTCACAAAAATAATCCTAAGAAAATTTGGATCCAGATTGTAAAATGGTATGTAATTTGGATAGGTTCTTGATGAGAAAAAGCTGAGTTTGTGAAAAGTTTGAGTTCTTCTTTGCGTAGAGAATTAAACGATGCTCCCGGAAGTATGGAAAAAGAAGCGTGTTTACTGATAAGTTCAAATACATAGAGGCATTTTGCTAATGATGCAGAAGGAAGATTTTTTTTTTCTCTCTCTCTCACTTTTCACTGTACATATAATACCACAATTTTGTGTCTAAAACATGAAAATTTTCATCAGAATTTAAGTTTGAAGAGATGTAGTCATTCTGAGATGATTATATTTTTCAAGAACAAATTAATTAAGACATGATCCAGGAAGAGGTACAAAACGATCCAAGACATGCTAGCCCTCTCACCCGAGACAACACTGAATCCTTGATGCCCGAAGGAAGAGATAAGCAGAATTTCTGGAAAACCAGACCCAGACATCCAAGACAACCAGCAACTCCAATCATGAAGAGGATGACCAAATCTTTGGCATACACCTGAAAATGTACTGGGTTCTAATTTTGTATCCGAATGTGGACACGAGAGTGAAGATGATGTTAGACGTTATAGAAACAGTTCTTCATACCCCAGACGCAATGCAGTTTGCCCAGTTGATCCGCTGAGGAAAACTAGGCTCTGCAACCTGTTATGGAGATGAAGCTGCAATCGAAGGAAATCCTCCAGTGCATACAGCGGCTATACTGATGGAAAATTCTGTATTTGTCGTGATAAACGGACATAATGTAAAAGCTTTGGTCGATTCAGGTGCTGACTACTCTGTGGTTACAGAACATTTACGTCACAAGTTAAAGACAAAGTTATTCACTGAACGTGGTAATACCCTTCGTACTGCCAGTGGAAAGCTAGTGGAAGCTCTTGGACGATGTGTATTAAGAGTGGACTTCAACGGAATTGTGCAACCATTCAAATTCTTAGTATTCCCGCAGTGTAGCTATAATCTTATTTTGGGTTGGGACTTCTTTATAGCCACAGATGCAACAATTGATTGCGGCATTGGTGAGATCCAAATTGGTGAAGCTTCTTGCTACAGTCCTGAATCAGGGGGAAAAAAAAACCACACGATTCCTGCAAATTCCATCTGGAAAATTTCTGTGGTGAGCAAATGTCAAGAACTCTGTGGAAATGTTATGGCTACTCGCAGAAAAGAAATCCAACTAGAGAAAGAACTGAGTGTGCCAGCATCTGTCATCGTGTTTGAAGATGGTTCAGGGGAATGTATGGGCATCAAACATTTCATCTGAGTCTGAACTCATACCTCAGGGAAGATCTTTAGTAGAACTCACAGAGCTAGAAGACCAGTGACGTCGGAGACGGGGTTGCTTCGTAACACTGGGCGGAGCACCCAGAGAATTGACTAAGAAATAAAAATCTCCTACATAGATTTCTTATTTTTTCGCAAATATCGAACATCAAAAAAAAATTAAAAAGAAAAACTGCTTGTTTCTCTCCTATGTGTCTTGAACCTTGCTAGAGCTTCTGGTTTCAAAACACATTGATAAAGGAGGGCCCACCCTTCTTTCTCACAATTTTTGCTTGTGTCAAAGATTCCTGGTTTTTGCCTAAGGGATGGAGGGTATCCAGACACCACATGTTTTAGTGTTGAACGAAACCTTGAACGAAAACCTTTTACTGATTGCTTTCGTAAAAACTTACAAAATTTTTTTTTTCCAACTTGTACCTCTTGTTCTGTCGGCTTGTTTTATTTATACATGTGTCCAGTAGTTATTTGCACTGTCAATCATCTAGAAAAGGTATTTTTATACAGAAAGACAACACACATCTCCTCTTTTATTTCCTCGATTGTGTCTGGGCAAGCTTCCCCTCCTTTGTCTCAGGGTAAAAGCGTGTTTTACAATAAATGGAACTCTGCATTGATGGGGTGATCCAGACACATGTTAAATGACCATTTGAATGCCCCAAGAGAATGCAGGATTTTTTAAGAAAAATTTGTCTCGTTGTTTGTGACAGATACCGACAAATATATGGGGTATGCTTATAAACTGAAGAGCCAAAAAAACTGGTCCAGGAATGTGTATGCAAATAAATAGATATGGAACCAATCAGAGTATGGTGCCGTGGTCGGCAACGCCTATATAACACAACCAGTGTCTGGCATAGTTGTTAGATCAGTTACTGCTGCTACAATGGCAGGTTATCGAGATTTAAGTGAGTTTGAACGTGGTGTTATAGTCGGCGCACGAGAGATGGGACATAGCATCTCCGAGGTAGCGATCAAATTTGATTTTCACGTACGACCATTTCACAAGTGTACCGTGAATATCTGGAATCCGGTAAAATAATTAAATCTACGACATCGCTGCAGCCGGAAAAAGATCATGCAAGAACGGGACCAACGACGACTGACGAGAATCATTAAATGTGACAGACGTGCAACCCTTCCGCAAATTGCTGCAGATTTCAATGCTGGGCCATCAACCAGTGTCAGCGTGCGAACCATTCAACGAAACATCATCGATATGGGCTTTCGGAGCCGAAGGCCCACTCGTGTACCCTTGATGACTGCACGACACAAAGCTTTAGCCTCGCCTGGGCCCGACAACACTGACATTGGACTGTTGAGGACTGGAAACACGTTGCCTGGTCTGACGAGTCTCGGTTCCAATTGTTTCGAGCTGATGGACGTGTATGGGTATGGAGACAACCTCACGAATCCATGGACTCTACATGTCAACAGGGGACTGTTCAAGCTGGTGGAGGCTCTGTGATGATATGGGGCGTGTGCAGTTGGTGTGATATGGGACCCCTGATACGTCTAGATACGACTCTGACAGGTGACAGGTATGTAAGCATCCTGTTTGATCACCTGCACCCATTCATGTCCATTATGCATTCCGACGGACTTGGACAATTTGAGCAGGACAATGCGACACCCCACACGTCCAGAATTGCTACAAAGTGGCTCCAGGAACACTCTTCTGAATTTCGACACTTCCGCTGGCCACCTAAATCCCCAGACATGAACATTATTGAACATATCTGGGATGCCTTGCAATGTGCTGTTCAGAAGAGGTCTCCACCCCCTCTTACTCCTACGGATTTATGGACAGCCCTGCAGGATTCATGGTGTCAATTACCTCCAGCACTATTTCAGACATTAGTTGAGTCCATGCCACGTCGTGTTGCGGCACTTCTGCAGGCTCGCAGGGGCCCTACACGATATTAGGCAGGTTGACCAGTTTTTTTGCTCTTCAGTGTATGATCTTGACAGAGCAGCTTGGCCATTTATGCCGTTCATTTTCTTTTTAAACATCTAGATAAGACCACTTTTGCATGCTTGGACCTTCGTTTTGAAGCAACTAGGTAAGCAATAATTCCATTTATAAAGTATCAAGTGGTTCTCGAAGATTTGCCAACCCTCTTTGTTCTAGCCATCGTTTCTTTGCTGCCTTCTAGAACAGTTCAGAAAAAAATAAATTTAGAGCACGGAACTCACACAGATTAATGTTGTAAACTCACAGCGACAGCCCTAGGAGCTGCGACGCACACTTTGAGAACCACTGATATTTTTTCTTCACAAAATTCTTTATGTTAAAACATCATTATATTAATAGATAGCGAAAGGTTCCATGCTGGGCAGGGGCAGATTGGGTGCTAAATCAAGAAGTTAATTATAGCAGAAAAATTTAGAAAAAATGTTTTGTCTGTCAGAGGCACCAACATGAAGAAAACATTGAGGGGATTGAAAATAGTCAATCGTCCCGACTCGAGCCTGTACTCTGTGGGTGGGGCAGGTGAACGTTGCATTGCATTTTATATTCATTAATTATTGGGGGCACTCAGCCCCCCACAGAATTTAGTGGGGGTGGGGCTGAAATAGTCTTAGCTAATTTTATAAGGGTGTTCTTTGTCCCCACAAAAAACTGCCGCCCCCTAAATTTTCCCGCCCGGGGCAGTTGTTCCCCATGCCTCCCTGTAGTTCCATAGTTCCCTCTGATACATAGGCAGGGCCTGTCAGTAAAATTCAAACTATAAATGATTTGCAGGAAAAAATTTTTTTTTTTGTGCATTTTGTCTAGCTGAGAAATACAGCGGTGGATTCTCAGGGTCATTTTACAGCTTATAAGCCAGAGAAGCGCCGAAAGTATGTGCCACACTGTAGACAATTTTGTCAGAGAGTCGCTCTTGATGCAGGGACCCCACAACTTGGTCTACCCCGCTCCCGCTCTAGCTTCTTTCACTGAATCCCAGACCTGGATTTTTTGCACCTCCTACCTCTTCTAAATGTAAATACTGTGTTTAGTGCAAAATTAAAAACAAAGTTTCCTATTCCTTGGAACAAGCGCCACGTCATAAACTCTAACGCATTACTCTATCTACTGCGTATGTACACATTACGAGAAAATTTATCATACAAGTAGTTAGCCATTTCACTTGTATCATGCAAAAATATATGTTAGAAAGTGCTTGCTAGATGCGCACAACTGATTCGCAATAACATGCAATTTACTTGCTTTTTTGAATTCACTCGAAGAGTTTGAAGAATGATGCCCCCCCCCCTCCCCAAAAAAAATTAGGGGCTGGCTTTTCACGTTACAAATTCACAATGCAATGGCCCAGAAAAGTCTGGTCTGGGGGCAGGCCTGTCATTTGGGGGGTCGGGAAGGGCAACTTCTACGGCTGTTGAAATACACTAAAAATGGTATATATGTTACGGTAAAAGCCTGAAGAGCGGTAAATTCTAGGTTTTACCAAGTCGACTTGGTAAAAGCCTGGAATACGCTTGAAAACGTATACATTTCGGGGCTTTTACCAAGCACTTCGGTAAAAGCTGACATTTCGTAACTTTCATGAAAATTAGTGAAAATGGGAATTTTCTAATTTTCATAAATTTGAGAGCTTGTAATTTAACAATCACAACGATCTTGGTGCTAATTATGATCATAATTAATTGGCTAATTAGTCATTCAAATTCGTGGAAATTAATAAATTTGCCAATTTACTAATTTTTATAATGCGACGTCTAGTGTTCGACTCTGTGCATAATCTGTCCCATCCTGGGATAAAAGCCACTCTAGGTATGGTACGCAAACGATTTATTTGGAAATCAATTGCGAGAGACTGCAAAGATTGGTGTCGTACTTGCATCGCTTGCCAGAAGTCGAAGGTTATCAAACATACCAAGTCTCCTTTAGGCTTTTTCCAGGTTCCTGATTCTCGCTTTGCACACGTTCATCTGGACATTGTCGGACCCTTGCCTCCCTCTAAAGGATACACATATCTCTTGACATGCGTTGAACGGTACACACGGTGGCCCGAAGCGGTACCAATGTCTAACCAAACTGCTGAAACTACAGCTGAGACATTCTTTTCTACCTGGGCATGTCGGTTTGGCGTTCCTGAAAAGTTGACCACAGATCAAGGTCGTCAGTTTGAGAGTGATCTATTTCGCTCTCTTGCACGGCTGTGCGGCATCGAAAAATCCTGCACCACTACCTACAATCCAAAGTGTAACGGCCAGGTTGAGAGATTCCACCGCGATCTCAAAGCCTCTCTGATGTGTGTCCTCAAAGGAAACGAGCACTGGACAGAGGTTCTACCTACAGTCCTGTTGGGGTTACGTTCCAGCATCAAAGAGGACCTCCAAGTAGATCTTTTTTTTTTCTTGGTTTTTTGTTTAGCTATATATAATGAGTGTTGGCATTCGTCTGTCTATGACATTTGTGAGTGGGGTGGTTCAAAATGCTTGGAAGCAGGGATGCCGGAAGTCAAAAATGCTAATTAAGATCATAATTAATTGGCTAATTAGTCATTCAAATTCATGAAAATTAATAAATTTGCCAATTTACTCATTTTTATAATGCGACGTCTAGTGTTCGACTCTGTGCATAATCTGTCCCATCCTGGGATAAAAGCCACTCTAGGTATGGTACGCAAACGATTTATTTGGAAATCAATTGTGAGAGACTGCAAAGATTGGTGTCGTACTTGCATCGCTTGCCAGAAGTCGAAGGTTATCAAACATACCAAGTCTCCTTTAGGCTTTTTCCAGGTTCCTGATTCTCGCTTTGCACACGTTCATCTGGACATTGTCGGACCCTTGCCTCCCTCTAAAGGATACACGTATCTCTTGACATGCGTTGAACGGTACACACGGTGGCCCGAAGCGGTACCAATGTCTAACCAAACTGCTGAAACTACAGCTGAGACATTCTTTTCTACCTGGGCGTGTCGGTTTGGCTTTCCTGAAAAGTTGACCACAGATCAAGGTCGTCAGTTTGAGAGTGATCTATTTCGCTCTCTTGCACAGCTGTGCGGCATCGAAAAATCCTACACCACTACCTACAATCCAAAGTGTAACGGCCAGGTTGAGAGATTCCACCGCGATCTCAAAGCCTCTCTGATGTGTGTCCTCAAAGGAAACGAGCACTGGACAGAGGTTCTACCTACAGTCCTGTTGGGGTTACGTTCCAGCATCAAAGAGGACCTCCAAGTAGATCTTTTTTTTTTTCTTGGTTTTTTGTTTAGCTATATATAATGAGTGTTGGCATTCGTCTGTCTATGACATTTGTGAGTGGGGTGGTTCAAAATGCTTGGAAGCAGGGATGCCGTAAGTCAAAAATGCTAATTAAGATCATAATTAATTGGCTAATTAGTCATTCAAATTCATGAAAATTAATAAATTTGCCAATTTACTCATTTTTATAATGCGACGTCTAGTGTTCGACTCTGTGCATAATCTGTCCCATCCTGGGATAAAAGCCACTCTAGGTATGGTACGCAAATGATTTATTTGGAAATCAATTGCGAGAGACTGCAAAGATTGGTGTCGTACTTGCATCGCTTGCCAGAAGTCGAAGGTTATCAAACATACCAAGTCTCCTTTAGGCTTTTTCCAGGTTTCTGATTCTCGCTTTGCACACGTTCATCTGGACATTGTCGGACCCTTGCCTCCCTCTAAAGGATACACGTATCTCTTGACATGCGTTGAACGGTACACACGGTGGCCCGAAGCAGTACCAATGTCTAACCAAACTGCTGAAACTACAGCTGAGACATTCTTTTCTACCTGGGCGTGTCGGTTTGGCGTTCCTGAAAAGTTGACCACAGATCAAGGTCGTCAGTTTGAGAGTGATCTATTTCGCTCTCTTGCATGGCTGTGCGGCATCGAAAAATCCTGCACCACTACCTACAATCCAAAGTGTAACGGCCAGGTTGAGAGATTCCACCACGATCTCAAAGCCTCTCTGATGTGTGTCCTCAAAGGAAACGAGCACTGGACAGAGGTTCTACCTACAGTCCTGTTGGGGTTACGTTCCAGCATCAAAGAGGACCTCCAAGTAGATCTTTTTTTTTTTCTTGGTTTTTTGTTTAGCTATATATAATGAGTGTTGGCATTCGTCTGTCTATGACATTTGTGAGTGGGGTGGTTCAAAATGCTTGGAAGCAGGGATGCCGTAAGTCAAAAATGCTAATTAAGATCATAATTAATTGGCTAATTAGTCATTCAAATTCATGAAAATTAATAAATTTGCCAATTTACTCATTTTTATAATGCGACGTCTAGTGTTCGACTCTGTGCATAATCTGTCCCATCCTGGGATAAAAGCCACTCTAGGTATGGTACGCAAACGATTTATTTGGAAATCAATTGTGAGAGACTGCAAAGATTGGTGTCGTACTTGCATCGCTTGCCAGAAGTCGAAGGTTATCAAACATACCAAGTCTCCTTTAGGCTTTTTCCAGGTTCCTGATTCTCGCTTTGCACACGTTCATCTGGACATTGTCGGACCCTTGCCTCCCTCTAAAGGATACACGTATCTCTTGACATGCGTTGAACGGTACACACGGTGGCCCGAAGCGGTACCAATGTCTAACCAAACTGCTGAAACTACAGCTGAGACATTCTTTTCTACCTGGGCGTGTCGGTTTGGCTTTCCTGAAAAGTTGACCACAGATCAAGGTCGTCAGTTTGAGAGTGATCTATTTCGCTCTCTTGCACAGCTGTGCGGCATCGAAAAATCGTACACCACTACCTACAATCCAAAGTGTAACGGCCAGGTTGAGAGATTCCACCGCGATCTCAAAGCCTCTCTGATGTGTGTCCTCAAAGGAAACGAGCACTGGACAGAGGTTCTACCTACAGTCCTGTTGGGGTTACGTTCCAGCATCAAAGAGGACCTCCAAGTAGATCTTTTTTTTTTTCTTGGTTTTTTGTTTAGCTATATATAATGAGTGTTGGCATTCGTCTGTCTATGACATTTGTGAGTGGGGTGGTTCAAAATGCTTGGAAGCAGGGATGCCGTAAGTCAAAAATTCTAATTAAGATCATAATTAATTGGCTAATTAGTCATTCAAATTCATGAAAATTAATAAATTTGCCAATTTACTCATTTTTATAATGCGACGTCTAGTGTTCGACTCTGTGCATAATCTGGCCCATCCTGGGATAAAAGCCACTCTAGGTATGGTACGCAAACGATTTATTTGGAAATCAATTGTGAGAGACTGCAAAGATTGGTGTCGTACTTGCATCGCTTGCCAGAAGTCGAAGGTTATCAAACATACCAAGTCTCCTTTAGGCTTTTTCCAGGTTCCTGATTCTCGCTTTGCACACGTTCATCTGGACATTGTCGGACCCTTGCCTCCCTCTAAAGGATACACGTATCTCTTGACATGCGTTGAACGGTACACACGGTGGCCCGAAGCGGTACCAATGTCTAACCAAACTGCTGAAACTACAGCTGAGACATTCTTTTCTACCTGGGCGTGGCGGTTTGGCGTTCCTGAAAAGTTGACCACAGATCAAGGTCGTCAGTTTGAGAGTGATCTATTTCGCTCTCTTGCACAGCTGTGCGGCATCGAAAAATCCTACACCACTACCTACAATCCAAAGTGTAACGGCCAGGTTGAGAGATTCCACCGCGATCTCAAAGCCTCTCTGATGTGTGTCCTCAAAGGAAACGAGCACTGGACAGAGGTTCTACCTACAGTCCTGTTGGGGTTACGTTCCAGCATCAAAGAGGACCTCCAAGTAGATCTTTTTTTTTTTCTTGGTTTTTTGTTTAGCTATATATAATGAGTGTTGGCATTCGTCTGTCTATGACATTTGTGAGTGGGGTGGTTCAAAATGCTTGGAAGCAGGGATGCCGTAAGTCAAAAATGCTAATTAAGATCATAATTAATTGGCTAATTAGTCATTCAAATTCATGAAAATTAATAAATTTGCCAATTTACTCATTTTTATAATGCGACGTCTAGTGTTCGACTCTGTGCATAATCTGTCCCATCCTGGGATAAAAGCCACTCTAGGTATGGTACGCAAACGATTTATTTGGAAATCAATTGTGAGAGACTGCAAAGATTGGTGTCGTACTTGCATCGCTTGCCAGAAGTCGAAGGTTATCAAACATACCAAGTCTCCTTTAGGCTTTTTCCAGGTTCCTGATTCTCGCTTTGCACACGTTCATCTGGACATTGTCGGACCCTTGCCTCCCTCTAAAGGATACACGTATCTCTTGACATGCGTTGAACGGTACACACGGTGGCCCGAAGCGGTACCAATGTCTAACCAAACTGCTGAAACTACAGCTGAGACATTCTTTTCTACCTGGGCGTGTCGGTTTGGCGTTCCTGAAAAGTTGACCACAGATCAAGGTCGTCAGTTTGAGAGTGATCTATTTCGCTCTCTTGCACAGCTGTGCGGCATCGAAAAATCCTACACCACTACCTACAATCCAAAGTGTAACGGCCAGGTTGAGAGATTCCACCGCGATCTCAAAGCCTCTCTGATGTGTGTCCTCAAAGGAAACGAGCACTGGACAGAGGTTCTACCTACAGTCCTGTTGGGGTTACGTTCCAGCATCAAAGAGGACCTCCAAGTATCAACCGCTGAGTTGGTATACGGCACAGCCCTACGCCTCCCTGGTGAACTCTTCCGGCACTTGGATGAAACTGAGAGACCATTTCTCCCGTGTGAGACCAGTACCAACCTCTCATCACAATTCGTCTAAGCCCTTCGTCTCGACAGACTTGCTAACTTCCCCATCAGTATTCGTCCGACAAGACTGTGTACGCAAACCTCTACAACAACCATACACCGGACCATTTGAAGTTATTTCAAGAACTGATAAGTATTTTATGTTGAACATTAATGGCAATCATAAAAATGTATCCATAGATCGCCTTAAGCCATGTTTTATGTTAAATAATAATTTATGTGACACGTTCAAAAATCAGTATATTTCCAGGTCTGGCCGAAGAGTGCGATTTCGTATTGACCCTTCGAAATTAGCTATATGATTCGTAATTATGTATGGTATATATGTATATTGCAATTTTTTTTTATTATTTGTATGATTATTATTCAAATTTTCTTCTCTTAAATGTTTCGTCTTCGACTGGAGGGGGAGTGCTGTAGTGCATTCTTATCTGTATAGATGGCGCACCCTCCTCACGCTCCTGGTGACTGTAAAAAAAAGAAAAATTATCAGTTGGAATTGTACCACCGATTTGTATACATGTGTCATCCTTCTCGTTATGTTTCTTTCGTATATTAAATCGTAAAGTTTTCATTACGTTTTATGTCGTCACTACAAGCATAGGATCAGTAGGTTGAAAAACGGGTCATCGCTGAAATCAAATAGATTCGAAACAAAAAAACGGGACACCTACTTCAAAAAGTCAGTGGAAAATAATGTAATAAATATTTTAAAAAAATGGTCGGTAGAAAATATATGTAAATATTGTGGCCTGTACAGAGAAATGACTCGCATACTTTGAGCAACACCAATGATTTTTGACTTCCGGCATCCCTGCTTCCAAGCATTTTGAACCACCCCACTCACAAATGTCATAGACAGACGAATGCCAACACTCATTATATATAGCTAAACAAAAAACCAAGAAAAAAAAAAAAAGATCTACCTGAGGCAAGTCTCCCAGACCTCTTTTGCATTTTTTAGAAAAAAATGTTTCGACTGTGAAACTTGAACTATATTGGATTGATGATTCTTTGAGAAAACTAATTTTTGATACATTAGGTGCGGTAGCCGAGGTCGATAAGATACTTACCTAAAAAATACCAAAAGATGTTTAGAGGTGTCGCGTGTTCGATACCCGATTCATTCTTGTCAGAAACTTTCCTGACACTGGGGAACAACAACAACGGCGACATGACCACAAAAAAGTTTGCTACCACAGGGAGTCCCACACCGAGGGACTAGCGCACCAGCCTCTCAGTGAGTATAAAAAAAATCTGCCGTTCGGAATAGGCAAAAAATTGTAGGTCCCGGTCAAATTATTTCTCATGTGCAGAAAATGACAGTGGTGAGACAAAAATGATCAATTTATCTAGCTGGGAACACATTTGTGAATTTTGAAACTTTGTCTCTTGCTTTTTGACTTTTGATGTTTTAAACAAATCTTAACTGGACTGTTGAGACATCTGTAACCCTGTGTTCACCCTATCATCACAGAATGTTCTCCAAATTTAAAAAACGTTCGTTTTTCCCCTTTAAGGACAAAGGATTATAGTGAAGGAATATGAAAAAATATACCTATTAAGAAACTTTGTATCGGGATTGGAAAGCTTAAATCTCACCCCACCCAGCCTTGCATAGGCGTGTATTTTCTCAAGGGAGGGGTTTTTATTTTTTTCTTCTAAAGATGCGGGGGGGGGGGGGGTGTTTACGTTTTTCCCCTGCAACATAACACTATAATACCGGCTTAGGGGGTTAGAACCCCAAATCCCCCCCCCCTTGCGTATGCCAATGCAGCTGTAGTTCTCAACCTTTTTTGTCTCACAGAGCTCTTTTTAATATATCATTTCCATGGCGAGCCCCGCACACAAGCCTCCTTTTGTTTATTTATTTAGCAGATTCATTGATTTATTTTATGGCCTTGGAGTAATCGTGGAGCTTGTGGGAAATGCACGCAGAGGACTGGTTGAGAACTGCTGTTATACAGTATTTTTATAGAAATATAAGAGAAATAAAAAAATTCAATATTTTTTAAAATATGGGGGGGGGGGGGGAAACCCCTCCCGCATACGCCAGTGTGAGCACCCACGGGTTGAAAATACTTCCGATGCCCCTGTAGAAGACTGTCAATCGTGTTCTCTATCTTGCAATACTGGATCAGCAAAAAATGAAGAAAAGCATAAAGTTGTAACAGACACGTAAGAAAAATTAGAGAAACTAGAGCAATTCGTGGACCCTAATCTTGATGACAGAAAACGAGCAAAAATTAGTTCATTGGCATTTTTGATTTTGAAACCCAATCGGTGAAAATTTCCAAAAGTGTGAAGCACAAGATAAACACTGGGGATGCTCTTCCCGTAAAACAGAAACCTTATAGAGTTTTGCTAGCAGAAAGTCTAATACAAAATGAAGTCAATAAAATGCTAAAACTAGATATAATTGAACCATCTGAGAGTCCTTGGTCTTCCCCAGTTGTATTAGTGAAGAGAAAAGATGTAATACTGTGCTTTTGCATTGATTACCATCGCCTGAATAAGATTACCAAATAGGATATGTATCCTCTTCCTTGAATTGATGATGCATTAGACAGTTTCGCAGAGGCAGGCATCTATTCTTCTATGGACCTCAAATCTGGATACTGACAAATACAAGTAGACGAGCAAGATAAGAAAAAAACAGCATTTATATCTCCCAATGGTCTTTACCAGTTTAAAGCCATGCCTTCTGGGCTCTGCAGCGCAACCGCTACATTCGAGAGGATAATGGACAGTTTACTCAAAGGACTGAAATGGGTTATCTGGATGACGTAATAGTTTATGGATCAACTTTTGAAGAACATCTTTTACGTTTGAGACTGGTAATGAAATGTATAAAAAGAGAGCTAGATTAACTTTAAACCATAAGACCATTTTGGACAGAAGAAACTCAAGATTTATGTCACCTAGAGGATAAAGATTTAATTCATCCAGATCCAGCCAAGATAGAAGCCATCAAAAGATTTCCAATCTCAAAAAACATTTCTGACGTGAGAGAATTTTTAGGAATATGTTCCTACTACAGGCGCTTTAATAAAGATTTCCATGTCACAGCTGCACCCATTGCATCGGTTGAAGAAACATGCAAAATTCACTTGGAAAGAAGACCAACAATCATCATTCGATCAATGAAATCATGTTTCACGAAACATCCAGTCCTTGGCTACTTTAAGCCAGAAGCAGAAACCCATATACATACGAATGCCAGTGGATATGGTGTAGGTGCAGTTCTTGTACAGATTCAAGATAGAAATGAAAAGCGATCGTATATGCTTCTCGGTCACTTTCAACAGCAGAAAAGAATTATTCAACAACCGAGAAAAAATGCTTGGCCGTTGTATGGGCCATAAACAAGTTTCAACAATTACCTGTTTGGACGCCTTTTCACAGTCGTAACTGATCACCACTCTTTATATGCTGGCTTACCAATCTAAAGTTTTCTTTCTTGACGACTGGCTAGATAGGCATTACATCTGCAAGAGTATGATGTAACGGTAGTTTTTTCAAAAGTGGGAAGAAACATGGGGATGCTGACAGTCTTTCTAGGCATCCAGTACTTGAAGCTAAAGAAGTAATAGCTGAAGACATCCCATTCCTCAATGCCATTTCGAATTTTAAAGACAAACAATTAATGGACTGTCAGTTACAAGTTATCCAAAAGAAGCTTGAAGACATAGGTAGTTACTGAAATTTCCAGGTACTAGATCCTTTAGAACTACGATCCTTTAGAAAAACCGTGGCTCTTGGTCATGCCAAAATATCTTCGAATGGAAGTACTGAAAATCCTTCATGACGCACCCAAAGCTGGTCATTTAGGTTTGGCAAAGACTTATGACAAAGTATGCAGAAAGTTCTACTGGCATGAACTTTATAGAGCTGTAGGACGTTATATGTCTCATTGCAATGAATGTCAAAGAAGAAAATCATCACAAAGACCTCCAGGATATCCTCAACTGATTAAACCTGCTGACGCCCCATTCCGTAAAATAGGCATAGATCTGCTCGGACAATTTCCGCTGACAACTCAAGGGAACCGATGGATAATTGTATGTACAGATTATCTTACACCATTCACCATCACGAAAGCTGGTGATGCAATGGAAATCGCAAAATGTCTAGTTGAAGATGTTATTCTAAAGCATGGATCACCAAGAGAAATAATTAGTGACAGAGGTTGATCATTCTTTCCAAACTTGTAAGGAAAATAAATGAGTTGTGCAAGACTTCGCATCTACTAACCACGGCATATCATCCGCAAACAAATGGCCTAACAGAAAGGTTCAACGAGACTGGCAGATATGCTATCCATGTATGTCGACACAGAACAAAAAAATTGGGATCGTATACTACCATAAATCACAATGAAGCAGCAAAAAAGTTTTTTTTTATAGCAGCATTTACCAGTTTATTAGCACTTTAAAATTTTGGCAGTAAATAAAATACATTTTTATGTACATATATGCAGTAGCGTATACAGGATTACTTTTTACTTTAAAAAATAGTGTTATCTCAGCTCAAAAAGAGAGGAGGTGCTTCCCCCCCCCCCCCCACAAGGCACCAAATACAGAGATTTCCTCTAGAAGAAATAATTTATTCATTTTTTAATTTTTAAATAATAAAAATTTGAGAGACTTCTTGATATTTATATTTTTACTTTCTCTACAAAATGAACAAATGAGAGGCTTCTGAAAGACACATTTTAGCATATGGTATTTCAGATTTCACAAATAATTTGAAAATTAGTGTTTTTAGATTTACGTTGTAAACTTGGTAATCACTAATTAAAAAAAGAAAATCACCACAGGAGAGACTTGAAACACTCATTAGAAAAGTAATTATTATTTTTTGTTTTCGCTACTGGTGCAAGTTATGCTTTTGTAGTTTTCAGTTTCAAGCATTTTTGAACGTTTGATCGTGCTTCTTTTACCAGAATTTACCCATTTCATATTTAAAATGATGTGTTTCTTTTTGAGTTCGCTCTTGATCAATTGAGATTACTTCTTTTGCTGGGTCATTCGTAAAATATTTATTAGAAATTCTAAGAAATTTAATAGTGATAAAAAAACTAGACTTGAACTATTTTTAACTTACACCATATAGTAATTTAAACCATAGAATTAAATTATTTTTAATTTGAACTATAGAAATAAAAACCATAGAACAATCATTAAACTATTAGAAATTTAATAGAATGATTCTATTTTCATAAATAATTTAATCTGAGTACATGTTTCCACTCCCTATTTTTAACTTATTTCATGACCCTTTTATCATTTTGTTATATTTCCATGATCATAGACATCCTGAATTTACTGACAGCTCTTGCGTCACAACTCTTGATGGTGAAGACTGATTCTTCATTGCTGTTTTTACAGTGTGATAATAAGTTCCTTTGCAAACTTTTCCATTCCGTTAAGTTAAAGGATACACAAATGTTTCATCAAACACAGCCAGTCAGGGAAAAATCGATGAAATTCGTACGATTGACTCAAGCCAAAGCAAAATGACAGAAATGACTTTGTTTTTGTTACTATTTTTAGCCAAAACAGTGTACTAGCAACAACAAAAAATTATTTTATGGCGCTCTGTTACAATATATATTAAATTTTTTTAACATGGTTCGTACTCTTCCAACGAAAAAAAATTCAAGGACTATTCAAGAACTTTTCAAGGTAAAACTTGAAAATTCAAGGACTATTCAAGCACTTTTCAAGGTAAAACTTAAAAATTCAAGGACTTTTTTTACAAACGCATATTTTTCACATGAATAGGCACATATTTAATTTTGATTAAAACTTTCAGAAATTACATTTCTACCTACTTTATTTCACATCATTCGTAATGAATAAAGGAGGCCACATACACATATATATCATATAAAACATATGACACATTAAATAACAGTTCGTGCCTATCAATTTCCTCATTGAAATGTAGTTTAGTCTCTAAATATTGCAATTAATTTTCTTTTAAAGACTAAAAAAAAGAACTCTTCTAAAGATAGAAAAAGATTAAATTATTTCTTTCATTAATTTTATTTCTTTCTTACTCAAGGAATAATTGCTTTTATCAATTCTGGATTTGTTTCTTTCGCTAATGCTGAAATTCTTCCTTTCATTAATGCTGAATTCTTTTATTGATTCTAAAATTATTTCATTAATTCTGGAATTATTGCTTTATTAATTTTGGAATTATCTCTTTTATCAATGCTGAAATTGTCTCTCATAGCTGCCAACTTTTGAAAATGAAAATTCGGGAGATTTTCGCGCACACCCGTATTTTATGCTAAAACCACTCCCTAATAAATACAATAGGGATTTTCCAAACATAAAAGTTGAAGCGTAGGGAATAAAATCCCTACTCATAAACTGAAGTCAAATTAAAATAGGGATTTTACACACATGGAAGTTAAACCCTTGGGAATAAAATTCCTACGCAAAAAACAAGTGAAATTGGAGGCCAAAACTTCAATGATGTAAAAATAAATATTGTGTTCAATCAGAAACGCTGTGAACAAACATTCTGCGCGAATGACCCCAAAATCATCGGAAGATGAAGGAAAACACCGTCAATTTTTGAAGAACACTGACTTTTTGTGACACTTGCTTGATGTTTTTTTTTCACTTCACGACTGATGATGGCAGTCTTTCCATGACCGATGTTTATGTCCATAACACAACTTGTACAAAAAGGAAAAGTCAGCCCTGTTCTGGAACGTTTGATGAAAGGAATTTCATCGGAATAAGTATCTTTCAAATTGATTAAATATGTTTTTGCTTATCAGTATTCATGCTTTGTTATATCGCACGTACGTAACTTCAACAAAAGAAATTTTGACCACATGTGCATCACCATAATCTTCAATTATTATCCAGGACTATTGGCTGCTAAGCCATTTCCCTGCACGATAAGACAAACAACTTTCTTGTTACCAGAAGGTTTGTAAAACTTCCTTAAAAAGGGAATTTCCCCATTTACGACGTATGACGTCATTTCGAAAGGGAAAAAAAAGGCTTCATGCCCCACAAGAAATTCCTTAGGGATTGTTTTCATAAGCGGGGATTTTTTTAATGAGGTAGGGAATTTTTTGGGACAATTAGGGATTTTCGTGATTTTCATAAAAATTCGGGAGATTTAAGAACTTTTCGGGAGATCGAGCGATGAAGATAAAATTCGGGAGACTTGGCAGCTATGGTCTCTCATTAATTCTGGAATTATCTCTCATTAATTTTGGAATTCTCTCATTAACGTTGGAATTATCTCTCATTAATGTTGGAATTATCTTTCATTAATTCGGTAGTTTTTTCTTTCATTAATTCTGGAATCATATCATCGATACTGAAATTATTTCTTTCATTTATTCTTTCAAACTCCTTTAAACAACTATGGATGCCATTAGAAAATAACGGAGATGCGCTGACATTCAATGCATCACGTGATTTTCAAAGGAATGATGTAGACCACTGACGTCATACCAGCGCCGGTACTAGAGGGAGCGGGGGTAACTGCTCCGGGTGGCAATTTTTAGGTGAACACTGTTATAAAATTATCGAATTCCGAATTGGTGGGGGCGGCAAGACAATACAAAAATCCTAGTTATGGCCCTGCATCATACTCCCTCCAGTAATATAATAAGCTCAATGGATTTCAGCGCCGATTCACCCATTGAAGCACAGCTCGCATTTGGCGGCATTTTTGTCTGGCACACTCAGCAACCAATCTTGATAGAAGGGATTTTTCAGCCACAAGTAATTAAAAGTACACACACTTGCTACTCATCTTTCGATTTCTTTCTTTAAAGAATCTTGTACAAGCGCTTCACATCACTCCTAAATAAATATTTTGTTGATAGCATGGGCGGAGATACGGTGGGGGGGGGGCAGCGTGAAAGGTGAAGTTGACTGATCTAATGTATATATGCATATATGAATTGACATCATCATTGTGCCTCCCCAGACTTCCAAGTCTATCTCTGCATATGGTTGACAGTAATCAGAGGAAGCTTCGCTCACTTAAGGACCGAAAGACTGAAATTATTTCGGCAAAAATTATGAAACTTTTCTAAGATATTTATTTCTCAAGTCCTCCAGAAAAAATACCTAGTACAAAAATTTAATGACTACCAACGACTCGAAATACGTCTATATACAATCACCGGATACATGCTACCATAAAGCCGGATTTTCCTAGAAGTGGGTTGTTGCAATACCTTCTACAGCAGAAGGACTTGATCGGAAGTTCATTTTGAACTCAGACTTTTATTCCATAAAAGTTGCAAGGAAAAAAAACAAGATCATTTACGATCATAAAAAAAAATAAATAAATAAAACGGCCGACAAATAACAACTGGCAATCTCACGGAGAAAAAAAACAATCCCGACATACACGTGGAAAAAAACCAGCCTACAGTATAAAGCCAAGCTCCCGTGAGGGTGGGAGCACGCCGCCAGCGATTTACATATTGAGTCGGGCCGAGCGGTTCCACGTGCACAGAGAATAAAAAGGGGAAAAACATTCCAACATAGGTTTTTGGCGCCGCATGAACCGGGCTGGATCATTTCGCATTGACAGAAACGTGTTACATAATCACACTACGCGTTTGTGTATTCCTACCATGGCGCATCAGCTCACGGCCCTGGCATCAGCTACTCTGTCATCTGCATGCTCCGGTTTGAAGGGAAGCATCGAGCTCGATGAAGGGAAGTGAAAGAAAACAAAAATGAATAGAAGATTGATAAAATGAGTGGCGCACAATGCATTTAACTCCTCCAGAAGCAGTCGGCCAATCACGCCGACGTAAAACATTGCCGTGAGGCTTGTTGCGCTCTCTAGGAAAACAGTCGAACTTGTTTTCTTATTATTGGTGAGTGGACGGCGTGTCACGCTGGGCGATTCACTTTGCACGCGGCACAGAAAACCTGGCTTAAGAATAATGGGGGAAAAACGTGCTTTAAATCCAATTATCCAGGGTTATTGGCTGCTAAAGCTTTTTCCCTGTGCTTTGCACTTTTTTATGGACGTCACTTATGGAGTAAAAAAAAAAGTGGCGAATACTATTTCGGAAAAAACAAATTTTTCAAGGACTCTCACAGAATTCTTAAAAAAAAATTTTCAAGGACTCTCACTGAATTCTTAAAAAAAAATTTTTTTTCAAGGACTCTTTATGGATTTTCAAGGCTTTGAAAATGAACTTTTTTTTCAAGGACTTTTCAAGGTTTTCAAGGACTGTACGAACCATGTTTAAGTCTTCCACAGTCCAGCCTGCCAACTCTCTTCAACAATGCACAGCAAATTATGAATACATGTAAGTTTTTTAACAATGGCGCTCCTTCCAGACCACTTTCAAAAGCACAGTGCAAAATGTGCAAATTACAAGATCCGCTGTAAATAGGCCAAGGTGAGCCAGATGGTTTTACTGTGCTGTCCCTCCTTTTTTTAAAACCCTTAACTGGCATGGTGGGGTCATTTTCACCCCACGCTTTCTTCATCTTGCCACCCGCTTGAGAAAGAAATGCACCTGGATCATCTTATTTTCAGTACCTTTCAAGGCAGTTGCTAACACGTGTTCGACAAATTTATAATCAGGGTTCATACTCATTTTCATAAAAAAATTTCCATGACTTTTTAGTCAAATTTTCCAAAAATTCCATGTTTTTTTTAAATCAAAAAATTGATGTAAACCAATAAAAATTTACAAAAAATTAATTATATTATAAAACTATTTATATTAATTATAAAATTAATAATTTTATATAATTACAATATCATAATGGCATCATAATCGTAGATTGTGTTTACATGCATTTATGCTTTTCAAATACGCCTGATGGAGAAGGAAAATGGAACAATTAAGAAATGATATTTCCCTTTTATGCAATTTCAATGCCCACAAGATTTAAGCCTTTACAGTTGTTTCCTTTGTGACATAATTAATCAAAGATGTAGTTGGTTTCACTGAATCAAAATTCTTTACAGTTGGCTTGCAACAGCACCTCCTAGAGATAGATCTATCTTGCGCTAGAACCGAGAAATTTAGCAATCGGGGGTTGTTCACTGAACTCCTCTGATTTCACATGCTTGGCATGGTTCTGGTTAACTTATCTGCCCGTGTTGTGAGTTTTGCCGCAAAGCTGCCACCATGCTTTATACAGGTCATTTTTGACTGCTTTGATCCAATGAGCCTACTGACGATCTGCCCACACAAGTTTTCTTACAACACAAAATTGTTTTCAAATAAAAATACCCACGTGGGAAATCAAAATATACACATGCGCCATCCGCTGTTCCTAACTTACAAAACTTACAAAATTATCGCAACTGAACTTTGAACCATGGCTTTCTACAATGCGTATATGATGTTTCTGAAAACACTAGAAAGAATTACGATGAAGTCGTAGCAATACGCTTTTCCAAGTGGACTTTCGAAATCCTCGTTCCTCCTCGGCAGTATCTAATGTTTTTTGCAATATTTTACGGATCTATATATATAAAATTGATTTTCTGTGTGTGTGTCTGTGTGTGTATGTTCTCTATACAAATCTACAATTTTAGATCGATCGTCACCAAATTTTGCATATATACCAAATGGGACCCGACTTGATAGGCTACTTTAAAATTTCATCAGACCAGGGCAAATGCCCCAAATGGGCAAAAAACTGTCCGGCAACAATGGTTTTTGGGCCTCAACAATCACTTTCCGAACGTTTACTTTGGTTACCGTGGTTCCCTAGCGATGAGTTTCAGACGTGTATATGCCTTTACAACGGTTTGTCACTTCTTTAATCCTGTTAGTATATGTATAATAGTTTATGCCTTTATAATGGTTTGCCACATTTTCAATATACTCTCAGTAATGAGGCTTTTTGAATAGACGTCATAATCATCATCAGCATCAGTTTGAGGGTCAGGCCAAGGATGATTCCCATAGAAATCAGTGTTAAAATTGCCGATTTTACTGTAGAAATGCGGAAATTTGGTGGGGTTTTCCACCCCATCAATAATTTTAAAAGTTGTATTTTATCCTCGATTTTTGAAATATTGAGTTCGCTTAGAGATATACGAAGCCCAGGAGATTAAATATGAAGTGATTAGCCAGACCTACTTTCGAGTTCGATATTCATGCAATAACATTGATTTCAACTTTTTATTTACATCTTCTCAAGCATGAAAATTAATGTCTCCGTATTGCAATAATAAAATGTGAAAAATAATGTCTTTTGATATTTATTTGCATAAATTCATATAGTTTAGGATGTTTTTAAAATTAGTTATGGGCCCCATAAAGTGCATCGAAAAAATTCCACAGCTTTAATTAAGCATTTTTGGAAGCTGAGACAGGCAGAAATAGATAACTTGAAGTTCAGGGGGAGGGAATCGAAATACCTAACACCCATAAAAGAAAGGGGGGGGGGACTATTCATTTCTACGTTTCTTTAAATTTAGATTTTTGTTTATTTCATGAGTCGCGCAGGACGTCGCCATATTGGTTAACTTAGACACGGTTTGCATGTCCCTCAAAGAAAGAGGAAGATATCGCATGATCCAAAAAGCCTCATTGAAGAAAACCCGGGCAGCGCCGGGTATTGCAGCTAGTTATCAATATTTACGATGTTATCTGAATTCCCTTTTTTATCTTGACGGAATTTTCTTTTCCTCTTTACTATTATTATTATTTTAGATCTATCTTTTTTTCCCGATCAGACGACAATTGTGACGATTTTCCAGGTCGTTGTCTGAAATTTCCAGGTTTTAAAATAAAAATGGGTCATTTTCCCTGATTTTTTTTGGTAAAAAATGTTTTCCCTGTACAAACCCTGATGATGCTTTTCTACTTTTTCATCCCTCTATATCATTGATTGAAGTTTTCATGCAGTCTAAATGACCCCGCCTCACCACTTGAGTGTTTTTTTGCCTAACGGCAGGAGTATTCAGATCGAAATGGCATACCGGAAGAGCATCAGTTTTCTCGATAACGGTTTCAAATTAATGGTGAAACATCGGATATCCGAGGTGAGGGTGAGGATAGTGTTATTAGTGAATTGCACATAAGATCATTATTGTTTGCATGTACTGTTTCCAACTTAGAGTAAGAGTATATAATAAGACTTATGAAAATATAATAAATACTATTTTAATTTGTAAATTTTATTTTCTGAGTATGTATCCCTCAATTTTTTTTTTTTTTTTTTGAATGTGTGTCTTTATAAATGAAAATTTTTGGGAAAAAAAATTAAGGAAATTCGAAAATTTATCTAGTGAATTAATTGGCAGATGAATGAAGTCTCTATTGTTTTTATGAAGTTGATTTTTAAAATGCATCAATACTTGCTGGGGTCAAAATGACCCCACGACGCCAGTTACACACAGAATTTTCACAAAAGCAGTTAAGGGTTAAAGGGATTTGTTTATATTTTACTGATCAATACCTGTGTAATCATTTTTGGCAAATTAAACACTTTCATTTCTAGCTCTTTGCTGAGAATTGTAAATATTGTTTCTGTCTCAAAAATACAGAAGGCAATTGATTGGTATTGGGTAGCATCACAATCACAAAACCTGGAATAGCCTATGTATCCAACTTCTTTGTAATGCAAACTGCTTCAACTACATACAAAATGTGCACCATAATTTTGAATGAATGTTAAGTACTGTCCAAGACCATGAAGTAGTAAACACAAAATTATTTTTCCATTCCAGACAGAAGTTTTTAATGACTACTCCAGTTTTTTAAACCTCAAACTAAGCAAATATTGTAATATTTGGCAATATATTGATGATTTGCTGCTCAATTAAAAACCAATTACACAAATTTCAGAAAGATTTGGTAGGAAAAGTAGAACATTTTTACCAAAAAGTAGGATGAGTGGAAGCCCAGCAGCTGGAAACAGTGATTGAAGGTTTTTTTTTCATTGTTCTGCCAATGAGCTGCAATTTGTATAGTTTAAGCCTATTTTATATGTTGTAAGAAGCCTGGGCACCGAATCTTGAGGAGGGGGTTTCAAGCTAATTCTATTTGTGTAGCGCCAAGAAATCAAATTGCGGGGTGGACAGATGATGTTATCAAAAAGTCAGCTTGTATTGTGATGCCTTTTCAAAGTTTCTTAAGGGAAAATTTTGTTTTTGTAGCAAAATGTAACAAACGACTAGAAATTGGAGCAAAATTTAGCAGACGTTGGAAATTGTAGCAACTGTAGCAGATTTTCCACCCTGAATTTACATAAATTAAGTGAAATATATATACTACTAAAAAGAAAATTTACAAGATTGTAAGAAGAATAATCTTTTGTGTAATAAGTATGTCTGAATAAATTAAATGACTGAAAGAATACAAATACCAATTGCAAAAAAATTAATTCTCGGAAGAGCTATACATGCGCACGCACACGCACGCAGACACAACTCGTATATAGACACTATTTTATATTTTTCGATTTTGAACTACCTGTCACCTCACAAGTCAAGACCATAGGAAATGGCTGCTGATGGTATACATCCCAGTGGATTTGAAAGCAGTCACGTGACAGAACTATAGCGTGGAAGAGAAATAGGGTTAACCTTTCTCTACCTTTATTTCACCTTTAAGGGGTCATCCAAGTATTATGTCCAAGTTTAATGGGAAACTCTAATGCACTGATTAAAGTAGCCTATAGGAATTGCATATACAGTTTTTTTATACTTACAGCATGAGATGTCATCATGTACACAGTGGTGTATGCAACTTTTGTGCGTGATAGAATTTTTACTTGAATTATATTTGGGGGGAATAATGCTTCAGTCTTATTCGCAGCAGCCTTGTAAGGAAGCCGCTATAATGTTTCACAGTATTGAGTGGTCATAACGACGAACTCGCATCGCGATGATCCCGTCATCATAGCAGTGGCCAAGTGAAGTTGGTTTTATGTTGTTCCCAACTTAAAGGAGCGAATGTGAGCTGATCTCCCCGTTAGAAAGTCTTGCCACAGAGAGCAACAGGCCTACAACAATACAATTATTCAATCATTACACTTTGTTACATTCTTAAAAAAAAAATTTTTTTCAAGGACTCTTTATGGATTTTCAAGGTCTTGAAAATGAACTTTTTTTTTCAAGGACTTTTCAAGGTTTTCAAGGACCATACGAACCATGTTTAAGTCTTCCACAGTCCAGCCTGCCAACTCTCTTCAACAATGCACAGTAAATTATGAATACATGTAAGTTTTTTAACAATGGCGCTCCTTCCAGACCACTTTCAAAAGCACAGTGCAAAATGTGCAAATTACAAGATCGCTGTAAATAGGCCAAGGTGAACCAGATGGTTTTACTGTGCTGTCCATCCTTTTTTTAAAACCCTTAACTGGCATGGTGGGGTCATTTTCACCCCACGCATTCTTCATCTTGCCACCCGCTTGAGAAAGAAATGCACCTTCGTTCACACATAGTTAGAAAAATTGATGGCAGATGGAAGCACTACACACAAACAAACTTCACGTTAGGTTCACTACACATATACACACATTCCGACATGTACCAATTCATTACAAGTTCTGCAGAGAAATATGGACGAGCTGCATGTGTGATTCAGTAGTGGTAGCCTTGTCAAGAATCACTGACTCTATATATCTATGTTTCATTGAATTTATTTCCCAGTCAACTCAAAATCAATGTATCATTTGCACAGTAAAAATGATTCCTAAAAATGTTATCTATCAAATAAAAATGTTTAATCAATTGAAAACTGCTTACTTTACTATTGATGATGGCGACTAGTGCTGCATAAACATGAGTAAATGTAGGAGACATTGCTTGAGCTTGAATGATAGCTCTTGCTAGAACACCTCTGGAAATAAATATATGAACAAGCTGTCAAAGGCTGTGACTATGAATTAGCTGCAAGAGCTAAAAACTACTGTATAAACTGTATAAGAAGCAGCTTTATTTACACATGGTTCATAATCTTTGAAAGTGAAAAAATTCAAGGACTATTCAAGCACTTTCCCAGGCAAAAATTTAAAACTTCAATGACATTTATATTGTGATTGATAAAAATCATATTTTCAAAAAATTAAATTAGATTTTTATTTATATATTCCACATTTACTAATTTTAATTTTGAGTTTGAAATGCCAATTTATTAAATATAAATATAATTTTATTCACATGTAGTCAGTGGCCTAGCCACTGACTACATGTGCTAATTTTAAAACATAAAATAAAAAATTTAATCATAAAACATAAAATGATTTCTGCTGGATGTCCTTTGATAAAACTACAATATATATATTTTTTAAAGCAAGACCTTTAAAACTTAATATTGTCTACAAGCAGAAATTAGAACTATAATGGTTTTAAAAATTATTTTTATATTTAATAAATTGGACATTTGCTGTGTAGTACAGACAGCTACTGACCACCCAATCAAAATTTTGCCTACATTGGTGCCTGTTTTTCTAAATGACTTTTGATCTTTAAAAAAACTTGAAAAATATTGACTTTTTCATTTTCTACCTTCATTGACTAAAATTAATAAGGAAAAAAAAATGTACATTTACATTTGCACCTCTTGCAGTTTCACAGTGATTGGGTTTGTACTAATTCTTAAGAGAAGAAGGGGAAAAAAAAGAAAGTGGAGGTTTCCTTTACCATTTTTGACAATTGCTCTGACGCTCTTCATCTAGAGACATGTTCAGATCAGCCTCCGTTATCCACCTTTATTAAAGGGCAGAATCTTGCCCGCTTCTAGCTGTAACTGTTTTCTCTTGCTATTGGTCGTTCTCGGTAGAGCTCCTAGAAATATAGTGTTCACGACATACTCATTCTGTTCTGAAGGGCCACCAAGAGCATTGACTAAGGCACCTTTTGAAGAAATTAGGCACGAAAACCTATTGTGGACAGACCATTGAACCTATGAAGTAATGGCTAAGATTTGAGCTGCTCCAAGAAGTATAACCTTTTCTTTGGGCGCCTTAGGTACAGCTTGAGCTCCTAGAAATACCACTTTATGTATGGGGACTTAGCTAGATTCATAATGCCTAGAAATGCTACGTTATCTGCAGGTGCCTTGGCGAGAGCTACTAGCTTGTGTATAAGGCAGTGTCAAAGACTAGGAAATGGTGGAAAACAGCTATGAGCTTTAGAGCCCTAAAAACCCAAGATTTTTAGGCACAAAGAAGGGGGGGGGGATTCTGGAAGTTTTTTTCCTACAGTTGGGTAAATAAAAAACCTATAGCACTAAGTCGGGTCAATAGCGCTCTGATATGTTCAGACTGGGAAAGGAAATTATAGTCTTCTATATCAGGGTGTCTACCAAATACCAAAAGCGAAATTCTGTGACTTTTTGGTGACCTTTCTCATTCGCAGGGCTCCCACTCAAAAAATTAGGAAAAGTAGGATGGGGGAGGGTACCCCCCCCCATCCTACCATAAGGGGAGGCATCATATATAATCATGGCATAATAAAAAAATCCTTAGAATTTTTTTTGAAAAATTTTAAAATTAATTTTTTTTCATAGCACACTATTTCAGTATCCTGTAAGATTGACTCAAGCCAAAGCAAAATGACAGAAATGTCTTGATTACAAAAAAAAAATTTAGCCAAAATAGGCTCTTAGCAACCACAGATAACTTCTTTCTGCTTTCGTCACAATATATATATTACATTCTTTTTGGGAGTCTTCCACAGTCCAGTCTGTCAACTCCAGAAGTGCCAACTTTTGGAATCCAGAAATCTGGAGATTCTCCCGAGGGGGTACCCCTGACCCCACCCCGGCACTCATAGACTCGATCAAAAAAAATTTCAACGAATAGCAATAGTGGGCTCAAACCAGAGCAAAAGACATGAACGACGTTGAATGGAGCAAGGTGTGATTGATCGCGCAGTTTGTTCAGTCGGTTGAACGATCGGAGGCGGCTTTCGAAATCTGCAGTTTGCTGTCGGAATCGACGCTCATCACCAGACAGGGATGTGAATCAGAAGAAAACACGTCTTAATAGAATGTGCACGAATGAGCTCATTTCTTTACTGATTGCATTAACGCTCACAGGTGAAACGTATTGGCGCAGGTAAAATAAAAAAATTAGAAGAAACGTTTCTATATACAACAGTCGAAAAGATCGTTCAAGGGTACAAACATAGTCCAGCCGATTTTTAAATTCGGAGGGAAGCACAGCACAGGTATGATCCAGCCCGGGGACTCTAAATGAGATAATTCTCATTTTTGTTTCCCTACACTATAAATTCACTAAATGGGACGCATGAAAAATTTGGCCTGAGCCCGGCAAAGATCTCAGCTTGAAGGGTGGGGGGAAGCCCTACTGTAAGATGTGGGGCCACTAGACCAGTGTTTCTCAACCTCTGGAATCCCGCGGCACGGTTGATTTCTTTTTCTGGATTGGAAGGGCTGGGCATACACAAGATTAATGGGGAATAAATAGGTAAAAATGAAGCAATAAACCACTAACGGCCCAGTTTGGTGGATGCCAGGGACTGGCGGTTGAGAAACACTGCACTAGACCAACCAAGGGCCCTTTTGAAGAATGGATTTCACATATTCCTTTTCTTATTCACATTTTTCCAAGTCCAATATTGGACGCTTGTTATTTGCCTTATCATCATGCTTAGGTGTTTGTCTGGATCAGGCATCTTCAATCCGTTGCTAGCGAGCACCATGGTGCTCCTCGAAGCACCCAGAGTGCTCGATGCTCGTGTCCGATTTGGTGCTCATAAGCACTTGATCAACATTTCATTTAAAGGCCTCTGGTCTAGATCGCAAGCTTGTTACTGTTACTAACGGTTCTCTTTCGTCAGCTGCCTCCCTTATGTAATTCATAGTTCACCGGCAGCTTCCTAAGAAGTTTGGCAGTTTCTTCACCATATAAGAACCACTTTAAACATAGGTTTTGTGTGCACAAAGCCATATTTTGAGCTTGCCACGAAGATCCTAGGATCTCAGACGAACACTTTCGGAAACACTCTGGTACTCCTTTAAATTTGGCCTAAAAGTTATGTCAAAACACAATTAATGGCGAACGAGTCCGATGTTGGTCTTGTCTTAAACTCTCTCATTCTGTCACATGCATATATTGTACGATTTGGTCGTTCGCTATAGCTAGTCGGTAAAGATTGAAGCGATCAAAATAAAAAAATTTATGATAATTAAAAAAAAATTCTTTTGCAGGGAAAACATTGGTGTTCAACACCTTTCACCTGTTCCCCACAAGGATGAGGCTGCAGCCCTACAGCTTGGGACAGCCCACCATCATTGTTTTTTCATGAATGATCTTATCAGCCCCCTTGGAATTTCATGTGAAACACACAGCGTTTAGCACCCACGTTTTTATGTCGCGTGACATGCAGGCTTGGCTAAATTATTTTACGCGAAGCTGAAGTTGGCTACAGTTACACTGTAGAGGTTACACATCAATGGGCGAAGTTGTCGCGACGTCCCAGGCGACAATCCGTAGCAAAAGCGACGTATACATTCTGGAACCTGTTTTGAGGCACAGATCAGAAGGGCGGGATTTTCAGAACATTTCTGATTTACTAACTTCTGAAAAATAATCGTTTAGGTTGTTAAAAACAGCCATAAAATTTCCAGCGGTTCGGGAGGGGGGCAACAAGGGACTCTTTGTCAAAATCCCGGGGGGGAGGGGGGGGCTGTGCGTAAAAGAAGCTTCCAATACGTTGGGAAAAAAGGGGCCAGTTTCAGAAGCTAGCAAAGTGTAACTCAACCCATATTAGCGTGGCCCAGGGCCTCTTGTTTACATGGGGCCCACATGATGAGATGTGGCACCACAGTTAACAGTGTAAATAATTAAATGTAGGGTAATTATAATTAAAGTTCTCGTAATTCGAGGGGCTTTTCTCAAAAACAGGTTATCCGAATACAATCAAATTTTTAGGATATCTGAATGAGTATGGGAATATGAATGAATATGGGAGAGATATTTCTGAAATAAAAAAGAATACAGTTGAATCCCGTTTTAAAAAACACAGTTATAGCAAAAATCTCTCGTTTTAACGACAACTTTTCCAAACCCCCCCCCCCCTAGAAAAGTTTACATTATATGAGATACCTGGAATTCCTTTATAACAAAATTTCATAATAACAAGGTGATTTCTCCGGTCTCTTGGAAGCTGACATACCATACTTGATTACCAAAGCATGTAAATGCTTCTTTATAAATTGGTTAGAGACAGAGATTTATGGCTTTGCTGACCTTCAGGCTTTCAAATTGCTCTTCCTTTTTCACGTTATAATTTCAAGTTCTTGACCACCAATTACTGAAATCTGCTGCATCTCCGAACTTGCTACCCTGGCCCACTTAACTCCCTGTACATACGGCACCAGGGCCACAACTAGGAAGGAGCAGGCGGTGCAAAAATGGTGCTTATCCCGGCTGAACAAGCATGTAGTTGTGGCTGGGCATCTCACTGTATGTGTGTTGTAAGACTTAAGGTATGTACAGTACTGCAGCTAGATACTTTCTTAGCTGCTGCAAGCACTCTTGGCGTCCCCGTGTAGGGAGCGGCTAGGAGTGGTGAAAGGGTGAATCTGGCGCCCCCTCTATTTCAGCGCCTCGGACAACAGACCCGATCTTCCTAGTTGCGGATCTTTGTGGGTATATAAATCAGAAACTACTTAAAAAAAACAACGGTAGGTGTGAAAATTGGGTGAATAAAATCTCAGTGTCTGAAATTGTCTTCGATCTTACCCACATACAGCGTTTTCTTGAGATGGGTTTTTTCATTGCAAAAACACACATAAACGGGCACATCCACACACAATACAAAAATAAATACAAAAAAAAAAACAGAGTAATTAAAGCAAAACACGCACAATGCAGCTTTTAGAGACATACGGTCGAATCCTGTTATAAGGAACGCCAAGAGACTGTAGAAATCACTTCGTTATAACAAAATTTTGTTATAAAGGAATTCCAGGGTTTTGTATTGTTCCTATGTTAATTTATCTGAGAAATTAGAAAAGTTTCGTTAAAAAGGGGTTTTTGCTATAACGGTATTTGATAAAACGGGATATGAATGTATTTCCTTCTTGGTTCATATGTATCATTTTAATGAATTTTTCAAAAATTTCATATGGAATTTGCAAGTATAAAAACTTCTTCCTTGAGATGTCTATTTTTACGTCTGATAATTTCTTATGAATTTATTACAAATGGTTGGGCCCCTGGTAATTTATACTTTTAAGGATGAGGCATTTATTATTTTATGAATGTCACTATAACCGAGTTTTACTGTATGCTCATGTAGGGAAAAGAAAGAAAAAATATTAGTTAGAAAAATTGTTTTTCTTGATCAGTTTTTTTTTAAATTGCTTATCTGTGCAAGAGCGCCAAACAAAGAATTAGTTTGTCAAATCTAACTAAACCATTAATTTCCACGAATTTGTCTCTCCCCTTTTTTTCTGGCAACCTGAGATGCGATCACCCCACTTGTCAAACAACTTAATAGACAATGGGAGACAGCAAACCCGTGTCCACCCGCCTCGCTAATCTGGGAGCTCAAACTTTTTCAATAGATAACCGAAGATTTGCAACCGCTGCCACCCACCACAAAAAATATGAATTTTCAATGGGTGGTGGCAGTTACAAAAATCGCTACCACCCGCTAGTGGGTTGTCTGTGCACTTTAAGAATAAACCTATAGATGGTCGCTTCCCCCAATCGCAACCGCCTCACAGTCAGTTCTGGGCCTTACAGTCCCCTGTTCCTCCTTTAGGAATTATCATGTGATCCTGAGAACACAGCTTTAGGGGGAATACTACAGATGTTGAAAGGTCCTGTGGTCAAGAGGAAAGAAAAGCTTTTTTTGTTCATCCAGTCTAAATAGCTTTTCTGTCCCACCCATATAATGTCTGCCCCAATGTAGGGTGGCTACATACTGTTGCTACTTACCCATCCATCCCTCTGGGACAAAAAAATAATGAATAAAACCTGAGAGAGAAGAAAAGACATATTGAATGCCACAGCTTCTCGAAATCCTAGATTTTAGGGAGGGGGGAGGGGAATCCAAAGATCTCTGGAGAATCAAAAAAATCTGTGACCTTCACTCAAATTTTGTGACTTTTTCGGGACTTATGTGACCTTTTTCTCATTCCGTGACTTTGTGACTTTCCTGTGTCGGTAGACACCCTGTATATTTGTACGATAATATATTGTACTATATCATACGATAATGCATAATTTTATCTTGAAATGACACTTTCAGAAAAATTGTCTATTTTCATGGTGTAGTTTTTCTTTTCTATGAATCACTGTTTCATCATTGTGCATATACAGCAGTATGCTGAATCGGAGAAATTATTCCCTGGAAAAAGTTATGGCCGGTGTGTTTGTTTACTCATGACACGTATATCCCCCTCCAATTAATCCAGTATTTCTTAAACTTTTGGCACCCGTGGCCCCCCTGACTTCATTATAATTTATCTATGACTGCCCAGAATAGCCTGACGCGGGGGGGGGGGGGGGTTCTCAAACTTTTTCCATCCGAGAGGTGGCCCTTTCCTCTATTCATTGCTTATCAGCAAGCTTCGCCGGCTCCCTAAAGTTGTTTAACAAAAAATATTTTCAAAAAACCTTTGTCAGAGATACCACGGGGTCAGCACGGATCATGGCCTCAAAACTAGTGAAAATAGTGACCAAAATGTTTAAAAAAGTTACCAAATAGTGACCAAAATATTTTTAGAAAGAGACCAAATGGACAATGAATTTTGATTATTACCAAATTGAATGAATTGAAATTGAATTTAGTTTTAACTTTGCATTTCAATAGAAATCATTGAAATTGCTTTTTTTTTACATAATAGTGTGAAATAATTAAATCAAACTCAAACACATTCTGCTAACCAGAAAAGTTTTAAATAACTTATCAAATTTATCAACAACTATGTGTGAGAGAATAACTACATTATATCCTTTCTGAGTAACAGTAGCAATGCCTTCCCCCATATTGCTTTCCACAACCCATCTTAAAATTAATTTAAGCAGGAAAAACTTCAAAACAGGAAAAAGTTTTCATATTCAAAGAAGGGGAAAAAATGAAATAACACAAAATTTGATGAGAGAATTGTCCCGTCTACATTCCAGTGGATTCTTCATTCATGTTATGCTATGAATGACAGTATACAAACGTACTCAAACTTTTTAACTAGTACAAATTTGATTTACATACCTAGGTTTGTATAATACGTTCCAACAAATTTTAAGAAATTTACTATAATGATTAAAAACTATAAAATTACATTTTTAACAATATTATTTTAAATTATTAAATTAAAAAATTACATAAATTATAAATTATTTAAATTATGAAATTGAATAAAGTATGAAAATTATTAAATTAACTAAATTATTTTAATTATTATACGTTGAGAGAGGGGCAAATCCACCCTTCCCCAGCGTCAATGGCAGAGCCTACTGATGTATACATATATATGATGTATATCAATTGTCGTCGTGCCACACCCCTAAGACCTTCAAGTATCTCCACCTATGGCTGGACTGGGAAAAGTGGGTGAGTACTATTTTACAGGCGGGGGGGGGGGGGAACCAAAATAATACTATCCTTCGGTGAGGGAGAAAACAAACCAGTTGTTTGGTTTTCGAGAGAAAAATTTGTAAAAATATAAATTTTTCGTTTTTTTACACACAACATACACCCCTACCAAAAAAAACACACATTTCCTCTTTTACCGAAAAACACGGGTGGGAAGTGACAAAGTCCATTTCGGAGCAGCTTTGAGGCAGCAAAATGCAGGATCCGGAGCAGTTTTGGAGCAGCAAAATATAGGATTCGGATCAGTTTTGGAGCAGCAAAACATAGGATTTGGAGCAGATATTTATAAATTGGAGCAGGAAAATTAACAAGCATATTTTCGTTAACCCTCACCCCCTTTCAAAATAAAACAACTGCACTGTCTTTTGTTATCAAACATCTTTTCATCAGCTTGTTTTTTGTTTTTGGTATTTCAGGCTTTTGACACCTTGTTTGAAAGAGAGGCTGTCATAAAATTTTTCACACCAGTCTATTTAAGATGATTTTTGCTTACTGAGGGCATTATTGGCTGTCTGGAACCACAGCACTTCAAATGGGATAAAAATTATTTTTAAGTTTCCAATTTTTTCATACTTGGAAAGAAAGTGTTGCAAAATGGGAGAGAATTTCGGAAGAATCAACACGACGTTTGACGAGTACTCATTATTTGGCGAGATTGGCGATCTAACACTCATTATTTGGCGAGATTGGCGACCTAACACTCGTTGTTTGGCGGTGTTGGCGATCTAACACACGTTGTTTGGCGGTGTTGGCGATCTGACACTCGTTATTCGGCAAAGTTTCTAAATTAGCATTCGTAATTCGGCGGAAACGCACTTTTTACTTCCGGAATGAAAATTTTTTTCACGAAACATCGGGATTTGACGCAATGACGATCGACTACAGTAATTTCTGCTTCTTCCAGTGGCGACTTTTTTTTTAAACGGCAACTGACTCGCATTTGCGCTTTAAAGCTGAAAGACCATTGCAAACCATCTTCAGTTGCACAATCACGGATATTATCGGGGTTTCGCGATGGAAAGGCCGATAGTTTGAATAAGGCGTACAGTGGAATAAAACACGCTCTTAGAAAGAATCGTTTCGCGGTAAGCAGGAACAAAAAACTTTTGGCGTCCTTTCTGAAATTCCGGGCATACCGAAGCAAAATTAGCTATTTGGCGCAGAAAAATACGAACATACACTATTGGAGCAGGATGGCGCAAAATGTTAATTTTGGTGCAGAGTTCCCACCCCTGGAAACAATATAATTTTGCCCCCCCCCCGTAATTTTTAACAGAAAAAGAGACTCAGCGGCCTTCCCCGGTAAATTTCCCATGAACCTTGTAAGCACCAACGTGGCGACTTTTTTTCGCGCCAAGGAATCGCCGTTTTGCGGTAGTCAATTCAAGATGGCTGACAAAGGGCACATAAAAAATTACAAAAAAATATATAATTTATAATATGAATCAACCTAATATGCGGCAATATGCGAAAATCGATAGAAATATATCGGGAAATACTGAAAATTATGATAAAATTAACACAAAAATCGAATCAACGACATACGGGGTTTATAAATGCGGTTGATAGAGTTTATGGATGCTGCTGTCAGGGCTACCTATTTTAGCGCGAAAAAAGTCGCCACGTTAGCGCTGACTCCTCCCGTAATTTTCAACGAACAAAAACAGTGAATTCGCTCCCACCCGGGTCACCCGATTTACCATGGCCGTAATACAATTGTTTTTTCTGGAGGGGAAACGCAATTTTACTGCCCCTTGACTGTGAAATTCGATAATTTTGCAAAGGAATTTTTATTGCCTTTTCTTAAATATGCCATTCCATCAAAAACGCTGTCCAAGGCATTGCCCCCCAGCCCCCAGTTTTGGATCTGATCACGGTATGTAGCAACCCGGGTCGCAAGTACGAACGAAAATTTACTATCGCCCGGGGCCGGTATCCACTCTTTTTAACAGAAAAAGAGTAAACTCGGCACCTTTCCTCGTTCAACACCCGTGGAACCAGACCCCCGCCCTCTCCCATTGCGGTCATAACAGCGACTCAAGACAAAAACGCTTTAATAACTTCCGAGGTCTAAAAATGGGATTTTTTTACACATCAAGAATGGAGCGCAAGATGTCATGTCGATATTAAGTCAACAATCAGTATCGTGAAGATGCTCTAAATTAAGTTACGGCCAGAAGCGGATAAAGGTCAGTTGACGGCCCGGGCATAAAAAAAATTAATATTAGGCCCTTTAAATTAGGAAAAAAATGTAAAGTAGGGGCCAAAGGCAGGCTCGGTGCAATGCCGTCTTAAAGCATGGGCCCACCCGGGCACGGCCCGGGGGCCTCAAAAGAAAAGGGGCCACACAAAAATGAGATCCGGTTGAAATTTTCTAAGATTTTCCAGGTAGGGCCTCCGAAAAACCACTTGGCCCGGGGGCCCATGATACTCTTAAGACGGCCCTGACTCGGTGTGCCCATCGTTAAATCCGTCTCTATTTACGGCTCGCATGCACGTTAACTGAGTTTTTATCAGCCTGATGACCAATTTTCATCTGATTTGGAAACCCTTGTGTTAAACTAAATGTTGAATTGCAGGATTCTGTGATCTTTTCATAAATAGTTCTCCTTTCGACCAAATTTGGGACTACGGTTTCTTGCTGAGAGTTAAATCCAGTTAGAAAAATAGTACGAATGTTATTTGTAGATGGATCGCGATTTTCAATCGGATGATTTTTTTAATTGTAAGTAAATTCAAAATACCTGCGAGCTTCTTTAACCTTGGCCAGCTACAAGAGTATTCTCCAAAGCGTATTAATAAGCTTAATACATATTAATAATACGCGCTTTGGTATTCTCCCATTGCGCGTAAGTTAGCTTCTGCACGGGCTCTCTTAAATCGTCATCTCAAATAACATTTAAAAAAATTAACAAAAGTAACGATAGAACAAACAACAAATGTAACTTGCTCGATGCTCTAAGTAAGGAATTCGGCCCTAAATACAAATACATCGCCACAACAGGCAAAATGCCCAACGAGGTGGCTGGTAAAAAGATGCCCATAAAGATATGGATGTCATATATTTTAAAAATACAGCAACCCAATTACAAATGCAATTAACACAAAGTATAAACAATATATACACATGAGAAAATAATCGATATTAAGATTATTCTAAACCTTTTTAAAACAAATAAAATAAAGGATCAATTTTAAAATAAGATGAAAATGAAAGAACGAGTGAACACGTGGGAAATAAGAAAGAATGGTAGTAGGGGGGGGGGGATTCTTTGTTGTAAGTATACGCCTTTCATGCTAGTTTTTTTTTCCAACCGGCTTTTCCATAAAATGACGATTCTTTAACCAAGGAGCTTTCTTTCCAAGCACCTTGAAATCAAGTTATGTTGACGTCACACGGTATGTAAGATAAGACGCCTTCGATCGCAAGACTGAGGTTTTTTTGCTAAAAAAGTGACCTGGGCCTGAAAATACGTAATAAAAGTGGCCAGCCTCTTCGTTACTGCACAAGCTCACCGCATCTACAACCGATTGGAGAAATCGTTGCTTCGTGAACGTATTCACTTCAGGCGAAGAGAACTTGCCAGAACCGACAAAAACATACTGGATATATTCTATCACCTGAGTAGCAAGCTGAGTCCCGAGGACTGGAATAAAATCGATGGGATCACATACAGGAGTATGGAGAACCACATCAACCGCAACACAGAACGTCAAAAAGTGAAGTTTCATAAGATCAACCAATGCCGGTTTGAGCATCCACCCATGGACATGAAAAAGACTGTGGTGAACTTGACAGATCGAGTGCTTACAGAAAACGAAGTATCAGTGCTCGCCAAGGGAGGAAATTTTGCCATCACCCCACGTGAAATTCCCACTGAAGAAATCATCGCAAATGTTGAAGCAGCCATGAGAAACATGCCAGAAGAGCAAGCAGAAGAAATACGAGTAGAAACATCCAGAATTCTGACAAGAGCCAAGCCACCCCGGAAAAATCTAAAATCAGCCGAACTACGAGCGATTAGGAGCCTCAACTCCGATAAAGATATTCTCATTCTGTCAGCAGACAAGGGAAATGCAACGGTAATAATGAAGACAGAAGAATACGGCCGTAAAATGACAGAACTCTTGGATCCATCAACGTATAGAGTGCTCAAAAAAGACCCAACACAAAAGATCCTGAGGAAGATGAACAGTTTGGTAAAATCCTCGTCTTTACCTGAGAATGAGAAAAAAGGTATCTGCAGAACAGAAGCACTTTCTCTTCGCATTTATGGTTTGCCGAAAATACATAAAGAACTGGTTCCGTTGCGGCCGATTGTGAGTTCCATTGGATCTCCCACCTCCAAGGTGTTAACCACCATCTTGCAGCCACACATAGGAAAAACAAGCACATTTGTGAAAGATTCTGGTCACTTTGTCGAAAAAATAAGAAATATCACCTTGCAACCTGATGATGTACTGGTGAGCTTTGACATAGTATCATTGTTCACCAAGGTGCCACTGAAAGACGTCTTAGCACTACTCGATGAAATATTCCAAAAAGATATAGTAGGCCTTTTCCAGCTTTGCCTTACTACAACCTATTTCACCTGGAACAACGTCATCCATGAACAGACGGATGGAGTAGCTATGGGAAGCCCCTTGAGCCCGGTAGTTGCCAACTTCTTTATGGAAAAATTCGAGGAGCAGGCAGTAACAACAGCGCCTCTCAAACCAACAATTTGGCTCCGCTACGTTGACGATACATTCGTTGTTTGGGGGCATGGTGAAGAAAATCTTCACTGATTCTTGGACCATCTCAACGGAATCCATCCGAACATCAAATTCACTATGGAAATAGAGAAAGAAGGACAGATCCCGTTCTTGGACGTTCTGATCAGCCGTCAAGGTCAACGTTCTGATCAGCCGTCAAGGTCAACGTTTAGGCCACAGCATTTATCGTAAGCCTACTCACACCAACAGATATGTGCATAAGCTCTCCAATCATCATCCTCACCAAAAATGAGGCGTACTGAAAACCTTGATCGAGAGGGCAAGAAGACTATGTGAAGGGAAAGATCTAGGTAAAGAGATTGAGCACTTAAAATCAGTTTTCTGCTCTAATGGGTACACGAAAGACGACATCAAGAAAGCCTTACGCTCCATCAAGGAATCACCAACGGAAAATGAGCAGTCACAATCAATTGGAAAAGCTGTGCTGCCTTTTATCCCTGGAGTGACGGCAAGAATCAGCAAGGTCATGAAAAAACATCGTATAAAGACCATTTTCAAACCAACCAGAAAAATATGTGAAATGCTGCGATCAGCAAAAGACCACCGTGACCCTCTATCAACACCGGGGATCTACCGAATACCGTGCACCTGTGGTCAGGTATATATTGGAACCAAAAAGATCTGTGGCCACGAGAATAAAAGAGCACGAACGATGCTGCAGAATGGGCCAAACAGAAAAGTCGACGGTGGCAGAGCATGCGCTTTACGACAACCACAGTGTACAGTTCAGCAAAACACAGGTAATAGCTAATGTTGACCACTTCTTCCCACGAATCTACAGAGAGGCTATTGAAATATACAAGCACAAAAACAGCTATAATAGAAGAGAAGAAACTTTGAAATTGAGCAGATCCTGGACACCAGCTCTCAGAAGAACAAGAACCTTCCCCTTCAAGGTCCAGCAACAGAATGATGACAACAGTCAATCAGATAACTCCACATCTCTCGGCCAATCAGGTTCTACCAGCATAACAACTGTTTACAATACGCTGCCAGCCATAGAATCAACTGACCAATCGCAAAACAATAGTGTAGTTCAAGCCACTTATGTCCATAAATACAACCTGAGACTCCAGAAAACTTGACTTTGATCCAGTTTATCAATTCTCCTGATGATGCCAACCACTAGTGTTGGGGAAACGTTGAGAAGAAACTCAAACGGACGACGGTCTTCGAACCCGAAAAAACAATTTGTATCAAAAGTGGCCAGTTTCTAAAAAAGTGACCCGCGCCGAGCCATGACCACCTAGATAACCGGCCTCTGCACACGTGATCAGGAATGCTGTGACGTCAGCAAGAGTAGTGCTATCGTTCCTCCATGACCCTACTCAGCGAAGCACGGTTGAACGCGTTTGTTTGTTCTTCATCTCTGCTTCGCACGTGTTTTTATAATTTTATTTTAACTCTCAGTTTTTTCGAATTTGTATTTTTATATATTTCTCATGCCATTCACGATGTCATGCCGAATTATAAATTAAATTGAAGGAATGATCTAAAAGTCGCCGTGCTCAGATGCCGAGAAATAGCATGCCATCGAAAGGTTTTCGGAATTACCAGCAATAGTAAGGTAAGAACGTTCTTGCATTATTTAATAAAATTTTCTTGAATTTTTCTGGTTATAAGAGCATTAGTCCATTAGTTTTATGATAATGTTGAAGGCTATTCCATGTCGAAAGTGCAAAATCGCTGATTTTTTTATGATATAATATATATCAATATGGTATATAATATATTTTTTTCCGTAACAACAAACTTCGATATAAATGAAAGTTTATTTAACTTTTTTTCTGTTGCTGTTTTATTAATCTAACTCCAATAATTAAAAACTGATCATTGTTCAAAATTGAACAGATGAGGTACAGCATTTGTGTTTAGATTACATGTTTCACATATTACTCAATTTTCTGTCAATTTGAAAAAATTTTCTTATTTTAGTTCAATTTCTTACTGGCAATGAACTCAATGAAAATTAGGCATGCATTAATAAAAGAGAACTGTTCACCGTGGGAATTTTTTTTCCTTTCTTAATTTTCAATTTTTTTCAAAGATCTTAGTCATTATGAAAATTTTACATATACTTTCAACATTGTAAATATTATGAAACTGTTTAATTTTTTATGCTTAGATATTTTCAAAAATATTTTTTAGAAAACTTATTGTTTCAAGATGTAGGAAATCTTGTGATAGTAGAGATTAAAAAAATTGTAATCATAATAAAATTATATTTTCAAAATAAACTGATTTAACGCCATAAATATTTATAAGGGCTCTTTTCTCTCATTTTACAGGTATGTAAACCGCATTTCAAGCCAGATTCTCAACAAGCTACTATGAACACTGAGGAAGCGTTCCTGATTTCATATCTGCTCAGCACCAAACACGGTTGTGATTCAACGACATCTATCCTCCATCAACGAATTCAACAAGCTTCCTGATCAGCAAATCTACGGATACAGTAAGGTCTCGAGAAACTGTCTCTATGATGTACCACTGTTGAATCACTGACCATCGGTGATGCCTTTCAAAGATCAAGTGTTATTATCTGACAGTTTGCTCAACTTCTGCCAATCTGCCAGAGATAGTTGTGTAGTCACACTATGAAGACTTCCAAGAGCCTTTAGAAGCAGACTTAAGAATTAGGTTCCCTTGTAACTTTGCACGTATAATTACAACAATTATTACAGGGCAGGAGTATGTTCGTGATTGCTAGGTTGCCAGGGAGTTGCTCTTTCATATCCATAGAGACAGGTCACAAATTTTTTTACTTATGGTCAATTCAGATAGTTCTTCCATGTGTTTTTGTACACTGGGACTCTCGTGTTTCGCTGTTCCACACTTCAAAACAAGCCAGAGAGAAAAAGAATATGAAACCTGTAGGAGTATTTGAAATGTACAACAAGCTTATATACGTAGTATTGAATATAATGAACTTCTTTGATATTTGAGATTATTGGACACTAGTAAATAACAAAGACTGTGGTATGTTTCTTCATATAGTAGATTCCCAATCCAAAGATGAAATCATGTGTTGCTAGTGACAACAATTTAAATGTTTCTGCTAGTAGTGGTAATTTGGAAGGTATGTAGCATATCCTTAATCACCACTAACATCAATTAACTCCATGTCGCGTAAGAATAGCACATGAAATAACATGCAATTTATTGATTGAAAGGGAAATTTTTATATCAGAAAGATGTGAAAAACATTTATGGATAACACCATGAGGTCATGTATATGAGTACGTATGTTTTATTACTGATGCATTCTCAAATACTTTCTATAAAAAAATGACTTGTGATGAATTTGAAACAAAAAGGAAAAAATGCCAAGTGAAAGGTAATAGAAAAATGCAAAACTTTCTAAATATTCGAAGAGGTCACCAACGATGAAGATAAAGAATAAAAAAAAGGCCACAAATTTCTAATGGTTTTTGAAAATTTTCAAATTTTGAGTGAGAAACTCTGTTTCAGAGTAAGAAAAATCGTGACACCCCCCCCCCTTTTACTTGAATCATAGCTTTGCCTTTATCATCGTTGGTTTCTTTTTTAAATTATGCCTATCAGGCAAATAATTATTACTTGTTCATACTTTCCACAAAAGGGGTTTTTTTTTTTTTTTTAAATATGGTACAGGCATAACTCGAAACAGCCTGCTATAACATAAAAATGATAGAAGCATAATCGTTAAATGCGAACATGTCTTCATGTAACATTACTGTGATTTGGAAAGGAGACATCATATGGTTGCCACAATATTCGATTCATTGGGGAAAATATTTCAACTTGACACACGAGTACTTAAGTCGACTATGATTTAAACTGCATTACCATAACTCGTACTCAAAAATCACCCATGCGTTGATCAGTTCACAAAATTTTGCGACATTACTCTCGTGTGAGGAAAATTGTATTTTTCATTGTTTCTGCTATTTGTTGATTAATATACGTCAAATTCTCTCTACTCCTTTCAGTAAGGTAACTTCCCGTTATTTCTCTGTTTGGAACCTGAAAACTCAACCAGTTTAATATGAAAGCCACAGGTGTGAATGATTTTTGAAATTTTTGAGTGTCAAAGACGACACGAGAAAGCTAAATTGATGTGTTTTAAATGAGTGGAGGAAATTCATCTGTTTTTGGTCCATTGCAATATGCTCATTCACAAATAACATCTTCCAACTGTTATGACGTCATCTAACGTAACCCTTGTATTCATTAGCATTCCGCGTATGTCGCTACTGTTTGTGACGTCACCGATCGAGATTGTATATAAACCTGTGCACAGTATTAGCACGACTACTGTTGTCTAACCGTTATCATGTTTAACAAATAAATAGTTGTGTTTACATTAAGCCTCTAAGCCTCCTTTTTAACATTGGCGACGAGGATGTTAACGTACCTGCCGGGATAGCGACTCTTCGCATCGAAAAAAAATGCCTCTGAATATTCGTATGGATTAGCTGGTATGTGTGACCGACTGTGCACGTGTCAAGGTCATGAACTGTGCTTTTTCGGGCACCGGTGTTCCTCCTCTGTTTCTATTCCCGAGAATTGTACATGGGTATGTTATTTTAGTTAAATCTTGTTTTCCCCCGATTGTTTAGGAAAACTTAGGGTTTCCTTGCGTTTTATGTATGCCGTTCTCGTTTGTGCGTTGTTGCTTATTATTTTTTTTCTCTCTCTCTCGTTCGGTTGCGTGTGACTTCATTGATCATGGCTACTATAGGGTCGATTTCGGAGTTCGATACTTCAAATCCGAGTTCATTCGAATTATATGCGGAACAGTTAAAATTTTTTTTAGAAGCAAATGAAATCGACGATGAAAATAAAAAACGTGCAACCCTTCTAGCAGTTTGCGGAATAAAGACTTTGACGATAATTCGTACCCTTGTTTCGCCCAAAAATGTTACGGAATATAAGTTTGGAGACTTACTAAAATTATTACAGCAGCATTTCTGTCCTAAGTCCTCCGAGATATTCCGGCGATTTAAATTTCATAAAAGGTTACAAGGCAAGCATGAAGGTGTGAACTCGTACGTGACCGAACTGAGAAAGCTTGCGGAAGATTGTAATTTCGGCGATTCTTTGGCTGAACGCTTGCGGGATCAACTAGTTTGTGGGATGAGAGATGAGGAGGTTCAGAAGAGGCTATTAGCCGAACCTGGTCTCACGTTGGAAACTGCGATTTCAATGGCTGTGGCATCGGAGATCGCGGCCTCGCAGTCTAAGCATATCCATCTACAAAATACTTCCTCATCGAGTCCTGAAAATTTCGATTCTGTTGATCTCGTACGCAATCGGAGGGTTGGTAAAACCCGATCCTCGTTCGCGTTGTTCTGGAAAATCCAGGGACAACAAGGTAGTTTCTCAAAATTCAAAAAATAGTGGATTTGTTTGCTTTGGATGCGGTGGAAATCATGATCGCTCATTATGCAAGTTTAGAAATTCAGTGTGTCATGGCTGTGGATTAAGGGACCATATAAAAAAGGTGTGCCAAAAACAGCGTGATAAAAAGCAACCTCGCACAAACGAGATTGAGATACAACCGGAATATATTAATTCCTTAAATTTGAATTCCCCTTCTAAACACAACGTGGAGGTTTTTATTGAAGGCAGGAAATTAAAAATGGAAATAGATTCAGGGTCCTACTATTCGATTGTATCTAAATGCACATTCAAAAAATTGTTTCATTTCAGAAAACGGGAAATTAAACGAACTTCAATTAAATTGCGCGATTTTTCTAAAAATGGAATCTTGCTTGTGGGCAGTTGTGAGGTAAACGTAGAGCATAATTCCCGCAACAAAAAATTGGAACTTTTAATTTCAGAAAATGATTGTACTAGTATATTAGGATATTCATGGTTTGACCCCCTGGGAATTGCTATAACCAGGATAAACAAAATTTTAATGAGTGAAATTGATAGACTAGTTTACAATTATAACGACGTTTTTGATGGTAAATTAGGTTCCTACAAGGGTAATGCGGTGTCCTTGCCCATAAATCCAGACTTTGCCCCCATACGTTGTAAGGCTCGTAGCGTACCATTGGCAATGAAACCCAAGATCAAAGCGGCCTTGAACCGACTCCTTTATGAGGGAGTAATCGAGAAAATTTCAAATCCGAAATGGTCAACTCCAGTGGTTCCAATAATCAAGCCCTCTGGTGATGTGCGGTTGTGTGGGGATTATAAAGTCACATTAAATAGAGCAATGAATGCTCACCCCTACCCTATTCCTGCAGTAAATCACCTGTTATCTAATTTGAAAGGGGGTGGTTGTTATGCTAAAATAGATTTAGCCCAAGCGTACTTGCAACTCCCAGTCGATAATATTTCTGCCGAGGCCCAGACTATTATAACACATAAAGGGGCTTTTAAGGTCAATAGACTTCAGTTTGGAATAAATGTGGCTCCGGGAATTTTTCAAAACTTAATGGAAGACTTATTTTTGGGTTTGGATGGAGTTGTTCCGTATTTTGACGATGTTCTTGTCCGCGGAAATTCACGCGAACAATTAGCCACCCGATTAGAACAGGTTCTAGAACGCCTGAGGAATTCTGGCCTAAAGGCTAACAAGGAAAAATGTCTCTTTGGAGTACCCGAAGTGGAGTTTTTGGGGTATCGCATTGATACAAAGGGCATCCACCCATCAAAAAGTAAGGTTGAGGCAATTCATTCTTTTCCTGTGCCCAGGGATAAGGTTCAATTACAAGCATTTTTGGGAATTCTTAATTTCTATAATAGTTTTCTAGAGGGAAAATCTACTAAAGCGGAAGTATTGCACAGGCTCTTAGACAGTGGTGCAACATGGAAATGGACAAAGGTTCATGATAATGCATTTAATATCCTCAAGGAGCTTTTAAGCTCAGAAGCTGTTTTAGTCCCTTTTGATGAAAAATTTCCAATTACTTTATTGTGTGATGCTTCACCTTTTGGTGTGGGAGCCGTTTTAAATCATATCCGTGCTGATGGTATAGAGGGCCCCTATAGCTTTTGCATCGCGTACTCTCACATCTGCTGAGAGAAATTATGCACAAATAGATAAAGAGGCATTGGCAATTATTTTTGGGATAAAAAAATTTCACCATTTCATTTATGGCCATAGCTTCACTGTCGTGACAGATCACCAGCCATTGTTGGGAATATTCCTTAAAAATAAGCCAACAAGGGAAATTTTGTCTCCACGTATGCTTCGATGGTCCCTGATCTTAAATGCATATGATTTTACTTTAGTACACAAGCCGGGTAGAAAAATTCAAAATGCAGATTCATTGAGTAGGCTTCCAGCAAAAATTGAAAATTTTGAGGTACCCCCGCCTTTGGAGGTTTTCTTTACTGAAGAATTACAGGACCCACCTCTGTGTGCCACGGAGATTTCTAGGCTTACACTACGTGATCCTATTCTTTCTAGGGTTCTTAATTGGGTTTTGCGGGGTTGGCCCTCAGAGAAGCCTGACCCAAAATTTCAAACATATTTTTCAAAAAAAAATGAATTATCAACTCATAAAAATTGCCTATTATGGGGAAACAGAGTCGTGATACCGGTGTCCGGGAGACCACGTGTTTTACAAGCCTTACATCTTGCCCATCCAGGCATTGAAAGGATGAAGGCATTAGCGCGTTCATACGTGTGGTGGCCATGCATCGATTCCAACATTGAGTGTCAAGTGAAATCCTGCCGAGCGTGTCAACAGACACGTCATGCACCTCCTAGGGCTCCGGTGAACCCATGGGAAGTTCCCAGTAAGCCTTGGTCACGCCTACATATTGATTTTGCCGGTCCATTCCAAGGTCAAGAATTCCTGGTGGTCGTTGATGCTTTCTCAAAGTGGGTCGAAGTACGTCGCACGAGTTCTACATCTGCGTGTGCAACGGTTGATGTTCTCAGAGACTTGTTTGCCACCCATGGTATACCAGATGTCATGGTTTCCGACAATGGAGGTCAATTCATCTCAATGGAGTACCGTTTGTTCCTGGAACGCAATCTGATTCGCAGAGTCTTAATCGCTCCTAGAAGACCATGTGCTAACGGGCAGGCTGAAAGAACTGTACAAACGGTTAAAGATGCCTTACGTCGAATTGTACATGGCTCCTGGCGGAAAAGATTGGCAAATTTCTTGTTGCAGCAGCATTGTACTCCAACATCCACAACTTGTGCCAGCCCAGCGGAATTGTTGATGGGGAGGAGGTTGCGTACTATTCTAGATAATCTTCATCCGGATCTAACAGCCGAAAGGAGAGAAAAGCAGGAGCTGGATTTCTATCAGAAGAATGACAATCGTAGTACACGATATTTCAGCGAAAATGATCCAGTCTTCATTAGAAACTATGGTCAAGGTTCAACGTGGCTTCCCGCTACCATAGTCCAGCCAACAGGTCCAGTGTCCTACAAAGCTGTTACTGAAAATGGTGATGTTGTACGCCGACATGTCGATCAATTGTTGAAACGACTTCCTGACAATCCCGAGTCAACAGTTAACATTAAAGAACCATTTGAATCTCCAGTATCGCAGTCACCTGAGCCAACGGTTGCAGAATCACAAGTGAAAGTAGTTCCTAAGGACAGTCCGAGACTGATGGCGAAACCGGAAATTGTTCCAGAAGAATCGTCCATACAAAGTCAGCGTCCCAGACGGACAGTCACTCTGCCTCGCCATTTTAAGGACTTTGTTCTATCTTAGGGGAAGGGGTGTTATGACGTGATAAAATATATGCCCAATAAAAATATATGCCCCCTTTTTCCACCTAAAATTTGAGATTATTCCCAATACGAAAACTTTTCGTAGGAAATTGCAGATAAGAACATTTGTTTTTATGAATCTGTGAATGATATCTAGAATTGTGTGTGTGTTCAACAATATACATATTTTTTTTCTACTTTATTATTACATACAAATTTCTAACTTGACATCTGCTTACATCAACATAATTATTTTTCGATAGTCTTTGGGTTTCTAGTTATTGGGGTTCCATAGTATGTTACTTGGTACACGCCACAGATGATCACAAAAAATATATATATTTTTAACTGTACTGTTTACTCATAACCACCAACTTACATTAAAATCAAATTTGCGTATTTTTGAAATCAAAATATATTTGAAATTACTGAAAATCATTGAAAAATCAAATTATTGAAATCATTTATCAAATGTGTATTTTTCAAATGTGTAATTATTATAATTAATTTATTACATGTGTGGACAGATTTGTTTTTCCTACATCAATGAAAGGATGTTATATTCATGTAAAATAAAGTTGTGTCAATATTTTTCTAAACATGTAAATAAACTTTTCCAATTTGACATTATTATGATGTCTTTTACTGCTAGCAAATAATATTTAGAAGTAAAAAAGATAAGAGGCTTTTTTTTCTCATTTATCTGTTTAAAAATCAGATGTTTTCAAGATATTTCTGCAAAGGTTGAATTTTAGGAACGCTCAATTTTTTTTAAAAAAGTCTCATACTTATAGAAATATCTGTACAGAATTATTGGTTTTTTTTTTTTTTTCAAATAGAAAAAAAATTAAGGAATTAAAATGACTCTCTACAATGTGTGTGTGAAGACCTATGAAATCATTGTTTAATTGAAAAAAAAAGTGAATAGTGCAGTGCATAACTGATGGGAAATGGCAAACAAATTTTTTTAAAATGAGTCTAATGTGTTTATTGTTGAAAAATATCGATGTCTTTTAAGAAAATTTTCTGACTGGTTACGTGATTCAAATTCTTCAGGGAGAAAAAAAACTTCTCCGATAACGTCTAACATAACTGATGAAACAACGCAAACATAACACTAAGACAAGAACCACACAAAAACAGGATCCCAAACAGTTCATATATATACACTTTACAAACATGTGCGATCGCGTCATGATTTGCATATCGGATCGTGATCGATCCGGTTACGGTTGAGTGCCTTTAATTTGCATGAAAAAGAAATAAACCTAACAATCATGAATCCACCGGCAGCAAACATGTACGACGCACTAAACAGACGCCTCGCAGCTGAATTTGCTGAACCAGATGAGCGACGCTTACAATGTTTGATGTATGAAGTCGAGCTGGGCGCTCGTCAACCTTCGGCGTTACACCGAGAAATGCGGGATCTATCCAGTGGCCGTCTCAGCGATGAAATACTTCGAAGTCTATGGATACAACGGTTACCATATCAAGTTCAAGCAATCCTCCCCACAAGTTCAGAAACTTTGGAAAAGTCATCGGAGATGAAAAAAAATATCGTTGCCCTATCTGATCAGATCGTTAGGCTTAAGGAGGTGGAGCACTACTTCCAGTGACGTCACAACGCTACGCAAAGGCAGGTTATATAGGAGGTCGTGGCCGAGTCCTGGGCACACCAGGGTGTCACAGTGCACAGTTCGAGAACCCCCTGGCCTAATGTAAAAACCCACTACAAAGAACTGAATGAGCACCCATCAATACACCAATGCGTTGAGATGCCCCTCAAAAAAGGATGGCGATGAGCCACAAGCACACACTTTGAGAATCCGTTGAATATTTTTGAAATAAAATAATATAAATACACTATATACACTCATTGCTTTTTAAAGCAGAATTCCAGCCGTTATTTGTTTCATTTCCCACAACAACACACAGGTGGTCCACGCAGGGTGGTCTTACGAGCATCAAAGGGACTTTTCTTAGGTCCTCTACCTGTTCAGAAATTCCTGCCTAACAGTTCACTCTCAAAAATTTTAACTGGATCTCATCTTCATGAAGTCCCTTTTTCAATTGAGGCACCTAGATCAGGCCTGGAATTGTCCATGTATTACGAGGAAAGTTTAAAAGTAACTGAAAATACACACATATACTATTTCAGAAAAACAAAAAGTGTCCACGAAACGTTGAGTCTACTCTCAAAAGATAATTTAGTGTTTTTCAATTAGCCCTTATCCGAAGGTTTACAGTGCTTTCTAGTATGAACTATGGCGTAATGAGGTTTGCCAGCACTTACCCAAAGGCCCTCTGGTCAAATTACAAGGGACAAAACAAAAGAACTTATTAGTCCAGAGGGTTCTCGAACTGTGCATCACCAACCTTTGTCGGGGGTACCGTTGAGCATCCCGAAGGTTTTTCAAAGAGATTCTTTGTTAAACTGCTCTGGGGAGCTGCGGGCAAGCATTGATTAAAATAACAGGGTAACGCGGATGGAAAAAGTTTGAGAACCCCTGCGCTAGTCTGCACCATTCATCACTCGACATATTTCCATTCTTCTTTGATTTTTTATAAAACACATTGCATGAATTTATTTCACTACAAATAAATATACATATACTATGCACAATGCTTTTCTAAGTTTTTCAACTTTGAGCAGAGAGAACTCCCTTTTAAATAGTATCTCCAAAGGAAGCCGGTAGATAATAAAACAAAAAAATATTTCAATCGATTCATACACCTGCCACTTTCACTTCGATTCGGAAGATGAGCAGTGGCATTACAAACACGCCTCAGAGATACTTAAATAGATTACGGACACATACGATAATTTCTGGCACCCACTAATTTGTTTGAAGCAGTGGTTCCTAAACATTTTTGGATTCGGGCCAACCTCTGTTTGTGCGTCTGCAATCTAGTATTATATGATAACCACTGCGATTGTGTGGGCATCATGGATTCATCCCGGTTTGAACCCTAGTGGCACAAGGGCAGTTGACTGCAGCGAGTCTTTTTTTTCTTTTCTTTTTTTTCAATTTCTAGGTATGAATGCTAACCAATCTTTCGTTTGGAAAGCCTTCCTGCAAAGAGTAGGCAGGCTTTCACCGTGGTATTTGCATAACACGAAACTTCAGGCATCTGCCAGTTTTACTTCTAATATGAAAGACAGATGGCAAAACTTCTTGAACGGAAACCATGCATAACTATGACATCATATATACGTTATGGTCACGAACAATATAAGAAAGAACTTTCCGGCATGCATTAATTTGTTAAAAGTTTCATAAAAGAAATGTCTTGGAATTACATGCATGATTGAGTAGAAGTAGTGTACATGTGATACATGCTTACGATAAGAGTGCAACATGATAAAAGCGATTAAATGGAAGCATGAAGATTTCTGTGTACTTTCATATCTTTGAATAATTTTTGAGAGAAAAAATATTTTTTTTCCTTTCAATTTTATTCTCTCATCATTTTTTATATTGTAATCTAAATATTTTTCCAACTACCTTTAAGGGTGACTTCCCAGTTGTTTTTGGTGTCTGCATTTGTACACAAAACATAAAATGGAATTTACATTTTTTTAAATTAATTAAAAAATTAAAATATATTAATTAATTGAAAGGTAATTAATTTAATTTGAAAAATAACATAAACTGAAAACAAAACAAATTTAATTTTTTTAAATTAGGAAATCTAAACTTCTTTTCACTAACGCATAATTTCAAGTTTGCGTCTTGAGCACGAACAAAAAATGGCGCCTTTCACAATTTCACTCCCCCCACAGACCAAAACCTGGCTACGCCACTACATGTAGTCAATATGAAGGGTGACCTTGTGGCCGATATTTTCATGTAAATTTTGGCAATCCTGAGTTTTTTGTAAAAATATATAATTTTCCGAATTATCAACAAAGTCATTTGAATTTTTATTCTTTACTGAAATTGAGTATTATAACTATTTTTCCAACTCTATAAATTATATTAATGACTTTAAATTTGTATTTTCATTTCACATATTTGTGTCATGTTAATGTCTTTTTCATAGAAGTCATTAAAATCCATACAGCTTTAACGCAATGGTGCTTCATTTTCTGCCTTAGGTGATTTTTTTAACAATAACTGGAACTTTGCTTATTTTTATAGGGGTCTGTCCAGACTATTTACACATTCTTCTCTTTATGAAAATTTCCATTATTTTTTATGAGAAGTCATTAATTTTGTAAAAAATGTAAAATTTTGGGGGAAGAGAAATAATCTAGTTAACTTATCACAAAAGAAATGCCAAATTTATGCTTTCATTAATTTGCATTTTATATAGGGTCTGTTTTTCAGATTCAGATTTTTGTGAAGGATCTGGGAAAAATTGGCCCAAGTTTTGGCGGGACAGACTCCTGCTTTGGCATCATTTTTGGTGACAATTGGCAAAATTTTGCTATATTTTTATCGAGAAAATATGGTCAGCCAACATTTATGCAACAGATATTAATTAATATATTGATTTTATAGTTTATAACATTTTGAAGCAATATCTTAAGTGTGATGTTTTGCATCCAGATTTTTACGCAACATCTTTTTAAGCACAGAAATACCTCAGGTATGTGAGGCGTGTCCTGTTTTGAACATTAACTTCTCACTCATCATTGCTCCTCTACTCATTTTCGCGCAAGTGCAACATGGTTTAAGTGAGGGGATTCAACTGCGGGGGAAAACAAAAACTGATGAAAGAAAAAAAAAAAAAAATTTCAAGCACTAATACATGCATATTATTTTTTTTTCAAGAAAATTAATAATTTTGTGGGAAGTGAAGTAATCTATCACAAAAGAAATGAAATTCCAAATTTATGGTTTCATTAATTTTTACTTTGTGAAGGGTCTGTTTTTCAGCTCCAGAATTTTGTGAAGGATCCAGAAAATGGACCCAAATTTTGGATGAACGAACCCCTGATTGTGTAAAAGTGGGGTTGTACAGTAAATAAAATTGTGCAAAATGAATAAATAATTATGAATTCCAAACCTACCTTCCTCGAATCACATTCTCTTTAAAAAGCTCCCTAACAACCTCTGCTATGTTCGACATATTCACTTTATTTGTCAGTCCAGTCAAACTTTTTTTCAGGGCTTCCCATGCGATTTTTTGATACTCTAGGCTATAGGAAACGATATATGAATGTACATGCATGTGTATGTAAAAATATTTGTAAATAATGTATACAATACATGGTGCTTAATGTGATCACATTAAGACTAAGGGTTTTGACAATAACTGATTGGAAAGTACAGTAAAAGTCCACTCTTACAAGTACAGCTTGTAACAAGTATCCTGTTACAACAAGTGATTGTCAAACAGTTAGTGTTAAAGATACAATAACTATTGGGATATACAGGGATGGAATAGCTGTTAACTTTTTTCGGAGCAGTAAATTTAATGTTTCTGAGCAGTACGCAGAACCATTATTACCTTTGTGAAAAATGAAAATTTGTTGAACCGAGATAATCAGATTATTAAATTTTGAACATTTTAATCAGTTATAGGGTTCTGGCATCCAAAATCTGTTTTACATGTTTGATAAAACTTACATCTACTTGTAGGGACATAAAAATGAATCATAATCCAAGCTGGGCTTAAAAAGAAAAAAATTACAAATCAAACAAATAAGCATACATAAAAAAAAGAAAAAAGAAAAAACTCATGACATACTGAAACAATTTAATTTTTTGCTTCTCAAAAGAACTTGCCCACTTTCGATGTCTGCAAAATTTCTTCTCTTTATCCCCACTTCTGTCATTTTCTCTGCAGTGTTCAGCATAGTTTTTGATGATGACAACTGAATTTCCAACTGCCTTTCTTCTGCTTTTAGTCTTTGATTCTCATCTGGTCGTGGAACTTTCTTATCAAAAGTCATTGTCGTACTCTCTGTGTGGCCCCCACAAGGGTGGGGCTTGCAGGACTCCATCCCGGGACAAATATTATTTTTGATTTCTTTACACTATAAATTCATAACAGAGGGGCCCCCATGAAAGATATTATCTCTGCCAAGGGGCCCTGGCTCCGGGAGAAGGGGGTCAGGACTTTATCTTAAGAAAAACACATAAATAAATCTGCATTCAATGCTATTTAAATTATATTTCTTCCCATTATATTTTAAATGTCTTTTTTTTACAAGTAAAGAAAAACATTTTCATAAATGTTTTCCAACTCTCACAATTACTAATCCTTTTCAATAACACCTTTTTATTTCAGTGTACACTTTCAATACTCTTTGCTTTTCCACATGCAAGTTTGTTTCTCAGTTTTAACCATACTTAGTCTAAAAGTAGAAAAATATGTGCAACTGATGCAGATGTAATTTAATGCAGATCTTCCAAAAATTTGCAAAAGTCTGAATTTAAAATCTTTTTTTCCTGCCTTGCAACACATGATTTTCACCACTTTTTGCTTCAACTGACTATCACGTTTTGTGTAAACATTATTTCTGGATAGAAATCTGCGTCTTCCATTTGAAACATCTGTAGTAAAAAGTACTGTGTAGTGATTAACGATGATAAAATCTATTCAATTTATTTATTAAACAAAAACAAATCACAAAAATCACTACATACGCATGGAACGGACATACACATACGCGGCAACACGTGACACCTCAACCAAAACACTGAGTGTCATCTCCAGACGGCTTTGACTTCTCTTCCAACCACAAGGAAAAATATCTATAATATCCTGACGGCTTTGACCGATTCCCCACAGCTAGTCCCCCACCAGCGAGAGAACTACCTGCAGGGCAACCTGAATCTGACCTGTCTACCTGAGCGGGTGGTCATGAAAGGTTGGTCCTCGTCACTGGAAGTCTGTTGATCTTTTGAAGTTATTGTTGCTTGCTGTGAAGTTACTGTTGCTTGCTGTGAAGTTATTGTTGCTTGCTTTGTAGTTGTTGTTTCTTGTTGATCGTTGGAAGGCTTGTGGGCATTGAAGGGCAGGTCATCACCGCAGATGTAAGCCGGTTTGACTCAGTCTATGCTTACAGATACTGGTCGACCTTTTATTAGTATTTGGAACACCTTTTCTGATCTTGACAGTACCTGGTAAGATCCCTCGTACGGAGGTTCTAGGCCTTTCTTCACTCTGTCCATGCGGAGGAAAACATATAAGTAGGACAGCAGGTCCTTGCTGAAAAAAACAATGTTTTCCGTGGCGAACAGTCTGTCTTGGGCTTAAGTTTTCCATGATGGTCTTTAACCGATCAACGAAGCTTGATGGATCTGGGTGATGACGACTAGGTACGAAAAAATCTCCTGGAAGTCGCATAGGTGCACCATACACCGTTTCCGCAGTTGTAGCTTGCAAGTCCTCCTTCCAGGCGGCTCGAAAACCCAACAGAATCGTAGGAAGCACTGTTACCCAGCGGTTAGTTGCATGAGCCTTGATAGCAGACTTAAGGTCTCGATGGAAGCGTTCTACTTGACCATTTGTTTGTAGATGGCATGATGTGGTCCTCTGGTGATTGGCTTCCAAGAACTTGGTTAGAGCCTTGAACAAAAAGGACTCAAACTGGACACCTTGATCTGAGGTGATTCTGTTAGGTGAACCGAACCGAGCAACCCATCCAGAATAGAAAACCTTGGCCACGGCGTCAGCAGAGCTATCTGGCATAGGGAAGGCTTCAGGCCATTTAGAGAAGCGATCCACACAGGTGAGGCAATATGTGTAGCCTTCTGATGGAGGCAAAGGGCCTACAATATCAATGTGGACATGTTCAAACCTGGCATCAGGTGGTGAAAATTCCCCATGTGGGCTCTTCGTATGCCAACTCACTTTAGACTTCTGACAGTTAATGCATGTACGTGCCCAAGTGGACAAGTCAACCAAAACACACAGTGTCATCTCCAGACGGCTTTGACTTCTCTTCCATCCACAAGGAAAAATATCTATAATATCCTGACGGCTTTGACCGATTCCCCACAACTGCAATAACACATTCTGTATTCAGTTTTTCGATCCATTGTTCAGCGGAAGCTTCTTGTTCCTTAGTTAATATTTTTTCCTTTCAAAGCAGGATCAGTCATATTTGCAAGGAAATGAAATGAAGTTAGTGCTTTTTCAAACCCATGTGCAACACATTCCTTATATGAAAATAATTCTTTTTACTTTCCAATTCATCTAGCTGCTATGTGGTAGTCATCGTTTCGCATCGCAAAAATCACGGGTCTGTATGCAGAATTGGCTTTTGGAGGGGCATAAGGATCGAATTCTTCACAGAAAGTTTGGGTCACTAACACTCCAAAACAATTACAAATTAACAGATAGTATAAAAGAAATATTATTTTATTCCAATATTTCAATTCTCTACAAAAACATTCTCTACGAACTTTTGATCTTGGGGGGGGGGAAGGCAGGGAAGAGGCCCCTTATAAACCTCCTTGCCCCTAAATTTTGTTTTCGGTGATTTGGAACCCGTGATTGTGCAATGGTAATCGGCTTGGTAAAATTTTGAGTTGGCTATTTCTTAGAAAAAAACTGATTGCCACGGCGATTACACAGACCTACAACACAAATATGTATACATTAAACTTCAAATACATGCATTACTAATTTGGAGGATAGATGCAGAGCTGCAATTGGAGGGAGCAAATGGGTCTAGTGCCCCCCGCCCTTGCACTCTGAATTACAGAGGGTGCCCCAAATTCACCCTTTATCACTGCTAACTGCTTCTTATTAACTGAAAACTTATAGAAAATTTTTAGCCCATCTGAAGTGCTGCTGTTCCAGACAGCAAATAGTGCCTTCAGTAAGAAAAAATCATCTTAAATAGACAGGTGTGAAAATTTTTATAACAATCGTTCTTTCAAATAAGGTGTCAAAAGCGTGAAACAAAAAAAAAAAAACCCAAAAAAACAAGCTGATGAAAAGATGTTTGATAACAAACGACAGTAAGTTATTTTTATTTTGAAAAGGGGTGAGGGTTAATGAAAATATTTGTAAGTTAATTTCGCTGCTCCAATTTATAAATATATACTCTGAATCCTATATTTTGCCGCTCCAAAACTGCTCAAAATCCTGAATTTCATGTGACAAAACTTCTCAGAATCCTGAATTTTGCTGCTCTGAAATGGACTTTAACTTCCCACCCCTGTAGTAGACAATGAAAGTAAATGAACCTTTGGATAGAACATGTTTTTAGAAATGCATTACAATATGACCCACTGCTCAGTCTCATCGAACAAATATAAGCAAGTGATCAAAGAGCTGGGGCATGCTGGAAGAAAACTCAGAGAAACCAGTGTATTGTGGGAAGCATAATTTTTTTCAAGATAAAATTTTTTAAGAGGGACCCACTTTCACTTAAAAAAAAGGATCCAGGTTTTTCGAATAACCTGGGTCCCGGGATCCAGGTTAATTAGAGTACAATTATGTCATAAAATGTTTTCATTTTGTTCTCGTTATCGCAGTAAACAGCAAAAACACTTTTAGCCCCTCTTCAGCTATTTCTGCACAGAATTCTGCTGTTTTCTTGTGTAAGCTACATTCGACAGCATCAACTAAGTGGGTGCTCTTGCCGGTGTGGATACTCACTACGATGATGGAGTGAGCATTTGCATTTCACCAACCTTCTAACATTAGAATGATAGTCAAATTTTTCAATTCCTCTGTCATTAGCATATCAACAGTTTTATGTGTCTCATCTAATAATGATCCAGCTAATTTCTTCCAGATGTGCCAACTTTTGGAATCCAGAAATCCAGAGATTTATCCTAAGGGGGGTACCCCCACCGGCACTCAGACTCAATTGTAAAAATTCACCAAAAAAATTTCGATTTTTTTTTTTTTAATATTAAGAAAAAGTTCCATTCCCCACCCAAGGTGGATTCTGCATTGCCCCTGAGCAGAATATAATTCCATATCAGTCTTTCCATGCAGAATAGAGAAATCACATCTACATACTAGTTCATAAAACATAAGTGTTTCTTTTCGTGGAGGAAACAATTTAAAAACTTCTAAATGCAGAGCTGCTGACGAAAAAACTTGTGTTTACTGCACGGCTGTTAATGGAATACAACAACGATTGTACAGTTTGGTAACCAAGGTCATGCCCCTGATAAATGATTGCTGATAAATGCTACATAAACAAAGTCACGTCTTTGCCAGTTGCTTAAATGCGGTCACCAAGACTGTTTTATTATGGCTGTTTGATGGGAACGCCACGGCTGGCCTCTATGGGTGTTTTCCCTAACGACAACGACAGTCATTGATGTCACAACAACGTGAAAGCTCGTGTAAAATCTAATTTTCTGCCAAAATGCGGAGAAATTTTAACAAATCCAGAGAGCAGGAGGAAGGATGAAAAATCCAGAGTCTCCCACCTAAATATAGAGTTGGCAGGTCTGTTTCTTCCTATTAGGAAAGATATAACCTGGATGCAAAGCATCAACCCTTTCTCTAAATGCATCACTATCGGCTATCTTTAAAGGTATATTATTAGCATTAAAGAATTCAGATACTTTTCTATGAAGAACTAACTCCTGGCAGCCACTTGTTTTAACAATAAATTGTCCTATTGGCCTTTGGGTTTTAATGTTCCAGCATCCACAATAGTATTTGAACTTCTGCATATAGAAACATAATCTTCAAGAGGTTGCTTTCTTTTCAATGAAGTAGATGTCTCTTCACTGCATGAATATTCATTATCAGTGTTTGATGAACACAAAAACAAGGATTGAGCTTCCGATTTCTTGCATTTATTCACATGAGCACGGATTCTTTCCACTAACTATGGTATTGCAAAACTTACAAGTCACTTGCCATTTGTTATCTGTTTTATTCACCATAGTCCATTCAATGGACTGTTTTCTTCCAGAACCTTCAGTCCTTGGCATGGCTGACTAAATTTTACCACCGAAATTTACACTTCTCTCAAAGTGGAATTTTAGAAGTTGGATAGTTTATATACACAACTTGTGTAGCTAAGCAGCAGAAAGAAATGGTGAAATGATGTATCCAGGAGGAAAAACATCCAATCCAGTCTCGGACTGGACTTGAGGGGACTGGACTAGAGGTATTGGTAAAACTGGTCAAAGTAGTTTGAATAGGGAAAGGGAGATAATGCTGAAGAAAAGTCTAAAAAATTTTCATCGGTGCAATTTGTGTATATATATTAGGGTGGCCCATATTATAATGGTGAAAAATTTAGTAGCTGCTGACGAAAAAACTTGTGTTTACTGCACGGCTGTTAATGGAATACAACAACGATTGTACAGTTTGGTAACCAAGGTCATGCCCCTGATAAATGATTGCTGATAAATGCTACATAGACTAAGTCATGTCTTTGTCAGTTGCTTAAATGCGGTCACCAAGACTGTTTTATTATGGCTGTTTGATGGGAACGCCACAGCTGGCCTCTATGGGTGTTTTCCCCCACGGTGCTTCCGTGGAGGAAGAAAAGAATTATTGGTCTTTATTCCCGCGCTCGACAAGGTTGTACCACCTCTGTGTGAATAAATTTCTCTTTATCTATTTTGTTGTTTTGTGAAGCAACAGTTTGGTGACCCGGCATTCAACGATGTCCAATCCATCAGAGCAACCACCTGCAATGTTCCAGGTCGCTGTCAAAGCCCCACCCTTTTGGGCCAAACAACCCCATCTATGGTTCAAGCAATTCAGCTGTTGCAGCCATGGATACGAGTGTTTTGGCACATGTGAGTGACCTCATCATTGTTGGCAAAGTGTGGTTATGCGCGAGTACAGACGGAAAGAATACGAGAATAATGATCGGCAAAATAACGGATTTATTTAATGACAGCATATTGATTTCCACTAGAAATCATTGAAAACTAAAGTCCATATTACGTCTAACATAACTGATGAAACAACGCAAACATAACACTAAGACAAGAACCACACAAAAACAGGATCCCAAACAGTTCATATATATACACTTTACAAACATGTGCGATCGCGTCATGATTTGCATATCGGATCGTGATCGATCCGGTTACGGTTGAGTGCCTTTAATTTGCATGAAAAAGAAATAAACCTAACAATCATGAATCCACCGGCAGCAAACATGTACGACGCACTAAACAGACGCCTCGCAGCTGAATTTGCTGAACCAGATGAGCGACGCTTACAATGTTTGATGTATGAAGTCGAGCTGGGCGCTCGTCAACCTTCGGCGTTACACCGAGAAATGCGGGATCTATCCAGTGGCCGTCTCAGCGATGAAATACTTCGAAGTCTATGGATACAACGGTTACCATATCAAGTTCAAGCAATCCTCCCCACAAGTTCAGAAACTTTGGAAAAGTTATCGGAGATGGCAGACAAGATCGTCAGCGGGAAGGCAGAAGTACAGAATATTTCACCAAATCTCGACCAATCACAACAACTTGAAGTGCAGCAGCTGACAGAAAAAATTGAGACATTGACATTGCAAGTTGACGCGCTACGTCGATCTTGAGAACGTGGAAACCGTCAACGTCCTCCCAATCAAAACCGCCACGAAGGTGCAAACTAAATGAGGTATCGAAACGATCTCTGCTGGTATCACCATGAATTCTCGGATCCAACGCCCATAAGTGTGTGCAACCATGTAGTTTCTATTCGGGAAATGCCCAAACCGACAACTGATGGTGATGAGAGAGTCGGTTTCATTCAGCAGTCGAATTTTCATTGCAGACCCACTAAGCAAGCTTTTGTTTCTCATCGACACTGGTGTGGATATTTCCGTAATACCCCCTTCGGCAGCTGATAGAAATAAACCACAGTCACTACTCACGCTTACCGCGGCAAGCAGTTCTACAATGAAAACATACAGAAAGAAAATGATAAAACTAAGTCTTGGATTAGCAAAAACTTTTTCATGGGTGTTTACCATTGCTGATGTATCCCGACCAATAATCGGCGCCGATTTTCTCAAAAGATTCCGACTCACAGTGGATTTGGGAAACCAAGTTTTGGTCAACAACAGGGGGTGAACGGTCTACAACCGGAACAACTGTTTCCCCTGCAGTAACTATAACATGTGGACATGAAATTTTACAAAATCTATTAAAAGAATATAAAGAACTCATGGAAGAAACTGCAAGTCCAGTGCAAGCAACACATGAAATGGTGCATCACATCGAAACTACAGGAGTACCGGTTTATGCAAGAGCCCGTCGCTTCGGCCCGGAGATGCTGCGAGCTGCCAAAGCTGAGTTCCATAAAATGATTACCATGGGTATATGTCGCCCTTCAAATAGTCAGTGGTCCAGTCCCCTCCACATGGTGAAAAAATCTGACGGTTCGTGGAGATGCTGTGGCATCTATAGATCATAGATTATAGAACTCTCAACGCGAAGACGGTTCCTGACAGATATAGCATTCGGAATATTATGGATTTCACTATGGATCTGCACAGTAAGTGCATCTTCTCTACCATAGACTTGAAAGGCGCTTATCATCAAATACAATTGTCTGCTTCCAATGTACCAAAAACTGCTATTGTCATCCCTTTCGGACTCTTTGAATTTAACGTGCTCAGTTTCGGGTTTCAAAACGCAGCGCAAACGTTTCAGGGCTATATAGACAAAATATTGGGAGGACTTCCATTCTGTTTCCCTTATCTAGACGACGTGTTAATTGCATCTTCAAACCTTGAAGAGCACATCTGTCATGTGCGTGAGGTCTTGAAACGTCTGTGTAAACACGGATTAAAAATAAATATCGACAAATGCGTGTTCGCATGCAGTTCAATCAAGTTTCTAGGACATTTAGTCAACTCGCAGGGCATTAAACTGCTACCAGCCAAGGTCGATGCCATTGACTATTACCCAAGACCCAAAAACAAGGCAGAACTTCACAGATTTGTCGATATGGTTAATTTTTACCGTCGCTTTTTACCGAAAGCGGCTGCGATACAATTGCCACTGCATCTAGTACTTCGAAATTGTGCACATCACAACAAAACACTTATTACCTGGACACCAGAGCTCATTAAAGCTTTCAAAACTCGCTGTTAGAGAAGCAGCTCTTTTGACGCATCCAAGGCACTATTCCCCAATCGTACTCGTGACAGATGCCAGCAACATAGCTATCGGCTCAGTGGTACAACAACGAGTCAATGATAGCTGGCAGCCGCTTGGGTTTTTTCTCGCAAACTGAGTGATACCAAAAAGTGATACAGAGCTTATGACCGCAAACTCTTGACAATTTTTGCATCGATCATTCACTTCCGATATTTACTGGAAAGTAAACCTTTAACGGTTTTCACAGATCATAGGCCATTGGTGTTCGTTTTCAGTCAGAAAGCCGACAAGCTTTCTCCTCAACAAATTAATCAATTAAATCTAATTTCTCAGTTTATAACTGATATTCGTCATATCGAGGGAAAAAGCAATGTGGTAGTGGATACTCTCTCGCGAGCAGGAGTTGACCTACTTTTTCCTTCTTCCATGAATTACGACCTCATCGCCGAAGCACAGAAGAATGATTTTGAACTGAAGCAGTTGCTTGATGGAACCATCTTCACTCGCTCTTCAACAGCTCTCTTCCCCATCTGGAAAAACACAACTTTTTTCGATACCTCGACATCTAAACCACTGCCTTATATCCCTAAACAATACCGTTGGGAAGTGCTCAAAATTATTCATCAACCTGTGCATCCGGATGTTAAATCCACTGTTAAAATGATCATCGACAGATATGTATGGCCGAACATGAAAAAAAGACATCCGAAATTGGGCTCAAGCGTGCATCGCCTGTCAGAGGTCAAAAATTCATCGTCATACCAGCCCTCATATTGGACAGTTCGTATCTCCATCTCGACGATTTAGTCACGTGCACATCGACATGGGCCCGCTTCCATTTTCAGAAGGTTATCGCTACTGCCTCACTTGTGTAGATCGCTTTTCAAGATGGCCCAAAGCGATTCCTATAGCAGATATTACTGCTGAGACTGTTGTTAAGGCTTTCATGCATACTTGGGTTGCACGGTTTGGAGTACCAGAAGTTAACGTTACTGATCAAGGTCGACAATTTCAGAGTGATCTATTCCGATATCTCGCAAACTACTGGGGATCAAACAAAATCGCACCACTCCATACCATCCGGAAGCGAATGGTGCCGTTGAAAGGTGGCATCGCATCCTTAAAGCAGCGATCAAGTACCATTATCAACAGATTGGGTGGCAGTATTGCCAATCGTCCTTCTAGGACTAAGAGCGGCATACAAGCCAGAACTGGAATGCTCCACATCTGAACTGATATATGGTGAACCTATCAAGTGAACCTTCTCACAACTCCCTGGCGAGTTCTTCTCAACTTCCACCACAGATGTCAATGAGAAACAGTTGCTCACTGAATTACGACAACACTTTTCGAAAATTCAACCTGTCCCAGCGTCTCACCATAATAAATCCAAAACATTCATCCATAAAGAACTTTATCATTCCACTCATGTTTTCCTTCACAATGACGCTGTCAAGAAGCCATTGCAGTGCCCACATGATGGCCCCTATGAAGTGGTCGCAAGGAGCAATAACACTATCACCATATAATGCAAAGGAAGAAACGTATGTGTGAACATTGCACGAGTGAAACCAGCACACATTGCCACTAAGAGTGACAGTACAAACAGTGAACCCATTGTGACACGTTACGGCAGAGCAAGTTGTCCCCCAAATCGTCTCATTTCATAAGTGCATTCATAATTCCGTCCTTATATGTGTGTATATATTTTTTCCCCCCTTTCTTTTGTTATCAATAATTAGTTCGTGCGATCTGCACAGGAGGGGGGGGGGGTACTGTGGCACTGCGATCGTCATGAGAAAGCGCGTGCTTCTGTGGAGGAAGAAAATAATTATTGGTCTTTCTTCACGTGCTCGACAAGGTTGTACCACATCTGTGTGAATAAATTTCTCTTCATCTATTTTGTTGTTTTGTGAAGCAACATATTTTAAGCACACATAAAACAAACTAAAAGTTTTTTCAATATCGATTTAATGTTCTGTGCTAATTATTAACACACTTATATACATAATAATTGCCATAAACTACCCACTCTATTATATTTATTTACAGCATATATAACATTCTTTCTTATGCTTCAATACCAAAAACCTGAAAAAACCCCAAAAGAAATCTGAAAAACACGGAAAAACCCAGTGGTTGGGTTTTCTGAAAAAACCAGGGTTGTGCCAACCCTGGTGGTAGTAGTAGTCAATGTTGTTGCTTGTTTGAGAAAAAAAAGTGTGAGAGAGATAATACACCACTACATATAAAATGTGATATACTAGCTTCATTGATGAACTAAAAGATAGAGCATCAGAATGTACCCCAAGTTTAGAAAATGCGGTAAGAATGAAAAGTTTTGGCTAATAAAGAATTGATATGATATTTTCATTTTGAAAAAATTATATTTAAACCATTTTCATGTGAATAAAAAAAACCACATAGTTGTAACCAATGCGATTTAAACCAAACAACCCTGCTTATATTAATCAAAATATGAATTAAAATGCTCAGAGACAAATAATACTGATTTAAATAAGGAAACTTGGGAAATAAAACTGGATCCATAAGAAAGAATCACCTAGGTTCTGAGTTCGGATTAGAGAGGTTCAACTGCACCTAGGTAATTAATGTATTGAAATAAAAGTTTCCAAATAATTATATTTTAAATAAAATAAGCTCTCAATTAGTAACATAGTAATTGTTCAAACATTCTAAAATCTCGTTTTTTTAAATTATGACATTGCAATATGTTACACATATTTTGTTTAAAACATCATGTTCGACATCAAAAGAGTTTTATCTCGATTAATCAATTTAAGACAGAATCTATATAAACTGAAGAGCCAAAAAACCTGGTACAGGCATGCGTATGCCAATAAAGAGATATGGAACCAGAGTACGGCGCTGCGGTCGGCAACGCCTATATAACACAACAAGTGTCTGGCATAGTTGTTAGATCGGTTACTGCTGCTACAATGGCAGGTTATCGAGATTTAAGTGAGTTTGAACATGGTGTTATAATCGCCGCACGAGAGATGGGACATAGCATCTCCAAGGTAGCGATGAAATCTGGATTTTCACGTACGACCATTTCACGAGTTTACCCAAATTGCTGCAGATTTCAATGCTGGGCCATCAACAAGTGTCAGCGTGCGAACCATTCAATGAAACATCATCGATATAGGCTTTCGGAGCCGAAGGCCCACTCGTGTACCCTTCATGACTGCACGACACAAAGCTTTATGCCTTGCCTGGGCCTGACAACACTGACATTGGACTATTGAGGAGTGGAAACACATTGCCTTGTCTGACGAGTCTCGACTCCAATTGCTTCGAGCTGATGGACGGGTAGTGTACGGGTATGGAGACAACCTCATGAATCCATAGACCCTACATGTCAACAGGGGACTGTTCAAGCTGGTGGAGGCTCTGTGATGGTATGGGGCGTGATATGGGACCCCCTGATACGTCTACATACGACTCTGACAGGTGACAGGTACGTAAGCATCCTGTCTGATCACCTGCACCCAATCATGTCCATTGTGCATTCCGACGGACTTGGACAATGTGACACCCCACACGTCCAGAATTGCTACAAAGTGGCTCCAGGAACACTCTTCTGAATTTCGACACTTCCGCTGGCCACCTAAATCCCCAGACATGAACATTATTGAACATATCTGGGATGCCTTGCAACGTGCTGTTCATAAGAGATCTCCACCCCCTCTTACTCCTACGGATTTATGGACAGCCCTGCAGGATTCATGGTGTCAATTACCTCCAGCACTACTTCAGACATTAGTCCAGTCCATGCCACGTCGTGTTGCGGCACTTCTGCGGGTTCGCGGGGGCCCTACACGATATTAGGCAGGTTCACCAGTTTTTTTGGCTCTTCAGTGTATATAAAACAGATTTGCTGTCTGTTTGTGTGTTTATGTATGTTCTCTATACAAATCTACAATTTTAGATCGATTGTTGCCAAATTTCGCATATATACCAAATGAGACGAAACTTGAACGATAGGCTACTTTAAAATTTCGTCAGAGTATGGCAAGTGCCCAAATGGGCAAAAAAGGTTTTTGGGCTTCAAGAATCACTTTCCGAACGTTTACTTCAGTCACCGTGGTTCCCTAGCAATGCGTTTCAGATGTGTTTTATGCCTTCACAATGGTTTGTCACTTCTTTAACGCTGCCAGTATATATATATATGTATAATAGTTTTTGCCTTTATAATGGTTTGCCACATTTTCAATACTCCCAGTAATGAGGCTTTTTGAATAGATGCCATCATCAGTATCACTTTGAGGGTCAGGAAGAGGGTAATCCTCATAGAAATCAGTGTTAAAATTGCCGATTTTACTGTAGAAATGTGGAAATTTGGTGGGGGTTTTCCGCCCCATCAATAATTTTAAAAGTTGTATTTAATCCTCGATTTTTGAAATATTGAGTTTGCTTAGAGATATACGAAGCTCAGAAAATTAAATATAAAATAATTAGCCGTATCTACCTTTGGGTTGGATATCCATGCAATAATATTGATTTCTACTTTTTATTTATAATTTTATATCTCCTCAAGCATGAAGATTAATGTCCCCGTATTGCCTTCTAATATTCAACTGCACACATAAATTCATATAATTTAGGTTGTTTTAAAATTAGTTATGGGCCGGTAAAGTACATTGAAGAAATTCCACAGCTTTAACTAGCATTTTTGGAAGCTAAAACCAGGCAGATGGATACCTCGAAGTTTGGGGGGGGGGGGGGAGTAATCGAAATACTTAGCGGCCCCTTAAAAAAAGGAAAAAAGTATTCATTTCTATGTTTCTTTAAACCTAGATTTCTTTATTTCATGATTCACACAGGAAGTCGCCGAATCGGTTAACTTAGAAATGGTTTGCATGTCCCTCAAAGAAAGAGGCAGATATCACTTGATCCAAAAAGCCTCATTGAAGAAAACCTGGGCAGCGCAGGGTATTATAGCTAGTATTAAATAAAATTAATGATGTAAGCCCCGGTTACATGTGCAATAAAATATCCGGTTTTTGACATGACAAGCATCAAAAATAGGTTTGAACCGTCAAAAACCTAAATGAATGCCTTTTGATAATGTTTTGAACACAATAGGTATATAACATGATGAAAAACTTACTTTTTTGCATATTACAATGTTTTATTTTTAAACATTAATTTATTACAACAAAATATTAATTATAATTTGCAATTTTGAATTCTTCAACATAAGAGCCTAGAACATATAAAATATAATTTTATGGTTTATTTATTCAAGCTACTCATTACCTGTGTTCAGTTTGCTAAGTGGAATGGAGCTGCTTATTCAAAATATGTATGATAGGGCATAAGGGTTAGGCTTTTGACCCCAGAAACTAACTCGGTATTAAAACTATCAATCTTACTGCCAATGATGTGAAATATTTTTTATTAACTTGATAGAAATGTTAAATAACAAAACACTTACTTTTATTTAGATTAAATAGTTTTATATTCAGAATGATAATTACTGAGGAAAAATATCTATTTTGATATTTTAATTTTTCTGATCCGCCCAAAATTTTATTCCATATAAAAATTCTCATACAGCATCTGTTAAAGCACTAATTAAACTCATTTATTTTCACCTAAAAATTTCTTAGATCAGGGTGTATAAATTCACAGAGCTTTAAAGAGTATTTTCAACAAAAGCAGAGCTGACAAGACTTGATACCCAAAGCATTTGTTTTGCACGTTTGAATACAACTTCAATTGGAAAACCATTGCATTATAAATACATGATGTAATAAACTTTTTTAAACACTTATCTGTTGTAAAAAGAGGACAGTAAACGGTTTATATCAATGCAAACATATATAAGCAGTTGAAGAAATTTTGGAAGGTCAAGAATCATCTTGAATCAAAGAATGTCAAATCGTTCCACAGTTTTCCCTTCAATGTTCATGTTATGCTTTATTCAAATTTTATAAGAAAAAAAAACATATATTGTCCAAAATAATTCTGTCGAGAGTAGAAAATTATTTTAGAATCATATTAAATATCTATTCTTTGTATAACATAGTCACTTTAAACATTACATGCAATTAACGTGTGCATTTCCAATGGGAATTTTTATATCGAAAAGCAATATTTGAGGTTTTTGACGTGACAGTTTAAACTGTGGTTTAAACCAACCTGCCAACCCTGATGTAAACAGTGTTAGGTTTTTTCTGTGTGTAATGTTTTTTAATTACATGTCCTGCACATGTCATGACATATAGGTATACTTCAGCATATTTTACCTTCCTTTGTCAGAGATTTGCTCTTGCATCATCTTCAACTTTGCAGGAGGAATATATGCCCCTCCAGTTCTCATGTTTACAGCTTGAATTTTCATTTTAGACAATGGTAAGTCCCTGGATGTTTCTTGTTGCACTTGTGATGAGGAAGGAAGGGCTTCTTGTTTAATATACCTCCTATTTGTATTAAAAAACTCTTTTCGATCCTGTCTATGGGATGAAAAAATGTCTTTATCGCCCCTTTTGCTTTGTTTGCTTTCCTGCAATACAATTAATAATAATTAATTAAACATTTATGTCTGCTAGACTCCATTAATGTGACAGTACAACTACACTAGTGTGCAAAATTAAAATAAGTTGCACATTGTGTCTATTTTCACAAAAAGTAGTGAACCAAATGTACTAATAATGCAGCGAAAGTATGCAAATATTTCAGTGTTAAATACGTAAGTGTACACATACGTGTGGGAAAAGTGTTGGGAGTTAAGTAGACGGCCCATAATCATCCCGTTTCTGACCCATGGTTCTTGAATCGGAGCTACAAAATGATTATGGTTGCAAAAGAAAGCTGCAAGATTATAGGATGCAGCTTTGCAATGTTGTAAATTTATATGCCTAAACAACATTGGCAAGGTATATTACAAAATTTACTTACCCATGGGTAAAATAATACCACTCGGTGTGTAGGTTTAACCAAGGAGGCTGCAAAAATGTCCTAAGATAGATCAGAGTCAGACCCAGTGTTATACTTCAGGTCCAACACCACTTCTATCTCTGGGTCATTGTCCTTATTTACATCTAAGGGTCTGGAGGTAGTTCCCGCTTCATCAGCGGGTGCTGACCGTTCTTCCACCTGAGGAGTTGTTGGCTTCTCAGGCCGCTGAGTAGAGATTGTTGACCTGTGCTGTCGAGATGGCTCCCTGAACGTGACAGCACTAAAGCCACAATGCACAGTAAAAGATGTGGTGGCAAGCCACTCCACCATCGCTTGCTCCACCCCAATCACCAGGGTATTACCCCCATTTCCCGGGATGACAGCTCGCAGCCATGTTGGTTTACTCCCGGTGGATTCTTTCAAGTCCATTATCGGACGTATGTCGGGATCTTGTAGCTGGGTCTTTCAAGTATTCTTGTCGCTCCGAGGATTGTCACTTGAGACATGAGATGTTATCTGTCTCACTGCAGGGTTCGCCGGCCAGTACTTATCTTCTGCCTTGATGCAACGAGGACAGTTGTACGGACCCGGTCCTCTCGTCACGGTGTCAGCGTTTCCATTCGATTTTTTCCTTACGAGGCTGGATTGTCCTCTTCATGCCATCTGACTCTCGTGAGAGAACAGTCCTGGTCTGGCCATTGGTCTTCTCTGCATCTGCAATGCACTTTTTTTCTGCTTATGGAATGTCCATCACTTTCCTTGGAGGTACTTCCTTACGACCACCATAGGCATAAAGTTATTCAAAATGTTGGAAGGGCTCAGTATCAATATAAATGAGGTCTGTACGCTCATACAGATCAAAACATCGTATAAATGCAAAAGCTGTTTTACTGTAATTTTTTGAAAATGACCCCTCTCCTCCAGCCATAGCCCTTTCTTAAAGAATTTAATGGTTTTAATTCAAAATCATTGGTCTCTATTTTTGTGGGAAAAAAATTGTGGTAGGCTGAGTGTCGTGGACAAGGCTGCAAGTTTCGATATGAACACTTTCTTTGTGCCTTGAATCTCGTTGTCTGTACTTTCTTTTAAAAAGAACACGCGGACCAGGCTCTATCGGATTTAGCCAATTTTAGCCATTGCCACTGCGAAGGGGCGGGACCGTGTCGGAGAAAACTTTTATAAACAATACACAGCGCTGTCGCTACTGACATAATGATATTGGTATCATCAGATTTGTCTTTGAAATAGCTAATAGATGATACCAATATCATCTATTTACGTTGCAAACTTTTCGAGATAAAGTGCAAAATAATTTCGCTACGAAAGCGGGTCGCGAGCCTGGTGTCCAGACTGGGAAAGCTGTTTAAACCAGAGTAGTATCCAGGGCAGCAAATAGACGCTTGGTCAGCCGATGCAAGCACGCTCCCCGAATATTTTGACGCCCCTTTAAAATGCTGAAGAAGAGGCTAGATGGTAAAATTTGTGCTCACTCTGGCCTGGCGCACCAGACCAGCCTGCTCTCCCTAATTGTGGCCTGGGTAGTAGGGGCCTACCATTAGATTTGTCTTAAAAATGTCTATCATTGGCTTATATTTGCATTGCGAAGTCGGGCCTTTCACTTACACAAAAGATATTTACCAGGCCACGGGCTTCCAAATGTTTAGAACGGCTGATCTATACTACGAAGCCAAGATATACAGAAGACTGGATGTTGTGAAGATATTTATTATTTGAGATGTTAAATTTTTTTTTTTTTTTTTTTTTTTTAAGGAAGGAAAAAACTCATCTCTGCCTCTACCGGGAGTCGAACCCGGGTCCCTCGATTGCCGGACGAGTGCTATGACCACTAAGCTACAGAGGAGATAGAGATTTTCCTTCGTTAGAGCATATATATATGCCGAATATCATGTCATATATACTATGAAGGCCTCAACTAGATAGGTACTTGGTCAGCACGGGGCAAGCACGCATTTTGGCACACCCTTGTAATGTTGAATTATAGGTAAAGAGGGGAAATTTGCTCCTCCTCTGGCCCAGCGCCCGTGGCAGCAGACCCACCTGCTCCCCCGTAGTTGCGGCTCTGTACTCAGGAACTAAGCTCTCCCTTTTTATGACAGCTAGCCCTCCAGCGGCAATAGTGTGGCGCCATAGTTCATTTGCTTAAAACTGTCAAGTAATTTGGCCACTCAGTGTTTAATGCAGTAAAACCTATATTTTGCGGACACCAGTGGAACAAAAAAATTCTCCCGTAAAAGAGGGGTGACCATTAATCAGGGGTTTGAAATGCATACTTTTATTATACAAGGGTAAATTATTATTTGGCCGTAAATGAGGGGGTAACAGTATCTGAGAGGTGTCCGGTAAGAGGGGTTTTACTGTATAAGAAAAATGAGATAATTGTTTTCTCACTAAAGCTCACTGACCTCCAACCAGGGCCGCAACTAGATGCTTGGTCAGCACGGGGCAAGCACATATTTTGGCGCCCTCCTCATAATGTTGAAAGAGAGGTTAAAGAGTGGAATTTGTGCCCCCTCTAGTCCGGTGCTCGGGGCACCAGTTCCACCTACACTTCCCCCCCGCCAGTTGCGGCCCGGCCTCCAAGGGGTTTACAGAAAATTCACCGCCAACAATTCACCGCTAGGAAAATTCACCGACCAACAATTTACCACCATGCAATTCACCGACGACATTTCGATGCGAGTCAGTTAGCGAGGGAATGAGCGATTGAGTTACTGAGTGAGTGACCCAGTGAGTGACTGAGTGAGTGACCCAGTGAGTGACTGAGTGAGTAAGTGATTCAGTGAGCGAGTGGGTTACTGATTCAATGAGCGAGTAAGTAAGTCCATGAGTGAGTGAGCGAGTGAGCTGCTAAGTGAGTGAGCGATCTAGTGAGTGAGTGATCTATTGAGTGAGTAAGTATGGCGGAAAGTTTAAATAATGACTTTATGAGAAGAAATTCAGATGATACGGATTCGGGTTGCTGTATTTTTGAAATATATATGCCCAGTCAGGCCCCCCCCCCCACTAAAATTCAATGAATTGGAGTTTGGGGACCCCCATGGGGAAGTTTTCTGGGGTTACTTGATGAATCACATTTGTTTTTTGTTGCTTTATTATTATAAAATTCGCTTCTTCAGTAAGCTGGTGCTTTCACGTCTCCCTTTCCATAGCATGCTGATGAAGTGGGATGAAATAAACAAGATATGTTGTGAAGAGAAAAGGGGGGGGGGGTTGGCCGCTAAAGGTGGTAGGGGGGCAGAGCCCCTAGTACTGTATATAAAATAACATGTCCTGACTGATTCATCATCGCCGAGCCAAAACCGCTGAAGCTGTAAATATCAAATTTTGTGAATAGTTTTTTTCATGACGTAAAGACTCACTAGTCACTAAGAAATGGTTTTTCCATATTCGACAACCTGAGGGCGTCATGGGGGAAGGGGGGGTAAACAAGGAAGGGGGGTCAATGTTGAAATCATGCCGAGCCGAAACAGCTGAAGCTATAAATATGACATTAGATCAATATTGTAATATAGACTCACTGAGAAGGGATTTTTCCAAATTCAACCCCCTAAGGGGGGTTTCAAAAGTTATATGGAGCAATCAGTCCTGAGCCGAAGTCACTTAAGCCATAAATATGAAATTTAGTTAGTATTATATTTTATAATATAAAATTGATTTTCTGTGTGTCTCTCTGTGTGTGTGTGTGTGTTCTCTATACAAATCTACAATTTTAGATCGATCGTCGCCAAATTTTGCATATATACCAAATGGGACCCGACTTGAATGATAGGCTACTTTAAAATTTCGTCAGACCAGGGCAAATGCCCCAAATGGGCAAAAAACTGTCCGGCAACAATGGTTTTTGGGCCTCAACAATCACTTCCCGAACGTTTACTTTGGTTACCGTGGTTCCCTAGCAATGCGTTTCAGACGTGTATATTCCTTTACAATGGTTTGTCACTTCTTTAATGCTGCCAGTTATGTATAATAGTTTATGCCTTTATAATGGTTTGCCACATTTTCAATACTCTCAGTAATGAGGCTTTTTGAATAGACGTCATAATCATCACCACCATCATCGCTTTGAGGGTCAGGAAAAGGGTGATCCTCATAGAAATCAGTGTTAAAATTGCCGATTTTACTGTAGAAATGTGGAAATTTGGTGGGGGTTTTCCGCCCCATCAATAATTTTAAAAGTTGTATTTAATCCTCGATTTTTGAAATATTGAGTTCGCTTAGAGATATACGAAGCTCAGGAGTTTAAATATGAAGTAATTAGCCGGACCTATACTTTTGAGTTGGACATTCATGCAATAACACTGATTTCAACATTTTATTTATATCTTGTCAAGCATGAAAATTAATGTCTCGGTATTGTCTTTTGATATTTAGTTTCATGAATTCATGTAAAATTCATTTTAAAATTAATTATGAGCCCGTAAAAAGTAGATCGAAAAAACTCCACAGCTTTAATTAAGCATTTTTTGGAAGCTGAAATAGGCAGATGGGTAACTTGAAGTACAGGGGCGGGGGTGGATGTTTATCGAAATACTTAGCGCCCCTTAAAAAAAGAAAAATATATATTCATTTCTACGTTTCTGTAAATCTAGATTTAATTATTCCATGAATCGCGAAGTTGCTATATTGGTTAACTTGGACACGGTTTGTATGTCCCTCAAGAAAAAGAGAGGGAGATATCACGTGATCCAAAAAAGGTTCATTGAAGAAAACCCGGGCAGCGCCGGGTATTATAGCTAGTATTTTATAATGTACATACACACTAAGACAGGATTTCTGAAAGTTCACCACTCATGGGGGTTATGAGGTGAGAGTAATTTTGAGATTGCAAAATCCACGCGAGCGAAGCCGCGGATAACAACTGGTAATAAAATATAATGCTTACTAAATTTTATATTTATGGCTTCAGGGATTTCGGCTCAGTGATGATTACTCCATATAAACTTTGAACCCCCACCCCCCTTTATTAGGGGGGGGGTTGAATTTTGACATTTGACTTACAGTCTTAAGACTTAAAACGAACATTCGATTATGTTGATTTAAATATTCTAATAAATAAAAACACTTCTCAGCAGGCAATGTACTACACTGCTCAAAACAATTAGGGGAGCAAGCAAAAAAGTGAAGAAAACAGTACGAGACAGCCACGTATTGGTATACAATGGATAGTACACGCATATCAATGCGCAATACAGAAAAAAGACGTAAAAAAATTTGGAATTAAGCTTTAATTCTTTGAAAATATGGAAAAAACATGAAAAGATGATTTAGGGCAACAATTTGGTTACATGTAAACGATAAAAAAAAGCTCTGTTTAGACATGATGCATGAGTTTTAATAGGGCGTGTGGTCTCCTCGAACAGCTAAGACTGCTGCACACCTGTTTGCCATGGATGCGATGAGGTTATCGATCAGACTTTGGGGAATACTGTTCCACTCCTCAAGAAGTGCAATCTGCAAGTCTCTGACAGTAACAGGCGGACTTGGTCGAGCAGCAATGCGTCCAGGTCAGGAGAGCACGCTGGCCATTCCATACGCTGTATTGTTTCAGCTTCAAGCATGTTCTCCACCAGATGAGCTCTATGCGGTTGGGCATTATCATCCTGGAAAACAAAGGAATCTCCAATGGATCCAGCGTAAGGGATGACATGAGGTCGCAGTATCTCATCTGCATACCTTCGGGCCGTCAAAGTGCCATTCCGAATGATATGCAGGTCCGTACGTCCGCCTATGCTGATTCCACCCCATACCATCCAACCAGCTCGTCTGTATTGTGACCTTTCACGAACGAATGCGGGGTTATTTCGAGTGCCCCTGTCTCTCCATACCAGAACACGTCGGGTGTCACACTCCAGACTGAATCGGGACTCGTTTGTAAACAGCACTTGGCTCCAATCATGTTGCTTCCAATCTCGATGTTCAGCAGCCCATCTTCTTCGGGCCGCACGGTGGCGTGGGGTCAACGGAATGCAGACCATTGGCCTACGTGCATAGAGCCCTCCCTCATGAAGCCGATTACGTACTGTTTGGCTGGTCACCCTTCGTCCTGTTGCCAAGAGCAACCGTCTTTGCAGCTGCGTAGCATTCTCTGTTCTGTTTCGACGGGCTGTTAACCGTATATACCGGTCATCAGTTGCTGTAGTGGCGCGTGGCCGACCTTGCCCTGGTCGACGTCTAACATTTCCCATTTCTTGGAATCGATTCCACAGCCTTGCAACAACACTTCTGGCGACTCCAACAGTGTCCGCGACACTACGTTGTGTTTGCCCGGATTCCAGTCTGCCTATAACACGCCATGCCATGGATTCCGGTAAATCACGTTGTTGAGACATCCTCAAGTCACCTTGTCTCCAAAAAAAATTACTGCGCAATCGAATTTTACAGTTACGGCAGTAAAACAGACGTTTCTGCAACATCCCGATTTCTGCCCTTATCTCCTTTTTCTGGTTTTTGACGTCATGAACTTTGATTTGCATATGAAGTTTTCTTCTTCCGTTTCCTGTTAGGCTTTAAATTATGAATGATTCATTTTATGTTACTTATCGGTATACATCTTTGCGTAATTTTGTTAAAACCATGTGCTCCCCTAATTGTTTTGAGCAGTGTATATTGGTTTAAAACATAATTGGTTAAAACCCACAAGGATCGGCCCTTGGGTCATAATTACTTCTGATTTATATTAATGATTTATGTAAAATGAAGTAGAACGGTAAAATAATTTCATTCGTAGATGACACAAGCCTATATGTTGAAGACGGGGGTGGATTTAGAGCTCGCGTTGGTAGGGGTGATTTTACAAATCTTTAAATATCTAATCTAAGCATCTGTGACTACATGTCCTGCATTTTGTCTCGTATTTTCAGTGACAGTCCGGTTTTTCTGATTTTTCTTCTCCATCCAGACTTTTTGAAAAATGTCACAGTTTTACTCGTTTATAGTCAAAGTTTTCTTGAATTTGTTGTTTAATTTGTTGTTGCAATATTACCATATATAAGTTCCGAAAATTTCATAAAATATCGCATTTCGTTTGAGGGGAAATCTAAGGAGGACACCTACATCCAGCAGTGGATTGAAATTGGTTGTTCATGATGCCACACCTATTAGAACCAGTATTTTAAATACAGTTAAACTCGGTTATAACGACATCGAATATTCCGCAGGATTTCAGCGTTATAACCAAGTCTGGCTGTATTGCTTTCAATTTTAGAATATTGTTCTAGAGCTCTTTTAGTTATTTCCTAACATTTACAGGTGATTATGTATGATCCCCACCTCATATTAGTTCGCTACGACGCAGTTCGTTTTGTAGATGCCATATAATTATGTCCTACTACTGATGCTGGAAAAATATTTAATGGAATAAAGTGAATATAAAGATAAGTTTAATTTTCTCCATCAGCAAAACGGGTAAAAGAAAGCCATAGCCTCATATTGTTTAAAGTTATATGCGTGAGTTCAAAAATCATATGAAATTATCTCGTTTTAAACATCCAATTTTTGGACATAAAACCTCTTGGGTAACAAATAACATTTTCGAAAACTGAAACTCACGGAACCACAGCTTCAAAAAACGATATAAAAAATGGCATTCTTTTTGGGCAATGTTAGAGAAGTATTTTAGAAGGATAATTTTCACACAGTTTTCATTACATACATATTTAATTGGTAATTTTCAATCAAAACCTACAATATTTAATTAGTAATATCTGACATAATTTTCATTCAAAACATACAGTATTTATTTAGCAATTTTCGACATGATTTTCTTCCTTACATATTTATAATTAAAGGGTTCCAATCTACTAATCTAGAAAAACAGATAACACGCAAAGAAAAAAACGGGAGAAAAATATTCATTTCTCACAAATATTGATATCATAATTAAAATGATACATTATGAGCTATACCTCTCAAATAGTCTTTAATGTCACATCCTTGATGATACTTATCAACTAAATTCTTCAATCTATGCGCAGAGTCCCGGTATTTCTTTCTCCTAATGTGATGGTTCTGTCCACTTACAATTTGCTCCATCCGAACTTCATTCAAACTCTGTTCTCTTTTTATGGCACCGATGAACTTTCATATATCTGGGTGGTGAGCAGATAATTGCTGTTGGAACGCTCGATGCCATCCTTCTATAGAATTGTTGGTATTAGGAAAATCGTTACGCGTTCCTTGAAAGCAGTTCCAAATGTCGATGTCAAAGCGCGGCTGACGACCACCACCACCACGACGAAGAGGACGCCCGATCCAAGTGTCTTCAAATCTACACTTCATCATAAATACGTTTTCGGAACAATCGGATTTTTTAATCATGTGACACTACTAGGTTAAAAACTAACTACCTAACCAATTCACTCACTCCCTCACTAACCAATTTACTCGCTCGCTCAATCACTGACTCGATCAATCACTTACTCACTCGGTCATTCAGTCACTACTGGGTCACTCACTCACCCGCTCAATCACTTACTCACTCTGTCACTCAGTCACTACTGGGTCACTCACTCACCCGCTCAATCACTTACTCACTCAGTCACTCAATCACTTACTTACTCGGTCACTCACTCACTCGGTCACCCAATCACTGACTCGGTCACTCGCTCAATCACTTACTCACTCGGCCACTCAGTCACTCACTCACTCAGTAACTCAATCGCTCACTCCCTCGCTAACTGACTCGCATTGAACTGTTGTCAGTGAATTGCTAGTCTGTGAATTTTCCTAGTGGTGAATTGCATGGTGGTGAATTGTCGGTAGGTGAATTTTCCTAGCGGCGAATTGCATGGCGGTGAATTGTTGGTCGGTGAAGTTTCCGGCGGTGAATTGTCGGTACGTGAATTTTCCTAGCGGCGAATTGCATGGCGGTGAATTGTTGGTCGGTGAATTTTCCGGCGGTGAATTTTCCGCACACGCCTCCAAGGATCCCTAATTAAGAACAATTGATTTTAAACCTTCGGTTTACGTATTTAGACACATTGCTTGTTAATTTCACTTTTTATCCATATCTGTGACAGGGTAGTCTTAAGAGCATCGTGAGCGCCCGGGCCAAGTGATTTTTTTGAGGGTCAAACAGTTGAAATATCAAACAGTTGTCATTTTTGTGAGGTCCCTGTTCTGTTGAGGCTCCCGGGCCGTGCCCGATTGGACGCATGCGTTAAAACAGCACTGATCTGTGGTCAATCATCATTTTAAATCAGCGAAAAAATTTAAAAGTTGGCGACTCACAATCTGGGATGTTTGGTGGGTTTCTGGATTCAAAATTTTCCTTCCGACCCCCTTTCAATAAATTTATGATGTAAAAAATAAAACACAATAATAGAATTCTTAACCCTCTAAATAGTGGGCCACGCATCGAGCAATTGTGATTGCCTCAAGCTGGAGCCCTGTCAACGCCACCCTTGGGGGAAGGGGATGGGCATGGCATCCATCCCAAGAAAGTATTGAGATGAGCAGGCCTAGACATAATATGAGTTCCCAAAAATCCTCCTAAAACATTTGTTCTAAAATTTTTTCAAACCACAACCCGATGAATCTAATTTCTATGAGTCTACGGCTCGGTCTGCAATAATTTACTCGTTCATAAGGTGATAAATAATTTATAAACAACCAATTACAATTCAGTGCAAATTAATTAATTAATTAATTAAAACCATTCACACAAACAAATTGATTAATTAATTTAAACAATTTTAAGAGATTAATTAATTTATATAAAACCCTTTTAATCAATTTATGAGTTGAATTCATTGTTATCTTACGGTTTTAACGGACTGTTAGAATGTTTTTCCTTTTTGGTACTGTATTAACGCACAGAAGTCAAAATAGGTACATATGAATGAAGCGTTTCATCAGCAACTGCAAACATCATCATTGGAAAATATAATTGATCACATATTATTCAAAAAGTCTTAATATTGTGTGAATTTCATAGAATAATTTTGCATAGTTTTCACTCACAGTTGGGAAATGAAAATCTTGCCATACATTTAAATTTATTTGTGCTGACTTACATCGACGTACATATAATCATATATGTGCTTCGAATCGGCCTTCAGTCTCATGTAGCGCTAAATTCGCTAATCATCCGAACAACTCGGCTGGCCCGATGTTCCCGTCACGCAAGTTCCCGTCAGTTGCTCTCCAAGAATGCCGTTCAGGGATGTCTGCTGGTGTCCGTTCTCGATCTTAATGCCTTCGTAGATCTTGCCGACTGCGATCTGGCGTTGGCTGGCATGGTCAATAGCAGTGATCTGATAGTTTCCTCGTATGACGCTGCAATCTGATGCTACCCTTTCGTCACAACGTCCACCATCGGACTCCACAGCTTGAATGCCGAAATCCACGTGTAGCACGCTGATGTCCGCGATCTAATGACGCCCCTTCGTCAACGCCCTGGATTCGTCGAGATATCCGTTAACTGGACTCCACCACTTGATCGCTGAATACCTTGTGTGGTTCTACCGGTGTTCGTGATCTAATATCGCCTCATCAACTCCCTGGGTTCGTCACGATATCCGTCATCTGACTTCTACTGCCTGATCGGTGAAGACCAAGTGTGGTTCTGTCGATTGTGGTTCTGTCACCATTTGGACTCTTTGAATTTCCGTATATGACCTTTGGATTACGCAATGCAGCTCAGACCTTCCAGAGATTCATGAATACGATCCTACAAGGATTGGAATTCGTATTCTGTTATTTAGAAGATATCCTGGTAGCTTCTCCAGACAAGCAAACTCATCTCCAACACTTACGTGAAGTATTCAGTTGACTTGACGAATATGGACCGTGCATAAATGTGTCAAAATGCATATTTGGCATCCCGACCATCAAATTCTTGGGATATGAAATTAGCAAGAATGGACTCAAACCGTTATCAGCCAAAGTAGATGTCATCAAGAACTTTGTGCAATCCACTTCCGCCACTTCCTTGCACCAATTTCTGGGCATGTTGAATTTTTACCACCGGTTCATACCTAAGTGTGCAGACCTGCAGCGACCACTCACCGTCATGTCAGCAGGGCATGCGAAAATCAGCCGGAAACCACTTAATTGGACTCAACAAGCTTCACAAGCCTTCACAGATGTCAAGGAAGCGCTATGCAACGCCACTTTACCATCCAAAACCAAACTCGCACATTTCTCTCGTAACAGATGCATCGGACAATGCCATCGGTGCAGTGCTACAGCGGGAACATGAAGGTGTGATCCAACCCCTCAGTTTTTTCTCTAACACACTCTCCCAGTCTCAAGTAAAATACAGTGCGTATTACAAGGCCCATTTCTAGTCAAAGATCGACGAGATAAATTCTTCGACATCGACTTCAACGGGACATCCAGGAGAATCTCCATCGATCGGTTGATCCCAGCTTTCTTAAGTGACCAGCACACCCAAGTGCCTTCGGCGTCGCCCGTCCGTCCAACAAATACTGTACCAGAAACAGTGACTCGTTCCGGTCGTCATGTCCACTTCCCCGACCGATACGACCACGACATTTCTTTGCCACTAGGGGGGGGGGGTGTAGCAACCTCTATTTGAACTTCTGCCGATTGCGGAAAAATGAAGACGTTGCACTTCGCAATTTTGCGAATGATTGTTACCTAGCAATGCAAGTTGCAATAAAAATCGAATGTCTTTCTTCGCAGTCGGCAAGCACCCATATTTATGTGATGTCCTATGTTTTTATGTGTCCGTACCAAATTAAACATGTATTATTTAAAACCTTCCGATTGTTATTATCATTGATAATGGAGCTCAACAACCAGTCCTACAAATAGGCGCCCTACACTGGAGCCTACACGGGTGCCTAAAAATTTTTGGGGGGGCTGAGCCGGGTCTTCAGAAATGTTGGGGGGCTCGGGCCCATGGGTCGGATACAAGTTTACGCCTATGACGACCACATCTGAGTAGGGCAATTCATTCCTTCGGCGTGTGCAACTGGCCATTCCTAATGTCCAAAAATCGATGCTTCCTCAAGAAGTCCACTCTGATGATGCACAGATCCTTTATGTCTGCCACGAAGACAGTGTGTTAGTAGGTGACCGAACTGGCAAACTTCATTAAGACTTCCACAGTCATTTTCTCCCCTGTGACTGTCTGCAGCCTCAACGATGGTGGTACATAGAGTAGCCGTTGCTGGAATTTCTGAGCCAGGTCCGTCCTGACGATGACCACGTTGGCTCCAGTGTCGATGACCATCCTACACCGTAGTCCATCAATCTCGCCTTTCACGTGGAGCTCGTGGTCTCCTCCGTGCGGCCGTGAGACGTGGTACACTCAGCATGGTGCATCTTCCGTACCGGTAGGTGAGACTGAGAATTCACTTGTAACAATACTCATAGACCCCCGGCGGAAAACAGTCCAATTCTAGTCATTTTTATATACAAATTGTCTTACCTTCGAGTTCATGGTTGATTAAATTACTGTGATATTTTCATTGTTCATAGTCCAAAAAAAAAAGTGCGATCCTGATCACATCGCCATTTTGATTTATTGTTGTTGCCAATTTTGTTTTGTGAAAGTTTCTATAAAAATACATTGTAATTTCTTCATGCAAATTTGGTGTTATATTTTCCTATTGGTCGTACTGAGATGTATATTTTTTTTGAGATGGTCGGTCCCTGGAGTTGGATCCAGAGTCCTGATTATCACATCGCATTCAAGCTCACTTTCACTTTCAATTCGGCTTTCAGCTCAGTATACATCACATAAGGTGAAGGTGGTCGCCTTCGTCTCACTGGTGTTTCGGCATGTTGCCGGCTGGTTCCGGATCTCATCATACCTCCTCTCTAGTCATCCGTTGTCACCACCGTCATCTCGGATCCTCTCATCATTCGCATGTCGTTTGGCTTGGCGTCGATCGTTGCTTCCGGTCCCTTCGTCACTTCGGCTCTAGCCGGTTGAGCCTGCAGCTCTTGCCACCACGTGAAGCCTCGTCTCGGGTAGTGACCTTCGCTCGCTCCCGTCAAGGTTGATGATGTCATGGCTCGTGTAATTCAAGAAAGATCGTCAAACTTCTGTCACCAGACTATATTGATGAGTCAACAGACTTGCATGGGGATTGGTATGAATTTGCGAAATACTTTTGCGATAATTTTGTTAATCGTAACCTACATAATTGTAAGTGTTAATAAATTTACTTATGTTACAATCTGGAAATTCTTTTGAAATCATTCTTCTCTCTCTTACTGTGTATCGATTGCAACGATTTTGCCAGATCAGAATCCTGGGTCGTTATGCAAGGATGCTGTTGGATTGTTTTCCTTTTCTTCCCTCTCCATGCACGTGCGGGAACCGGTTGTTCCGACGCTGTATGCAAATCGGCGGCGGCGTGCTCTCACCCTCACAGAAGCACGGACATATACTGGTTTTTTTCTCTATAGGAGAGTTGTGTTTTTTCGGCATGTATGTATGTCGGGATTCGATTTGTTTCTTCCTTTGATTGCCGGCTGTATTTTTTGATGAACGCAAATTATCATGGTCTTTTTTTGCAACTTTTATGGAATAAAAGTTAGATTAGTTACGTTTTTCTTTCTTCGGCTCAGTCGGCACGCTCTGCCCCCAACAAGGGTTATGAGCCCAGTGTCCGTTTTTGACTGAGTTGTTGAAATCAGGGACTTCAAAAAAATTTGAAAATGACGTCGGATGGTAGCATCTTTGCTTATTCAAAATTGAATAAGGACGATTATGGTCATTGGAAATTCAACACAAAGATGTTGCTGATGAACCAAGGACTGCTTGGTTTTGTGGATGGATCTGAACCCAAGCCTTCATCGGAAGCTACACGGAAAGAAATATTGCAACGCAAAGACGGATAAAGCACTCTCTATCATATGCCTGAGCAAAGAGAATGAACAACCTCTTATTAGAAACCACAGATCCAAGGAAGGTTTGGAAAGATATAGAGCAAGCCTATGAACCGAAAACATGAGCAAGAGTGGCAGCACGTTGAAGCGAATTTATAGGAATAAAATTCATGCCGTTGCAACGTTTAGCTTCCATTTCCCGTTTCTTTAACATTTTACCCCAGTAACCATTGAATGGATGACAACAATGAAAGAAACAAGATTTAGATTAAACTATAAGTATTTATTCAATTATGTATTAATATAATGTTTTAACAACAATAATCACAATCAAACCTTTCTCTCAATATTACAACAGAACAATAAACGGAACAGTCTCACCGCCATGTCCAGGTTTTCACGTATTAGTTCACATCGTCCGATAGACACTCCCAGGTGTCTACTTCACAGCAAAAGACTCCCCGGTACCAGTTTCAGGCGGGTTTAATGTCTCCAAATACGTTGAGGTCACAGCTCAGCCAATGCGTAGGGAACTGGAGGCGAACATCCACGGGTAGTCGGTCTGGCCACTAACCAATCCACAGGCGACGTTGGGTTTTCGCATGAAGTCCAGCGATGAGACGGGTGAGGTGTGAAGAGCACAGTTCTACAATTTCAACTTATCGTTTCGGAGAGACGATCTAGCTCACACCTCAACAGAACGTGACGCCTTAGTGATTAAGACAAGACGTTAGTCGGAGGAAGGTAGAAGAATTGGAGCGTAAGTCGTAGTGAAGCACATCTCTATCGGGTCTTTATATGGGAGCATTCCTATAATGCCCTAAGGCAGAACCAATCAGAAGATCGCAGGTGCGGTATCGAGCTTGCATCTAATTTACATAATTTCATGAGAAAAGGAAATATTGTAAAAGTTATAATACTGAATCTGGCAACCAAACATAACAGCGGCCGATCGGCGGACATACGATCGATCCCGGAGACAAAAAGGTAAAACAAACTAAAATCTATTAAAATGACTAGAATAAGGATGATTTCCATGAGGGCCTAATGGTAATGTTACACCGTCTGAAACAATATCTATGTACGTCGGCAGAATTTTCAGAGCTGTCAGCGATTTGGAACTAGCCAGACGAATAGTTCCCGATGATGAAGTGACGTTTCAACCCATCTTACGTCTTCATTCCTAAAAGGTATCGAGACAAGCTAGATAGCAAAGCGGAAAAGGGAGTGTTGGTTGGCTATGCAAAAAAAGAAAAGTATATAGAGTTTGGATTTTGAATACCGACAAGGTTATGGAAATTAGGTTATTATATTGATACACAAAGCATGTAAAATTCAATGAATTTACTATGGGCACAGAAATTCAAAGAGAGTCTCAAAAATGTCGTGAAAATCCTTTGATTAACTTCCATAATAATTCAGAAGTAGAAATGGGAGATTCTGAGGACGACACAGAAAATCAGAAAATGCAATATGATGGGAACATGAAATGGAAAAGGGTTGTAAAAACAAGAAAAAACGGTGATACAGCAGGCAGGAAGGATGTCTATTACTATCCTGAAGAAAATATCCGACTCAGAAGTAAAAACGATGTACAAAAATATTGCGAACAAAAAGGGATCAGCATAAACTTAGACGATTTTGATTTCAAAGGGGATACAAAGCCCGAAAACGAAATTTATGATGACGCATCGAATGATTCGGGTATGAACATTGATCCCTTCATGAACATAAAAATCCCTAATTCCTACTTTGAAGCAAGAAATTCATCACAGAAGGACGAGTGGCAAAACGCGATGAAAGATGAGATCGAAGCACTAAAATCGCGGGATGTATATAATCTAGTTCCAAAACCTGATGATCGAAAAATTTTGGGAAACAAATGGGTGTACACAATCAAAAAGGACAAATTCGGTAGCATAAAACGTTATAAAGCACGACTAGTGGCACAAGGTTTTCGACAAGTCGAAGGCGTCGATTATTTCGATGTTTATTCACCGGTAGTGAATTTCACATTAGTTAGATTATTCATGATCATTTCAATTATTTTGAAGGGTTGGATTCATAGACATTTAGACATAAAAAATTCATATTTGTACGGTAAACTCGACAATGGATCAACCACAGGGTTTTGAAATTTCAGGTTCTGAAGATCATGTTTTGAGACTGAAAAAGGCATTATACGGTCTACATCAGGCCGGAAGACAATGGTTTTTTGAGTTGGACAAAACATTTTAGAACTAGGTTTTGAAAAATTGTTAAATGGAAATTATATATATGTATATAATTGGAATGTTATTATATTAGTATATGTTGATGACATGGCGGTATTTGCCAAAAATAAGGAAAATATGAATATTGTAATAAGTTTCAAATGAAAAATTTAGGTTCAATTGCATGTTTTCTAGGAGTACAATTCGAAAATGTGGGATGCATAATTAAAATAATTTAATTATGCATCGAAAAGGTTATATTGAGAGAATGCAACAAATTTACAAAAATATTCCCAAATGTAAATCGAATATTCCATTAAGTACAGGTATTACAATTCAGGGGTGTCAAGAAAGTGATTTCTTAATCACTGATGTTCCATATGGAATTTAATCGGGAGTCAAAAACAATATTGTGAAAAACCATCTGTTATTCATTGGAAATTATTATGTCAAGTATTTAATTACGTTGTTGATACAGCTCATTATTGTATCAATTTAAATCATAGTAAGAATATGGACTTGATGGAAGTTGGGCGTCTGATAAAGATGATCGTCGTTCCATGAACAGATATGTTATTTTACTAGGGGGTGTTCCGATTTCGTGGAAATCGTCGAAACAAAAGTCTGTAGCGATTTCAACTATGGAAGTGAAGTTTGTAGCATTATCGAAGACAGTCAAAGAGGTTATTTGGTTGTACCGATTTTTGAAAAATTGAATTTACCATTCCATATTCCTAGTATTTATTGTGACAATCAGAGTGCGATACATTTTTCAAAGAACTGTGTTGAAAATCAGCGAACTAAACACATTGATATTAGATTTTTCTTTGTAAAAGATTTAGAGAAAAATGAATTTGTATTATCGCATATATGTGGATAGAAAAATGTCGCCGATATGTTAACGAAACCTATGTGTAATGAAAATTATGTTTTTATTGTAAATATTAATTTTCAATGTAAAAAAAAGGGAAAAGGGGTGTTTTGTTTTCCTTTTTTTCCCCCCTTCTCTATGCACGTGCGGGAACCGGTTGTTCCGACACTGTATGCAAACCGGCAGCGGCGTGCTCTCACCCTCACGGGAGCATGGAAATATATAGACTGGTTTTTTCTCTATAGGTGTGATGTCTGTTTTTTTCCGCTTATATGTATGTATGTCAGGATTCTATCTGTTTCTCCCTTTTGATTGATGGCTGTATTTTTGATGAAAGTAAATGATCTTGTTTTTTTGCAACTTTCATGGAATAAAAGTTAGAGTTCAAAATTAACTCAAAAGGAAATGTCAAAAACCTAAATGAATGCTTTGGGATGTTTCGAATAGAATAGGTATATAACTTAATGATGAGGCACTTTGATATTACAATGTTTCATTTTCAAACACTAATTTATTAAAATTGAAACAAAATATTAATTATAATTTGCGATTTTGAATTTGAGGTACAAAATGTCTAGAATAGATATATAATTAATAATATGGTTCATTTTTACCACGTAGCATCTGATAACATGTAACTAATTTTGCGCATTTTTCTACACCTAAATGATTTCTTACTTTTGAATGGACAAATCCAAAGTTAGAAAATACTCTTTCAATGGAGGCTGAGCTGGCGGGACTGGACAGCAAAAGCATTGCTAGTTTTATGAGTTCAGATGCAGGCTCAGCTGAAAAAGCATTACATTTAGAAAGTCCTTTCCACCAAATCACAGGGTTTGTCATTCTTCCTGCTGCACTGAAATAAGAAGGTGGAAAAGGAGTTTCTTCTGCTTCATATGAAATTAGCAATGGCAGACAACCGTTAATTTTCTCTGTTGCCCATGTGCGAGCCAAATCACTTTGCACATCAGTCAGTCCTTCACCTTTCAACGTATGTCTTTATCTGCCAATGAACAAAACAGTTTCGAACAACTATTTATTTCTATTATTACAAATTAAAACATTAGTTAAGACATCAATTCAAGGGCAAACCCTTCACTAGTAGGAAAATCGCAAAGTATACTTATAGTAAAATGATTAGGGCAGAGGTGACACTCAGCTATGGTCTTCAAGAAACGATGCTCGACCACAGATGTCAGTAGAATCACACAGACTTCGGCGATGAACCCAAGGCGTCGACGAGGCGGCGGAATCTGATCACGGACGTCGACACAACCACACTTTGTCTTCACCGATCAAGCAGTAGAAGTCAGATGACGGATATCGTGACGAACCCAGGGCGTAGTAGATGAGGCGATGTTATATCCCAAACACCGGTAGAACCACACAAGGTATTCAGCGATCAAGTGGTGGAGTCCAGCTAACGGATATCTCGACGAATCCAGGGCGTTGACGAAGGGGCGTCATTAGATCGCGGACATCTGCGTGCTACACGTGGATTTCGGTGTTCAAGCGGTGGAGTCCGATGGTGGACGTCGTGACGAAAGGGTAGCATCAGATTGCAGCGTCATACGAGGAAACTATCAGATCACTGTTATTGACCATGCCAGCCAACGCCAGATCGCAATCGGCAAGATCTACGAAGGCATTAAGATTGAGAACGGACACCAGCAGACATCCCTGAACGGCATTCTTGGAGAGCAACAGACGGGAACTTGCGTGACGGGAACATCGGACCAGCCGAGTTGTTCGGATGATTAGCGATTCTAGCGCTATATGACTGAAGACCCGATTTGAAGCACGGACGTGATTATATATAGCTCCCAAATCACTAAGCATGCAAATGAGGAGTAACTCACATGCGCCCCCATTGACATCGGCGTTCCAAGCGGCAAGTTCGGAAACTAGTTTCCCTTTCTTCCTAAAACAGTTCGTGACACATCAGCACCGAAAATGTCCGTAAGTAACAAGTTTGTTTAGTCGACAGGAAATAATTATAAACATAAAGTATATAATAGACGTAACACAAATGCAATAATAAAACATAACACATGCACTTCCATAACATCAGGGGCAAAGGTCAGGCGAGCGTCAACAAGGCTATGTTACAACCTTCATATTTTGGGTGCAAATTATATTCCAAATAATGAAATGGTCTCAGAATCTGGTTCATCCTGTTTTGTATCTTTTCAATGTGAGGCTGAAGAGCACTTTCTTTGAGAAAGCTTAGCCAAACACGGCATGAGTCAGCTATTGTAGCTGTATCTGTTTGAAGAATATCCAATGCAACACTTATTGGCTTGAGTTGGAATGAAAGATCTTTACACTGTTTGTATAAATTATAATTGTTGATTAAAAGAACAATTCCTTTGTGAATGTCATTTTCGTGATCTTTCACTATTTTCTGAAAAAATGGCCTATTGTGTAAAAATGTTTCAAGACAAGTATACTCTTCCACCGAGTATCATCAGGTAATTATGGTTTTATTGACCCCATATGTTCATTAAGCCATCCCGAAGGCAAATGATGGTTTCTAAAGTATTTTTGTATTTTAACCACCTGTTTGAGCACAGCTTCAGGTGTTAGATCTTGTCCGAGTAAGTTGAGCCAATGAGAAGAGCACCCATATTCTATTAAATTTTGGTCAATCTCATTAAGCAAAAGTTGTCTGGCTTTCTCCATTACTTTCGCATTATCAGTTGCAACTGCCTTTACTTCACAAGAATATTTATCGTGGACCAAACGTATGGAATTGTCAATTATTTGCTTGTGGTAATCTGCATTTTTCATAATAGCACCACACTCAACAGCTTCAAGAAAATAGGATTTACCTTCAGAATGTATACATGTAGCTATGACTGGATCGTTATGAATATTGTTCCATCCATCTTCAATTAAAGTTACAGCTTTTCCACTGAGATTGTCGTTTGCAGTTTTCTCAACCTCTCTTGTAACTTCATCAAGCAATGACTGCGCCAAAGCTTTTCTACTTGGGGTATTATAACCAGGTCGCAAAGCAGAAACTAGATCTTTGAAACTTGAATGTTCAACAACACTGAATGGGATATTATTGGCATAAAAAAACTTTGCCACTAATAAATCAATTTTTTTAGTTGTAGCAGAATTTGATTTCACAATGAAGTCATCAATTTTTTGCTTCTTTTTTTGAGTGAAAATTTCAGGTTCTGTTGATTCCAACAAAATAATAGGCTGTGAAGCAGTGGACTCTGTAGATGTTGATGTAGTTGCTTTTTGTACATCAGGTATTTGTTCAACATCATTGCCCCTTCCAATACACTGAGCTATATGGCTCTTCATCCTGTCCACACGATTACATCGCATAACTCCACAATTAATGCATTTTGCATATATCTTTCCATTTTTCTCTACTTTATCAAAATTTTGCCAGGCTATATACTGTGGCCTTCCACCACGATTCATTATATTTTAAACTAATAATAGACTAAATATTTATGATTTCTTAGAAATTGGTTTCACTAAACATATAAAAATATCAAATGAAATTTCTGAAATTGGTTTGCATATTAATCCTCACTACTTTACAATTCAAACAATAAATAGCAAAGTTGGACTTTTCTCTAGTACACTGGTCTTTGTCCTCTAAGGGCAGCTGGTGTCTTTATTGGATTATAAGACCATCTGCCCCTAGCATGATAATGCAGTCACTACTGTTGCTGCTTCTTGGTGAAGGGAAAAGAAAAACAAAACCCTGTGAGATAATATACCACTACATTTAGATCTGTGATGCAATCCCCATTCATGAATTTTCTAAAAATAGAACGTCAGAATGCATAGCCCAAGGTTAGAAAATGTGGTAAGAAATAGCAATTTTGATATTGTAATATAACTTAGTACCTAAGATACTTTATATAAAAAATATGTATATTCAGGCTACTTTTATAAGGTCTTTTTGAAGGGGAAAAAACATTTATCATTTAAAAATATACCACCAAATGTAACCCAAGAATAGAAACTGTGGTAACAATGAAAAATTTTGACTAATAATGAACTAATTAATTTTTCAGGGGAAAAATTATTTTAAGATAATTTATAGAGTATTTTGATTGCTGGATATATATATTCTAATGTTATGTACAATAAGAATATTGTTTTAAATATCTGGGATTGTCTAGATAATATAATAACAGAAATCACCATTATATATAGCAAGCATGAAAGAACTTTTTAAACATGTATCTGTTGTAAAAAAAAAAAGTAGAGCAGATGTTGATATGCAAATATATATATATATATATATATTCATATATAAATAAACAGTTGAAGAAATTTTAGAAGGTTGAAACTATCTTGAATACATTACATATCCTTCCGTAGTTTTATGCTATGCTCTACTCAAATTCTATATTTTACAAGTATATATACATGTATATAATTGTCCAAAATAATTATGTGGGGGGGGGGGGGAAGATTATTTTAAAATCACACATTATGTATTGCAGCATAATCACTTTAAGCATTACATGCAATCAATGTGCGTATTTTCAATAGGAATTTATATGTTGAAAAGCAGTATTTGAGGTTTTTGAAATTTTTGACAGAGTTTTTGACGTGACAGTTTAAACCGTGGTTTAAACCGTCAAAAACTGACATGCATCAAAAACCTGCCAACCCTGGCCCTAGCGTCTGTAGTGTCTTCCCAGCACTCAAAAAATTATTTTCCTCTTTGTGGCAACACCACAAAAATCCAATGTCAAGGCCGTCTGGCCAGAGAGCTGTTGTTGTTTATATTCACCAGTCGCATCTTTGTACATGTCCCTGCTCTCGTCCGAATCGCGTATTATTTTACCTTCGTTTATATTTGTAAATAAATAATTGTTTTATTGTTTAATCTACTGCTTTGAATAATATAGTTATGTCTCAAAACCAGCTTACATAGCTATATATTGGCGACCCCGTTTTGCTGAACCCGCCCGATATGGCAACCGATTCTACTAATGGATCCATCACGCAAGGCCTGCAAACAGATAGCATGGCAATTAAGCCACCCCCTTTCTGGTGTGAGACGCCAGCGTTGTGGTTCGTGCACTTGGAGGCCCAGTTCAACACGGCAGTAGTGACCAGTGAAGAAACTAAGTACAACATCGTGGTCGGCACAATGGACCAACGACTCCTCAACGTGGTCAGTGACATCGTCATGTCTCCGCCTAATGATAGTCCACATGCTGCGCTGAAAGAAGCTCTCACATCAAGAATGTCCGAATCAGAGAGCACCTAAATCAAGAAATTACTCTACGGTTTAGATTTGGGTGATCGTCGACCATCACACTTGCATAGGGAGATGAGAAACCTCGCGGCAAACAAGGTAAGCGACGACATTCTCAAATCCTTATGGCTGAAGCTCTTGCCACAGCATGTGCAAGCAATTTTGTCGGTGAGCTCGGAATCGTTGTCAAAATTAGCCGACATGGCCAATAAAATTCTCGAAACTTGTGATTACACGAATCCGAATATCATGGCGATCGCAAAACCAGAAAATGATGCGTCTCAGTCATCACATGAAATATGCCTCACATCTCTTTCATCTCAGATCGCAAAATTAACTAATGAGGTACAAGAACTAAAACGAGCTAGAAGTCGACAACGCTCGACCAGTTGATCGCGATTTCAACGAAGCAGTAGCAGAGATGTGACCCATTGCGGAAAGGACATTTGCTAGTACCACAGGCGCTACGGAGATGCTGCCCGGAGATGTACAAAGCCCTGTGAATATATCAGCTCATCTAATCAGGAAAACGACCCGGGGCATCACTGATGACGACGTGTGATGCCAGCCAAGTCTCCAGTCGTCTTTTTCTATTTGATCGCTCTTGTAATAGACATTTCTTGGTCGACGCAGGAGCGGACGTTTCCGTGATACCGGTAACTGCAAATCGACGACCCTTTCCAGACAAAAATTTTTCCTTGTAGGCTGCAAACTCTACCAAAGTCCAAACTTGCGGCACCGAACGTCTATACCTCGATCTTGGTTTAAGACGAAGATTTCTCTGGACTCTCATCGTGGCAGACGTGTCTAAGCCAATACTCAGCGCAGACTTTCTCAAAGAATTCGGCTTACTTGTAGACATCAAACGCCTACGCCTCGTCGATCCTGTCACTTCACTTAGCTCATCAGGCAGAGTCGTCACTGGTCCTTCTTGTTCATTGACGACTGTTTCTCACGACATCAGGGACGACCGCATCAGAATTCTACTGGCTGAATTTTCCTGTTTGACTCATGAATCATCCGTTCTGAGAACTGTACCTCATCATGTCGAGCATCGCATTGTCACAAAAGGCCCACCCGTTGTTGCCAAAACACATCGCCTGGCTCCAGACAAGTTGCAAATTGCTAAAAAGGAATTCGACTATATGCTTCAACAAGGCATATGCAGATCCTCCCAGAGCTCATGGGCCAGTCCTTTACACCTGGTGCCAAAGAAGACTGGTGGTTGGAGACCATGTGGTGATTACAGAGGTGATTACGCCATCACTCAACCGGATCGATACCCGATTCCAAATCTGCAAGACTTTTCATCAAACTTGCACAGTTGCACGATCTTCTCCACTATCGACTTGGTTCGTGCATATCATCACATACGTTTTGCACCAGAGGACATTGAAAAAACTGCCATCACAACACCATTCGGCTTATTCGAATTCACCAGAATGACATTCGGCCTATGAAATGCGGCCCAGACCTTCCAACGTTTTCTCCATTGTGTGCTCAGAGGCTTAGACTTCTGTTTCGTATACATTGATGACCTCTTGATTGCTTCAAAACAAAAGTGTAGACGAGCATCACATCCATTTACGACAAGTTTTCAAGAGGCTCAAAGATGCTGGTCTTGTAATCAATCTCGAAAAATGTTTTTTCGCTCAGCCTGAAATCACCTATCTTGGTCATCACATCACTGCTGAAGGTATCCGTCCAACATCCGAACGAATAAATGTCATCCAAGAGTACAAGAGACCAGAGACAGTAAAAGATCTACGAAAATATCTTGGAATAATAAATTTTTACCGGCGATTTATTCCCAGTGCTGCGAAAACTCAAGCTATTCTCAATGACTAGGCCTACCTCAAGGGCAGCAAGAAAAACGACAAATCTCCAATTGAGTGGTCTAAAGAAGCTATTGCAGCATTTGAGTCAACCAAGCAACAGCTCATTGATGTCACCATTCTCGCCCATCTGTCCTCTGATGTGGAACTTGCTGTAATGGTCGATGCATCCGATATGGCTGTTGGAGTTGTTGTTCAGCAAAAAGTCAAGAATGATTGGCAACTGCTAAGCTTCTTCTTTCAACGATTGACTCCAACTCAGACTCGTTACAGCACGTACGACCGAGAATTTCTCGCTGCGCATTCAACTATAAAGCATTTCCGTTACTTCCTTGAAGGCAGAAAATTCACACTTTACACTGATCACCGTCCTCTCTTTTTTGCTACTCAGCAAAAAGCAGAAAAGGCTTCTCGTCAAATACTCCATCTGGATTTCATATTTCAGTTCACAACAGACATACAACATATCTCGGGTAAAGACAATGTGGTAGCTGATACCTTGTCCAGACTCGACGAAATTCAAAGTCTCAAACTGTGGACTACACTGAAATGGTTAAAGCACAGGAACATGACGATGAACTGATCAAAATACTTTCTTCAAACACAAGTCTCAAACTTCAAAAATTTCCAGTTTTTGGTTCCAACTTACAAATCTACTGTGATGTTTCCACTGGACAAAGCAGACCGTATGTTCCAGAGTCCTTCCGAAAAACTGTTTTCAACTCTGTTCATGGACTTTCACATCCTGGCATCCAAGCCACTGCCACAACTATTGCAAAAAAATTTGTTTGGCCTTCAATCAAAAAATATTGCAAAACATGGGCAAAATCTTGTCTGACATGTCAGAAGTCCAGGATACACAAGCATACCAGAGCATCTGTGGGACATTATCTACCAGTTTCCAAGCGCTTCGATGAAGTACATTTGGAAATCATCGGTCCATTACTCTCTTCAGAAGGACATCAGTATTGCGTAACCTTGATTGACAGGTTCATGAGATGGCCTGAAGCAATACCAGTTCCAGATATCCGAGCCGACACAGTAGCGGCAGCAATATACTATGGATGAATTGCTCGTTTTGGTGTTCCTAGTGTCATTATTACCGACCAAGGTTCCCAATTTGAGTCCCACCTCTTTACAGAACTGTCACACATAATCGGATTCCAAAGACGGTGCACCACCGCTTACAATCTAAAATGCAACGGCTTTATCGAAAGATGGCATCGAACTTTGAAAACAGCAATCAGATGTCACAGCCACAAGCAGTGGACTCGAGTGTTACCTACTGTCCTCCTGGGATTAAGGTCCACATTCCGGGAAGAGTTCAACTCAACCCCAGCTGAAATGGTTTACGACACGAACATCCGACTGCCAGGGGATTTTCTCGATACATCTGCCTTATCTCCATCTTCTTCCGATTTCATTCAACATCTTCGTGACGATTTCAACGACCTTAGACCAGCTCAGCCGTCAAGGCATTCAACACCGTATGTTTTCGTCTTTTCAGCGTTAAACACCTGTCCTAGTGTATTCATTCGTACAGACGCTGTGAGAAAACCCTTTCAAGCTCCGTATGAAGGTCAATACAAAGTCATCACAAGGACTGAGCAATATTACACTCTCTCAATAAACGGTAAAGAAAAAAACATCTCAACGAACCGGTTGAAACCCTGCTTCACCGAGAACCTCAACTCATCTGAAGTCAATGGAAAACCTAACGAAAATCAAGCACCTCATCCGAAGACTTCACAACCTCTTCATACAAAGAAAAAGGTTCATTTCAACACGACAGTGAAGACTTCGAATGAGACTGATGAATCGGAACCGCAACGACAGACTTGTTCTGGAAGACCAATCAAACCACCCTCTTGTTACGAATCGTTCTCTTCTGTTCACTAGAGGGGAGTAATGTAGTGTCTTCCTAGCACTTAAAAAAATTATTTTCCTCTTTGTGGCAACACCACAAAAATCCAATGTCAAGGCCTTCTGGCCAGAGAGCTGTTGTTGTTTATATTCACTGGTTGCATCTTTGTACATGTCCCTGCTCTCGTCCGAATCGTGTATTATTTTACCTTCGTTTATATTTGTAAATAAATAATTGTTTTATTGTTTAATCTACTGCTTCGAATAATATAGTTATGTCTCAAAACCAGCTCACATAGCTATACGTCCTCTCCAACAACACTGTGGGCCGTTCGTCGTTCTCTCCTCGAAGCTTGACAGGCTGCCTCGTACTTCATGGCATAGACAAAAGCACTTCTCACGCCCTTGTACTCGCCCAGATGCAGCGTCTGCTGGATAACGATGAATGATGGTGTCGACGAAGGCTTGTAGAGTCAATCCGTCCCTGATGTCCGACGGGCAATCGGGATACACTAACTGCGACAGCTTTTCGATGTCCATAGCCAGCTCTTGTAATGTCTCTCCAGCTGTCTGCTGCCTAGTCTTCAGTTGAAGCCTGTGGAAGTCTTTGAAATAGTTGTCTCCGAACCTCAGCTCAAGTGCGTTCGTCAGAGCTTCATAGCTGGATCGGTCCTCAAAGGCGATTGTCTGAAGAACTTCGGCAGCTTCACCTTGAAGAGCGGTGGCTAGGTAGAAGGCCTTGAGTACACAGTCCCATCCGTTTGCTGAGGCGATCATCTCAAACTGGGTCTTGTAGATCGACCACGATGTCCTCCCGTCATACGTTGAGGGCTTGATGTTAGGCGGGGTGATGTCAGCCATGGCTGGCAAGACCAAGTGAGCATCCGCGGAAGACATTGGCTCTTGGATTTTCTTCTCGAGCTCTGGTATTCTCTTTGAGAGCTTCTCGTCGACTGCATTCATTTCTTCGGAGAGTTCTTTTTTCACTGCAGCTACGGCAGTGTTTATATCGTCCTTCACCCCAGCGATGGCGGTGGCAATGCCATCCTTCAGGGCAGCGACATCTTTTACGTCAGTGATGGAGAGATTGACAGCAGCAATGAAATTTGTGACATCGTCTTTGACGGCAGTGAAGGACGTATTGACAGCAGTGCCGTCATCTTTCACGCCAGCAATGGACGTATTGACAGCTGTGACCTCTTCTTTCATGGCAGCACAGGACGTGTTGACGGCTGCACTCATAGCCTGGATCTTATCTTCGATGCCTGATTTCATCTGGCCCATCAAAGACATCAGTTGGTTCAGCTGTTTTCACATTTCATCCATGTCAATTCTTCTAGTCTTCATACAAGTCTTGAATTTTCCCCCTTCTGACACCAAGTTGTTCCGGATAATTTTTCACAAGACTTCGAGATGGCAAAACAAGAAGCAGTTCGACGGATAAACACAGATTTATTTACAGAACAGCAATTTGCACGTATTTACGAGCTAATCAGAGAGCTAACAACTTTCTCATAAAGTTCAATCACAACTGACTTTTCATCCAATCTCTCTCTTCTCGAATCTGGCATCTGATGAGTGCCACACTATTTATAACCCAGGTAGAAACTTTGAGAAAAAGAATGTTCTACAAAATTTTATTTTACAGTTTCCAAGTTGACGGCACCATCGTATGGAAATGTGGGAACTACTGTCTGGAGGGGGGCGGGACGTTCTGGAAGGTTCTCACCAATCGCAACTTCTTACGACAAAACCAAAACCGGTATCAACTCTCGTTGCCAATGGAAGATTACGATAAAGAATTGCGCCATCTATCGTTTATAGTTCGTAACAATATGAATTGATATGATCATCATCGTGCCCCCTGCCCCAGACTTCTAAGTCTATCTCCGCCTATATATGAACACACTCCTTATACGAAGATAATTCTTTACTTTCCAATACATCTAGCCATATTTCTACTGTCTGTCCAAGAGTACAATATAACTCAATAACTGCACTTGCAAGTTGACAAATTCTCTATATAATTCTTTGTTATCTAACATCACAATACTTTTTTAAATTTCTTCTTCATGTTCAATACATATTTCTATATATTTTTGGTAATTATGGATGAATGAAGAAAGGCAAGCTTCTTCAGAATTCCACCTTGTTTCATTAGGCAATTATGGCTTTTGTCCACCTTTTTCCATAAGCCACCCAAGTGGTCTATGGTGTCGTCTAAAATATTTTTATATTTCTACTACATATTTTACTATATTTTTAGGGCTGATATCTTTAACAAGATTCATAAAACGGGCTGAGCAGCCAAAAGCAAGAACGTGTGGATGGTTTTGGACAATTACAAATACAAATACAAATACAACGCCACAACAGGCAAATTGCCCAACGAGGTGGCTGACTTAAGAACATCATGGATCCCCGAGCCCCTACCTACTACTGCTACACCACACATGCACCCCCCCCCCCGCGGAACCCCCCAACGAATCGGTACATGCGGGAATGTGCATGTACGTGTAGTGCAACCTGACGTAAAGTTTGTTTCTGTGTAATGCTTGTTATGTGTAGTGCTATCATATGCCCCCAGTTTTACTAACTATGAGTGAAGTGTTATGGTTGAATGATTTACTGTTGTAGGACTGTTGCTCTCTGTGGCGAGACTTTTTAACGGGGAGATCGGCTCGCATTTGCGCCTTGAAGTTGGGAACCACAGAAAACCAACTTCAGCCGACCACCACTGTGGGGTTCGAACCCGGATCCTCGCATCACGAGTCCGGCATTATAACCACTCGACCACCACAGCGGCAATTATGCAGCAGCAATTATGTCACGAAATATTTTCATTTTGTTCTCGTTATCGCAACAAACAGCAAAAACACTTTTATTATACTCTTGCTTGATAGTATCTATAGAGCTATTTCAGCACAGAATTCTGCTGTTTTCTTATGTGAGCCACATTCGATACCATCTATTAAGTGGGTGCTCTTGCCAGTGTGGATACTCATTGCGATGGAGTCAGCATTTGACCAACCACCAACATCAGAGTGATAGATGAATTTTTCATTTCCCCTTCCATTAGAATATCAACAGTTTTATCTGACTCATCTAATAATGATCCAGTTAATTTCTTCCTATTAGGAGGTATATAACCTCAATGCAAAGCATTAACCATTTCTCTAAATGCACCACTATCGGCTGTATTAAAAGGTATATTATTAGCATTAAAGAATTCAGATACTTTTCTATGAAGAACTAACTCCTGGCGGCCACTTGTTTTAACAATAAATTGTCCTATTGGCCTTTGGGTTTTAATGTTCCAGCATCCACAATAGTATTTGAACTTCTGCATATAGAAACATAATCTTCAAGAGGTTGCTTTCTTTTCAATGAAGTAGATGTCTCTTCACTGCATGAATATTCATTATCAGTGTTTGATGAACACAAAAACAAGGATTGAGCTTCCGATTTCCCACTTTCACTCAAAAAGGATCCAGATTTTTCGAATAACCTGGGTCCCGGGATCCAGGTTAATTAGAGTACAGCGGCATCTCTGAAGCGGTCTATGGTGTGTTTTCTAAAATATTTTTGTATTTCTACTACATATTTTACCATATTTTTAGGGGTGATATCTTTAACAAGAAGGTTCATAAAATTGGCAGAACAGCCAAAAGCAAGGACACGTGGATGGTTTTGGACAATTATGTCATAAAATGTTTTCATTTTGTTCTCGTTATCGCAGCAAACAGCAAAAACACTTTTAGCCCCTCTTCAGCTATTTCTGCACAGAATTCTGCTGTTTTCTTGTGTGAGCTACATTCGACAGCATCTACTAAGTGGGTGCTCTTGCCAGTGTGGGTACTCACTACGATGATGGAGTGAGCATTTGCATTTGACCAACCATCTAACATTAGAATGATAGTCAAATTTTTCAATTCCTCTGTCATTAGCATATCAACAGTTTTATGTGTCTCATCTAATAATGATCCAGCTAATTTCTTCCAGATGTGCCAACTTTTGGAATCCAGAAATCCAGAGATTTATCCTAAGGGGGGTACCCCCACCGGCACTCAGACTCAATTGTAAAAATTCACCAAAAAAATTTCGATTTTTTTTTTAATATTAAGAAAAAGTTCCATTCCCCACCCAAGGTGGATTCTGCATTGCCCCTGAGCAGAATATAATTTCATATCAGTCTTTCCATGCAGAATAGAGAAATCACATCTACATACTAGTTCATAAAACATAAGTGTTTCTTTTCGTGGAGGAAACAATTTAAAAACTTCTAAATGCAGAGCTGCTGACGAAAAAACTTGTGTTTACTGCACGGCTGTTAATGGAATACAACAACGATTGTACAGTTTGGTAACCAAGGTCATGCCCCTGATAAATGATTGCTGATAAATGCTACATAAACAAAGTCACGTCTTTGCCAGTTGCTTAAATGCGGTCACCAAGACTGTTTTATTATGGCTGTTTGATGGGAACGCCACGGCTGGCCTCTATGGGTGTTTTCCCTAACGACAACGACAGTCATTGATGTCACAACAACGTGAAAGCTCGTGTAAAATCTAATTTTCTGCCAAAATGCGGAGAAATTTTAACAAATCCAGAGAGCAGGAGGAAGGATGAAAAATCCAGAGTCTCCCACCTAAATATAGAGTTGGCAGGTCTGTTTCTTCCTATTAGGAAAGATATAACCTGGATGCAAAGCATCAACCCTTTCTCTAAATGCATCACTATCGGCTATCTTTAAAGGTATATTATTAGCATTAAAGAATTCAGATACTTTTCTATGAAGAACTAACTCCTGGCAGCCACTTGTTTTAACAATAAATTGTCCTATTGGCCTTTGGGTTTTAATGTTCCAGCATCCACAATAGTATTTGAACTTCTGCATATAGAAACATAATCTTCAAGAGGTTGCTTTCTTTTCAATGAAGTAGATGTCTCTTCACTGCATGAATATTCATTATCAGTGTTTGATGAACACAAAAACAAGGATTGAGCTTCCGATTTCTTGCATTTATTCACATGAGCACAGATTCTTTCCACTAACTATGGTATTGCAAAACTTACAAGTCACTTGCCATTTGTTATCTGTTTTATTCACCATAGTCCATTCAATGGACTGTTTTCTTCCAGAACCTTCAGTCCTTGGCATGGCTGACTAAATTTTACCACCGAAATTTACACTTCTCTCAAAGTGGAATTTTAGAAGTTGGATAGTTTATATACACAACTTGTGTAGCTAAGCAGCAGAAAGAAATGGTGAAATGATGTATCCAGGAGGAAAAACATCCAATCCAGTCTCGGACTGGACTTGAGGGGACTGGACTAGAGGTATTGGTAAAACTGGTCAAAGTAGTTTGAATAGGGAAAGGGAGATAATGCTGAAGAAAAGTCTAAAAAATTTTCATCGGTGCAATTTGTGTATATATATTAGGGTGGCCCATATTATAATGGTGAAAAATTTAGTAAAAATTTTTTAAGCGCTCACCACTTAATTTTTTTCCTTTTACCATAATGTGAAAGTATACTAAATATTTCTTCAATATATAAAGATTAACCCGTGCCTCATCGAGTTTGATTGAATGAAGATGTTGGAGAAAAAATTTGCTAAAAATTAAGCATTTGAAAATGTTTGTTTATTACTCATATTAAGAAATTGTATGATTTTTTGCTATAAAATTATGAGATGGCATCTTTAAAAGGGCATATGAAACAACAAATTAACTTTTTAATAATATATTTAAATGAATTTTCATTCAAGAGTAGCCTTCTTGCAGTCCGGGTACTGCTTTCTGTACTGATGTGGTCTTCGACACACTGGAGAAGAAGTCGCTTCTGCTCTTCATCCACAGTTAAGAGTCCATTAAAATCTTATATCAATTTCACCTCTTTCGGCTGTGTCATTTACAACACCGAGATTCCGGAATGTTTCTTGTGACTTTAAATAAGAATTGTCCCTATCCGAAAGATCTGTACTGAGATTCAGAAAGCTAATGTCAACATCCAATTCCTTTAACAAATGCAGACGTGCCAACTTTTGAAATCCAGAAATCTGGAGATTCTCCCGAGGGGGGTAACCCCCTCCCAGACACTCATAGACTCGATCAAAAAAAAAAGTTCAAAAAATATGTTTCAAAATTATTTTTTTTAATCCATTGCCCCCCCCCCCCAAGGCAGTTTCTGCGCATTGCCCCTGAGCATAATATAATTCCATGTCAACCTTTCCATGCAGAATAGAGAAAAATAGAGAAATCACATCTACATACTGTTCATAAAGTATAAGTGTTTCCTTTCATGGATGCTATCAGTGATTGATAATCTTGGGTATATGAACTCTTAAAAGTTTTATATTTAGCTTTATATAGCTTAAAGTTTTATACACTCATGCCCATAAATTAAGGATAATGACAGCTCCGGCAAATAAAGGTTCGGAAACAAAACAAACGTTACTTATTCATAAAGCCCATTTATTAAACAAAAGATAAAGAACAAAAACGATGGTGTATGTATGATACCATTCATAAAAACTATGATTTTTGCTCCCTGGAGCAATTGTAAAAAATATCTCCTTTACAAAAACTTACTATTACATGGTTGGTATGATGGTTAATATATTGTATGTCTCCCATGCAATGAAATACAGTCTGTACAACGCCTAGACATGGTGAGTATCAAATTATCTATCTGATATTGGGGAAGATCACTCCACTCAGCAAGCAATGCTCTGCGAAGTTCCAGTACACATGTAGGAGGTGGTTGACGGGCTGCAACTCATCGGCCAAGCATGTTCCACACATGCTCTATCGGATTCAAGTCAGGTGAGAATGCTGGCCATTCCATACGGGTTATATCCTCAGATTCAAGACATTCGTTTACGATGTTTGCTCGGTGAGGACGGGCGCTGTCATCCATAAACACAAATTCTGCGCCCATGGCACCCCTAAACAAACGTACATGTTGTTCCAGAATGATGTCCCGATAAATTTGGGCATTCATGGTTCCGGTTTGAACATGCAGATCTGTTCTGGAACCCAGTATAATTCCACCCCAAACGAGCAATGCTGCACCACCGTAACGGTGTCGTTCAATGATGTTGTCTTGGTGGTAACGGGTACCTGGCGTTCTCCTCCGACGTGAATGAGACTGCAAGCTAAACCTGGACTCGTCGGAAAACATCACACAAGCCCATTGTGACGATGTCCACATTGCATGTTCTCTACTTCAGGCTAATCGCTGCCGATGTAACGTTCTTGATCGTTACCTCCCGGTTCTTTAATATTTTTTCCCCCAGTAAACATTGAGTGGATGACAACAATGGAATAGACAAAGTTTAGATAGAACTATAACATTTATTCAATTATATTGTTAAACCATTAATCAGCGTAATCACAATTATCACAGGCCCTTTATATGTTAAACTATTAATTAACGTTTTATCACAAGCTTTTCTCTCATTGTCACAATGAAACAAAAATATGAATCGATCTCACCGCCGTTGTCCAGGTTTTCACGTGTTATCACATCGTCCGGTAGATAATCCCAGGTGTCTGCCACACAGCCAAAGACTCGTTGCCACCAGCTTCAGACGTGTAAACACACACGTTGAGATGAAAGCTCAGCCACTACACATGGAACTGGATATGAAAGTCCACGGGTGGCCGGTCTGGCCACTAACCAATCACTGGATCACGACGACATTGAAACCTCACGTGCGATGAGACGGGATAAGTGCCAAGGCACACTTCTACTATTGTAACTTCATCGTTATTTATGAGACGATCTAGCTCACACCATGACAGGGCGTGACGCCTTACTGATTAAGTCGGTCGTAAGTCGTAGGTAAGGAAGTCGAGAGGTAGTAGGTAGTAGTTGAGAATCAGCACATCTCTAGCTGGCTTTTATATAGCAGCATTCCCACAATGCCTCACTGAAGAACCAATCACAACATTGAAGGTGCGGTATTAGCTTGTATCTGATTTACATAACTTCATGAGAAAAGGAAATATTGTAAACATTATAATATTGAATCTGGCAACCAAACATAAACAAATTGGAGACCGATCGGCGGACACACGATCCTACCGGTCGATCCCGGAGACAAAATATATAAACAATGACTAGAATAAGGACGATTTCCACGGGAGCCCAATTAGTAACGTTACACCGACAGTGAGTTGCCGTGAGCGGAACACATCTGAGAAGGCCAGCGAGCATATAGACCAATATCTCCCAAACGTCTGTGCACGGTTTGCCTTGAAACTGTCCTACCCGTGGCTGCAGATAGCTGACGAGACAGGTCTGATGCTGTGCTCCGTCTGCTTCTTTTGGCAGTTGCTGCCAAATACCAGTCTTCATTCGGCGTTGTAATTCGGGGGGGACCTGTACTGTAACGTCTACTGACATTTATGATGGTCACCATCATTTCTACTGACTTCCGTTATCTTGGAATCGTTGCCAAAGCCTAGAGATACACTTTGGGCGATTCCAAGTTCCTCAGATACTACCATCTGAGTACGCCCACATTCCAGGCGGCCGCCGATAATTCTACCACGTAAAAAATCATCCACATGCGTCCTCTGTGTCATAACTATTCGCTTATGGCACTGAGCGCCTTACAGAACTCTTGTGAACAATTTCACTTTTTTGCCACCATTCCTTATATACCCCCCTCTTACACTCTCGTCATTGTGATGTACTATCGGCATCATCTGGTGGCTTCCTGATATTTGCATATCATTCTTGCAGGTGTGTGTGATAATTCTACAGGTGAAATTTTTACTTTAGATTTTGATTTCCGTGTGATTCTGAATTATCCTTAATTTATGGACATAAGTGTATTTAGCTTAATATAGCTTAAAGTTTTATATTTTCTTTCTGAAGATGCTTAATCGGAACAAACAATTAAAAAAAAAATTCAAATTACAAAGCTGCGAACGAAAAAACGTGTTTACCGCACGGCTATTAATGGAATACAATAACGATTATACAGGAATTTCGGCAACTAAGATCATGCCCCTGATAAAGCCGGGTTTTCCTAGGAGTAGCATTTCTGCGCCGTGTGCAGCGTGAAAATGCTGATTGGACAAAAAATTGAAATTCAGGTTTTTTGATCAATCAGCGTTTTTACGCTGCACGCGCTGTAGAAACCTGCTCCTAGGAAAATCCGGCTTAAATGATTGCCGATAAAGGCTACAAAAACGAAGTCGCGTCTTTGCCAGTTGCTTAAATGCAGTCACAGAGACTTTTTTAAGGCTGCTCGATGGAAATGACTACGGCTGTCCTCTATGGGTGTTTTCCCTAACGACGACGTTAATTATTGATGCCACGACGTGAAAGCTCGCGTAAAATCTAATTTTCTGCCAAAATCCGGAGAAATTTTAACAAATCGAGAGAGTTGGCAGGTCTGCAAATGAAGCACAGACTGCCGATGAACTCTCCAACCATACTTTTAAATACACCATTACAACAAAAAAATGTTCTTCAGACACTTTTAAAGCCAATTGCTGTCTAAATAAAAACATTTTAAAGGAGTAAATTGTCTCGAGCATGATGCCCCTGGTGCCGTAGCCTGATTTTGATAGTTGAGTCTGAGCTCCTTCCAATAAAAACTATACATAATTCAACGAGCTCCCAATAATCGGGTTTCATTTTCCCATTTTTCAGTGCATTAAAAGATAATTCACATTACTCAGTATTTTGCGCTCACTATATATTTCATTCAAGTATTTATACCCGTTCATGTAATTTTGTTTTTCCAAATTATTCCATTTTTATCTGATTTTTTTGAAGAAAACAACATCTGGACTACTAGTCACTCGATGTGACTCATGTTCGAAAATGCTTAGTAGCACTAATTCATACATGTGGTGCCGACATAGAAAATATGTCATTTCTCAATCTGCATACTGCTCTAGAAATGTAATAGCACTGTTAATACGACCAGTGTTGGAACATAGAACTTGAGCCTTATCTTCCAATCCCCAATCTTTTAGAACATTCCATATAGCCATAGCTGGCTCCTTCCCTGAATTGGCACCCGGAGTAATTTTTCTTGATCTTTATATGTAACAATGATAGGTACCCTTTCACTTTTTAAATCTCTCACATTTAAAGCAGATAGCAATTTACCATCCCAATGAATGGATACAAAACTGAGTTCATTTTCTTTAAACAATTCTTCAATCTTAGTAACCTTCGTCTTACGAAAATCTTCCCAATATCTTTGGATCGTCTTCGATTGATTGCCAGTTCACCAATGTTGTACCCTAAGGATTCAGATGCGGCTTCGAAAATAAAAACGGCATTTCTCTGACTAATGTAGCATCGATCGAGTACGGCCATTAATTTTGGAGTTAAAAAATATTTCCTCCCACGTACACTTTTCATCTCTAAACCTATCAGCACATCCATTTTTCTTAAAAGTCGTCTGGGTAATGTTTGATGAAGGCCAAGGTTGATCAGAAATAACCTCAATGCCTGACGATTATTCTGATGATTCCATGAAATTGCCAGCGATCTCAGAACTACAATGAGTCTTAGCCCGTCTGTTTTCATGTTTTCAGATTCTCAATAATGACCTTTCTTCAAGCTTTGCTATCGACTTCCCCAAGACATCCCCTTCGCTCTCGGGCTCTTTCACTCAGTAAAACTTTTCTGTCTTCAATTTTTATCATTTCCAAAGCATTTTAGCGTGAGCAATGTGAAACAAATTATTCAAATTTTATATAAACTTATATTCATGTTCTTTCTGCGTGTCTGATGTATGGCGGGCATTTTTTTTAAGATTATGCCAATGAGAGAACATCACATTTGCGCACTACTAAATTGGCACTTTCACTTAGGGACAGTTTAACCTCCCGTAAATTATAAAAACTTGCCTGTTAGATGGAAGTTTTCTTCCAGTAATTTGGTGACACTCACTGCCAATTATATAAATATCTCGATCACTACTTCTCAAATTAGAAGCCATAATTACACTCGTAGTTGGCCTGAACAGCAACTAGAGCAGACTGAGGGCGGAAGGTGCAGCGCCATATGAATAAACACGTCACTGCCTGCACCAAAGCGTATTAGAGAGTTAATACTCTGTGGCCTACACCAACCAAGGCACTTGAAGAATAAGCTGCCTCAATATGCATCCAGATGAAATGGAATCCAGATGAAATAAAGGAGAAAGAATAAGCATGAACTTCAAAAAATATCATAAATAAAAGATAATACTAAGTAATTTATCCTTGAGAAGGGTCTTTTAATGAATTGATTTGTAAAAAACGGTAAAATTGAAGATGAAATGAGATGGGAGAAAAAGCAACCACGTGGGAAGGGTAACATAAAATAATGAACGCCACAAGAGAGAAAAAGGGCAGTTGCACAAGTGCAGTGAATCTTTAGTATGTTATAGTAGTTTTTGTCAGAGCCGTCTTAAGAGCATCATGGGCTCCCGGGCCAAGTGATTTTTCTAAAGCCCTACAAGACACATTTTCGAAAATTTCAACTAGATCTCATTTTTGTGAGACCCCCTTTCCTCGAGGCCCCAGGCCATGTCTGGGTGGGCCCATGCCTTAAGATAGCACTGATTTTAGTAAGTTATGGTAGTTTTCACCTCTCCTGCTTTCGCGCTTGCTTACGCCCCGCTTTGCCATTGAAGTGACAATGTGCTTACCTTCAAGCGCTTTGGCACTCACTGGCTTCCCACTTCTACCACGATGAAGCACGGGTTCCCAACCTTCCCCAGCGCAACCCAACCCGCAAGGGTAAAAGGCTTATATCCCTGGAGGGACAGAGCCTGGGCCGTGACTGGTTTGTCGGGTTCCCAACCTCTGATTTAAACAAATGAGGTCTCTAATTGTTTCTTGGAAAAAAAATGGGGGGGGGGGGGGGTTGGACTGAAATTAAAACATCAAAAAATAAGGGGGCCACCCTAATATATATATATCATCGTAAACTCTGTCCAATAAGAGATCAGATGGCTTGCAGCTGGTGCTTTACAACTTAATAGGTGCAATAAATTCTTTCTAGAATGTTTCCCTTTCCCTCTTAAAGGAAAGAAAGTGTTGCAAACAAATACAAAAAACTAAAATTATCTAAATACAACTCAATTAGTATTCAGATAAAACACAAAAGTATATATCTAGAAAAAAATTAACTCTTAACCTACACTATTTTTTCAGAGAAGGAGATTGATGTGTTTCAGAATTTAGTTGCTTACAAATAATTTGTTAGGTTTTTTTGTTTTTTTAATCATAATTCTAATAAACTGCTATACTATTTCTTCTTATCATTTGGGAACAGTGTTTCTTCACTAGAGGTGTTTGAACTCTGGTTGCGCTTTAAGCACACACTAAACCAGCTAAAATTTTTAAGAATATTGATTTAATCATGGTTCGTACTCTTCCAACGAAAAAAAATTCAAGGACTATTCAAGCACTTTTCAAGAAAAAACTTAAAAATTCAATGACTTTTTTTTACAAACACATATTTTTCACATGAATAGGCGCATATTTAATTTTGATTAAAACTTTCAGAGATTACATTTCTACCTAGTTTATTTCACATCATCCGTAATGAATAAAGGAGGCCACATACACATATATATCATACAAAACATATGACACATTGAATAACACAGTTTGTGCCTGTCAATTTCCTCATTGAAATGTAGTTTGGTCCTTAAATATTGCAATTAATTTTCTTTTAAAGACTAAAAAAAAAGAACTCTTCTAAAGACAGAAAAAGATTAAATTATTTCTTTCATTAATTTTATTTCTTTCTTACTCAAGGAATAATTGCTTTTATCAATTCTGGATTTGTTTCTTTCGCTAATGCTGAAATTCTTTCTTTCATTAATGCTGAATTCTTTTATTGATTTTAAAATTATTTCATTAATTCTGGAATTATCTCTAATTAATTTTGGAATTATCTCTAATTAATTTTGGAATTATCTTTCATTAGTTCTGTAATTCTTTCTTTCATTAATTCTGTAATTTTTTCTTTTATTAATTCTGGAACTATCTCTCTCATTAATTTTGGAATCATATCATTGATACTGAAATTTCTTTCATTTATTGTTTTAAACAACTATGGATGACATTAGAAAATAACAGAGATGCGCAGACATTCAACGCGTCACGTGATCTTCCAAGGAATGATGTAGACCAGTGGTTCTCAACGGAAGGGCCACGGAAGAAAATGGAGAAAGGGGCCATAACAGGTGGTTTGGAGGGCTGCAGAGAGCTGAGAAGAAAAATTAAGGTGTGAAGAAATAAAGCTTTTATATTAGTGACTATATACACTTACAGAATCCAATGAAACCACACGTAAAACCAAGGTCGTCTTAGGGCATGGACCCACTCAGGCCTCACTGTCTACATTTTGCAACAAGTTCCCTAGGATGGGGGTTTTCGGAGGCTTCTGGCTCGATTTTTCACAGACCCCTCCTCTATATTAAATTAAAGTGTGAAAAACAAAAAAATGATGAAAACCATATCAGGCCCTGGGCTGCAGCTCTGTCAGTCCCACTCTTGTGAGGGGTCATGCCTGGCGGCCTCATGTCCATAAGTGACCCCACTTTATGATATTTTGTATAGTACAATTAATTTTGAAATAAGTAGGAAATATGTAGGCTGTTTATTTCCAGCTAAGTACGGGACTACCATAGCATAACTTTGCCTGGGATGTTGAGACGGTCCTGAACAGAACTCGGACTAGCAGGGAGATCAATAAATTATAGGCCAGTGGTCTGGAGAACAATTTTCTTAGCAAAATTTTCGTTCAGTATAAATACACTGAAAAAGTCATTTCAATACGTATAAAGGATCTTGCTTCTAGCTGAGAGTTGAAAACTCTGGGTAAGACGGGGAGCCACGAGAAAAAAATATTGTTCAAAAGTTGCCACGGGCAAAAAAAGGTTAAGAAACACTTAGTGTGTTAACATTAGTGTTAAGAAACACTAATGTAGACCACTGACGTCATACCAGCGCCGGCACTAGAGGGTGCGGAGGAGGGGGGGGGGCAACTGCCCTGTGTGCCAATTTTTAGGTGAACACGGTTATAAAATTATCGAATTCCGAATTGGTGGGGGGGGGGGCGACAAGACAATACAAAAATCCTAGTTATGGCCCTGCGTGTCATACTCCCTCCAGTAATATAAGCTCGATGGATTTCAGCGCCGATTCATCCATTGAAGCAAAGCTTGGAATTTGGTGGCATTTTTGTCTGGCACACTCAGCAACCAATCTTGATAGAAGAAATTTTTAAGCCACAAGTAATTAAAAGTACACACATTTGCTACTCATTTTTTGTTTTCTTTCTTTAAAGAATCTTGTACAAGCGCTTCTCACATCGCTCCTAAATAAATATTTTGTTGACAGCATGAGCGGAGATACGGGGGGAGGGGCCCAGCGTGAAGTTGACTGATCTAATGTATACATGAATTCACATCATCATCATCGTGCCCCCCCCCCCCAGACTTCCAAGTCTATCTCCGCCTATGGTTGACAGTACTCAGCGGAAGCTTCGCCCACTTATGGAACAAAAGGCTGAAATTATTTCAACAAAAATTATGAAACTTTTTTTTCTAAGATATTGATTTTTCAAGTCCTCCAGAAAAAATATCTAGTACAAAAGTTTAATGACTTCCAACGACTCCAAATACGTCTACATACATCACAGGATACATGCTACCATAAAGCCGGGTTTTCCTAGAAGTGGGATGTTGCAATACCTTCTAGTGCAGAAGGACTTCTACTCTAGAAGGAGGTATTGGTTGTTAGGGACCAGAGTGTGCCGATTGAGCTGAAGAAAAAAAACAATGATCGAAAGTTAATTTTGAACTCTAGCTTTTATTCCATAAAAGTTGCAAGGAAAAAACACAAGATCATTTACGATCATAAAAAAAATAAATAAATAAAACGGCCGTCAAATAACAACTGGCAATCTCACAGAGAAAAAAAAAATCTCCACATACACGCGGAAAGAAACCGGCCTACAGTATAAAGCAGAGCTCCCGTGAGGGTGAGAGCATGCCGCCGGCGATTTACATATTGCGTCGGGCCGAGCGGTTCCACGTGCACAGAGAATAAAAAGGGGAAAAACATTCCAACATAGGTTTTTGGTGCCGCATTAACCGAACTGGATCATTTCGCATCGACAGAAACGTGTTACATAATCACACTACGCGTTTGTGTATTCCTACCATGGCACATCAGCTCACGGCCCTGGCATCAGCTACTCTGTCATCTGCATGCTCCGGTTTGAAAGGAAGCATCGAGCTCAATGAAGGGAAGTGAAAGAAAACAAAAATGAATAGAAGATTGATAAAACGAGTGGCGCACAATTCATTTAACTCCTCCAGAAGCAGTCGGCCAATCACGCCGACGTAAAACATTGCCCTGAGGCTTGTTGCGCTCTCTAGGAAAACAGTCGAACTTGTTTTATTATTATTGGTGACTGGACGCTGTGTCACGCTGGGCGATTCACTTTGCACACGGTACAGAAAACCTGCTCCTACGAAAACCCGGCTTAAGAATAATGGGAAAAAAGCGTGCTTTAAATCCAACTATCCAGGGTTATTGGCTGCTAAGGCTTTTTCCCTGTGCTTTGTACTTTTTTAAGGACGTCACTTACGGAGTAAAAAAAAAAGTGGCGAAAACTATTTCGGAAAACACAAATTTTTCAAGGACAAGGACTCTTATGGATTTTCAAGGCCTTGAAAATTAACTTTTTTTTTTCAAGGACTTTTCAAGGACCGTACAAACCATGTTAATATTCTGTGCTAATTATTACTAATATAATTATATACATAATAATTGTCCTAAATTACCCAGTCTATTATATTTATTTAGAGCATATATCACTTTCTTTCCTTATGCTTCAATATCAAAAACCCTGAAAAAATCCAGTGGGTTGGGTTTTTTCTGAAAAAAAACCCCGGGGTTTTTGCCAACCCTGGGAATCGAGGCAGTGAAAGAAAATTATTACTGCAATCACCCGGCAAGGACCAATATTAATCAGAAGATAATCACCAGAATCACCCACTTCAACTGAATCAGGTGATATTATTAAAAGAGCCAAGGTTTTCTGAAAGGGGCCATTCCAGTATTACGTAAGCAGATTTTCAGCCATTTTTTACCCTCTCCCCCCTTTGTCAGCAAAACACTGATCCCCCTCCTGTCAAAAAAATTTCGTCAGCAGCTAAGAATACTTCATATCTTCAAAAAGGGGTGGTTGATGACGTAAGCAACCTTCAACCCCCCCCCCCATCAAAAGTCAGCAAATCCAAACCCCCCCCCCCCAATGCTGACGTAATACTTGAATGACCCCAAATGGAAAATCAATCAGAAGAAAATTTGTAAACTCGGAGATGCTGCTGATGTGCTATAGCACGCCAAATACCTGGAATTTTGGAAAATGATGCATAAAAATTTCGATCACGCGATCCTATGCGACATGTTCTTTAGACACAATGAAAGTGAAAAAACCTAGTTATAAGCTGGTAATTAATCTTTTCTTCGATGACCTTTGGATTGAACATGATTCAAAGCAAAATGATATTAGTGAATGGGGGGAGGGGAGGTCGGCATACTTTAATTATTTTTTTCGAGAGATACCCACTTTCACTTAAAAAGGACCCAGATTTGACCAATATAACCTGGCTCCCGGCACCCAGGTAAATTAGAGCACAATGACATCTCTAACCATAATTTCAAAAAAAAAAAAAAAAAAAAATGGTTTCCAAAACCAATTTAATATGTTGATTTGTAAGTTTCAAAGTATATTATTGATCACTAGCCTAATCAAATAAATATTGATATAATAATTGATTGAATTTCTTGATTGAGTTTAAATTTTTATTGCTTTTTTAAATTTTGAATTATGGTTTAAAAGTTATTGTAGTTTCTGGGGGGGGGGGAAGAAAACTGCTTTTAAAAAATGTTTTTTTAGGTTTGTGAATGTTTTAGGAAATTTCTTGCCTGCTTTCCGATGCTTGCCAGTAAAGTCAGAACATCAATTAGTAATAAAAATGTGTGTCCACCTCTCTTATTACAAAACTTTTTCCGGACTTTTCTTTAACTCTTTTCTTATTTTGTGACTTTTCCAGGACTCTGTCTTTTCCATGATGAAAGGCACCATGCTTTACTACTTTTTCCGCATCGTAATATCCTGAGAAGTCTTAATGCTTCATAGCGAATATGAATACACCAACTTCATAGTTGGTGACATACAAATACAATAAAATACAAACCAACACTCACTTTCAAAGAGGGGCTTCTACTTGTCTGGTGATCAGATTCATTGACTCTGAAACATTAAGAAAAGCATAAATTCAAAAGCATTATTCCTATTTTGCATAAAAAAAACACAGCTTAATATGCAATAATATTGTTGAATATTATTGTATTTTTACTTTCTATAATAGGAAAGCTAAATATGAGTGCTTACAGGGTTGTTGGTTTTAAACCATTTATATCCTTGGGGTACATTTTGATGGTATATCTTTAAATGCAATAAGATTTTATAAGTGGTTTTTTTCAAAAAGTCTTATAAAAGTGGCCAGAATATATATACATATTTTTTCATATGAAGTTTCTTAGTTATTTAAAGGTATATATAGAAGTAAAAATTTCTCATTCTTACCATATTTTCTACCCTTTGGTTACATTATGATGCTCTATATCTTTAGCAAATTCATGAATAAGGATTGCATCACACATCTAAATGTGTAATGGTATATTATCTCACAGAGTTTCTTTTTCTCTTCACAAAGAAGCAGCTACAGTAGTGACACCATCATGCTAGGGGCAGGTGATCCTATAATCCAATTAAGACACAGGCTGTCCTTAAAGGACAAAGACTAGTGTACTAGTAGTTACATTACCTCACATACATTTTCATTTTATTTCCCATAAGAAGTGGCATATCTCCTACTGTATATCTCCCCGTCTTAACATTCAATAGTTGTTTTTTTTTATACTTTCACACACACACTGTTAAGCCAAGTTAATCAAGGTTCTACTATATAGTAGTAACAGATTTATGAAAAATAACCAGCTATATACAGGGTAGAAGAGTTGATCCACTTTGCCCAAGAATATTTAGAAGACACCAACGAATAAGGCAAATACACAAAAAGTGCACAAAAAATACACAGAAGTGCCGAAATGATGTGGTTACACAAAATAGATTATACTGCTGGCCAAGTACAGCATCATCTACTTGCATATTTTGCACTTTTTTCTTTTGCGAAAGAAACTTTCATTGCTTCAGGAGTATCCATGCAAATTTTCGTCATTCTGATCAGTACTTATTGTATAGTTTTGGAATCAAAACTTAAATTATAATCACCCTGTATATATTTAGAAGACACCAACGAATAAGGCAAATACACAAAAAATAATAAAAGTCCTAATGCATTTCAACACCAATGGGTGCAGTCTTCAGAGGAAAAATTTAACCACTAGTTTCGCTGACCGAGTTTCCCATTTGGGTTGAATACCAAATCTTCATGCTCGGTTGCTCAGCGGAAGAAGTACGTCTGTTCACTTCAAACGTCGTGGTCAGAATGAAGCTGTGAGCCTGTGTGAGATACTAATGCAGCGTCCTGATTGGACCTTTGCGGAATAGTGCTATCCGATTGGTCCATTCGAATTTTCTTGTAATTCCCGCTCAAAATGAATTTAAGCCATGGTGTTGCGATCGGGGGTGTAGATTTATTATCGTTCACTAGTATATTTTTGAAGGCCCGAATATATGTGCCTTCGTAGAAATCTAGATCAACTGTGGACTTGACTTTGTGAAAAACTCTCGCTTCTTGAAATTTGAATTTGTGGCCTTCTTGCCAACAGTGAGCGGCGATGGTCGATTTTTCACATTCCTGATTCTTAACACAGCAAGCGTGTTCATTCAATCTTGCTTTTATGGGTCTCCTTGTCTGTCCTATATAACCAAGAGAGCAATCACCACATGGAATGTAATAAATGCCCCATTGTTTATTCTGTGGTATAGCATCCTTAGGGGGCATGAAGCCAAAGTTTTTAGTGGGCACATCTATGGTTGTTAAATTAAACTTTTTGAGAATCGGTTTGATCTTCAGTGAGAGTATTGGATCGTAGGGTATGACTACACTTTCTCTGAGTGGTCTCTCTGTAATATTTTCTAGAGTGATTCCTCATGCCAGTTTCAAGAATTTTCTACTTAATTCGTCAACGATCTTGGTGTTGAACCCCCTGTCTATCGCAATTGCTCTGATGGTTTCAAGTTCATGGTCTAAAGTGTTCCGATCTGAACAGATGTTAAATGCTCTTTCTACAAAGGTGCGAAAAGACGAAAGTTTCTGTTGCATAGGATGGCAAGATCTGAAATGAGGAGGTAATGAGACTGCGAAAGGCTTACGATAGACCGAGGTTTGGAACTGTGATTTCTGTTTCGTTACTAATACGTCCAAGAAAGAGAGTTCATTGTTAGTTTCGAATTCGGCTGTGAACTGAACATGAGGGTCTATGTCATTCATAATGAGTAACAACTGTTCCAAGTCATCTTTAGAGCCGTCCCAAAGCACAAAAGTATCGTCCACGTATCTTCGATAAAATGAGAAGGGCACAACGTTCAATAGCTTACTCTCAAAGTCGTCCATATATATATCACACAAAATCGGCGAGATGGGATTGCCCATTGCTAGACCATCTGTCTGGGTGTAAAACTTGTCATCGAAACTGAAGGCTGTTTGTGAGATACATGTGAAGGTGAGATTGAAAATTTCTTCTACTTCAGGTTGTGAAAAATTGTGGGTTTTAAGTCGTCTTTCTAGACAACTGATACTACCACCTATGGGAATGTTCGTAAACATTGACACTACGTCGAAAGACACCATGTTGAGCTGTTTGGGTTCAATTGTACGTATTATTTGAGCTTATTTGAATGTTAGAGACTACGGGACGGAGAGATAGTGTTGGTTTGTGCACTTTGGGTAGGTCATAGATCCGTGACGAAATGGCGTTTGATGGAATTACGCTCTTTTTTGCATGCTCGGGAAGAGAGACACTGGTTTTTACCACTTCTTTCAATTTTCTCAAGTGAGAATCAGATGGATCTTTCTTTAATTCTTTATAAGGACCACTCAAAATATGTGATGTCATCAAATCTGAATATTGCTCTTTAGGCATTATCACAATTTGCCCACCTTTATCTGCTCTAGATATTACGATATTATTATCATTTTGCAGTTGTTTGATGCTTCGATGTTCGTCCGGTGAGTAGCCTACGGTGACCTTCTTGTTGTTCTTTTGCTCATTATCCACCAAAATGTTGGATATGAGATGTCTCAGGGTGTCTTTTTGTGCAGGTAGAATCTTACTGCGTGAAACTGACTTCTCTATAGGGGCAATGAAATTGATTGGGTTAAATTTAGGTTTGTCGCAGAAATTAATTCCCGGTTCTAAGGCTTTAGTTTGTATTTCTGTCAATTGGTTTCCAGTTAAATTAAGTATTTTAGCTTTATTAACAAATGGGGGTGCAGACAAGGAAACACTATTAGATTTTAATTTAGAAAATTTCTTGTTGAGGGTGTCCTGATGACGTTTGGACTCCTTCACAGTTCGCCAGTATGAATTTTGCTCTAAGCTAGGGGATAATGGCGAAGCACGGTGAAAGCCCTCGCGTTGAGCTAATTCCAAATGAGACAAATACAAGCGTTCTTCGACGGAGGCTAGTGCACTCCTGAGATCTTGGATGAGGCAACGAAGTATAATAATTTTACTGCGATACAGGCCTTTGTTTACATGGGGGGTTCTCTCTAACGAGCAGGACAGATTCAAAAATTTCGGGGTGATCCCCGACGACTTACATTTCAACAGGAACCGAATCCTATTCAGCAGGCGCTCACACTTCCTTCGTAGTTGCGAAAAGATGTTAAAAGTATTCATGACGATAGACCCGTTGCCGTCTAAAACATAGAAGAGTTGATCCACTTTGCCCAAGAATATTTAGAAGACACCAACGAATAAGGCAAATACACAAAAAATAATAAAAGTCCTAATGCATTTCAACACCAATGGGTGCCGTCTTCAGAGGAAAAATTTAACCACTAGTTTCGCTGACCGAGTTTCCCATTTGGGTTGAATACCAAATCTTCACGCTCAGTTGCTCAGCGGAAAAAGTACGTACAATGGGGCATTTATTACATTCCATGTGGTGATTGCTCTCTTGGTTATATAGGACAGACAAGGAGACCCATAAAAGCAAGATTGAATGAACACGCTTGCTGTGTTAAGAATCAGGAATGTGAAAAATCGATTATCGCCGCTCACTGTTGGCAAGAAGGCCACAAATTCAAATTTCAAGAAGCGAGAGTTTTTCACAAAGTCAAGTCCACAGTTGATCTAGATTTCTACGAAGGCACATATATTCGGGCCTTCAAAAATATACTAGTGAACGATAATAAATCTACACCCCCGATCGCAACACCATGGCTTAAATTCATTTTGAGCGGGAATTACAAGAAAATTTGAATGGACCAATCGGATAGCACTATTCCGCAAAGGTCCAATCAGGACGCTGCATTAGTATCTCACACAGGCTCACAGCTTCATTCTGACCACGACGTTTGAAGTGAACAGACGTACTTCTTCCGCTGAGCAACCGAGCATGAAGATTTGGTATTCAACCCAAATGGGAAACTCGGTCAGCGAAACTAGTGGTTAAATTTTTCCTCTGAAGACAGCACCCATTGGTGTTGAAATGCATTAGGACTTTTATTATTTTTTGTGTATTTGCCTTATTCGTTGGTGTCTTCTAAATATATACAGGGTGATTATAATTTAAGTTTTGATTCCAAAACTATACAATAAGTACTGATCAGAATGACAAAAATTTGCATGGCATCCTGAAGCAATGAAAGTTTCTTTCGCAAAAGAAAAAAGTGCAAAATATGCAAGTAGATGATGCTGTACTTGGCCAGCAGTGTAATCTATTTTGTGTAACCACATCATTTCGGCACTTCCACAGCATCAGTGTGTGGATAGAACTTCTATCAAGTTGCACATTGCAATACCAGCAAAGCAGCAGCTGAAGACCCATTTTGACAGGATGCACCTTAACCAGTGGCGGATAATGATTTTGGGAGGCCCCAGGCGCAACCTGATCTGGAGGCCCCCCCTATCAGGGGCGGATTAAAGGTAAAGGCTGTCAACCCCCCCCCCCCCTCCCGAGAGCAGAAAAATTAAATGGAAAAAAAAATGTTTTCCACGTTTTTGACTGAATAACAAACCAAGAAAATAAATTTGCTTAAAAAAGGGGGAAAATTCAGAATTTTTTCCAAAAAAAATCAGAACCGTTCTGAAAAATTGAACACATGGTCACAACCACCGCCCCCACCCACAAATTTGCGTTCCACTGCACCCTTTTGGCCCTAATAAGAACGAGATGGTTCACTAAAATGAAAAATATTATGAAAATCATAACTTTTTTTTTATTTTTGCATCACCAAAACCATAAACACAAAAATAAGATAAGGAAATATAATGATATTCTCTGGTACTAGATGAAAAATAATCACACTCCCATTAAAAAAAAAAAATCACAGTAAAATTCTGCATCATATTTTTAGTAATCTAAGATGTCCGTCCTGGTGCCTTCAGCCACACGGCAAAAATGGAGATCCGTCATAGTTTTAGTAATTTAATATTACTGATTAATAAAGATTTGATAATATCTCAAATATAATATATTTGATTTGATATAAAGATACTGATAATATTTAATAGAAAAACATTTCTTCAATACAGGGAATAGAGGGAAGAAATTATATCAGAGTAAATATAAGAATTATATTTTTAATGGAAGAAATTAGTTCAGAATGAATTAAATTTAATGAAAGAAATTATTTCAGAATGAATTAAAATTATTGTCAATGAAAGAAATTATTTAAAAAATTTTTTTTAGAAATTATTATTTTTTATTTGTTTATTCTATTTTATTTTTACTATTATTATATTAATTATTATTATTTTCTCTTTCAGCCACCTCGTTGGGCACTCTGCCTGTTGTGGCCTTTCCCTTTGTATTATTTGTATTCAGAGTGAATAAAAATCTTCTATATTATGCCCCCCCCCCCCGTTTAATAACGGAAAATGCCACAGTATAACATTGTGGCCCGCGTACTTTATAAAATGTTTCAATATGGCCTGCTATGCCTCAAAGGTTGAAGACCCCTGCAGTAAACTCTCGCTAATCCGGTACGTATTAGACCACGGTGTGCCAGATTTTACCGAAATTGCTGGATTAACTTTGAAGAAACCCATTGAAATAATATATGAAATTTCATGCAAAGACATAGTCAGGACTTGATCAGCAATTAAGAAATATTAGAACGTGTTAAGGGGTTAGGGCATCAGGAGAAAAGTGACACCACACCACCTAAATATCCTGGACTACTGGACGTGCTGGATTAGAGCACGACAGAATTCTCGAGAGACTACTGTAGTTGAATTGAAATGCTCAAATGAAAATTTATCATATAATTTATATATTTTTAGTTTTGCTTACCGTTATTTTTGGAGATTCTGCAATCTAAATCCTAAAGGAAATCTTGAGGATCGGCATGAAAATTTTTTTCATTACAATTACATTAACAATAAACACTTTTCGGTCTGACACAAAGATGTTGTCTACCCAAGCCTCCTTGACCAATCCAAAAATGTAGCTCTTTTAGAAAGAAGGAAAAGAAACCCCCTTGATTTTTTTCAGCTGGGGAGGGGGTGTTAAAAGAGAAACAGAAAAATCATGTGATTCAGAATGCATGTCATTCAGCATTAATTTCAAACCCCACTTTTTTTTTGTCATATGGTCGTACGGTTCCAGTCATAGATTGCAAATGTATATGTTGTTTGAACCAGCTTATAGTACTTCATTCAAACAAGTGGGAGATAAAATCACAATAAGAGCTCTACTACATTCATTTTAATTAGTACGAGTGTCTCTTCCTGTCGATGTCGCCGCTTGCTGATAGCCATCTTGCCATCCATTATACTGTATACAAAAGCTTACACCAAAGCTGTCGTATTATCGGCGCCCATAAAAGCATTTAATACTGTGGAATGAGACATCTGTTTATGTCTTCACTCCAATTTTCATTTCGGACAGACATTAGGACCTGCTGTTCTCACCCCTCCTCCTGCTTGTGCCCTTAGGGAAATACTGTTTGAAAATGACCCTCCCTGAACGATCGCTTTAAAGGGCCTACACAAGTTCAGTTATGCCTGCACAGTTATACCTGTACAGGCATAACTTCGCAGGCATAACTGAACGGTTCGATGCATCCACACCATTCAGTTATACCTGTGCAGGCGAAGCTTCTGGAACCGGTTCTAGGCAATCTGTGGGGATATTTTTATTCTTCGATCTATGTCTTCGTGGTCTTTTGATCAGTTCGGAGTTTTTCATAGTTTATAAAGTTCGGAATTTTCTAGTATGATTTCCACAGATGATGCTTTGGGTGTAGTTGGATTGGTTATGGCACTGAAAGTTATTAACTCAAAAAAAAGAGAAAAAAACGGGTAACTTGGTGCAAAGATTGGTTAAAAAAAGGCAACAATATTCGCACGTTAAATTATTACAGGAATTGAGATTTGCACCAAAAGATTGGCATAATTTTCTCACAATGGATCAAGATACCTACTCAAAGTTTCTTTTTTTTCAATTCCTTTCGGAAATTGCTTCGCAAACTGTTTATTTTTTTAACAACACTGTCTCTTTTCGCTAGAGGATCTATTTCTCTCATTACTATCATCTTTCTTAATTTTGTTATGGCAAACTTTAGTTTTCACCTGCCACAAGCATTTCTTATTCCTATACATTTCAATGAATTCTTCCAAACATTGCGCTGCCCGTTTCAAAGATCGCTCGTCATTATAAACCTCGAGTCGTGAAAACTAAACTGAACTCTGAACTAAACTCTGGTGGAGTGTTGAAATCGGTGTTTCCCAAAGTAGGACTATTCAGGCTATGAATGGACACAAGGGGGTGATGGGGGGACGAGAGGAAAACATCAGTTTTCGAAAACTCAGACCATTTTACCAAGGAAGCCTTTGTAAAATGGGCCTTGGGCAAAAAAAAAAAAAAACCAATGTTGCACACAGAAATTCGTACTTGTTTCATCAGAGCAAAAGTGTTTTTTTCTCCCTTTGAATGTGCGATGTACATTCCAGATGTATCGTAACTGTAAATTAATCGGTAAAGCCTACTGTCACAGATCTCCACGCCATCTGGGGTCCTGCATCCCCGGGGGCTGATTTTACTAATGAATATTGCATTATTTGAGCCATTTCCCCCCAACCCCCCCCCCAAAGATGGGATTGGGATCATGATTCTGGTTTCAGAGCCCGAGACGATTCCAATCATTCTTTTTTTTTTCCACGTTAAAAAATTCACTATAGTGGCGGCTCGGCAAATAGAATAGTCTCTGTGCCCTGCGGCAGGATGTGGGTGGGGAGGGGCAGGGGGTGACTCACACTTTGAGGAAGACTGCTGTAACGGAAGATGATGCTGGTTGAATCTACACCATAAGTACAATAATGTATTTTGATGTTACTAAAACCTCTCATAATGACCGATTTTCATGACTTGAGTAAAAGGCACTACTGCCTACTCATGCTTATCAAGAATGCTATCCATATCTACAGTGATTATGACAATATAAGCAATAAAAGAGAAATTTTGGTATTACAATCGACGCCCGATATAACGACCCCTTCGTCCCGTCGAGAATGGACGTTATATTTGGAGCGAGGTCGTAGCGAGGGGGAGACTTGGTGTGGTCGGGCGTGATTGGGACGGTCGTTATATAAATAAAACATTTGGTACTTACCCTACCAGTCTTTGTCGCTATAACGTGAAGTTGTCATAACGAGCGTCGACTGTATCTTCGAAAACAAGCATCGTTTCTCCTCTGAATATACAGATAGCGGATACATGCTCCTTCAGCATCGTATGATAGTATTTTCTTTTCGTGATAGCGTCGATTTAAAAAAAATAATTTTTTTGACTTGAAAATTTTTACGGTAACTTACGTAGTGTTTTTCCTTGAAAGAAAACTGCATTTTCACGCGACCTCTTACGATTAATTCAACTCAATCAGAAATTGACTTATTAGTAAGCATAGTATGTATATTAATAGTATTACTCAATCATATAATATTATCAATCATATACGAGATATACGATTATCAATCGTATATCTCGCTCAAAGAATTTTTCGATTGTTACCTTACGTTTAACTAGCGAAATTTCATCTGAATTTTTTTCTTTCAATGTTTGAGCTGAAAGTTGAAATTCGTTGCAATCTGACGAGATGTGTCCAAAAAACAAATTCAATGCGATTCATTAAGAATTACATGTAAAAGAAAATAATAAATTGCAGTGATTTTTGTCCTGTTGATGCTTGCTGGTTTTCGGTCAAGAAAGGAGTGGGAATCCTGCGTTTGAAATTACAAACATTAACTGACTCGTATAAACACCTGCTTGATTTCTAAAGGAAGTACATGTGAAAGAATACTAAAATAATCTGATGTCACTGGGCCCCTAAAATCTCCAAGAATCCTGGTTAAAAACCTCTTCTCTAAATAATCAATAAACAATTAATAGTCATAGCACATTATTTGAATATAGAGTTTGTGTGTTTCGGTGCATAATTTCTGGCAAATTTATTGAAAAGAGTGATTTCAGAAACAAAATTGCGAATTTTAACAATGGTCAAAATATTTCTAAAATTTTATTTCGATTTCTTTTATTCGATATGAAATTGCAAGAAAATATCGTGAAAATTACGCCATTAGAAAAATTTCTTCTAATTAAATGGAATCCCTCTCCAAAACAAGTTATTCAGTTGTTCTATTACATTATCAGTGAAAAAAGAAGAGGAAAGAAAGAGAGAGAAGGATGAATATAAGAAAGCGGGGAAAAAAAACTGCGCAGTTATACCTGATGGCCCATACAAACGCTCAGTTATACCTGCGCAGGCATAACTGCACAGTTATACCGAATCGAAAAACCATTCCCTTCAGGTCGCCTGTGCAGGTCAACTGAGCGTGTGTAGGGCCCTTTACAATGTCTCTTCTTTCTTTGTCGGGAAAGAACTGGCCCTTGAGAGCTGCGTCTTGTAAATTGTTCTTTTCTTTCAGTTCCCGTTTCTCTTCCATAACTCTTATATGTACAGCATGGCCCCCACATCCTGTAGCGAGGCCCCTAGGCTGGAATCTTTGCGGGCCCCTCGGTCAGACTTTTAACAGGCCCCTTCTGTAGTTGATTTATAGAGTGAAAAAGCAAAAAAATGATAACCGTCCCGGGCCCCGGGGCTAGAGCCCTATCAGTCCCCCCCCCATGTGGGGGCCATGATGTACAGTATACATTAAAAAAAAAAATTGCGGTTAAAAAAAAAAGGGAGAGCAGATACTGTACTTAGTTCAAGAGATTTGTTGATGCGCATGTAAATTCATATGTAGGATGAAGCACACAACTATTTGCAGGGGCCCCCCTCTGCCGAGGCCGCATGGCACGCGCCTCATGTGCCTGTGCGGTAATCCGCCACTGACCTTAACCCTTGCAACTTCTGGCTGTGTGAGGTACCTCAAAATGTTATAAACAGTGGTCAGATTGCAAACTTTGGTGAATTGCTATCTCCAGCACATTCCCTATATGCTAGAAGTTCCTCAGGAATATCAACGGGGAGGGGGGGGGGGCACGTTTGGTTTAATAAAGCTGAATTGCAAGCACATCCACATTATGACCATGTCACCATACTCCGATTCTGTTGTTGAACAACAATTTTTGTGCTTTCAACCTCATAGCCAGAACACGCGGTGGACAACATATTTAACATTTCTTAAGTAAGTTGTAGTTATTTGTTCAATTACTTCGTTTTTTGTGATGTTTCCATGAATTATGAAATCGTGCAATGCTATAATTAAGGTATCATTTTGCCATGACTGGCTATCGTTTCCATTCTGCGAGCAAATTTCCCGCATGTTGGATGATGTCATTAATTTTACATTTTTAAGTATTTTTTCCCCTTTATCGAATAAAATTGAATTTTTTCAGGAATATTCATGTCAATTTTCAAGTCATTCTGACAATCGTTTTTTTTTTTACAGTGTTTTGAAATCAGAACCTTAGTTATAATCACCCTGTATATCGTAAATCATTGCTAATTAATCTGCATTATTTATGCTTCATTAAATACATTATATTCACCTAATTTTTATTACTTTTTGCAAAACAGCTTCCTAATTAAGTATACTGAAAGTAACTGGAGAAAAACCTTTATATACTGTACGATTAATAATAACATTGAAAGAATTTTCAAACACATAGTAATCCATTGAGTTAAGCAAAAAATAATTAAATTGCAAAAGTTGGTTTTTGTTAAAATGTAAGAAATATTTACTGATAAATTAGTATGGGAATAGTGTTAAGTACATTAATAACCATTTTATTTTAGTTAATTATTAGAAGTTTGAATGATTTTTCAGAAATTTCATTGTTTTTAATGTTAATACTATATAAAACAAAAAACCGGTTTAAACCAAAAAACCTGGTTTTGTGGTTTTTTTTAAAAAAAAAAAACGGTTTTTTTACCAACCCTGCATATGAGCAACGATCCTTTCGAAGCGATTTTCCAGTAGAATGATTTTATTTTCCCTCTCTGATGGTCCACCACTCTCATCTGTTCCCATTCAACTTCCACACATTTTCACACCTGATTATTGGAGCTATGTCAGATTTATGTTGGTGTGAACTTGAGTGTTTGTGTGTGTGTGCCCAGCAGTTTAGCATGTTTTGTGTTCAGTGTAGGTGGTGCTATCTACACTGGTGTAAGAAATTAAGAGAATTTGCAGACTTGGTCGATTATCTCTAGAACTACTGTACCGATTTTAATGAAATTTGATATGTACATACATTGATACAATACAAAACAAATAACCATTCAATAATTATGTGTAATACACACGCATGATCGTGCGTAACACTCATTGGAGTCGGAAGGTCTGAAACAGCGGTTGCAGAATAAACAAAAAAATGGGTTAATGGGTTTTTGTTAAAATGTAATAAATATTGATTAATTAGCATGGGAATAGTGTTAATTACATTAATAAACATTTAATTTTAGTTAATTATTAGACGTTTGAATGATTTCTCAGAAATTTCATTGTTTTTAATGTTAATACTATTTAAAACAAAAAAATTGGTTTAAACCAAAAAAACCCAGTTTTTTGGTTTTTTTCAAAAAAAAACATTTTTTTACCAACCTTGGTGCTACCACAACTAGACTATATGTACCTCAAACATTCCGAGGAACAACTTCATTTGGTCGATGCATACAAAAATGTAAATGCAGATGATGCAGGGATAAAACATGAAAATTTGATTTTTGTAGCAGCATTTTACCAGTTTTGTAGCACTTTAAAATTTTGGCAGTAAATAAAATATACAGTTTTATGTACATATATCAGACGTGCCAACTTTTTAAATCCAGAAATCCGGAGATTCTGCAGAGGGGGGTACCCCCACCCCCTCGACACTCATACACTCGATCAAAAAAAATTCATAAAAAATTTTTTCGAACAAAAAAAAAGAAATTTAATAAATTAAGAAAAAGTTACATTCTCCCCCTCCCCCAAGGCACGTTCTGCATTTCCCCAGAGAAGAATATAATTCTATGACAGTCTTTCCATGCAGAATAGAGAAATCACACCTACATACTGTTAATAGGGTCAAGTGGGGTAAAATGGTCATACTGAACATAAAATGGCATAACTTAAGAATTTCAACTGATATTACTACCAAATTTCTGTTTTAACTTTCACTTGCTAGTAGCAAAGTTTTTCACTTATAATATAATGCCAAGCAACATTTTAGTGGAAATGAAAATTTTTTTTGTTGTTGAAGCTCGGGTTCCATTTTTTGAGTGCCTGAATAACTTCTCTCTACCATTTTAGTTGCTAAAACTTTTTATAGACTGGCTGTACAGGGCACTCCAAAAGTATCTCAAGAACAATCAATTTATCAGACAAGTGATTAATAAGGATTTATTATCTGTTGAATATCTTGAAAGAGCCTAAATAATGAATTTTTATACCTTTCCAGAAAATAAGGCCATAAATGAAATAAGAGATCAGTTGTATTTGAAGATCCTAATGAAGCCAAGATTTATAACCATAGAGTACATTAAAAGTCATAAATTTAAAAGTAGAAAATGATTGTTTGATAAATGTGTTAAATAAAATTTTAATGCCCACTGATTATTTTCTTAAAATTTCATTATTATTTGGTATGACCATTTTACCCCATGCACTACTCACTTTACCCCACCCCATGGGGTAAAGTGGTCATAAAAGTGAGGTCTAAAAAGTTGCAGAAAAAAAACTGTTACACACAAAAAATATTTTTGAAAAATGTGCTAATATACTCTCTAAGAATGTAATGTAAAATATCAGCCAAAAGATATCCTATTTTTGAAAAAGTCATATGGTTATACCTCTTCAAAGATGAAAACACCTCTTTTTATGACCATTTTACCCCACCTGACCCTAAAGTATGTGTTTCCTTTCGTGGATGCTATCAGTGATTGATAATCTTGGGTATATGAATTTTTACGGCTGCTCGATGAAAATGACTACGGCTATCCTCTACGGGTGTTTTCCCTAATGACGACGGTAATTATTGACGTCATGACAATGTGAAATCTAATTTTCTGCCAAAATCCAGAGAAATTTTAACAAATCCGGAGCGCGGGAGGAAGGATGAAAAGTCCGGAGTCTCCCGCCTAAATAGGGAGAGTTGGCAGGTCTGATATATGCAGTAGTGTATACAGGATTACTTTTTACTTAAAAAAAAGTATTATCTCAGCTCAAAAGAAGGGGGTGCCCCCGACAAGGCACCAAATACATAGAGATTTCCTCTAGAAGAAATAATTTATTCTTTTAAATTTTTAAATCATGAAAAAATTTGAGACTTCTCGATATTTATATTTTTACATTTTCTACAATATCAACAAATGAGAGGCTTTTAACATAGACATTTTAACACATATGGGGTCATTCCATGTCAAATCACCCGGCCATGACACTCATAGTCTCAGATTTCGATTTTTTTTTTTGCCTTTACCATCCTTATTAACCGTGTGAAATATTATTTGCATATCTCTAAAACAGTTTGAGAAAAAAAATGTTGAAATTTATCAAAAAATGATGCAGATGACTTTTCCAAGGCTCAATTTTTAAGTGGTATTGTTTGAGAAAATGAATCATAACTTTTTCAATTTTCAATATATTCAAGTGAAATTTTCACCAAAGTGTTCACAAAAACATACAGAATATGAACAAAAATAATTCATACGCTCACATTTGAAATTTACACGCAAAAAAATTATGTAAACTTTGTTTTTGTGGAATTTTTCTAACATATTTTTAGACCAGAGGCACATCAGTTACCAAAACAACTTTTATTTTAAATTTCTCCTAAATATATGAAGTAAAATACAGGAGAAAAAAAATAATGGTTTTTTGACTGTTAATATATTTATTCTGGCTCGCAACACAAAATTTATTGAAATAAGACTGGATCGCTCTGATTTCAAATCATTCAACTAGATACTGAAGTGCAACCCATCATCCCAGATTCCAATTATTATTTTTTGTTTATTACTTCTACCATCCTTGTTGACCATGCAAATAGCATGTGCATATCTCAAAAACTTTTTGAGAAAAAAAATGTTTTCTAACCTCACAAATGACGTCTCTAAGGCTAACCATTCAAGCAATATTATTTATGAAAATATATCATAACTTTGCAGATTTTCAATACATTCAAATGAAATTTCCACTAAAATGCTCACAAAAAAATACAGATTATGAATAGAAAATAAAATGTAAACCTTAGAGGAAAAAAAGTCATTTAAATTTAATTTTTTTTATTTTTAACACAATTTTTCAAACACTTTTTTTAGATGCACAGCATGAATTTTCAATTTTTTTTAATTTAATCCTATTAATATATTAAGAAAGAAGACTTGAGAAGAGTAAACATTATTTTGACAGTTAATACATTTGAGTAACAAAACACAATTGTACTTATATGACTAATTAATTTGTACATTTTGACTTAATATAATGATTCATGCTTAATAAAAAAGAAATTTACATTTTATTTTTTATGTAGGCTACGCTTATATGTTTATTACAGTATTCACACTAAATTAAATTTCATGAGAAAATTCCATTCAGAATTCTGAATTGAATTTTCTCGAGGCATACTTCATCAGAACATGCCAGAATTTCCTCGTTAATGATGGAAGAAACACGCCATCTATTTCGTCAGCTTGGACAGGCTTTATTAACCTCAGTCGTCACAAAACTTTCATCACTTTGCAACAGATGGCTCCCCAATTCGCATCCAAATCCAAAGACCACTCGGATGCAGCAAATACAAAGGCGAACTCTGCGGACAACCAGACATAAACATCACCCCTCCACGACTGATTCGTGTGAATTCTGACCACGAAGTCCTGATGATGACTCTCCATTGAAGAGCCGAAACGCGTCGACCATTCGACCAATTGAATTTATTTGTCTTGAAAACGTGGCAATTTTTTTATAAATTAAAACCAGGCAAAGTTTCTAATTTTTGTGATAATGAATCATACATACAGATGTATTTTGAAGTTTTTTTTAACATGCTTAATTATAAAGTTATTTTACCAAAACAGTTTAAATTTTTTTTTATTTTATTTGTACAGCATATATTTTAATAAACATATATTTAATATATATGATAAATATGAAATGGTTATACTTGTGTGGCAAAAAATTCTGCATTATAATATTTATGCAGGCCTATACATTTTTCCCAAGAAATAATTTAAAATTGCTGATAAAAAGCCAGAATATGAGGCATCAAATCACAAAGAATGAAATAATTATCAGATACAACCTAATTGTTGCAGCTGAGGCAGATGGAAGAGAGTAGAATTAAAACCTAATGTATATAATGCCTGGTAGTGATATTAGATGTGTTTTTTGTTATGATGATGATTGTAAAAAATAATAATAGATTCTGTGAAGACAAACTATGGCACACTGATCTTTGTCCTTCAGAGGGCAGCTGGTGTCTTATTTAATTATAAGACTTTATCATCCCAGTAGGTGATGATAAAGTCACTGCTGCTGCTTCACTGAGAAAACTAAAACAAAAGTGTTAGAACTAAACTGCCCTCCCCCCATCAATAATGCAAGTCTCAATTATGATCTTGTTGAAGACAAAGAATGTGCTCCATAGGGTAGCCTACTCCAGGGTTAGCAAATTTTTCTTATGATAACACAATTTCCATTTGAGCTAAATATTTATATCATCATTTTGGAATTCAAAGTAAAATGTCTGAAAAGACACTTGAAATTTATAGTTTTGGAAGAGAAACTGGATCTGACACTCATAAAAAGAGTTACCCATTACATCATTGGACCCATCAAACATCCATCTTTTGATCTTGAAGAATGGAGCAAGTTCTGAACATTTATCTAGTGTGCATAAGCATCATAGAGTTTTCTTCTCAAAGAAGTATGAAATATACCCGAAAGCATGCTTTAATCCTTTTAAATGTCACAAGAAAAAATAACAAAAGGTTTAAGGATAGTAAACTTATATTTTTCACATATAAATAAATGGTTGTACAAAATCAATTCCAGGGCAAAAAATATGCCATGCCTGTAGGGACAGTGAATATAAACATCACTAAATTAGGTGAAGAAACTGAATACTGTGAAAAAAAAATGAACAGTGATAGTAATGTAGAGAAGTAACTTGGAAAAATGTCAATTATTAAACAAGAAGCACTTGAAGAAATAAATTCATCTCTACAGAACATAGAAGAGTCACCAATTAAACTTCATAGGGTAGCTCCACAGTGCAAGTCAAACAATGCCAAAAGAAAAGTTGAATCTGCTTACAACACTTTAAAATCAAAGGTTTGTAAAGTTTTTGAAGAAGAATTACCAGAAAATGAATCTCAGAGCACACTTAATGAAGATATTAAACAGAAAGCAAATGATATGATTATTTTGATAAAGTTAATTACAAATAAGACTCAATTTAACCATCACAACAAGGGGAAACTGCAAATTTTAACCTTGCTTCGTGGAATAAGGAAAAAAATCTGAAGAGTTCAATGTCACTGAATATGCTGTGTGAAAAGCAGGAGAGCTTTTGTAAATGAAAAAGCAAAGGTGGGCCACTGTGTTTTTATTATAAAAAGAATCAAAAATTAAATTTCAACGATTTTTTTGCAATCTAATTTTTTATTGCAAAGGTTTAAATTTGTTTTCCTAGTCATAATCTACATTTTTTTGTGAGCATTTTAGTGGAAATTTCATTTGAATGTATTGAAAATCTGCAAAGTTATGATATATTTTCACAAATAATACTGCTTGAATGGGGTTAGCCTGGGACATCATTAGTGAGGTTGGAAAACTTTTTTTTTTCTCAAAAAGTTTTTCAGATATGCACATGAAATTTTGCATGGTAGAAGCAATAAACAAAAAATAATTGGAATCCGGGATCATGGGTTGGATTTCAGTATCTAGTTGAATGATTTGAAAACAGCGATCCAGTCTTATTTGGAGAATTTTGTGTTGCAAGCCAGAATAAATGTATTAACGGTTAAAAAAAAAAAAATTTTTCTCCAGTATTTTACTTCATATACTTAAGAGAAATTTAAAATAAAAGTTGTTTTGGTAACTGCTGTGCCTCTGGTCCAAAAATATGTTAGGAAAATTTTTTTTAATTATTTTTTTTTTTTTGTTAGAAAAATGTATTTTTTCTAACGAAAAATTCCACAAAAACAAAGTTTAAACGTTAACAAAGTTTGCATGTAAATTTCAAATGTAAGAGTATGAATTATTTTTGTTCATATTCTGTATGATTTTGTGAACACTTTGGTGAAAATTTCACTTGAATATATTGAAAATTGAAAAAGTTAAGATTCATTTTCTCAAACAATGCCACTTAAAAATTGGCCCTCGGAAAAGTCATCTGCATCATTTTTTGATAAATTTCAACATTTTTTTTCTCAAAAAGTTTTAGAGATATGCAAATAATATTTCACACGGTTAATAAGGATGGTAAAAGCAAAAAAATAAAAAAAAACCATTGAAATCTGGGACTATGGGTGTCATTTTGGTATTTTGCTGGGTGATTTGAAATGGAATGACCCACTGTACTTCTTTATTCTGGGAATGATCATCAACCATTGGATCATATTATTAACAATGATTTAATCAAAGTCTGAAATTGGTTTCGATCAAATGATCTCGAAAAATAAATATTCTAAAAACAAAATACATTAGTTTCTCAAACCTCACTAATTTGGATAACTGTAACCTCATTTTTCATAATAAAAATTGTCCTAATGATCTGTTATGTACCTGCATTCCATTAGAACAACTGAGCTAGCAACACCTAGGTATTGCTATAGATTGAAATTTTAAATGGAAGTCTCACGTAAAACATATCCAATCAAAACTTTGTTTTATAGTTTATAAATTTTATTATCTAAAACATTATCTAAATACCCATTTTTTTACTGTCATATTATTATTCCCTTTTTCAGTCTCATCTATTATATGGACGGGGGAGGGGGGGACATGTTTGGGGCAGTGACTACATCAATACATTGCAACCTATCATCCAGACCCAAAAGAAAATAATCCGATCACTAACTGGCGATTACTCAACTCCGTCATTTGATCTCTACCGGCAACTTAACATACTCCCTTTGCGGCATTTATACTTTTATAAATCAATTCTCCTACTTACTAAAAAACAACTCGGTCTCCCTCTTAATTTATCAAGGACATCAAATAGATACAATAACATTATAAATATTCTCTTGATATATAAAACAGTGAAGAAAAACCATTTTTCACATCTTATTCCGAAATTTTATAACAAGCTGCCCCATGATATTTTCCCCCCTTCAATACCGTTACTGAAAAACGTTTAAAAAGTTATCTTTTCTCAATAGCTAACATCAACAATCATTTTTGAAAAACAATAAGAAAAAACAACAAAAAACAGAGCTCTATCGGTCAGTGCTAAATTGAATTTTATAAATGTCTAAGTACACTTCCTACTGTTTGCCTCCACATGTCGAAGTCGCTAAACAATTCTCGCATCACTCTAGCATTCCATAATCTTCATTTATAATGTATATGAAAGCATACTGTATATCTGAAATGCTATATTGTATTCTAAAATTATATACTTGCTCACAGATGCTGAATTATTTTGATATATTTATCAACCTTTTTTCCCCCCCCCCATCTTTTTTGTTTGTTTGTTCCGTACTTGAAATTGCATTGTAATCACTCATCGATACTTTGTGTTCATCAGTACAGATCCATGGGATCTCTTGATGAATTTGTTTCATTATTATGTGCTATTTCATCATGTTAAATAAAGTTTCAAATATATATAGAGATTAATCGTGACTGTAGTCAAACGTCTAATAAATGTGAAATTTTGTCATAAAACGGAGAGTGAGGTGCGAATCCCCTTGCACACAAGTGGAATTTTGAAGGCATTTATGCACAACCAAGCCCCTCTTGGCCATTTTTCTTTTTTTTCACCCCACCCTTTCTTCCTTTTGTTTCCTTCCTAAATTTATAAAAGTAAAAAAGACTGTTTTCAGATCAAATTGCCAAAGTTCAATTACTTTAGTGCAAAAATGTCAGATTTTTTTGGGGGAAATACAGTCAAACCCCATTATAATGAACTCCAAGAGATAGGAGAAATCACTTCGTAATAACGAAATTTTGTTACAAAAAAGTTCCAGATTTTTATATTGTTCCATGTAAACTTATCCAGGGGATTAGAAAAGTTTTTGTTAAAACAACATTTTTTTCCGTTATAACGGTATTCGTTAAAACAGAAGGCGATTGTATTTTGTCTCAAACTATTTTTTTTTTACGTGTATATGCATGCTGCATGGGTAACAGGACATATAGCACTTTATTCGTGAGCCATTAGTCTTAGAAACATACTTCCAACTAGAAAAAGTATCCAAACCAGGTGTCCAACTCAGATGTGTCATTTATGTTGTAAGTGGTTGTATAGTTATAAAATTTAAAAAAAAAACCCTTTTTATACTGTCCCCGTGTGCCAAAGAACCCAAAATTGTTGCTCTGTCTTTTCTGATGCCAACTAAAATAATTTCACGTTTCTAAGTGCAATATTCACAGAGATATGCAAATTCAAAAAATTGAGGAAATTTGGGAGAAAAACAGTTAAATGCAAGTAAAATGGTTTCCCTGCATCTAATGCTCATTTTTTTTCGAACTATCTTCAAATATCTCAGTGAATATTGATTGCACTTAGAAACTTCGAACTTTTTTGTTGGAGACCGGGAAACAACTTTCCAATTGGGTTTTGGAACACAGGGTACCCGTATAAAAAGTTAAAATTTTTATTTTGATAATTTTGCAACCCCTGGCAACATGAATCAAATATCTGAGTACTGCACATTATTAGGGTACTTTTTTCAACTGGAAGTATGCCTGTAGGACCAATGGTTTGCCAGTAAAGTGTCATATGCCCCATTACCTTTGTGCCCTGTACATTAAATATAGTGCGGACTGTTATGTGAAATATTGTGTTGGGTTTAAGCCAACTCGCACGTTTCTTTGTTTGCCTGTGAGAGAGCAGCCACATTATGAACCAAAAAGCTACTTGAGGGTAGCTTGTCATCTAACGAAATATCAGATTTTCACCGTATCGAAATTGAAGTCACCAAACTGATAATTTTCTTATTTGAAAATCTGATTATTTATATTTTCCGATGGGTTTGAAATCCTGATAATGAACCATTATTATGTTCACATGAACAGTTTTGTCACTGCGTACATGATTTCTCTGGAATGAATGGTTCAAACAAATATTTAAAAAATTTTCACACGTATTTTAGTCCATTTTTCAAATTCAGAGTAGGGCTACAACATGAGCCTATATAATTGATACATGTATTATTGTTGAAAACCATATGAAAGGTTGAACTTTTCAATTGTGATCTATTTGTATGGCTACTCCCTCATTACTACTTTTAATCGCATGAACAGAATAAAATTAATAAAACTGCTTGCTACTACTTTTTGCAATTTTTATCATTATAAGAATGCGTATTTTGGAAGCTACAACTGACATTTATCAATGAAACCATAATTAGTTACACAAAAAAAAACTAATTTGGAAATACAAATTTCATCCTGTACAGTAACTTGATGACATTGTGCCATCTTCAAGCGCAGAGTTTACATTGATTGAAAACAATGCATTCTATTTTTTTTACTGTATTTTATTATGTACATTTTGCTTTTCCGTTATTTTTATAAATTAAAAATTAATCAAATTAAATTCAAACATATTTACACTTCAAACAATTTTTGAATAACTATCTTCTAATGGGAAAATGGGAGAGGAGAGGAAGTAGAAAATTAGTCATGTTCGCAAGGGGACCACACGAATGAGAAGTGGTTGAAAGGGGGCCATGGACAAAAAAAGGTTGAGAACCCCACTGATTTAGAGTAATAAGTTAACTTGTAAACTTACGTATTTTATATTTATTTTTATTATGTTCTTTATATTATATTTATTTTTATGACATTATTTATATTATGTATATTTTATTGCATTATATATATTATTGTGTTTTATTACTGATTGATTACTCACAAAAATCAGATCGGTTGAAATTTTCTAGAAATTGCAAGGTAAGGCCTAAGAAAAACCACTTGGCCTGGGGGCATGATGCTCTTAACACCCTGTATTTACATCATGACTTTAGTAGGCCTACCAGATTTTTCTTCGTCATATGTCCACTCTGTTATGTCATCATAAATAATTAATTTTTCTTTTAGCTATATCGCCATCAAGGGATAGTACATGGAGCTATGCTTCAAAATAAATAAAAGTGTTCATCAATCATTTAAATTTATAATGAAAAAATAATAATTTAGGCTAATTTGTCCACTCTGTTACATCTTCCAAAAACTCAAGCAACGCAACAGAACGAAAAACTATGATTTAAAGTTTTACAGTTAACCCATTTGCATCATTCGAAAAAGTGGAAAATTGGTTCATATATCACCAATTTTTTTTTTTTTATTGTATAAAGTTAGAAATATAATATAATGTTACGAAGGGTAGAATTTGAAAAGGCTTGGTTAATGCATGCAAGGTTCGCGTGACATTCGATTGTGATAATAGAAGAACGAGATTCTAAATGGACTCGGAAAGTAGAACGCGAAGGGAGAAGACGTTCGGAAGGCTGCTCTAGTTTAGCAGTAGTTTTAGCAGCTCATGTAAATAAAAGCGAGTATTTGTTCTCGAATCCTCATTTGTGTGATTGTCTACCCATGTTCAAGTCCTCGGCGAAGAACCCTGGAGAGATCCGCGCGACGGGACGGGTCTGGTGAGAAGAGGTTCGACGAGTGACCCGGCGGCGCGACGTAACAAAACTGGTGTCAGAAGAGCGACGCTGCAAGGACTTGAATGGTCAAGACAAGAGTATGGAGAAGAACGAGACGGGAGAACAGTTCAAGCAGCTGATGGAGATGATGGTCCAGATGAAAGTTAGCATGGAGTCCAATATCGCCGTTGTCAACACATCCATCGCTGCTCTCAAGGAGGATATTGTCAACGGTGTGAGGCAAACCATCGCCGCTGCTTGTGAAGAAAGCGCATTAAGTCGAGTGTACCATGGCTCACAGCGGCATGGTGGGGAGCGTAGACTGTGCAAGGAAATTGAGTTTCCATGCCAGATGGACATCGACCCTGGAGTCAACGTCAGAATCGTTTGGAGAGACCTGGATCAAAGATTCCAGCAGCGAATTCTGTACGTGGCACCTTCGTTGACCCTACAGACAGTCACGGGAGAGAAGGTGACTGTGCGTGGAAAGTTGGAAGTCTCAGCAAGGTTGGTGTCGGTCACCTATCGTCATGCCGTCTTCGCAGCAGACATCCAGGACGCGGGCATCCTCGGACTGGACTTCCTGAAGAAGCATGGACTGTCTTTGGACATTCGGAGTGACCAGTTGTCTAAAATGAAAGAACAAAACGTCGTCCTTCTTGGAGGTTGTCACGACGAAGTCCTTCAGCGGAAAGTGATGGCTGTTCCAGAAGCAGGAATCCCCGATGGGAGCATGGACGATGGTGGAATCGGAGCCGTTCTCTTGAGAAGGCCGGGAAGCCGTAAGAGAAGAATCCAGCATTGTGAGGGAGCATCGCGGAGAGATGCCGTTGAAAGAGTCACTGTGACTGGTGTGAGGTATAGGGATGAGGTCTTGGAGCCCTATGTTCGCCCTGAGTTCATTTTAATGGACGATAACGCGAGGCCACATAGAGCTCTTCTGGTCGACGATTTTCTAGAGAGTGAGGGTATTCGCCGGATGGATTGGCCAGCCAGATCTCCAGACCTTAACCCTAATAGAGCATGTCTGGGACGCTCTGGGGAGGGCAATTGCAACTCCCCTCCGGGAACCATCCAGGGAATGAAAACAGCGTTGCTGAACGAGTGGGACCAATTGCCACAGGAAATGATAAACTGCCTTATTTCAAGTATGAAATCACGTTGCGAGACCTGTATATCTGTAAGAGGAGACCATACCCCCTATTAACCCATTTTTTTGTTTATTCTGCAACCGCTGTTTCAGACCTTCCGACTCCAATGAGTGTTACACACGATCATGCGTGTGTATTACACATAATTATTGAATGGTTATTTGTTTTGTATTGTATCAATGTATGTACATATCAAATTTCATTAAAATCGGTACAGTAGTTCTAGAGATAATCGACCAAGTCTGCAAATTCTCTTAATTTCTTACACCAGTGTAGATAGCACCACCTACTGAACACAAAACATGCTAAACTGCTGGGCACACACACACAAACACTCAAGTTTCACCAACATAAATCTGACATAGCTCCAATAATCAGGTGTGAAAATGTGTGGAAGTTGAATGGGAACAGATGAGAGTGGTGGACCATAAGAGAGGGAAAATAAAATCATTCTACTGGAAAATCGCTTCGAAAGGATCGTTGCTCATATGCAGGGTTGGTAAAAAAACCGTTTTTTTTTTAAAAAAAAACCACAAAACCAGGTTTTTTGGTTTAAACCGGTTTTTTGTTTTATATAGTATTAACATTAAAAACAATGAAATTTCTGAAAAATCATTCAAACTTCTAATAATTAACTAAAATAAAATGGTTATTAATGTAGTTAACACTATTCCCATACTAATTTATCAGTAAATATTTCTTACATTTTAACAAAAACCAACTTTTGCAATTTAATTATTTTTTGCTTAACCCTATCGACGGCTCAGGGTCGAACACAAAACCTCTTCAAAAAAAGCTACTTATTTTCACAAAATCTTTTCAAAATGACCACAGGGTCACGTGATTCTAGAATGCTTTCCCCCCAGTATGTGACAATGGGTAATTGGCATGTATGATAAGCCGTCGAGAGGGGGCTGAACCGAAGTGACAGGCTGGTAATGCCCGGTGATTGACCCTTTCTTCCCAGAAATGTACTTTCTCCTTTCATTCTCCAAAGTTTTTCTATTTTCCGAAATAAATACACACATAAAGGCGGGATATACTCAAAATTTTGAACGAAATTATTGTAGTGTGTTTATAGATGCTAAGCATTCTATGGTAAATAACTCTATCAATATAGATTAGCTTTAACAGGCAATAAAATTTACTTGCTTTCGCTTTTGAAATATTGATATGATTAACTTAGTAACGAAATGTCAGAGCGTACTAAAAAGAAATTACTAATCCATCCACTAGGTATTTAAAAATGTCCCAATATCTTCAAGTTGAACACTCTAAATATTCTGAATCTCGAGAAGCATTCTATATATATGCCCCTTAATATTTTAATTGTATTTTTTAAATTTGCAAGTGTTGAAGTATGTTCTCGTGATTTTGAGGTTCACCTAAAATATGAATTATTTTTGAAAATCGAAAAGCTTTTTCGTAAATAATGTGCGTTGGAATTACTACTATTCGAGGCAAGGCATTGTAACAACTGATATTTGTCAGTTGATACAAATCTATTCGAGCAAAACTACAGCTACTTCCCAACCTTGGAACATCATTAAATAATTAATTTATCAAAACTTTCGGGTATAAAACTGCTTCTCAATGCTTTACTCACATTCTTTTTGAATATTCATTTCTTTTTTTCATGATATCTTATGATCGTGGAGTTAATTTCAAAAATGAGCGTAGGTTTAGTGAGATTGAATACGCATATTAGATATACAGTCATTTGCATCGGAATATAATAAAAGAATTCTCTCTGAAATATATAAATTTGGTGCATTAAATCATCTTACAAAAAAAAAAAAAAAAAAAAAATACATGAAAACACACAAGTAACATACTGAGAAAAAGTTTAAATACACAAATACTCGAAGTAAATAAAGTCTCTGGAATTCAAAACGTGAAAGAAAGTTGTAACTAGAGCCTGGATTAGACGCTAAAACATGCACTAAAAATAAAGATGAATCTGCATTTTTAAAAATGTCGAAATATACCATGAAATAAAAATACCCGATCTTTTTCAAAAAATTAGAACACCCGAGAAATTTACGAGAGCAGTTCATAAAGAGCTCAAGTTGGAAAGACCAAATTAAGGGTATGGTTGTAATTTACATTTTCATCTTTCCACCTATGTGACTTGCTGCAGCAATTAAGTAATAGCTTAGAAAGAGTCAAAATCATGATAGAAAATGCAATTTATTTCTCCATACCATACGTTTTCAACTTCTGGAATCAGAAGGTAGAGAGCCTAACGTTCACACCTCCATCCAGAGATGTCTCCTAATCCATTGGCCTCTATTTTTTGTTTCCACTGAAGTCTTCGTTTGAAGATGAAAAACGCAGATAGTATCAAGAATTCGCCAATGTGTATCAAACCTCATCGATATTTCGATGGTTTCGTGATATCTGATGATTGTACCTGATACTAATCTTAGCAAGAGATTGCGGACTCAAGATAAAATAAATAAATTAATAAAAACTGATCAATTGCAAACCGCTATTGAGGAGCCGATAGCGAAGATGGGATTTATAGCTGAGGCCCGATTCGGGTCTGTGCCGGACACTCATAAATTGAATGTCTTGATGCATAAAATCCATGGCCAAGACCAAAGATGGCCACAGTACAATGTATTCGTATGATATCAGCACGCGTCCCCCCCCCCCACACAGTCCTAGCAAATACATGCGTAATTCTGCGTTTTTCAGAAATTCCCTGTTTTTCTACCCGTATTGCGAACATTGAATGATTGTAGGTTTGCATACATAACGAGGGAAGACATGAAACACTTATTCGATCAAGTTGATGTAAATTTGCATGAAAATATTCATGTAATACAGTAATAGGTTTTAAGCCAAATGTTCTAATTTTCTCAAACAGCTTTCGGAGTGTTCCAATTTTTTGAAACAAAGAGGAAAAAATTAATTTGTTATTTTACGACACATTTAATCTACTTTATGAACATTTTTTGCCACCGATATGCTCAAGATATGAAAGCTCATATGATATGATCATGATAGAAAAGGAAAATGCAAATTACAACTGTACTTGCGCCACAACTTTGAACTGCGCTTTCCAACTTAAATATTTCATGAACTGCTCTCGTAAATTTCTGGGTGTTCTAATTTTTTTGGAAAGGATGTATATATGCGAAAAATTGAAACCATCGTCGAATAATCCCGAATTATGGCATCAAAAATGAAAAATTATATATGCATTTGAAAGAAATAAAAAATGAATTGGAATGTTCCAACAAATCAAAAAAAGAAGCAAAAACACTCATATTATAATGCGGAAATATGCATAAAATATAAAAATATGTGCCTTAAAAATGTGTTAATATGCCTGCCCTAAAGGCTCAGAATATGTAGGTGGGGGGGGGGGGGGAGTATTGAAAAATATACGTATAATTAAAATATATATATTTATTTATTTATATATGTATTTAAAGTGCGAAAATTTCCCTAAAGAGAAAATACTCCCAGGAAAAAAAGAAAAAATCGTCCATTTCGGAATTCAGAAATAAGTCAGAAATGAAAAATATGCTAAAAAAAGAAAACGCATTTATAGTGCAAAAATATGCATTTAAAAATTTCCAGAAATATACCTTAAAATGAACAATAGTCAATGTTGAAATACTTTATTTAAAAAAAAATTAAGTTATCTGATTATATCGAGCGAAAAACTGAATGGGGGAAGTCATTTTACTCGAGAATCGAGTAATAGTTTGGTATTTTTTATTTTTGTGAAAAATGGCATGGAATCCAAGGAAATGACTGAAATCGAATTTAAAAAATAGCAGATCACATGGGCGGAGATACGGGGAGGTGGCATGGGGTGCACTGCGCCCCCCCCCCCAGACTTCCAAGTTCATCTCCGCCTAAGGCAGATAATCTTATCACAAGATAATCTTCTGCACATTTTCCTGGAAGTTTACATTCCTCAACTTTTTTTGGGGATCGCGAATCTTTACAAAGAAAACTATTAGTAACATCACAAAGGAGAAAAAACAGGACATTTCATCTTTGCATCAACCATTTTGACAAAAAAAAAAGGGGTTTGCCACCTTGGCTCAGCATTTATTTGATACAATACAAGTTCCTTTTCTGAGAAAAAGCGTTCACTAGTTCTCTCTCTTTCATTTATTTTTGGTGCACCATGGTCATTTTGTGCACACTTATCTGTTGTACCTACTGTGGGTACTAGAAGAATAGCCAGTTTTAAGAAGTCCGATAAAACAGCTGTTGTATTGGCACACAATAGACAATTGAAAGTACAACAGAGATGAAATTTTTTTTTTAAACTCAAGCACCTGTTATTTTGCTGTATTTACGAGTCTGGATTTACTGGTTCGCAAGTAAAATGACATGCACCCTGTATAAGAATATCTTAATACTAGGGGGGCTCTGAACCCCTGCCGCTTTGGCGGCCAATCCCCCCCCCCTTCCCAACATATCTTGTTTATGTCGTCCCACTTCATCAGCGTGCTATGGAAAGGGACACGTGAAAGCATCAGCTTACTGAAGAAGCGAATTTTAAGATAATAAAGCAACAAAAAACAAATGTGATTCATCAAGTAACCCCGAAAAACTTCTCCACGAGGGTCCCCAGACTCCAATTCGCTGAATTTTAGTGAGGGACCCAGACTGGATTAATCTCGGGCTTCCGCTGTTGCAAAATTCCACGGAAAATAATGATATTCATCCATGGCCCCCAAAATTATCCTGTCAATTTCCATATGGGGCCCCCGACCTGGAAGCCTGTCGGTCATCCCCCGCTGCGAGTGCTATGAAAATTTTCATTTGTATTCATTTTACCAACGAATAAAACCCATCGCTCCCAACAAAATACATTTATCTCGAGCTTCAGCTGTTGCAAGTTCCACAATGTTAAACAAAAGACAACAATGAGATTCATCCAGGGCCCCCAAAATGAAGCCTATCAATTTCCACATCGGCCCCCGAAAGGCTCGTCATTGGGGGGGTTATATATATACATACATTCAGTACATGTTCTTTGCCCCCCTCCTGGAAAAAGTTGAAATGACGGCCCTGGTCACCGACCTCGAAGCTTTTCCGACGTCCACAGCTGCGAGTGCCACGAAAAATTTTCATTTGTATTAGTTTTGCCAACGAATAAAACTCATCGCCCCCAACAAAATACGCCGGACCCAGAAAAGAATAAGATTCATCCAGGGCCCCTAAAATGAAACAGGGTCCCCGACTCGGAAGCTTATCGGGTATACCCCTGTGAGGGCCATGGCAAATATTCATTTTACCAACGAATAAAATCCAGCGCCCCACGCAATCACTCTGGACTGGAAATATCTTCATCTTCCGCTATCGGAAATTTTTCAGTTTTAAAGCAGCAAGAAAACAATGAGGTCCATCAAGGGCCTCTGGAAATTAAACCTTTTAACTTCCCCATGAAGGTACATGTGCAATGTACCAAGACCCTATATGTTGGGAGCACCGGTGATTTATGTATATTATACAATGTCGGCATGACCCCCACAAGGGCAGGGCTGACAGGGGCTGGAACGATTCTTATCACTTTTTGATTTTTCACACTATAAATTAACCACAGAGGGGCCCCCCCCCATCTCTCCCATCCTAGGGGCCCTACTTTAGGAAGTGGGAGCCTCTCGGTACATACACATAAATTAGTCCCGATATGCAAGAGTTAAATGAAAACTTGAACCAAAATTGTAACCGACTTCCGTAACCCAAAAACGTAACAGATTTTCGTTACATAAAATCGTCACTAATTTCTGTTGCTTAGAAACAGGCCCTTTTCGAGTTTGGGATTTTATATTATAGAGCAGATAATAATTAATTCAAAGCAAAAAAGATCGAAACCCCTTTAGAACAAAGTTCAACGGACAGCTTTTAAAACGACGCAACGTACCATTGAGAACGACGGGGGGGGGGGGGGGGCAGGGGCAAGGCATATGTACTCAATGTGTGTGTGTGTGTGTGTGTGTATATATATATATATATATATATATATATACCATTTTTAGTGTATTTTTAAAAGCCGGGGGGGGGGTTGCCCCTCCCGGCTTTTGATGGTCCTGCAATGACGGTCCTGCCCAAGAGGTTAACGAAGCCACGCTGGAGATTTTTTTTCCATGAGATGCTTCAATAATTTGGTGACAATTTCAGTAGAACATTAAATTACACAAGAATCATAGTACATAAAACAAATGATATATAGAATATTCGTTAAAAAATATACACGAAGATACCCGAAGAACCCAGCGGTTCTTAAATTTTTTTTCACTCACGGAGCCCCGTGGGCCTTTCATTTTAACTGATTTATCATATTTTGTTTATTCGTGTCATTTTCCTCGACCGGTCGCAGAGCCCTGGAAAATGCATACGAAGAACCAGTTGAGAACCGCTGCCCTAACCAAGCTACTAACGAGTGAATTAGCACAAATATAATTAGTAATAATTGGAGGAAGAACTAATAACTAGTTCTCTTAGCACAAGCTGTAGTTTTCTGCGTGGATGATGAGTGAATTATTGGATTCGGAATAACCCTCAGAACAGTGGTTAAATTTCATAGGTTTGAATATATAATCATAGATACGAATAATAAATATTTTTGTCAAATAAATTAACAATCTCTAATTTACTGGTAAAAACTTTCCTTTCTTTCTTTTTTTCAACTACAACGTGGGTATTTGTGCCCTTTTCAAACCAAGTAATCCTTCTTTTCTCAATAAGCTATTCTTCTTTTCAAACATTGATAAGTTTGGGGAGGAGAGGTCTGTATTGTGTGGCAGGAAGGGGCAGTTTGACGACACTGTGTACCTGTCACTAACCGTACAATGAGATGGGGGAAGGAACTGGTTCCTGGCGAACGCATTTATGAGTTCGAGCCGAAATGACGGTAGTTGTCTTCGAACTCATATACGAGTCTTCACCGTTTAGAAGGTTAACTCAATGGATTACTGTGTGTTTGAAAATTCTTTCAATGTTATTATTAATCATATAGTATATAAAGGTTTTTCTCCAGTTACTTTCAGTATACTTAATTAGGAAGCTATTTTGCAAAAAGTAATAAAAATTAGGTGAATATAATGTATTTAATGAAGCATAAATAATGCAGATTAATTAGCAATGATTTACGATATACAGGGTGATTATAACTAAGGTTCTGATTTCAAAACACTGTAAAAAAAAAAAACGATTGTCAGAATGACTTGAAAATTGACATGAATATTCCTGAAAAAATTCAATTTTATTCGATAAAGGGGAAAAAATACTTAAAAATGTAAAATTAATGACATCATCCAACATGCGGGAAATTTGCTCGCAGAATGGAAACGATAGCCAGTCATGGCAAAATGATACCTTAATTATAGCATTGCACGATTTCATAATTCATGGAAACATCACAAAAAACGAAGTAATTGAACAAATAACTACAACTTACTTAAGAAATGTTAAATATGTTGTCCAATACTGAGGTTGAAAGCACAAAAATTGTTGTTCAACAACAGAATCGGAGTATGTCATGGTCATGATGTGGATGTGCTTGCAATTCAACTTCATTAAACCAAACGCCGCCCCCCCCCCCGTTAATATTCATATAGGGAATGTGCTGGAGATTGCAATTCACCAAAGTTTGCAATCTGACCACTGCTTATAACATTTTGAGGTACACCCACAGCCAGAAGTTGCAAGGGTTAAGGTGTATCCTGTCAAAATGGGTCTTCAGCAGCTGCTTTGCTGGTATTGCAATGTGCATCTTGATAGAAGTTCTATCCACACACTAATGCTGTGGAAATGCTGAAATGATGTGGTTGCACAAAATAGATTATACTACTGGCCAAGTACAGCATCATCTACTTGCACATTTTGCACTACTTGCATTTTTTCCTTTTGCAATAGAAACTTCCATTGCTTCAGAAGTATCCATGCAAATTTTCAAGTCATTCCGATCAGTACTTATTGTATAGTTTTGGAATCAAAACTTAAATTATAATCACCCTGTATATTGCTGATTATTTTTCATAAATCTGTTACTACTATACAGTAGAACCTTGATTAACTGGGCTTAACAGTGTGAAAGTATAAAAAAAAAAACTATTGAATATTAAGACTGGGAGATATACAGTAGGAGATGTGCTACTTCTTATGGGAAAGAAAATGTAAATGTATGTGAGGTAATGTAACAACTAGTACACTGGTCTTTGTCCTTTAAGGACAGCTGGTGTCTTTATTGGATTATAGGACCACCTGCCCCTAGCATGATGGTGTCACTACTGTTGCTGCTTCTTTGTGAATAGAAAAAGAAACCCTGTGAGATAATACACCACTACATTTAGATGTGTGATGCAATCCTTATTCATGAATTTGCTAAAGGTAGAGCATCAGAATGTAGCCAAAGGTTAGAAAATGTTGTAAGAATGAGAAATTTTGTATATAACTTTATATAACTAAGATACTTCATATGAAAAATATATATATATTCTGGCCACTTTTATGAGACTTTTTGAAAAAAACCACTTATAAAATCTTGTCATCATTTAAAGATATACCATCAGAATGTACCCCAAGGATATAAAATGGGGTAAAAATGAAACATTTTGGCTAATAATGAACTAATATAATATTTTTCAAGGAAAAAAATTATATTTAGGCAACTTTTATTTGATTTTTTGAAAAAAACCACTTGGTTAAAACCAAGGTTTAAACCATGGTTTAAACCACGTTGGTTTAAACCAAACAACCCTGCTCATATGAATATAGAATTGGAAAATAAATGTCTGAGAGAGAGAGTATCTGATTTGCTTTTGGTTAAAGAGCTAAAGTTTTTTTAAAGAAAAGAAAAATCAATCGAGAGGAAATTTATAGATTGATTTATTAGTAAATATATAAATGTGTGCAGTTAATTAAAGTGTTTTCAAAAAAACTGTAATAAAAAAAACGTAAGCAGGAAAACACTTTAAACGGGAAATCTTGAGAATTACTTAGAGTTGGGACCATGGAAATCAGTTGTATTAAGTGGAAAAATGTTCTGAATGCGAAACGTTATAAGAGGAATAAACTGTATATTGGGTTTAGATTTGTTATATGTGCTACATTTCATACGTTAAATTTTCATATATTCATGGGCTTCTTTGCAAGCTTTTCCTACTAGTAGACAATGAAAGTAAATGAACCTTTGGATAGAACATATTTTTAGAAATGAATTATTTAGCCCCGTTTACATGCACAATAAAATATCCCATGAAGTCACCCGAAACAGGGATTTTCGCTACAACCCGTTACATGCCATTTAGTTTATGCCGGTATTCCTCCTCCTTTTCGGAAGTCGTCACTGGTCATGTGGGTTGACCAGGTGGTTGGCTCAAGATGGCCAAAGATGGAGCTAACAGCAATTGTTGCGGCACAAAGGATTATGGAAGAGGAGGTCGAAGTCACCCACCATTATTCTGCAACAAAGATGGGACTCTTTTGATGGATCTCCATCGAATATTTTTTTTCCACATGAGGAAACGAAGTTGCCATGCAGGTAATAATCACCAAAGCGACTCACAATCTTGCACATGTAAATGGGGTTTTCGATGCACAGAGATACCTCCATCTCCTACCTAGAACACGGCTCGTTGCTGTCTTAACGAAGAGATATAAGCAGATGATCAAAGACCTGGGGCATGCTGGAAAAAAATGCATAGATACCAGTGAATTATGGGGGAGGGGGGCATACTTTTTTAGATAAGATAAGATAATTTTTTTTGAGAGGGATTTTTTTTTTTTGAAAAAAAAAAATTCACTTTCACTCAAAGGGGAACCAGATTTTTTGAATACCCTGGGTCCCTGGACCCAGGTAAATTAAAGTACAGCAGCATCTCTGACAGACCAAAATTCAAACTACGAGGAGGGGGGAGGGGTGTTTTTAGAATTCGCTCATGGGATGGACGATTTTCAAAGGGTATAGAGGAGTGTATGAGTCACTTATCACATTCTGTACGTAATTTTTGAGAAAATAAAAGTGTACTTGTATAGCCTATTTAGAATATTTAAAATATCTTTCTCTCAGTTAAACATTTTCAGAGATGCCGCTGTACTCTAAAATTTATCTGGGTCTCTTTTGACTGAAAGTGAGTCCCTCTCGAAAAAAAAAAATTATCTTTAAAAAAAGTATTCCCCTCACCCCTTAATTCACTGGAATATCTATGATTTTTTTTTCCAGCATGTCCCATGTCTTTGATCACCTGCTTATATCTCTCCCTTGAGACTGAGCTGTAGGCCATGTTCTAAGTAGGAGGAAAAGGTATCTCTGTGAATCAAATAAATAATTCATTTATAAAAACATGTTCTACCCAAAGGTTCATTTACTTTCATTGTCTACTAGTAGGAAAAGTTTGCAAAGAAGCCCATTGACACTGAGAATTTAACATGGAATGTAGCACATATAACAAATCTAAACGAAGTATACAGTTGATCCTGCTTATAACATCCAACATTTTCCACTTCGTACAACTGATTTCTATGGTCCCAACTTCAAGTAATTCTTATTAAAATTTCCGTTTGAAGTGTTTTTCTGCTTACGTTTTTTTATGACAGTTCTTTGAAAAACATTATAAGCAGGATCCAATGTACTTAAAAGTTGGAGGCATACATTTATATATTTACAAATAAATCAATCTATATAAATTCCCTTCTGATTGACTTTTCATTTCTTTAAAAAAATCTTAGCTCTTTTAACAATATCTTCTGATTTAAATTAAAAGCAAATGAGAGTCTCTTCTCTCAGTAAACACTCTATCAGACCCTATCTTCTCTATTTGCAGAAGCAAGGATTTCATATAAATCCTTGCGAAGCGATTTCTTGGTGTATATATATATAGAATGATTTTATTTTTTCCCTCCCTGATGGTCCACCACTCTGATCTGTCGCCATTTAAATGCCACATATTTTCACACCTGAATATTGGAGCTATGTCAGATTTGTGTTGGTGAAATTTAAGTGTGTGTGTGTCCAACTAGATACTACCAACTAGAAACATGGCTAACACACATTTTGGCATCCCGTGTAATGTAGAAGCAGCAGTTATAAAGGGTGAATTCGGCGCGTCCTCTAGTTCCGAGCCCAGGAAAGGAGGGACACTAGACCTGCCTGCTCTACCTCCCACCTAAGTTGCGGTCCTGCATCTATCCTCCATATTGGTAATGCATGGATTTGAAATTTAATGTATACATATGTGTTGTAGGTTTTTGTGATTGTCGTGGCAAATAGAACTTTTTTCAAAAGAATAACAGACCCGAAATTGGAAAACCTCAGAAAATCATATTTTTAGCCGATTACCACTGCGCAATCGTGGGTTCAAAACTCGGATTTTCACCAAAGGCAAAATCCAGGGGTATAGGGGCCCAAGCCTCCACGAAAATGAAATATTGCATACACACCAGTGATTTTTGCGATGAGATGCAGTGACCACCACATAGTAGCTAGATGATATTCAATACTAACTGGATATTCAAGGTAGAGTTTTTACAGATCCATTTTTTTTTAAGATCTCAGAAAATGTTTTACACTTTAAACAGGCGTTCCAAATCATTTACGATTTTAAAAAAAATGTGGATTCGCAATCTTGTAAGAAAGAGGCAAATTTACGACGTGTAGTCTATGAATACCGGCAGATAGCAGCAAAAGTACCATAATTTCCGATATGTAACAAAAGGGGAGAAAATTCACACTGGGAATAGAAACTCAGAAATTCTCTTTAAAAATTCTAAACACTACCTCATTTAGGGAAACTAAATATCTCCAACAACCCAGATGTATTGATGATACAGTACAATATACAAAGTAGTAAAACCACTTTTTTATAGTAGCACGATCCTGATAGACAGTAAAAAGAAAAAAAAAGGGGAAAAAAATTTGGGAGGTTTTCCCTCTACTTTTTTCATTGTGGAACTGGGAAAGAAGCGTCCCGTAGAATGTGTGAATCAAATTTTTGTGCGTTCTTTTCTGAAATTTCGGTTTTTCTGAAATTTTTCATTGATCATTGATCATTTTTTGTCGCACCACGGTCATTTTCTGCACACGAGGGCTAATTAGACCGGGACCTACAATTTATTGCCGATTCCGAACGGCAGGCTTGTTTTTTAGACTCGTCGAGAGGTTGGTGCGCTAACCCCTCGATGGGGGACTCCCTGCGGTAGCAATTTTTTGCTGCGGTCAAGTCGGCGTTTTTTTGTTGTATCCCTGTGTCAGGAAAGTTTTCTGACAAGGACGAACCGGGTATCGAACTCGCGACACCTCTAAACATCCTTTGGTACTTTTAGGCGAGTATCTTATCGACCGGGCTACCGCGCCCTGAAATTTTTCATCAAATAACAAAAATTTTAATTGGCACGCTAAGCACGTGAATTAAAATTTTTTTTATGTGACGCGCTATGTCTATTAACGGATTAACAAAAAATCCATTAATAGCAGAAATGCTGTCAATGCATTTCTGTGCACCGTGCTACAGTTAGGTCCACTCTGTTACAATGGTGTACACAGGGCCGTATTTACGTTTTTGCCGCCTGTGGACTATACAAATTTTGCCACCCCCTCCCATTTCAGTCTTTTTTACTCCCCCCCCCCTCCACGCCATTACTATTAAATCAAACAAACAAAAGCTAAAAAAAATGGTACTGTATATAGCTGCGCCTAAATCTTACTTTTCTGTCCTGTATTTGTATCCTATTCCGTTCCATATAATGATTGCCATATCATAGGGGTGTGCTCAACCTCCCGCCAGCAGACGTCAACACATTGATGAAAAACACTCATAAATTTAATTCTGCATTCTTGGTTATAGTCTAGCAACAAAATCAATAATTCATTACATAATATCTATACATATTATGTTTAACCGCAAGTCCTAAAGTGTATTTTGAAATAGTGAAATACTTTTTGAAAATTGTTTCGTGGACCGATTAAAATTCTAGACAAGACCCACTGGTGGTTTGTGCACTTACATGCGCGCGTGTGATTTAAATAATTGAATTATTTGAATGCACAGAGTGTCCCACAATCATCTGACGGTTTTCAAAATGGGAATAGCAAGAGAACGGTGATAGATATTAAAGTCATTCTTGAGAAATGTCAATGTGCGAAGTCGGGAATTTCAGCTACATTGTTCATGTTTCCAGGGGTTGTATAGTTATTAAAATAAAAAAATTAACCTGAACAACCTGTGCCCAAAAACCGAATTAAAAAGTTGTTGCCATCTCTTCTGATACCAACGAAATTTCTGAGTTTCTAAGTGCTATATTCGCAGAGATATCTGAATTAAAAATCGGAGAAAAGTTGGGAAAGAAGTGTTGCCCATTAGTTTTTGCCACTTTTTCTCCCAATTTTCCAATCCAAATACCTCAGTAAATACTTAGAAACAAGAAATTCTTATTATTTAAACTGCTTTTGTTCCTTCCATTTTTGTTCTTTTCCCTATGCTACTTTTATATTGAAAGCTACATAATAAAAATATAATAATAGTATAGCTTATTTAAAAAATTCTTTGAAAAGTTAATTTAGCATTTAAAAGGTTAGAATAATGTATATTTTATCGATTTTCTCCTGTTATACCGAAATCAATTTTTATGAAAATTTTTTACATGATATCAAAAAATGTGCCACCTTTAAATTCAGTGACCAAAAATCCGCCACGAAACTTAATGATTTCCAAAACTTTCCAATTTCAATTCTATAGCTCTGAATAACCAAATTTATCATATTAAATTGATTCTAAATACAAATTAATATGGATTTATCTAGTAGTAATTAATATCTTTTATTAGAATTAAAAACGAAATGAGCAATAACTAATATATATTTTATTGTGGTCTTTTGTTTGCATGTTTTATTGCGTATATTTTTCTATTGCGGTAACATGTAGTTTAATACTGTACTGCATTTCTTGAAGTAATCACCACATGAACGTATGCGTCGCTACATCGGAAAAAAAGAACAATCAATATAAGACGTTTTGTTTATAAGTTTAACATAAGGCCCTGCATCTGCTGCACATTTCTGAAATAAAATTTATTAAATGCTTATTTTTAATTTTGGAAATACTTGCTAAATGCTCAGTAATGACTGTCAAATGCTCGCCAATTTTAAAAATGCTACTCGGTTAATTGACAGATGAATATCATGTGATTCAATAGGTCAATCTCTTGGAAATTGTTTTTTGAAACAAAAATGAACATTGGGTTTCGAAAATCAGAAATACGGACGCCCTATGTTCACACCCTTACAAAGGATTTCAAATTACCAAAGATTGAATTGTGGCGATTGCTCATAAATTATCATTAAAGAAAACTCTCACAAAATACAAAACGCATGAACTTATCAGAAATGAGTAGCTATATTTGATATTTACTTACTTTGTTCTCGTCGAGAGAGTGCAAAATGAAGAGGGGTTTTTTTCCCGTTTTGTTGGTAATCCTGCGTTTATAACGGAATGTAATTTTGTAATACTGTATATAATTAATAAAAATGTGGGTTCTGCGACGCTTCACATTTGTCCCTCCCCCCCTTTTTTTTCAGGTAAACCTCACATAAGGAGAGCTGTCCTTATAAAACCAGTAAACGGAATCATGTGACCCTGCCTACCATTCTCTACCACGATTTATTTATATTTAAATTTGTGACTGCAAACATATGTTGTTCTGGATTGACCAGCTTCATCCCACTTCGATTCTCAAACAAGTCTCAAAAATCTTATTGTAATGAAATTCGTCCGTTTGATTTATAGCATTTAACACTGTTTCTATTCCCCCAGATGGTCACCCATAGCCAAGACTCACCAAAGCCCGGCCGGAGCCTTCTGCATCTTCTTGCAGAAGATTCTTTCCCATATGGTGGGTGTTGTTAAGATCAGTGGAATGTTCTGTCTTTTTACATTTAAAGAGAACCAAAATTGAGCTATTGAAATGTTCTTTCTGGTCAGCTGGGAAATGTGCAGCAGCCTCTAGTCACGGAAAGAACCCCTTTTTTTTCATCTTGACCACTGCACCATAGCCCACTAAAAAATTATGTATATCTAGTTGGCCGTGACTGTACCAATAACATCCATAGATAGCTCTCCGAAGAAGATACCCCTCTTCTCTAGGGGATGTCGGCTGAACTCTTTTGTCTTTTTTGCAGCACCTTCAGTAATCTGAAATGAGAGCTGCTTTGCTTTACTGGACGCCTACTCACCCTCCCACCTCTGCTTGTGACAATACTATTTAGGAAGGCTGCACACTGTAAATAGGAAGGTTTAGACGGAAGTCTGTGTAAAAAAAACACAAAAAATAAACAAAAATGAACAATATGGTTTAATAATTATATATTATTTACGATGGAAATGACGCATATGACACTTCCACACACTTACGAAATGTGAATTTTTTTAAAAAATGTTTTTTTTCCCCCTCTCTTTCTATACTCCAAAATTAGCCGCCCCTAAGAATTTTCCCCGCTTAGCCCCCTTGTAAATGCACTACTGGGTGTACACTCAGTTAAGCGAAGCATTTTTGTCACAGGCAAAAAAAACTAAGAACACTTCAAACTGAGATGTTAAATTATAAATTACCAACCGTTGTCAGGCAGAAAAAAGTTTTGATTTTAAGTAGCTAAATATGTAAAAAATATATATAGTATATATATAAATATAATATAAAATATGTAAAACAAACTTTTCTATGTGCCATTTCCAAAAAATCATGAAAGTCCATCAAAACAGAAAAAAAGTCAAAATTTTTTTAAAACTTTTTTTCAGCATGCGTAAGAAATAAGCTTATTTCATTATTTAAGACATAAAAACAGCAGAAATAATATTTATTTTGTTACAGTGATATTTATTTTTGTAACAGAGTGGACAAAATCAATAACTATGTTATAAAACCAAGGGAGTCGACTGATCTAATGTGTATATGTATATATGAATTTATATCACCATGCCCCCCCCCCCAGACTTCCAAGTCTATCTCCGCCTATGATTTATGGGAACAATTCCAATTAATATAATTTTATACAATTAGGAAGTGCTTTTGTTTGTGGTGCTTAGATTTAGTTGTTTGGCTGAACTAAATATTTGGCAAAAGGGCAGAATACCGAATAGCAGCTGAATATTCGTTCTATCTCTAGAGATAATACAGCAAAAGGATGCCTGTGCAGGCGACAGTAGTTGTATGATGAGTTATTCTATCATATCCATGTGATAAAGACAGGAAATCTGCACGACAGCATATGCCAACCTAGGCACCACCTTTTTACATGGCTGTCGTAGCAAAATGATTGGTTAATATTTCTTATATCTTTTCTTATATTTTATTGTCCAATATATAATAAGTTCGTTTAGTCTCTCATATACCCGAAATATGGCATCCTATTCCATGAGTAGGTGAAACAACGTATGAAATTTTCTCCGTACTTTTCTTTATTCAAAAAACGTCATTGGTGTGACATTCACTTTTTTTTTGTTCAATTATGACAACAAGGGACTTGTTTCCAAACAAAAAAATCATGGAACATCCATTTTTTGCCTCCGAGGACCATACATATTATATATGGCCGACGTCTGACGAAAATAATCGGACAACCACCTATCAGTCCCTTTGTGACCATACGAGAAAATGCTTTATTAAAATGAATGGTAGTTTGCGTAATCTTGCATATGTAGTAACTTTTGTTAAGGTATGAATAACTTACCTTCGTTTAGGATGGGGTGACATTTTTACTATTTTTTGCAATACAATAGAATAATAATTATACAGGGCTCCCGGCTACTATGACCATCCCCTGATCATTAAAAAAAAAATTGACAGACAAAGGGAGAAAGAACTGAATGAATCAAAGCCAAAAAATAGTAATACTGAAAATATATATATGCTGACCATACTTCCTCGAGAGAAATACGGGACATTGCGTTTCCAAATACGGGACAAAGATCAACAGAATTTCTAAGCGTTAGTTTACAATGTATTCCACGAAAGACAAACGTTCAATCAAATGTGAGAGATTAATATTCTCATATATAGTTGTAATCATCGTAAAATAATTTATGAGTTGAAAAATAATGTCAATCTTTGACTTCAACAAAGAATAAAAATTCAAGTTGGCTTCGTGTAAAATACGGGGAAAACCGGGACACTTTTGCCAAAAAGTCGAAACGGCCAAAAAAACAGAAAATACCGGGACTGTCCCGGGAAATACGGGACGTATGGTCATCTTACCTAGACCTGAATAGCACTGTTTTTGTAAAACCTGTTTTTGTAATGTATTTATATATATAAATACATTACAAAAACAGGTTTTCTTTTTTATTTACAGATCTCTTTTCTTTTTTCTAACTCAGATGTTTTGTGTTTCTGCTTTGTTTTTTGCTTCAGTTATTGTAATTACCTTTGTCTGTTATATATATTATATATATATTATATAGTTATATATATAATATATATACCAGACAAAGGTAATTACAATAACTGAAGCAAAAAACAAAGCAGAAACACAAAACATCTGAGTTAGAAAAAAGAAAAGAGATCTGTAAATAAAAAAGAAAATGTAACATATGAGGGGGTTTTACAAAAACAGTGCTATTCAGGTCTAGGTAAGATGACCATACGTCCCGTATTTCCCGGGACAGTCCCGGTATTTTCTGTTTTTTTGGTCGTTCTGACTTTTTGGCAAAAGTGTCCCGGTTTTTCCCGTATTTTACGTGAAGCCTACATGAATTTTTATCCTTTATTGCAGTCAAAGATTGACATTATTTTACAACTCATCAATTATTTTATGATAATTACAACTATAAATGAGAATATTAATAATAATCTCCCACATTTGCCTTCGTGAACGTTTTTTTTGCCGTGGATTACATTTTAATCCACTCCAATTTTCAGTATTTCCATTTCCCGCCATTGTGATTTTTCCGTAATTTCAATAATATTTGGCAACTTTGTTTAGTTTTGGAGTCATTTTTGGCGATAATTGGCGATGCCCCGTATTTAGAATCTCAATGTCCCGTATTTCTCTCAAGGAAATATGGCCAGCCTAGGTCTACGGGACTATCTAGAGCAGTGTTCCCCAAAGTGGGCAATATCGCCCCTGGTGGGAGATGGAAAGGTCCAAGGGGGCGATAGAAGCCATGGGTATAACATTCCTATGGGTTCGATTGAGTTGGGGGGCGATGAGAGAAAAAATTTTCTGAAGAAGGGGGGCGATGGATCGAAAAGCTTAGGAAACTATGATCTAGAGCTAGACAACTCAATGAAAGAAGAGGTGAAGTAACAATAAAAGTGAGAGTATCGATAGGACCAAGGTGACCATACGTCCCGTACTTCTCGGGACAGTCCCGGTATTTTCTGTTATTTTGGCTGTCCCAACTTTTTACGAAATGTGTCCCGGTATTTCCCGTATTTTACACGAAGCCCACTTGAATTTTTATTCTTTATTGAAGTCAAAGAATGAAATAATTTTTCAACTCATAAATCATATTATGATAATTACAACTATAAATAAAAATATTAATCTCCCACATTTGTCTTGGTTTTTTTTTCGTGGAATTCATTTTAATCCACTGCAATTCGCAGTAATGCTTCATCGAGTGCTGTCGTGGTGGGTTGGTAAGGTACGAGTTACAGATGGGAGAAGTTCAGGGTACATGGGTTCAATCCTATCCACCTACAGAAAAATACACTAAATCGAGAAGCTATTTATACTGAGAATAAGACAACCATCAGTATTCTTTATGGGCATTGTAAAATATTTTATCACGTGTATATATTAATTATAATTTTTATTAATTGCATTTTTAATTGGGTTGTTATATTTTTGAAATATATGACATCCATATTTTTATGGGCATCTTTTTCTCAGTCGCCTGTTGTGGCGTTGTATTTGTATTTCCCGCAATTGTGATTTTCCGTAATTTCAGTAATATTTGGCACCTTTGTTCGGTTTTGGCGTCATTTTTGGCGATAATTGGCGATGTCCCGTATTTGGAATCTCGATTTCGTGTATTTCTCTCGAGGAAATATGGTCAGCCTAGATAGGATGAGCCTGAAGACCAACAGCTAAATGAAACGGGAATTACGAATGACGAAGCGCTCAAAGAGAGGAATAATAATATTAGGAGGAGTCGACGCAAAATCTCGCCAACAAGAAACAGGAAAATGAAGACTGCGGAAAGTAGCATTACGAATAGAATCATAATGACTGCAACAAAAAAGAAAATGGGAAGCAGTTTCCAAATTGTTACAATGGCTACACAATGGACTATCCGCCCTATTAACGCGATGTAAATACTCAAAAAGAGGAGCCCTGTTACAGGGGAGCTTGTAAAAAATATTTTCAAGTTTACCGCTCGAAAAAAAGAATGAATACAATTTGCAACAGTCATAAAATAGACGGAAATCAGGAAGTGTATTTTTAAGTGATTGAGTGAAATATCTTTTATATCGGGATTTAAAAATTGAAATCAGATCTTCTGGGTAGAGGTTGGAAGGGGTTACACACTGAGAAGAAGCCGCAGTGTGAACATGACTATCAATAATCTCATTAAAAGTAATGCCAGAGTGACCAGGGACACAGATAATAGAAATGTAACTAGAAAGAGAGCTTGTGAAAACAAGCTGATAATAAAGAAGAAAAATGACTGTAGGAGAATGGAATGAGAACGCTCGTGCGGCAGAAACAACGGATTTGGAGTCTGAGATTATGACAATGGGTTGCCGAGAGACAGGAATAAAAAATCGGAGGCCAAGAATGATTGCAAGAGCTTCCCCGGTAAACACAGAAGAGCTAGAATTGATAAAATATGTCTTGACGACGTTAGTTAAGGGACAGAAAGCGCCGCAGACAACTGACAACTTGGTTTTTCTTAGAGGCATCCGTGGCAATGATGATGGAAGATGGGTCCAAGGAGTTTAAATAGTGCTGGAACGAAAGTTGTAAGGAACCATGGGGGAAACTTTTCTGAAAATCCAAGTCATCAGTGATGAAAGAAACGTTTTGAAGATGCCAAGGGTAAAAATCAAAAATAGGTTGAAGAGTGCTTGTAAGAGTAAAATCAATAGAATTAGAAAAGTTTTCCATTTTCGTCCTCAGAGGAGGAGCTAAACGTTTGAATCCAGAGTCTCACAGATTAGAAGGGCCCTGGGAGGGTGACGCCGTTGACCGAATACAAGCAGAGTCGCATCGAGGTGAAAGAAGTTCAGTAAGAGTCGGTAATGCCAAAATCATTCTCCTTTTAACAATTCTAGTAGATGTAGGTAGACCCAAAATAGAACGCAAAGCAGAGTGATAAATAGTATTAATTTTAGAAAGAGATGAGCGAGAGGAATTGAACCAAGCATGTGACCATAGCATAGAAGACCAGACACCATATTCAAGATAATAGGTTTCGTATACTTGCAAGGACCATTTCGAGAGCGGAATGTGATGGAACGACAAATATTTAAAATAAACGTACCTTTAGTTTTAATAGTACTGAGTTGTTTTGCCCAAGTCAGAGATCTATCAAAATAGACCCCCCAGAATTTTTATGAAGGGATCAAAAGGAACAGACACTCCACCAATAGTGAATGTAGGAAAGTGAAAGGAACGTTTCTTTGTAAAAATTGAAAATTTTGACTTGGGTAGGGAGATGGCGAGACCACTGTCTTAAGCCCATTGCATGGTCTTAGATACAGCGAGAGTAAGAGAAGATTCAGCAGAGGATCCATCCGAACAACTTGCAGTCAGGAAAATATCTTCCGCATACAAGAAGAGATGAATGTTGGGGGGCAAGTATGAAGGTAAATCAATCGTAAATAAAGTGAACAGAAGAGGCGATAATGAAGAGCCTTGCAGGAGACCAGTAGTAGGTGAAAACGTACTGGATTTCCTGCCTCTCCAGTGAATAAAATGGAGACGGTTGATGAGGTATTCATAAAGCCACGATAGAAATTTCTTATCGAACCCCATTCGTGCTAACTTGTTAATTAGAAGATCATGGCGAACCGAATCATACGCTGCTTTCAAATCTAAGGCAATGAGATACAAGACATAAGAGTTCTTGAAGGCATCCCAGATAGTGGACACAATGTCTCGTAAACATGATTCTGAACCAGTTTTGGGACGAAACCCATAAAAACAGGGAGAGAACAAATTAAATTTGAATGATATCCAATTTAATCTAAAAAGAATGAGGCGTTCGAAACGTTTGTTCACAGTATTAATCAAAGTGAGAGGTCTAAAAGCAGAGGGTTCCGATGGTGAACGGCCAGGTTTTGGAATAAAGACAATTCTGCCTTCCTTAAATGACGGAGGGATATAATTAGATGACCATAATTCGTTGAACACATGTAAAAATTCCGGACTTTTGTTTGGAAGACTTTTATAGACTCGTAGTGGGATACTGTCTGGACCCGGAGTACTCGACCTTCCAGTCCGAAGAGCTCGCAATAATTCTATATCTGTAAACGCCATATCCATATGTTCACAGAATGAATGAGGGGGGCCCTCAAAGACATGAGGGGGAACCCTACGACCGCACAGGAAATGATGATCTCGGAAGGAGGTAAATTTGATCAAGAACGTCGGCATAAGAGTTTTGGGCAATGACAAAAATATGATGAGAGTTATCAAAAGATTTGTTTGCGACGTATCTATGACGTCTTAGTGTTGAGTAAATCTTGGAAGGCGGAGAGAAAGGAAATAACTTATCTGAAAGAAGTTTAACTCTCAGAGTACGAAGGTGGCGCCGAAATTTAGCGGACAACCGTTTGTATGAGACCCAGTTGTCTTGCGAAAGAGAAAACCTAAAACGACGAAAGGCCAGTTTCTTCTCCTTAAGGAGAAGACGCCCATCTTTATCAAGAGAAGTACGAGGATGACGAGGGCACCTGGTGATAAAGGAATTATTTTGAACCGTTTCAGAAGCATAAAGAGTATCAAACGGTGCGTTAGCGGAAACCCTACTTAAATCTTTAAGTGCCCAACGAAAGGATGCCCAACGAATTTTGTATGAGTAGTAGATATTAGAACTTGTCAATGAGGAGAATGAGATCATAGCAGGAAGAGGATCACTACCAAATAATGATGACAACGGTGACAAGGATAGTGAACGATGAACCTCAGGCGATGAAAAACACAAATCCAGATAGGATTGCGTGGTAGCACCATAATAAGTAGGGCAGGTGGGAGGAGTAAGGCAAACATTATTGGATGTTTAACTGGATGATTGTTGAATACCAGTTATAAAGAGCTCGACCAGCAGTTGAATCAAAATGCGAATTCCACGCAGAGAAATGAGCATTAAAATCACCAAGGAGAACAAAGTCCCCGGTAATAAAATTGAAAATTTCATTAATAGCTGTAAAAGAGAAAGGAGATGCGGACCAGTAAGCATTGATGAGGTATAACAGACGATCTGTAAAAATATTTTAACAATAAGGAGTTCGAACGATGAGTCCACTCTTTTCCAAATAAATTGGGAGGGGTAGATTGAACGAACTGCAAGTACAAGACCACCCCCGAAATCATCAGGTCTATCAGCACGATATATATGAAAACCAGGATAAGCATAAAGCATCATAATCCAACATATAATTATGTAACGCTAAATATTTAGATCAAATACCCTAACATTCCACGAGATAATCTTGATATTATTGTCAACATTATTCATTATATAGCAAATAGAAAAAAGAAAAATAAGAGGGAAAAACATCTAAAATATCCCAGACTTTAGGGGGAGGGGGGACAAGTTTGAACACGATAACAATGAAATATTTTCACTGAATCCAGAAAGAAAAACAAGAGGAAAAAAAAACACGCACGTAACAAAGGCAAAAAACACCGCTATCTACTTGATAACAATCGTGTGCGGGGGGGGGGGGGGACAATCAAGTTCGGGATTGGGGCTCAGACCACTTTTTTTGTCTTTTGATTGTTCGACGTTGCTTCGCTCTTTCCGCGGGCGAAATGGAGAAATCATTACACTCGAATTCACTAGAGACATCGGGAACAGGATCTTTTTTAGATGGTAGTGTGTCATTAACGTTTATACCAGAAGGACCGGAGGCCTCCATGTCCACAGGTGCACCCATAGGCGTAAACTTGTATCCAGCCCATGGGCCCGAGCCCCCCCCCCCCCCAACATTTTTGAAGAGATGGCTCAGCCCCCCCAGCTCCCAAAAATTCGAGTGGAAATGTCTCTCACACTCGGCTCAGAAAAAACTTTTTGACAAAAATTTTTTCTAAATAACATTACTAGTAGAAATCCATCTGCTCGAAATTTTATTTTTTTACTTTTATTTCAATGCACTTGTTTTTTCTGTGACAATAGTAGTCTTATCTCGCGATCACCCCGGCATCCATCCATCCTAAATAATTGCATCCTCCCAGTTGAGTGCTGCCTGAAGGTACGTCTATAGATAACTTGGGGGGGGGGGGAAATCCTTTCTCTTGCTTGTACTGTCGGTAAACTCAAGAGCGTCTTTTCTTTTGTTGTGATCCTTGGGGAAGTGTCATGAGACAACAGAAAAAAAGTGGGAGGAGGTAAAGTGAACAACGATTAAGCTTATTAACAAGTTCGAAGGCCCTTCACAACAGAGGCGCTGACATGAAGAAATTAACATTGGTTGGGGACAGAACGCTGAAAGTTGCTGGCTGTCCCGTATATACGGCATAGGCGTAAACTTGTATCCGGCCCATGGGCCCGAGCCCCCACAACATTTCTGAAGACCCGGCTCAGTCAATACCTTCTAGAGCAGGTATTGGCTCTGCTCTAGAAGGTATTGGCTCAGCTCCCCCAAAAATTCGTATGAATATGGTTTCCTCATTTTGCAATGATGAAAAAAAAATTCTAACCAAAAGTTGTCCTAATTATGAATTAGTTAATGGAAACAATCTACTCAAAATTTTAGTTCTTATAAAAACTCTGAATGGTCTTTGGCTTTCTTGTTCCATGAGTCATGACAATACGTTTATCTCATTTCTTCCCCGCTGTTCAATCCCTGCAGGCACAGCTGACTAATAAGTTTCTTTCATTGGGGAGGGGGACATGGCCAAAGCCTCCTAGATACTACAAGCCTGAAACATGTTTTCGTGACGTCACAACCCGGGTCCTACCGCGTACACACTTCGCATTTAAAACACGCTGCCAACATGTATTTTTAGGCAATTAGAAAGAAAAATTGACGATTTTTTTACTGCAATTATTGCCTAGTATGGTATACGGAAAACACTGAATGTTAAATTAATGAATAATAAAATTATAAAAAGAGGTAATTTAACAATTATTAAAAAAAATGGTGGTTTCACAAATTCTCTGCCAACACGTATTTCTAGGTGGTTTTTTTTTTGCTCCCAAGCAAATATTTTTGAAAAATCAGGCAATATATATATTTGACTTTTCATTTTTTTATTTATATGACATTCGAATTTGTATTTAAAATAAAAGGATACACAGGCAATGTACAAAAATAAAAACAACAATGTCATTAAAATATTTTTTTTTCACTGAAAACTACATTCATATTATCAATTCTAATTCAAAGGGAAATTAGTTGCTGCTATAAACATAAAATTTTCGCAAATGTTCAAATTTATTAATCTATGAGGGGAACTTCGAAAACACATTTCAAAATCCTGATGGGATTTCACATTATGAAAAGTCTCTTGTTGCACTCATTTATAAAATTTCCATAAAATAAATTTTAGTTTCTAATTTTAAATTGTGAACACTTAGAAATAAATATTCAACTAAAATTCCGAAAATAAAATGTTAACATGGGATCAATGTTTTTTTTAAATGTTAAGTTTCAAAATTAAAAAGATATCTCCTGAAAAATGCAAAACATTTTTTTCATGTCTACTCAAAATGCATACACACTTTTTTTTGAAAATACTCCAAATTTAAAAAATAAACTATTCAATGCAATATTACAATTGTTTTATAGAAGCAAGTTTTTTTTAATCAAAGAGTTCTTTTATGAGGTGTTATTATTTTAAGCATGGCAAAAACTATACTCTAGTAGAAATATTAAAAATACTATTTAACCATTGATTTATCCTAAATTTTTTACACATGTTCTTGATTATATGTGCTATCCTATGCTGGTATAACGTTTTACGTATCTTAGATACTTAATTTTTTGTAAATTTTCAAAAAAAAAAAAAATTCATTAAAAACAGCTTGGGCATATGATAAAATACATCAATGTAATTGAATAAAAATTGATTAAAACTAAAGGAAACTTTTCAATTCATGAAATGAAGCAAAAGGTTGAGATTTCATTGACTCAATCTTATTTAAAATTAAATTTTAAAACTTAAATTTCAAATTCCAAAAATTTTTAGTTAAAATTTAATTTTAAATAAGATTGAGTCAATAAAATCTCAACATTTTGCTTTATTTCATGAAGTTAACAGTTTCCTTTATTTTTAATCAATTGCATTGATGTCATGGTATTTTATCACGCATGCAAGCTGTTTTAATGCTTTTTTTTGAAAATTCACAAAAAATTAAGTATCTAAGATATGTAAAATTTTGTACCAGCGTAGGATAGCATATGCAATCAAAAACATGTGTAAAAAATTTGGAATAAATCGATGGTTAAATAGTATTTTTAATGATATTTCTATTAGAGCATAGTTTTCCACAATGTTAAAAGGTACGAGACCCCTTAATTGAAGATTTGGTGTTAAAGTTTTTTATTTTTATGTAATTATTCAGGAATACTTTACATATTATTTTGATACAGTCATTAGAGACTTACCTTGAATATTTTACCTTTGAATATTATACTGATGTCAAACTTTTAATTGAAGCTTTCTAATAAAATGCTTCAAGCTTAAAATAATAATTACACAAATTTTGGCCATTATCAAACCAACTAACTTCTCAATTTCAAGAAGTTCATAACTTCAGCACTTTTCGTGTTTAGATGTTTCACGTTTGAATTCTGTACCATACGCTAGGATACCTACTTTTTGTAGCAATACTTGAAGTAATATGCATGAGGTAGTATCAGTTTATTTGAATTCCTTCCAAAGCGATATGAAGCTGGATTGGTGAAATAAAATATTGATGTCCATAATATCATTTCTGAGTAATAGCGGGCAGCTTTCATAAAACTCAGTTCCAACTATTCATGCAGAAAGGATAAATTCACTTATTTTACCATGAAGTACTCTGAGTTTTTTACTAGGAACCACTCATAAGAAGACTCAGCTACAAGATGACTTTCGAGCGAGACAGTGACGCTCTTTGAATTCCTTTTCATTGATTTCATTATTTTTTCTCTGGTGACTTTCTTTCAATTGGTAACTTTGTCGTTCCTTTCTTAGTACGACGAGGGTTCCATTCTGTCTTTCGCTTTCTCTTGCAGTTTGATCTATCGCTGCAAACACAGCAGCACCGAGACACCTAAAAGAAAATTTAAAATGTTATAGGTGTAGTATTTATAATATCCAGCATATAGGCAACAAAATTATTGAATTATAAAATATTCCGAATAGTGCAAGAATGCTTACACAGGGAAATGACTCACATTTAAATTTAATGGTTTAAAATGCAAGTTGAATTTGCAAACTATATTATTTATTTAAAAAGTAGCCTATCCCTTCATTAAATTTCACGTCGCTCAGCACATTAATATTTGTATTTTTAATTAATTATAGACCTGAGAAATGTGATTTACTCAATATTAAAAAAAAATGTTTATATATTAGATCTGAAAAATGTGCTCCCATGATTAAACAAGTGGATAAAAACTGCTCTCAATGCAGGAGGAAATAAAATTTCGACACGAAACTGCAGCGAACATATCTACTTTCAAATTAATTACGCAAAATAAAGTCAGAAAAAATAAATATTTCAGATGTATTGACTGAATTGTGTACAAATAGCTGCATACCTTTTTTTTGCCCGTCGTCTGATGATTATCGAAGTTCTCGGCTCCTTTTTACAATTATTTAAACGAAATTTCTCCCGCTAATGTGTTACAACAAATAAAAAAGCAATAACAATAAGTAAATAGTAAAATAAATATTAAAAACTTGAAGAATTTAAATTAAATGTGACGATAAATGCACGTGGCATGCTTCGTTAAAAACATCCAAAATACCCACGCTAAGGACCCGGATTGTGACGTCACAACCTCGGCGGATTGATACATTATGGCTTGTACTTCTAGGAGGCTTTGACATGGCGCCGTCACGAAAAGAAGCGCGAAGATGCATGGTGGGGTGGTGGGGGGGGGGGGTTGAAAATTGGAAAGCAATGATATTGAAACCGAAATAAAAAAAATACACTCTATAGCCCCGTTCACATGTACAATAAAACATCCCGGGAAGTTCCCGGTAACGGGGATTTTCGATACAAACCGTTCACATGACGTGAAGTTTATGCCGGTAATCCCACCTCTTCTTTCCGGAAGTCGTCACTGGTTACGTAGGTTGAACGGAAGTGATTGATTCAAGATGGTTGACGAAGGAGCTTATAGCAGATTTCGCGGCGCAAAGGATTATGGGAGAGAAGGTCGGTGTCGACCTCCAATTCATCCCAAGAAAGATGGGATTTTTTTGATGAGCTTCTCTCCCACCTTTTTCTTCTCTACGAGGGGAGGGGAAAAAAGTTGTCATGCCGGTAATTATCACCAAAGCGACCCCCCAATCTTGCACATGTGAACGGGGCTTATGAAGAATAGGTGCCAGAACTTAGAGGTTGAGGCCCTTTGAGCCCCCCCCCCCCCACCGCAATAGATTTTGTAAGGGAACTGAGCCCTCCCCCAGTAATTACTGAAAAAACCATTGCAATGCATCTTCCCTCTCCTTCGTAAACGCTTGAGTCCCGTATATACGGGAGAACAAATAACTTTTAGCACCCCCCCCCACCAATGTTTTCTTGAAAAATATTGGGAAAAACAGTACATTCTATATATATATACTAGCTATAATACCCGGCGCTGCCCGGGTTTTCTTCAATGAACATTTTTTGGATCACGTGATATCTCCCTCTCTTTTTCTTGGGGGACATACAAACCGTGTGCAATTTAACCAATATAGCGACTTAGCGATTCATGGAATAATTAAATCTAGATTTACAGAAACGTAGAAATCTATATATATAAAATTGATTTTCTGTCTGTCTGTGTGTATATATGTTCTCTATACAAATCTACAATTTCAGATGGATCGTCGCCAAATTTTGCATATGTACCAAATGGGACCCGACTTAAACGATAGGCTACTTTAAACTTTTGTCAGAGCAGGGTAAGTGCCCCAAATGGGCAAAAAACTGTAGGGCAACAATGGTTTTAAGGCCTCAACAATCACTTTCCGAACGTTTACTTTTGTTACCGTGGTTCCCCAGCAATGCGTTTCAGACGTGTATATGCCTTTACAATGGTTTGTCACTTCTTTTATCCTGTTAGTATATGTATAATAGCTTATGCCTTTATAATGGTTTGCCAATACTTTCAATACTACACAATACTACTATTCAATACAATTCCATTTCAATATTCTCAGTAATGAGGCTTTTTGAATAGACGTCATAATCATCATCAGCATCGCTTTGAGGGTCAGGAAAAGGGTGAGACTCATAGAAATAACTGTTAAAATTGCCAATTTTACTGTAGAAATGCTGAAATTTGGTGGGGTTTTCCGCAACATCAATAATTTTAAAAATTGTATAGAATTCCCGATTTCTGAAATATTGTGTTTGCTTAGAGGTACACTAAGCCCAGGAGATTGAATATGAAGTAATTAGCCGGACCTACTTTTGAGTTGGGTATTCATGTAATAACATTGATTTCAACTTTTTATTTATATCTTCTCAAGCATGAAAAATTAATGTCTCCGTATTATCTTCTGATATTCAACTGCAACAATTCATACAGTTTAGGTTGTTTTAAAATTAACTATGGGCCCATAAAAAGTACATCGAAAAAATTCCACAGTTTTAATTAAGCATTTTTGAAAGCTGAAACAGGCAGATAATTAACTTGAAGTTTTGGGGGGGGGAATAGAAATACATAGCGCCCCTTAAAAAAGGAAAGAAAAGTATATATTCATTTCTATGTTTCTTTAAATCTAGATTTGTTTATTTCATGAGTCGTACAGGAAGTCGCCATATTGGTTAACTTAGACACGGTTTGCATGTCCCTCAAAGAAAGAGGGAGATATCACGTGTTTCTAACAGCCTCATTGAAGAAAACCCGGGCAGCGCCGGGTATTATAGCTAGTGAATATATTTTTTTCCTTTTTTAAGGGGCGCTAGGTATTTCGATAAACCTCCACCCCCCCCCCCCCCGAACTTCAAGTTACCCATCTGCCTATTTCAGCTTCGAAAAAATGATTAATTAAAGCTGTGGAGTTTTTTCGATCTACTTTTTACGGGCTCATAATTAATTTTAAAATGAATTTTACATGAATTCATGAAACTAAATATCAAAAGACAATACCGAGAATTAATTTTCATGCTTGAGAAGATATAAATAAAATGTTGAAATCAGTGTTATTGCATGAAATGTCCAACTCAAAAGTATAGGCCCGGCTAATTACTTCATATTTAAACTCCTGGGCTTCGTATATCTAAGCGAACTCAATATTTCAAAAATCGAGGATTAAATACAACTTTTAAAATTATTGATGGGGCGGAAAACCCCACCAAATTTCCGCATTTCTACAGTAAAATCGTCAATTTTAACACTGATTTCTATGGGAATAATCCTTTGCCTGACCCTCAAACTGATGCTGATGATGATTATGACGTCTATTCAAAAAGCCTCATTACTGGGAGGATTGAAAAAGTGGCAAAAAAAGGCATAAACTATTATACATATACCAACAGGATTAAAGAAGTGACAAACCATTGTAAAGACGTATACACGTCTGAAACGCATTGCTAGGGAACCACGGTAACCAAAGTAAACGTTCGGATAGTGATTGTTGAGGCCCAAGAACCATTGTTGCCCGACAGTTTTTTGCCCATTTGAGGCACTTGCCCAGCTCTGACGAAATTTTAAAGTAGCTTATCGTTCATGTCGGGTCCCATTTGGTATATATGCAAAATTTGGCGACGATCCATCTAAAATTGTAGATTTGTATAGAGAACATATATACACACAGACACACACAGACAGACAGACAGAAAATCAATTTTATATATATAGATAGACTAGCTGATACCCGGCGAAGTTGCCCGCCCCGTAAAAAATTTATATAGGTATAGCTTATTAATTATTTCTTAATCAAAAAAATTTCTGCATCAAGTAAGAGAAAATTACTTTTATATTTAAATATTTTAATTACAATCTTCAGGCAATCGCTTGTGGATACACAATATTTTTTTTTTTCCATCTGGTGTGTAGATGTACAAATTTTTGCTATTACCAACACGCGAACAGGTGACGAAAAGGTGTCCGTGTGAAAAACAGGGCTCAAGTAAGTTGATACCTGCCACTGCTAACGACTGGCCTTGCGCTTTGTTGATTGTCATGGCAAAAGCTAAACGAATCGGGAACTGTAATCGCTTGAAAGTGAATGGTATTTCTTCGGTGATAATTGGGATACGTAAAATGAAGACTTCTTTTTCTTTGTCACATCCAGTTAGAATCGTTGCTTCAATGATGCAATTGTGCAATTTCTTCACGCAGAGTCTGGTGCCATTGCAGAGTCTCGGTGTGTCCAAATTTCTTAAAAGCATTATAGGTGCTCTGACTTTGAGGGTCAAATTGTGTGGTGGCACACCCGGAATATCCAAAGGAGTTCAGTAATTCTGCAGGATACAGAACTAAATACCTGTGCCGTGTCTGTGACAGTGTCAGCCGATTTGTAAGATGTGGAGTCTCCTGGAATAATTTTTAGGATTTTTTCGTTGATCTTGTTCATACTGTCATTTTTCGGTGCCAGAATCGCTCTCAGAAAGCCATTCATGGTTTTGGTCATTTTCTTGAATGTTTGGGAAGACTTTGTCTGCAAGTCCTTGAACTGAGTTTAACAACTGGCAAAATCCATTTGGGAACGTAATCGGTCCAGTGCTTGGGTCTACTGGTTGGTCAACTGATGTGAAAATTATAGCAGTGCTGAGTCATTTTGCAGTTGAACTCGCATGTTGGTGGATAATGATAATTTTTTAACTTCGTGCCAGAGTGTTGATGATTCGAGGCAATCATTGAGTTCATCAGCTGGCGTTGAACATTTTTATTCTGAGTTTTGTCGTCGTAGTTGTTGTTCTCTGTTGTTAGCGACGTCATACGTCCAGCTTGTGCAGCGAATATTATTCAAACGCCTTTTACGCATTTTTTAAATTGAAACTTACCTATACGATGGGCGGTTGATGAGATAAAGGCCGCATTATCATTTACAGGACACCCTGTATATAGGCTGGCAGAAATACCCGGCGCTTCCCGGGTTTTCTGCAATTAATGGGAGGATTGGAAAAGTGACAAACCGTTATAAAGGAATAAACTGTTATAATAACAGAATTAAAGGTGTGACAAACCATAGTAAAGGCATATATTCACGTCTGAAACGCATTGTTGGGAACCACGGCAACCAAAGTAAACGTTCCGAAAGTGATTGTTGAGGCCCCAAAACAATTGTTGCCCGACAGTTTTTCGCCCATTTTGGGAATTTGCCCAGCTATGACGAACTTTTAAAGTAGCCTACGGTTCAATCCCGGTCCTGTTTGGTATATATGCAAAATCTGGCGATGATCGGCCTGAAACTGTAGATTTGTATAAAGAACATACATACATACAGACTTTCACATTTATGTATAAGACTAGCTATAATACCCGGCGCTGCCCGGGTTTTCTTCAATGAGGCTTTTTTGGATCACGTGATATCTCCCTCTCTTTTTCTTGAGGGACATACAAACCGTGTCCAAGTTAACCAATATGGCGACCTGCGCGATTCATGAAATAAACAAATATAGATTTACACAGAAGCGTAGAAATGAATATATATTTTTCTTTTTTTAAGGGGCGCTAGGTATTTCGACCCCCCCCCCTGAACTTCAAGTTATCCATCTGTCTGTTCCAGCTTCAAAAAATCCTTAGTTAAAGCTGTGGAATTTTTTCGATGCACTTTTCACGGGCTCATAACTAATTTTAAAATATCCTAACCGACATGAATTTATTCAAATAAATATCAAAAGTACAATATGGAGACATAAATTTTCATACTTGAGAAGATATAAATGAAATCAATGATATTGCTCGAATATCCAACTCAAAAGTATAGGTTTGGCTAATTACTTCATATTTAATCTCCTGGGCTTCGTATATTTCTAAGCGAACTGAATATTTCAGAAATCGAGAATTCAATACAATTTTTAAAATTATTGATGAGGCGGAAAATCCCACTAATTTTCGCATTTCTACAGTAAAATCGACAATTTTAGCACTGATTTCTATGAGGATCACCCTTTTCCTGACTCTCAAAGCGATGCTGATGATGATTATGACGTCCATTCAAAAAGCCTCATTACTGAGAGTATATTGAAAATGTGGCAAACCATTATAAAGGCATAAACTGTTATACATATACTAACAGGATTAAAGAAGTGACAAACCATTGTAAAGACGTATACACGTCTGAAACGCATTGCTAGGGAACCACGGTAACCAAAGTAAACGTTCGGATAGTGATTGTTGAGGCCCAAGAACCATTGTTGCCCGACAGTTTTTTGCCCATTTGAGGCACTTGCCCAGCTCTGACGAAATTTTAAAGTAGCTTATCGTTCATGTCGGGTCCCATTTGGTATATATGCAAAATTTGGCGACGATCGATCTAAAATTGTAGATTTGTATAGAGAACATACACACACACACACAGACAGACAGAAAATCAATTTTATATATATAGATAGATAGATATAGATGTCCATTCGTAACAGATCTTGAGGGCCGATGCCGAAACATTTATCGAGCCTCTTTACAACAAAATTTGACTGGGGATAGGACTAGAACATAGAATCAAATAAACAACAAGTGAATTGATTAAAAAAAAAGGAAATAAAAAATAAATGATAATTTTTCACTAGCTGATACCCGGCGACGTTGCTCGCCCCGTAAAAGATTTATATATATATATATATATAGGTTATCAATTATTTCTTAATCAAAAAAATTTCTACATCAAGTAAGAAAAAATTAATTTTATTTTAAATATTTTAATTAAAAACTTGAGGCAATCGTTTGTGGATACACAATATTTTTTCTTTTTCCATCTGGTGTGTAGATGTACAAATTTTTGGGATTACCAACACGCGAACAGGTGACGAAAAGCTGTCCGTGTGAAAAACAGGACTCAAGTAGGTTGCTACCTGCCACTGCTAACGACTGGCCTTGCGCTTTGTTGATTGTCATGGCAAAAGCTAAACGAACCGGGAACTGTAATCGCTTGAAAGTGAATGGCATGTCTTCAGTGATAATTGGGGTACGTGGAATGAAGAAGTCTTCTCTCCTTTGGCACATCCAGTTAAAATCGTTGCTTCAGTGATGTAATCCTTCAATTTCTTCACACAGAGTTTGTTGCCATTGCAGAGTCTTGGTGTCTCCAAATTTTTTAAAAGCATTATAGGTGCTCCGACTTTGAGCGTCAAGTTGTGTGGTGGCACATCCGGAATATCCAAAAAATATCTCTTCAGACATTCTGTAGGATACAAAACTGTCTGCGCTGTGTCTGTGACAGTGTTAACCGATTTGTAAGATGTGGTGTCTCCCGGAATAATTTTTAGGATTTTTTCGTTGATCTTGTTCACACTGTCATTTTTCGATGCCAGAATCGCTCTCTCACAAAGCCACGCATCGTGTCGGTATACGGTATATTTTGTTGAATGTTTGGGAAGACTTTGTCTGCAACTTCTTGAACTGAGTTTAACAACTGGAAAAATCCATTTGGGAACGTAATCAGTCCAGTGCTTGGATCTACGGGAATTCTTCCATTGTCAAGTTTGATCAACTGATGTAAAAATGATAGCAGTGATGAGTCACTTTGCAGTTGAAGCTCGTATGTTGGTGGATAATAATATTTTTTTAACTTCGTGTCAGAGTGTTGATGATTTGAGGCAAGCATTTAGTTCATCAGCTGGCGTTGAACGTTGTTATTCTGAGTTTTGTCGTCGTAGTTGTTGTCCTCTGATGTTAGCGACGTCATGCGTCCAGCTTGTGCAGCGAATATTATTCAAACGCCTTTTAAGCATTTTTTTAATTGAAACTATACCTATACATTCGGTGGTTGATGAGATAAATGCCGCATGACCACTTACAGGACACCCTGCATATATAGAGGGCCGTTCAAGTATTACGCAAGCAAATTTTTAGCCATTTTTGACCCTCCCCCCCTCCTTGTCAGGAAGATTTTGTCATCACTGCCTCCTACACCCTAACGCACCCTCTACCTCCTATTGGTGGGATCAGAAACGTACGCGGGAAGGGGCATAGGGAGTTCGTGCGCCTCCCCCCACAGACGAAAAAAATATTTTTAATGCAAGAAAACAATTAATGCAAAAAATTAAAATTTCGAAAATACCTTACTCAATATATACTTTATATGTTATTTTATTAGTCGATTTATATTAATTTCAATGCTATTTCAAGGGTAAGAACTCAAAATTTCACTTCAAGAAACTCACTGTTACGCACCCTTTAAGCCATATATCACCTTGACCAGCAGACCAAATGTAGCCCTGAAGGTTATCGGATGTGGCTTGCCCCCTCAAACCTAATTTTGTTAAAATGAACTAAGCGGCACATTTACAACTCGCTTAAATGACCCGTGGCACAATACCAGAGCATTTAAGTGGCCAGTGGCTCATTTGAGATCCCATGAGTGACATGTGGCACAGTTTTAGAGCACTTAAGCGGCCCCAGTGTGGTTCTACATCACTCAAGTTACCCGCGGAACATTCCCAAATTACTTAAGTGGAAATAATTACGGATAATAATAAGCGGCATAATTACGGATCACTTGAGTGATGAGTGGCACAGTTCCAGAGCATTTCAGTGGCCCGGAAAAATTTCCAGAGCATTTCAGTGGCCCGGAAACATTTCCAGAGCACTTAAGCGGCCCGGAAACATTTCCAGAGCATTTAAGCGGCCCGGAAACATTTCCAGAGCACTTTAAGGATCCGTGAAACATTTAGAGATCATTAAAGTGGCTCTGTAGAAGACTTATATCAATAGGTAGAATGTTAGTTCACGTGCCCAATAACTATCGAAAGGTTTTTCCGTTTTTGTAGCACCGAATAAGATGCCACTAAGAATATTTCATATCTTCATAAAAGGTGGTTGATGACGTAAGCATCATCCAAACCCCCTCCCCCTTGTCATCAAAAGTCAGCAAATCGGAAACCCCCCTCCCCCCATCGATGCTGACGTAATACTTGAATGGCCCCTTGGCAAGCAAAAATGTCTGGCTCTTCCCGGGTTTTCTTCAATTACTGGGAGGATTGGAAAAGTGACAAACCATTATAAAGGAATGAACTGTTATACTGGCAGCATTAAAGATGTGATTAACCATTGTATAGCCATTATACACGTCTGAAACGCATTGTTGGGAACCACGGTAACCAAAGTAAACTTTCCGAAAGTGATTGTTGAGGCCCCAAAACCATTGTTGCCCGACAGTTTTTTTGCCCATTTCGGGCATTTGCCCAGCTCTGACGAACTTTTAAAGTAGCCTACGGTTCAATCCCGGACCTGTTTGGTATATATGCAAAATCTGGCGACGATCGGTCTAAAACTGTAGATTTGTATAAAGAGCATACATACATACATACTTTCACATTTATATAACGTTCCCAAATGGATTTTGCCAGTTATTATATATATAAACTCAGTTCAAGAACTTGCAGACAAAGTCTTCCCAAACATTCAACAAAATCACCGAAACCATGAGTGGCTTTGTGAGAGTGCGATTCTGGCACCGAAAAATGACAGTATGAACAAGATCAACGAAAAAATCCTAAAAATTATTCCAGGAGACTCCACATCTTACAAATCGGCTGACACTGTCACAGACACGGCACAGGTATTTAGTTCTGTATCCTGCAGAATTACTGAACTCCTTTGGATATTCCGGGTGTGCCACCACACAATTTGACCCTCAAAGTCGGAGCACCTATAATGCTTTTAAGAAATTTGGACACACCGAGACTCTGCAATGGCACCAGACTCTGCGTGAAGAAATTGCACAATTGCATCATTGAAGCAACGATTCTAACTGGATGTGACAAAGAAAAAGAAGTCTTCATTTTACGTATCCCAATTATCACCGAAGAAATACCATTCACTTTCAAGCGATTACAGTTCCCGATTCGTTTAGCTTTTGCCATGACAATCAACAAAGCGCAAGGCCAGTCGTTAGCAGTGGCAGGTATCAACTTACTTGAGCCCTGCTTTTCACACGGACACCTTTTCGTCACCTGTTCGCGTGTTGGTAATAGCAAAAATTTGTACATCTACACACCAGATGGAAAAAAAAAAATATTGTGTATCCACAAGCGATTGCCTGAAGATTGTAATTAAAATATTTAAAAATAAAAGTAATTTTCTCTTACTTGATGCAGAAATTTTTTTGATTAAGAAATAATTAATAAGCTATACATATATAAATTTTTTACGGGGCGGGCAACGTCGCCGGGTATCAGCTAGTCTTATATATAAATGTGAAAGTATGTATGTATGTATGTATGCATGCTCTTTATACAAATCTACAGTTTTAGACCGATCGTCGCCAGATTTTGCATATATACCAAACAGGTCCGGGATTGAACCGTTCTGTTCATTACGGATATTTAATTGACTACATACTTTAATAACTTTTAAATTTAATTTAAAAATATTAATTTTTCTCTTTTTAAATTTTTTAAATTATTTGAAAACTATAAATATTTAAAATATTGTTTTAAATATATATATTTTTTAATTTTTAATATTTTAATTTTTTTAAACTTTAAAAAAAATACTTTTATTAAACAACGTTATCCACGTACGGTGTTCACTCAGAGCCGGATTAAGACGTTTGAAGACCCTAGCACTTGAATATTTTTGGTGGTTCCCCCGATACCTACAAGTTTATTTTACTCGATGTTCAGTCTATAAACTGAAAAAATGAAATTTTATATTTCAGAAGTGAGACTAACCTAAGGATGGGATTTCACTCTAAAAGGTTTATGAAAGTTATTTTATAAAACTTGAAAAATGAAACCAATAAACACATCTGTTACATTCGAGAGAACTTAACTGATCCTCCTATTGGTTGCATTTATATTGCCAATAAATTTATTAGTTGCTTTTTTTAAAAGAATTATTATAAAATTTTTATAGTGTAATCCGGACTTGAGGCCGGGATTATTTCATAAAGTTTTATAAAATAACTTCTATAAAAGTTGAAAAATTCAACCAATGGGCGCATCAGTTGCATTTGCTTGAATGCAACCGGTTATCTTATTGGTTGAATTTTTCACGTTTTATCAAAGAGCTTTTTATCAAGAGCTTACAAAACTTTTATAGGGTAATTCCGGCCTAAGGCTGGCACTATAAAACTTTGATAAAAATTCTTTTATAAAACATGAAAAATGTAACCAATAATTACATTCGAGCGAACTTAACTGATCCGCCTATTAGTTGCATTTTTCAAGTTTTATAAACGAACTTTTATAAAACTTTTATAGTGTAATCCCGGCCTAAGACAGAATTGTGATGTAAATATTTCTAAGCGCAGACATTTTGAAAGTCTCCATCCCCCCCCCCCACTTTTTTTCTACTTGCAAATTCTTTGATATCCTGAATTTTTTATTTTTTTTTTTTTGGAACATCGAATGTTTTGGATGTTTTTGGATTGGATTTTTCGAACATTGGATGTTTTTGGAATTTTTCTTTCATATTTTTCCAAAAAGACAGATTTTTTTTCAAAATCTTCTGAAAATATTTGAAGACATTTTCTCCCATCGACTACTTGTGAGGATCGGAATGAAGACATATTTAGACCCATATTCTATGGGGCTCTAGATTAAACCACCAAAGAATGCCTCTAGGCTGCCTATGGACACTGAATCAGGGGTGAAGGAGAAAAATAATTACAAAAATTGCGAAAAAATAGTTTTTATGCAGGAATTTCAAACTAACGATGCGGGTGTTTCGCCCGCATCTTTAGTGCCTAAAGGGCCCTACACACGCTCAGTTGACCTGCACAGGCGACCTGAAGGGAATGGTTTTTCGATTCGGTATAACTGTACAGTTATGCCTGCGCAGGTATAACTGAGCGTGTGTATGGGCCATCAGGTATAACTGCGCAGTTATTTTTTCCCGCTTTCCTATATTCGCCCTACTTTCTTCCCTCTTCTTTTTTACTGATAATGTTAATAATAACTGAATAACTTGTTTTGGAGAAGGATAAACAATTAATAGTAATAAACACCTTTTATTTGTCCTAATTTCTTCTAATTAAATGGAAGGATTCCATTTAATTAGAAGAAATTTTTCTAATGGCGTAATTTTCACGATATTTTCTTACAATTTCATATCGAATAAAAAAATCGAAATAAAATTTTAGAAATATTTTGACCATTGTTAAAATTCGCAATTTTGTTTCTGAAATCACTCTTTTCAATAAATTTGCCGAAATTATGCACCGAAACACACAAACTCTATATTCAAATAATGTGCTATGACTATTAATTGTTTATTGATTATTTAGAGAAGAGGTTTTTAACCAGGCTTTTTGGAGATTTTAGGGGCCCAGTGACATCAGATTATTTTAGTATTCTTTCACATGTACTTCCTTTAGAAATCAAGCAGGTGTTTATACGAGTCAGTTAATGTTTGTAATTTCAAACGCAGGATTCCCACTCCTTTCTTGACCGAAAACCAGCAAGCATCAACAGGACAAAAATCACTGCAATTTATTATTTTCTTTTACATGTAATTCTTAATGAATCGCATTGAATTTGTTTTTTGGACACATCTCGTCAGATTGCAACGAATTTCAACTTTCAGCTCAAACATTGAAAGAAAAAAATTCAGATGAAATTTCGCTAGTTAAACGTAAGGTAACAATCGAAAAATTCTTTGAGCGAGATATACGATTGATAATCGTATATCTCGTATATGATTGATAATATTATATGATTGAGTAATACTATTAATATACATACTATGCTTACTAATAAGTCAATTTCTGATTGAGTTGAATTAATCGTAAGAGGTCGCGTGAAAATGCAGTTTTCTTTCAAGGAAAAACACTACGTAAGTTACCGTAAAAATTTTCAAGTCAAAAAAATTATTTTTTTTAAATCGACGCTATCACGAAAAGAAAATACTATCATACGATGCTGAAGGAGCATGTATCCGCTATCTGTATATTCAGAGGAGAAACGATGCTTGTTTTCGAAGATACAGTCGACGCTCGTTATGACAACTTCACGTTATAGCGACAAAGACTGGTAGGGTAAGTACCAAATGTTTTATTTATATAACGACCGTCCCAATCACGCCCGACCACACCAAGTCTCCCCCTCGCTACGACCTCGCTCCAAATATAACGTCCATTCTCGACGGGACGAAGGGGTCGTTATATCGGGCGTCGATTGTAATACCAAAATTTCTCTTTTATTGCTTATATTGTCATAATCACTGTAGATATGGATAGCATTCTTGATAAGCATGAGTAGGCAGTAGTGCCTTTTACTCAAGTCATGAAAATCGGTCATTATGAGAGGTTTTAGTAACATCAAAATACATTATTGTACTTATGGTGTAGATTCAACCAGCATCATCTTCCGTTACAGCAGTCTTCCTCAAAGTGTGAGTCACCCCCTGCCCCTCCCCACCCACATCCTGCCGCAGGGCACAGAGGCTATTCTCTTTGCCGAGCCGTCACTATAGTGAATTTTTTAACGTGGAAAAAAAAAGAATGATTGGAATCGTCTCGGGCTCTGAAACCAGAATCCTGATCCCAATCCCGTCTTTGTGGGGGTTGGGGGGAAATGGCTCAAATAATGCAATATTCATTAGTAAAATCAGCCCCCGGGGATGCAGGACCCAGATGGTTTATCCCCAGATGGTGTGGAGATCTGTGACAGTAGGCTTTACCGATCAATTTACAGTTACGATACATCTGGAATGTACATCGCACATTCAAAGGGAGAAAAAAACACTTTTGCTCTGATGAAACAAGTAGGAATCGATGTTGGCGCTGTATCTCCCATTTGTTTCTCCAACCTGTTAAATGGCGACAAAATGGATACAACAAGAAACCGAGTCAAAATCGGACAAATTTTGCCGAGCCGGCGATGTTGGCGGTTTATCCATAATTTTTCCACCAAGCTGCTAAGTGGCGATTTTCTCTAAGCCGACATAATCAACACTATAATAATATATAGCTTCAGTAGAACTATTGTCATCATTATTACCGGGCTCGGCGCGGAGGTGATCATAAGTCCTTATCCCGAGGGATTTCTATCCTAGGAAGGGTCTCTACAACTAATCTCGCCTGAGTGTTCAGCACAGTGCGTGGACTACGGCATTGTCAAACCAAAGGAAGTTGATTGTTTCATAAGAGGGAAAATTAGTCAAATGATAGATAAATTAATGAGCACTTATACGATCATATACATAAACGATATCGATTGATCGTACATACAAGATATATCGTGGGAAAAGAAAAATAACTACATCAACTGAACTAAATTTAATCAATGAAAATCACGGCAACTCCCAGATGCCACACGTGGATAGAAATATGATAATATAGAAAACATGTGAACTAGTTCGATAGAAACATTAAAAAAAGATTATATTCTAATGAAGTGATCTAAAACTATGCACACACACACACTTATTCCGATTACAGTCAATCCCGTTTTTAACGTTCCAGCTTAGTACGACTTATTTCTGTGGTCTCAACTCTAAGTACAGTGGATCCCGCTTATAACATTTTTTCAAAAAACCTGTCACAAAAACATTGTAAGCGGGGAAATGCTTTAAATGGAAAATCTTAGAGTGAATTAGTGAGTTGGAAACACCAGAATAAGTCGTACTAAGCGGGAACACTATATAAGCAGTCTCGACTATAATTCTCATTAAGATTTCCCATTTAAAGCGGTTCTCGCTTACGACGTTTTCCATGACAGTTTTTTGGAAAACGTTATAAGCGGGATCCACTGTATTATTTAATATTTATGCATTTGCATATAATAGGTGGTCTATTAAAAAATCTTTGAGTTGAGCATAATGAATCGAAAGATATCAAGTAGATACATGCGATCTTCATGCTTAATTCATTCAGAATTGAAATTCTATTACTGTCTTATTAAGGATGGGACGAATAGTGATTTGAGCGAATAACCGAATAGTCGGCGGCCGAGTATGTATTTTCTTAAAATTCAACACAATCATAAATAAAATTGGTGTTTTTAATTGAAAATAAAATTATTTGTAATTTCAAATGATTGACATTGAATTTTAGTTATACTATTTATTATTTAAATAAATATTGAAAGATTTTTATTGCCAAGATAATGACAATCAAATTTAACGATGACGTATTGTATTTCAATATTACTTATGGAATCAATTTTCTTTTCAATACTCGTTACCAGTTTTACGTCTTTAATCAAGAAAATGTCTCAGCCATTGTTTACTCCCAACTATATAGTAATGTATCATAAAATTTACGACTTATTTTTCCTCTCTAGATGTTCTTTGTCTCATTCGGGAGCTCAATACGTATCTGGTCTAGGTACAACCTTCAGTTAGTGGAACTTGTGTAATTCATGCTAGCTTACACCATATTGCAGAACAAAATAAGCGTGACCATACGTCCCTAGTTTAAATAAACTTACCCATTTTGTGGTCCAGGATTTTTTATTGTTCTTGATTATGCTTGATAACTTGATCCACATTGCAGCTCTTATTGATGAACCTATCATTAGTTACACTTGTCCGAAAATGGGTAAAGAGCTACATTTACTAAGAAATTTATTTCAAATGCTTCAGAGGAGTATGGACCAGAGGAGGAGGCCGGACACCCTTTGCTTATATTCAATCGTTCGAGAAAAATTACTGGGGTCACTGGTCGAAAATCTGGGGTGAACGGCACCGAGACTACCTCAAATTACCAAGAAGTTTCGGAAGTGTTTCGAACCAGTAGGTACTCATCTTTGTTTTAAACAAATAAATTTGCTTTCTGATCGATTCTGCAGGTGTCGGATGCATGCAAAAATTACCATGGGTGCTCAGAACCCACAGCACTGACTCGGATTACCGAAAAACGATAGAAAACAACTCTCTAGAGGGGGGGGGGGTGGATAGATCTGTTGGTTTTACATGACAGTCTCGGGGTTTTTGTCCAATTCGGATCCCGCTTATAGCGTTTTAGAAAAAAAGCCATAAAGAACTTTGAATAAACTAAAAACGAATTCCCTCGGAGAGAGACAGCCAGACTGGGGCAGAGACAGGGAATGTCTAATTTCGTTAGAAGTGTTAAAATATCCTCTATAACACTGCTCAAAACAAAAAAAAAATCGGTTTACCAAAGAAACTTCAACGGTTTTAGGTTTTAGTGGGCTGCTGATTCCAAAACCGATGGTGGTTTTGAGGAAATCACTCTAGTTTTGAGATAGTACATATTCTCAACATTCCAATGCAGTCTGTAATCACTATTTTTTGCGGCAAATTTTTACTTTTGTGTTTTTTTATTTATTTTCCTAACTTATTCTCAATATTATTGCATTCATATAATCATTAAGGAAGCGTATTTACGGAATAAATGCGATGAAAGTGAAATTAGCCGATGTAGATGAATAAATACGAAAATTTTGATTTTTATAACTTTTCCTCAAAATTTCGAAGATTTACAATTTTAAGCGAAAATAGGTTCTGATTATGCTGAGAAAAATGCTTTTGAATTCTAACTCGTGAATTAAGAGTTCAGTTGCCTTCCGTTTCTGAGTTCTATCCGGAAATTATGGACGTTGCTGACTATTTATAGAAGGACCAAACTATATATCCATTCGCGCACGTTTTGCGCATCCAGTTAATTTTCTCATGAACGCAAAAGTCAGAGCCAATTTTTTCGAAAAGACAGAAAAAAGTTTGACAGCAGCAGAAGAGTTCAAATACATTAATTTTATACGATATTCGACGCAACAAATTAACCTCTGCAGCATATACAGTGGTTTTATGCTGGTTTTATCTGACGCCGTGACAACACTTACATCAACTTTACACCCAAATTTTGTACTTTGGAAAGCTTCTCCAAGATAATATTTTTTGCAACCTTATGGCATGGTATGAAGTCATTGATAAATAGAATCATACTACTTTCAGTATTCATCTAAAAGACTTCTGTTGATGGCCATGCACATGTTAAATACTATAATGAAATTCTACTACCTACTTTGTAAAGGCAGTTATTCAAAGTCTTCGTAGTCCCGGTAATAGCAAGAATGCTGACACAGTCAACTTTCGGTTTACGAACGTCTCGGTTTGAGTAAAATTCGGTTTACCAACAACAAAAATTGATTCGGTTTACGAACATGCAAGCAGGAAAATATTTGACTAAATTCGAAATGATAAGGAGAAATTGAAGTGTCTACGGTCGCATTTCGATTTTTTCAAATGCATTCCTCCGAATTACAACTACAACGCCACAACAGGCAAATTGCCCAACGAGGTGGCTGACTTAAGAACATCATGGATCCCCGAGCCATTTTTTGGAGGCCCTACCTTACTACTGCTACACCACAAATGCAACCCCCCCCCAACGAATCAGTACATGCGGGAATGTGCGTGTACGTGTAGTGCAACCTGACGTAAAGTTTGTTTCTGTGTAATGTTTGTTATGTGTAGTGCTGCCATCTGCCACCAGTTTTTCTAACTATGAGTGAAGTGTTATGATTGAATGATTTATCGTTGTAGGACTGTTGCTCTCTGTGGTTTGACTTTTTAACGGGGAGATCGGCTCGCATTTGCGCCTTGAAGTTGGGAACCACAGAAAACCAACTTCAGCCGACCACCACTGTGGGGTTCGAACCCGGATCCTCGCATCGCGAGTCCGTCACTATAACCACTCGACCACCACAGCGGCTTCGCGCTGTGGTGGTCGAATTCGACACCTTTTATCCAGCTCATAGATCAGCTTGTCATTTCAAATTTTGGGACGGTTTTCATCAAAGAAATTTTTGAAACACGTTTTGCAATAACCTCTGACACATATATAATTACTACTATCTGATTTCTAGAAACATCATTTTAATGTCCCACATTGCTCATAGAACTTATTGATGAAGTTTGGCAGCAAGTGACTTATAAAAACCATGAAGAACAATTTCACTCCTCTCCTAAACTTTGAGGGGTATTTTCGTGAAAAGACGAATATTATTTTCCACTGCATATATTTAATCTTTTTTTATACACAAACATGTATTTTTGGAAAATTACAAATAAAGTTCCAACCTAAAATTTGAAGGGGTATTTTCATTCCTTTAAAAAATTTGGTGGGGGTAAAAATGAATTTAGATGTATGGAAAATATATCTACATACATATTGGCAAACACTTGTTATAATGAAAAACATTTTCTGTTCTTTTGGATGTCCTTATGAGTTTGATTGCAATTAAAATTAATTTTTTTCTGCTATAGTGAAAAAAAAATGTGATTTAATAAAAAGTCAATACATGGTGAAATATTTTTCAGCCCATAGCCCTTCTCAATTCCGGTTTGGAACGCATTGTAGCCAGATTGCTTTGCAGGCAGAAATTTCGAGAGCTTTGACACTGAGATTAATAGGTGAAATTAATCAGACAAGACATGGGTACAGCTCTGCCCAAGTATAGCATATATGCCCGTTTTCTCGTAAAGTCTGGATTTTCTCTGGAAAAAAATGTTTTTAGTGTCAGTATGATTATTTCAATTGGTTTCGAGTTATTCACTTGAGCGTGAAAAAGTCTAAAAATTGACACTGTAGAATAGATTCTTCGGGGTCTTAGAAACGAATGAATCTATTTTTACATTGATTCTTATGGGGAAAAGTGTTTCGGTTTGCGAACGGACCTCAGGAATGAATTAACTTCGTAAACCTTGGGTAGACTGTATTATGTACCTACAACGCCGTTACTACTCACAGAGGGAAGTACTATTAAAGAAGGAAATATAGAAAAAGCACACTGAAATATTAGCTTTTAATTAAGTACTTCAATACTTCGCTTCAAAATGCAACCTGAAGGAAAAATGTATCATTAAGCGAAATCTCCGATTGGAAAAATTTTATTTTTGCGAAATTTCGAAATTTTATGCGCAAAATTTACGTATCTCTCATCATCAGACATAAGTAATTTGTCATGATCTTGAGCTGATGAACCTCTTACTGGGACAACAAAGAAAATATTTTTAGAGAGCCAGCGGTTCTCTCATAGATAAAATACATCTCCCAACACTTCATATAAAACTCGGCTTAGTGAAGCAATTCGATAAAGGTACTCAATAAATAAAGTGGCGAGTGCTTCCAATTAATTTGTAAAACGTTTCCTGGACTGAACAATGAAAAGCTGTGAGCAGGGATTTTTGATGGTTCTCAAATTCATAAATTTCTTAAAGATTCGAAATTTTCATCATTTTTGACGGATCAATATCCGTCCAATCCGGTCGATCTTCAGTTTGATCATGTTTCGTATCGGTTGTTGAGAATTTTTTGACAAAGCAGAGAACGATGAAGAATTGCAGTAAAATACGATTAATTTGCAATTTGAATATAAACATTTTCAAACGTTTGAAAAATAGACTGTTAATATGAGCACAAAGGCGCATTTTCTTCTTAGTTACTTCGTCCAATTTCACAGACAATCCGAGTCATTTTAATGACGAGAGGCGGTTTCATCAAGATATGAAAGTAATGGAACAGAAGTATCAAGGCAAGCTCGAGCCTCGCGTATGATGGCTGATTACTCTACCGAAGCCTCCTATGAAAGACATTTAAAACCCATAACAGAAAATCATGCAAGTGCTTCTCCTTGAATTAATTTAATATCATTTTGTGTTCATTTTAGTGGACAAAATGCAACATTATAGAGCATATCATTACTGCATTGATCTACTCTGATATCCTAAATATATTCCCTTATTTTCATTCCATATATTATACGATATATAAATGTATACACGATATGTATAATGTATATTATACATACATATATTGTTTTACTTTTATTCTGAACATAAATGTACCACAAATTTCGTGTGACGTGCATTGCCTGCATATTGAAATCTGATAATTGAGTGGAGTGTTTTTAAAGATGTGCATTTATTGATTTACAAATACGCATTATTTTATTATCAAGGACGGGCTTAAGCATTTTGTGGCCCTCGAAAACGGAGTTTCCTAATCCCTGAGTAACCATGAACACCCTGGAGCACGCCAGGTTTACATAGGCAAAATGAACATCAAACTACTATTTCATGGTCATATACAAAAAAATCATTCGAAAATAAATTTGAAGGATATTGCACGCTGCTCCCAGACATTTAAAGGTTGGAGAGCTGTCGGACCATTGAACCGATTACCTACCCAGGACCTCAACTTCATACTCTTTCAGCCGGGCAAGTATGCATTATGTACGCCTTGTGTAATTTTTTAAATTTTAAAAGAAGAATTTAGCAACCCATCGTCCGGAGCACTCTAGATCCACCTCCATCCTTTACTTGACTTGGAGGAAGGGGTTCTGTGAAAACCCTAGGCAAGAGGAATAGGGTTCGATGTCTGAATTTTAAAGGTTTTAGACAAAATTTTAAGCTACAGCGAAACCTCGATACAACGACTCTGCAGACCAAGAAACAATGTCGTTATAGATTATGTAGGGATTATATATCGTTATGTCGAGAGGTAACAGTTTAACATTAGAGTATAGGCATTTTCAAACAAGGCTTGAAAAAATATCGTTATAGAGTAATTTATCGTTATATTGAGTATAGTTGTAGCGAGGTTTAAATGCATTCGCTTTGTTGAAAACGAAGTTTTTAAATTAAAATGCAATCAAAGTATTTTCTTTCATCACGTTTTTGCGGCCCCTAACATTTAACGCCCCGGTTGCGGCCAACCTTCACACTTACCCAAGTCCGGCCCTAAGTATCATCAGTATTGACTTATCTTCCGATTTATGTATTGATTTTCATGATTAAATTGCTTACTTTCCATAATTAAATTGATTTATTCCATTGATTCAAGCTTTCTAGTGATGTAAACTCTGCTCGCAGATTTAAATGCGATTTGTGTGCTGCTGTTTGAGAATCAAGATGACATGAGATGACATGGGTGATGACCATTTCTTCGAGTTGACTTGGAATTTTGAGAATATTGTCTCTTTCTGTCCCCTCTTTCAGTTATTTGAATAGTACTTCCAAACAGTACTATGTAATTTCGCTTCTTATTTCATCTCCTTCATCAATTTTATTCAACGAATATTGCTATACCAAAGAACATCACTTTTCAGTCATTCATCTCTCTCTGATTTCTGTTCTGTGCAAATAAATTTTAGTCTTGCTTCAATTCAATGGAGTAAATTACATTAGAGTAGCCAAGCCACATTTTGGAAAACTTTTGTCGATGTTAAAGTGAATGTTTTCTCAAAAGCTTCACTTTCTCAGCCAGGTGAGTCATAAACGCTAGAAGTAGACGAAGCGGGAATGTATAAAACAGGGCTGGACAAATCTATTGGCCGACATGCTGTGGCGTGTAAAAATTTTGACCGCGCATGTATTTTTTTAAAGGCTTGACAAATCAAAAAAATTTAGGTGACAGCAAAATTTCATAGACACACCATTTTTTTTCTAGACAAAAAATTGGTCCAAAATCTCGACTTGTCCAGGACTTAGGGACCCCTTCAAATACTAATAGACACGTTGACATAATTTCCGATAATTTTGTGTTCTTTTACTTTCAATTAGTTTATCATACATAAAAAATATTAGATGCTCCAGTTAAAATTTCTTATTTGCCATAGCAACCTGGCTCCTGGTATTTAACCAGAAATGTTTTTCTCAACCGCATGCATACAAAATAGACATAGGATATGTGTAAGGAGCTGGATGTTTATTCGGTGTATGGCAGATTTGCAGTGATGCCATGCTCCTTGCTGGATCTTCTAGAAACATGTGACCGTAGATATTTATTTGCGGTAGGGCAGATTTAACAAATTCCTATCACGATTTGTTGTGTAGAATTCTTTTGAAAATAATAAAACAAATATTGTATCAATATTATAATTAGCATGACACAATCTCGATCCTTTTATTTTTGCACCGCGTCTTTGCTTGTTGATCCACCACACAGCGAGATTATCTCAACCTCAACGCCCCCCCCCCCCGAATATAATAAAAAATGAATTGTGTCAAGAGAGCTCGTGCCAAGGCAACCATTCGGGGATGACTTGGAGGCTTAATACCATTCTCCTTATGTTAAAAATTAGAGCGTTTGAAAAAAAATAATGCCAGATTCACACAAAGAATCAGCACTCAAAATTACTCTGAAATCACTAAAAAATTTTTGGCGATAAAATTAGTGTTGAGCAGTCTACGTGTCAAAGCACTCGAAATTTCTGCCTGAAAAGCAATCTAGCTATAATGCGTCCCAAACGGAATTCAGTAAGTCTAGAGCCGCCATTAGAGGTGTGCGGCAGGTGCGGTTGCACCGGGCCCCGCACTCACGGTAACTTATTGGAGGCTTCCATCAATTCTTAAATTATTTCTCGCATTAATTCCGAATTTTCATCAATTCTAGAATTTTTTCTTCCGTTCATTTTCTAATTTTCTAAATTTCTCTATTTTTCTAATTAATTCTGAATTTTCATTGGTGTTGGATCCATTTTTAGTTATTTTTAATTCTGAAATTCTGAAATTTTCATCAGTTTCTGGAATATTGTTTCCTCTCATTACTTTGAAACTACCTTTAAGTACTGAATTATCATTAGTTTTGTTTATTTACATTTTATTGCGTATTTAAAAGTTTTTGTTAGGATATTTCTCAGCATTCCTGCATATTCTGAAATAATAGCTGATGATCTCCCCCCCCCCCCCCCCACAAAATGTATAAAATCGGGGCTAAGGGTGTCCTAAACATTTTTTTTGATGCTTCGAAATTTTTGAGATGGTCCCGTGTCTGATAACGGTGCCCCTGTGTAAGTCACTTTTTGCAAAGCTTCATGAATAAAAATTATGAGGAATGTAGTGTATTAGTGTATTAAATTATGTTTGCAGAAGTCAGCGATTGTTAATTCTGAGGCAGAGATTATTGCAAAACACCTTCTTAAAAGTCCTTTGATTTAAACCTTCTCAAAGTTTTAAAATTACTTTTGTATCCATGGGCTGGATAAGAGTCGTATTTGGAGGTACGGACGGCAATGTTAGAAAACGACGTTTCTCAGAAGAAAACAAGGCGACAATTGACTCTAATCCTCCCAGCTCTCAGTCAATTTATTCCTCTTCATAGTACAATCTCCCATGGGGTCGGCAGCCGACATATATTGATTCTTCTTCAAACTTTCCAGGAACTTATTTCAATTCAACACATTTAGAAAATGTAGCTCGAAAAATCGCCAGAACCATTCGCCAATAAGTGTTAAATTATCGGTAAACATAAAATGTCCGATTTTGACCCGATCGCGACTAGAGAACGTACCTTGAAAATCGCCAGAATTACTCGCCAGTAACGTTTGATTATTGGTAAACATAAAATTTCCGCATATGTCCCGATTTCCGACATGTCCGCATATGTCTCGTCCGCTTTTAACCCCTAATCTTTCACACGGAGCGGAGGAATACCTAGAGGTATTCTTTGGTGGTTTAGTCTAGAGCCACATAGAATATGGGAATAAAGATGTCTTAATTCCGATTCTCACAAGTAGTCGATGGGAGAAAATGTCTTAAAATATTTTCAAAAGATTTTGAAAACAAATCTGTCTTTTCGGAAAAATATGAAAGAAAAATTCCAAAAACATGCAATGTTCGAAAAATCCAATCCAAAAACATCCAAAACATTCGATGCTCCTAAAAAAAAAAAAAAATTCAGGAGATATCAAAGAATTTGCAAGTAGAAAAAAATGGGAGAAATGGAGACGTTCAAAATGTCTGTGCTTAGAAATATTCACATCACAATTCTGTTTTAGGGCGGGATTACACTATAAAAGTTTGATAAAAGTAATTTTATAAAACTTGTATAATGCCACCAATAAGATTATCAGTTTCATTTGCTCGAATGTAACCTATGAACTTTATTGGTTGAATTTTTTTGACTTTTATACAAGGGATTTTATAAAACTTTTATAGTGTAATACCGCCCTTAGGCCGAGATTACGCTATAAAAGTTTTATAAACGTTCGTTTATAAAACTTGAAAAATGAAACCGATAGGGCGATCAGTTAAGTTCGCTCGAATGTAACGTGTTTATTGGTTACATTTTTCAAGTTTTAATAATTGTTATAAATTTTTTATAGTGTAATACCAGCCTAAGGCCGGGATTACACTATAAAAGTTTTGTAAAAGCTCTTTGATAAAACGCGAAAAATTCAACCAATATTATCTTATTGGTTGAATTTTTTGAATGCAAAATGTGTGTGTGTGCACCGGGTGCATTTTCTTGAATGCAACCGATGCGCCTATTGGTTGAATTTTTCAACTTTCATAAAAGTTATTTTAGAAAACTTTATAGTATAATTCCGGCCTGAGTCCGGATTACACTATAAAAATTTTATAACAATTATTTAAAAAAAAGCAACTAATAAATTTGTCGGTTGCATTAGAGCAAATGCAACGGATAAATTTATTAGTTGCTTTCTTCAAGTTTTATAAAATGGCTTTCATAAACCTTTTATAGTGAAATCCCATCATTAGATTAGTCATTTCTGAAATATAAAATTTCATTTTTTAAGTTTATAGACTGAATATTGAGTAAAATATACTTGTACGTATCGGGGGAACCACCAAAAATATTCAAGTGCTTTCAAACGACTTAATCCGGCCCTGAGTGAACACCGTACGTGGATAATATTGTTTAATAAAAGAATTTTTTTTAAAGTTTAAAAAAATTAACAGATTAAAAATTTAAAAAAATAATAAATATTCAAAATAATATTTTAAATATTTATAGTTTTTAAATAATTTTAAAAATTTAAAAAGAAAAAAATTAAAATTTTTAAATTAAATTTAAAACTTATTAAAGTATTTAGTCAATTAAATATTTGTAATGAACAGAACGGCTTATCATTTTGGTTCCGTCAGTGGCCGTTGTTGACAAGTTTTATTGTATAAAATTGTAAAGTATGGACAAAAGGCAGTTAAAGTTGCTATATCTCAATCTCAGAAGGAGACAAAGGGATAGACGTTTGTGGGTACATCATATTTGATGAACAGGGACCCTCATATGGTGTTTTTAAGGATATTTATGGCAAATAATTAAAAAAATTCAGTGCAAAATAAGCTTTAAAAAGTAGCCAAAGATGCGGACGAATTCACTCCGCATCCGCAGATATTTCGGCTCGTCTGAAAGGTTCAGTATATTCCAATTGTTAAAATTTCTTCCGGACCCGCGTCCGAAGTTTTAACAATTGGAATATACTGCGTCTTCCGGACGAGCCGAAAAATCTCCGCACCTAGGAAATGTTCATGCGGGTCCGGACGTCGTCCGCATGTGTCAAAACCTAAGGGCCCTTTCACACGGAGCGGATGCGGGTCCGGAAGAAGTTTTAACAATTGGAATATACTGCGCCTTTCAGACGAGCCGAAAAATCTCCGCACCTAGGAAATTTCATGCGGGTCCGGACGTCGTGCATGTGTCAAAACCTAAGTGCGGGCTCCGCATCCGCACATAGAAGTTTTGACAATAGGTTTATTCGGAGCTATTCACACGATGCGGATGCGGAGCGAATTCGTCCGCATCTTTGGCTACTTTTTGAAGGTGATTGTTCACGGAATTTTTTTAATTATTTGCCATAAATACCCTTAAAAACACCATATGATGGTCCCTGCTCATTAATATAATGTACCTACATACGTCTATCCCTCCGTTTCCTTCTGAGATGGAGATATAGCAACTTCAACTGACTTTTGTCCATATTTCACAATTTTATACAATGAAACCTGTCAACAACGGCCACTGACGGGACCAAAATTATAAGCCGTTCTGTTCATTACGAATATTTAATTGACTACATACTTTAATAACTTTTAAATTTAATTTTAAAATTTTAATTTTTTTCTCTTTAAATTTTTAAAATTATTTAAAAATATAAATATCTGAAATATTATTTTAAATATTTGTTATTTTTTTTAATTTTTTAACTGTTAATTTTTTTAAACTTTAAAAAAAATACTTTTATTAAACAACGTTATCCACGTACGGTGTTCACTCAGGGCCGGATTAAGACGTTTGAAGACCCTAGCACTTGAATATTTTTGGTGGTTCCCCCGATACCTACAAGTTTATTTTACTCGATGTTCAGTCTATAAACTGAAAAAATGAAATTTTATATTTCAGAAGTGAGACTAACCTAAGGATGGGATTTCACTCTAAAAGGTTTATGAAAGTTATTTTATAAAACTTGAAAAATGTAACCAATAAACACATCTGTCACATTCGACAGAACTTAACTGATCAGCCTATTGGTTGCATTTTTCAAGTTTTATAAACGAGCTTTTATAGTGTAATCCCGGCCTAAGACAGAATTGTGATGTGAATATTTCTAAACGCAGGCATTTTGAAAGTCTCTACCCCTTCCCTTTTTTACTACTTGCAAATTCTTTGATATTTCCTGAATTTTTTTTTCTTTTTTTTGGAACATCGAATGTTTTGGATGTTTTTGGATTGGATTTTTCGAACATTGCATGTTTTTGGAATTTTTCTTCCATATTTTTCCAAAAAGACAGATTTTTTTTTCAAAATCTTCTGAAAATATTTTAAGACATTTTCTCCCATCGACTACTTGTGAGGATCGGAATGAAGACATCTTTATTTCCATATTCTATGTGGCTCTAGATTAAACCACCAAAGAATGCCTCTAGGCTGCCTATGGCCACTGAATCAGGGGTGAACGGAAAAATAATTACAAAAATTGCGAAAAAACAGTTTATATGCACGAATTTCGAACTAAAGATGCGGGCGATTCGTCCGCATCTTCAGCGCTCGTTTGAAAGGGTATGCGGACCCGCGTCCGCATCCGCATCCGCTCCGTGTGAAAGGGGCCTTAGATGACTAATAAAAGTGCTAGTATGATTCTATCTATCAATGACTTCACACCATGACACACCGTTGCAAAAAACATTATTTTGGAGAAGCTTTCCGAAGTACAAAATTTGGATGCAAAGTTGATGTAAGTGTTATCACGTCGTCAGATAGACCCCAGCCTAAAACCACTGTATGTACTACGCGATTCATTTGTAATTGAATTTAAAAATTTTCAAACGTTCGAAAAATCGGCTGTTTATATGAGCACAAAGGTGCATTTTCTTCTGAGTTGGCCCAATTTTACAGACAATCTGAGACATTTTGATGTTGTAGGGGTTAATTTGTTGCTCGAATGTCGTGTAAAATAAAACTTTTTTCTGTCTTTTCGCAAAAAATGGCTCTGACTTTTGCGCTCATAAGAAAATTAACTTACTGCGCAAAACGTACACACACTGGTGTGATGCATTAAGACCGAAACACACTACGATGTCGAATTTGTGAAATCTTATTCGTGGAAATTCTGTGACGTACAAATTATGTGACGTGGAATTCCTACATCACAGAATTTCCACGAATCTGAATTCACAACGTCTCTGACATGACGTGCAACTTTATTGCGCTAGGCGTTTGTGCTTTCTAAGCATGGCCCATCTCAGCTATTCTGTCGGCTGCATTCTTCAATCTGTGCTCTTCGGCCGAGAATCGTACTTTGGCCGTCATTTTGTACTCTAAAAAAAGGGGAAACAAATTTTAAACACACTCAAAGACGAATTTTGTCCATTCCTTTGGTGGTGGGAGGAGGAAGCTGATTTCCGTCGTTGTTTTAGTCGATTTAATGATATTTATTGGTCGTTATATTGCAGCGTTTCCCGACCTTTTTTATATCACCGACCTCTTGTGTTGAAAGTAAATTTCGAGAAGCAAGCCCCAATAAAATTCAAAATCATAGACGCTGGAAGGTGGGACTAGCTATGAGACCTCCTCAAATAAATTTTATGAGGAGGCTGAGCCCCCCTTTCCCCCCAATAATTAATGTACAATGCAATGCAGCATTTCACCTCTTTCGGGTATGGGGTTGATATACAGGAAGAAAAATGATTTTCACCTCCCCTCAATATTTTCTACATGTCGGCGTCTCTGTCCAAAATGTTAGGCCCGTCATTTGGGGGTTGCCCCCCCCCCCGGCTTTTGAAAATACACTAAAAATGGTATATATATATATGCAAATATATATATACTGGTATAATTATAAATACATTGAGTGCATGTTCCGTGCCTCGCATATAAAATAATAATTCCCTAGTGTAGTTAGGGAATTTTATAATTATGAAAAAAATTTTATATATGATGAATATAGTCGGACCGCGATATAATAACAAATTCGACGAGCGTACCCCGATGTACTGATAATAAAATTTACTATCGTACTCCGATATATTGATACAATACATGTATATCATATAGTATGTTTTGTCGCATGGTTATTATGCATAATCGCCAGTAAGAGCTACAATTTTTTATTAGTTATTAAATTTACCAATGATGCTTGGGTACTATGCATAATCATCGGTAAAAGTGGTCTCAACGACCACAGAAATAAGTCGTACTAAGCGAGAACGTTAAAAACGGGATTGACTGTAATCGGAATAAGTGCATAGTTTTAGATCACTTCATTGGAATAAATATTTTTTTAATGTTTCTATCGAACTTGTTCATATGTTTTCTATATTATCATATTTCTTTCCATGTGTGGCATCTGTGAGTTTCCATGATTTTTATTGATTAAATTTAGTTCAGTTGATGTAGTTATTTTTTTTTCCCACGATATATCTTGCATGTACGATCAATCCATATCGTTTATAAATACAAATACAACGCCACAACAGGCAAAATGCCCAACGAGGTGGCTGATAAAAAGATGCCCATAAAAATATGGATGTCATATATGTAAAAAAAAAACAGCAACCCAATTAAAAATGCAATTAACATAAATTATAAACAATATATACACATGATAAAATATTATACAATGCCCATAAAGAATACTATGGTAGTCTTATTCCAAGACCGGATAGCTTCTCGATTTACCCCAACATGTTTATCGTATTTCTTTTTAAACGTGTCAATTGTGTTACAATTTACTACCTCCGGGGGTAAGCTGTTCCATTTATTAACAACCATATTAGAGAAAAATTCCCTGCGACACCATAACCTTGCATTGTCCCTCACCAATCGAAATGTAATAATGTAATGTTTATGTATATGATCGTATAAGTGCTCATTAATTTATGTACGATTGTACTAATTTTTTCTCTTATGGAACAATCAACTCCCTTACGTTTGACAATGCCGTAGTTGGGTCCACGCACTGGGCTGATAATACTCAGGCGAGATTAGTTGTAGAGACTTTATAGGATAGAAATCCCTCGAGATAAGGACTTATGATCACCGAGCCGAGCCTGTGTGGTAATAATAATAACAATAGTTCTACTGAAGCTATATATTATTATAGTGTCGGCGTTTTTTTTTTACGTGTAGGTGTAGCAATCCATCACTTGTCAGTGGTTCAAAGAGGACTGGTTTTTTTAACTTGTTCTGGCGACTGGTAGACGACTCACGTCTTTCATTGTTCAAATTTCATCAAAAGTTTCTCTTCATGTCTTTATAATGTGCATCAAAGCGAAAATCGCCACTTAGCAGCTTGGTGGAAAAATTAGGGATAAACCGCCAACATCGCCGGCTCTGCAAAATTTGTCCGATTTTGACCCGGTTTCTTGTTGTATCGATTTTGTCGCCATTTAACAGGTTGGGGAAACAAATGGGAGATACAGCGCCAACATCGAGGGCGCGGCAAAATTTTTCCAATTTTGACCCTATTTCCATGTTGTCCGCACATGTCCCGTCCGATTTTGGCTCACTACCGTTGGGACAAGGGGGGCGGGGGGGTTCCACAGGAAATGAAAAGAAGATACATAACTACATTGACAGGTGTAGTGTCATCCCTGCTCAGAAAAACCCGCTGGGGATAAAGAGGGAGATAAGTCAACACCCCCTATAAATAAGATCTTATCTATAGGGGGTGTTGGATAAGTAGACACTGACCGTTTTTGAATACAAATGATGAGCCAGATCTACATTGAGGAAACTCTTGTCTTTGCCAGTATACCAGTCAAAAGTAGTGAGTTTTTTACTTTAGTTAGTATGTTTTATGTTTTTCAGGGGCAAAACTAATGCAAAATAAATTATGATCCATAATTAAAATTTAAAAAATGTTTAGTCATATATATATTTGGAAGGGCATTATTATTTTATTTTTAAATTAGAAATTAAAAAATATAAAGATATCAACGAATTCAAATTAGTGTCATTGAAGAAAAGGGGACAAATGTATAACGTAATATAAATATCGAAACAAAAATTACAGGAATATACCGTATTGCGGGACACAAGTGGTCAGTCAATTTGTTTCCGACATTTTACTGGCCTTTGTTTTCAGAAAGGTTGAGAAACACTGAACTAAGAGATGTACGGCCCGACTGAATTTTCTCAGGTGAAGTGTTTCGGAAATGTATAAACAACACAGGTTGAAAGAAAGAGAGAAGATTCGGTTAATAAATTCATATTTGTATTATCTATGTAGTATTTGAATTTTCTGAATTACAACAGTGAATAGAAAAGCTTGATCAATCAAAACGTCAGAATCTCCTCCGGTTTTTTGTCATCACAAGTTCCCTCTTTTTGCTTGATCTGATTCGATGGCTTCGAAAAGGGCTTTAAAGTTTCCAGCACCAAAGCCCTGTAAAAAAAAAAGAGAAAGGCTAAGCTTAGTTTTTCAACATTGCATTAATAATACATTTTAACATGACACTATATTTCTTGGTCTCTCCACTGTACCATACCAATCGAGAAGTCTACGCTACATCACCTTATTCCAGTGGTTTCGTGAGTCACAAAGTGTGGGTCGTGAACTAGCGGGATCGCGAGAGATTCTCCAAAATAAAATCGTGCAAATAAGAAATTAATTTTTATTGAAGTGAAACTTCTATAGCGACATAAAAGTGAATTTCTGTGAGGGAGAGAAAGTCACAAAAAGTGAAACGCTTTCTATTCGTCCAAACCAGTTCCGTAGAATAACTGATTGTGCGATGAAGCAAATGGGTGGCGGGGAGGATACCAATATATGCTCACGTTCGGCCGTATAAGAAAATAAAGTTTGGGGGGGGGGGGGTAATAGTGGATCGGGACACGGAGCAATGAATATCCTAAAGCGCATGCGCGGAGCAAGCTACTCTATATCGACCTATCGGCGAAATTAATATATTAGCATATTTTGCACGCGAATGCATGTTTTGTGACGTCACAGTAATAGCTCTTAATTGGCAGCGCTGTCATAACGCTGTATATCCAGAGCTTTTCACTTCTTTCTTGCTCTTCACTCTAGTCCTGATAAAAAGCAAACCACCCTCCCCCACCTTATAGCCATTTATAGCCAACCATGTTTATCGCCAGAAATGTTTTAGTGAACAAATTTGCCACAAATGGGATTTACAGCGGATTCAATTATGATTCCATATGAAGCCAAACTCGTTAGAGTTCTACGGGGCGGATGGTATCTTGAGGTTTAAAGGAGTCAATTAGATTAAGTGAGTCAAGTTTGGGGAGGGGGAGAGTTTATGGAAAATAAGGGATCAACAAGATCAATCTTATTTGAAATTAAATTTAAAATGTCTAAATTCAATTTTAAATAATTAAAATGAAATTTAATTTGAGGTCATGTCAAACCTGGAAATCTCACTTCTATCGCACGAGATTCTCAAGCAGATTTTTTTTTAAATATGTGGAAATGAAAAAACTGTTTTTATACTGAGCTAATTACCATGTACCATACAATGTAATTTTCTCAAATTTTACTTGTACGATCAAGTGAATACTTATACAGGGCGACACAGTGAGAAACACCCGATTTCAAAATTGTTTGTCTTAAAAATTAAAAACACAGAATGATAAGTGAATATAACAGACAAAATGTCTACGTTTTATAAACATTTTTTGTTATGGGTCGGTTTCAAGTTTCGAATTCGGAAGATTTTTTTCTTAATCACTAGGGCCCGCAAATGTATATGTGTATATGCATGTTTTGGTCTTTTTTAGCATTAATGCGTGAAAATGCATAAAACCAAAGAATTTTCAGAATAAGTTCGTATTTTTTAAGGTTTAATTATATATAAGATCAATGACTTTTTTATAATTTTTCAAATAAATATTGCTACTAATATTTTCATAACATATCAATTTTTTTCCACAGGTGTGATTTAGTGAATTAATAGAGATGTCTGAACATAGTATTTTACAAATATCAACCGCTTCATTGCAACGCTATTTCTAGAGATACAGTATGTGAAACTTTTTTATCAACTTTTAGTATTATCAACTTTTTTTTTTAGAAATAGTGTTGGAGTTCTTTCGTTACTGGTATTTCGTTACTGAGAAGTTACAGCAAACTAGAAATTAAAATGCCTAAATAAGAAACATGTGGAAATTATTTGCATATGCAGTACATACATATGTGGGAATATTTTTTTGTAAATGTGAATATGCACTAAGAAATAGAATACTTGGAATTTTAAGTGCATACTTGGCATTTTAAGTGCGTATTTTTAGACCATATTTAGTCATTTTTTAGTGCATATAATCCAGGCTCTATTAATCACCCAACAATAATTTTTGTTGCACCACGGTCATTTTCTGCACACGAGGGCTAATTAGACCGGGACCTACTACTTATTGCCGATCCCGAACGGCAGGCTTGTGTTTTATACTCATCGAGAGGTTGGTGCACTAACCCCTCGATGGGGGACTCCCTGCGGTAGCAATTTTTTCTGTGGTCATGTCGCCGTTTTTGTTGTACCCGTGTCAGGAAAGTTTTTTGACAAGGACGAACCGGGTATCGAACTCGCGACACCTCTAAACATCCTTTGGCACTTTAGGCGAGTATCATATCGACCTGGGCTACTGCGCCCCTACACAAACATCAACGAGCATACACTTCCATCTTGCATAAGAAACACTAAGTATATATAAAAAAAAAAACAAATATTTAAGAAAAATTTAACATTGTTAAAAGTCAATATCGCTTCAATTACAACGGAAAACAAACGTTCCGAAAAGTGCTTTCGAGCAAAAAAGTTCATTTACTAGCAAAAAATAGGAATGTCCCGGATGTGGAGGGGTCACCGATGAATTTTTTGGTCAAAAGAGGGTTGCTCTTCAAAAAGTTTGGGGACCACTGCCTTATTCAATAAGGTGATGTAGTTCTCGATTAAAGCTCATTTAAGAAATAAGGCTTATTATAAGGCGCGTACGTAATACCAGTCTGCTCCTGTGTATGGCCTGTTTACTGCGGAGCATAGCAAGAAGCTATAGATTACTCCTTTGAAGTTTTATTAAAAGTTCGTTTGAAAAACGTTAAAAAATGAAATACTGTTTCTCTCCATTCGTAATGGAGGCAGATCTAGATGAGAAGAAAACCCGTTTTGGTCTTAGAACCTTTTCCCAGAAGCCTGAGAAAGGAGGGACGGGTTTTCAAGGGTTTTCCGTATTGCACATTTCAGTCAGAGTTCCACTGCGAATAAACATTGTTCTTGATCGAGGGTAACATAGCGCTAATGGAATCACGGAAATTTTCATAATAGAACCGGGGCTGTGTACGGTTAGTAAAGCATTTGACAGTAACAGATCTCGTGAAACACATGTGGATTTTACTCATTCTTTAATTTTCATTTAAAATTTATTTAAAACTGATCACTTTAGTTTCCCCGTGATTGATGGTAAATCTAGGAAACGTTAACCACTTTACGATCAAGGACGCAATACGATGAAAATATGAAAAAAAAGTAGTTTTTACCTCCGTGATGAGGAGGTAAAAAAGCTTCTCGTTAAATAGGTTTTACTCTAGTTATACATGTTGTCTACATAAAATGAGGGTAGAAAGAAGAATACGCTTCATAAATATTCTTTCTTACCTGCAAGTATCTGCTGGTAAGAGAGAATATAATATATTTTCCTTTGATATGTTTTTTCTTACTTTTCTACATTTTTTCCCTTCCTTATTCTAACACGCCATTACGTTAGAACAAGATTATCATATTTATCGCCAATTCGACGCGATCATTTTCTGAATTTCTTACCAATCGCTTGCGAAGTGGTTAATCACTGTTTATGACATTTGTTCTTATTACAGGAGGGAGTGACGAACGCGCATCACGACAGAACGTGTAACTTAGAATATTCCCCAGCAGGAACAAAAACAGAAGTAAGTGCTTACGTTGTGGTTATATCTCTGGATTACTTCCAAGAAAAGCGTTGGTCTATCTTGCATCGGCTTGGTGAATATTTGTAGTAGATACCCGTTTTCGTCATAATCCACTAAAATATTTAGAGCTTGCAGCTGAAAAACATATAATAGAAATTCAAATTGACCATCGAGATATAAAAATTCTTTTTAGATAGCCCCCCCCCCCCTCATCGTTTGTCAGAAGCAGCAGCAATACAGAACAGAGCTGCATCAGCAGTATTACTGAAATAATAACATTAACATATCGCATGGGGGAGACTGAGATCTCAGTTAACCTCGTCTGACTGCAATGCAATTGATTTTTCAGCAGGGAAAAGCTAAGATGGCTGCAGACGGAGATACTCAGATTCTCTAAGTTGGATGGATTTTGGTTTTATTGGCTCAAGGACCAATTAGATCAAACTGCGCCTAAACAAAGGATGAGATACACTTAAATTCTCTAAGTCACACAATTCATCTGTTCTCGTGGCATTGAGATTGTTTATTTCTTTAATTGGCAAACATTGAAATATGGAAAGAAAAATTTTTTTTGAGGAGTTATATAGATAAAAAGAGGTCATATATATATACACATATATATATATATACATACATATATGTATATATATATATATACATATATATGTATATACAGGGTGGTAGCTATCGACCGCCCCCAATAATTACACACGTGATTTCTTGTGAAAAACTAATATGGAAAAGTGTTTTCCTTTTTTCGATCGGATGAATATTAAGTGAGTTATAAGCTTTTAAAATTTTGTGACGTGTCATTTTTCTAACCGTTAGTTATATGCCAAATACCGAACCAATGTGCATTTCTCCGCCAGCAACGGATTGTCACTTCTTAAAAATGAACTGAAATATTCAATTATTCAATCCCATTAGAAGCCAAGTTCGGCCTTCTTCCTTCACGAGATTAGCACTTTTTCTCTCACTGTAGTGTGCTACTATAACCTTGCTATTACGTATCGCTTACGTGTTAGCTTCGTCTTCTATGTTGGCAAATTTATCGCAAGATTTGTACCATGTTAGCCAAATGAGATCTGTTTGAAATTTTTTTTAGCCAAATCGACACTTTTTTGCCAAAAAATGTGCAATTTTTTTACCTTCACTATTAAATCTAATTTTCTGAGGGAAGGTGCATACAGTGCGTACGTGTTTACTGCGCGATCATTATTTTACGTCGTTGTTTTAATCAGATTACAATGTTGATCAATAAAACGGCAGTATTTTTTTTTTTTTTGGTTTTTTTGAACTTTCATCGAAACTGTTACTTGCAAAAAAGCTTCAACGAGGAATGTAAAAATGGTAGCTTGAAAAGAAGGTGTGGAAACAGTAAAATAATAGCGATTCAATCAGAAACTTTTAATCAAACTTATTACGTTACGAATTGACGTATTCAAAATAATTTTTGGTTTCCAATTTTTCTGTTGATTCACACTATTCAACTCAGATTTTTTCCTCAAGGATATTTCAGTGATTTTAGGGTGTTTTTGGAGCACTGATTCTGAATCTGACATTGGTTTTATCAGATCGGCTCTAGTTCTTGAGTGAATGAAAGTTGAATTTCGATGGTAATACCATAAGCAAAACGCGTATCTATTGGGAGAGGGAGGCGAAGAAAAATGCGATAATTCATGAAATTTTCGGAACATCTGTATTGTTACGATCTGTAGGCGATAGATGGCGCGATTTGATCGATTGCTCTCAGAAATATCGAAATCGGTTGATATCGGTTTCGGTTAAACGGAAAAAGGTCCGATTGGCGGAGGGCTAGAAGAACATTCTAGAAAGCCCCGCCCTTCCGGAGAATGGTTCAATTCCCCCCCCCCCCCCTCCAGACAGACCTTACGGTGGTGCCGCCGACTAGGAAACTGTAAGATAGAATTTTGTGGATGTTCTTTTTCTCTCGAAGTTTCTCCGGGGTTATAAATAGTGCGGCGCTCACAAGACAGGCTAAGAGAGGCACAAGGAGATTTTAGAGAGATTCGATGAGCAGTCAGTTGTGTTAGCTCTCTGTCTGTAAATACGTGTAAATTGCTTTCTGTAAATAAATCTGTGTTTGTCCATCGAACCGCTTCTTGTTTTGCAACCTCAAAGTCAATTGTGGAAAACTATCCGGAACAATATGATAATATTGCATTCAATCAATCCGTTGAAAATTACCTGTATCAACACGTTTTCGATTAAATAACAAATTCAAGAAAACTTTGACTAAAAAATAGGAAAAATCACTACATTAAAAAAAAAAATTCGGGACGGAGAAAAAACAGTAATAACGAGGCACTTCCGCAAAATACGAGACAAAATGAAGGAAGTATGGTCACCCTATTCACAGTGACACTAGCTCATTTTATTTATTTTTATTTTTTTCGCTTAAGCCATAAGCCAGCATGCAAATCACATTGGAACTGTACTATGTGTGTGTGTGAATCATTTATAAAATTAATCAGCATTTGATCATTTTTGCCGCACCACGGTCATTTTCTGCACACGAGGACTAATTATATATATATATAGACCGGGTAATTTATTGCCGATTCCGAACGGCAGCCTTTTTTTTCATACTCACCGAGTTTGTAATCACAACGTTTAATTCGCAAACGTTTAGTTGATGTGAGTCCGTCACTATGATCACTCAACCACCACAGCGGCTAAAAGCAAGATTGCATCTTCCATTAGTAAGTGCTCAAAATGTGCTCCGTCCATTGAGATATATGATAAAGCACGGCGTGGGATGGAGAGCTGAACCCGCTCTAGCATGGACGGTGTCACTGTTGTCACTGTCGCATGCAATGCGGCTACGATGCCTTCTTGCAAATCAAGCGTATGCCTATACACATGCGCTTTAAGATGGCCCCATAAAAAAATCGAAAGGGTTTAGGTCAGGGAATCTAGTAAGCCACTGTATTGGGCCACCGCGGCCAATCCACCGATTTATGTATTCTTGATTTAACCACTCGCGGACATCCGATGCGTAATGGGTCGGTGTCCCATCGTGCTGCAGCCAAAGATTTCGCAAGATAGCCAAGGGAAGATCGTCAAGGAAGTCTGGGAGGCAATCTCTCAAGAAAGCGAGGTAGTTTTCAGCAATCAGACGTTGTGGAAGCAGATATGGTCCCAGAAGATATATTTATAATGCCACACCAAACATTAATTCCCAACGAACCTGATGAGCATTTGGACGTGTTGCATAGGGATTTCAGTTGCACTGATATGGCTGTTAAAGACACCTTCACGAGTAAATGTTGCTTCGTCAGTCCATAGAATCCTATTTAGTAAAGTGCTGTCGTTGGAATGCTGTTGCAGCAGTCATTGACAGCATTCTTTCCTTCGCGGATAATATTCTGATGATAGTGCTTGCACCCATGTGTAATGATACGGATGCAAAAACTCATCGTGCAAATCGTTTAAGACCGTTACGTGTCTTAAATTTAATTCTCGTGCGATCGCTCGACTGCTGGTCGCTGGATCCAAATTCAACCAACGACAACACGTTAGCTTCGAAAGCCGGTGTTCTTACAGACGATACTGACCCAGCGTCTACGTTTGGTTGTAATAAACACCCTGACTCGCGCAATCGGCGGTCCAGTCGCAAAATAACTATGGTCTGGGTGCTTTCGCGTTGACTGTATAACCTTGCTGCTTGTAAGGCTGATCCGTGGCACTCACCTAATATAAAGTGCATGTCACAATATTCTTGTATGTTGAATGCCATCAAATTAGAAATTATAACAATAAATAATTAGACGCAGTACTTTCTGGAGAATAAAACAAAACGACTAACGCTTATTTACGTATAACCTCTGTGAAGCTAGCTTTGTGAGATGCAAACACACACACACACACAAAACCTCTCTGTTCTGACTTGTAAAAAAGTTCTCTCTCTCTCTCTCTCTCTCCTGAAAAGTGCAAGGGGAAAAAAACTGGTTTTAATATATCTTTCGTTTTCTGTATAGCAGGTTTAATAAATTTTTTGCATTGTCTAAAACGCCAAGTTAGGCCCCTTTCACACGGAGCGGATGCGGGTCCGCATACCCGTTCAAACGAGCGCTGAAGATGCGGACGAATCGCCCGCATCTTTAGTTCGAAATTCGTGCATATAAACTGTTTTTTCGCAATTTTTGTAATTATTTTTCCGTTCACCCCTGATTCAGTGGCCATAGGCAGCCTAGAGGCATTCTTTGGTGGTTTAATCTAGAGCCACATAGAATATGGAAATAAAGATGTCTTCATTCCGATCCTCACAAGTAGTCGATGGGAGAAAATGTCTTCAAATATTTTCAAAATATTTTGAAAAAAAAAATCCGTCTTTTCGGAAAAATATGGAAGAAAAATTCCAAAAACATGCAATGTTCGAAAAATCAAATCCAAAAACATCCAAAACATTCGATGTTCCAAAAAAAAGAAAAAAAAATTCAGGAGATATCAAAGAATTTGCAAGTAGTAAAAAAGGGAAGGGGTAGAGACTTTCAAAATGCCTGCGTTTAGAAATATTCACATCACAATTCTGTCTTAGGCCGGGATTACACTATAAAAGCTCGTTTATAAAACTTGAAAAATGCAACCAATAGGCTGATCAGTTAAGTTCTCTCGAATGTAACAGATGTGTTTATTGGTTACATTTTTCAAGTTTTATAAAATAACTTTCATAAACCTTTTAGAGTGAAATCCCATCCTTAGGTTAGTCTCACTTCTGAAATATAAAATTTCATTTTTTCAGTTTATAGACTGAACATCGAGTAAAATAAACTTGTAGGTATCGGGGGAACCACCAAAAATATTCAAGTGCTAGGGTCTTCAAACGTCTTAATCCGGCCCTGAGTGAACACCGTACGTGGATAACGTTGTTTAATAAAAGTATTTTTTTTAAAGTTTAAAAAAATTAACAGTTAAAAAATTAAAAAAAATAACAAATATTTAAAATAATATTTCAGATATTTATATTTTTAAATAATTTTAAAAATTTAAAGAGAAAAAAATTAAAATTTTAAAATTAAATTTAAAAGTTATTAAAGTATGTAGTCAATTAAATATTCGTAATGAACAGAACGGCTTATAATTTTGGTCCCGTCAGTGGCCGTTGTTGACAGGTTTCATTGTATAAAATTGTGAAATATGGACAAAAGTCAGTTGAAGTTGCTATATCTCCATCTCAGAAGGAAACGGAGGGATAGACGTATGTAGGTACATTATATTAATGAGCAGGGACCATCATATGGTGTTTTTAAGGGTATTTATGGCAAATAATTAAAAAAATTCCGTGAACAATCACCTTCAAAAAGTAGCCAAAGATGCGGACGAATTCGCTCCGCATCCGCATCGTGTGAATAGCTCCGAATAAACCTATTGTCAAAACTTCTATGTGCGGATGCGGAGCCCGGACTTAGGTTTTGACACATGCGGACGACGTCCTTACCCGCATGAACATTTCCTAGGTGCGAAGATTTTTCGGCTCGTCTGAAAGGCGCAGTATGTTCCAATTGTTAAAACCTCTTCCGGACCCGCGTCCGCATCCGTGTGAAAGGCCTCTTATACATTTGGTGTACGTTTAGTGAATTTTGCCGGATTTTTAAGTGACGTCATCAATTTTTAAAGAGTTATAGCTGATTAATTATGGGTCAGATCAAAAAACGGAAATCACTTTTCCATTTTAGTTTTTCACAAGGAATCACGTGTGTAATTAATTCTGTGGCGTTTGGTCAGAATATGATATCTCCAAAAAATGGCTTTTTGATCTAAAAGTAAAAAAGTCTTGGTCATAACTAATTATAAGTGAGATAAATGCACAAATACGTGCGTATGGCTAAACAACATGCTTACGTATGATATTTTAATTTGTATTTGTGTGTAAACTTTATTTTTGATTTTTAAATGACAATGAAAATGCTTATATCTCAAAAATGTGATTTTTAATTTATCATGTTCTGACCAAACACCACAGAATTATTGGGTGGTCGATAACAGGTTGGGAGATCGATAACTATATATACAGGTGGTAACCACCCTGTATACATAGAAAGAAAAATGTACATTATGAAAATTTAATTTTTGTCGAAACGCACCAATACCAGCGCCATAGGCAGCTGTAATATGCAGTGTAGTGAAAAAACATTGTAAAATCACAATTTTTTAATTGAAAAACTGAAAACAAATTAATTATGTGAACTGGAAAGAGAAAGCAAAAAATATGAACATTGAAAATTTCAAAAAGAAAAAAAATCGAAGAATTCAAAAATGAAAAAAGTCATAGCCAATGTCTAGGGCTCTCATCGGGGGAACATTGATTTAACACAGAACGTTTCTGGGAGCATTTCTTGGCCTCCATAGATGCTCGATCCCCGACGTTTTGCTGTAATATCATTGAATTCAAAAATCAAAAGAAAAGCCAAAACAAATGTTTTTATCAAGTTGAAGAAAAAAAGCAACAGAATTATGCGGTAAACGGTACGTTTATTAACAAAACTGTAAGAATGTTGTACAGAAATTTCACAAATTTAGTTTTTTTTTTAATTTTTTAAAATTTAAAAAAAAAAAACTGGAGATTTTGGGGTTCCGAAATTTCTCATTTGTGTGAAGAGAAACCACTGCATTCGCCTAAAGTTACTGCATGGGATGCGGTATGCGCCAGAGGCATTATCGGCCCCTTCGTGCGAGAAACGATTACTACTGAACGTTACGTTACAATATTGGAACAATTTGTCAGCACACATGGCGCATACCGCAGCCCATGCAGTAACTTTAGGCAAATGCAGTGGTTTCTCTTCACACAAATGAGGATTTTCGGAACCCCAAAATCTCCAGTTTTGTTTTGTTTTTTAAATTTTAAAAAAATTAAAAAAAAAGAAGAAATTTCCGAAATTTCCGTACAACATTCTTACAGTTTTGCTAATAAACGTACCGTTTACCGCATAATTCTATTGATCTTTGTTGTGGAGATATTTAATTTTGAAATAAGGGCTCATTCGCTGATCACCCTGTACATATACACTGCTCAAAACAATTAGGGGAGCACATGGTTTTAACAAAATTACGCAAAGATGTATGCCGATAAGTAACATAAAATGCATCATCCATAATTTAAAGCCTAGCAGGAAACGGAACAAGAAAACTTCATATGCAAAGAAATTCGATTGCGCAGTATTTTTTTTGAGACAAGGTGACTTGAGGATGTCTCAACAACGTGATTTACCGGAATCCATGGCATGGCGTGTTATAGGCAGACTGGAATCCGGGCAAACACAACGTAGTGTCGCGGACGCTGTTGGAGTCGCCAGAAGTATTGTTGCAAGGCTGTGGAATCGATTCCAAGAAACAGGAAATGTTAGACGTCGACCAGGGCAAGGTCGGCCACGCGCCACTACAGCAACTGATGACCGGTATGTACGGTTAACAGCCCGTCGAGAGAATACTACGCAGCTGCAAAGACGGTTGCTCTTGGCAACAGGTGTGTCCAGCCAAACAGTACGTAATCGGCTTCATGAGGGAGGGCTCTATGCACGTAGACCAATGGTCTGCATTCCGTTGACCCCACGCCACCGTGCGGCCCGAAGAAGATGGGCTGCTGAACATCGAGATTGGGAGCAACATGATTGGAGCCAAGTGCTGTTTACAGAAGAGTCCCGATTCAGTCTGGAGTGTGACACCCGACGTGTTCTGGTATGGAGGGACAGGGGCACTCTAAATAACCCCGCATTCGTTCGTGAAAGGTCACAATACAGACCAGCTGGTTGGATGGTATGGGGGTGGAATTTGCATAGGCGGACGTACGGACCTGCATATCATTCGGAATGGCACTTTGACGGCCCGAAGGTATGCAGACGAGATACTGCGACCTCATGTCATCACTTACGCTGGAGCCATTGGAGATTCCTTTGTTTTCCAGGATGATAATGCCCGACCGCATAGAGCTCGTCTGGTGGAGAACATGCTTGAAGCTGAAACAATACAGCGTATGGAATGGCCAGCGTGCTCTCCAATCGAGCATGTTTGGGACATGCTCGGACGACGCATTGCTGCTCGACCAAGGCCGCCTGTTACTGTCCGAGACTTGCAGATTGCACTTCTTGAGGTGTGGAACAGTATTCCCCAAAGTCTGATCGATAACCTCATCGCATCCATGGCAAACAGGTGTGCAGCAGTCTTAGCTGTTCGAGGAGACCACACGCCCTATTAAAACTCATGCATCATGTCTAAACAGTACTTTTTTTTATCGTTTACATGTAACCAAATTGTTGCCCTAAATCATCTTTTCATGTTTTTTCCATATTTTCAAAGAATTAAAGCTTAATTCCAAATTTTTTACGTCTTTTTTCTGTATTGCGCATTGATACGCGTGTACTATCCATTGTATGCCGATACGTGGCTGTCTCGCACGGTTTTCTTCACTTTTTTGCTTGCTCCCCTAATTGTTTTGAGCAGTGTATATAGGAAAAAGTATTGTTAATATTTTTTTTTGAAAAATTTACGGGATGCTGCCTGTAAGCAAAATTTTAACATTTTTATCCCAGTAGCAATGTAGAAAAAAGAAGCTAAAATCGTATCTAAGCAAAATTGGCAAAATAAGGAAACTAAACATAAATAATAATTCCAGATTTTTTATCAACTTGAAGAAATATAGTCTAGGTACTAAATAATTTGAATATACATAAGGTAAAATTTTTTTGAACATTTTGATATGAAAAGCTTCGAAACAGTTCTTATTTGGCACTGGACTCGTTTTTAATTTTAGCAAAACAGTTGGATACCCATTTTTGCAGAATCTGCATCGTCTCTTTGATTCACGTTCAGGCCAACGCTCATACGAATCATATCAATTGCCCAACGTAGGGAATGGTAACTTCTTAAGTTGTGGTTACAAGTCCAAAGATTGCCTACGGTTTTTTTTTCTAGTTAGCATTCACAAGATTATCTGCAATTATTCCTAGGAATTTTTTGGCTCACGTCTGTTTCTTTGCACTCACGTCGATTGTCACGCCATGCATTTACAGTGCATAAATGTGTAGATTGCACAGAATAGGCCTAGGAATAAATCTGATATACTATTTCATTTACAAGATTCACATCAAAATATCACTTGAAGTTGCAAAGCAGTTTTGTCTTCACTGAAACAAAAAATTTCAGACTAGTTGACAAGATTAAATGGAATGTCTTGTTTCATCCACTCGAATATTCTGGCGTTCTTCTGCGCTTGCTTTGTTGTTGTGCTCTTTGTCAGTGCCCATCTCTGTAAGGAACTAGTTCCTCGCAGTTCATCGCTTTCCGAACTGTAAAAATACCGTAAACCGGGGCTACATTGTGACAGCGGGTACAACTTTGTGACACATATGCACCCACACACACTTTCAAATTTGTCGGGCTTTCCAAAGCGGTTGTGAGGGAGAATATATTTTCCCAGAAGCTTCTGCCATCTCAGTTGGTGATTCTTGAAAGTACATACACAGAGAGGCGGGACTAGTCCTGTAATGCTATTTTAGGTTATGTGCGTTTAGTGATTTTTAGGAAAGTGTTGAAACTTTGCACTGGTATACGAAATATAGAGCAGCTATGGATTTCATTTTGACTATATATTTCATTACAACTAATTCAGTGGAAAGATTATTTTGGTACGAGTTAATCTACTTTCATTTTTCAACAAAATATGTGTGACTTGCAGAAGTGTGGTACAACTTTGTGACAAAAGGATGTTGAGGAAAATCAAGAGAAAACCTTTCATTCGGATTTGAGAGTTGAAATATGCCCACTGAACAGAGAAGAAGCTCTTTCTCCATAATGTGGACGTTTAAGAGAGAGAGAGAATGCATCTCTTCAATAGAACATGTAAGTGAAAGCTCTACAAGGGCTCTATAAAAATAGAGCACCTGAATCAGCAAAGAATAGAATTGACAGAAAAATGCTGACAAGAAACAAGAATCAGTGTGACTCCTAGAAAAAGCATCTCTGCGTTGGATTTACAGAGTTCATCAGGTGCAAATAGCCCGCAATTTCTGCATCTAGTACAAAAAGTGCCGAAAGTTCTTTTCGGCACTTTGCAGTCAGAAGATTCGAACATGTGACTCTTCATGTGAAAGTGACACGGAATCTGTAGTGTATGCATGAAGTCAGATAACAGTTGGTACGAAACAGACTCTCTGATAGGCCCTGCCTATGTATCAGAGGAAATATTTTTTTTCATGTTCGATATTTGCGAAAAAATGAGAAATCTATAGGAGATTTTTATTTCCGAATCAATTCTGTTGGTGCTCTGCCCCGTGCCACAAAGTATTGGGGGCGCTCGAGCATCCATAGCACCCCCGGCTCTGACGCCACTGCTGATAGGCCCTGCCTATGTATTAAAGGGACTATAGGGAGGCAGGGGAACAACTGCCCCGACGGAAAAATTTAGGGGGGGCGGCAGTTTTCGGTGGGGGAAAAAAACACCGTTACAAAATTACCGAATTTCCAAGTTGTGGGGGCGGCAAAATAATGTAGCTGAGACTGTTTCAGCCCCAATAAATTCTGTGTGGGGCTGAGCGCTCCCAATAATTAATGAATATAAAATGCAACGCAACTTTCACCTGTCGCCTCCCAGAGTACAGTCTCGAGTCCCGTATATATGGGATTAATTGATAACTTTCAATCCCGTCAATGTTTTCTTCATGTTGGTGCCTCTGGCAGACCAAACATTTTTTTTACTATAATTCTCCTTTTTTCTTGATTTAGCACCCAAGCTGCCCCTGCCCAGCATGGAATCTTTCGCTATGTATTAATATAATGACTTTTTTACATAAAGAATTTTAGATATTAGTGGCTCTCAAAGTGTGAGTCGCAGCTCCTATGGGTGTCGGTGTGAGTTTATAACATTATAGTGTGTGCGTCAGTTCTGTACTCTAAAAATTTTGTTTTCTTTTTCTAAACTGTTCTAGAAGACAGCGAAGAAACAATGGCTAGGACAAAGAGTGTTGGCAAATCTTCGAGAACCACTTGATACTGTATAAATGGAATAATTGCTTACCTAGTTGCTTCAAAAAGAAGGTCCAAACACACAGAAGTCTTGATGAGCAGTTTAAAGAAAATGTACGGCATAAATGGCCAAGCTGCTCTGTCAAGATCATATAAGCAAATTACCACATATATTTGTTGGTATCAGTCACAAACAAGGAGACAAATTTTTCTTAAAAATCATGCATTCTCTTGGGGCATTCAAATTGTCCACTTAAACATGTGTCTGGATCGTCCCATCAATGCAGAGTTTTATTTATTGTAAAACACATTTTTACCCTGAGACAAAGGAGGGACGTTTGCCAAGACACAATCGAGAAAAAAAAGAGGATGTGTGTGCTGTCTCTTTCTCTACAAAAATACCCTTCCTATACTCTGTTCGCTCTAACTTGGGTCCTGATGTAAATAAACCGCTGGACCAATTTTTGATATCATTCCGCATCCTTTATCTCTATTGGTTGTAATTTTACCCGCCCCTTCATTACGTGTTCCGAATACGTGCGTTTTTTCCTCAAACGCGAGATTGTAAATTCGTTATGAAGAATTTTCCTGGAAATTTTTTTTTCGCTGCTGTCCAAATTTTGTTGAAATAAAAACTGTTGATAAAACTTATTACAATAAAAAGAGGTATATATCTCCCAAAAAAAAAAAAAAAAATTCGATAACATGCCTGTCGTTATCATGGCACACTCCTCAAGAGTTTGGATGACAGGGCTCCAGCCCGGACATTGCCTGCGACAATTCTTGTCATTTTTTACGCTAAAAGTTTACTATATAGAAGGGCTGTTGAAAGGTTGGTCTGAGGGCCCGCCAAAGATCACAGCCTGGGGGGGGGGGTCTTGAGGCAGGATGTGGGGCCAAGGTCGTTACAAAAGTTTGTGCGAGTTTATTATTTTACGGCAGATAGAGTGAGAAAAAAAATTCTCATTTTTTTCTTATTAATTTTTCTTCTTCAGAATTTTACAATTTTATTTCTGAGCTAATTTACGCGGTATGATTTCCCTGGGCCGGATATGCTACCAATCGTAACGTGAAACAAATTATGAGCAACTTACCGTTGTGTTGCCGCTTTTTATTTTTCTTGCGGGTCTGTATAATTAAATATTTCATAATAATCCACGGGCTGTAGAAGTTCCAATTTGATGAGAGAGTCATCCACATTATTTCGTTTCTTTACTTCAACCTGTTGTTGATATCCTGTTTTTTGTCAAGACAATTTCGGTTTTTTATGCGTGCGTAGGTTGCGAGCCATGACCCCAACATCCAGCAGCAGGAGCCCCTAGACTGGGATCTTTAATGGGCTCCCAGGCCAGGCTTTCTCACCGGATCTATAGTGTCTGTGGTAATGAGGCTAACTGAATCGAAAATGAGCAGTACTCTTTCGAACCAGATTTTCAAAACGTTACCTTCACGTCTACGTGATAATCCTCAGAATTCTTCGGCTCGCCGCCTTCGACGAAACCAATATTACTTCCTCGCAACAAGCTGCTCAAGAATAAGTGCGGATTCTTTTGAAATGCGTATATTCACCACGAACGATAAGTGACCCCCCCCCCCCGCGGTTCAGCGTACGTCAAAGCGTGTGGGTGAGCAAAAAACCTTTTGACAGAAACTTTGTTTATAGGAGTCCAGAGCAGCTGCAAAGAAATGCATTTTCAAATGGCCCTGTCAAACCAAGATAGACACGCATAATTCATTTATGTCATCAAACGATAAAGAAGAAAGCTATTTTTCTTGCAAGACCTCTTGAAGAAGCGTATACAAGTGTATAATACCAAATCTGTCAGCGAATAGGAATAATAATAATTAAATGAAACTTCCGTTTAAAAAGAGGACGGTAATGTTTGAGTGAGAAAGGCGTATCCTGTCAACACCCACCCTGAAGACATAGCAGCAAAAACGCTTTGACCGATCTTTAAAAAATATTTTTCCCCGTCTTCCAGATAACTTTGAAATAATATGGAATAAATATTTAAAAAAAATAAAAATTATGAGGTATTTTATGGTATGAGGGACAAACGACAAAGGACTACATTTTTGGTGGTGTTGCACAGTAAGAAAAGGTGAAATGTTCTTCAACCAATCATTTTGGGCATCGCACACGTGCTTTTATTTGCATCAGGACCCAAGTTAGAACGAACAGAGTATAGGTGCTTGACCGTCCAAATAACTATTGGACACGTGTGTAGATAGTACAAGACATACAGAGTGAAAAAAAAAATTTGTTAGCTTTTTCACGAAAGTAATCAGTAAAAGGTTTCCGTTTAACCTTTGTATTCAAGTAACCTGTAGATATTCAAGCAGCCACAGCAACCCCGGATTCCAATGCCCCTGCTAAAACATATGGTGTCTGGATACCCTCCATCCAAGGGTGTTATAATACACAGGAGATTATTCTTCCCTCCATCCCTCAGGCAAAAACCGTGAATTTTTCACACAAGCAAAAATTGTAAGAAAGAAGGGTGGGGCCATCCTTTATGGGACCGTAAAGGTACAGTCCCACGAGAGTTTGCTAGGGGACCCTTGGTAAGGTAAATAAAGTTAATAAAAGTCTAAAGATAATAAAAGTCTTTGTTGGACATAAATCGCAAAAACCAGAACCGGCGTGAAGTAATCCGTACTTGTTCGGTCATTTTCAAAGGAAGACTCTCGTTCCGCTGCCTTTGTATTGAAAGCCATAAAAATTATTGCTTCCCCGAGGCCTGAGACGACCACGGATCCCGACAAAGACTTTTATTATCTTTAACTTTAATTATCTTACCAAAGGTCCCCTAGCCCATTCTCGTGGGACTGTACCTTAAAGGCCATAGGCCATATCAATGTGTTTTGAAACAAGAGACTCCAGTCCTACAACGGTAAATCATTCAACCATAACACTTCACTCGTAGTTGGTAAAACTGGGGGCAGATGACAGCACTACACATAACAAGCATTACACAGAAACAAACTTTACGTCAGGTTGCACTACACGTACACGCACATTCCCGCATGTACCGATTCGTTGGGGGGTTCCGCGGGGGGGGGGTGCATGTGTGGTGTAGCGGTAGTGGGTAGGGGATCCATGATGCTATTAAGTCAGTCACCTCGTTGGGCAATTTGCCTGTTGTGGCGTTGTATTTGTATTTGTATAAGATTCAAGACGCATAGGAGGGAAACAAGCAGTTTTTCTTTTCAATTTTTCTGTTTTTCATGTTCGATATTTGCGAAAAAAATGAGAAATCTATATATGTAGGAGATTTTTATTTCTCAATCAATTCTGTGAGTGATCGAGTACCCACAGCAACCCCCGGCTCCGACGCCACTGCCCCTGGACCATTCCAGCACCCATCAGTGGGCGGTATTGAACACTTTGGGAAACACTGCTATAAACGAACTCAATAATTAAAAAATCTAGAATTCAATCGAATTTTTAAAATTATTGATGTGGCGGAAAATCTCACGAAATTTCCGCATTTAGAGGGAATCGGCAATTTGAACATTGATTTCTATGGGGATCCTCCTGTGTCTGTCCCTTAAAGTGATGATGATGATGATTATGACGTTTATTCAAAAAGCCTCATAAGAGAGGGGACGTAAACTTCAAGTTTCATATTCGAAAAAGATATAAATAAATATTTTAAATCAATGTTATTGCCCCAGGGCCGTCATTTAAACTTTTTCCAGGGGGGGGGGGTGCAAAGCACATGTACTCAATGTATGTATATATATATATATATATCCCGGACTCGTGATGCGAGGATCCGGGTTCGAACCCCACAGTGGTGGTCGGCTGAAGTTGGTTTTCTGTGGTTCCCAACTTCAAGGCGCAAATGCGAGCCGATCTCCCCGTTAAAAAGTCTCGTCACAGAGAGCAACAGTCCTACAACGATAAATAATTCAATATAACACTTCACTCATAGTTTGAAAAACTAGTGGCAGATGGCAGCACTACACATAACAAGCATTACAAAGAAACAACAAAAAAACTTCACGTCAGGTTTCACTACACGTACACGCACATTCCCTCATGTACCGATTCGTTGGGGGGTTCCGCGGGGGGGGGTGTGGGGGTACACGTGTGGTGTAGTAGTAGTAGGTAGGGCCTTCAAAAAATGGCTCGGTGATCCATGATGTTCTTAAGTCAGCCACCTCGTTGGGCAATTTGCCTGTTGTGGCGTTGTATTTGTATTTGTATATATACCATTTTTAGTGTATTATCAAAAGCCAGGGGGGGCGCCCCCCCCCCGCATGACGAGCCTGGTTATTGCATGGGTATCCAACTCAAAAGTAGGTTCGGATAATTACTTCATATTCAATTTTCTGGGCTTCGTATCTCTAAGCGAACTCAATATTTTAAAAATCGAGAATTAAATACAACTTTTAAAATTATTGATGTGGCGGAAATCCCTACTAAATTTCCGCATTTCTATAGTAAAATCGGCAATTTTAACACTGATTTCTATACGGACCATCCTATGCCTGTCCCTCAAAGTGATGCTGATGATGATTACGACGTCTATTCAAAAAACCTCATACGTAAAATCGGGGTTTCGAAATGCGGGACACATTGACACATACCTCCAAAAATTATGCCAAAAGTAAACAAAGTTACAGGGCTTTTGAAAGGCTTATACTGAATAGAATAGAGTTTTATCTGGAGAAAAATGGAAAGATGTCTGATAGACAGTTTGCCTTCTTTAAGAACATTAGTGCTATAGATGCCCTGCAACGAATAAAAGATACTGTTATAGAAAATTTCCAAAAAGGCAGATTAACTTGTACTGGACATCACAAACGCCTTCAACTCCACTAACACTCAGAAAATTAAGAAATTAATAATAGGACTTGAAATACCGGAATACCTTAAAAGGATTTTGTTCAACTATATCTAGAGCAGTGATTCCCAACGTAGGCGTTAATGCCCCCGGGGGGCGATGGAATGTTCCAGGGGGCGGTAGAAGCTACGGGATTCTATAGGTTAGATTGCGTTGGGGGTGATGAAAGAAAAATATTTCTGAAGGAGGGGGCGACGGGACAAAAAACGTTGGGAAACTATGATCCAAAGGATAGAAAATACTGGAGTGAAATATAAAAAAAGTATAAAAAATATAACATTGGAGTTCCACAGGGGCCCATTGGGCCCATATTGGGCCCATCGCCGTGGAATCTTGCTGCTAACGAGATACTGAAAGAACCTAGAGTTAAAACGACAAAACTCCAAGCTTATGCAGATGATTTCATAATTGCTTTAACGGTGAACGCTGCAAACCAGGGCCGCAACTGGGGGGGGGGGGGAGCAGGCGGATCTCGTACCCCGGGCGTTGAACCCCAGAGGAGCGCAAATTTTATTCTCAAATCTCTCCAACATTACAAGGGGAAGTTAAAATGCGCACATACCCCGGGTGACCAAACATCTAGTTGCGGCGCTGCTACAAACCAGTGCACTGCAAAGGCAAGAAACATCTTAGAAAAATTGAGAGCATGGGAGCACTGAGAGCATTTCGATCTTAAATTTAACATATCCAATTGTATTTACTATCTGCAAGGAAAGAGGGAAAGTAAAAAGCATACCCTCTCCATCAAAATGGGAGGCAAAGCTCTAATGTATGTGACCCCAATGAAATACCTCGGTATTCTAATAAATAAAAACTTTACCTGGACAGATCATCTTCACTATATCCAAAGGAAATCAACTGAGAAGAAAAAAATTACTCAGAAAACGAGAGTCAGTTGGGAATAATAGCAGAGATTTTAAAGAAAAAATTTACAATGAATGTATACAGAAAGTCATCATCTATGATCATGAAATTTGGTTCAACGACCAAAGATGCCAAAAGGAAAAATTGATAATAACACAGAGAGGAAAATGCTAAAATTCATAACTAAATGCTGCAAGACTGTATCTAACGATGCTATGCAGGTGTTGGCAGGGATACCACCCAAGCTACAAAATTTGATAAAAAAATTACAAAATAACTCAGTTGAAGAAAACATATTAGGAAGCTGTATCGCATAGATAATAAAAATAATCCATAGATAATAAAAATTGCCATATACCTCCTCGGCAGAGACTAAGAAAAGAATGGAGCAAAAATGAAACCGATAAAGCATCCATTCAATATACACAAATGGCTCAAAATAAATAAATATCTATGAAGACATGACTCGACTGAACGATTGCAGTACAGTGTATGACCGTGAACAGTGATGCAGAGCGCCAGACCCAATAAATTATTTAAGGGCCTACATCTCTTTCATCATGGGGATTACTATTGGCGTGATCACAATGAAAAAAATTTTAAGGAGTAATCCCCCACCCCCCAGTCTATTCCATAAAAAAAAAATTTTGCCATTTGCAGACTCCCCCAGGAAAAAGGTGTGAAAAATTATAATCATACCAATTTAATTTAATTTATTTTAAAGGTTTTAAGTTTTAATGCCCTATTTGCGCATTCAGTCATTACACGCAGGATCGGGTTTATCTTTTCCTTATCGAAAAAAACTTTGACTTTTCAAAAAAATCTTGGGTTCATGATCCCTTTCGAATCTGATTATCATTCAAAAAAATTTCTAAATTCAAAAATATATATTGATTAAATGCGAGTAAATAGGTTCCAGGTGTAACAATATTCTTATAAGATTCTAAATGATATATCATTAGATGCAAATACTTGGAAGATAAATAGGTTCATTATTTACATTGTAATTTATATGTTCCAAAAATTAGAGATAATGCCAATTATGCATTTCAAAAACTTTTCTGGATATTTACAACAAAAGCCTCCATCAAAAAAGCTTATGTATACATCAATTTTTACTTTTCTAGATGCTACATAATACTAAATAATGGTGCTAATTATGTTCAAAATTATTACCTTCTCTTTTTAAGATATCAAAATTCAACACCACTATGTGTACTTTTTTACATAAGGAAAAATAGGTTCCATGATTTATGTACATTTTCGGATGTTTATTCTAAAAAACTATGAATATTATACATTTTAGTATTACAAATTATACATTTTAAGAAAGTAAAAAGTCTTTCATTACTTATAAGAGAAATTATATTATTAATTACAACAAAAAGTCTCTAGATGTTTTCATATGAGCAGTTTATGTTCATTTTTTATCAGTACCAGTAAAAATATATGGTAATAAATAGGTTCCACAAGATTACTGAAAAATTTATCAGAAGTTTTGTTCATTTGAGAAACATCAAGAGGAAACTTGGAAATTACAATCTTGTAATTATTATGAAGAAAAATATTTCTAAAATCCTACCAAATCTTTGTTTTTATATTGGAAAAAAACATGGCTAAAATAGAAATACTTGATTCCCTCCATTTTCAGTTCAGAAATCCTATCTTACATTGCCAGTCCTTATTGTGTATTCTATACCTACCTTATTGTCTGTGGTATCGAGAATTCGTTTCTGTAGCGTATCATCAGTACATTTTTTGGCCTTAGGTGTCGTAGCCGTTCATCGTGATTATATGCCACGATATCATGAAAGTGGTCAATACCTGAATTCTCTAATTTGTCGTAAAGTTTTTTGATGTTCTTTTCACGTATTTATACACTGATTTATCACCAGTATTTATACCAAAGTTCTCTGTGCAGCTCTGAAATTTTGAAGTATCTGGGAGCTCCAGAGAGTGAATCTTCTTAAGATTTTATTTTGGAAGACCTGTAGAGTATACATGTTACCCTTGCATGTATATACCCATGCTGGAGCTGCATACAGTATCATATACATATACAGATGGACGAATAATTTGGGTATACATCATGATTTTATTTTTTAGACTTAATTTTGTCCTTGGATTGCAGAGTTTTGCAATTTGATTCATATTTATCGTTGCATTAACAATTCTGTTTGATGTATATTTTCTGAAATTCAGTCTTGTATCCACATATATCCCAAGGTATTTAATATCATGCTTTGGGTATATTGTGTGTTCTTTGATTTTTGTAGATGTATATTGTGGCAATTTTCTTGTTATGAACCTGACGAATTTACAATTCTCTAGATTTAATTTGACTCTGTTGAAATGATTCCATCTCCCGATCTTGTGTATTTCATCTTGTAACTCTGTGAGAGCTATTTGTGGATCATCATTTGATTTCATTATAATTACATCATCAGCATAAATCCCTAAAAGTCCATTGCTTGTTTCCGGATAATCGTCCATAAAGATATTGTGTATATAGCAACCCAAATTCAATCCTTGATTTTTTCCAGCTCTTATTTTACCTAATCTGGATTTTTCCTCACCTATTTGGACTTGAAATGTTCTATCTGAAAAGTATGATGTTAGAAATTTTTTAATGATTGGTGGATAACCTATCGTTATCATTTTGTAAATCAGTCCTTTTCTCCATATGCAGTCAAATGCTTTGCTATAATCTAAAACGACTGCTGCTGTGTATTTTTTATGTATTCTTGCTTTTTGCACATATTCTGTTATTCGTAAAAGTTGGTGACATGTACCATGATGTGATTTGAAACCAAATTGCTCGACTCTTCCCAAATTGTTTCTGATCGTTGTCTCTACTATTCTTGCTATGATGGATTTCTCAAACAACTTATGTGGTAATAACACTATTGGTCTATATGAGCTAGCTGCTCTGCTGTTAGCTTCCCCATTTTTGGAATGACTTTTATAATGGCCGCTTTTTTCCATATTTTGGGAAAGTAGGCTATTTCCATTAATAGATTAAAGATGTTCGTTATTGATATTATTATATTTGGTGTAAGCATTTTACTGCATTTGATGTGGTACCATCATACCCTGCTGTTTTTTTTTGGCTTGATTTTGGCCATATTCTCTTCAATTTCTTTTATTGTGGCCCTGTTATTTTTATTATTTATTGTCTAAAGACCATGTTGTCCGGTGGAATTTTGCCTGTCAGATAATTTTGTACTTGTCTTTCTATATTATTAACGAAATTTTGGGAAATTGTCCTCTTTGGTATAAATTGTTTTTCATACATACCATCAAATTCGTTTGCTTTCTCAGCGTCTCCATATATTAACTTGCCATTTTTTATTGGTGGTAATTTTCCCTTTTTAATTTTCATCTTATGATAAATCTGGTAAAGTGTTCCATCCTCTGGCGTGGCTTCTTCCACCCATTGTGAAAATCTGCCATTTATACATTCAGTTATGTCTTTTTTGACCTCCCTTGCTTTTCTGTTGTATTGATTTCTGAAATATGGGTCCCATGTTCTCTGCCAAATTTTAGTACAGTGTGTAAAGCCGAAATGGCAGTAGTAAAGGACTCTATAGACCACATTCACAATAATAAATTAGAAGGTTCCCACGTGTCTATAGTTACAGCCAATCAGTAGTACAGATATTAAGGAAAATTAATAATAAAGATAAAAATATACACAACATGGAAATTTTAGCTTGAACGAACAATTTTTCACCAGTGGGTGAAAAATTTCCATTGTTATTTCACCAGTCAGCGCTCTGGTTGGATAAATGCAGTTTAATTCGATAACAAAATCCCAGATGCATTTTATCATATTGAAAACAACATTTGCTTTCGTTGATTCAAAACGAAGATAGCTTCCAGCTTTAACCTACAATAAATGCAAATTTTTGAAATAGCTATCTTAAAAAATGATTTATTTATTTTTTAAATATGATTTATTAATTTTCTCCGCAGAGCACTCAGTGTATCGAGGAGCACAGTTTGGAAATCTCAGCAATCATCATGCCAGCGTTGTGGAAAAAAGATATGATGCTTTCACCTTTGAGGCACAAGAAGTGTATGATTATTCGACGTTCAAAAAAAAAAAAAAAAAAAAAAAAAAAATACTTTTACCTGCTTCATGTCTTCCTTGATCTTTACTTTAGAATATCTGAGATTCTCCTGCAATGTTTCGTAGTATGTGCTTGGGACAGAAAGAAATTCCATACCCCGTAATCTGAGATTTTTAATCTAAAATAAAAACAGTAATAATATGAATTATGTATTCCAAATTGTTATGGTCCATTGTATTGAGAAGTGGGTTTTTTTCTCGAACGGGAAACCGTACATGAAAAAAAATTTAAAAGTATACTCTCTACTACTCCACTCGTTCTCGGATTTGTACCCGTGTGACTGGCTAAGCTCACGACATAAACAATTCCCATCAGACCAGTCGGTGAGTCCAGACGCTCAACTTATTGGTTAGCCTTAACAACACAACTTTGTGGTGTCCTTCTGCATACATATCTGATTATCTAATTTTTGTTTCCTTATAGTATCAACACCACATCCGTCTTAAGTAAAAGCCGTCTTACTGAGGATACATTTTGTTTCCGTTGCTTCTCAACCAGACACATGTTTGCAGACACTGATGTTTATTTACGATGGTAAAATGACACAAACATTTCTTATACTGAGAAAAAAAAACATCTCTTAATATTATTTCCTAGTTAATCAAATGTCCCGAATCTCGTTTATATCAAACATAAGAAAATCCCACTTTCCCTTTCACCAAAAAGGTTCATGTCGAGTCGTCCGAGTCATGTCTGTTGCGCTTATCATTTCTGTTCCCTTATCAGATGATTGCTTACAGATGCTCGACTCCCGTGCCAATGCATCACGAGCAACTGAAGTAGTGTGGATGGAGACAAACGAACCGAAGCAAAAGCCAGACGAGTTCCCCCGATGAGAACGAGTAGTGTGAACCCATCATGAATACTGCTGTATAAGAACGATCACCTGTTCATTTGAAACTTATGAAAACATTGTATGCCCCTTTTTACTTTACTACAATCAACGTCGATCAGAAGTGAAACGAAATTCAAAAACTCACTGATGAAATGATGTCACTCGTGTTTAGAGCGATGTGTTGTATACCGGCTCCTCCATAATAATCAACGTACTCCTAGGGGGAAAGAAACATTACAGTTGGATACAAACATTGTGAATGTTTTTATTATATATATATACGTGTGTGTATTTTAAAATAAGTAAGTCTATTTAAAGTCAAAGCCGTATATATCTCGGAGAGTTTAGAGTTGCTTGTATGACAACGAGGGAGTTGTTATGGTTGATGTTATGGAGAATAAAGAGTAGTATCGCTCTCTGTAGGTGTCTCTGTGATCTCGCCTCTGCTTGTTTAAAAGATACAAAATATAGAATAGTTTTCAAGAAGGTATAATAACTCACAAACTTTATTCCCTGAAAAAGCATACCTCAGAGAAGAGTGTCTTCAGAAAGTGCTGACTAAATCCATACAAGGCAGTACATTTCATGGTGACTAAGGCCGTGCACATAGTGCGGCGACCAAGACGTACGGGAGTGCATAATAGAGACTAGCGACGGAAACAATTGTATTGTTTTGCTCTATATCGCACATACACGAAAAGCGAGGCAAAAGAAAGAAAGAGGCCACTCAACGAGGTGCGTGATTTGAACAAACCTTTTTGTTGTCACCTTGATCTGCTGATTTAAACTGTCTGCTGATTGGTCCAGTTCTCCTTTTTTTTTCCTTTCCCTCTTCTGCAGAGGGATCATCATCATGCCCTTAAATTTCAGAACCCCTCAGGTCATTTTCCTTTCCCCATCTTCTTTTACTATTTGCGGACATCACTTCCTCCACTCCTATGCATTTTGTTATTCCTAGTGGCAATTCTTGCAACTTATACCTCTTCGCTCCGCTATGAGCGCAGCCTAAAGAAAGGAGCAAATTAAGTCACGTGCAGCGTTCGCGACTCCCGAACAGCACGCTCTTTTGTAGTCCACAAAATCATGATAGCGCGAACTGAGAAACTCGGCTACGCTTGGCTTGTGTGCACGCATTCGTGGCGCTGCTCCCTAGCCGTAAATTTTCGTGTCCTACGTGTGTGATTCTTCATACTCTGCAGGTGGTTTTTCCCCTAAAATAAATAATCATGAGATGTAGTTCGCATTCTCGTTTGAAGTAATAAAAATCAAAGTTATCGATTTAAGACCCTGGTGCCACTAATGTGTGGGCTGTTTTTCTCACTGTAGAATATTTTTCTTTTGACCTCAGGAAATTAAATCCTGGCTAACAGGATAATAAGTTTTGAGTTAGAAATTTGGTGAATATGAACTTTGGGGGCTTTCATCAGAAGGCAGCGCTTAAAGTTGAACATTCGCGGGTTTTTAAGATAGCATCCAGGAGAAAGTGCTTCCGGGAAAGTGTGACTTATACATAAAATTTATCAATAAAACTGTGGAAAAAAATTGTATTTGACGATGAGAGAGCAAACTCTCTCAGGATGATGCAAACTCTGCATCATCCTGATTGAAAAAAATTGAACGAAGTGAATTACAGTAGAACCTCTCGATAACGGACTCCCATGGGACCAAAAATTTTGTCCGCTAATGGAGAAGTACGATGTATAGCGGAACCTCGTTTATACGACCTTCACATTTATACGACGTTTGAGTTTGGTGCAATTAGTTCCTATAAATGTTAATGTTAAAATGTATATGTTACTGTGAACTAAAGTGAACTGTTACTAAAGTGAACACCGGTGCGGTAATTATACACATAATCACCAATTGTCTCAATAAAGGTTTGATTTGAAATTTCACAAAATCTCTTTTCACTATCACCTGCGATTATGCATAATTCCCAAATAAAAATGGAAAGTTTGATGAATATATGGAAAAAATATATAACCTTTTTATTTTCTTCATTAGACCAATTAATTATTTTTCCCCGTACATGATACGCGCACTGCACGTATTTTGCAATAAAAATTGAAGAAAATTATAATACGATAGACACGGTAAAAACATTCTCAGTCTTGTATGTTGACTTTCTTCACACATATCAACATGTGCATATAAAACTAACATTACCATTCGGAATTACCATCGTGGACCATAGTTCCTGGTTTGGTTAATCGAGTAATTAATTGTCGGATAATCATATTTACCAATACGAGCTTGAGATTATACATAATCACCGTTGAATATGATAACTTCTCGATTTACGAACAAAAATGAATAAATTAGAGTTGTGAAAAGAATTAAAGTTCGTCTGATTTTACTATCAGCTATCGAGAGTGTCCACTAACGGGAAGTGAAATATATTAAAGCCCTATTCCATGGCACCGGGAACCAGGAAAGTGTCTGCTAATAGAAGGTGTCCGTTAGGGGAGATTCGACTCTATTTCTTCTGAAAGGGCGATATAATGAATCATTTCTTTCATTTATTCCGGAATTATTCTCATTAATGCTGAAAATTTTCTAATTTCTTTATTCTAATTTTTATTAAACACTTTGTGGAATTGTTTTTCTCATTAATTTTGCCTTTTCAATAGTTTTAAATTTTCATTAATTATGGGATTATTTTCAGCGTTGAGAAAAAAATTATAGTGGTCCGCGGACCAGTGGCAAAAAACTTCGCGTCCCCCTCCTCGCGGTGATACACTGATCGCGGAAGAATCTCCTGTGGGAAAATCACCGATCCGCACTGGGTTTTTATGGCTTTTGCACTCCCTCCCCTCGGTGGTGTATCACTCTTTTAAATGCCAATATGTTTGGGAAAATTAAATATAATTAATAATGATAATTATTATTTAGAACAGATTTTGTTTAGAGGACCAGTCATGATGCCTGCGGACCAGTAGGTTCTCGTATTCTTTGGTCTCACGGGCCAGCGACTTTTATTTTTCAATTCTAACGCTGATTTTTCAATGCCGCAGAAATATTTTTCATTAATTTCGGGATTTTCATAGATTCTGAATTTTTATTAATTGTGTGATTGTTTCTAAATTTTGAATTATCATTTCTGAAATTTTTCACTAATTTTTTCTTCCCTCAATTTTCAATAATTTTAACAATCCTGATTTTTATAATAGAATCCATATCTTTCGCACTGTTATGCCGTGTTCGAGGTTTTTTAGAAGCGGACGTTTCGTCTATTAACTGCTGCTAACTAGCTGTGCTATAGTTAAAATGGAAAATATAGTAATTATTTAAAATTGATAGTTTTGGAGTATTTAAATTTGATATTTTGGAGTATTAAAATTTGATATTTTGGAGTATTAAAATTTGATATTTTGGAGTATTTAAATTTGATATTTTGGAGTATTTAAATTTGATATTTCGGAGTATTTAAATTTGATATTTTGGATTCAATTATAAAGAGTTGTAGGTCTCCAGGCGCCGATAAAGCAGGCAGCAGTAACCGATATACTATGGTACAAGGTACAAATAATCGAATAAAAGGAACGCAAATAAGAATTATTGTCTATGGATGGTAGACGTGTACTTGGTTTAAAGTAAGTGGCGTCATGTCGATAAAGAAGCTTTGTTCAAGCCGGTGTTAACTTAGTCCGCATTAAAAGAAATACAATCACAGACCGATGGAGCAGTCGCAATTCAAATAGGGAATCCCTTATAGTTACTGTCACAAAGCATCTGGCCGGTTGTATTCCAGGGGTGCCCTGGGCAAGAAGGATCGTCCAGGGAGGGGGTGTCTTGGAGAGAAAGCGGTGAATCGTAGAAAATACAGAGGACTAACGAATGAAAGACAAATTTCAAGATATATAGACAATATTGAGAATAGATGACGGCCATTTAAGTAGAAATAGAATCCCTTTATTTAAGTAGTGCAATTAAAGTATAACAGAGGATCTAAAATGCCGAGTATGTTAGTCATGGGAAGCTTTGATAAAAGAGAAAGATTGAGGAGGTTAAGGCCGAGAACTGACTGCGGTGCGATTGCAGGCGGTTGAGGTTGGGGGGGGGGGAAAGCACCATCTATAGTTTTATTCTGTCAGCGCACAATACAACCGCAACCGCTGGCAGCGGTTTTTGCAACCGAGAAAATTCACATTTTTTTTAACGGTTGGGATAATCGCGAAGCTGCCATCATCTGTTGAAAAGGTTTGAACACGATAGTTCCGTTTACGTGTGCAAGATTGGGGGTAGGTTTGGTTATTAATCAAATTTCTATGAGGCTACGGTCCGGTCTGGAATAGCTTACTCGTTCATAAATTAATAATTAATAAAACACCAATTACCTTTTGATTGCGAGCTAATTATTTAATTAAAAACCCATTTAATCAATTAGGCCCTTCTTTAATTGAATAATAAATTTAAACCCTTTTAATTAATTAAAACCCGTTGAATGAATTGAATCCATTATTATCTTGCGGAGTGATGCAACATTTTTTTTCGGTAATGTACTTATATTAATAACGTGCAGAAGTCAGAACATCCCCATTGCTTCAACGCCGGAACCTGGTTACTGAGGCTGTTTGAGCGCCCCAATATATTTTACGAGGTGGCAGAGCCACCAATAATCAATATACAATGCAACGCTCCACTCCACTAACTCTCCTGCATAAGGGCTTGAGCCCGTATCTACGGGACAAATGGTAACTTTCAGCCCCCTCAATGGTTTCTTCATTTCGGCGCCTCTACCTCATTAAAAAATTAGATTGATCACAAATCAATCGAAATGTCTTAATATTCAATTCTATTTTAACATAGTGTGTAAAAATACGAAGTTTTCATTCATAGTGGGCAATGGAATTTTTTTGTGCTGACATCCACGCAGCACTTATTTATTAGCACTTTTTTAATAACTTAATTAGTGTAAAATATATTTTACGATAGAACTTTGTATTTAATCTTAGCTAGAAAGGTAATATAAAAAAAATTGTCTATATTGTAACTCACCATAAAAAAGTCCGCCAAAGAGCAGAAAATTGTTCATTTTTGGGCGAAACACTTTTCGGTATATTCACGATAGATGCTTATGTTAAATTGTGTAACTTGATAAATTTCAAAACTTTGATCGCAATTTTTCTACTCTAAAACTTACTTTTCTGCTTTTTTTAAACAAAAATTTAGATTTGTGAACCTAACATTTGGGCAAATGAAAAATACGACACTGAAAAAATAATCAAAACGGAAACTCGCACTGCGTTTTTGCAAAGAAAACATTATTCGAGTTATCACCAGTAGTTATGCGCACCTTGATTACCGATTCAAAACACACTATTTTCTGTATACAGCAGGTGCTTCACTGATTAGTCGCTGAGATTTACCACGCATAATGTAAAATATTCCGTTCATTTCTGAGAACACATACTAAATCGTTGTAATAGGACTGCCAGAGGTTTTTACCACTGGCCATAAATAACGGGTCCAATGGCCGATTTGACTGTTGCGCGGTTGAGGTTGGGGGAAAGGCATCATCTATAGTTTTATTGTCAGCGCAGAGATACAACCCCGCAACCGCTGACGGCGGTTTTTTCAACCGAGAAAATCCACATTTTGTGGACAGTTGGGGTATGGCTAACTGCACACTACGGTTCGGCTGGTGTGGTTGATCTTATCAGCAACCGTGGAATTTCGCGTGGAACACACTACTGTTAGCAACCGGAGTTTTTTATTTTCTAATGTCACGTGACATCTCGGGAATGGCTAAGTTATTTTCGCCAAGCTGGCTACGATTATCATGCAAATTCGTGCTCATTAGTTGCATTGCAGTAAAACCCCTCTTAACGGACACCCCCCTCTTTTACGGCCAAATAATAATTTGCAGTTGCATAATATATATAGGTATGTATTTCAAACCCCTCATTAACGGTCACCCCTCCTTCACGGACGAATTTTTTAGTCCTGTCGGTGTCCGCAAAAGAGAGGTTTTACTGTATATACTAATAAAAATTTTCAGGAAATTAAATTATTTAATTTTCTGTAACAATATTTGCAGTTTGAAATTAATTCGGAGTTAAAGAAAGACGACTGACATGTTAACCTATTTTTGACCGCTCTTACACAATTCGTGACCAAATCGCACAATTTTTTTTATATATGATGACTGGCTATTCAAATAACATATTTTTGAAGTTTCAAAAATAGGAGATGAATTTAGCACGTTTTTCTCTGTAATTAAAGTAAATTTCCAATTAACTAAATTTTAATTAATGGAATTATTCATAATAATTATAATTTTGTAAAACCCCATGTGACAAAAAAAATTAAGGAAAAAATTATTTCTGTTGATAGGAAAAAAAATTCAGATAGAAAATCGGAATGAAATTTGGGAATTTGATGTTTTAAAAACTCTAAAAAAATCAAATTTCATTGTAAACGAATTTTAAAAAAACACTATGACCTACTACTCGTTAGACCTTTTAGTTCCAAAAAATATTCATTTCATGAAAACGTTTATGTGAAAAATATCTGAAAAAAATATTAAACAAAGCATCGCACAAACGCAACGTTAGTCAAAAATGGGATAAAAAGAAAACCTCATGAAAATATTGATGATTGCAACGTCTCATATATATTATACACAGACGTACTGTTCCGAGACTTAGCGAGGGATTGATCCCCTTCCCTTTTGGATCCGAACCTGTGCCAGGGAGTTCGAGCGACCAACATTTTTTTAACATATATTTGTGCAATAAATTTCGCTTTAATTAAAGTCAATTCAACAAGAAGAAAGAGTCTCTCTCTTGGATGAGGGTAGAAGGTCCTGGGGAAAGAGGGGGGAAGGGGCAGCACGAGAAGAAATTATGGTGCAAAGGGTCATTGGCTAACAAAAAATTTGACAAGCACTGGACAATATATATATATATTTTTAATTTATTTATTTATTCAATCATGATATAACGCTGTAACTAAGAACACCCATCAATGGATCATTAGCGGATTCGTTCTGATGAACACAAAGAACCGTGGTAATCGAAAAACTTCTTTATCATTTTTACCGATCAGTTATCAGATGATTTTTTCCAGATGGGTGCGATGCCACGAAGGGAACGTAATGTCCTTCTTACGAAATCATTTAAATGCTTCTTATTATCGCTTATTATCAATGCTCGATCGATTGGTGAGGGACAATGCAAGGTTATGGTGTCGCAGGGAATTTTTCTCCAATAGGGTTGTTAATAAATGGAATAGCTTACCCCCGGAGGTAGTAAATTGTAACACAATTGACACGTTTAAAAAGAAATACGATAAACATGTTGGGGTAAATCGAGAAGCTATCCATTCTTAGAATAAGACAACCATAAGTATTCTTTATGGGCATTGTATAATATTTTATCATGTGTATATATTGTTTGTAATTTGTGTTAATTGCATTTTTAATTGGGTTGCTGTATTTTTGAAACATATGACATCCATATTTTTATGGGCATCTTTTTATCAGCCACCTCGTTGGGCATTTTGCCTGTTGTGGCGTTGTATTTGTATTTGTATTTATTAAATCCGTTTGCAGACATATTTATGGCTTTACCACGTGCTGGTAAGGCCATAAGGTCGCTAGGCCCAAGCGCCATATATCTTCTAGTATAACGAAAATTTATAGAAGCTAAAATTTATAAGGAGTGCTGCTACCAATAGAAAATATTACCTATATATTGGAAAGACCACAGAAACGATATTTATCTAGAACATAAATAGGGAAACCTACCCCCACCTCCTCGTGTTTGGGCCGGGTGGCACTTGTGCCAGCCAACGGGGGAGGTGGCGCATAGTCGGTAACGATAATTCACACAACAAAAAATTAAAATGTCAAGTCAGGAAGAAAGTAGTGCAAGTGGCACTGCCCCAGGGTTTGCAGATGAAGGCTAGTAGAAGAGTAAAGAAATTTGAAGAGGAAATTAGAGTAAAATGGGGCACCTGTCCAAAATAAAGAAAGATGAGTTGTGGATAAACACAAAAAAATTGCTGGAGGAGTTGACGCAAGTAGCTAAGGTACAAGATGAAGTTAATAAAGAAGTCTTGGAACTTAGGAAAGTGAGAGGATCTAATGGATCAGAATAAAGAACTTAAGAGAAGGACGAGTAGTCAATGGGATGCAAGAGTTGAACAAGAAAGTGAGACAAGTAGGATGCTGGAAATAAGTACAGCTAGAGAAGAGGAAAAGTTAAAGCTAGAAGGAGAAATTTATGATTTGAAAAATCAGTTGGATAGTAAGAATTTAGAAATTGTTGAATTGACAACAGAATTAGAAAAAATGCGAATTGAAGCTTTACATTCAAGACCATATTATGTAAGGAAGGAAATAGTAAAAGAAATGGAAAGTTCACATATGGAAGAAATGAATAGACTTATAGAGAATTCATGCTGATGAAATGGAGAGAATTAAAGGAAGGATAGTCGAGACCACGACCCAAACAAAAAATAAAGATCTTCTGGAAAAGGAAATTGAGGAAAATGTTAGATTAAGAAAGCAGTTGTTAAGTAAAGACAAAATTCAAGATCTGTTCGGAAATAAAAAAAGGATCAAGGATGTTGAAAAAACATCAGAGATTTATTTAGAAGAGATAACAGCAAGAAGAGAAATGACTGATAAACTGCAAGAAAGCCTTTATAGATCGATACAAGAGGAAGTAGATGAATTAGTTAAAGAAGGTATAGAGGAAGAGGAGTTGGACTTGATTAGGTTAACCCATCTGTATGGGATGCTTAATAGAAGTTTGACTGAAATTGGCTTACTTGAAGTAGGAGAACAAACACAAATAATGGTTGAGAAATCAAAAGTAGATTTAGAGGAGGTGTTCCGTATTATTATGAAAAGTATTGTAATATATTAAAAATGGCTAGAACAGGACTAGATATAAAACAAAGAGATAGTAGTCCAAAATCATTTGTAGAGGAAAGAAAGGAAAAGGGAAAACACGAATTGTAGAAGAAAGGAAGCAAAAAACAAGAAATTTAATTAGAATTAAACCTCGAGATGTGAAACTGATAACACTCTAGAGACACTCAAAAAAGATTTTGACCCATAGTCAATAAGAGTAAGGTTGAAGGGTCATTGGACTGCAAAACCAGGAATGGTTATAGTGAAAACACAGAGCGGTGAAGAACTGCAGAAGATAGCGGAAGAATTTAGGAGTGCGAAATTAAAAGAAAAATAAGAAGTAGAAAAGATCATGGGGAGAAGTCCAAAGATTTTGGTGGAAGCTATAGATAAAGAGGTCACGGATGGGGAGCTGCTTGCCTCGATAAAAGAGAACTTAGAAGTTGGGGAAAGTAAAGTTAAAATTATTTCAAAATATCAGACTATAAGAGGAGTTAATTGGATTATTCAAGTGGGACCAAGTGAATTCTCAAAACTTATTGAGGCGGGAGCTGTATTCTGTGGATGGCAAAGGTATAGACTAAAGGAGTATTTGAAACCACTACAATGCTGGAAGTTTAGGCATTTAGCCAAAAACTGCAAGGACCTGGGAAGGTGCAAAAATTGTGGGGCAAAAGACCATAAGAAGACAGACTTTAAAAGTCAGACGTAATGTGTTAATTGTGTAGAACTGAATAAGAATAGAAAAGAGAAGTTGGACATATAGATCACTCATGTTTGGGAATGAATTGTAAACTGTATTTATATATAAAAGAGATAAATAGACTTAAGGCAGGGACAAACTACCAAAATTAGGTAGTAGAAGGTAGAAATGTAAATATTTATATTATGTAATAGACTTACCCACACGTAAGTATGTAAGTATGTAAGAAGTATGTAAATATTTGTAAATATGTTAATTTTAATTTTGTTTTGACAAATAAAGTAATTTACTACCCCCGCTATGTAAAAACTGTAAAGCGGGGTTTTATGGTTAACATTTTTTCCGTCACGAGGTAGAGTGGGGGCCTAATGATGGGGATAGAATTAAAATAAAAGAAATATATTAGTTTACAGATTATACTGGAGCAAGTCGCCCCAGCCCAATTCCTCTCGTGTTGGGCTCGACGTCTGATCTACAAATATTACCGCATATCCTAATGGATAGGACGGGGGAAATTTAAAGCTTACCACGTGCTGGCTATTCGAATTCCTCTGCCTTTTTCACGATATAATTTAAAGTTCCTAAAATTACTAAAATTTGCCGCCCCTCCGAACTTGCTATCCCGGCGCGCTTAACATCCTGTACAAACGGCACCACGGCCGCAACTAGGGCAAAGCAGGCGGGACTAATGCCAGGCCCGTCTTAAGAGTATCATGGGCCCCCGGGCCAAGTGGTTTTCCGGAGCGGAGACCCAAATTGGTAAATCCTAGAAAATTTCATCCGGATCTCATTTTTGTGAGGCCTCTCTTCTCTTGAGGCCCCCGGGCCCATGCGTTAAGATGGGAATGACTGGACTGATGCCCCGAACTCCGAGCCAGAGGGGTGCGCAAATATTATCCTTTCATCTCTCTTTCAATATTAAAAGGGGGCGCCAAAATGTGTGCTTGCCCCGGCTGACCACGCATGTCGTTGTGGCCCTGTACATCAGTATGTATGTTGCAAGGTTTACGGTACATACAGGAACGCAGCTGGATACTTTTTTAACTGCAGCAAGCAAGCTTTTGGTGTCCTCGTGTAGAGAGGTCGTGTAGGACCAACATTGCAAGACGATATTGCCACACTTCTTCTCCGCTTCCGAACTCACAAGGTCGCAATGACAGCAGACATTGCCAAAATGTCAGGCCTAGTAGCGCTAATGGAAGAGCGTCAACCCAAGCTGCATGCGATTGGATTCGGCATCTTAGGGCAGCTTTCAGAGATCGGTGTTGTCTCTCGATGAGTCCATTCGCCTGAGGATGATATGCGTTCGTCTTGTGATGTTGGAATCCGAGGTATCTGCTTAAGGTTTGGAAAATGTGACTCAAACTGTCTTCCTTGGTCTGTGGTCATCTTCTGTGGTATGCCAAATCTGGCAAACCAGGTCGCAATTAGGGCTTTGGCGACTGTTTCGGCAGTTTGGTCTGGCATAGGTGCGGCTTCGATCCATCTGGAATATCTGCTTATTATCGTTAGGAGGTACCGTGAGCCTTGGCATAATGGCAATGGGCCAACTATGTCGCGATTGATGTGTTGATATCTATTGTTCGGTACTTTGAAATCGGCCAGAGCGGAACGAGTGTGTCGGTGAACTTTAGAACGTTGGCATGCAATGCATGCTCTAGTCCACGCCTGACAATCTTTTTTGATGTTACGCCAGATGAAGCGTTGAGAAACCAACTTGGTAGTAGCTTTGATACCTGGATGAGAAAGCGTATGGAGTGATTCAAAAGCTTGTCTTCTGTGTGATTCTGGAATATAAGGACGGATGTGTCCCGTGGAAATGTCACAAAACAAGTGCTTTGTTATATTACTGTCCGGCAAACGCATGAAAGTCTGCCTCAGCCTCAGCTGACCACAAAAATTTATTCTTTGCTTTTGTTAAATTTGTCAGGTTTATACTTCTCTTACTTCTCTTAATATGGAAGAAATTTTCTGTAATAATTAACTGCACCCAGAAAACTCCTGACATCTTTTTTAGATTTGGGGATCTTAAATTTGTCGACAATTTCCAAATTCTTCTTGTCAGGGAAAACTGCTCTTGTTGACCACAAAACCCAAATATTTAATAGTCTGTTAAAAATTTACATTTAGCTGGTTTCAGTTTTAAAAATTATGTTGTATCAATCTATCAAAAACTCCCTGTAACTTGGGGAAATGATTTTCGATGCTGTCACTGCTAATGATGATGTCATCTATGTAGTTGCCTACATTTAGGGGTTCGAGACCTGATAGAACCACATTCATTAGTCTTTGAAATAAATTGACACTAGTCCTTAGACCAAACGGTGTGCGAGTGAATTGGAACAAACCCTTGTCAGGGCCGTCTTAAGAGCGACATGGGCCCCCGGGCCAAATGATTTTTCTGAGGCCCTACCAGGCAAATTTTCGAAAGTCTCAACCAGATCCTATTTTTGTGAGGCCCCCGGGCCGTGCCCGGGTGGGCCCATGCCTTAAGACGGCACTGACCCTTGTTAGAGTAGCAACAGCTAATTTGTGTCTGTCCTCAGGGGCAAAAGCTTGTTGGTAAAATCCACTCGTTAGGTCGAGAGTTGAAAATTTTTTTCCAGAGGCCAAATTTTTTCTACTGCCTCATTGATGTTGGGTAGTGGATAGGAATCCGGAACTACCTTGGCATTGAGTGCACGAAAATCAGTTACTAGGGATATTCTCCTGAACTCTTTCGAAACAGCGTGATGGGCGCCGAAAAGGCTGACGTAGAGGGCTCTAAGATCCCAGCCTCCAAAAGGATTTCAATTTGGCTATTCATCTCATCTCTCAAATTATAAGGAACCCTACATGGTCTACACTTCACAGGGAGGTCATCAATCAGGGGTATCTTGTGCAGAATGGTGTTACAGCCAGGGAGGTCAGTCACTGATTTTTAGAAAAAACTCGCTTATTAGCCCCCAAGAAATTACACAACTTATGTCGAGTATCCATGTCTAAATGTGAAAGATCAAATTCCTGATCCCAACTCAAGTCTGCTTCTTCACATTCCCCCCAGTTGTTCAGCCTCCACATAAAAACTTCAAGGAAGTTATTATTTGACATTAAGGGTGAGCATGTTACAAGCTTGGCGAGCTTATTGAGATGCAAGACTTGATCCGTAGGGTTCAAAATTACAACTGGGAATGACTCTTGGGTGGACTTGCACACGGCTTTGACCACAAAACAAACCTTTCGGTCAGCGTTAGTTGCCTCAGCCATAAACAAGTCAGTACTGAGCTTTTCTTTTAATTTGACCAGTTGTTGGGAAAAGGGTTGGACATCCACTTTTCTATTCAAGTACCCATACGAATTTTTTATGTCTACATGATTTACAACATGGCTACCTCTATCAGAACTCGAGCCGACCCAGTGACATATTTCACCACTGATCCGGAGAGATCGGTTCACATAGTCGGTTATACAACGATTCTTTTTAAAAATTTATCTCCTAGAATTAATCCCAAAATTTGGTGATAAGGGCAATGATGTTACATATAATGATACAGAGTATGGTCTGCCCCCAATGTACACTTGTAGTACAACCCTTTTTGACACTTGCACTGACTGACTTGCGACAGTTTTTATTCTTATATTACAGTCCATTGTTTCAACATTATTTAAAATTTCACTATCACAAATTAAATTGAGCGATGCTCCAGAGTCTACTAGTGCAGTCATAATAACACCTTATACTTTTACCTCAATTGTGAGCAGACCAGACCGTTTCATGTTGCATCAAAATTTCCTCGATTTGGGGAGTTTGTGCCGAAGCCTGAGGAAGCTCGGTCCCCTTAGCTAGTTTAAAGGACGTTTGGGCAGGCTAACTCTGCACGTTTTTTGTATGTGCCCCATTTTGCCACATCTGTAGCATGGCCCTAGCCTATTTTCATTAGGAGCAGGACCCTGTTGGTTCCTCTTCTCAAGGCTCTCGACCTTTCAGACAGAATTCTGAGCTGGCTGGTCAATTGCTCCAAGTGACTCTCTTGTGGGTTACGCGTAGCTACATGAAATACTTTTTGAGGAGAAGGGGGTTCACTAAGAAAGGGTTACAGCTATTAAACTGGTACGTGCGCCATGCAGCCTATTAGCGCAGCCTCCTTCACCTCCTTGAGGGTTTTGGAGTTCTTGGAGAGCACTCCCCGAAAGATTTCGTGATGGATGTTGGTCATCAACATATGAGTGAACATATGTTGTCTCTGTGCCTCAGCTACAGCTGGGTCTGTGCCTAAGTCTAAACTCTTACTCTTAACATCTGCCAAAGCGATGAACCTGTTGCCTTTCAACAGGTTCATCGCTTTGGCATCGTCAGCAGGCTATAATCGCCCATCAGCGCTGCCTGAGGTGATAACTTGGTGCAAAATTGTTTTTGCAAATTATCGACAATGTCGATGAATGTTTGTTTGTCGGGGTCTATCTCCACGAAATACCGTCGGGCTTCGGTCTGCAGCCTATCTTTAATGGCATACAATTTCTCCTCTTCAGTCCATTTGTAAATCGTGGCGGCATCTTTGATGCGATCCACAAATTCCTTCACTGAGATGGCGCTATTCCTACCTTGAAATACAGGCAGAGCGTGAATTTGAAAAAAATTGAGGGATGATTGGGGCATAAATGCTCCTGCTACAGGTTGTCCATTTTAGGTAATAATTTTTTTTGTATATACCTTAACCAATTACCTTTTGTTTATATATCTCACACAAATTCTGAAATACCCTTGTATATTTATCCCAATAATGTGTCCCCTCCAAAATTTTAAACTCAAAAATTTTCAAATATACAAATATAATTACCCAAAATGAAATATATGATTAATATACCACATTAACATTCAAAATACAACCCATCATATCCAAAATAATGATTAGGATCACGACCCAACGACCAATTAACCTTAACAAAAAACATTTTCAACAAAAACATGCATTTTATCACTATGATATTACTATTATTCATTTTTGGCCCTTAACTTCACATTATTGTTCTAATTAGGGGCTGGTCTCGGCACCATTTGTGCAATAAGATGATATTTGACACCCAGGTTCAAATGGGATGGCCGTGCAAGGGAAAGAGTTAAGGCTGACAGAGAGAGAGAAGGAAAGAGTTAAATGACTCAAGAACAAAAACACTCAAACACATTGAATGGCCGCTAGACAGACAGATTAAAACTGAAATGAAGTGTTTAATTCGTTTATATCTTATTCAAGTTGCCGTTGAAAACCAAATAATTAGCCTATACTAATTTTTTTTTTTTACAGGCGTTGCATATTTTTAACCGTTCGAACCATGTATTATCGATTATTCAACCATCTAAAATAAATGAAATGTTAGGTGCGACTTTAGACAATTATCACAATTGTATAATCATTTAAAATTTTGCATTTTAATTCGGCTACTGTTGGGACCCCCAACCAAAAAGGAACAATCAAAAAATTGTAACTTATCCAGATATCGCCGTATTCATATAGCGGGTGTTGACTCAGAAGTGGCCTCGGAACACATACAACACAACTTCAAGTGCACACGTTTAGTCAATTTTCGATGAGGATATGCCAGGATTGAGTGATCATTACTAGGAATTCGTTCGGTAGAGATGCTGTCCATCGGTGATCATCACCGTAAGCCTTTCGATGATGAAATGCTGTCGATCTGATGCACATTACTGGATAATTACGCGGACGTAATGCGTTAGTGGAAGAATTATCACTGGAAATTTACGACGGTAGGATGTGGTTCATTGGTTGAACATTACTGGATTATTATAGGCGAGCGAATTGCGTTGGTGGAAGAAGTCATCATGGTAATTGCAAGTTGGGCCGTCATGAACTGCTCGGGGCCCTCCCGGGGCAAAACACAGAAACTTTATTACGTGTTTTCATGTCAAGTGCTTCTCTTCAACTGCTGCCAAAACTCAGTATTTTCCAGTATTCTTTCTTGATAGCACGTGACCCGAGGCCCGTGATTGGTCGAAAGTAGCGGATCACGCGTCTTTCCCAGTACCTGTTGTAGTGCCCGAGTGGCGTGGTGGTAAGATGCTCGCCTACCACCGTGAAGATTGCTGTCACGGTCCTGGGTTCGAATCCGAGGGAGGATATAGATAAGATATTTTCCCTAACGAACTCGACCACCGATAGACAGCACCTTCATTTCCAACCCATCTCATTAATGACAGTAAATAGCGATATGGCCAGAGTTGGTGAAGTAGTAGTAGTATCTGTTGTACATGATCACGTACCCGGCTTCGGAGCGTCAGCTTGAAGATGATGATTCAACGCTCGACGAATTACTCGACATACATTATTATTTTTTTCGTTTCAAATTTTAGAAATATTATATTCATATTAACATTTTTCAATCTTTTTAATTTTATTGTCCTGGTGTGAGCCGTCCTACGGTATTGCAGAATAGTACTTACTATGAGTATAGTACTGACGGTACTTTTTAAAGTAACAGGTTAATTAATTCGATTTTAGTAACACTCATTCCAGTAATTTTTTGAGAAAATCTTTTCTTTAATTAGAAAAATGTAGGCCTACTTGGTGATTACTTCAGTTTTTCATAATGTGTTAGATCAGTGATTCCCAACGTGCGCGTTAACGCTCCCTGGGGATCGATGGAATGATCCAGGGGGCGGTAGAAGCTAAGTGGAATGACATAGGATCCTATGGGTTAGATTGCGTTGGGCGGGGGGGGAGGCGATGTGAGCAAAACATTTCTGAAGAAGGGGCCGATGGGACAAAAAAAGGTTGGGAAGCTGTATGCTAGATAAAGGATTAACCAGAGTAAGTAATTATCGGAATGCACCAATAGGGGCGCGGTAGCCCGGTCGATAAGATGCTCGCCTAAAGTACCAAAGGATGTTTAGAGGTATCGCGAGTTCGATACCCAGTTCGTCCTTGTCAGAAAACTTTCCTGACACAGGGGTACAACAAAAAACGGCGACTTGACAGCAGCAAAAATTGCTACCGCAGGGAGTCCCCCATCGAGGGGTTAGCGCACCAACCCCTCGACGAGTATAAAAAACAAGCCTGCCGTTCGGAATCGGCAATAAATTGTAGGTCCCGGTCTAATTAGCCCTCGTGTGCAGAAAATGACCGTGGTGCGACAAAAATGATCAAATGAATGCACCAATTTGTGGTCTTAATACTGATGTTGATTTTTTTGTGCGTGAAAAGTACACACGAATGTAACCCAAAATGTACAAGTACCATATGCAAATGTTTAAAAGAACAAAATTTCGAGGTTATAAAACTTGAGATGCTCTGAGCAGGCACTGAAGGATGCCCCTAGCTTTCTTCGTTATACGGTATTCCAAATTGAGCGCTTATATCACCCTGGGATAGAATTCTATCAGTTTGACTTTTGTGGAGGTCACTATATACCACAAATTTGTATGAACAGGGTCGGATTAAGACGCTTAAGGGCCCTAAGCACGTAAGTAATTTTGGTGTTCACTAGTTCAGTGACTTTTTACTGTTAAAGCTAATAATTTTTACTTTCAGGCTTTCTTCATGTTGAGCTTTGTTTTTGGGGAATTCTCTCCAGGGTAACGATACGCGCTGTATTTTCCATCTATTAATTCATTAAATCCATCAATTCGAAAAAAAACCTATAAGAAACGTTAAATGAAATTTTATTTTTCAGAAGTAGGTTGAATATGATGTAAAAATACGTATTTCTAAGCACACATCTCATTTGTTTCAAAAGTTCCTGCCCCTCCTTCCGATTTTTCTATTTTTGTAAAGCCTTTCACGATATCTTCCAAACCAATGTTACGTAACACAGCTGCTTCTACTTTTAGTAGAGATAAAGCATCAAGCCTCTCCATTGTTCTGCAAATTTTTGTTTCAATGCTTGACTTACTTCTGGCTTCAAAATTACCAAGTTACATTTCTATAGCATTTTCATTAAAATTTTGCTTGATTAATATTTTTCTTAATCAAGCATTCTAATAAGTTTTACATCTTATTTATTAGAATTGTGAGCAAGCCAAAGAAATGCAAATTAATTATCACCATTTTTATTTTTGCCAAAAATGGACATTTTTGAATTTTTCATTTAATATTTTATGACATGAATGTCGCTCTCCACTTGTTAATACAAGATATACGGAAGACTGGATGTTGTGAAGATATTTATTATTTGAGATGTTAAATTTTTAAGGAAGGAAAAAACTCATCTCTGCCTCTATCGAGGGACCCGGGTTCGACTCCCGGTAGAGGCAGAGATGAGTTTTTTCCTTCCTTAAAAAATTAACATCTCAAATAATAAATATCTTCACAACATCCAGTCTTCCGTATATCATGTATTTAATATTTTCCAAAAAACACAGACCTTTTATTCTATTCTTTGAAAACATTCGAAGATATTTTCTCTCATTGACCGCTTTTTAGAATTTCGCGGACCGGCTTCAGGAGGAACCACTGAGCATTAGCATGGCCACAAAATGTTATCCGCAAGTGTACAGCAGAATCTCAATAATCCGAAGTGAACAGGACTGAGACTATCTCGGATAACTGAAAACGATAGAAAACAACTTTCAGTGAAGGGGGGGGGGGAGAGAACCCTTCATGTACTTATTTTATGGAAAATACATCATACATATTGTGTCCTAAAAAATTTATAAAACACATGGCCCCGGAGCTGTTGGAACTTATCTTCCTTATCTGATGAAATTATTGTAACTTGTTTTCTTTGGACCTACGTATTCGTTGAGAACGATGTCTTCTACCCTTGTTAATACAAGATTCCTCGAAAGACTGATTGTATTTAGAGATGATGATTTGAGGAAGAAAATTCATCTCTGCCTCCACAGGGACTCGAACCCCGGTCTCTCGTTTGCCGGACGAGTGTTCTACCCCTAAAAGCTATGGAACAAAATATTTCTTCCTTGGAGCGTACATCAGTGTATATGTTGAATGGCTTCGTGAATGGGTGGCCATTCGTACTTACTCTTACCTTATACTTTACCTTACTCTTATTTTTGATTCACGGGCTCAATTCATCTATACTGAATCGACTTTTCGAGGGGCAAAAGGAATCTCTCCATAGAAATTTTGAGTTAAACCTTCATAAAAGCATTTTAAATAAACAGATATAGATTTGGTAACATAAAAGTATCAGGGCTGAAAAGATCCATGTCCTCTTTGTAACAGGGGCTCTAGCACTGGGGACGGAAAAAAGTTATGAAAATATGGTCATGGACGGAGATACGGTGCGAGTCCTCTTCAAACTAAAACTGACATTCGTAAGAAAAATGAAACAAAACACGTTCTTTCAAAAAACAGAGAGAAAGAGGATTTTTTGAGAAGCATTTCAAAAAATTCCAACATACACTGCTCAAAACAATTAGGGGAGCACATGGTTTTAACAAAATTACGCAAAGATGTATACCGATAAGTAACATAAAATGAATCATCCATAATTTAAAGCCTTGCAGGAAACGGAAGAAGAAAACTTCATATGCAAATCAAAGTTCATGACGTCAAAAACAAGAAAAACGAGATAAGGGCAGAAATCGGGATTTATTTATTTACAATAACCCCCAGAAGGCATGAAATGCACTTATACTGGAAGAAAAAAAAAAAAATAATAATAATAGTCAGTACGGGAAGCACTTCGCATACGGAGCCAGGTCGAAATCCCCAATATTGGAAGCAAATCTTGCGTAGGAGGCACATACAAGTTCTGATGGAAGACTGTTCCATATTCTTGCCACACGGCATCTATATCCGTGGAAAAAACAATCCCTTCTAGCCATTGGTATTCTTATTTGGAAGCGATGCCTACGTAGGTTAACTCGCCTGTCTATGATCTCAAAGAAAGGCTCTCTCGATGGTACATAAACATTTTGGTGGACTAGTTTGTAGCACATCTTCAGCGATTCTACGCCATTCCAGTGAGTGTAAATCCAGAAATTGAAGTCTCTGGCAATAAGATAGACCGCTCATGCCAGGTATTCGTTTCGTAAACGACCTCTGTGGCTTTTCGAGGAGCTGTATGTCCTTGATTTTGTAAGGGCTCCATACTTGCGAACAGAACTCCAGGGTCGGGCGAACGTACACACAGAAAGCATATGACAACGTATGCGCATCACACTTACGGTATGCCGTACGTAACATATATGAAATTCTATTAGCTTTGCAGACTATGCCATGATAATGATCAGTGAAATCCAGAATGCGGCTCATTGCAATACCTAAATCCACGCATGTATCCAATTGCTGTAACGTTTCATTAGCTAGTTGGTAATATTCAGGATCGGTGCGTCTACCTAAATGCATTGATCCACTTTTTGATGATGAAATAGGTAGCTTATACTGACACCTCCACTGGAAAAGTTGTTGGCATGCAATTCTTAAGCCCCTAGTGTTTTCCACTGGAGAGAATAACTTCACGTCATCAGCGAATTGCAATAGAGAGATGGGTGACACAGCCTGAGTAATATCGTAAGTGTACAAAGTAAATAAGATCGGGCCTAACACCGATCCCTGGACAACTCCGCTTGGCACCTGACATTCTCTAGACATGACGCTGGCTATGCGAACCTAATGAACTCTGTCTGACAGCAGTTCTTGAATTATCCTCACAACTTTATCCGGAACCCCCATGCAAGCTAGCTTCCTCAGTAGTAGCAATCTGTCTACTTTATCAAATGCCTTTTGGAAATCGACGTAAATTACATCAATCTCTTGTCCAGAGTCTATAGCACTCTCCCATATATCATGACAAATCAACTGCTGCACTGGTAAGGAGCGGCCAGGAATGAAGCCAAACTGAACTGAGGGGATTAAGCCCATATCGTCGGCAAATGGAAGTAACTGATTGACGATGCATCTCTCGAAAATTTTGCAGGATATATCGGTTAACGATATCGGGCGATAATTATTCGGATCTGCCCTGGAGCCTTTATTCTTATAAATTGGACTAATAACTGCAGATTTCCAAGAGCATGGGATAGACCCGTAGTCATAGAAGGATGTGAAGATGGAGCTAAGCAGAGAAGATATAGGGTCTGAAAGACGTTTGTAGAAACAACTGGGTATTCCGTCAGGACCCAGAGATGATCGACCAGGAAGAGAAGCAATAATGGCTTTTATCGTCTGAGTGCTGAACATGTCACGAAAGAAGGGATGATCATTCATAAGGCCTTGATAACGATAGTCGTAACCGGAACAACTGAAATTATATGAACCAGAAAATATGTCCGCAAAAACGTTTGCTTTCTCATAATCTTCCGTTATCTTGGTGCCATTCACAGTTAGCGTTGGTATGTCCCGGGATACACGAAGTCTACTGCGGACATCTCGGTGGAAAAAGTTCCGATCACGATTTTTACAGAGGTTGAGGAGATGTAAACTCTCTTTTTCTTGGACGTAATTTGCATAGTTCCTAGCCATGACCTTGTATTGTTCTTTAGTGGTTTGACTAGGTATTGATCTATATTGACGCTAAGAATGCAATTTCCTATTGTTTAGCATTCGTAAAACCTTATCTTTTTTTCTAAATCTCATTTGACGGGGAACATGTTCACGAGACCGCAGAAATAGAGCTGGCAAAGCATCCGCAGCTGAGATAGTTCCAGCCAGTACTTGGTTCTGCAGATCTTTTACAATAGCTGATAATCTTGGATAATCTGCATTGTAATAGTTTAGTGTTGATCGGCAATCTAATCCTGTTGTAATATGCAATGAGAAGTGTATCGGCAAGTGCGGTGGATTATCGCTGTTGCAGAAGGGTGGAAGTGCATATACGTCGCAGACCACCGAAGGATCGGTAGCAAACAGAAGATCTAAGAAGTTTTCCCCTTTCGTGGGAAAATCGACCAACTGAACAAGGCCTAGTTCTGCTGATATTGACATGAACTGTGACTCCAATTCAGACGAGAATCTCCCGTTTATCCAATCGATTCCCCGCATGTTGAAGTCCCCGACCAAAATCACCGGAAAGCGCGCAGAGCAGTAATGTCTTAGTTCTCTCCAAAACTCACACCAATGATCTAAATTACATGCTTTATTTGGTGGAACGTACGCCGTAATAAGCCTGCACTTCCTATTTCCGCTTTTTATATCCACCGATATTATCTCAACATCTTGATTTCCATTAAGCACGTTCACGCAGTCGTACTCGAGTTGCGTGTCTTGCAGTATACGACGTACGTCCGAGATAGATGTCTCTGGAGCAAATCTGTTCACCAGCAACCGACGTCTGCGAACCGTCGGCACTACACGCACCTGCGACGTCGTAGACATTCCCACTCTGAATTCATTACGCCGATCAGTCCCAGTTGCGACGTTGGATCGCTGTAAACGGTCAGGTGGTACTTGATTAATATCATCCACTTTCAAGCGAGGGTGGACTGCCCGAAACGTGTTGTTATTTGACAAATTTTCCTTTCCCCCCAAAGTATCAGTCAATATTTGGGCATACGAAGCGGTAGCAACAGGCTCTGGCAATGATTCACAATTGTTTGCTCCAGATGAGTTCACGTTGTCAACAGGGATGTTGCAGAAACGTCTGTTTTACTGCCGTAACTGTGAAATTCGATTGCGCAGTATTTTTTTTTGAGACAAGGTGACTTGAGGATGTCTAAACAACGTGATTTACCGGAATCCATGGCATGGCGTGATATAGGCAGACTGGAATCCGGGCAAATACAACGTAGTGTCGCGGACGCTGTTGGAGTCGCCAGAAGTGTTGTTGCAAGGCTGTGGAATCGATTCCAAGAAACGGGAAATGTTAGACGCCGACCAGGGCAAGGTCGGCCACGCGCCACTACAGCAACTGATGACCGGTATATACGGTTAACAGCCCGTCGAAACAGAACATAGAATGCTACGCAGCTGCAAAGACGGTTGCTCTTGGCAACAGGACGAAGGGTGTCCAGCCAAACAGTACGTAATCGGCTTCATGAGGGAGGGCTCTATGCACGTAGGCCAATGGTCTGCATTCCGTTGACCCCACGCCACCGTGCGGCCCGAAGAAGATGGGCTGCTGAACATCGAGATTGGGAGCAACATGATTGGAGCCAAGTGCTGTTTACAGACGAGTCCCGATTCAGTCTGGAGTGTGACACCCGACGTGTTCTGGTATGGAGGGACAGGGGCACTCGAACTAACCCCGCATTCGTTCGTGAAAGGTCACAATACAGACGAGCTGGTTGGATGGTATGGGGTGGAATCAGCATAGGCGGACGTACGGACCTGCATATCATTCGGAATGGCACTTTGACGGCCCGAAGGTATGCAGACGAGATACTGCGACCTCATGTCATCACTTACGCTGGAGCCATTGGAGATTCCTTTGTTTTCCAGGATGATAATGCCCAACCGCATAGAGCTCATCTGGTGGAGAACATGCTTGAAGTTGAAACAATACAGCGTATGGAATGGCCAGCGTGCTCTCAATGTCCCAAACATGCTCGGACGACGCATTGCTGCTCGACCAAGGCCGCCTGTTACTGTCCGAGACTTGCAGATTGCACTTCTTGAGGTGTGGAACGGTATTCCCCAAAGTCTGATCGATAACTTCATCGCATCCATGGCAAACAGGTGTGCAGCAGTCTTAGCTGTTCGAGGAGACCACACGCCCTATTAAAACTCATGCATAATGTCTAAACAGTACTTTTTTTTATCCTTTACATGTAACCAAATTGTTGCCCTAAATCATCTTTTCATGTTTTTTCCATATTTTCAAAGAATTAAAGCTTAATTCCAAATTTTTTACGTCTTTTTTCTGTATTGCGCATTGATACGCGTGTACTATCCATTGTATGCCAATACGTGGCTGTCTCGCACGGTTTTCTTCACTTTTTTGCTTGCTCCCCTAATTGTTTTGAGCAGTGAACATTGGATTATCCGGAATCTCGAATTTTTGGGACTAAAATTATTGGGATTCTACTGTACCTTATTTTTGATTAACCTCTTTACGATCACGGGCGTAATATTACGTCCAAACATTAGTGGAATAAATTCAAACAAGTTCTCTGTGTTTTCTTTCCTCTTTATTCATCATCGCGAAGTTTTATACTAACCCTATCTACGGAAATCGCTTTTTCTTTCCCTCCTTTCTTTCTAGACTCCTGTTAGTGGTTTTGCACACATACAATATATTTTTCTTCTACATGCAAGTGCGAAAGAGCACTCTAAAAAACTCTTATCTCTATTATACTTTTTCTTTTATATATTTTTTTCTCCCCCACCTTCTTTCTTTTCCTAAAGTGTGGTTATGTTAGGACAAGGTTACCAGATTTATCACAGATTCGTTAAATAGAGAAAATCTAAATTTCTTGTCAAAAACTTATACGTGAAGTAGTTAATTCCCGTCATCGGGTACTTTTTTTTTTCTGATATATTTTCTGTGTTCGTTTGCAATCTAGATCTGGTCAGTGGCGGATCATGATTTTGGGAGGCCCCAGGCGCAACCTGATCTGGAGGCCCCCCTATCAGGGGCGGATTAAAGGTAGGGGCTGTCACCCCCCCCCCCCGAGAGCAGAAAAATTAAATGGAAAAAAAAAATATTTTCTACGTTTTTGACTGAATAACAAACCAAGAAAATAAATTTGCTTAAAAAAGGGGGAAAATTCAGAATTTTTTCCAAAAAAAATCAGAACCGTCCTGAAAAATTGAACACATTGTCACAACCACCGCCCCCACCCACAAATTTGCGTTTATCCACCACTGCACCCTTTTGGCCCTAATAAGAACGAGATGGTTCACTAAAATGAACAGTATTATGAAAATCATAACTTTTTTTTTATTTTTGCATCACCAAAACCATAAACACAAAAATAAGATAAGGAAATATAATGATATTCTCTGGTACTAGATGAAAAATAATCACACTCCCATTAAAAAAAAAAGTCACAGTAAAATTCTGCATCATATTTTTAGTAATCTAAGATGTCCGCCCTGGTGCCTTCAGCCACACGGCAAAAATGGAGATCCGTCATAGTTTTAGTAATTTAATATTACTGATTAATAAAGATTTGATAATATCTCAAATATAATATATTTGATTTGATATAAAGATACTGATAATATTTAATAGAAAAACATTTCTTCAATAGAGGGAAGAAATTATATCAGAGTAAATATAAGAATTATATTTTTAATGGAAGAAATTAGGTCAGAATGAATAAAATTTAATGAAAGAAATTATTTCATAATGAATTAAAATTATTGTCAATGAAAGAAATTATTTAAAAAAAATTTTTTAGAAATTATTATTTTTTATTTGTTTATTCTATTTTATTTTTACTATTATTATATTAATTATTATTATTTTCTCTTTCAGCCACCTCGTTGGGCACTCTGCCTGTTGTGGCCTTTGCCTTTGTATTATTTGTATTCAGAGTGAATAAAAATCTTCTATATTATGCCCCCCCCCCGTTTCGTTTAATAACGAAAAATGCCACAGTATAACATTGTGGCCCGCGTACTTTATAAAATGTTTCAATATGGCCTGCTATGCCTCAAAGGTTGAAGACCCCTGCAGTAGACTCTCGCTAATCCGGTACGTATTAGACCACGGTGTGCCAGATTTTACCGAAATTGCTGGATTAACTTTGAAGAAACCCATTGAAATAATATATGAAATTTCGTGCAAAGACATAGTCAGGACTTGATCAGCAATTAAGAAATATTAGAACGTGTTAAGGGGTTAGGGCATCAGGAGAAAAGTGACACCACACCACCTAAATATCCTGGACTACTGGACGTGCTGGATTAGAGCACGATCGAATTCTCGAGAGACTACTGTAGTTGAAATGCTCAAATAAAAATTTATCAGATAATTTATATATTTTTAGTTTTGCTTACCGTTATTTTTGAAGACTCTGCAATCTATATCCTAAAGGAAATCTTGAGGATCGGCATGGAAATTTTTTTCATTACAATAACACACATTACAATTACATTAACAATAAACACTTTTCGGTCTGACACAAAGATGTTGTCTACCCAAGCCTCCTTGACCAATCCAAAAATGTAGCTCTTTTTTTTTAGAAAGAAGGAAAAGAAACCCCCTTGATTTTTTTTCAGCCGGGGAGGGAGTGTTAAAAGAGAAACAGAAAAATCACGTGATTCAGAATGCATGTCATTCAGCATTCATTTCAAACCCCACTTTTTTTTTGTCATATGGTCGTATGATTCCAGTCATAGATTGCAAATGTATATGTTGTTTGAACCAGCTTATAGTATTTCATTCAAACAAGTGGGAGACAAAATCACAATAAGAGCTCTACTACATTCATTTTAATTAGTACGAGTGTCTCTTCCTGTCGATGTCGCCGCTTGCCGATAGCCATCTTGCCATCCATTATACTGTATACAAAAGCTTACACCAAAGCTGTCGTATTATCGGCGCCCATAAAAGCATTTCATACTGTGGAATGAGACATCTGTTTATGCCCTCACTCCAATTTTCATTTCGGACAGACATTAGGACCTGCTGTTCTCACCCCTCCTCCTGCTTGTGCCCTTAGGGAAATACTGTTTGAAAATGACCCTCCCTGAATGATCGCTTTACAATGTCTCTTCTTTCTTTGTCGGGGAAGAACTGGCCCTTGAGAGCTGCGTCTTGTAAATTGTTCTTTTCTTTCAGTTCCCGTTTTTCTTCCATAACTCTTAAGGCCGGTTTACACGCACCGTTTTGTCGTCCGTTTTGGGGGGGACCAAACCGGTCTGAAAATCGTGTCATTTTTTGGGGGTGTCTACACGCAACGATTTTTCAACCGTTTTATCTTACGATCCAGCTTGTGACTGTTGATGGATGTCCACAATGGAAGACGCGCTCTTGCTATTCACTCTTTACCTCTTTACCAATTATATCAGTTGCAGAAGAGCAGGAAGAAAAATAAAAGAAATCGCAGGTCAGAGACATAACTTACTATATTAAAGAATCGATGAAGTGGAGGGAACATAATATAAAATCAAAATACAAAAAAAAAGAAACGAACTATTCACAAAAAACGAAAATTACCCAACAAAAAAACGTTGACGTACTGCCATGGGTGGAGATACGCCTGGTGGGGATGCACCCCCCCCCCCCCAGCGTCAAAATTGAAATCGACAGATATAATGTATATGCGTATATATGAATTGACATTATCATCATGCCCCTTCCCCCCAGACTTCCAAGTCTATCTCCGCCTATGCGCAGGGCAAGAAAAATACGTACAACTGAGGTCGGTAAAAGGCAAAAAGTGCCTTGAAATATGTCTTCTGATACGTGGATTTTATAGACTCCTTTGAATGGACGCAGACCATTTCAACTTTCGGGGGTCGCCGAGAGATGTGCAAAAAGTTTGACCGTTTTCTTCGTAATTGTTTACTTAATCCGAGGTGGCCTCGGTCCGATCCTCCTCGAATTATCGAGAGACTGCCGTAACTCTCTACTTGAGTTAAAATACCACTTTCAGAAGTTTCTCGATAAGCAAAATGGATTATGGCGTGCAAAACATTTCGTACTACCCTCAGCCCGAAATTCCGTATCTACATAAAAAAAGTTTTAGGTGCCAATACTGATCAAAAAATGTTTTTGACCAGTTCAGCAATTGCAGATTACAAAGTTATAATTAAAAAAAGTACTTTATTTATACAGCCAAACACGGTTAAAATGATATCGAAGATTCTGCGAAATTTTTTTGGTACAAACGATTCGTCCTTAGTAGAGCCCGGAAGTTCAGGCAAAACTTAAAAAAAAAAAATCGCTCTTTTTAAAATTTCACAAATCTCAGTATTAATTATCGTCAGAAAGCCGCCTTCCCCAGCCCCATTTAGACGCAACTAAGTGATCTGAGAGATTGGTGTTGGCATGTATTAATTTTGCTTTGACCGGATGATATTAGCCGTGAATGATTTTGTTTCAGATGAACGCAGTCCGTGTTAGAAAAGCGGAGAAAAGTTAGAAATTTGTTTCTCCTCACAGGCTTCATATAATATGTCTCGCTCAGGCATTCGACTGCGTTGTGTGTGTATAGTGGACCGATGATTGTCCGAAAAGGTCTTGAATTGGCAACATGGCTTATGGAAGGCGGAATAGGAGCAAACAGGGCTCTGGGGCCCATGTTGTTTGGCTTTACTTTTTGCACCGTAAATGCACTGCAAACAACCATGGTTATTTATTAAACATGCACATTTAAATTCGATTAAATTGACTAGAGTTCCCCCTCATGGGTGTGTGACAGATGCGGTCATGCAGGGCCCCACGCTTGAAGTAGTCTTGTATACGTAGTAATATAAAAATATTTTTTTCTTTTTACAAAAATAGAACACGATAGCCATGTTTCAACTATAGAAATGATAATGATTATTCAAAATGATACGACAAATAAACGAGAATCATTCGCAACTCGAGATAGCTCCACAGATCATTATCCCTACCGATCCCGCGTCTGGTAATCATGGCCCTGGAATTGGCCTAATCCTGACGGTCTAGTAACATTTTATTTTTCACTTGAAATCCATTTAACTTAAATAATAATGCAGTTATTATACATTGTAATTAAAATAATAGACGGATTATGTACAATCGATTTTCAAGCTATTTTTTGGGCCCTCAATACCTTAGTTTTTAGTTATTTGTAGTTTTTTTTCCATTAAAATTATGTCTTTTTTTGTGCCTATTTTATTCATTTTTAGTGCCTTTTTCCCTGCCTATTTCGACCATCTTTAGTGCCTAAACTTCCGGGCTCTAGTCATTACAAGCGAGGCTGACGTACTTATTTTTTGGATCAAAAATGTAATCAGATGAAATCAAATATAATGTAAATAAAGTGTTCATTGACCATAATTGATCTAGAACAGTACGGTGAATTGGGATCATAAATACGAGACATCACCAATTTTTGTTAAAAATATAACCGATTGTAGGTAGAATTATCGAAAATTGGGAAAAATGGGGAATTTTCTTAAAAAGACATGCCATAAAAACAAAAGAAAGAGTGACAAAAAAATCAATCGTTGTAACCGGGGGCGTTGAATGTCTTCGACGTTCTAAGCAACGTTCATGAAAATTCTTCTATATGGGAATTAGTCATTCCGCCAAGAATTGTTGTTATAGAAAAATTGTCATTAAAACCGCGATCGTTATAAATAGGTCTGACTGGGAAAAATAAATTCAGGAAATTAAAATAAAATACAGGGGATCCCGCTTATAACGTTTCAAAAAACCGCCATGAGGAAACGTTGTAAGTGGGAAAACGCTTTTAACGGGAAATCTTAATGAGAATCACCTAGACCCCAGACCCCCCCCCCCAAATTATTTGCATCAAGCGCGAAAACGTTATAAATGGGGACGTTATGACCGGGATCGACTGTGCACGAAAATTCATTCGATAAAAAAAAAAGGGTACGAGGAGGGAAAAACTGACGACAAAATGGAAACGCGTTTACACGCACCCTTTTATCGTAGGATTTCACGGAAACTATAGGCCGGTTTACACGCACCGTTTTGTCGTCCGTTTTGGGGGGGACCAAACCGGTCTGAAAATCGTGTCATTTTTTGGGGGTGTCTACACGCAACGATTTTTCAACCGTTTTATCGTGCGATCCAGCTTGTGACTGTTGATGGATGTCCACAATGGAAGACGCGCTCTTGCTATTCACTCTTTACCAATTATATCAGTTGCAGAAGAGCAGGAAGAAAAATAAAAGAAATCGCAGGTCAGAGACATAATTTACTATATTAAAGGATCGATGAAGTGGAGGGAACATAATATAAAATCAAAACACAAAAAAAAAAAGAAACGAACTATTCACAAAAAACGAAAGTTACCCAACAAAAAAATGTTGGCGCACTGCCATGGGTGGAGATACGCCTGGGGGGATGCACCCCCCCCCCAGCGTCGAAATTGAAGTCGACAGATATAATGTATATACGTATATATGAATTGACATTATCATCATGCCCCTTCCCCCCAGACTTCCAAGTCTATCCCCGCCTATGCGCAGGGCAAGAAAAATAGGTACAACTGAGGTCGGTAAAAGGCAAAAAGTGCCCTGAAATGTCTTCTGATACGTGGATTTTATAGACTCCTTTGAATGGAGTCTATAAAGCCTATAATACCATTTCAACTTTCGGGGGTCGCCGAGAGATGTGCAAAAAGTTTGACCGTTTTCTTCGTAATTGTTTACTTAATCCGAGGTGGCCTCGGTCCGATCCTCCTCGAATTATCGAGAGACTGCCGTAACTCTCTACTTGAGTTAAAATACCACTTTCAGAAGTTTCTCGATAAGCAAAATGGATTATGGCGTGCAAAACATTTCGTACTGCCCTCAGCCCGAAATTCCGTATCTACATATATAAAAAGTTTTAGGTGCCAATACTGATCAAAAAATGTTTTTGACCAGTTCAGCAATTGCAGATCGCAAAGTTATAATTAAAAAAAGTACTTTATTTATACAGCCAAACACGGTTAAAATGATATCGAAGATTCTGCGAAATTTTTTTGGTACAAACGATTCGTCCTTAGTAGAGCCCGGAAGTTCAGGCAAAATGCCACATAAATGTTTTTTTTTTACTTATTTTTAAACTTTTCCGGTAAAAATGCCTTTTTTGAAATTATCGTGCCATAAATGCCTATTTTACCAGTTTTAAGTTTATTAGTGAATTTCAGAGGCATAATCTGTGAAACTTGAATATTACGGGCATTGAAAACTTCAAAAAAACATCGCTCTTTTTAAAATTTCACAAATCTCAGTATTATTATCGTCAGAAAGCCGCCTTCACCAGCCCCATTTAGACGCAACTAAGTGATCTGAGAGATTGGTGTTGGCATGTATTAATTTTGCTTTGACCGGATGATATTAGCCGTGAATGATTTTGTTTCAGATGAACGCAGTCCGTGTTAGAAAAGCGGAGGAAAGTTAGAAATTTGTTTTTCCTCACAGGCTTCATATAATATGTCTCGCTCAGGCATTGGACTGCGTTGTATGTGTATAGTGGACCGATGATTGTCCGAAAAGTTCTTGAATTGGCAACATGGCTTATGGAAGGTGGAATAGGAGCAAGCAGGGCTCTGGGGCCCATGTTGTTTGGCTTTATTTTTTGCACCGTAAATGCGCAAACAACCATGGTTATTTATTAAACATGCACATTTAAAATCGATTAAATTGACTAGAGTTCCCCCCATGGGTGTGTGACAGATGCGGTCATGCAGGGCCCCACGCTTGAAGTAGTCTTGTATACGTAGTAATATAAAAATATTTTTTTCTTTTTACAAAAATAGAACACGATAGCCATGTTTCAACTATAGAAATGATAATGATTATTCAAAATGATACGACAAATAAACGAGAATCATTCGCAACTCGAGATAGCTCCACAGATCATTATCCCTACCGACCCCGCGTCTGGTAATCGTGGCCCTGGAATTAGTAACCTAATCCTGACGGTCTAGTAACATTTTGTTTTTGACTTGAAATCCATTTAACTTAAATAATAATGCAGTTATTATACATTGTAATTAAAATAATAGACGGATACAATATCGATAGTACAATCGATTTTTCAGCTATTTTTTGGGCCCTCAATACCTTAGTTTTTTGTAGTTTTTTTTTCCATTAAAATTATGTCTTTTTTTGTGCCTATTTTATTCATTTTTAGTGCCTTTTTGCCTGCCTATTTCGACCATCTTTAGTGCCTAAACTTCCGGTACAAGCGAGGCTGACGTACTTATTTTTTTGGATCAAAAATGTAATCAGATGAAATCAAATATAATGTAAATAAAGTGTTCATTGACCATAATTGATCTAGAACAGTACGGTGAATTGGGATCATAAATACGAGGCATCACCAATTTTTGCTAAAAATATAACCGATTGTAGGTAGAATTATCCAAAATTGGGAAAAATGGGGAAATCTTTTTAACAAAAAAAATTTTGTTAAAAAGACATGCCATAAAAACAAAAGAAAGAGTGACAAAAAAATGAATCGTTGTAACCGAGGGCGTTGAATTTCTTCGACGTTGTAAGCAACGTTCATGAAAATTCTTCTGTATGGGAATTAGTCATTCCGCCAAGAATTGTTGTTATAGAAAAATTGTCATTAAAACCGCGATCGTTATAAATAGGTCTGACTGGGAAAAATAAATTCAGGAAATTAAAATAAAATACAGGGGATCCCGCTTATAACGTTTCAAAAAACCGCCATGAGGAAACGTTGTAAGCGGGAAAACGCTTTTAACGGGAAATCTTAATGAGAATCACCTAGACCCCCCCAAAATTATTTGCATCAAGCGCGAAAACGTTATAAATGGGGACGTTATGACCGGGATCGACTGTGCACGAAAATTCATTCGATAAAAAAAAAGGGTACGAGGAGGGAAAAACTGACGACTAGAGCCCGGATTATATGCACTAAAAAAGTGGCAAAATATGCTCTAAAAATATGCAAATATGCACTTAAAAATGTAAAAATATGCACTTAAAAATGCAAAAATATGCACTTATAAATGCAAAAATAACCACTTAAAATACAAAATGTGCACTGAAAATTCCAAAATATGCATTAAACACCCCAGAATATGCATTAGAAATCTTGAAAAAGTCAAAAATTCCGAAATATGTATAAAAAAAGGGAAAATATGCATTAAAAAAGAGAAAATATGCATTCAAAAATATACCATGCAAAAAAAAGCGAATGTGTTTTTAAAATACATGTTTTCTATTAGTGCATATGTATTTCATTTTTACCAAAAAATATCCCCTCATATATATGTATACAGCATATGCAAATAACTTTTACTTATTTTTTATTCAGGCATTTTTTTAGTTTTCAGTTTGTTGTAGCTGCTCAATAACGAAAATAGCAGTAATAAAAGAATTTCGACACTATTTCTAAAAACAAAATTAACATTTTGACACATCTCTAGAAATAGCCTTACAATAAAACAGTTAGTAGTCGTAAAATACTTTATAAATATGTATTAATTCACTAAATTTCACATACGGGGGAAAAAAATCGATGTTATGAAAATATTATGAACAATATTTATTTGGAAAATTATAAAAAAAAAAGTGAGTAAACCTTCGAAAATATGCACTTATACTGGAAATTCTTTGATTTTATGCATTTATATGCATTAATGCTAAAAAAGGCCAAAATATGCAAATGCATATGCACATATGCATTTGCATATAATCCGGGCTCTACTGACGACAAAACGGAAACGCGTTTACACGCACCCTTTTATCGTAGGATTTCACGGAAACTATAGGCCGGTTTACACGCACCGTTTTGTCGTCCGTTTTGGGGGGGACCAAACCGGTCTGAAAATCGTGTCATTTTTTGGGGGTGTCTACACGCAACGATTTTTCAACCGTTTTATCTTACGATCCAGCTTGTGACTGTTGATGGATGTCCACAATGGAAGACGCGCTCTTGCTATTCACTCTTTACCTCTTTACCAATTATATCAGTTGCAGAAGAGCAGGAAGAAAAATAAAAGAAATCGCAGGTCAGAGACATAACTTACTATATTAAAGAATCGATGAAGTGGAGGGAACATAATATAAAATCAAAATACAAAAAAAAAGAAACGAACTATTCACAAAAAACGAAAATTACCCAACAAAAAAACGTTGGCGTACTGCCATGGGTGGAGATACGCCTGGTGGGGATGCACCCCCCCCCCCCCCAGCGTCAAAATTGAAATCGACAGATATAATGTATATGCGTATATATGAATTGACATTATCATCATGCCCCTTCCCCCCAGACTTCCAAGTCTATCTCCGCCTATGCGCAGGGCAAGAAAAATACGTACAACTGAGGTCGGTAAAAGGCAAAAAGTGCCTTGAAATATGTCTTCTGATACGTGGATTTTATAGACTCCTTTGAATGGACGCAGACCATTTCAACTTTCGGGGGTCGCCGAGAGATGTGCAAAAAGTTTGACCGTTTTCTTCGTAATTGTTTACTTAATCCGAGGTGGCCTCGGTCCGATCCTCCTCGAATTATCGAGAGACTGCCGTAACTCTCTACTTGAGTTAAAATACCACTTTCAGAAGTTTCTCGATAAGCAAAATGGATTATGGCGTGCAAAACATTTCGTACTACCCTCAGCCCGAAATTCCGTATCTACATAAAAAAAGTTTTAGGTGCCAATACTGATCAAAAAATGTTTTTGACCAGTTCAGCAATTGCAGATTACAAAGTTATAATTAAAAAAAGTACTTTATTTATACAGCCAAACACGGTTAAAATGATATCGAAGATTCTGCGAAATTTTTTTGGTACAAACGATTCGTCCTTAGTAGAGCCCGGAAGTTCAGGCAAAACTTAAAAAAAAAAAATCGCTCTTTTTAAAATTTCACAAATCTCAGTATTAATTATCGTCAGAAAGCCGCCTTCCCCAGCCCCATTTAGACGCAACTAAGTGATCTGAGAGATTGGTGTTGGCATGTATTAATTTTGCTTTGACCGGATGATATTAGCCGTGAATGATTTTGTTTCAGATGAACGCAGTCCGTGTTAGAAAAGCGGAGAAAAGTTAGAAATTTGTTTCTCCTCACAGGCTTCATATAATATGTCTCGCTCAGGCATTCGACTGCGTTGTGTGTGTATAGTGGACCGATGATTGTCCGAAAAGGTCTTGAATTGGCAACATGGCTTATGGAAGGCGGAATAGGAGCAAACAGGGCTCTGGGGCCCATGTTGTTTGGCTTTACTTTTTGCACCGTAAATGCACTGCAAACAACCATGGTTATTTATTAAACATGCACATTTAAATTCGATTAAATTGACTAGAGTTCCCCCTCATGGGTGTGTGACAGATGCGGTCATGCAGGGCCCCACGCTTGAAGTAGTCTTGTATACGTAGTAATATAAAAATATTTTTTTCTTTTTACAAAAATAGAACACGATAGCCATGTTTCAACTATAGAAATGATAATGATTATTCAAAATGATACGACAAATAAACGAGAATCATTCGCAACTCGAGATAGCTCCACAGATCATTATCCCTACCGATCCCGCGTCTGGTAATCATGGCCCTGGAATTGGCCTAATCCTGACGGTCTAGTAACATTTTATTTTTCACTTGAAATCCATTTAACTTAAATAATAATGCAGTTATTATACATTGTAATTAAAATAATAGACGGATTATGTACAATCGATTTTCAAGCTATTTTTTGGGCCCTCAATACCTTAGTTTTTAGTTATTTGTAGTTTTTTTTCCATTAAAATTATGTCTTTTTTTGTGCCTATTTTATTCATTTTTAGTGCCTTTTTCCCTGCCTATTTCGACCATCTTTAGTGCCTAAACTTCCGGGCTCTAGTCATTACAAGCGAGGCTGACGTACTTATTTTTTGGATCAAAAATGTAATCAGATGAAATCAAATATAATGTAAATAAAGTGTTCATTGACCATAATTGATCTAGAACAGTACGGTGAATTGGGATCATAAATACGAGACATCACCAATTTTTGTTAAAAATATAACCGATTGTAGGTAGAATTATCGAAAATTGGGAAAAATGGGGAATTTTCTTAAAAAGACATGCCATAAAAACAAAAGAAAGAGTGACAAAAAAATCAATCGTTGTAACCGGGGGCGTTGAATGTCTTCGACGTTCTAAGCAACGTTCATGAAAATTCTTCTATATGGGAATTAGTCATTCCGCCAAGAATTGTTGTTATAGAAAAATTGTCATTAAAACCGCGATCGTTATAAATAGGTCTGACTGGGAAAAATAAATTCAGGAAATTAAAATAAAATACAGGGGATCCCGCTTATAACGTTTCAAAAAACCGCCATGAGGAAACGTTGTAAGTGGGAAAACGCTTTTAACGGGAAATCTTAATGAGAATCACCTAGACCCCCAGACCCCCCCCCCCAAATTATTTGCATCAAGCGCGAAAACGTTATAAATGGGGACGTTATGACCGGGATCGACTGTGCACGAAAATTCATTCGATAAAAAAAAAAGGGTACGAGGAGGGAAAAACTGACGACAAAATGGAAACGCGTTTACACGCACCCTTTTATCGTAGGATTTCACGGAAACTATAGGCCGGTTTACACGCACCGTTTTGTCGTCCGTTTTGGGGGGGACCAAACCGGTCTGAAAATCGTGTCATTTTTTGGGGGTGTCTACACGCAACGATTTTTCAACCGTTTTATCGTGCGATCCAGCTTGTGACTGTTGATGGATGTCCACAATGGAAGACGCGCTCTTGCTATTCACTCTTTACCAATTATATCAGTTGCAGAAGAGCAGGAAGAAAAATAAAAGAAATCGCAGGTCAGAGACATAATTTACTATATTAAAGGATCGATGAAGTGGAGGGAACATAATATAAAATCAAAACACAAAAAAAAAAAGAAACGAACTATTCACAAAAAACGAAAGTTACCCAACAAAAAAATGTTGGCGCACTGCCATGGGTGGAGATACGCCTGGGGGGATGCACCCCCCCCCCAGCGTCGAAATTGAAGTCGACAGATATAATGTATATACGTATATATGAATTGACATTATCATCATGCCCCTTCCCCCCAGACTTCCAAGTCTATCCCCGCCTATGCGCAGGGCAAGAAAAATAGGTACAACTGAGGTCGGTAAAAGGCAAAAAGTGCCCTGAAATGTCTTCTGATACGTGGATTTTATAGACTCCTTTGAATGGAGTCTATAAAGCCTATAATACCATTTCAACTTTCGGGGGTCGCCGAGAGATGTGCAAAAAGTTTGACCGTTTTCTTCGTAATTGTTTACTTAATCCGAGGTGGCCTCGGTCCGATCCTCCTCGAATTATCGAGAGACTGCCGTAACTCTCTACTTGAGTTAAAATACCACTTTCAGAAGTTTCTCGATAAGCAAAATGGATTATGGCGTGCAAAACATTTCGTACTGCCCTCAGCCCGAAATTCCGTATCTACATATATAAAAAGTTTTAGGTGCCAATACTGATCAAAAAATGTTTTTGACCAGTTCAGCAATTGCAGATCGCAAAGTTATAATTAAAAAAAGTACTTTATTTATACAGCCAAACACGGTTAAAATGATATCGAAGATTCTGCGAAATTTTTTTGGTACAAACGATTCGTCCTTAGTAGAGCCCGGAAGTTCAGGCAAAATGCCACATAAATGTTTTTTTTTTACTTATTTTTAAACTTTTCCGGTAAAAATGCCTTTTTTGAAATTATCGTGCCATAAATGCCTATTTTACCAGTTTTAAGTTTATTAGTGAATTTCAGAGGCATAATCTGTGAAACTTGAATATTACGGGCATTGAAAACTTCAAAAAAACATCGCTCTTTTTAAAATTTCACAAATCTCAGTATTATTATCGTCAGAAAGCCGCCTTCACCAGCCCCATTTAGACGCAACTAAGTGATCTGAGAGATTGGTGTTGGCATGTATTAATTTTGCTTTGACCGGATGATATTAGCCGTGAATGATTTTGTTTCAGATGAACGCAGTCCGTGTTAGAAAAGCGGAGGAAAGTTAGAAATTTGTTTTTCCTCACAGGCTTCATATAATATGTCTCGCTCAGGCATTGGACTGCGTTGTATGTGTATAGTGGACCGATGATTGTCCGAAAAGTTCTTGAATTGGCAACATGGCTTATGGAAGGTGGAATAGGAGCAAGCAGGGCTCTGGGGCCCATGTTGTTTGGCTTTATTTTTTGCACCGTAAATGCGCAAACAACCATGGTTATTTATTAAACATGCACATTTAAAATCGATTAAATTGACTAGAGTTCCCCCCATGGGTGTGTGACAGATGCGGTCATGCAGGGCCCCACGCTTGAAGTAGTCTTGTATACGTAGTAATATAAAAATATTTTTTTCTTTTTACAAAAATAGAACACGATAGCCATGTTTCAACTATAGAAATGATAATGATTATTCAAAATGATACGACAAATAAACGAGAATCATTCGCAACTCGAGATAGCTCCACAGATCATTATCCCTACCGACCCCGCGTCTGGTAATCGTGGCCCTGGAATTAGTAACCTAATCCTGACGGTCTAGTAACATTTTGTTTTTGACTTGAAATCCATTTAACTTAAATAATAATGCAGTTATTATACATTGTAATTAAAATAATAGACGGATACAATATCGATAGTACAATCGATTTTTCAGCTATTTTTTGGGCCCTCAATACCTTAGTTTTTTGTAGTTTTTTTTTCCATTAAAATTATGTCTTTTTTTGTGCCTATTTTATTCATTTTTAGTGCCTTTTTGCCTGCCTATTTCGACCATCTTTAGTGCCTAAACTTCCGGTACAAGCGAGGCTGACGTACTTATTTTTTTGGATCAAAAATGTAATCAGATGAAATCAAATATAATGTAAATAAAGTGTTCATTGACCATAATTGATCTAGAACAGTACGGTGAATTGGGATCATAAATACGAGGCATCACCAATTTTTGCTAAAAATATAACCGATTGTAGGTAGAATTATCCAAAATTGGGAAAAATGGGGAAATCTTTTTAACAAAAAAAATTTTGTTAAAAAGACATGCCATAAAAACAAAAGAAAGAGTGACAAAAAAATGAATCGTTGTAACCGAGGGCGTTGAATTTCTTCGACGTTGTAAGCAACGTTCATGAAAATTCTTCTGTATGGGAATTAGTCATTCCGCCAAGAATTGTTGTTATAGAAAAATTGTCATTAAAACCGCGATCGTTATAAATAGGTCTGACTGGGAAAAATAAATTCAGGAAATTAAAATAAAATACAGGGGATCCCGCTTATAACGTTTCAAAAAACCGCCATGAGGAAACGTTGTAAGCGGGAAAACGCTTTTAACGGGAAATCTTAATGAGAATCACCTAGACCCCCCCAAAATTATTTGCATCAAGCGCGAAAACGTTATAAATGGGGACGTTATGACCGGGATCGACTGTGCACGAAAATTCATTCGATAAAAAAAAAGGGTACGAGGAGGGAAAAACTGACGACTAGAGCCCGGATTATATGCACTAAAAAAGTGGCAAAATATGCTCTAAAAATATGCAAATATGCACTTAAAAATGTAAAAATATGCACTTAAAAATGCAAAAATATGCACTTATAAATGCAAAAATAACCACTTAAAATACAAAATGTGCACTGAAAATTCCAAAATATGCATTAAACACCCCAGAATATGCATTAGAAATCTTGAAAAAGTCAAAAATTCCGAAATATGTATAAAAAAAGGGAAAATATGCATTAAAAAAGAGAAAATATGCATTCAAAAATATACCATGCAAAAAAAAGCGAATGTGTTTTTAAAATACATGTTTTCTATTAGTGCATATGTATTTCATTTTTACCAAAAAATATCCCCTCATATATATGTATACAGCATATGCAAATAACTTTTACTTATTTTTTATTCAGGCATTTTTTTAGTTTTCAGTTTGTTGTAGCTGCTCAATAACGAAAATAGCAGTAATAAAAGAATTTCGACACTATTTCTAAAAACAAAATTAACATTTTGACACATCTCTAGAAATAGCCTTACAATAAAACAGTTAGTAGTCGTAAAATACTTTATAAATATGTATTAATTCACTAAATTTCACATACGGGGGAAAAAAATCGATGTTATGAAAATATTATGAACAATATTTATTTGGAAAATTATAAAAAAAAAAGTGAGTAAACCTTCGAAAATATGCACTTATACTGGAAATTCTTTGATTTTATGCATTTATATGCATTAATGCTAAAAAAGGCCAAAATATGCAAATGCATATGCACATATGCATTTGCATATAATCCGGGCTCTACTGACGACAAAACGGAAACGCGTTTACACGCACCCTTTTATCGTAGGATTTCACGGAAACTATTGCTCGGTCACCAGACTTTTTGACGCGACCTTGAACCACTTGACCTTCGATTTTTTCCGTCTACACGACACCATCTTATCGCAGACACTCCCTCTTTTCCCCAAAACGGGCGACAAAACGGTGCGTGTAAACCGGCCTTATTGCTCGGTCACCAGACTTTTTGACGCGACCTTGAACCACTTGACCTTCGATTTTTTCCGTCTACACGACACCATCTTATCGCAGACACTCCCTCTTTTCCCCAAAACGGGCGACAAAACGGTGCGTGTAAACCGGCCTTATTGCTCGGCCACCAGATTTTTTGACGCGACCTTGAACCACTTGACCTTCGATTTTTTCCGTCTACACGACACCATCTTATCGCAGACACTCCCTCTTTTCCCCAAAACGGACGACGAAAACGGTGCGTGTAAACCGGTCTTTATAGGTACAGTATACATTAAAAAAAAAAAAATTGCGGTTAAAAAAAAAAAAAGGTAGAGCAGATACTGTACTTAGTTCAAGAGATTTGTTGATGCGCATGTAAATTCATATGTAGGATGAAGCACACAACTATTTGGAGGCCCCCCGCTCTGCCGAGGCCCCAGGCGCGCGCCTCATGCGCCTGTGCGGTAATCCGCCACTGGATCTGGTAGCATTTCTCTTGCATCTACGGTGGGTCAAACACTACACAGTTGATCTACTTATGATCCATATACGAGTATACTAGCAGATCTGCACATTTCAAGTTTATGTCCTGATTCTGTATAACAGCTTACTTGGTGTCTTCTTGGGAATACCCGGCCACGCCTCGGGGAAGTGCCTAAAGGGCCTCGTGAATATTACATCTGGTTACAATTTTCCAGAGTAAGTATGCAAAGTGGAAGGTAAGCATTTTTAGCAAGATGGGTCCCTCACAAAAATCGCTTTGCCCGGGGGTCCATTAAAAGCGTACACAGGATCGAAACATTTCGAGGGGCACAAAAAATCTTTCCAGAGAAATTTTGAGTCACTAACCTTCAAAAAAGCATTTTAAATAAACAGATATAGATTTGGTAACATATAAAAGTATTTTCTTTCGATATTTCAATTCTTTTTCAAAATATTTTTAATTTTTGAATCGTCACATAAGGGGATACGGGACCATACCTGCTTCTGGAGCCCATGATACTGTTAAAAATGCCCTGGCCTTACTTTGTGGAACTTTTGTGACACCTCATTCCGAAAACTCACTATCAACGTGTGAACTTGTTTGCAATATTATTAGTTTCTTTAGATTTGATATTTTAATATTGTTCCCGTGGAAATAGCATATTTGTCTCATCTTGAGTCAAAGAAGAATTCCAAGATACTTTTTCAATTTCAATTTCCAATATGATTTTTGAAGATTTTCTACCGGATAGTTGAAAATCTTCAACTATTGCTGTGATAGTTCAACTACTACTGTGAAAAAAATTGCACATTAGTAAAAAAATATAAGTTGATAACTTTTAGTGGTGCCCCTTTTCTCCTGATTCCCTAAGCACATGTTTATTTTGTTTAATGGTTAATCCGGTCCTAAGTATAAAAGAGGTATGGAGCTCAACGTTTTCCCATAAAAAAAATTACGAAATTTCCTCGTTAATGTCACCTGTATTTGGGATTTTTTTTTTCCAGGAGCGGGCTCATTGATCGGAATTTTTATGGTTTCCTCGTAATTTGTAACGACGATCGAACGCAGGGCTGAAAACTCCGTATGAATTTGGCTGTCGTCAACCGACCAGAAGCGATGGAACATCAAACTTTTCTCGTACCTGAAATTAGAAAAAAAAATAAAACATTACAGAATACTAAATACATGTGTTTAAAATCAGAAACATTAATACTAACGCAGACATCTCCATTAAAACCCATATCCACTGTCAAACGAGATGGACTACAAGAAATGGACATTACATTGTGAAAAATTAATAAAACAATGAGAAGTTTTACAGCCATTATAAATATCGTTACGAAATTTATGTAAATAGTCATTAATTACGTCATTTTTTGCTTGTAAATAGCCTTTTTCTACGTAAAACGAATTATTATATCGAAAACTTGATTTTTCGTTTAAATCGGTTAACGACAGACGCTCTGTTGACGGCCTGACGAAAGGAAAGCTCTTAAAAAGATACTGAGAAAGCTGTAATCTTCAGGAGTGGTTGGGGAAACAATTCTCCTATTGTCTCATGGAGAAAAAGTCCCAGAATCTTTTTCGTTGTGTTCAGCAAAGGGGCAGCTGGTCATAAAATAGCGAAGGCACGCTCCCCCAAGAGAATTTCTAGGGGTCAATTGATGCCCCAAGTCTTCTGAATGCTAATTCAATGTCTCATAACTGATCCGTGGATTTTATTACTGTTTGATTGAAAACATTCTAAAGAGAAATGTACTTTCTATTTGCAGAACTACTTGAAACTTATAGCAAGAGATTCAACTAAACAACAAGTTCGTATTTCCGACGCTCCTTAGGCTGTGGTTGTACTGAAGCGAAGAGCTACAAGGGCGACTAGGAAGGAAAAATGTATCGGGGTGGGAAGAGAGGATTGAGAAACTATCCGGAGGGGCTCTGAAATGTGAAAGGATGTAATGATCATGATGCCTCTGCAGAAGAGGGAGGGGGAAAAGGGAGAGAAACAGCCAATCAGCAGATAGCGGAAACACCCATTTCGATGTGAAAACAAAAACACCGTTGTTCGAATCCCGCACCTTGTTGAGTGCCTCTTTCTCCTTTTCTCCAGTATATGAGGTGTAGAACAAAACAATATTGTTTTCGCGCACGCGCGCCGCTAGTCTCTATTATGCACTCCCATACCTCGTGGTCACCTGACCATGTGTTCGGCCTTAGGGCCCTTTCACACGGAGCGGATGCGGACGTGGGTCCGGAAGAGGTTTTAACAATTGGTATATACGGAGCCTTTCAGACGATGCAGAATGCGGCCGCAACTTCGAAGTGTTCATGCGGGTCCGGATTGCGTCCACATGTGGCACAACCTAAGTGCGGGCTACACATGCGCATATACAGGTTTTATAAATTAGGTTATATGGAGCTATTCACACGATGCGGGTCCGGTGGAATTCGTCCGCATCTTTGGCTACTTTTAAAGATGATTTTGCATGGAAATTTTAATTATTTGCCATAAATACCCTTAAAAACATAATATGAAGGTCCGTGTTCATCTCTAGGATGTACCCATATACGTCTATCCCTCCGTTTTCTTCTGAGATAAAGGAGATATAGCAACTTTAACTGCCTTTTGTCCATACCTTACAATTTTATACAATAAAACCTGCCAACAACGGCCACTGACGGTGGACCATGAAAATGTAACCGCTATTGGAAAGTGGCCATTATTGGGAATGAAATTTTATTTCTGAAAGAAAAAAAACCACTATAAAATTTGCGATAAAAACTTGCGCGTAAAATTGTAAGCCGTTCTGTAAAAAAATTTTAATTTTTTTTCTTTTTAAATTTTTAAAATTATATAAAAAAAATAAATATTTAAAATTATTTAAAATTTTTATTTTTTTATTTTTTAAATTCTTGATGTTTTAATTTTTTTAACTTTTAAAACTAAATATTTTTATTAAACAACGTACGGCGTTCACTCAGGGCCGGATTAAGACGTTTGAAGGCCCTAAGCACTTGAAAGTTGTTTTATAAAACTTGATAAAAGCAACAAATAAATTTATCGATTGCATTCTAGCAAATGAAACCGATAAATTTATTAGTTGCTTTTTTAAAAGAATTATTATAAAATCTTTGTAGTGTAATCCGGGCTTAAGACAGAATTGTGATGTGAATATTTCTAAGCACAGACATTTTGAAAGTCTCCACCCCTCCCCTTTTTCTACTTTGCAAAATCTTTGATATCTCCTGAATTTTTTTTTTTTTTTTTGAACATCATTGGATGTTTTTGGAATTTTTCTTTCATATTTTTTTTTCAAAATATTTTGAAAATATTTTAAGATATTTGCTCCCATCGACTACTTGTGAGGATCGAACCGAAGGCATCTTTATACTCATATTCTATGGGACTATAAATTAAACCACCAAAGAATGACTCTAGGCTGCCCATGAGCACTGAATCAGGAGTGAAGGAGAAAAATAATTACAAAAATTGCAAAAAAATAGTTTTTATGTACAAATTTCAAACTAAGAGCGCACTGGACTGAGTGACTCGCAGAGAAAACCATGAATAAAACTTACAAAAATTAAATACTTTTATTAAACAACGCGCTATCCACGTATGGCATTCGTTCACTTCGCCCGCATCTTTAGTGCTCGTGTGAAAGGGCATGCGGATTCGGACCAGCATCCGCTCCGTGTGACAGGAGCATTAGAGCTCTGTGAATAAGGATGTGCATATTTTCAACAATAGCTGGGAGCACATTTTTGAAAATGTGTGTGAAAAATTTATTCAAAAGGGAAATTTTCCTGGAATATATAAAGATACAGCAAAAAAAAAGTAAAAGTTCAACACAGTAGAGTCTCGTTTATCCGACCTTCGCTCATCCGACGTCCCACCGAAAAAAAAGCAAACAAAAAACGCATCAATCGGCACCAAGAGAGCTGCAAGTTACGAGTGTGAGCGTATATTTTTTGTTGCTTCCGACTCTACCGCAGCTAATTAGTTACTCCGACTGTACATTGGCGCTCCCGTCTACACTATGACTCATGTGGCTGTTCAAATTGAAGAAGGATAAGACATGATTGAAGATTGAAACGCATCAATGTAAAGGATATTGCTTATTGGCCTGGACGTACGTAAGGCCTCCAACAATTACCAAATCATGGAAGAAGCTGCTAGGTGGTGAAAGTGTGGAAGCGGAAAGCACAGTTGAAACTGAAGAAACCATTCTAACTTTACTGCAACGTATCCCTGGATGTGAGGATGCATCTTTGTAAGAAATTAATAAGTTGGATGAAGGATGATGATTAGTATGAAATAACTGATGAAGAAATTGTCGCTCTTGTCAATTGCGATGGCAGAACGAAATTGAAGATCAAAATCAAGCACCAGCTGTTGAAGCTGCTCCGCCGGGTCACTCGTCGAACCTCTTGTTACCAATTCGTCCGTCGCGCGGATCTCTCCCGGGTTCTTTTCGCCGAGGGGTAGACACTCACAGGAACGAGGATTCGAGAACAAACAATCACCTTTATTTACATGAACTAAAAGTACTGCAAAAACTAAAGCAGCCTTCCAAATATACCCCTTCTTTCTTAGAATTCTACTGTCCGAGTCCATTTAGAATCTCTGTATATTGGCATGCGATATATTCTTCTATATATCACAATCGCATGCTACGCGCCCCAAAGAAGAATATGCCGAAATGTGCGACGTACGTCGCAGAACAACCAGTGCTGTTGCAGAACAATCTGGAAGAATTTTAAGAAAAGTGTAGAAAAACGCTATTATGTATATTCGAATTTTTACCGCAGAACATTTTCAGTCAGCTGAGGGCTCGTTGCAGAACATCGCAAAATATTCTGCTTTGGGGGCCACGCGTACCTTGCATGCGTTCACAGCCTCTTCAAATTCTACCCTTCGTAACAATATAGTTATCGTGGGTCCACCTGTAACATCTAAAGTGCGCAGATTGCACCTTGCTCAATTAAAAGCTGCCAAGGCAGAGTTTGCATACATGTTACAACATGGCATTTGCAGGCAGTCTCAAAGCCCATGGGCTAGTCCTCTGCCCTTAGGGCGATTGTGACTGGTTCCCCACCGGTGACTATAGAAAATTTAATGCCGTAACTAAACCCCGCAAATACCCACTCGCCACTCCCCAATATTCGATTTTTCTCATAATTTGCATTAAAAAAATATTTTTAGTAAAATTGATTTAGTTAGGGCTTTCAATCAAATCCCTGTTGCTGAACCGGATATCGAGAAAACAGCGGTGATTACACCATTGGGGTTGTTTGAATTTTCATACCCCGGCAAGCAAAGTGACATAATTCGAAAATTCACGAATTTGAGTTAACTCCATATTCAAAACAACAATTTGTTTCTTTAAAAGTCAGTAATATTGACATTCTTGCAACTACAAATTCCAATAAGCGTTCGATTAATTTTACAGTAAAAAAATCGAATGTCTCGCCAAAATTTGAAAAAGGAAAAAAATCTCCGATCCTCCATGTTCTGAGCACTTGTATGACCATCTCAAGCATGAACAACATCCCTAATCGCGCCAACAACCTGTTTTGTGATGGAGAACAAAAAATCCTCCCATCCGTTACATTGCTGGGCACTTTTTTCCGTCCGTATTGTCTGGCCGCACCAGACATTCTTCATCCCCCAAAACGAGCACAAAAATTCACGTCCGTGAGAAAACGCTCGCGTGCCATCAGCCTAATGGCAAGGAAGATGAACAAGGATAATCGAAAAACACATTCAAATCACTGGGAGTAAAAAAAAAATTATTTAAAATAACAAAAAAAAAGAAGGTATTTAGGCTATGTATTTTACTTGTTTAAAATGACACTATTCGCTCATTCATATTATCCGAGCGAAAAAAATCTAAGAAAGAATTATTATACTTATTGAAGGATAGTCACACTACTAATATACTAGGTTTCAAGGACGCAATCCCAGTGGAATGAGCGCCAGTGAAATGAATTCAAACAAGATCGCTGTTTTCTTTCCTCTCGCCCGATCATACCAAAGCTTTGTTGCAATCTTACAATTTTTGGTGATGTCCCGATTCGTCCTTTCCCGTTTCATCCTTAAGCCGAGTTTTCCTAGGAGCAGAATTTCTGCGCAGTGTGGTGCAGTGTTAAAAACGCTGATTGGTTGAAAACCTGCAATTCAGGTTTTTTTTGACCAATCAGCGTTTTCACGCTACGCGCATCATAGAAAACCTGTTCCTAGGAAAACACGGCTTTAGGGGGAAATAGTGTCGTTTTTCATCCGAGGTGATAACGTGATTTCATCCGCTCTTATATATCACCTTTTTATTATCAAGATTACACCTTAATGGGGGGGGGGATAACATGTCGAGTACCCGTTGTTAGTTGTAGCTATTGTACTTGATGTGCTACCTAACCAAAGTGAAAAAAAATCGTACCAGAGTGATTGTATACAGTACACAATGGTTTCATAAGCGAGATACATGGGTGAATCTTGCATAAATCGGAAATAAGGCATTTCATTTCGAAAGTATGAATAACGTAGACTTTATCAAAACCAAACGTGGTCTTCCGGCATTGCTTTATGAAGGACGTCACATACATTAAAAGTTATATTGAAGGACAACAACAAACGCCGGATATAGGTCTGGACACACATATCCGCACCGTGCCAGGACCGTAGCTCGGGCGTCAGTTGGCCGTGGCTCGGCTCGTTCCTCTTCAGACCACACCTTTCCGTGTGTTGCCCGTGTCGCTGCCGTATGCTGACTACGAAGCTGTGTCGATTGCTTCAAGGCTTTAACGCAGCCGGTTCGGTGTAATCAAAATGTTGAGTAAATTAATTAACAAGAGTGATTTGGATATAATAACCCTAGCGTAAATTAACAATAATTAATTGTTCTAAACATTTCTGTAAATAATCTATACATGTATATAATTTTTTTTATCTGTCTGTATATGTGTGTGTGCATGTGTTTTTTATAGAAATTTTAATTTTGTTTTTATTTTGGATTGATCTCCGATAGATTTTTTGTATGTGACAAACCCGCAAAAAAGGATAGGATATTTAAATGCAGCTGAAAATAAAAAGACGGCCATTTGCTTAGTTTGACTGTATGCATTCCTGTTTATAGTTTGGAGAGAGGAGATTATTTACGGAGTGATAAAAGGGGAGAGAAGAAAAAAGCCATATAGAAATTAAAACAATCTGGGGGAGAGTGGTACTCTCTTCCTCACCTACACACTCATTTTTATTCAGACTCAACGGCCATCATAAATATAATCATCTGTAGGGGCAGGTGGTGTCAAATTCCGATAACACCTCGGAGAAGTGTATCTCAGCTCAGTAGGAGATATTGTACGAAAGAGCGAGCATATCTTTTACTGTGTGTGTGTACGCTGAATCTTCCAAACTGAAAATTGGTTGTTTGCCGGGGCTTGATTCAATGATAAAGCCTCACCAGTATTCGATAGTAATTTAAAGCACTCATTGCCAAAGTCCCAGTCGCTGAAACACCTTTGTCAGATATTTAGCACAAAGGTGCTCGACTTTTTGGAAGGTGTGGGCCACTTCATTGTTTTGAAATATTTCGCGGGCTTCTTAAGTTATCCAGAAATGAGTCTCGACCCTCCAAAATTATCTAAAAAGAAGTGGCACGTGCCGCTTAAGTGATCTGCAAGCGTGCCGCGGGCCACTCGAGAGATCTGGAAATGTGCCACTAACCACTCAAATAGGATAATCTGCAAATGTATCACGATCCACTTAAGTGAACTAGAGGTGTGCCGTTAGTCGCTCAAGTGATTTTGAAATGTGCTTGAGACCACTCGAGAGCCTTGCTTTGTTTTTTGTTGTCACGGGCCACAAAGTTTCCAACAAAATAAATACGGGGGGATTATAAAAAAATTATCCAGACATATGGGTCCCTAACTATCATGCCATTCACAGAAACTGAATGAAATTTTGGCATAAGGTATTTTGATGTATGCGCTCAAGAATGATATGGAAAACAACAGTGTCACTCTAACAGTTACGGTTACAGTGAGAAAATTTCGAAAATATCAAATGGCAACACCAAGTTTTTTGTATTGGAATGCGATCTCCATACTGAAAAACACTAAATAGCGTTGGAATGGCACCTGTAGCACGAAAATCCCCGGAGCTAGGCAAAGAAAAAGTAAAAAGGACTTTGCCGTGCACCAGAGCATTAATGTTCGTTTCATTCGTCACACCGTTTCTTCGGCTGAGGCCTGATTAGTCCTCCACAAGGTCATGTGGAAAATTTGTGAAACACAATAAAATGCTTTATTTTATGCTGCTTCTCTGTCCTTATTGGTTGTCCTCACTTTTAGCCTAACTACCGCCGGTGATTTTCATGCTACAGTTGCCGTTCGAACGCTATTTAGGGTTTTTCACAATGGAGATCACATTCCAATACAAAAAACTTGGTGTTGCCATTTGATATTTTCGAAATTTTCTCACTGTAACCGTAACTGTTAGAGTGACACTGTTGTTTTCCATATCATTCTTGAGCGCATACATCAAAATACCTTATGCCAAAATTTCATTCAGTTTCTGTGAATGGTATGATAGTTAGGGGCCTATATGTCGGGATAGTTTTTTTATAATCACCCTGTATATCATCTTCAAGCAATAATGTGGGGAAGTGGGGAAACAAAAATTTATTAGACAAACCGGATACGTTATAAATTAAAATTGAATTTTCCAAAATATTATTGATCTGGTCAGCACTGGGGGACAGAGATATTCAAATCGGTATTATAAGAACTGGAAATAGGAATGTTATACAAAGAATCACGATTAAACGCAGGCTGGTGATCATTTGTATTAGAAATGTTTAATGAAATGTTCTCATCTGATTTAGATAGGCAGCCGGTCGTCTATATTAAAACCTGATCGTTTTGAAGTGTGTTTGTACAGTTCGAATGATTACCGGGTCTGAGATTTTGTTTCACGATATTTTTCACACTTTCATCATATACATGAAGAATTCTGTCAATTTGTAAAATATCCCGAACAACTTTAGTTTGTTTTCCGAATTCGTAAGCCTCTTTCATAAACGGATAAAGGAAAGATCTTACCTTCCTGGTAGTGAATCCAAAGTCCTCAGACACACGTACATTGCCGAGATTGTCCGAATCATGTTTTCGAACCTCCTTGAATTTTTTAAACACAACTTCTTTATCCCGCCTACACACAAATTTAGCAATTACAGGAACCGAAGACTTTTCACTGTCCAAGATCAGCGTACGGCCTGGGATAGGATAAATCGCATCTATCATTACGGATTCCGAGTTGGGTATGCACAAATTTTCGTTCAAGAATTTCATCACACCTCACTTCATTTCTCGGAAGACGATTTTCGAGATACATCCAAATCACGGAATATCAAATTGTTTCTTCGGCCGTAATCTTCCGCGTAATTCAGACGTTTTTTCAAGTCGTTCACTTCGATGGATAAACGTTCATTCTGTGCTTTCAAATTTTCGCGTGCTCGTTTCTCTATAATCAGATCCTCCGTAACACGAGAGATGCGTGCCTCTAGGCTTGAAATTTTCGTATTCATCTACGCCAAGTCCGTGTTAGCAAGAATCAGTTGTTTCAATTCTTTCAGGTCATTTTTGATGTTGAAATCTTCACCTGCTTCATCCTCCCGAAGATCCGGCGATCCAAATTTTTGACGTTTACTGTATTTTCGATGATAGTGGAGGAATTACGAATTGTGCATTATTGCTTAATATAGTGAAGCATTGTCAATGGTGGTGCATTGCGTATTGTATGTGTGCTGTATTGCTTAGTGTGATGGCCTGAATGCTGCATCGCTTATTGTGTTGTATTACCGATGGTGGTGCACCACTCATTGTGCTAAATTTCCGACGGTGATGCATTGTGTATTTTGCTGTATTGCTTATTGTGATGCACTGCATATAGCGACTCATTTTTTTTGTACTGTATTGCTTATTGTCGTACACCGCGTATAGTAGCCCATTGCTTATTGTGGTGTATTGCGTATTTATGTATTGTTGTGCATCGCGTGGTGTATTGCGTATTTATGTATTGTTGTGCATCGCGTGGTGTATTGCGTATTTATGTATTGTTGTGCATCGCGTGCTGTATTCTTTATTGTAATGCAATGCTTATGGCGTATTCTGCTGTATTGCTTATTGTCGTGCACCGCGTATAGTAGCCCATTGCTTATTGTGGTGTATTGCGTATTTATGTATTGTTGTGCATCGCGTGGTGTATTGCGTATTTATGTATTGTTGTGCATCGCGTGGTGTATTGCGTATTTATGTATTGTTGTGCATCGCGTGGTGTATTGCGTATTTATGTATTGTTGTGCATCGCGTGCTGTATTCTTTATTGTAATGCAATGCTTATGGCGTATTCTGCTGTATTGCTTATTGTGTTGCATCGCTGATTGTGGTGCATTGCGCATTATAATGCATTACGTACTGTAGTACATCGCTCGCTGTACTGCTTATTATAATACAGAGCCTACTGCGTATTGTGCTGCAGTGCATATCGTAGTGCGCTGCAATGTGCTGCATTGCTTATTTCGGTGCATTGCATACTGTTATGCATTACGTATTGCAGTGCATCACGTGCTGTATTTATTACAATTTACAGCGCATTGCGTTGATTGTGGTGCGTTGCGTATGTATTGTAGTGCACTGCGTGCTGTATTGATTAATGTAATGCAGTGCTTATTGCGTATTGGGGTGCATTGCGCTGTATTGCTAATCGTGGTGCGATGCAAATATTGGGGCTGATTTTAGTGCATCGCGTGCTGTATTGCTCATTATTGGCGTATTGGGGTACTTATCACGCGTATTGTGCTGTATTGATTATTGTGGCGAATCGCTAATCGTGGTGCGTTGCATATTGTTATGCATTACATGTTGTAGTGCATCGAGTGATGTATTGCTTTTTGTAATGCAGTGCTCATTGCGGTGCGGTGCGTATTGTACTGGATTGCGTGCTGTATTGCTTATTGTAATGCAGTGGTTATTGCTTAATGTGGTGCACTGCTTATTGCTTAATGTGGTGCACTGCTTATTGTACACTGTATATAGTGGTGCACTGCTTATTGTACACTGTATATAGTGGTGCACTGCTTATTGTACACTGTATATAGTGGTGCACTGCTTATTGTACACTGTATATAGTGGTGCACTGCTTATTGTACACTGTATATAGTGGTGCATTGCTTATTATACTGTATATCGATGGTAGTTCGTTGCATATTGTACTGCATTGCAGATAGTGATGCATTGCAAATAGTGGTGCATTGCAAATAGTGGACCATTGCAGATAGTGGACCATTGCAGATAGTGGACCATTGTTGCAGATAGTGGACCATTGCAGATAGTGGCGCATTGCAAATAGTGGACCATTGCAGATAGCGGTGCATTGCTGATTGTAGGGCATTGCGTATTATAGTGCATCGCGTGCTGTATTGCTTATTGTAATGCTGCGTTTGTTGCGTATTGTGCTGAATTGCTTGTGGTGCACTGCAAATAGTGGTGAATTGCTGATTGTAGTGCATCGCGTGTTGTATTGCTTATTTTAGTACAGTGGTTATAGCGTATTGTAATGTTCATTACAATGCTTAGTGCGTATTGTAATGTTCATTACAATGCTTAGTGCGTATTGTGTATTGAGCTGAATTGCTTATTATTAAGTGGTGCATCGATGATCGTGATGCGTTGCTTATTGCTATGCGCTGCGTGTGCACCGCGTGCTGTATTGCGTATTATAGTTCATTGTGCTGTATTGTTTATAGTGGTGCATCGCTGATTGTGGTGTACTGCGTATTGCGCTGTATTGCGTATTATGGTGTATTGAGTGTTGTGCTGTATTGCTTATAGGGGTGTATCGCTGATTGTGGTGCATTGCGTATTATGGTGCATTGCGTGTTGTAGTGCATCGAGTGCTGTATTGCTAATTGTAATGTAGTGCTCATGGTATATTGTGAATTGCTTATTATGCTGTATTCATTATTATGTGGCATCGCCGATTCTGGTGCATTGCGCATTGTTATGCACTACCTACTGTAGTGCATCACTTGCTGTACTGCTTATAATAATGAAGAGCGTACTGCGTATTGTGCTGTATTGCTTATAGTGGTGCATTGCTGATTGTGGTGTGTTGCGTATTGTGCTGTATTACTTATTGTTGTACACTGCATTAGTTGATCTGTTTGAACGCGAGTCCCGGACAATCACCGTTCAAACGTCGGACGCTTCCTTCGATGGCATGGACGTTGGCCAAATGCTTCGCGAATGGCGCGTACGTGTTGACGAGCATCTCCACGACGTTGCAACCATTATCTTTCGCCAGTTTTTTGAGGTACATTATGGTCCCTTTTAATAGGTTAACGACGTCTTTCGCGTTCTCTTCCGCGGAATGCATTTGCGATTCCAATGTATCTAGGATGAGGAGAAACCGTCCACCATGTTAACATAAAGGAAGATGTGCTCCCTATTTTCAGTCTGATAATTTCCTGTCCAATATTATAGTAATATAGAGAAAAGGAAAGGGGCCTTTTTAGCCATTTAAATGTACAAAACATGCTCTTTTGCCTCCATCATCAACACTCCTTAATTTTATGGCCACTTAAAGGGCCCCTTCAAAGATTGCGTAATAGCGGCCGTTCCGTATTCTTTTCTCTCTCCCCCTATAATACTGGAAACCTATCTCTTGACCATTGTATTGCCGCATGCAGGCAATTGACTTTATGGTTTTATTTCATCTATTTACGCATCCCTTCCGTGGGAATATGTCTTTTTCTGACTCGCTTCTTTTCCTTCTCTTTTTTTGTACGAACCCCCACAGAAAAAACGTCTTCCTCCCATATGCTTCGAAAGATCGTAGGGGTCCAGACCAGACCAGACTTAAACTTTTTCTCCCGGGCCTAGCTCAAGGGAGCCATCTGCGGGCTTACAAACTGTAGCCACGGAGACTACGTACAAAGAGAAAGACAAGAGACTGTAAAAAAGTGCATGCGTATTTAAAAAGAGGTTTTTGTCACAATCGGTTAAGAAGATATGGTCATGGTCTCGTTTAAATTTGAACTTAATTTTTGCAGGCGAAATGCCGGCAGCAACCTTCTTGTGTTAGTTCTATTACGATTATGCTTCGCTGTGAAGAAAGCTCGGAAGCGACAAGGTAACTTCGCCTCTTCTCGCACGGGATTGGCTCGTGCGTTCTCGATCCCAGGTTAGCTGGACCTGTAATCGATATAGATTAGTAACAAGAAGGGAAAAAAAGAGAATTAGTATGATTATTTTTCAAAGTTCAGAAATTAATGGTAGAAGTCAAAAATACAAAAAATTACGGTTTTTTTTTCACAAATATAAGATTTTTTTGGAGGGTTTTTTTTTTTTCTTCAAGTACAGAAAAAGATGGGTGAAAGGAAAAGTAGAAAAGTTGAGAAAATCCCTGGAATAAAATAATTTTGAGAGCTCGTGATGTTAATCTTTCACCAAAATATTCCCCGCTTCAACTAGGAATTTATCGATGATATAGTTCTCCTATCTTTTCTAGAGTCCATTTTCATATGTCCTCGAAACAAGTTTTAGCAAATTCGAACATCTCAAACGTCGAGTTGTTACTGTTCATCGAGTCCGCGTCCGAGGAGTCTGCGCTACTGTCTGCGGATGAGGCCGTAGGTGTCTCGGCACTTTGCTTGGAAGCATTCTCGGGCAACGGGCTGCTCGAAGCTGTTGGTTTCGTAGAATTCACGAAGTTTTCACAGAAGTCCGTAGAGTGGGACTTTGAAAATTTTTCCGGTTGTTGCTCTTGGATTTCGTCAGAGTTTTGCTGCAAGTCGGTAGGCTTTGCGCTGAAGTCCGTAGATCTGGACTTTGTTTTTTCAGGTTGAGTTGACACCGTCTTCCCTCAAGTCGGTAAGCTGAGTAACACTGAAGTCCGTAGAAGTGGACTTTGCTTTTTTCGCCGCTGTTTTCGGGCAATTTCCATCGTGGCTTTTCTCGATGTCGGCGTGTTTCAAAGTCTTTTTTGGAGAGCAGTTGCTGTTGGACTCTGCTTTTTTGTCACTGGTGCTCGAAGCATTACGCGAGTTGTTAAATTTTTCCCAAACCGCACGAGGGACGAACGTAGTGTCATCATAATTTTTTGTTGATTTGGAAACGATGAGATTTGGGACTAAGTTCTTGGGCACTTGTTGTTTGCGCCTTGGAGCCGAATGTTTGACTTCAGCTCTAAGTTTTTTCACCGCTTCCTTGAAGGCGACACAGTTCCTATATGAGGCCGGATGATTTTTGCCGCAATTAACACACACTGGCGGGTCTTTTCCGGTTTCGTTGCTACATGGCACGTCCGGGTGCGATTTTATACACTTAATGCACCGCTGGGGGAAATTGCATTCTTTCACTGAATGCGTCCATCGCTGGCATCGAACGCACCTTCTGGGCTCAGCGAGACTAGGCCTTTCTTTGAAGGGTTCAACGGTAACGATTACGTGTCTTAACCGACGAAGTTCATAAAATTTTCTGGTTTTTTCGTCCTTCGGGATTGTAGTTTTCCAAATCGCGAGTTTGGCTGCTTCACGGCTGCGTCGCTGAGATGCCTTCCGGCCCGGCTCTCCCCAGCGTGGTCCAACCCTTCCGGGTGAATGGCTTACATCCCACCAGGGACAGAGCCTGGACCACGACCTGCCTTTCACTTTCAGTGGCAGTATTTAGGCCTCGAAGCACAAAGTTGGCTGTGCTCTGCTTTTCCTGCATGAAATTCAGAATTTTAACTCTGTTTTTACGACAGATAGTCAAAACGGCATCATGATCATCTGGGCTTCGCAACAGAATCTTGTAACTATTATTTTGATGTTTAACATCGAACTCTTGTTTGCAAACCCGCTCGATAAATGGGGCTAACTGAAACCAGCCACCATCATTTCGTATTTCCACTGGAAAAAGTTTTGCCGAACGTTCGTTTTCTTCCAGAGCCGGGATCGAGATTTCGTCGGGGCATCCATGACGCGATTGGTCGACCAGACCAGACCAGAATGAAACTTTTACCTCTCAGGCCTGGCTCAATGGAGCCATCTGCGGGCTTACAAATTCGTGTATATGAGTGCATGTGTAAGAGAAAGTTTTGTTAAAATCGGGTATGGTCATTAAATTAATGACTGGTCTGGTAACTCGCCTGCAAGTAAAATGCGCCACAACCTTCTGCTAGTATTGTTAACAAGTGAAGAAGACAGAGAAGTGAGCTGTGAAGACGAGGAGACCTCTTCTTTTTTTTTCCTTTTTTTTTGAAGATTTGAATTTTTTTTGAATTTCCAGTGGTGTAGTACTTCCGTCAAAACAATGCGACAAGTTGTGGTGACCGAGAGTGAGGGAGAGAGAATGCAAGAGAAGGAGGGGATAGGAGAAGAGTTGGTGTTTGTTAGGGGGGGGGGGAAGGAGGTGACATGAATTTCTGTATACACAAACAAGCAACAACAAACAGTAATATTCTCTTGCTCTTGATGCCGATTTGAAATTAATGAGTAACATGATGTGAGAAGTTTCCACCCCCGTGGGGTAAATTTATGTAGAAAAGTTTTATTTACATGACATTTGATTAAATATGAATCTTGAGTATAAATTTTCCTTGATTAAATAAGATATGTACAACGCAGTGAAACCTGGGTTTCCCTTCAATACGGATCATTTCTGCTCAAAGTGTGAGCCGTGATGAGCGAGCGGTCGTTCCAATGCTTACAAGCTAGCACGGGAAGCCGTCTTTAGTCCCTAAGCCTTTTTCGTTAGGCCTTTTTTGGCGTATGTGAGGGAAGCCCTCCGCTACTATAATACACTGCTCAAAACAATTAGGGGAGCACATGGTTTTAACAAAATTACGCAAAGATGTATACCGATAAGTAACATAAAATGAATTATCCATAATTTAAAGCCTAGCAGGAAACGGAAGAAGAAAACTTCATATGCAAATCAAAGTTCATGACGTCAGAAACCAGAAAAAGGAGATAAGGGCAGAAATCGGGATGTTGCAGAAACGTCTGTTTTACTGCCGTAACTGTGAAATTCGATTGCGCAGTATTTTTTTTTTGGAGACAAGGTGACTTGAGGATGTCTCAACAACGTGATTTACCGGAATCCATGGCATGGCGTGTTATAGGCAGACTGGAATCCGGGCAAACACAACGTAGTGTCGCGGACGCTGTTGGAGTCGCCAGAAGTGTTGTTGCAAGGCTGTGGAATCGATTCCAAGAAACGGGAAATGTTAGACGTCGACCAGGGCAAGGTCGGCCACGCGCCACTACAGCAACTGATGACCGGTATGTACGGTTAACAGCCCGTCGACACAGAACAGAGAATGCTACGCAGCTGCAAAGACGGTTGCTCTTGGCAACAGGACGAAGGGTGTCCAGCCAAACAGTACGTAATCGGCTTCATGAGGGAGGGTTCTACCCCAGTAGCACAACGATATAGTACAATATTTGGACCACATCGTTATATATCGAAATGTCAGAGGAATATCAGATGTCATAACTATGATATAGAACGATCTTGTCCTATATGGTGCAAATTATTTATGATATTAATTGATCAAGTCTTTAATTTTTCAGTCAAATATGTATGTGATTCCATGTGAATAATCTCTACTTTGAAGGACAACAACTTGGGACAATAAATTATTTTAATAGTTTGAAAAACATAGATCTATATCGTGAACCTGACAAAGATTTATATCAGGTTCTCGATATAGACCTGATATAGATCTATTAAAGAAGACATAGCTCTATATCCTGAACATGACATACATCTATATCGTGAACCTGACAAAGATTTATATCAGGTTCTCGATATAGACCTGATATAGATCTATTAAAGAAGACATAGCTCTATATCCTGAACATGACATACATCTATATCGTGAACCTGACAAAGATTTATATCAGGTTCTCGATATAGACCTCATATAGATCTATTAAAGAAGACATAGCTCTATATCCTGAACATGACATACATCTATATCGTGAACCTGACAAAGATATATATCAGATACACAATATGCTGATATATCCCCATATTGTGTGCTTTTAAATAAAAATATTGCCTTCAAAAGTCGAACGTACAATTTTTTGTTTGAATTGAAATTAAAAACGTTTGAATGAATAATTTTTCATATGAAATTTTGATTTTAATAGGATTAATTATGTTGATATATCAAAATCATTTTGTCAGTTATAATTGAATCCTTACTGCGTATGTTTTACACCGTAGATGTTGGTATTTTAGGAGGAGCGAGAACTTATCTACCGTAACTTTAATTGCCATTTTATAATTATTGCACATATTTTTTAATTTAAAAAAATTGCTCTTGTTTTTGCTGTATGTGTGTTTTTCTTAAAATTATTTATTTTTTTCCTTTGATGTTTTCATTTTTACCATACTTTGAGAATTTTAACTCTTTTGTGATGTATATTTTTTATTCAGTATTTTTTGTTTTATTAGCATATAAATTAATAATTTTAAATAAATAATATACTACACAATACATTAATTTGTTTCTTGTGTTTTTTGTATTATATATAATTTCCTTAATTATAATATAATTTTTTAATTATCTGCCTCAAAATGATAAATATGTCTCACAATTTCTATTTTGTAATTTTTGTGCATACATGGAAAATACAAATACAAATACAAATACAAATACAACGCCACAACAGGCAAAATGCCCAACGAGGCGGCTGATAAAAAGATGCCCATAAAAATATGGTTGTCATATGTTTCAAAAATACAGCAACCCAATTAAAAATGCAATTAACACAAATTACAAACAATATATACACATGATAAAATATTATACAATGCCCATAAAGAATACTTGTGGTTGTCTTATTCTAAGAATGGATAGCTTCTCGATTTACCCCAACATGTTTATCGTATTTCTTTTTAAACGTGTCAATTGTGTTACAATTTACTACCTCCGGGGGTAAGCTATTCCATTTATTAACAACCCTATTGGAGAAAAATTCCCTGCGACACCATAACCTTGCATTGTCCCTCACCAATCGATACTGGTGTCCCCTTGTAAAAGCAGTCGATTGGCGGTGTACTAAAAGTTCATGGTCCATCCTATCCATCCCATTGAAAATTTTGAACACTTCGATCATATCTCCTCGACACCTGCGTTCATCCAATGTAAACATATTCAAAAAATGAAGTCTTTCTTCATAACTCAAGCCCTGTGTGCCAATAAGGACACGCGTAGCTCTTCTCTGCACCCCTTCAACCAAGTCTATGTCCCTCTGTAGGTATGGTCTCCAAAACCTTACAGCATACTCCAGTCCAGGACGAACTAAGCCTCGAAAAAGCGGAAGAATGACTTTAGGAGAACGCGAAGAGACCTTTTTGAAAATGTGGCCAAGCATTCTATTCGATTTTTTGACAACCGCTGAACAGTGTTCAGAAAACTTAAGTCGCTCGTCAATGAGAATTCCCAAATCGGTGACTCTAGTTGCATCCGGGATAGTGACACCATTCAACTCGTAAGAGAACCGTGGGTTGTTCGAACCAAAATGAGCGACCATGCACTTATCTACGCTAAACGTCATGCTCCATTCATTTGCCCATGCTGCAATCTTGTTTAAGTTGGTCTGGAGCAACTCCCTATCGCTTTCATTCCCGATTACCCTCATTAGCTTCACATCATCTGCGAATTTGCTAGTAATTCCATCGATACCCTGATCGAGTTTATCGATAAAAAGTGAAAAAAGTATGGGGCCAAGGACACTTCCCTGAGGAACTCCACTTGTGACGTCTGTCCAACCAGAGAATTCCCCGTTCACCATAACTCGTTGCGACCTGTCTCTTAACCACGATTCTATCCAATTCAGCAAGTTGCCCCCTATTCCAATCTCGTGTAAACGCTTCAAGAGTTTGCCATGTTGGACCCGATCGAATGCCTTCTGGAAATCAAGGTAAACAACGTCGACATTTTTGCTCTTACCCAAAGCCTTAGTCACGTAATCATAGAAGCAAAGGAGGTTAGTTACACATGACTTCCCCTTCCTGAACCCATGCTGATTATCCGACAATACATTATTCTCGTCTATCCACTTCACAAACTGCCTTTTGATGATAATTTCCGAAATTTTCGAGAGGGAGCTCGTCAAACTCACTGGACGATAATTAGACACCACTTCTCTACTACCCTTCTTAAATATCGGAACAACGTTAGCCAGTTTCCAATCTCTCGGGACGATACCCTCAGCAACACTACTCCTGTATATCTGTGCGACTGGCCCCAACAATTCATTAGCACCTTCCCTGAGAACCCTGGGATAGATATCATCTGGTCCTGGTGCTTTGCTTGCACATACATTTCTTAGAAGATTTAGGACCTCCACGTCTTCCACTTGAATATCGTTGAGCGTTTTATTACCCCATGCAACACCCGTATATCGAATATCATTATCTCCATTAAAAACCGACGCGAAAAAGTCATTGAAAGCACTACACATGCCTACATTGCTCTCTACTTTTGAGCCTCCTATCGAGAGGGGGCCAACTGTCCCCTTACATCCATTATTGACGTATCGAAAAAATGATTTTGGGTCAGAGCCAATGTTATCTGCCAACCTAGATTCAACTTGCTTTTTACTATCCCTTATCGCTTTCTTCAACAGTCTTCTTTTATCAGTAAACAATGATAGGTCACCTCGTCCACTTTTATACTCTCTGAATGCTCTTTTCTTTTCAAGATAAAGGTTCCGCACGCTATCCGTGAACCATAGAGGGTGTGATGTACAAACACGCTTTTTTCGAACAAAGGGTATGACGTCGTGCAAAACAGAGGACAGCTTCGTACTAAATTCTTCCCATTGACTTACCACCCCTACTGATTCCAACCGGTCTTTGAAAACTTCCGCTAACCTTCTTCGCAAAACATCAAAGTTAGTTCTCCGAAAACAAGGAACCAATCTTTTGTTATCAACCTTACCCGAGGAAAAGTTACAGAGAAATCTGACGATACGATGATCACTGGAAGAAAACTCTTCCCCCACCGAAACATGTTCAACTAGATCCTCAGAACTAGTAAGAACTAAATCCAAAATAGCAGTACCCCTAGTGGCTTCTGATACATGCTGATACAAAAAATTTTCGAGCACCAACTTAAGAAAGTCTCTTTCATACTGATTTCCAGATGAAAGGTTCTCCCAATCAATACCCGGGTAATTGAAATCCCCTAGTATGAGAACCCTCTTTCGCTTACACATGTAGGAAATTTCATCATGCATTTTGGCGATATAGTTTTGATCCCTATTCGGTGGATTGTAACAAACCCCAACAATAAGCTTATGACGTCTTTTGTTCTCAAGTTCAACCCATATGGTTTCAATATCACTTCTCTGCACGTTACACTCTCTAGCCTTCAAACATGATTTCACGTATATCAACACTCCACCCCCTTTCCTATCAGATCTATTTCTCAAAAAAGTATCGTATCCGGAGATGTGTAAGAAAGATTCATCCCCATCGCTTGCCCAAGATTCTGTAATGGCTATAAGATCCAAGTCCTCCACAACTATCATAGTTTCTAAAAAATCTTTCTTGTTACCCAAGCTCCTGGCATTTATTAACACACATTTTAATTTGCCCGGTGGTTTGTTGTCAATCGAGAAGCCATCCAAGTCAGAGGTGGGTAATTCCCCGTCAGTACTGTTGTGATTATCATTAACTAACCCGCATTCCCGACTACGTGGTCTGGGAGTAAAAAACCTGACCTAAGACTATCGTAAACCTCCCAGACCCCTCTCTTATTTAGATGGATCCCATCCGAACGAAGCCACCTATCGGTAAATGCGGGAAGCTCCAAGAACGTGACCCCAAGTGAGGAGCAAATGTCCTTCAGGCCTATATTGAATTGGTGGATCCTACTCCTATATCCCCTACTACCCCTTGGCAGCACTGGAATCACTGCCACATCTGAACCCCCCTCCCTAGCGGATAATAGTAAATCCCGGTATTCTGACAGAGACTCACTAATATTCGCTCCTACCTGATTTGTTCCCACCCACAGAATCACCCGCAAGGGCAACTTTCGGCGATGAAAAACGTCTCGAACGTTGCCAATCTTCCCCCCAGGAAGACAACAGCGCTCGAAACCCCGAAAATCCCTACACACTCGGTTCCCAAGTTCCCTAACCATAGAATCGCCGATGATTAAACCCCTATCACTATCCCCCTCTACCTCATCCACGACCACCCATTCGCCCTCTAAAATGTCGTTGTTCGTGGAGATTGCTTCTTCATCAACAGGTGGCTCGACGACCAGAGGGTCCGTTATAACCGGACCCTCTAGCACCCTAACTTTTTCCCGTAAAGCTTCGACCTCGTGTTCCAGCCTTTTTCTATCCAAGCACCCTTTACAATTGAAACTATCAGCTACTATACCCCTAGACCAGGGAAACCTCCCGTCGCAAGCTCTACACAACACTAGTCGAGGTCGAGGCATACTAACACTATTGCTAAAGCTAGATAATAATAATAATACTTAACAATACGAAAATGAGAAACGTTAACTGGAAATTAAAATAATGTAAAATACATTACTATGCAAAATATACGTAAGAGATTATACGAAAAAATTACGTAAAGTAGAATGCTCAGCACTAAATCACGAAGAATAAAATAAATATGTATATAAAGAATACAACACTCTCTAAAAAAAGTATTAAGCTACGAAGTACAATTTATACTTATTAGAATTAGCTAACTATCTCAAAACACTAACACTACAACAATAGGCCCAAATGGAAGGAAAACAACGTTATTGAGAGTACCCGGGAAAAGTATACACTGTTTGCTAACACTAACGTCCAAAACCTACGAACTTATATCAAAGAAGCGAGCGAACCTGGCGAAAAAACAACGAAAATGAAATGCGAACGAGAAAAATAAATATAAGTCGATCGAAAATACACAACGAAAATTTAAAAAAAAATGAGAGCAATATAAAAAAAAAAAAAAACCACTTATCTCACAATCCAACGTGCGCTAAAAAAAAAAAGAAAATCACCGCAGAATATGACCCAACAATAAACAACACGCTAAGTAAAACTCACGAGAACGAAGAAAAACACAAAGAAAGACACAAAATGGCGCACTGGCGTGTCGGTGAGCGGAGCGCGATAATAGCACGTCCGTTCCCAACGACGGCGAAGACGATTGATAAATTTGATTGAAAATACAAGTAAAAAAAAGATTACTTGTAATTTAATGTCATAATAACAAACAATAACCGGTGCTATAGTGGTGGGTTGGTAAGATGCGGAGTTAGAGATGGGAAAGTTCAGGGTACACGGGTTCAAACTTACCCACCTCCAAATCATTACAAATATTTTTACCCCTTCCGAGAGGGCGCCATCTATCGTCCAAAATTTGAATTATTTGAATATATCACATTCACGATATAGATCTATTTATCTCCGACTATGCCTTTTTTAGCCAGAACGATATCGTGGCCCGATATAGATCTATATTGGAAACTGCAATTTTACAATATAGATCTATATCTTTGTGCTACTTGGGTATGCACGTAGGCCAATGGTCTGCATTCCGTTGACCCCACGCCACCGTGCGGCCCGAAGAAGATGGGCTGCTGAACATCGAGATTGGGAGCAACATGATTGGAGCCAAGTGCTGTTTACAGACGAGTCCCGATTCAGTCTGGAGTGTGACACCCGACGTGTTCTGGTATGGAGGGACAGGGGCACTCGAAATAACCCCGCATTCGTTCGTGAAAGGTCACAATACAGACGAGCTGGTTGGATGGTATGGGGTGGAATCAGCATAGGCGGACCTGCATATCGTTCGGAATGGCACTTTGACGGCCCGAAGGTATGCAGACGAGATACTGCGACCTCATGTCATCCCTTACGATGGAGCCATTGGAGATTCCTTTGTTTTCCAGGATGATAATGCCCGACCGCATAGTGCTCGTCTGGTGGAGAACATGCTTGAAGCTGAAACAATACAGCGTATGTAATGGCCAGCGTGCTCTCCTGACCTGGATCCAATCGAGCATGTCCTCGCACGGTTTTCTTCACTCTTTTGCTTGCTCCCCTAATTGTTTTGAACAGTGTAGTAATAAAAATTTTCTCTTTTTTTCCCCCCCTCCTTCAGCGCCCTCTGGCGAGAGAGAAGTGAGTTGGGAGAGCAGCTTTGGCTCCGTGCCAAGCGCTTTTCCCTTCTTCTCACTCCGTGACCTTGAAGGGGCTGTTCGTGACGTCAGAGGAGGAGAGCGAGAGAGCTGTTTCTCTTTTTTCTGCTGCTTGGTGTTTCTTCCTCGTTTCCAGCGGACAGACGAGCCGTTAAAACCCAAAACGGCTCAGTGATATGATTGGCTGATGAGGGAGTGACGTCAGTATAAACGTACTAACGTGGTTTCTAATGGAACAACGTTAGGAAAAATTATACTTTTCCATCTTAGAAACAAGTCGCCAAGATGACCTTATGTTGCTATCTTTCAAAACAGAACTGTATCTGGAAATCACAGCCTGAGGGCCTCGAGAGCAGCATGACTGAGATCCGGTTTAAATTAGTAAGCATGGTAATTGGGGGCAACAATTTCTGTCCAGGTGGGGGTCCCTCATTTTTTCCTAATTTTTGGTCGGTTTGGGAAGACTGCCCCCCCCCCCGGCACTGCGTACGCCTCTGGGGCCCGTGATGCCCTTAGAACGCCCTTGCCCAGCAATTTTAATGATGGTCGTATCACGATTTCCTTGATTTAAGGAAGTTTCTGTGCATATATCTGCATTAATGTCACCCCCCTCCCCTCCCGATAAAACATTAAATAAATAATATTAACAAACGAATCAACTCACCCAGGATCGATGAGAATACATGCTCCTCCTATTCAATTTCATGTCAATAGCTTTCAATCAGATGATTGCGAAGAATGTTGAGCCGAGTGTTTTCACGTTCTGAACGCATCAACAGTAGTCGAAAGTTGAATATATTGTTTGTTGGCCGTTTATTTTCGTCATGGAATGACAATTACGAATTAAAAACCCGAGAAAAAACAAGCGCAAAACGTGAGAGAAAATGGCGGTGCGAAAAAGGAAAGCATAAACGAAATGAAATTTCGACGCCAACCATGTACTGCCACTTTCTTCACCAAATCCCTCGCAGCCGGTAACCCATTCATTTTTGTTACATCATCGGCAGCCAATCATATCACGGAGCCGTTTTGGGTTTTAACGGCTCATAGAGGACAGTTCGTGTTGTTTGTTTACAAGAAGGGAGTGGGAACGCCCCCTTTTAGGAAGTGTGTTTTTCTATAGTTCGTTTCAGGGGGTGAACTATCTCTGCGGTCCTTAGCCGAAAAAAAGTAGTTAAGTCCCGATTTGTCCTTAGATGGCCAGTAGTTCGACTTTTCGGTACTATCTCTAAGCTAAGGACTTTTTTTAGTAGTTACTTAGGACCGCTGCTAAGGACTGCCTAGCACCAGTAATAAAGCAGCAAGAAGTAGTTCACGGCGGCCATCTTGGGAAAGAGGAAATTTCGTCTCTGGCCGCGAGCTCTCGCTGTGATATTTAGCGATGAAATATGCTGTTTTTTTTTCGAATTAAACAATTTTTTGCGATAATAATGACAGACATAACTTAGATTATATCTTCGATGTCATCAAAGTTGAAGTGATTCATCGTTATATCCTGCAAAACCCAGATGCTAACATCGGCGATCGAAGACACGACGAAGTGCTAGCATGTTCATTACTGAGGTAAGAATTATTTTATTGCTATCGAACTATATAAGAAGAGTGTTTAGAAATATTCTTAATATTTTTTTGCTCGGTAAATGCGTTATTTAAAAATATAAATGGACAATGTCACGCAATCAATAGGGCAGTGGATCCCACTTGGTAATGCTGAAAAATATCAAATAGCCCATGTATACTTTGGATTGTATTGAAAATATTTACATGGCAAATGAAACATAAATCTGCAATTACGATAATATCAGATTGAAATTTTACATTCTATGTTTTTTGCCGTATTTTTTTTTTTCAATGAAAAATTATGTCTAAATAAATTGAGCATGTGTGTAAATAAATAATTTGAATATTGTTGGCACAATAAAAATTGTGCTTGGATGACTATGCTATGAATAATCGCCTATAAATAAGGAAATTGAAAGTTTGTGTTTTAGATCAACCTCCCTTCAATGCACAAAGTAACTAATAAGCTACAATTCATTGATAATAAATTACAGCACCTAAATGACAAAAAATTTAATTATTTTTTTGTGAAGAGTAATGGTGAAATTGAAATAAAGCATGGTAAAAATTGGCAGTAATGTTAAATATTAATTTTTGTAAAACTCGTGCACTAAAGGATTAAAATATAGATTTGATATTTTGAACTGTTCAAATGAACAATATTGTAATACATAGTGGAAGTTAAATTTTGAGAAAAAAATCATGTGCCACTTCTTGAAAAATTGCACTCTGTAACTCGCTCTGAGATGAGGAATATTTAATAAGGAATCATTATATTGTTTTGTTGATATGAGAAATGAAATTCGTACAATGGGACTGAAAAACAAAGTTGGAATTTCAGGCACAGTTTTTATTGAGGTATATACATTATAACTAGAGGAAGCAGATTAGTGTTCGAAACGTATTACTACTTCAGTATTTGGGTTATGGCCTTGCTGTGTGTGTTCAAATTTAATTTTTTGCCAAAAATTGTTTTTGATTTTGTGTGTATGGGTAAACACAGAAAACAAATTTCCATGTCGAATATTTAAGAACTTTAAAATATAACATTTTGAGATGTTATGGAAGTGAAACTTTTAACAAGCATTTATTTTTTAACAATGTTGTTAGTAAACAGCTGAGAGATTATATATATATTAGTGTATATACATTTGTGAGACTTTTCTAACTCCGAAAAATTTTGTTTCCTAGGAACTTGGCTGTAGGTAGCTACGAAGTTATGTGAAGGTTTTCAAGGTTATCAAACAGTTTTACCAGAGCAAACTAAGGTAATTTTAATTCTTTGTATTTGACTTTTCCATTCCAAACAACAGTAATTTTAATTCTTTGTATTTGACTTTTCCATTCCAAACAACAGTTTCCATTATTATTTTCATGTAAAATGAAATATTTCCATGCATGATTTAATGACATAAATTTTAACAATCATCATTTTCACTGATTTCATTTGTATCAACAACCCTAGTGGAACAAATACAGTCGAACCCGATTTAACACCACCCACAGAATTTTGACGTTGTATCAGATCATAATCATAATAGCATTTCGGAGAGGCTGTATTACATAAATTCACATGTTTATTAAGAAATGTTGTATTTCAGTGTCTTATTTATATTGCACCATGAATAAAATAACCTATTTATACACATTCGATTTTAAGTTGAGAAAATTCATAAAAATTGTAAACTGTACAATCACTTGAATATTTCTCAATATAAAACTCAACAGAAACATACTTCCCTCTGAAATTATTGTAATTTCAGCAACACATTTTATATGTGCAAAAACAAAATAAGCAAGGGGGAAAGGTGGCATTGTTTTTAGTCCATACCATATTGGTTTCTCTCGAGAAATATCTTGCTATGAGTAATTATCTTTATAATAATTTTTTCAGATACTATTGAAAGAACAACTGTTTTTGACATAATTGAATTGAGGAAATTAAGATAGACGATTTCTTAATGGCTACCTATACCACTCAAAATTTGACCAGTGCAAGTAAAAACATGTACTGTTGAAAAACTTGTCTTGGCTATATAAATGAGAGGGAGGACATTAAAAATAAACTTTTAGAAGCTTTACTAACTGAAAAGCAATATTAATTCTTTGAAAAACGTGTTATATTTACTGATCAGCAAATTTTGTGAATGGAAATATTAAAACAATATACTTGACGACAAATAATATCATACTTTTTAACTAGTGAGACCATACAACACTGCAAAATTTCTATGTTAATTTAAATAGGGGTTCCCCGATCCACAAGAGCTTGCTAAGGATGTGTTTTAGAGCAAAGCTGAAAGAGTAGAGTGAAAATATATAGTAAGCTGCGTGCCAATAGGTTTTTGCACTTCATCTGTCTGACCAAAATTTTAGGGTAGAAACATGGCTCGAAAAATTGAAAAAGGCGCGGGCCAAATTTTTTGGCAGCCAAGCATATTTTTAGAAGAAATAATCCGAAGTAAAAAAAAAATTATATTCAACTTTTTCAGCACTTAGTGATGATCTTCACATGTTGGAAGATTCAGACATAAACTCCAAATATTTTATGATCTGCATAGAAAATTTCAGGTGTCAGTATGAATTTTTTTTTTTTGCAATGTTGGCTCTTAAGATTTGCCAAGCCCTAGGTAAATATATGTACATCTAGACATGAACATGTGCATCTATGTGGAACGCCAGGCCTCCCTTGCAAAACACAGTTTATACATTTTGGATCCTACTGTGATAAAATGGTGGCGAGTCGACTCAATGTCGACTAAGTGCTATTGTGCACGAATTATCTCTACTTATACAACTAAAGACTGTGTTATAATTTGAAATAAAATATACAGTACATTTAAATATTGATAAGCAGAATAAAAGTGGTTTTTTTTTCTTCCTCTTTTTAATTTCAGGTAAATCAACATTTGAAGATGCAGATGAAAATTTATGAATCTTAAAAAATTATATTCTTGAAAGATGCGATTTCAAAGAAAAGTACAACCAATAAATTGTGATTATGATAACTCTCTATGAACATATGTTTGAAATAAAATGTTTTTGTATGACAAATCATATGTGCAAGTTGTTATTTAATTCATGTTTCTATTAATCAATTTCAATCAATCATTCATCTTCTAATCAACTCAAATGAAATACATTGTCAAAATGAAAGTTATCAGGTGAAATTATTTGTTGGAAGCTAAATATGAAACAGATAAATTGATGAAAGATCTTTAATATAGACATATATATATTTTAAATATTGAAGTATTCACTTCCATTAACAGGTAAGTGCTCATTCATAGAAAATCGTGTTCTGATATTTTTTACTACCAAGGAGAAACCTATAGTTTAAAATATAGAACTACAATACGCAGCAAGGCAGTTAATTCTTTTAATTATAAATTATCAATAATTTAATATTTTAGTTGCTCCGAAAATAATTTGCAATTCATTGTTTCAATGAATTTAAAAGGAATAAAAATGGATAATAAAAAATCATTTTTAACAAATTGGTCTTAAAAAAAAGTGGCCCTCAATATTAAAAATAGTATTCAGCTGGGGCCTCAAGTAGGGCCCCCGAGGCGAATAGGGGGCCCAAAAATCTACAATTATTTTGCATAATAACCCTTTCAAGAAAAGCTCCCCCCCCCCCCCAAAAAAAAAAAAAAAGGGAAACTCTGCCCCGGAATGACACACTACGACCATAGGCTCAACTAGTGCCGGTAACCTTAATTTAAAATTTTGCATTTTGTTGTAAGAATTTTCTTTTTTTCAAATTTTGATTTCATCAGTATGCGACCCGCTTATATGCAGCTGGGGTCCCAGATACTCGCTTTTTCAAGTATCCAAAAGTGGGATCCATGAGCTCGGACAAGAAAAATACTGAATCTTATTCTAAAAAAAGTCGCAAGATGAAAAATGCAACGTCTCATATACGTTTACAAAATAATTAAACTAGCTGACGATGTTAGAGTAAAAAAAAAATTGCAAAGCACGGGTGACAAAAATGTGTGGCGAGTCCCTCGGGAAAAAAAGTTTGTTTACAATCAGTTGTAAACATGAAATCGCTGCCACCACCCACTGCGGAAAAACGATTGTTAAATAATTAGTAGTAGTTGTAGGCTTCAAACGGCATCCCGATTGGTTAGCGATCTGTTACTCTCGAAACCAAAAATTTTCTCTCCCTCTAACTACTGTTTCACGTCACGTGACCTTAAGGACTGGTAGTTCATAGTACCTCTTAACTACTAGTAGTTGACGCGGTGTGGTTAACTTTGCAGTGGAAGGGAAGCTACGAGGGAACCGCATCACACGTTGCTATGACAACGAAAGCTTTTCAACCAATGTATCGATGCGCGGTCGCGGTAAGGTATAGCTTATTCTCACTGAGAAAAATCTTTTCACGTATAATGGTGACCATTTTTTTTTTCTAATTTAAAATTCTTAACCGAATAAAGATCGATTCAGAACAATATTTTTTCAGTATTTTCTTCAATCATTCAAAAAATTGAAATATTCTGTATAAATGATCATCGTAAGCATCCGATATATGGGAACTATATTTTGTGGCGAAGGAATACACTCTCTACCTTTCTCTGCACTGCAAAGTTAACCTGAAACGGACTATAGTTATCCTATGCAAAAATCTATATACAGGGTGCTTAAAAAATATGGTGGACACGGGGAAGCTAAAGCTCGTGCCATTGGAGTTGCCCTATTTGCTTCGGCCTCCTATATTTCCACTGTTCATTAACGTCGTAGTCCACAATGATTCGGATATGTGGGTATGTCGATTCACTCATTCGATCGAATTGGCTTTGGTTTAGTCGTAGTATGTATGACCGGAGATGTGAGATTTGTAAGTCTGTTCTGATATTAATGTTACGGAGATACCAAGGTGCATGCATGAGTTGTCTTAATATTTTGTTTTGTCTTGTTTGTATCCCTTTAATATTTAGTTTGCGGGCGTGGGCCCCCACCGGGGAGGCATACAGCATTGTGGGACGAAGAATGGACTTGTAAAGTATGATTTTATTGTGTGTTGTTAGTTTCGCCTGGGGAAAGGTGATTCTATTAAGCATGTCCATGATTCCGACGGTCTTGTTCCGGGCCATTTGGACATGTTCTCTGAAGAGCAATTTTTTGTCAAGAATGCACCCAAGGTATTTAATGTGTGTGACTGGGTTCAGCCTGTGTCACCCAAATGCAAGTGCATATCTAGGAAGTTTGGTTCTGCGTGCAAACCACATGAATTTGCATTTATCATAGTTCATGCGAACGTCAGAGTTTATACACCATTGCTCTGTCATGGGCGGCATCTTGTAGGTTCCAAAGGGCATAAGCAGGATTTCTACTACTGCACAGAATTTCTGCATCATCAGCAAATAGGGCCAGTATACCGTTTCTGGGTGTGGGAAAATCATTGATGTAGAGCACAAAAAGTTGAGGGCCAAGAACGCTGCCCTGCGGGACGGAGGCTCGTACGGGTCTGGTGGTTGATAATTCTTGGTCTATTTTTACCTGGAATGTACGCCCCATCAGGTAATTGAAGAAGAAGAGTATGAAATGTGGTGAAAACCTAAGGGTGATGAGTTTCGACAGAAGAGTGGCTATTTCGCACTTGTCAAAGGCTTTAGATATATCGCAGAAAAGGCCTGCCACTGTGTCAGTGTAATTGAACGAGTTTGTAATGTATTCCGTGACCCTTAAGAGTTGGGTTACACATGAGTGTTCGGGTCGGAACCCATGTTGCTCCGGTCTGATAATGTCGTTGGTTTCGATATACTGTGAAAGCCTAACAGCTACAACTCTTTCATATAACTTGGAGAAGTTTTTTAGGAGCGAGATCGGGTGGTACGAGGTCGCTTCTTCGGGGTCCGTGCCGGGTTTGTGTATCGCCCTTATTATGGCATGTTTCCAAGGGGTTGGAAAAAAGTTTGTTATGAGTGATGCGTTGAAAATGTTCAAGAGTGATGTAAGGTGTGACGGGGCCATGAGCTTAAGGGCTTTGTTACTTATGTGATCCGCCCCCGGTGCTTTTTTTGCATCAAGTTTTTTAATTAGATTTTTTATTTCATCTTCGGTGGTGAGGTCCATATGGTCGGTGCCTTGTGCCCTATGTGAGAGAATGTACGAGGTTACCCTTTGGCAAGTAGCTATTGTTTCCTGTCGTGTTTGCACCCTGTTTGGGGTGAACTGCCGTTCATAGGCATCTGCGAATGTCTCTGCGATTTCCTGGGGGGCGAAGACAAGGTTGTTGCCTTTTTTGATTTTTGTAAGTCGAGAGCGGGGGGGGGGGGGCTGCAGATTCACCAAGCCTTCCACAAGTTGCCGTTTTCTGCGGTGGCATTTCCGACAAAATCTGTGAAGCGGTCATTAGTGAAATTTGTGACATCCCTTTTAATTTCACTTTGAAGTTTGTTTAGCAGTATTTTGTTGATGCGTCTACGAAATCTTTGCCAATTTTTTCTGATTCTGTTTTTAAATTTAATTTTTTGCAGGATGTCATTCGGCAGCCCGTATCTATGGTCCGAGAAGTGTATTTCTTCCGAAGCCTGGTCAATCGCTTCTTGAAAGCGTGTGGTGATTTGAGCGACCGCTTCGTCTATTTGTGTTGGTGTTTCCTCTTCTATGGTGATTATGTCATCATCTTCAGTGAGTTCTTGAAATTTTGACCAGTTCACCCTTTTTGATATTCTCTTAGTTCTGGGTATTTGGTGGTCAATCTCAAAGTAGACTGGGTTGTGTGGTGAATTTAGTATAATTTTAGTGTGGGTGTGAATGTCGTTCAAGAAGTTTTTTGATATCCCAAAGTCAATTATGTCTGGTTCATATCTTGGGCAGCTAGGGATGTGTGTTGAGTGCACTTGAAGGAATTTATTCATGCAATAACGCCTGAGGACTACTCCATGTTTATTTCGTTTCTTGCTGTGAAAAAGCGGGTCCTTGGAGTTCCAGTCGCCCCTAATAAAGACTGGTTTTGTCGTGTTAAATATTGCATTAAGGAGGTCTGTGTCAATTTTATTTCGGGGTGGCTTGTATATTGCACAGAAGATGAAGGATCTATTGTTTATGTGCACCTCGACTGCCACTGCCTCCATTTCTGTTGATGGGGGGAGAGTGATGTTCAGGAAGGGGAAGGAGTTTCGCACGAGAACTGCGACTCCGCCCCCTCGATTATGCAGTCAATCTTTGCGGGCTATTGAAAAGCCCTGAAGTTTCGGGTCATTGCTTGGAAGTAACCAGGTCTCAGACAGAAGGACAATGTCGATTTGAGTTCTATGAACTTCTTCTTGTAACTCTTTCAGGTTGTCCCTAAGTCCATTACAGTTCCAGGCCATTGCCCTTAAGGGCCTGGGGGGGGGGGGCATTAATTATTTGTGCTATTGTTGAGTAGTGTGTGAAGCAATGTAATAGGAATTTGAATTTTTTCTTTGTTGAGGCTCTGTAACTGTTGAAGAAGCTCGGTTGGGATGTTACCCGTTTTGGTTTCGGTTCCTAATGTGGGCACTTGGGCCGATTGCTGTTCAGCTCGACTGTTTTGTTGGGTGTTTGTTTCTTGTACGGGCCCAGTTGGTGTCTCCTGGGCCAAGTTTGTCTTTCGCGTGGGTTCCGATTGGTAAGGGCTCACAAAGGGTGACAGTTCCTCGTGTGCGTCCTCGAATATTTCCTCATCGGAGTCAATTTCGTCGGTTCCGATTACGTAATAATTGTATGCCGCTTTGGCAGCTTGTTTGCTTGTGTGCATTTTTCCAAGTTGTTCTTGAATTGCATGTAAATGTTGCATTTCCTTACCCTCGGCCATGGGTGGGGCGCCAGGATATATTTGTGAGTGGAGTTCTAGTTGCTTGACCTTAAGGTCTTCTATGCTTTCAGTAGGCTTTTTCAGCATTTGTGTTGTGTGCGGCTCATCCATTTGCCCATTTGGCCGGGATGTGCAAATTGTGATTGTTTGAGTGCCCAGTTCGAAATTTTCGTCTCCGTCAAGTTGGGGTTGGGTAGCTAACAGCGGGACATTCCCTGCCGGCAGTTGACATCCCGGAAGAGGGGGGGGGGAGGAAATCCTCCTCGCAGGGGGGGGGCGAAGATGCAGGGGGAGAAGGGGGTTATTATTCTGCCCTTTTCTTGCTTACGGGCATTGGGGTGCCTTGCCTTGCACAGCCTGGGAAAGTAGCTGTGTGAGGGCCGCCACAGAACGCACATCGTATTTTCCTCCTGTCGCCCTTATCCTTGCATTTTTTCGTTTCGTGCGGCCCTGAGCAAAATGCGCATACTGCCCGGCCCTTACAAAACAGAGCCGTGTGGTTGAAGGCCATACAGCGGCGGCATTGAATGGGATCAGCATTTCCTCGATATCTTTCAATATGTATTGGTCGGTTTGAATTACTGGGACGGGCCTTTCCCGAGTTTCCTCCTACTCGTCCCGCGTCCGCAGTAACGTAGGGGTGAACCTGACCAATGATGTTAATTTTAATACTAATTTGTACCTACGTAATCCTCATCACCCAATAGAAGGATATTTCTTTGAAGCCGGACTGCCAATGGGAAAAAGAGGGGTTGGTGCCCCTCAAAACTTTACTTTCTTGGAATTTTTGAAAAATTCAAGGCAGATTGACGAGTGGAAGTTAAGAATAAAGTAGGCAAATGAATTAGTTCCAGGAGTGGTTGTTTTGCAGATATCGAATGTAATTACCATCGGACGTTGGGGATATATATACGACACCATGAGGATGGAGAAAAGGGTAGGAAAGAAGTTCTTACCACATTTTAAATTGTAAAATTGGGATATGGGGAAACATAAAATTAGGAAACTATTTACGGCAATAAGGTAATTTAGCATCTAATGAGATTTTTCCCCTATTTAACGTCAATACATTCCAACATCGAATTTCGGATTTATTACACCTGAATTCTTAATTTATACAATATATTATTTCTTCCTATGCTAATTGAATTTTTGTATCATAATAATTTAAATAATTTTATACTTGTGTGTTTGAAATGGAAACTGTTTTCATGATTTTGTTTGATTAAATATTATTGAAATTTAACAGTAAAATGATTCTTTCTTTCGTGAGTCATCATTTCTTATTCCAAATGTGTATTGGACCACTGGGAACCTGAGTTAATTCTAGATAAATTGTATATACATATACAATTTTTTTGTAAAAAAAATTTCTCTTCCAGTGATTCTCGATAGAAAAAAATCAATTAAAAATCAAAATTTCTTTTGAAATCAAAAGGAAAAAGAACGAAAAGCACTCGAAATTCTGCAGGGGACGGTCACGATTTTTTGAGCTCCGATACCGTAGTAGTCTTCTCTCTTTTCAGGTACCGACATGGCAAGGTCCAAAAAGAAGCCGAGACAGGGCCCATCCGTGACAGCCCCGATGCCGGTGAAGAAGTATAGCTGCTACCTACACGATCATTCCATGGTTCATCGGGCCTCAAATGAACAGCATTCTTTGCCGACGTCGACGTCACAAATACAACTTGGTTTTAGACCTCCACCTTCAAGTTCAGGCGTTTTATCTTGTAGAAGAGCATAAAGAAGATCGACGCCTTTGGATCAAGGAGATCCGCTGCGAACAAGAACGACAATTCATAGAAATCGTCCACGATCATCTTGCTTCGACTCTCGACAACAAGCTAGTGGGCCAGCTAATGGACTTTGAAAACTCATCTTGCCAGCTCTACGATGACCCTAGCGAAGAACTAGACAAGGATCTGTTCCCCCTCCCCTTCTTTTACTTTCAGGACAGTCGCTCCAGAGGAAACTGATCCAGAAAAAACTTTGCCTATCCTCGAGACAGAGGTAATCGCAGATAACTCTCAGCCGATGGAAATCATCGATTCCATTTCAACAGAATTAGTCACTCTTTCTCCCTTAGGTGCAGAAATAATTCCAACTTCATCCGGGAACGAGAGCTCAACTGCCATTGGTCCAGAGCCGATTGCCAACCAATCAGAGGTCTCCAAAGGAAATCTCTCGATTTCTGTCATCAGCAACGGGAAATGGATGCTCACGTATATTCAGCTCACCCGTCTATGCCATAGCCCTTACTCAGCTAGGCTCAGTGGCAACCTCATTCAAATGTTACAATGTCATGAAGGATGTCCACTCTTTAGTTGAAACACATCATATCAGAAACCTCAGTTTATTTTTCAGCCTTTATCATTGTCATCAGTAATCGAAACCAAGAGAATGTTCGTTTCGGTGAATGGTAGCAGTTGACTGTGTGCACTTTAGATGTTTGTGCATATGTATGGTATGAAACAGTGATATATAAGGAATAATGCTGCAAGAATATAATCAGCAAAATCTTTCTTCAAATCAGGAAAAATTGAATGTTTATAGTGTGGTGATGAAACTCTCTATGCAGTTTCCGCTGAAGAATTCACAGTAATGTTACATTGAAATCGTTGCATGCAGCGAGAGTGCTTGGTGAGAAATACATTTAAATTTAGTAACAATATATATTCAAACAACCATCTCATAGTTAATTATTTTGATCTGTTTTATTCTTTTAGTTGTTAATAAATCTATTTACGTTAGTATTTTATTTATTTCATAGTATTATTATTATTTTTTATTTTCATTTGTTTTTGCTCCATTTTATTAATCATTTAATTTTTTAATTTTATTGTTATTCTTACTAGCACACTATGTTAATTTTATTGATAGTTTTTTCCTTCATTTATTATTTATTAAATTTTTACTTATTACATCCAGTAAAGAATACGACGAGGTCTTCGCAAAAGGAGTGCTACAGACCCTCGTAGAAGAGAGAATTCGACGAGAAGAAGCAGAAGAAAGAATTCAACGAGAAGAAGCAGAAGAACGAATTCAACGAGAAGAAGCAGAAAAAAGAATTCGACGAGAAGAAGCAGAAAAAAGAATTCGACGAGAAGAAACAGAGGAGAGGATTCGACGGGAAGATGCCGAAGAGAGGAACCGGCGAGCAGAAATGCAGTTCGAACTCGAGAGACTGAGGATAGAAGCGGAGAAGTGCCAAGCTTCCGTTCGACCGGCTGTGACAAATCGGGACTTTCAAGTGTCGGTTCCGCGTTTTGAATCATCAGATGACATTTCATTGTTCCTGGTCCTGTTCGAACGACACATGGGATCTGTGCCAGGGAGCCTGACGAGAAGTTCAAGGACTATCGGTATCTCAAGGAACTGCTGTTAAAGCGATTTAAGCTACACGCGGACAGATTTCGACAGCTTTTTGTAGAGCATCGGAAGAACTCGGAGAGTTCATGGCGTGATTTTTATTTTGAGTTGAAAACGTATCTTGAAGGATGGTTAACAGAAATTAAGGTTACAACATTCGAGGACTTGATTAATCTAGTCATAGCTGATCAGATGAAGAAGAGGTGCCCTCCACAAGTCAAAGAACATTTCATCGATGTATGGGCCATGTTGATCTCCCCATCGGAACTAGCGGAGAAACTCGACGCGTATGAAGATGCCAGGAGTACTTTCACAAAGAAATTCAATCAGCAGTACGATGTCGAGGGTCGTCGAAAGCAAACACCGAGGAAATCAAAACCAGTGATTCGTGCAGATGAACAGACATTTCCCATGATCAGCCTGGATGAACAGCGACCTGTAAGCTGCTATGGATGTGGATATCCGGGGGTAATTAGAGCGCAGTGTCCGACCTGTAATCCCGAAATGACAGCGACAACCGCTCAGTTTGGTCAGTTGGAACTGAATCTATGCTCTTCTGTAACAAAACCCGTAGCATTGTTAAAAATTCATGTAAATGGCAAAGTGGGAACTGCCTGTGCCATCAGCGGTGCTACGCACTGTATCGCAAGTGATACTCTGCATCGTATTTTGAAAGAGCAAAACGCCAAATTCCATCGGGAAACTATCGAGATGCGTCTTGCAAACAGACAGCAATCAACGGTGAATGTGTGGACTACAACGGTATTGGTCAACATCCAATGGAAGCGAGTAAGGACGAAATTTATAGTTCTTCCTGTAATCGTCGGTAACAGAACTCTTTTGGGAATCGACTTTCTAGAGAAAGCTGGTATCGTGTTGGATCTCAAGCGAAGGCAATGGTTCTTCGGGGAAAATACTCGGAAGCGATTCCACTTTATGAACGAGTCTACGATTAAAACTGTTCAACATGTAGTAGAGCATGTTAACTTGAATTCTTTCCAACTACGACAAGTTGAAGGAGAGCAACGGAAACAAGTGCTGAACAGGTCGTGGAAAAATAATGAAAATTTTTTCAGTCCAGGGGGAGGGGACACTCCCGAAGGCGAAATTCCCCATGGTGATATGGCATCGGAACCTCAGCGGTGGGATCGGTCTAGACGTCTCAGGAACCAAACAGGTCGCGTCCGTGACTATCCACGTCCTGCTGTCCATAGCGAAATCCACCGATCCGCAAGAAGCTTTCATCACCAACCGGTGCAAAGGCAACCACGAGTTACTCCGAGAGGCAGGCAAGCACTAGACTTACGTTTCCGCAGGAACGAACGAGTCGAACTTTCCGGTGCCAGGCGACGCAGTCCAGGATCACCAGGATATTATCACATACTGCATCATTGTAAAATGCCAAGCCAAACAATAACGTCTAGCAATATCTTCCATGAGTCAAGGACCCAAAAAAGTATAAGCAGTGCTAGAGAAGGGAACGATAAATGCAGGGGGAGCGGCATTAAATATTCTAATCACCCTAACGCGCGTCGATCAGAAGGTCGCAGCCATGCCCAAAGAAGTCGTGAAAACAGGTTGACTCCCATGCAAAGCCTTACAAGAGTTTCTGTGAAGCAGAAGGTGGAACAAAAACGGGATGAACGCAAAGGTTATGTTGACAACGGTTCCAAACAGAGTTCTCGAAGGAAGAACTGGTCGACAAAGTTCACGCCACAACGAGATGGACCGTACCCTGTGCTAGCCCAGAGATCACCTACGAGGTACATAGTCGCTGATCCGGCCAAATCGGGTGTCTCTGTCAGCGTATATCGTACTTCTGCTCTCACACCATGTGCGAAACCGGATGCCGTAGTGTCATCACGAAAGAAGGGACGACCACTCAAAGTTGGAACTAACAAGAACACTGAACAACTTCCCATAACGCCTATTGCTGGTTCCTTGCCGGGACATCCGCGAAACCAGAGGGGGAGTATGTAACAGGCAAGCTGTTAACAAGGATGTACAGCAATTCACGAGACACGTGAGATTCAAGTGGTATCGAGAGACGAAGACATTCTCGAGAGTTCGATTTTAACCTTCATGGCGAAGGGTTGTATGTTTCGCAGGTTAATGCAAAATAAAGGAATGCTTCATGTTCGTCGCTTCGTATACACCTCACCAATCGTCACATTTATTATTTTATTTGTATTATCATTTTATTTTATTTCATTTATTAACTATTCAAAATTTTAATATTAGTTTTATTTCGTTTTTTTTATATTGTTTTAATTCATTATTTCCTTTACTCATTGTAATTATTTTATCTATTTGATTTTTTATTATATTTGTGTAATCATTTTATTTTCATTGTTAGTAATTTTCACTCCTTTATTTTCTTCATCGTTACTATTTCATCTGTTTCATTTTTTCATTACTTTTGTTATTTTATTTATATTAGCGTATTATTTTTAGTCGTTCAAAATTATTTATATATGTAATTATATCTTATTTTTATTGTTTTGGAGACTTATTTCGATTAATTTTTTTATATAAAACGTCATTTTTACTTTATTTTTATAAAATTTGTTTTAAATCGTTTTTAATTCTCTATTTTTCTATAATGTTTCTTCTTTTAAAACTAGAGGGATAAGTATGGGAATACGAATACATCAGCGAATAACAGTGATGACAGGGGTGTAAAGACATGTTTTAAAGTCGAAACATGACGTCGTCAAAACACACATAATTGGGGGAAAAAAAGAAAGAGACAGGAAGTGCTGAGATAAGGTGAGAGAGAATCCTGGCAAAAACCTGAAATTGGGACAAAAAAGCCCCTCGTAGATACTTCCCTGGTGGCCACGCTCTTGAGTGAAACGTCCCTTTTTTTTCGAAATATGGTCACGGGGTACGCGAGGAGTCTAGAAGCTTGTCAGGAATATTTGTAGCCCCCGTAGTTCTCAATGATCCGTAGTCCCTAATTACCAATAGAAATAAGTCAACACAGAAGTAAAAAATAATGGCGATAAGACACCGAAAGTCGTTTAATGAACAACAGATGTCACTTAATAAACTCCGGATGTCGGCATTCTGTAGAGATAAACAACGGAGGCCACCTAATAGACAACAGAGGTCATTTAATAAACACCGGAAGTAGTTAAATAAACAGCAGATGTCACTTAATAAACAGCAGATGTCACTTAATAAACACCGGAAGTGCGATAAGACACCTCGTACTGTATCTCGGAGACCACTCCGCCGGTGGAGCGGGGCGGAGGAAGTGTGACGTCACTTCCGGTTCTATAGCGCTCCCAATACTACAAGCCAGTTCACCACAAGTTCACTTGACAGATCGAGTGCTTACAGAAAACGAAGTATCAGTGCTCGCCAAGGGAGGAAATTTTGCCATCACCCCACGTGAAATTCCCACTGAAGAAATCATCGCAAATGTTGAAGCAGCCATGAGAAACATGCCAGAAGAGCAAGCAGAAGAAATACGAGTAGAAACATCCAGAATTCTGACAAGAGCCAAGCCACCCCGGAAAAATCTAAAATCAGCCGAACTACGAGCGATTAGGAGCCTCAACTCCGATAAAGATATTCTCATTCTGTCAGCAGACAAGGGAAATGCAACGGTAATAATGAAGACAGAAGAATACGGCCGTAAAATGACAGAACTCTTGGATCCATCAACGTATAGAGTGCTCAAAAAAGACCCAACACAAAAGATCCTGAGGAAGATGAACAGTTTGGTAAAATCCTCGTCTTTACCTGAGAATGAGAAAAAAGGTATCTGCAGAACAGAAGCACTTTCTCTTCGCATTTATGGTTTGCCGAAAATACATAAAGAACTGGTTCCGTTGCGGCCGATTGTGAGTTCCATTGGATCTCCCACCTCCAAGGTGTTAACCACCATCTTGCAGCCACACATAGGAAAAACAAGCACATTTGTGAAAGATTCTGGTCACTTTGTCGAAAAAATAAGAAATATCACCTTGCAACCTGATGATGTACTGGTGAGCTTTGACATAGTACCATTGTTCACCAAGGTGCCACTGAAAGACGTCTTAGCACTACTCGATGAAATATTCCAAAAAGATATAGTAGGCCTTTTCCAGCTTTGCCTTACTACAACCTATTTCACCTGGAACAACGTCATCCATGAACAGACGGATGGAGTAGCTATGGGAAGCCCCTTGAGCCCGGTAGTTGCCAACTTCTTTATGGAAAAATTCGAGGAGCAGGCAGTAACAACAGCGCCTCTCAAACCAACAATTTGGCTCCGCTACGTTGACGATACATTCGTTGTTTGGGGGCATGGTGAAAAAAATCTTCACTGATTCTTGGACCATCTCAACGGAATCCATCCGAACATCAAATTCACTATGGAAATAGAGAAAGAAGGACAGATCCCGTTCTTGGACGTTCTGATCAGCCGTCAAGGTCAACGTTCTGATCAGCCGTCAAGGTCAACGTTTAGGCCACAGCATTTATCGTAAGCCTACTCACACCAACAGATATGTGCATAAGCTCTCCAATCATCATCCTCACCAAAAACGAGGCGTACTGAAAACCTTGATCGAGAGGGCAAGAAGACTATGTGAAGGAAAAGATCTAGGTAAAGAGATTGAGCACTTAAAATCAGTTTTCCGCTCTAATGGGTACACGAAAGACGACATCAAGAAAGCCTTACGCTCCATCAAGGAATCACCAACGGAAAATGAGCAGTCACAATCAATTGGAAAAGCTGTGCTGCCTTTTATCCCCGGAGTGACGGCAAGAATCAGCAAGGTCATGAAAAAACATCGTATAAAGACCATTTTCAAACCAACCAGAAAAATATGTGAAATGCTGCGATCAGCAAAAGACCACCGTGACCCTCTATCAACACCGGGGATCTACCGAATACCGTGCACCTGTGGTCAGGTATATATTGGAACCACAAAAAGATCTGTGGCCACGAGAATAAAAGAGCACGAACGATGCTGCAGAATGGGCCAAACAGAAAAGTCGGCGGTGGCAGAGCATGCGCTTTACGACAACCACAGTGTACAGTTCAGCAAAACACAGGTAATAGCTAATGTTGACCACTTCTTCCCACGAATCTACAGAGAGGCTATTGAAATATACAAGCACAAAAACAGCTATAATAGAAGAGAAGAAACTTTGAAATTGAGCAGATCCTGGACACCAGCTCTCAGAAGAACAAGAACCTTCCCCTTCAAGGTCCAGCAACAGAATGATGACAACAGCCAATCAGATAACTCCACATCTCTCGGCCAATCAGGTTCTACCAGCATAACAACTGTTTACAATACGCTGCCAGCCATAGAATCAACTGACCAATCGCAAAACAATAGTGTAGTTCAAGCCACTTATGTGCATAAATACAACCTGAGACTCCGGAAAACTTGACTTTGATCGAGTTTATCAATTCTCCTGATGATGCCAACCACTAGTGTTGGGGAAACGTTGAGAACAAACTCAAACGGACGACGGTCTTCGAACCCGAAAAAACAATTTTTATCAAATGATGGCCGCGAAAACCTTATAGACTATTTACATCGCCTCTACGGGGAGGGAGTTGTCAAGTCTTACCGGAAGTTAAGTAAAGTTAGGAGATCAAAAGCGCAACTGCTGTCGTCGCTCGCATTCTTGTCACGTTGCCGAGATTCCAATATCATTCCCGCCTTTCTGAAGATGAAACGCCTCTTCGTTACTGCACAAGCTCACCGCATCTACAACCGATTGGAGAAATCGTTGCTTCGCGAACGTATTCACTTCACGCGAAGAGAACTTGCCAGAACCGACAAAAACATACTGGATATATTCTATCACCTGAGTGGCAAGCTGAGTCCCGAGGACTGGAATAAAATCGATGGGATCACGTACAGGAGTATGGAGAACCACATCAACCGCAACACAGAACGTCAAAAAGTGAAGTTTCATAAGATCAACCAATGCCGGTTTGAGCATCCACCCATGGACATGAAAAAGACTGTGGTGAACTTGACAGATCGAGTGCTTACAGAAAACGAAGTATCAGTGCTCGCCAAGGGAGGAAATTTTGCCATCACCCCACGTGAAATTCCCACTGAAGAAATCATCGCAAATGTTGAAGCAGCCATGAGAAACATGCCAGAAGAGCAAGCAGAAGAAATACGAGTAGAAACATCCAGAATTCTGACAAGAGCCAAGCCACCCCGGAAAAATCTAAAATCAGCCGAACTACGAGCGATTAGGAGCCTCAACTCCGATAAAGATATTCTCATTCTGTCAGCAGACAAGGGAAATGCAACGGTAATAATGAAGACAGAAGAATACGGCCGTAAAATGACAGAACTCTTGGATCCATCAACGTATAGAGTGCTCAAAAAAGACCCAACACAAAAGATCCTGAGGAAGATGAACAGTTTGGTAAAATCCTCGTCTTTACCTGAGAATGAGAAAAAAGGTATCTGCAGAACAGAAGCACTTTCTCTTCGCATTTATGGTTTGCCGAAAATACATAAAGAACTGGTTCCGTTGGATCTCCCACCTCCAAGGTGTTAACCACCATCTTGCAGCCACACATAGGAAAAACAAGCACATTTGTGAAAGATTCTGGTCACTTTGTCGAAAAAATAAGAAATATCACCTTGCAACCTGATGATATACTGGTGAGCTTCGACATCGTATCATTGTTCACCAAGGTGCCACTGAAAGACGTCTTAGCACTACTCGATGAAATATTCCAAAAAGATATAGTAGGCCTTTTCCAGCTTTGCCTTACTACAACCTATTTCACCTGGAACAACGTCATCTATGAACAGACGGATGGAGTAGCTATGGGAAGCCCCTTGAGCCCGGTAGTTGCCAACTTCTTTATGGAAAAATTCGAGGAGCAGGCAGTAACAACAGCACCTCTCAAACCAACAATTTGGCTCCGCTACGTTGACGATACATTCGTTGTTTGGGGGCATGGTGAAGAAAATTTACACCGATTCTTGGACCATCTCAACAGAATCCATCCGAACATCAAGTTCACTATGGAAATAGAGAAAGAAGGACAGATCCCGTTCTTGGACGTTCTGGTCAGCCGTCAAGGTCAACGTTTAGGCCACAGCATTTATCGTAAGCCTACTCACACCAACAGATATGTGCATAAGCTCTCCAATCATCATCCTCACCAAAAACGAGGCGTACTGAAAACCTTGATCGAGAGGGCAAGAAGACTATGTGAAGGAAAAGATCTAGGTAAAGAGATTGAGCACTTAAAATCAGTTTTCCGCTCTAATGGGTACACGAAAGACGACATCAAGAAAGCCTTACGCTCCATCAAGGAATCACCAACGGAAAATGAGCAGTCACAATCAATTGGAAAAGCTGTGCTGCCTTTTATCCCCGGAGTGACGGCAAGAATCAGCAAGGTCATGAAAAAACATCGTATAAAGACCATTTTCAAACCAACCAGAAAAATATGTGAAATGCTGCGATCAGCAAAAGACCACCGTGACCCTCTATCAACACCGGGGATCTACCGAATACCGTGCACCTGTGGTCAGGTATATATTGGAACCACAAAAAGATCTGTGGCCACGAGAATAAAAGAGCACGAACGATGCTGCAGAATGGGCCAAACAGAAAAGTCGGCGGTGGCAGAGCATGCGCTTTACGACAACCACAGTGTACAGTTCAGCAAAACACAGGTAATAGCTAATCTTCATTTTAATACTTCATTTTTTGAATATGTTTACATTGGATGAACGCAGGTGTCGAGGAGATATGATCGAAGTGTTCAAAATTTTCAATGGGATGGATAGGATGGACCATGAACTTTTAGTACACCGCCAATCGACTGCTTTTACAAGGGGACACCAGTATCGATTGGTGAGGGACAATGCAAGGTTATGGTGTCGCAGGGAATTTTTCTCCAATAGGGTTGTTAATAAATGGAATAGCTTACCCCCGGAGGTAGTAAATTGTAACACAATTGACACGTTTAAAAAGAAATACGATAAACATGTTGGGGTAAATCGAGAAGCTATCCATTCTTAGAATAAGACAACCACAAGTATTCTTTATGGGCATTGTATAATATTTTATCATGTGTATATATTGTTTGTAATTTGTGTTAATTGCATTTTTAATTGGGTTGCTGTATTTTTGAATCATATGACAACCATATTTTTATGGGCATCTTTTTATCAGCCACCTCGTTGGGCATTTTGCCTGTTGTGGCGTTGCATTTGTATTTGTATTTGTATAATGTTGACCACTTCTTCCCACGAATCTACAGAGAGGCTATTGAAATATACAAACACAAAAACAGCTATAATAGAAGAGAAGAAACTTTGAAATTGAGCAGATCCTGGACACCAGCTCTCAGAAGAACAAGAACCTTCCCCTTCAAGGTCCAGCAACAGAATGATGACAACAGCCAATCAGATAACTTCACATCTCTCGGCCAATCAGGTTCTACCAGCATAACAACTGTTTACAATACGCTGCCAGCCATAGAATCAACTGACCAATCGCAAAACAATAGTGTAGTTCAAGCCACTTATGTGCATAAATACAACCTGAGACTCCGGAAAACTTGACTTTGATCGAGTTTATCAATTCTCCTGATGATGCCAACCACTAGTGTTGGGGAAACGTTGAGAACAAACTCAAACGGACGACGGTCTTCGAACCCGAAAAAACAATTTTTATCAAATGATGGCCGCGAAAACCTTATAGACTATTTACATCGCCTCTACGGGGAGGGAGTTGTCAAGTCTTACCGGAAGTTAAGTAAAGTTAGGAGATCAAAAGCGCAACTGCTGTCGTCGCTCGCATTCTTGTCACGTTGCCGAGATTCCAATATCATTCCCGCCTTTCTGAAGATGAAACGCCTCTTCGTTACTGCACAAGCTCACCGCATCTACAACCGATTGGAGAAATCGTTGCTTCGCGAACGTATTCACTTCACGCGAAGAGAACTTGCCAGAACCGACAAAAACATACTGGATATATTCTATCACCTGAGTGGCAAGCTGAGTCCCGAGGACTGGAATAAAATCGATGGGATCACGTACAGGAGTATGGAGAACCACATCAACCGCAACACAGAACGTCAAAAAGTGAAGTTTCATAAGATCAACCAATGCCGGTTTGAGCATCCACCCATGGACATGAAAAAGACTGTGGTGAACTTGACAGATCGAGTGCTTACAGAAAACGAAGTATCAGTGCTCGCCAAGGGAGGAAATTTTGCCATCACCCCACGTGAAATTCCCACTGAAGAAATCATCGCAAATGTTGAAGCAGCCATGAGAAACATGCCAGAAGAGCAAGCAGAAGAAATACGAGTAGAAACATCCAGAATTCTGACAAGAGCCAAGCCACCCCGGAAAAATCTAAAATCAGCCGAACTACGAGCGATTAGGAGCCTCAACTCCGATAAAGATATTCTCATTCTGTCAGCAGACAAGGGAAATGCAACGGTAATAATGAAGACAGAAGAATACGGCCGTAAAATGACAGAACTCTTGGATCCATCAACGTATAGAGTGCTCAAAAAAGACCCAACACAAAAGATCCTGAGGAAGATGAACAATTTGGTAAAATCCTCGTCTTTACCTGAGAATGAGAAAAAAGGTATCTGCAGAACAGAAGCACTTTCTCTTCGCATTTATGGTTTGCCGAAAATACATAAAGAACTGGTTCCGTTGCGGCCGATTGTGAGTTCCATTGGATCTCCCACCTCCAAGGTGTTAACCACCATCTTGCAGCCACACATAGGAAAAACAAGCACATTTGTGAAAGATTCTGGTCACTTCGTCGAAAAAATAAGAAATATCAACTTGCAACCTGATGATATACTGGTGAGCTTCGACATCGTATCATTGTTCACCAAGGTGCCACTGAAAGACGTCTTAGCACTACTCGATGAAATATTCCAAAAAGATATAGTAGGCCTTTTCCAGCTTTGCCTTACTACAACCTATTTCACCTGGAACAACGTCATCTATGAACAGACGGATGGAGTAGCTATGGGAAGCCCCTTGAGCCCGGTAGTTGCCAACTTCTTTATGGAAAAATTCGAGGAGCAGGCAGTAACAACAGCACCTCTCAAACCAACAATTTGGCTCCGCTACGTTGACGATACATTCGTTATTTGGGGGCATGGTGAAGAAAATTTACACCGATTCTTGGACCATCTCAACAGAATCCATCCGAACATCAAGTTCACTATGGAAATAGAGAAAGAAGGACAGATCCCGTTCTTGGACGTTCTGGTCAGCCGTCAAGGTCAACGTTTAGGCCACAGCATTTATCGTAAGCCTACTCACACCAACAGATATGTGCATAAGCTCTCCAATCATCATCCTCACCAAAAACGAGGCGTACTGAAAACCTTGATCGAGAGGGCAAGAAGACTATGTGAAGGAAAAGATCTAGGTAAAGAGATTGAGCACTTAAAATCAGTTTTCCGCTCTAATGGGTACACGAAAGACGACATCAAGAAAGCCTTACGCTCCATCAAGGAATCACCAACGGAAAATGAGCAGTCACAATCAATTGGAAAAGCTGTGCTGCCTTTTATCCCCGGAGTGACGGCAAGAATCAGCAAGGTCATGAAAAAACATCGTATAAAGACCATTTTCAAACCAACCAGAAAAATATGTGAAATGCTGCGATCAGCAAAAGACCACCGTGACCCTCTATCAACACGGGGGATCTACCGAATACCGTGCACCTGTGGTCAGGTATATATTGGAACCACAAAAAGATCTGTGGCCACGAGAATAAAAGAGCACGAACGATGCTGCAGAATGGGCCAAACAGAAAAGTCGGCGGTGGCAGAGCATGCGCTTTACGACAACCACAGTGTACAGTTCAGCAAAACACAGGTAATAGCTAATGTTGACCACTTCTTCCCACGAATCTACAGAGAGGCTATTGAAATATACAAGCACAAAAACAGCTATAATAGAAGAGAAGAAACTTTGAAATTGAGCAGATCCTGGACACCAGCTCTCAGAAGAACAAGAACCTTCCCCTTCAAGGTCCAGCAACAGAATGATGACAACAGCCAATCAGATAACTCCACATCTCTCGGCCAATCAGGTTCTACCAGCATAACAACTGTTTACAATACGCTGCCAGCCATAGAATCAACTGACCAATCGCAAAACAATAGTGTAGTTCAAGCCACTTATGTGCATAAATACAACCTGAGACTCCGGAAAACTTGACTTTGATCCAGTTTATCAATTCTCCTGATGATGCCAACCACTAGTGTTGGGGAAACGTTGAGAACAAACTCAAACGGACGACGGTCTTCGAACCCGAAAAAACAATTTTTATCAAAAGAAGAGATGCTTACAACAGTGGGAACACGAAAGGATCGAAGCACCTCCACCACATATTATAGTCTCCAGATGCCATCCAGAGATGCACGGCTTCGGGTAGCTACGATTGGCACCGAGGGAGAATGATAATTGGAGATCGAGTGTCGTTGTTGATCGTGAGAAAAATACTACAAACTGTTACAAAAAAAAAAGCCAAGGACAATTCGATTACGATTTTAAAAAAGTATTGAAATAAAATTTTGAGATTTTTTTTATTAAAGTTGTTTTTGGGGGGCAATTTTTCAATCATAAAAATTGTTTTTCCGAGCCAAATATGGGAAACGTATTCACGCGAATTTTTTTTCTTTTAGGAGGGGGGCTGAGCCGGTCCTTCAAAATTATTAGAGGGGCTTGGGCCCGCTGGCCGGATACAAGTTTACGCTTTTAAGGCTCCTTAAATCTTTGAAGACCAGACACACCCCGCTTCACAACTCGGAGATATCAAAGCGTACCCGGAGGACAGGGTGTGGTGGAATTTTTTTTTCACATAATCAACACTCCACAACGGGCGGATCATAATATACATTAAAAAATTAATTATAAAATCAACATAATCTTCTGAAGTTCTTGAGGAGTCGAGGTTCTTGGTTCTGGTCGAGAGGCTCTTGAACCTTTGAAAAATTATCATTTATTTTTTGTTTAATTTTTTTTAATCAATATTATAATTCACTTGTTGTTTATTTGATTCTATGTTCTACTCCCACCCCCAGTCGAATTTTGTTATAAAGAGGCTTGAAAAATGTTTCGACATCGGCCCTCGAGATCGGTTATGAATGGACATTTAGAATGTACTGTTTAGGTTCTGGCATCTATTCTTCATAGAGCGTAATTTTTTTTTATTTCGGTTTCAATATCATTGCTTTCCAATTTTCACCCCTCCCCCCCCCGCACCATGCATCTTTGGGCTTCTTTTCGTGTCGGCGCCATGCACCTCCTCCCTTCCCCTTCCCGGTCGCAGTGAGCAAAAGAAGAGACACTCAGATTTTGCCAGACAAACAAGAAAGACCGCTCTGGCAATAAGGATTGGCACCGAGGGAAGGTACAATTAGGGATTGAACGGCAGGGAAGAAATGAGATAAACGTATATTGTCATGGAACAAGAAAGGCAAAGACCATCAAGAGTTTTTAAAAGAACTAAAGTTATGAAAGCAGATTGTTTCCATTAACTAATTCATAATTAGGACAACTTTTGGTTAAATTTTTTTTTTATCATTCCATATGGAAACCATATTCATACGAATTTTTTTTGGGGGGGGGGGGGGCTAAGCCGGGTATTCAAAAATGTTGTGGGGGGGGGCACGGGCCCATGGGCCGGATACAAGTTTACGCGTATGTCTATTTCTAACGCTTGAATTCGTGCTCATGCTGGAACAGAGGGCAACGACAAAGTAGATGAACTGGCGAAAGTTGCAGTCCTCGACCATGAGGCTATCGACCCCCCTCTCCCAATTTCTCTAGTTCATACGAAGCTCAAAATACTTCTTCTGAGATGGCAGTTCATATGGGATATCGCTAATACTTCTACCAACGTACAAAAACTTTCTCCAGTCGTGTCCATGCATAAAGTGTGGCCCAGAGAAAAGATTACTTTTCACAGAAGATAAGGTATTTCCAAAATACCTTAAAAGATTTAAAATATCTAACAATAAACTCTGTACATGCGGCTATATGTTGGAGACCTTCATCATTACGCCTCCAAATGCATATTAACAGGATCATACCACTGCTACAATACTTTATTATTTCATAACTGGGATCAACACCAATTTGAATGGAAGAGGAAAATGGCCAAAAACCCTCTTTCCCTGCAGAAAATAGCGAGACTACTTTTCTTCATCCAGAAGAACCTCTATCTTCTTCATCAAATACACATCTCTGATCCTCCGTCGTCTGCAGATTCTGATACCAAATGTCCAGAGGACTATATTCCACCTGTGACTAGATCCCGATCCAGGAGATTGCCTCTTTTTCCCATCAGGGAGGAAAGATCCACATTCACTGGTTACATAGGATTTTTACTAAGGGACTAGGATGTGAGTAATCTTTCCCTAGCCCGTTGTGTCTCGTACATATCTCATTCCGCAAGGTGTTCGCGAATTTTGTGAATTCCTCTAAATATTTTTCTTCATTTCATTATTACTCTGAAATATGCATCTTAATGTGTTATTCTTCATTTTAATATTATTCTGAAATATGCATCTTTTGTGTTATTCTTCATTTCATTATTATTCTGAAATATGCATGTTTTATGACATGACAATGAATGGTTTTGCTTATAATTATCATTTTTTTTATTTTCGTTCTTTTCATAATTTGCTTTCTATTTTTCATCATGTATCAATTTATTATTGTTTTGAATAAATAAATAGTGTGTGGTGCCGACTGGTTTTGGTTCCGGTGTCCTGCATTCTGTGGGATCCTTGGAGGGGTTCCTGTTGTCCCAATGCGTCCCCTACACGTTAGAGGTTCCACTAGGAATATTTACGTGGGGGCGTATTTGGTCTTTTCATTATGTCCTGCATTTATGATTGCGCTGTATTGCGTATTGTTACGCATTATATAATGTAGTGCATCGGTCGCTGTACTGTTTATTATAATTGTGGTGCATTGCGTATTGTGCTGTAGCGCTTATTGTGGTGCACTGTATATAGTAGTGCATTACTGATCATCCTGTATTACCGGTGGGGGTGCATTTCGAATTGTGCTGTATTGTTTGCTCATTATGTGGTGCACTGCAAATAGTGAGATAGTGGTGCATTGCTGATTGTAATGCACTGCGTATTGTAGTGCATCGCTTGCTGCATTGATTATTGTAATTCAGTGATTATTGCGTATTGTGGTGCATTGCGTATTGTGCTGTATTGCTTATTGCGCTGTATTGCTTATTGCGCTGCACTGCAAATAGTGGTGCACTGCGTATTGTAGTGCACTGCAAATACAGCGGTGCATTGCGTATTTTAGTGCATTTTGTGCTCTATTACTTATCGTAATGCAGTTGCATATCGTGGTTCATTAAGTATTATCGTGCTTTACATAATGTGATATATCGCGTGATACATACATCATTGTGTCGTATTGCATATTGTGCATTGCGTATTGTGGTGTATTGCTTATTGAGCTGTACTGCCTTTAGTGGTGCTTTGCGTATTGTGCTGTATTACTTATCGGTGTGCAATGTATGCATTGCCGTATTACCGATGGTCGTGCATTGCTTATTGTGCTGTATTACTTTGTAGCGATACTATTGTATAGCAACCAATATTCCAGCAGATGGCGTTAGTCATCCGTGATTGCCGCTGTGAATGCTGCGAGTGCATACTTATATATGTATATGTGTAATACCAACAGAGAGAGTCGAGACGTCGGAATGTCCGGATGTGTTCATACTCGACTGCGATGTAAATAGTAAAGTTTAAACAATAGTAATTTTAATAGTAATAAATTTATATAATAAACTATTTTAAATCAACATGTACAATATAGTGAATCCTTACACTATATTTATGGTGACCCTTGTTTGAAAACGCACGAAGAAAATATTCTTCATGGAGTCTTCCATTGCTAACCGAAACGAAACCTGATACCTCCATCCAAACAGATGTAAAGAAAAAAAAAAGACGCAAGGGACGAGCCACGCACGAAAAGAACTTTCCCTGACCTATCTCCTCTCTCATGGAACAGCTCCTTCACCAGAAAAAAGAAAAACTATGGAATACGAATGGGGATTTCTGGCAGTACCTGTCATAGATGACACTAGCTGCCCTCATGCCAGCCCACGGGGGGCTGTTGTGAAGAGTAAGGCAAGGGAGCAGTGTGTGTGTATGTGAAAAATGCATGTCTGTCAGTCAGAGTTTGGGAGCACTGTCTAGTGGAAGCCCACAGCTAATTAAAGTATTACATTTAATTAGCTAGGAATTTTTAAATCGAACATGTCTGGACGAGCATATTAGTCATATTACTTGTTAATATTTTAGGCAGGAAAAGTGATCTGCTTCGTGACGTTGCAATCTCGTCGTCGTGGTCGCACCTGATTCGCCGGTTGCGTGCCGCAATCTGGTTGGCTGAAAATAGTCACATGATAATATACATTTTATTAAAAATAAAAGTTAGATTCAAGGGGAAGAAAATAGGGGAATAGCGTTAGTATTATTAGAAAGCAAGGAAAATAGAGAGAGAATATTTTTGATTTATTTTCAGAGTTATTCCTGATATTATCAGGAATTCCTCTTAATTTTAAAGTTTTTATTGGGTTTTTTGAGAAAATATTCTTGAAAAGAGGGGTAAGGGAAATGAAGAAAAAGATAGAGGATAAATAAATGAATAAAATTTCCGAATTTAATTTTTCGGTTATTGTTGCTTAAAGTTCGCTAGATTTGCTTGCCAATTCCGCAAGTTGTTCCAAGAATTTCTAGTGGGCAAGAATTTGTCCAGCCTCCCTTTGGAATTCTTGTAGCAGCTCGCGCTTGTCTTTCCGGGAGGTGGCCTTCATGATATTTTTCATGTAAATCTTTGCGATTTCATATATTTCGGTTGTTGAGTCGTCTCCATAACCGTCAGATGCCGTGTCTTCTACCGTTTTATCGCGCGGTCGTGACTCAGGCTTCTTGGCGGCTTCCGCCGAAGTTCGGGCAGCTGGCTCTGCGGAGACTCCTACGGTCCGTTCGGGGTTCAGCTTATGCCGTGGCTGGCCCTTGATCGCTCGGGTCTGCTTGTTAGCTTCGCTGCTCCTTTGCCCCAAGTGTCCTTTCGGCTCGGTAGGGTGTTTAAGGTCCGTAGATTTGGTTTCCTTCGGCAGTTCTGGCTGTTCCGTAGGGAGGTCCGTAGGTCCAGACTGTCCAATCGCGTTTGGTTTAGCTATTTTTCCGTTCTCAAGAGAAATTCGCTTTTTTCGATCGTAATATTGCTTCCAGACACTTCTCGGGATAAATGAAAAGTTGGAATATTTTTTCCGGGATTTTCGGTATTCCGTTATAAGAACTTTTTCATGTTCTACTTCAGTTGTTGGTAGAATGTTACGCGGATTTCTAAGTTTTGCAAGTTCTTTTTTACAAGATATACAGTTGACTGGATGTTGTGAAGATATTTATTATTTTAGATGTTAATTTTTTAAGGAAGGAAAAAACTCATCTCTGCCTCTACCGGGAGTCGAACCCGGGTCCCTCGATTGCCGGACGAGTGCTCTGACCACTAAGCTACAGAGGAGATAGAGATTTTCCTTCGCTAGAGCGTGACTCCCGGTAGAGACAGAGATGAGTTTTTTCCTTCCTTAAAAAATTAACATCTAAAATAATAAATATCTTCACAACATCCAGTCAACTGTATATCTTGTATTAACAAGTGGAGAGCGACATTCATGTCATAAGTTCTTTTTTATATTCTTCACAGCCGCGATAGATACTGCGATGTTCCGTTCCACAATTGCAGCAAGTCGGGGGGTCAACACCTTTGATGTTGCCGCATTGCTTGACTTCGTGCGGGCCCGTACATATCATGCATTTGAAGGGCTGTTCGCATGTATCTTCGCAGTGGCCCCATTTCTGGCATCGGTTGCAGATGCTTAGGACGGGTCGGCCGGGGTTTCTCCGGTATCTTTCGATCGAGATGTCGATCAGAAATAGATTTTTTATATCGAAAATGCGCTTCGATTCGTTTGAGGCCGGTAGGTCAACTTTCCAGAGGGGTAGAAATTTTCCTCTTATTCTTTTCCTGCGGGAGCGAAATTGTGTGACTGAAATCGGTGAGAACCCTTCATCAATGAGTTCGATTTTAATATCATCAACGGGTGTTGATGCATCGAGCCCTCGTAAGACCACGCTGAGGGCTGGGGCGTCCGGTGTGGATCGCTTTATGATTTCAGTATTGCTGTTTGCAAGATACTGCAGAACCTTGTCGTAGTCTGATGCGCTGTGAAAGTTAATTTTATACTCTCCGTGAGAGAATTTCACCCGCACGGTTTCTCGGCTGATCTCGGATCTTTCGAGCTGTTGCCCTCCAGTTACGATCGGCCCGTACCACGATCGAACATTTGCCGCTGCACTCGCTATTTGGTGCCGGTCGTACGCTGCCGTGCTCGTTCGCTTCTAGCAGGGGCAAATTTAGTTCGTTGGTGAACGTTCGCGATTCGTCAGTTGATGCTGGCTGGGTTTCATGGGCGGGGCTGTTCTGGTTGATACCTTCTTCGTGGAGACCATCTATGCTCCCGTCATCGTTGGGGTCTCCGCCATCGAGAGCTCCGAATTCCGTCGGCTCTACGCAGCTCGGCTCGTCGGCATCCATCAGACGAGGGGGCGGGGTCTGTTCCATGTCACTTTTACGCGATTGGCTCATCTCCGTCGGCTCGTCTGCTGGGGCGGGGCTCTGGCTCTTCTGGGTGTCACTGTCAAGGTGGAAAAGTCATGGCACACTTTTCCCCCTCTTTTGACATATGACATAGTGTTTTTGTAATCGAGAGTTATTCATATCATATTTATGTGTCATGTTTTTGTGTCAAATAGTGGATATGTGTCATGTGTTGTAAGAAAATTAGTTTGTTGTCCTTTTTTTTCAGTTGGGAAAACGAGTAGGTTACACACCTATTTTTTGTACACACGGTATGTGTTTTCGAAATTTTGATTTTCCACACGATCTCGATATCGTAGACTTTGACCGATTTTTTCTAAATTAATCCCCTGGAAAATTTTGCTTCATGGTGTCAACAGTGAACCGATTTTGAGGCATCTTTGTTGGAAAAATTAAGAGTTTGTAAAAATTTAAATTTGTTTCAGAATAGTGAAGCAGGAGATGGCCATTTTTCGAACTTTCGTTTCCGATCTCGAAGGTGACGTGGAGAGAATATTTTTTTTGTTTGTTTGTTTATTTTTGCAGAGGGAAACACACAAAATTACCGCTTTTCGTGTTTGAAACTTTTTGCAACGTCATCAGAATTTTTCTGGAGGATGAGACATACATGCTGATCTATTTTGTGGAATCATTAATTAAGTAATTCATTAATAATTTCTTTTTTTTTAAATGGAAACTTACACACGTTAACGTTGAATTTGGATAATAATTCTGATTGGAAAATATTTAGATATTTCAAGAAAGTGTATTCTATGTGTCATCTTGAATTTAAAATCATGTGTTAATTAATTTTTTTAATTTTCTCTGTCATATGACGAAATTCTTTCTGTATCATTAATTATGCGTCGAAGTATGTCATGTGACCTATCATTGGAACGCGGAATTAATTTCCCGTCTAATGGTCAAATTTGATTTGTATTTTTTTAATGATGTGTGTGCATAATTAAGCGTTTTCCTTTTTGTATAACATTTAGTGCATTGTCCTTGGGATCAGAAGAGTCTCCCCGTAGGAAGAAAGTTTCGTTCAGGGCGTTATTTTGTCCGGATTTTAGACTTGCCCTTTCACCTTAATTGGTCAAAATTGATGTCGTAAAAATTTACGCCACGAATCAAAGTGTGCGCATTTTCGAAGCCACGCCCACTTGTCATTTTACTTATACCCTTGAAACGTCGGTGGTCAGTTTTGGTTAGTCGTTGGTCAGTCTTGGTTCAGTCTTCCGTGTTTTCTCTCGTCGAGAAAAACGCGGTAAATTTGATGTTAGTAATGTGAAATCGTTCTCACGAGATGTTGCTTTCGCTACCGCAGTAGTTTCTCCATTTTGTTGCCGAGGCAATCCTGAAGCCTGTCACCATGTCCAGAGCAGAGCCTGTTATGCCAGCGGAGAAGGATCCGGAGAGTTTTGTCCTATCTTGGATAGGGGGTCTAGGTCAATTCGTCGCGATCAACTTGTCGCACGACAATTCGTCGCAATCAATTTGTCGCAGCGTCAATTCGTCGTGCTACAAACTCGTCGCGGTACAAATTTGTCGCAGAGTCAGTTCGTCGCGGTACAAATTTGTCGCAGAGTCAGTTCGTCGCGGTGAAAATTTGTCGCAGACTCATTTCGTCGCGGTACAAATTTGTCGCAGAGTCAGTTCGTCGCGGTACAAATTTGTCGCAGAATCAGTTCGTCGCGGTACGAATTTGTCGCAGAATCAGTTCGTCGCGGTACAAATTTGTCGCAGAGTCAGTACGCCGATCAAATAAATTTTCAAAATTAAATTTTCACCGTATAAGCCGCACTCCCGCTTTCTGGCGGGATCTCCATTTCTCGCAGCGAGGGGCGTTGGGCGAACACACCAAGATGATAAATTACGATAAAATAAATTTTCAAAATTAAATTTTCACCGTATAAGCCGCACTCCCGCTTTCTGGCGGGAACTCCATTTCTCACAGCGAGTGGCGTTGGGCGAACACACCAAGATGATAAATTACGATAAAATAAATTTTCAAAATTAAATTTTCACCGTATAAGCCGCACTCCCGCTTTCTGGCGGGATCTCCATTTCTCGCAGCGAGTGGCGTTGGGCGAACACACCAAGATGATAAATTACGATAAAATAAATTTTCAAAATTAAATTTTCACCGTATAAGCCGCACTCCCGCTTTCTGGCGGGATCTCCATTTCTCACAGCGAGTGGCGTTGGGCGAACACACCAAGATGATAAATTACGATAAAATAAATTTTCAAAATTAAATTTTCACCGTATAAGCCGCACTCCCGCTTTCTGGCGGGATCTCCATTTCTCGCAGCGAGGGGTGTTGCGGGAACACACCAAGATGATAAATTAGGATCAATGCCCATCCCAAAGCACAATTTGCCTAAGGGGTCATTCAAGTATTACGTCAGGATCGGGGAGGGAGTTTCGGATTTGTTGACTTTTGATGGCGGGGGGGGGGGGGGGTTGAAGGTCGCTTACGTCATCAACCACCCCTTTTTGAAGATATGAAATATTCTAAGCTTCTGGTGAAATTTTGCTGACGGGGGAGGGGATGGGGGTCAGTGTTTTGCTGATTTTTGCTGACAAGGGGGAGGGGGTCAAAAATGGCTGAAAATCTGCTCACGTAATACTTGAATGGCCCTAATTCACTATTGAATATGTATCTGCCATGTAGGGAATACATCTTTGAGGAATTTTTTACCGACAATATATCTAAGGCTAGCATTACACTATGAAAGTGTTCTAAAAGTCCTTTTATAAAACTTGAAAAATTCAACCAATAAGATTATCGGTTGCATTTGCTCGAATGTAACCTATGAACTTTATTGGTTGGATTTTTTGAGTTTTTAACTTGAGCAACTTATCCGGTGCAAATTAAATTTTGAAAATGTATGTGATCGCAATTTATCATCTCGGTGTGCGCCCCAACTCCCCTCGCTACGAGTAATGCAAATCTCGAGAGAAAGCGACAAGTGTGGCTTATCCGGTGAAAATGAAATATTAATTAAATTAAATTATTAATTATTTCAGGTTCTTGTGGAGATACTGTAGTGGTTAATGTTGGTGGGAGTCTCGATTCCACATGGGACAGATACAAGTTTACACTTAAAGACAGCCTCCGCTGTACTGTAATTTGGGGAATATCATAAACACCGACATTTTTTTACAGAATTTTAAAATTTTATCATAGAAAAAATGATTTTTTTAACATTTACAATAATTAAATAATAAAACATTAATATCAATTGTAATTTTAATTTCGATGTAATTTCGATGATTTTTTTCGAAATGACAAAAAAAAAAATTTAGTAAACTGTGTGCATTTCTTGATGGAAAAAAACTTTTCTTCATGTTTATTTTTTCACGTATGAGACAAAAAAACCTACATACAGATCGCGTGACGAGTTGACTCTGCGATAAATTGACGTCCCGACGAATTGGTTACACGACAAATTGTCACTGCGACGAATTTGTACCGCGACGAATTGGCTCTGCGACGAATTTGTACCGCGACGAATTGGCTCTGCGACGAATTTGTACCGCGACGAATTTGTATCGCGACGAATTTGTACCGCGACGAATTTGTATCGCGACGAATTGGCTCTGCGACGAATTTGTACCGCGACGAATTGGCACTGCGACAAATTGATGCGCGACGAGTTGAGCGCGACAAGTTGATTGCGACAAATTGACCGGCTACGCTTGGATAGGCCGCCTGTTTCCCGATGTCCCTAGAACTTGATTCAAGATCCAAGAACTGTGGCAGGAACGCTGACCCCTGGGTGGCAGAACGTCGAGTCACTCGGAATTTGTGAGTATGTGAGGTTTTTCCTCTTTGTTTCTCTCTCTCATTCACCATTTATTTTGAGTTCATGGCGGTGATCTGGAAATTCGTAAAGTTTTTGTTAATATCATGATTTCTTTGAGGTTAGATCAAACCCCCCCCCCCCCCGTTGAATTATTCAGTTAAGTAGAAATTTCTTTAATGTGTCTTAATGCTAATGATCGCTATGGCAATGCACCCATTTGTGTTTATTTTAATATGTTTGTTTCGCTGTTTAAAGTAAAGGTTTGTTAAATGTTGATGTTGGAAAAGCATTTATTTTCTGCTATAAGAGACTTTTGAATTTGCTCAATGTCAGTTTTGAAGTATTTTAAATGATGCTGCTTTATTGTTAAAATATCTCATTGAGGAAGAAAAGTAATTAAAATTTAATTATCTTAACTATTATAAATGTGTATGTGTGACTTGTAGTAATTTGGTTCTTTTTTTACTTGTTTTCATGTGGTAAATGTTAATTAAGATGGAACACTAGCACTCCCCGTTGATAAGGGTTATTTTGTGGTCAAGGTAACCACGCTCTGTATGCCCTATTCGAATCACTGGCCAAAGTGTTGAAAGATATTCATATAAGGGGAAAAATGATCATAGTTCATAAATAAAATTGTTATGGTAAAATATATCTTTTGGGGAGAACAACATAACATCACCCTCGGTGGGGACGGGATCGTTGGTCTTTTCACCTTCGTCTTTTTCCGGGATAATTCCGGGAGAGCTTGGTTGTCCATAATTTTCTTTGGGATTTGGGCATTCGCGTTCTTCTCCCGTGTCTTTCGGGGGGTCCGCGTTCTCCAGTATTGATGGTGAGGCGCTGAGATCTTGTGGTACCGCTGGATCCGGGACAGTCTTTTTCCGCATGAACACTGGAATTTCCTGGCCATTTCCTGGCCCTTTTCCAGATATGTTTGTTGATCTCATTCACGTAGTCCGTCCAGATTTGCCCGTTTTCGTCCTCGTCAAAAAAGCAGTCTTTGCCTATTACGAGGGCTTGGCTAATATTCCACCTTAGCTGCTGCTTGAAGAGAGGGATCTCCGGGTCATCTGGCCTGGCTGTGATAACTTGGTGGTTTTCCATGGCCTTCCTCAGGAACTCATCACCCGTGCAATAGAAAACTTCAGTTTCTGGGCGCCTGGTTCTTGGGTGCGATGCTTCCCAGCAGTCATAGTGATCCCTGATGGAGTCAAGGAAAGCGATGGAGGCCCGGTTCAAGTCGACAGTTCTCGCCTTCTTCCGGCTGTATTTCGCTGACAGCTTGTGCCATTCCTCGCAATCGTTGTCCTCATCCAGGATCATTTCGTGCAGAAAGCATACTGGTTGTTGGGCAAGAAGCTTTCGATCTGCCATTTCTTATTTACAGTTTGCAATCTGAATTATAATTGTTGGGAGTAATTTGAATTTATATAATGGATCCGACTGAGTACGAATTCGTGCCTAAGCTTGCTGTACTTCACAGCATTTCAATACAAAGCCGCTTGTAAGTTAAGCGTACTCACTCAATGTTAAAGAAAGGCCGCGGAATTGATGGCAGCGCCATCTGAAGTTTGATGGGTCAAACTTGCCGATTGATCACGTGGCTCCCACGCTTCTCTTCCCCCCCTTCCCTTGATCGCGTTATTCCGATTTCAACTTTGATTTATTTTTCAGTCTATTGCTACGGAACCTAAAAATCTTAATTCCCACTAAAGCGGACATTTTTTACTTCTTTATAGGAGACGTACTTGTGCTTAAAAGTATAAATCACTCAGTAACAATAACAATGTTATCGACACTTCAACAGCTAAATCTATACTTGTGAACACCCGTCTTCGTGTCATTTTACACCCATCAGATGCACGCGGACTTATTCAATAAATATAATTTTAGTTTGCCCTCAGAAGGCCCGTTTTTATAATTTTAAAGATGAACAATTTGCCAAAATAACCACGAGCAATAGCTAACCAACCTAACCGAGAGTCTTCACGGGAGTAAGTAAACAAAATGGCGCCGTGATGGGGAAATGCATTATGGGAAATGACTTTCCTACCCGATGCTAGCAGCCAATCACAGGCCAGCAGGCACCCATTTAAACAGAGAGGGCGCTGATGCCGTTTGGCTACCAGTTTAACGATAGGACTATTTACACTTACTCTTAATGCAGCTTTGTTTCAATATTCCCTAAAAAAAAAAAAAAAAAAAAAACTATGGAAGCTACAGCTGTAAAGATCCCACTTGCGTCTACAGCCTGCGGTAGACCCAAAACCAGCAACCAATGAAAAAGCAGCATTTTATGACGTCAGTAAATAGGGAGTGGAGAAGGTTTTTTCCTCTCATCTTCACTAGAGCTTGCTTGCAAGATATGATCTTGGTTATTTGGCACGATTGTTGATTGACGCCAACATACTTGGCGACGTTTAATGATAGATATGCTTAATTTGAAAGGTGTTTTATAACCGCAATTAGTACAGTGGTTAGAGCGTAAGACCGGCGTTACACTATAAAAGTTTGATAAATTTTCTTTTATAAAACTTGGCAAAGATCTTTTATAAATTTTGTATTCAATTTTTTTTGTAAAATTTATTTTATAAAGGAAATGGACCACATTACACTATATAAAAGATTTATATGAAATTGTTTTTGCAAAAGTTTTCGTCCGTTTATCAGTTTTCGTTAGTCTTGTGGTGGTCGAGTGGCCACTGTGGTGGTCGAGTGGTTATAGTGACGGACTCGCGATGCGAGGATCCGGGTTCGAACCCCACAGTGGTGGTCGGCTGAAGTTGGTTTTCTGTGGTTTCCAACTTCAAGGCGCAAATGCGAGCCGATCTCCCCGTTAAAAAGTCTCGCCACAGAGAGCAACAGTCCTACAACGATAAATCATTCAATCATAACACTTCACTCATAGTTAGAAAAAAACTGGTGGCAGATGGCAGCACGACACATAACAAGCATTACACAGGAACAAACTTCACGTCAGGTTTCACTACACGTACACACACATTCCCGCATGTACCGATTCGTTGGGGGGTTCCGCGGGGGTTGTGGGCGGGGTGCATGTGTGGTGTAGCAGTAGTAGGTAGAGCTCGTAGGTAGGGTAAAAAAGGGCTCGGGGATCCATGATGTTCTTAAGTCAGCCACCTCGTTGGGCAATTTGCCTGTTGTGGCGTTGTATTTGTATTTGTGCTGTTGCTGGTAGTAGTTATGGATGAAGACATTTTTTTACCATTTGCTATAGGAAATTTATAATTTGCCACCTCTGTAATGGCTTCGGTTTTAAAAAACATGAAACTTATGTGGATGCAGGGGCGTCGGAAGTGTTTCTAAACTGTGGGTGCTCGTCTTTAGTTTTATATCGGAAATTTTAATTTCTGAATCAATTCTGGGGGTGCTGGGATCCATGCCACAAATCACTATGGGTGCTTGAGCACCCCCGGCTCCGACGCCACTGTATGGATGATTGTATTGGATGGAGTAATTTGCGGAAGAAGCTAATTATTTGGATGCATTACATCTTTAGCTAGGAACGCAACTTAATGAATAATGAATATGTCAATTTATTAAGAAGTTGAGGAATACAACGCTCAGCGACTAAATTGCCCGTGTTTCATCATATTAATAATGCGTCTTATATGTAACGGTAAAATCCCGAAGACTCGGGTTATACCAAAGCGAGTTGGTGAATGTCCAAAAAACGCTTGTAAACGTTTTCATTTCGGATTTTTACCAAGTCAAAGTCCGTTTTAAATGAATCAGTTAATCATCACGAACTTATCAGTTCCTGATGATGATTAGTTTATGAATAATAATTTATTGATTATAAACAAATAATGAATTAACAAACGAAATAACCACCATGATGAGTTTTGGACGCTATTTAAGTAATTGATGCTCCTAATTAATTTACTCCTAGGGGCCGTTCAAGTATTATGTAAGCACATTTTTGACCCCCCCCTTTCAGCGAAATTTCGTCATCAGCTCTGCCCCTCTGAATCCCAACTCATATTTTCACAAAGGGTGGTTGATGACGTAAGCATTATCCAAACCCCCCCCCCTTGTCATCAAAAGTCAGCAAATCGGAAACCCCCTCCTCCCCCCATCGATTATGACGTAATACTTGAACGGCCCCCTACCAGTTAAAGCCCGTTTTAATTAATTTAACATCATTAACTCAATCGTTCCCCAACCATCTTGATTAATTAATAATTGTTTAATAATTATAATTACTAGCGTGAATGACACTTATTGATGAATTAATAAAGTATTTAAGTAAAACTTATTTCGTCATGAGATGACGCGCGGGGGTGCCGAGCATGGGGGGAGATACGGGGTGGGCATGGGGGACATTGTCCCCCAGCATCAAAGATGAAGTCGACTGATCTAATCCATACATGTATAGATGAATTGACACATCATCATCATCGTGCCCCCCAGACTTCCATGTCTATCTCCGTCAATATGATGCCGAGTGCGCTTTGCCCACTGATCCGCCTCTCCACGCATTGAGCGCATGATGACCCCGCACCCCTCTGGAAATGTCGGGACCCTAACTAATGGCCTTGAATACAAGGGAACCTAAACCTGGATGAAATGAGTAATTTTGTGGGAAGCGAAATAATCTAGTTGATCTATAGCAAAAGAAATGAAATTTCAAATTTATGGATTCATTATTTTTTATTTCGTGAAGGGTTCGTTTTTCGGATACGGAATTTTGTGAAGGGTCCGAAAAGCGGACCCAAATTTTGGATGAACAGACCCCTAGTAAGTGTAAATTTTTGTGCGCCACATTCGGCTCGGAGCCCTGGGACAGTGCCCCGATTGCCTTAACCTAGTTATACGTTCTTGATTTTCTATCATATTTATTGTTGTTTATTAAATCCAAGAAATACACACGGAAAAGAATATTTTTTTTCTCCCCAGAGAAGGGAGTGGCAAATGAGAGGAGAAGGTAACGTAGCAGCCCGGATATAGCGAAGTGGCACGTGAAAAAAATTCGACAGATCCGATATTCGTGAAAACCGATACAACGTAAATATTCAAGTTTAATGAGGAAAACTGACTCCTCAACCTATTCGCGATAATGGAAGAGGTGGTCCTCGAACAGACTTAACAGAACATTAACGATGTTCACGTAGCTTTTGAATAAAATATTAATACCCGTATACTGCAAGTCAGCTGTTCTCAAAGTGTGAGTCGCAGCTTCTATGGGTGAGTCACCAGCCTTTATCAGAGGCAAGCTGTCTATATTGATGTGTAACTGTTCAGTGATTTGAAGTAGTACTTCAGGTATTAAGGGAGCCGTGGGTAAACCGTTGACTGAGACAAGGGAGTCATGGAATCATGGCTCTAAGTGGTCCATTAAATTGTTATCTTCAATGGTTCTAACGTTTACAAAGACTTTCTTTCAAACCTAGCAAAACTCCGGTCTATCGTCATGGGCAAGTTACTACCGAATGAGTTGTGCCGAAAATGTGGGAGTGTACCTAACAGTCTGAGTGCCTATCTAGTGTTGTCTGATTTTCCAGTGCTGTCATCGATATTTTAAATTGTGAGTGAAGCGTAATGATTGAATATTTGTACTGTTGTAGGACTGTTGCTCTCAGTGGCGCTACTTTTTAACGTGAGATCGACTCGTCTTCAGGGCTCAAAGTTGAAAATCGACCAACACTGTGGCGCATTGGCTTACGAAGACTGAGGACCTCTGACACAAATCTGTAGTTGCGTCGATCCTTCTTTGAGTGGTTATATGGGAATGAACAGAATCAGAGCGTTATCTAAAGCTAGAGATCGCCATCTAGCTATCGCGTTGACAAAACACACCCGAAGCCGATTCTCGGAATAGTACGGTAGTACTTCAGAGAGATATTCGGGCTTTTTTCTTGAAATACAACTTTCGATTTTATGGAACTTAATCCATTGAAAAAAAATCGACCCACCAGTGTGGCTCCCCAAAGAAAAACTTGGAAACAACCCGCCCCCCTAAAATTTGCGGACCCGTAGATTGTCACCCACGACATGTAACCTTCATTGACCCATCCAACCCCAATCTTGCAATAACCCATGTCTGTAAAACTTAAGAGCATCATAAGGCCCCGGGCATGGCTCCCACATCCTGAAGCAGGGCCCCTAGGCTGGGATCTTTCACGGGCCCCTTTATGATGAATTTATAGTTGAAAAAACAAAAAAATGATGAAAATCCTCCCGGGCCCCAGGGCTGGAGCCTTGTCAGCCCACCCCTTGTATGGGCCACGGCCCCAGGCCGAGTGATGTTATAGGGTCCCCACTACCTGATAGCAAGTACCAGAAGTATAGGGCCTAATTTACATAAATACTTTACTTTCAGGAAATAATATACCATTTCATATATACCAACCGAATACCATAACCCAATTTCATATTTTCGTACCACTCTATTTCTCAAACAATCATCACTCCAACTGCTGCCCCCCCCACCACCTTGTCATTAAAGTCAGCAAACTCGAACCCCCCCCCCCCACATCACGAGTGATGACGTATTACTTGAAAATATGACCCCTTGTATCCCACATATATAAATATGTCCATTCGTTATAACGATATTTTCAACATTATTTTAGTATTGCATTGCAGGTTCACTAGGACGGAATTGAATTCGTTGTAACCGATGTTTGTTTCTGTTTTTGTAGTCTGATGTTCACATATACGGTATTAAGATATTTGTAGCTCCCACTGACTACCTTACAACTCATTTTCTAATTTCTTTATGAAATCATAAAGTATAGCCTAAACTTCAGCAATTGAAACTGCAGTATGGAAAGCATCAGCATTAATCTTTTTTCGAAGATACGACGAGGAGGCTAACTTTGATAAAATAAAACTTGATAAAGATTTTATCGAAGTTGCCCATTACACTATAAAATGTTTTTGTCAAACTTATTTTATAAATGATCTTTGACAAAGAACTTTCATAGTGTAACTACCGGCCTAAGACACGCATTGCGAAGGTTATGGGTTCGAATCCCACTAACTCGACTGAGGTTTTTTGTTTTTCTCATTACTATCTTCGTTTTTTTAATGTATGATTAAATGTGATTCATTCATATCACCAGTATCCAATAAAAATAAACATGCTTTTATAAATAAATGTTCTATTTATATTATGTCTGACATGATAGAATAAAAACAGGATGAATCTTACTTGTTTTTTTAAAAATCATATTAAGTTATTGTCCACAGCCCAAGAAATTAAGTTAACTTAATTAAGTTAAATTAAGTTACACAGCCCAAGAAATTTTAAGGATCAAACCCCTGTTAAAGCAGGAAAAATACAAAAAGAAAAAACACAAAACTTAATTTTTTCAATATTTAAATTGCAAAGGTGATTAATAAACTAAAAAAGTAAGGGTTTTAACGCAGATTTCGCATGAATAGCGAGTTTGAAATGACTTATAAAATTTATTTTTTTGCTTCATAGATTTTTTTTTTTAATTATAAAAAAATCCATGTCTATAATTTTTTTGAAGTAAAACTCATTTGTTCCTTATGTACGTACATATTATATTCTCGTAACAAAAAATTTATGTTAAGTTTACGTAACAGAATGCACGTCTTTCACACAAATGTTCTCTATAATCACAAAATGTTCTAAACTTAGCAGAAGCTGCCAGTGGCGGATCATGATTTTGGGAGGCCCCAGGCGCAACCTGATCTGGAGGCCCCCTATCGGGGGCGGGTTAAAGGTAGGGGCTGTCACCCCCCCCCCCCCGAGAGCAGAAAAATTAAATGGGGAAAAAAATGTTTTCTACGTTTTTGACTGAATAACAAACCAAGAAAATAAATTTGCTTAAAAAAGGGGGAAAATTCAGAATTTTTTCCAAAAAAAATCATAACCGTCCTGAAAAATTGAACACATGGTCACAACCACCGCCCCCACCCACAAATTTGCGTTTATCCACCACTGCATCCTTTTGGCCCTAATAAGAACGAGATGGTTCACTAAAATGCACAATATTATGAAAATCATAACTTTTTTTTTATTTTTGCATCACCAAAACCATAAACACAAAAATAAGATAAGGAAATATAATGATATTCTCTGGTACTAGATGAAAAATAATCACACTCCCATTAAAAAAAAAAAATCACAGTAAAATTCTGCATCATATTTTCAGTAATCTAAGATGTCCGTCCTGGTGCCTTCAGCCACACGGCAAAAATGGAGATCCGTCATAGTTTTAGTAATTTAATATTACTGATTAATAAAGATTTGATAATATCTCAAATATAATATATTTGATTTGATATAAAGATACTGATAATATTTAATAGAAAAACATTTCTTCAATAGAGGGAAGAAATTATATCAGAGTAAATATAAGAATTATATTTTTAATGGAAGAAATTAGTTCAGAATGAATTAAATTTAATGAAAGAAATTATTTCAGAATGAATAAAATTTAATGAAAGAAATTATTTCAGAATGAATAAAATTTAATGAAAGAAATTATTTCAGAATGAATAAAATTTAATGAAAGAAATTATTTCAGAATGAATTAAAATTATTGTCAATGAAAGAAATTATTAAAAAAATTTTTTTTAGAAATTATTATTTATTTGTTTATTCTATTTTATTTTTACTATTATTATATTAATTATTATTATTTTCTCTTTCAGCCACCTCGTTGGGCACTCTGCCTGTTGTGGCCTTTCCCTTTGTATTATTTGTATTCAGAGTGAATAAAAATCTTCTATATTATGCCCCCCCCCCCGTTTCGTTTAATAACGAAAAATGTCACAGTATAACATTGTGGCCCGCGTACTTTATAAAATGTTTCAATATGGCCTGCTATGCCTCAAAGGTTGAAGACCCCTGCAGTAGACTCTCGCTAATCCGGTACGTATTAGACCACGGTGTGCCAGATTTTACCGAAATTGCTGGATTAACTTTGAAGAAACCCATTGGAATAATATATGAAATTTGTGCAAAGACATAGTCAGGACTTGATCAGCAATTAAGAAACATTAGAACGTGTTAAGGGGTTAGGGCATCAGGAGAAAAGTGACACCACACCACCTAAATATCCTGGACTACTGGACGTGCTGGATTAGAGCACGACCGAATTCTCGAGAGACTACTGTAGTTGAATTGAAATGCTCAAATGAAAATTTATCATATAATTTATATATTTTTAGTTTTGCTTACCGTTATTTTTGGAGATTCTGCAATCTAAATCCTAAAGGAAATCTTGAGGATCGGCATGAAAATTTTTTTCATTACAATAACACACATTACAATTACATTAACAATAAACACTTTTCGGTCTGACACAAAGATGTTGCCTACCCAAGCCTCCTTGACCAATCCAAAAATGTAGCTCTTTTTTTTAGAAAGAAGGAAAAGAAACCCCCTTGATTTTTTTCAGCCGGTGAGGGAGTGTTAAAAGAGAAACAGAAAAATCACGTGATTCAGAATGCATGTCATTCAGCATTCATTTCAAACCCCACTTTTTTTTTGTCATATGGTCGTATGGTTACAGTCATAGATTGCAAATGTATATGTTGTTTGAACCAGCTTATAGTATTTCATTCAAACAAGTGGGAGACAAAATCACAATAAGAGCTCTACTACATTCATTTTAATTAGTACGAGTGTCTCTTCCTGTCGATGTCGCCGCTTGCCGATCTTGCCATCCATTATACTGTATACAAAAGCTTACACCAAAGCTGTCGTATTATCGGCGCCCATAAAAAGCATTTAATTTAATACTGTGGAATGAGACATCTGTTTATGCCCTCACTCCAATTTTCATTTCGGACAGACATTAGGACCTGCTGTTCTCACCCCTCCTCCTGCTTGTGCCCTTAGGGAAATACTGTTTGAAAATGACCCTCCCTGAATGATCGCTTTATAATGTCTCTTCTTTCTTTGCTGGGACCTGACAACGGCGCGGTTGCACGCGGTTGAGGTTGGGGGGGGGGGGGAGGCATCATCTATAGTTTTATTCTGTCAACGCACAGATACAACTGCAACCGCTGAGCGCGGTTTTTCCAACCGAGAAAATCCACATTTTTTGGGACGGTTGGGGTAACCGGAAAGCTGCCATCATGTATTGCAAAGGCTTGAGCTCCCTGATGACGGTTCGGCTGGACCTGCGGTTGCTCTCTTCCATTGTCTATTAAGTGGTTTGACAAGGAGGGTGATGGGATTTCGGATGCACTGGACAAAGGAATTGCTCTCCTTCTCAGGCTGCCATAAAAAAATGAGAGGAGAAGACAAATTCGAGGAACTGTATGGTGAAGTTCCATGCGACGGAAACTAATTCTTTGTTTGGCGCTTTTGCACTGATAACAATAAAAAAAACCAATGAAGAAAAAATTTAAATTTTTCTAACTAGTGAAATTTTTTTGCTTTCCTACATGAGCATACATTGAAACTCGGTTATAATGACATTCATAAACTAACGTGATTACGCTAAAACCGAGATGTATATTTTAGAACACTTGAATGAAATGCATTGGATCCCGATTATAAAGTTTTAGCAAAAAACCAATTAGTTACCTCTTCCAAAAGTTACAAAATAAATCAGTAACTTTGATGAATAAATAAAAAATAGGCCTACGGGGCTCCGTCATAGAAATTATATACTGGAAAGGGCTCCGTGGGTCAAAAAAGATTGAGAACCGCTGATTTAGACAAAACGTTGTATGCGGGTAATATCGAAGAGTGCACTAAAACAATTTTCACACCTACCGTTCTTTTCAAGCAGTTTTTAATTTACATACACACACACAAAGTCGCAACTAGGGAGAGCGGGCACACTGTATCGAGTGCTGAACTAGAGGGGGCGCCGACAGGGGCGTAGCCAGAAATTTCGTTCGGGGGGGGGGGACCAAAGTGACAGAACAATGGATTTGGCCATCTTTTTCCCTTTTTTCGGTAATTTTCTCACATTTCGGGGGGGGACCCCCAAGTCCCCCTCCCCCTCGCTACGCCCTTGGGCGCCGAATTGCCCCTTTAACACCACTCCTTCTAACCTTTCCTTATACGGGACGCCAAAAGCTTGCTAGCTCCAGTTAAAAAAGTATCCAGCTGCGGCCCTGTATGTACCTTAAACCTTGCAACATACATACTGATGAACAGGGCCACAACGACATGCGTGGTCAGCCGGGGCAAGCACGCATTTTGGCGCCCCCTTTTAATATTGAAGGAGAGATGAAGGGTTAACATTTGCGCTCCTGTCTGGTTCGGAGTTCGGGGGCATCAGTCAGTGCCGTCTTAACGCATGGGCCCACCCGAGCACGGCCCGGGTGCCTCAAGAGAAGAGGGGCCTCCCAAAAATGAGATACGATTGAAAGTTTCAAGGATTTACCATGTAGGGCCTCCTAAAAACTACTTGGTCCGGGGGGCCCCATAATACTCTTAAGGAACAGTCCCACCTGCTCCTCTCTAGTTGCGGCCCTGATGCCGTATGTACAGGGTGTTAAGCGGGCCGGGGTAGCAAGTTCAGAGGGGCGGCAAATTTGAGTAATTCGTGGTCAAGAACTTTAAATTATAACGTGAATGGGGACAGAGCAATTCGAATAGCTAGCACGTGGCGAAGCCATAAATGTGTGTCTGGAAACGGATTTAGTGTGAAGCATGTAAATAATTTCGTATAAGGACATTACGTTCCCTTCGTGTCATCGCATCATCTGGAAAAAATCATCTGATAAATGATCGGGAGAAATGATAAACGAAGAAGTTTTTTATGACGTTTTTCGTTACCACGGTTCATCACAACGAATTTACTAATCCTTCGTTGATGGATGTTCGTAATATTATTATATAGCGTTATACCGTATCATGTGTGATTGAATAAATTTAAAAAAAAATTACATTAAACGAAAATATCATATGTTCCAGTGGTTGCCAATTTTTTTGTGAGCTAATGGCACTTTGTACCGTATTTCCTTCTCGTGCTGTCCCCCCCCATCTTTCCCCAGGACCTTCTACCCCGGGTGGGGCACTGTTTCACTTGCTGGTCGAAAATTGAACTGCAGCTTAATCCCATTATAGCAAACTTCCAAGAGACCGGAGAAATCACTTCGTTACAACGAAGTTTCCTTGTAAAGGAATTCCAGGTTGTTGCCGTTGTGCCTATGTAAACTGTTGTGGGAGGTTAGAAAAGTTTTCGTTAGAACGAGATTTTCACTGTAACGGTATTCGTTAAAATGGGGATAGACTGTATTTGTTTTACTTCATAAATCTCCCCATGGTCTCATTGAGATATCCTGAAAATTTGGATGTACTCGGTTAAGCAGTTTTTGAGGAAAAACTACTCGAAGTACGAGAACTTAAACTGTAATCACCCATTATGTAATTATTTACACTCTAAACCGGAGGTCCTCAACCTTTTTCTAGTTGTGAGCACTGGCTGTACCCATCATCGAAAGGAGAGCACCCTTACAAGTTTGATCATACGTATGCATGAAAAATTAGGATGATTTTAATCCTCGAATGCAATTTGAACGAGGTAATTTGATTGAAACGTCGATCGAATTCTAGCAAGCAATTATTGGACAGGAGCTTCGAGAACTCCAGTTGCTTCAGGTAGCACCCTGGTGCTCGCGAGCAACAGGTTCAAGATGCCTGCTCTAAACCATTATACTACATCTGGTCATGTAGGCCCTATGTGAACAAGAAGCCCAGGGTCACGCGAATATGGGTGGCTTTAAGATGGCCTTGGTCCCACGAACAGCTTCGCTGAGTTCGCAAAGTAGTCCCTTCCCCCCCCCCCTTCTTTCTGATGTACACCCCAAACCCAAAACAGAAGTTCTCGAGGTGTGGGTCGCTTTTTCTGGGAATGTTCGGCATTATCGCTCGGAAGGACGTCACGACGACTTTGCATTGCCGTGAACCCCTGCAGTGCTTTGGAATGGCTCTTGCTATTCTTACGAGCAGGCCGAAGAAGCCGCGAGTGGCAAAAGTTTCAAGAACCCCTGCCAAGGTCTTCCAAACGGGTATACCAGTCGGTAACCGTTTTCCAGTTTGTTTGCCTTCATCCGGATTTCTGAGAATTATAAGAAAAACCATTATCTATTTTAAGGGCAATAGACCTGTTGGGAATAGTAATAAAATTTAGATACTGTACTTCCATTTAAGCCCAATTGACTAGCCTTCCATGCACGCCCTTGGGAAAACGAATGGTCTTTTAAAAAAAGGGACTTCGCGAAACATAAAACAAATTTCGTGGAACCTGTCAACTCGGACATCTCCTACATGGGGCAACTTTGAAAGCCACCGTCATAATCCTACAACACAGAATGTCGGCAATACCGAACGGCTTAATTTAATTGTAATGGAACCGTAGAGGTGTCCACTTCAGAAAGGTTTTGGTATCAGTAAGCCAATCTGAAGCCGCAGCTACGATTATTATTGGAACGCGTGAGGGCGCTTGCACAGTGTTGCAGTACATTACTAATCATATTTTATTCATCTCATTTCTTATTTACCAGTTCCATTAGTCAGCTGTGTCAACGAAATTTTTTTGTGCCACCATGTCTTCAGCAGATTCTGATTCGTTAATGGCTAGCGATAGTTATTCCGAAAAAAATCATAAGCGCTGTTGAAAAAAGACCAGATTTATATGACAAAAATATGTTATTTGAATAGTTTTTTTATAATATATGTTATTTAAATAAATTATGATGATTCCAGTCGTGATATATAAAAAAATTTGTGCGATTTGGTCACGAATCGTAAAAGCATCAAAAATGGGTCAACTTGTAGGTTGTCTTTCTTCAACTTTGAATTAATTTCAAACGGCAAATATTGTTACAGAAAATTAAATTCCATTACATGAATATTTTTATTAGTATATACAGTAAAACCCCTCTTTTTTGTGAACACGGACAGGACAAAAAAATTAAATACATGTAAAATGGGTGACCGTTAAAAAGAGGTTTGAAATTCATACTTTTATATATTATACAACTGTAAATTATTATTTGTCCGTAAAAGAGGAACTATCCGTTAAGAGGGGGTTATACTGCAATGCAGCTTATGATCACGAATTTGCATGCTAATTGGAGCCAACTTCAGCTTGGCGAAAATAATTTGGTCAATCCCGAGATGTCACGTGACATTAAAAAATAAAAAAACCCCGGTTGCTAACAGCAGTGTGTGTTTCACGCGAAATTCCACGGTTGCTGATAAGATCAACCGCGCCTGCCGAACCGTAGTGTGCCGGCAGCCTTTGTCGGGGAAGAACTGGCCCTTGAGAGCTGCGTCTTGTAGATTGTTCTTTTCTTTCAGTTCCCGTTTTTATTCCTACAGTATACATAATACGTACAGTATACATTAAAAAAAAAAAAAAATTGCGATTAAAAAAAAAAGGGAGAGCAGATACTGTACTTAGTTCAAGAGATTTGTTGATGCGCATGTAAATTCATATGTAGGATGAAGCACACAACTATTTGGAGGCCCCCCCGCTCTGCCGAGGCCCCAGGCGCGCGCCTCATGCGCCTGTGCGGTAATCCGCCACTGGAAGCTGCTTGCTCTTCAAAGCAAGAAATGGCACCTTGACATAAAATTTTGTGGACATTTCTCACGCGTGTTTCCTTAATAAGGGGATTTACTTTTGAAATCCTTTTTACAGACGCCACAAATTTCTCTCGCAAACATGACATACAAATCCTTTATATATTCTAGAAACCTTGATACAGGTCGCCAAGCAGGACAAATCACCGCTAAGCCAGGAACGGGAGGGAGTAGAACTCCTTAATACGAAGGCGTATATGAAGGCGTCTTAGGAGGGGGAATCTCCACTTTTGGTGACGTCATAAATGCTGCTTTTTGATTGATTGCTGGTTTTGGGTCTACCGCAGGCTGCAGACGCACGTAAAGATCCCGGCCTATAACAGTAATGATCCCATCCTTTGGTTTCATATGGTGGAGGCGAGTTTCAAACTGGGTGTGCCGAAGGAAATTACAAATTCGTCAACCAAATACAATTACGTTGTTTCCGCTCTGCCTCCAGAAATTGCAGGACTCATTCGCGATGTCATTCTCAATCCAAACGACGAGGATCCATTTCAACATCTAAAAACCGAACTCATAAAAAGAACGAGCGACAGTTCGACACAAGAAATCAGGAAATTACTGGCAGGTGAAGAATTAGGTGACAGACGACCATCCGAGTTACTCCGCTCCATGAAACGCCTTGCGGAGCCACACAACGTTCCTGATGAACTTCTAGATCCGTTGTTTGAGCAACGCCTTCCTTCACACGTACAATCCATCTTGGCTGCCGTTGTGCTATTCTCCTTGGATGAACGAGCTGAAGTAGCCGATCGTGTGATGGAAGTAAATCAGTACAATGTTGCACCAATAGCCAGTAATCCCTCTGCATCCTCTCAAACGGTAAGTTCCTCGGCAAATTTTTTAATTGCCGAAATTAGGAAGTTATCGGATCGTATTGAAGCGCTAGGCAGAAGGCCTAATTTTCGATACAAAGGCAGACGTAATTTTAGGTGTAGAAGTATAAGTCGCAGTCGAGAAAACAATCAGTTTTGTTTCTATCACAGAAAATTTCGCCAAAATGCCCGAAAATGTGAACAACCGTGTACTTACAATAATTCGGGAAACGCGGAAAGCAAAGTGTAGAGGCGGCATTCACTTTGCCCACAAAATCCCGTCGCCTTTTTGTAACAGATAAAAAGACGAACATAAATTTTCTTATAGATACAGGATCTGACGTTTCGCTTATTACGGCGAACTCTGTCGAAACTAGTGTTATTCACTTTACATGCAGCAAATGCATCTAATATTAATGTATATCGACAAAAACTTCTCACAATTGATTTGAATTTATGAAGAAAATTCCAATGGCATTTTTAGTAGTAAATGTATCCACGCCAATAATAGGCGCAGATTTTCTTTTCAATTTCGGTCTTACTCCTGATCTAAAATTAAGAAAAATATTTGATTCGGTAACCAATTTATCATCTATAGCAAAAATTCAATCAGCATCAATCCACTCAATCAAGCTGATTACAGGCGACACTCAATATCATCAGTTACTTAAAGAATTTCCTGAGATAACAAAACCACCACGTGCAAATGTAGAACTAAAGCATAACATTGTGCACCATATCAAAACAATCGGTCAACCGGTGTTTGCAAAACCACGACGACTTGCATCAGATCGTTTACGTGCCGCAAAAGATGAATTCCAGCAAATGATTAATTTAGGCCATATGCGCCCTTCAAAAAGTCCTTACGCTTCTCCGCTACATATTGTACCAAAAAAAGATTGCACAGACTGGAGAATAGTCGGTGATTATCGCGCACTAAATGCGCAAACAGTGAAAGACAGGTATAGTGTCCCTAATATTATGGATTTCACTGCAGAACTGCATGGAAAAAAATATTTTCGCATGTTTATTTGATTAAAGCATATCATCAAATACCCATTCATTCAGATGATATTCATAAAACTGCCATAACTACTCCTTTTGGCCCGTACGAAAGTACAAGAATGCAATTTGGACTATGCAATGCAGCCGCAACATTTCAACGATTCATTGATGATGTTATTCGCGGTTTGCCTTTTGCCTATGCATTTCTGGATGATATTCTGATTGCTTCAGAATCAGAGGAGGAACATCTCAAACACCTGCGTGAAGTTTTCGATAGGCTAAATCATTATGGTTTAAGTCTTAAACCATCGAAATGCATCTTCGGTGTTTCTAACATTAATTTTTTAGGCTTTAACGTTTTAGAAAAGGGAATTAAACCACTTTCAGATCGCGTTAAAGTAATACACGATTTTCCTCGTCCAGAAACTGTAACACAATTACGCAGATTTTTAGGCCTATTTAATTTCTCTAGGAGATTCGTGCCTGAAGCAGCGGAAATATTAATTCCATTAGTTAAATTTCTACAAGGTCGACAAAATAAAAAGAAATCAAAATTAACAAAATCATGCAATCAAGCCGATAAACTACAGTGGAACCCTGAGGCTGAAACTGCTTTTCACGATGCAAAACAAGCATTGGCTCAAGCCACTTTGCTGCAGCATCCAAAGGCAGGTGCACAACTTTGTATCACAGTTGACGTCTCTGATAACGCTGTTGGTGGCACATTAATGCAATATACTGACCACGCATAGGTACCAATAGCATTTCTTTCTCTTAAATTATCAGACACCCAAAAGAAATAGCCAACCTATGATAGAGAATTATTTGCAATTTATACTACCATAAGAAAATTTCGTTACATGTTAGAAGGCAGAAATTTTTCAATTTTTACAGATCAAAAGCCATTAATTTTTGCTTTCAAACAAAAACCAGAAAAATTCTCTCCAAGACAATTTCGCCAACTTGATTTTATATCTCAGTTTTCAACTGATATAAGATATAAAAAGAGAACTGACAATGTTGTAGCTGATGCATTAAGTCGAATTGAGGTAGATTCAGTTTCATCAGCACCAGATTTAGATTTCAGAGAATTTGCTAAAATTCAATCAACTGATCCTGAAATCCAAAATTACCTAAAAGGAAACACTTCACTAAAATTAGAAATTATACCATTTCCCCTAGCTGATACAAATATTTATATGCGACATGTCAACAGGTATAGCTAGACCATTCGTACCTGAATCTCAACGCGAAACAATTTTTATTTATTTTCATAACCTTTCCCATCCAGGAGCTTCAGCCACAAGTAAACTGATATCTGCCCCATATGCAGAAATCTGTTAAGCTATTAGTGCAACAGTGTCACAATGCCAAAGGTCCAAAATCCAACGCCACACAAGAGTACAACTAGGAACTTTTGCAACTCCAGATACACGTTTCTCACACCTGCATATCGATATCATAGGACTCCTTCCTATGTCACAAGGAATGCAATATTGTCTCACCATCATAGACAGATACAGTCGATGGCCTGAAATTGTCCCAATTCCCAACATCAACGCCGAAACAGTGTGCAAAGCACTATTTACGGGGTGGATTAGCAGATTTGGTTGTCCTTCTACTATCACTACGGACCAAGGGAGGCAATTTAAATGAAATCTATTTAAGGAACTCAATCATTTTCTTGGCACAAATCGAATTCGCTCTACAGCTTTTCACCCAAGATCCAATGGAGTGATTGAGAGATTCCACCGTCATTTAAAATCGGCAATCAAAGCTCACGAGAATCAAAACTGGACTGATACACTACCCATAGTGCTATTAGGTATCAGAACAGCAATAAAACCAGATATCGGAGCAAGTGCATCAGAACTTGTGTACGGTACTTCATTACGTCTACCAGCTGATATTCTCACAGACTCTTCAAAGCCATTAGCAACATATTCTCCGAATTTCGTGACGGAACTCAAAGAAAAGATGCGTTCATTAAAGCCTGTGCCTACATCAGCACATGGTCAAACAGCTATGTAGGTCCATTCATCTCTGAAAGATTGCACACACGTATTCTTGCGAGTAGATACTGTGCGTCCACCACTATCGCAGCCTTGCACGGGACCCACATAAAGTGATCAATAGAGATGACAAGACAGTGACTATCAAACTTCCGAACCGAACAGTCAAAGTGTCAATTGATCGCGTAAAACCTGCATTTGTGGAAAAGAAAAATTCAGACACAACAACAAAACATTCTGAACCTGCAACACCATCAGTACAGTCGGAACTTGCAACATCATCAGTACAGTCTGAACTTGCAATAGCAGAACAGTCTGAACAATCAGTTGCAAAAAGTACAACTCGATATGGACGAAAAGTTCATTTTCCTAAAAGATATGTTGCTACATTTGCAGTAATCAATGGCGCGCAACTATATATAATCAATCTATGTGTATCAATTTTTTATTATGCATACAAAATTTTTTGTTCCATCCTTTTTTTTTTTTATATATATAATTCTTGGTATATATATATATATATATATATATTTAGCTTCACATGTACACACATAATGCAAATCATCTTTCGTAACCAATTCAAAGAAAAAATACTGTATTTTATGTTACTCTCATATACGTATATTTGCAGAAATTTCATGTATCGTTCGCCCTACTCACTGGGCGGATACTCTGTAGCGATACTATTGTATAGCAACCAATAATCCAGCAGATGGCGTTAGTCATCCGTAATTGTCGCTGTGAATGCTGCGACTGCATACTTATATATGTATATGTGTAATACCAACAAAGAGAGTCGAGACGTCGGAATGTCCGGATGTGTTCATACTCGACTGCGATGTAAATAGTAATTTAATAGTAATTAAATTTAATTTAATAGTAATTTTAATAGTAATAGATTTATATAATAAAGTATTTTAAATCAACATGTACAATATAGTGAATCCTTACACTATAACTTATTGGTGTGCATTGTATGCATTGCTATATTATCGATGGTCGTGCATTGCTTATTGTGCTGTATTGCAGATTGTGGTCCACTGCAATTAGTGGTGCATTGCTGATTGTGGTCCAATGCAATTAGTGGTGCATTGCTGATTGTGGTCCAATGCAATTAGTGGTGCATTGCTGATTGTGGTCCAATGCAATTAGTGGTGCATTGCTGATTGTAATGCATTGCTGATTGTAATGCATTGCTTACTGTATTACTGATTGTAAAGCATTGCTTGCTGTATTACTGATTGTAATGCATTGCTTGCTGTATTACTGATTGTAATGTAGTGCTTATTGCGTATTGTGGTACATTGCGTATTGTGCTGTAATGCTTATTCCGGTGCACTGCAAATAGTGGTGCATTTACACTGGCGGAAATAAAATCCCAACACCAAGAAGGAGTTGTACTAGATAAACGAAATTTGGGAGGCGTGTTTGCACATCTCAAAGATGACGCTCATTCAAATTTCGCACTAGACAAATAAGAGTGGCACTCGTTGTGCCACTATGATCATGCAACTCACGTTTGCTTTGGTTTCTTTGGGGGAGTGCTGTATTGTGCTCATTGTAAAATAGCGATATTGCAAAAGTATTGTAAGAAGCAGGTTTTGGCCTTTATATGCCATATGTCATGTATAATTTAGTTGAGTAGTTTTGGAGCAAAAAAACCACCATTTAGTACTTGGCGTGAATGGCAAGCATACTTTTCATATTACTTTCTCACTTTAATAAAACGCTATTGATAACTTTTTTGATTACTCGGGTCGTGTCCCAAGCCAAATAATTAGCTGATAATAAACTAAAGTGTACCGCTAAAACTTTTGTATACAAGTAACAGAAAATTTTCATGATAAATTATGAACAAAAAAAATATATTTTGTTTATGTTCGTACCAGCTAGACGTGGGCTGCATCATATCATTCGGTTGATTTCCTACGCAGTGGTCAATGAATTTCAGTCCTGTAGATGGCCTAAATAAGAAATAGAGTAACGATTAATACAATGTGAATTCTTATAAAAGATATATTCATGTATTTTACACCAGTTTAATTGATTTTTATTCTAAGCATGTGTCCGAAGAAAAGTATCCAGAAATACGCAAACACATACATGTTCATGTCTTCTATATTTGGCAGCACTTACATATGTGAACAGTTGTTTAGCGGAATGAAGAATACAAAATCAAAAACTAGAACACGTTTGACTGATCGGCATTTGGAGGATACTTTACGAATAGCAATAACACAAATTTCACCTAACGTTGAAGCTTTAAGCAAGGAAAAACAATGTCAAGTTTCGCATTAATTTAGGAATCACATCCACTCGCATTCGTAATATAAGTACCCAAAGACTTTTTTTGTATTTGGTACGTAATTAATTCCACATATACATGCATAAACAAAAATCATCTATTTTCATTCTGTTTCATACAATATAAAAAATACCTAAAATAATTTGTCTTACCCCAATTCAGTTAAATTTTTTAAAACGAAAATGCTACATAATGGAATCATAAAATATGTAGTACGTGACGCATTTTAATTTGTCGTATCTGAGCGTACGTAGGATCAACCTTTGGCGGGGGAGTGGGACACACTGAGATTGATTGGAGGTACAAGATATATATCTCTGAGAAAAATTTAGATTTACCAACTTTCAAAAGCATTTTCAAGTAACAGAAATGTATTAATATAGCAAAAAAGGCATTTTTTGACACTGCAATTTGAAATACTTTTTTAAATCATTCAAAATTAATATTTGTTGAAATTAATTGAATTGAATGTTTAAATTGTTTTAAATATTTTAAATTTATATTTTTTGATCGTAACTCATTAACGGTGTAGGGGGCAACCCCCCCCCCCCCTGCGGAACGCGACAAATTTTTTATGTGGCCCTCGAGTGTAAAACGTTGAGACCCTTACCTTAAACAAAACAGGGGATCCTTGACAAAAATTATGAGAAAGTGGGGAGGGATGTGGAAGCACTACAGTAATGTTAGCTGTATCGGCCCCTAAAGGCTATCAATTGCAATTTCAACTGAGATTTTTATTTCTGAATCAATTCTGTGGGTGCTGCCCCGTTCTACAAAAGAGAGTGGGTGCTCGAGCAGCTCCGGATCCGACACCACTGCATCTCCAGATGTCATACAAGTCACCAGAGATGCTTTCGGGCAGCAACGATTGGGAGAGTGGAATTGGAGGTCGAGTGGCAAGGGTGACCGTTTTGTGACAATTTGTCACAATGAAGTCAAGAACAAGTCAATTGCGATTTTAAGAAAGTATTAAAATAAAATTTCGAGATTATCGTTTTTTACTAGTCTTTTTTGGAAGGCACCTTTTGTTTTTTGTCATAAGAATTGTTCTCCCGAGTCAAGTATGGGAAACGTATCCACGCGATTTTTATTTGTGGGGGGAGGGGTTGCAATACAAGTTTATGCCTATGTTCGATGCACGAGATCATATGAATTCTCCGTTCATTCCTGCGAATGGTCATGAGTATGATTTCGTAATTTCAATGCTTTGTAATGTTAAATCAGCGTAGAAATTTAGAAAAAAGTTAAAACGTTGAGTTTTAAACAGATGGCGTATAGGCGAGCACTGGAAGTTCGAAACACAATTCCTAAATTTGACTTTATAATTTGAATGACTTTTTTTTTTTGTCTTGAGTGAAAATTACCGGTGGCTTATACGAGGCAGCAGTTTATTTACCGGGACTGATGGTATCTTGAGATCAAGTAACATAATACAAAAGTCTAGAGCTTACAGATTTTTTAAGCTTTCATCCTCGTATATGGGTTTCTTGTATCCTGGTAAAAACAGACCCTTGAAAGAACCACGCTCAACGAACGTATGAGTCGTATCACCAAACTGAAATAAACAAATCGTAAAGATTACTGTACATGTACACTGTGTCTTCCTCTTCAAAAATAGCCATTAAACTCGAGCTGTTTTGCTTGAAGTGTTTACCCACCGTTTGTACTACTGCAAAACGAATTTTTCCACCATCATCATTTTCTTCCCATATGTCTCGGACGATTTTCGCTCCACGTTCCCGTGCTCTCTAACAAGAAAATGATAGAAATATTGTAACGGAACAAAATATTTGTTGAATTAATGTAATTTTTGGATGGAGTTGAAATACTCTCTGAACATTTGACAAAAATTAATTCAGTTTATTAGCTCTGCCTGAGCATCGAATTATGATTATTATAATAAAAAGTCTCGATAATCTGAGGGAAATGAGACCGAGATCACCTCGAATTACCGAAAACTCGGACTACCCAAATGTAACTGAAAACAATATAAGTGGTGGCTCTCTTACCTCTTTTGCACTTAATTCAACTACCTAATTCCTTACACAACTGCCGAGACCAGGGACGTCTTTTTAAGGGAGGCTGACTGACTTCAGTCCTGGGGACTTAACATCCACGCCATCAACATACATAAACAGTAAACCATCCCGATCTATCACCTAAGCAATTTACTATCGATTGTCATTCAAGGCAGGATGGTTAACGCGTTTAAGCACTAGATAAATCACAAAGCATACAATATAATATGATGCAAATATATAAAAAAATAACAGAATAACAATATTTTTTTACAATTACTATATAAAAATCAAAAAAACATTTACATATTTCTACATATTTCAACAATTTAATAACAAAAATAGGCAGCCACACCATCATGCTGCAACTAAATCTCCTATAAAGGATCGGGGAGGGGGGGTCCACGAAAGAATCCCACGAAGATCAAGACTCCTAAAAACCGAAATTATGGAATAAAATGAAAAAAAATCGTGCGTGACGAAAATGTGCGAGATTTTGAGAATGAATTTTAAAAAATTTTAGTGCCTCGGATTAGAACCTCGAAGTTCGACACTCGAATTATCGAAATTCTACGTACAGTAGAACCTCTCAATAACGGTCACCGATGATACCAAAAATTTGGTTGGCTAACGGGGAGTGTCTGCTAATGGGAATTTGGTGATATGCAGTATATATGTTACTCTAAAAGTGATACCCGATAATTATGCACAGTTATCTTATCGAAAAAATAATTTTGTGTTCTAGTAATTTCACTCTTCTCAAAATTTTTGAGATTAATTGAATTTAACTTCAGAGAAGTTAACTATAAAAAAAATTGTCTATTTTCACTCCTCAACGAAATTTGGAGAAATGAAGCTGAATTTTGATTGGTAAATCCTGCATCGAGATGCGTATAGGCCAGTGTTTCCCAAACTTATTCAGCCCATCGCCCCCTTTTCAAACACAACATTTCTCATGCCCCCCCCGGAAGTGATGTTAAAAATACGCGTAAAAAAATTGAAAGATGCAGTGACGAATTTTCAATTTTTTCCCATCAATGTTTTCCTGTAACCGGATAGTATAAAAAGGGTTAAAAATTCGAAAATAATTACGGTAAAGTTTTAAAAGATTACCGTAAACTTCATTACAAAACATAAAAAAATTAAATTTGTGAATTATGAAATTATAATTCATAAAATAGATGCACATATTTACATTGATTGCAATCAGAATAATATTCGCATCATACTTAAAAAATACATTTTATCTATTAATAATAAAATCATTTTTTAAAAACACAGACAACTACAATTGTTGCTTAGTTTTAATATAAGCTTATAAAAATAATTTTATTATTAATAGATATTTTCCAAATGTGATGACTGTCGCCTAGCTTTACTGATTCAGCATTCTCAAATCCTCACAATTGAATATCTGAAGGTGATTTAGATTTTTTTGAAAGATTTGTGACTTCATTGAAACGTCTTGCACCTGAAAAATTTTGAGCTACATTAGACCCTCTCAATAACGAACACTCACGAGACTGAAAATTTTCTCCGCTAACGGGGAATGCCTGTTAATGGATAGTAAAATAATCAGTCGCATATCCAGAATTTCGTTGACGTAATTCAAAAAGTGTTCGGTAACCGGAGGTGTCCACTAATGGGGAGTGTCCGTTATGGGAGATTCCACTGTATATCCCATTAATTCCAGGTTCAGTATTTGCTTTTGCGACCAGAACAATTAATAGTCATCCTCAAATTTGAACTTCGGGCTAATTAATGCTATTTCTGTCAATTTTTCTTGGCAAATGATTGTTTTTATTTTATTTTTTTCTCAATTCATTGCTTCTATCGTGGTTTTTCTAGTGTTCATCGTATATATTTTTCTTTTTCTCGTTTTGGTCAACTAATTAGTTTCTGGGGTGTCTCTATACATAGGTGTGGATCCTTCAAATACTGCATTGTTTTCTTCCAATGAATACCATCAATCATTGAATTCTCTATGCTCTAAAATGTTTTTCCCCATGGAGACACTGAATGACTTACCTTCTATATAAGCGGAGGATAATCTCTGGGTTTCGGACATCGGTTCCAAGAACATTATTCAAAATCTATCTGGATCAAATTTACAGTTCACCGTCAAGATTGTTGGAAATACGACCATTCCAAAATCAAAGCCCAAGGAATTATGTATATGCCTTGAACAAAAATTCCTGAATGCAAATCTCATTGATGAAATCCGATTCGCAAGAAATGGTGACTTGCCTCTCCCTTCGGCATCACCTGAAGTTGCATTGGAGGACCTATCGCTGTCTTCTATTGGAAATATTAGGGTCAGAGTGACTACTTGCCGACACATTATCTTCAAAAATGCTTCTGAGAGATATCCCATGTTCTGAAAAGCTGAGTGATGTGGCTTTGAAGGTGATGGACAATGGTTTGGTATCATTATACATTAGACGATTTGTGAAAAATAAAATACCCACAAACACGTTGTTAATCACCATCTTGGTCCATTCCTGCTGATCTCAAATTGTGGCTTCAAATTCCCCAAGAATTTATTGAAAAACCAAGCCAATCACTCTATGCTTCATATTTACACATCGCACCAAATTGTCCAGTTACCAGCACTATCTGTAGGACCTGTGGTGATCATGATACAGAATCGTGCTCAAATGCTCCTAAATGTATAAACTGCGTTCGTAGGTCATGATCCCATGGACAAGTGCCTAAAATTTCTTAGAGAGGCGGAAATAATCAAGTACAAAACAGTAAAGCGGATTCCAATTCACCAAAAAAGCTCGCAAATTTTTCAAAGATAAATTGCCAACTTTTGCTGACAGAGTAAGTGTAAATTGTGTGCCTTCACCCATCACCAACTTAAAAATCGATATCCAAAATTTGGTCCGAAAAGAATAACTGAATACGTGAAAATTTCTATGCACGAACTATGCACGCACTGAAGCTATTCAGTCAATTGTTCCAGACCTGGTATCTCAAGCTGTACCACTAATGTCATCTGAACTTAACAGCCGAGATGTGAACTTAATCACATCTGCATTTACCAGTGAGCTTCCCCAGTAGAAAAATAAATTGCAAGTTCCTCCCCTTTTCAAAGGAGGCTTCTGCTTAGCAGCCACTGCTAGAAACCTCGTAGCCGGCCAACTTGTCGCGCTCAACTCGTCGCGCCTCAATTTGTCGCGCTCAACTCGTCGCGCCTCAATTTGTCGCGCTCAACTCGTCGCGCCTCAATTTGTCGCGCTCAACTCGTCGCGCCTCAATTTGTCGCGATACAAATTCGTCGCAGTGCCAATTCGTCGCGGTACAAGTTTGTCGCAGTATCAATTCGTCGCGGTACAAATTTGTCGCAGCTCCAATTCGTCGCGATACAAATTTGTCGCAGTGTCAATTCGTCGCAATACAAATTTGTCGCAGTGTCAATTCGTCGCGATACAAATTCGTCGCAGCTCCAATTCGTAGCTGTACAAGTTTTCAGCCGTGTCAATTCGTCGTGACGTCAATTTATATATTACAGCGCAGAATCAATTCGTCGAACCGTCGATTCTTCACTGTACATGTTCCACGCGAGCTTGTATGTAGGTTTTTGTCTTACACGTGAAATAAAAACATGAACAAAAGTGTATACGCAGTTAACTGAAAATAATTAATTTTTGTCAATGCAGAAAGGTCATCGAAATTAAAATTACAATATCAATTACATTTAAAAATTTAACTGCATATAAAAGTTTAATTACGTTTGAAAATTATCGTTGAAAAGCCTATCTTTAACGGTAAATTTCTATCTGACCCATGGGCTCGAGAGTTTCTCCCGCCCCCCCCCCCTTCAAGAGTCACCAACATTTACCATTACAGTATCTCCATAAGAACCTGAAATATTTAATTAATTAATAATTAAATTAAATTAATATTTAATTTTCACCGTATAAGCCGCACTTCCCGCTTTTGTTGGGATTTCACACAGCGAAGGGAGTTGGGCGCAGATCAAGGATGGAAATGTACAGTGCTTATGAATGACGATTCGATGAAGTTTTCATAATGCCCACAGGATGAGCACCGACAAAGGCAATGTAATCACCAATAAGAAAGATGACTATGGGTCAGTCGCATAGATACAATTTAACCATTAATCTTATGTTTATAATCAGTAGCATATTTTTGGCTGGCTTGTTTGAATATTTTCACAAAGTTTTCATTAGCATCTAAGCTTTTGGAACAAGGTTGGTGTGCTTGGTCTATATATTTCTGTTGGCATAAACATGGAATATTGCAAAAAATAAAATAAATTGCAAGTTCCTCCCCTTTTCAAAGGAGGCTTCTGCTTAGCAGCCACTGCTAGAAACCTCGTAGCCGGTCAATTTGTCGCACTCAACTTGTCGCGATACAAATTCGTCGCAGTGCCAATTCGTCGCGGTACAAGTTTGTCGCAGTATCAATTCGTCGCGGTACAAATTTGTCCAAAACGTTTGTTCCCAAACGTGGAAATGATATGTTGGTTTACGTGTGTGTTTAAAAGTTTTTTCCCCCATAATTCATGTTCCGAAATTATAAAAACTTTTAATGCAATTCAAAATTAATTAGACTATTGTTAATTTTCTTTATTTGAGTTTTTTGTTGTATCTTAAAGAGAGTTACAGGTTATACGGATGACAAAAAATAATGTAGTACTTTTTAAAATTAAATTGTTTGAATTCAATTTAAATTGCAATAAATTGAAATCTTCTACGTATCTTTAAAACAATAGAAAAAAATTATGGTAGTTCAAAATACCATCACGTATTATTCTATAAATCATCATCGGGTTTTTACTGCGATATTCACGTACATATGTGTAAATAAAATGATACTCAAAGCACTGAAAATAAATAAAGGTTTAGATATTGTGGAGTGTTTATATGTACGATACGAATTGTTTTTAAAATTAAAATTATCCTAATAAATGTAGGCTATAATCAGAGGCGGATTTATAGTTTTCCCACCTGTGGGCTATTCAAACCTTGCCTTCCTTCTTCCTTTCTAATTCATGTTCTTGATCACCAATTACTTAATTTTGGTCACGTCCTTTCACTTGAACTTGTCATCTTGGGATAAAGCCCGCATACCCCCTCCCCACCTAGGAAATATACCTCTGAATATAATAATCTTACATTGTCTTTTAATGTTAATTCACTTGTATTGTAAGAAGAAATTTTTACTAATCGTTGACTGGAGCCGTAGACCAAGCACACCAGCCTTGTATCAAAAGCTTAGACGCTAATGAAAACTACTGTATGTGAAAATATTCAAACAAGCCAGCCAAAGATATGCGACTGATTATAAACATAAGATTAATGGTTATATTGTATCTATGCGACTGACCCATAGTCATCTTTCTTATTGGTGATTACATTCAGAGTCTTTTAAAAGGCGCGAACTAAGCAAGTTATCAATTGCGACGCTCCGTGCTTATATTCCTGGAATTCATCTTTTCATTATTTTGCAGTGTGTCAATCCTTGGATTCTTTATGTGCCCTTCTACATCCGCATGTCCGCTACACCCTGGTGAAAACCGCTAGTGAATCGAACGGCTACTTCGGAAGATACGACCATCGCGGTGAACACCTTCCTCTTCGCAATGTTACAGCATAGCGACTTCTTCGGGGCCTTCATCTAGTACCTTCTCGCTGCTTTTTGAGTTTGATTCTTATTATTTTTCTTTTATTAGTCGCTCTTAATTATCACTTGCTTGAAATATCATAGAAATATATCGATTTTGTGTGATTTTTGAATATTTTCCCGTTTTTGGAACGATTCGCCATATCTAGCAAAGATAAGAGATGTCTTTATATTGATGGACCTTGTATATTCGGTAATACCGAGCTGAAATTATTAAATTTATTCCCTGATCAGCTTTACAATGCCTTTCAATAATTCTATTGCCAGATTTATATATAAATGATTATTTGAGCCTATTTTTCATCTTCAGCAAATTATCTAGAATAAGCTTCGATTTTACAACGAGACTAACGGATTTGAGATTCTATCACAGCTACATCTTTCCTTTTTATAGATTTGAATAGATTATATATTTCTGAAAACTTTGATATATTTTATATTCAATTCGACCAATTAGTTATCAAAATATCCCCGATTTTACGATTTTTTATAATACGGTGTACATTAACATTAAGGATGAGCTGTATACAATGGCTTGAGTACAAGATCAATCTACTCTCCTTTACGCTACTTTATTCCTTTCAATAAACTATTTTTCATATTTCTATATATATATATAGGCGTCAATCTCTGTCTCCGAACTCTGACATCTTACATATATTTCTTCTTGAGCTTAGAACTCTAAATCCTGCGAATCAGTTTTTTCCCCTATGTTTCTGTGTCCAATTAATTTTCTGATTCGTTGTGATTAGCTCATTGTATTTAACTATTGTATCAATCATGTCTATCACGTCCAAAACGATCGACATACCGCAAGTGGACAGAGAAATCTTAGAAGATCTGTTCAAAGACATCTCTCCAGTTGCCGGATCCTCTCCTACACAAGAGTCGCAGCCTCCTAAGCAGCATACTCAACAGGATCCAGCACCTCGTTACGCTACGACTCATGTGGACCCCCAGATGACGACGACACCAGTTACTGCATGCCAAAACATTACCTCATCCCGAAACAATAGCCAAAACCTCGGGAAAGACAGCTGTACGGAGCATCCATCCTTCATATATATCGACCGCCCAAAAAGAAGCCATTGTCACTCTTCTAAGAAGCAGAAAAATAAGGAAACCGCATACAGCCAACCTCCTGACACACAACGCTCATCATATGCTTCGCCATCTACGCATGACACGAACCAGCATGCAAAAAATTCTCCTTATACTACAGCTATGACATCAATTCAAGATACACCGAAGTCTTCCAAGGCGAAAGGCCTTCTGGCCCAGATCTTCATGAAATATCCTCAGACGCACTCGCCAAAACATACTAAAGATGCTCACACGCATTCGACAGTTACCGCCTCATCACCAATACTCTCCGCCTCGTCGATGCCTCATGGTCTCTCTGTACCTAAATCCAAGACCAAGCGCCTCCACAAGCATAAATTCAAGGAACATACTATCAACACGACGCAAGAAAAGGCTAAAACCAATAAAGCTAAGAAGAAAACCATCAAACAGACTATAGATCGTCCAACAGCTGATTCTGCAACGGACTATTCATTACCGACCTACTATGAAGATAGTTTAAATGAATGTCCGGGCCTAAAATATGCCATTGATTGCTCCAACGAATCGTCTGCAGTCACCAACGTAGTCGCTCCTCTCACCCAGCTAGCTACACCGACACCACAGGTTTATATCAACAAAAGAAGTTCCCTCTCTGGAAAAAGAATTACAAGATCGGCTTCAAAACTTCTACAGAAATGCTCTCATCATGTTCCAGCTTTATCGCCCGTCACTAATTTGCCAACCTTGTCTCCTACGAAAGCCCTCCCTTCCTCCCTACTCAGCCCTGAAATCTATTCCTCGGATAATGACAATAGTGAACAGATCTTCACCTTCCATATTTTCGAACGCAACCGAAAATACTTGAACATCATGCACATGGCTACAGACATAAAAGAAATTCTTAACTCTTTTACTGGTGTTAGAGGAACCCCATCGTTCGAATACAACATACCTCTTAAACCCAGGAAAAGAGCCAACAAACTTCTAGACATAATCCTTAATTGGATTGAAGGACTCGGAGAACGGACAGATTCACATACGCAAACCAGCGGCATAGAACAATATGTGGGTAAACCTCAACGGGAAAATCGCACACGATCGACATCTTCTTCTTCTGCTGAACCGTCATCTATCCTTCCCGCTACTACTACTGCCAATAATTCTACATCTTCAGCGGCTTTGTCTCTCAGCTCTTCTACAACATCTTTTGCTACGCAAACAACAGACTCACTTATAGAAGAGACAAAGCCGCTACTTCAAGATTGTCCTTCATCCCATAAATCAACGGAGGAAGGCCATGGTTCTTCCTCGCTTGACAGCCCTCCGTCCGACATGTCTGCCTACGAAACAGTTGATGAGGTGATGCTGGACTCTGACTCCGACTTCTTCACAGTCACCAGGCGAAAAGCCAAAAAGAAGAAGGAAATATCTTCCCGCAGAAATATTTTCCCAGAAAATATCTTCACGGAAATATCTTCCTCGCTTGACAGTCCTCCGTCCGACATGTCTGCCTACGAAACAGTTGATGAGGCGACGCTGGACTCTGACTCCGACTTCATCACAGTTACCAAGCGAAAAGCCAAAAAGAAGAAGGAAATGTCTTCCCGCAGAGTTCGATTCGTTCTATCTCCTATACATGCCCTTCCTACGGGTACAAAGCAAGCTCTTGATCATCCCAACCGCAATCTCCAATCTTCATCTCGACATTCATATCGACATACTCTACAGGAGGACCCGGACGGGAGGAACACCACCAGTGGAGCCCTGCCCCATCGATGGGACCCTGGAAGTACGAAGAGAATCACTTGGAGCCCACGGGTTGGAACGAGGACTCTTGAGCGCACAGCCAACGAGAAAGTACCCAACATCAACGAAAGACTCAGGGTAATGGCTGGCATCTCCGATGTCACACAACACGGAAGAACATACGCCGCGGTCATATCCACATATCCAACGGGGAGAAGATAAATACAATACTGGTATACCCAAAGTACCCGGAAGATCTTGGTCTTTTGGCACCCGTCATCACTCGGCACCTGAGGAGCAAGGGAATAGGTGAATCACAGGCCAGGATCCGGTCGATACAGAAGGGAATTGCAGTGGACTTCAGAAGCATAAAAAACGCACAATCATTCAAGGTGGAATTGTCCACAGACAGAAACCTCCGCGAAGTCATGACGGCACGGCCTCCCAGGACCAAGAGGACTGCAATTCTTCTGAGAGACATTCCAGCCGCTACACGCAAGGAAAATATAGTGACGGCTCTCAAAAAAGCGCTAGACTTGGCAGGAAAGGACATTGTGATCAAGTCGCAGCTCAAAGCGAGAATTGCGGGGGGAGTGCATCAAATTGTGGAAGTGACAAAGAACAGGACACTAGAGGCAGCGCTGAAAAAAGGGGTGGTCACTACTAATAAGTGGCACTCGAAAATTCGGAGCTTCATCCCGTCGCCACGCTGTTTGAGGTGTCAAGCCATGGGCCACCGGGCCACGCAATTCACAAGCCCGGCGAGATGCGCCGATAGGCACGGAGCGAAGGACTGCCCAGGCGGAAGAGAATTACAATTGTCCAGATCAATCACGACAGTGGAAGATGTCAGGGACAGTACTGGAACCTACCCATCGATTAGAACTGTCACGTTCAGAAGAAAGGTGAGGCCCCAGTGAGGAGCACCTGACAAAAATTAGGCGCCCAAGACACCCTAAAGTTAGTACACAGATATGGAAACGGATGGCAGCACAACGGTGCCTACAGCAGATAGGTGCCAGGAAACCTCACGTCCAGTTGACATCCAGACACCAGTAGCCCAGCCTCAAGGACTCAAGTTTCTGCAATTCAATGCAGATAGGGCCAGACGAACCACATACCTACTAGAGCAACAAGTAGCGGCTAATCAAGTAGATGTCCTCCTCATCCAGGAGCCGTGGACGGCGAGGGGTGCACTACAAGGCATGCCGCAGGCGTGGAGAAAGTGGAAATCCCAGAACAACAAAGCAGCCGTAATTCTCTGCAATAAGAATATAGAAGCGGCCACGCTGAAGCTGGGTCAGCACACAGCAGCGATCAAAGCAAGGGTCAATGGCAAGGAGGTAGTCATTATGAGCGGCTACTCCTTACCGACAGCCGAAATCCAGGAAACCCTTGCCGAGATCAGAGAGGTAGTTCTCAGCCAGTGGGGAGAACCAACGATAATCGGTACCGATTTGAACGGCCACCACTCAGACTGGAATTACAGGGAGGATGACGAGAGAGGTAGGTCGATCCGTAATCTGACGATGGAGCTCCAACTCCAAGTGGCCAGCAGGGGCAATGTAGTACCGACCTACGAGCACAATGAGAAGAGGGGGTGGCCGGACCAGACGTTCTGGAAGGACACCGGAGAACTGGAAAGATGGCATGTCGGAGATGAAGTCACCCATGGTTCTCACAAATACATCTACTTCCAGTGGCGTACGGAAGGTCTTGTACCCCCAAAACCCAGGTATAGCTCGTCCATCAGGAGACTGGAAAAATTTGTCAAGAGGGTGGCGGCCCAGATCCCTAAGCTCCTGCGAAGGATCATGAGAGCGGACAACGGAGAAACTCTCGACGAAGCCGCTGAAAAGGTCCTAGACTGCCTCAGAGAAATGGCGGACAAGACTGGCAAGGAAAGAACCACCAACCAAGGAAGTGGCACCTTGGTGGACGCAGCAACTCGAAACAGAGAGGAAGCACCTGCGAGCCAGACACAGGCGATGGAAGAGGGCGAAAGAAGAACTCAAGACAACCAGGTGCATCGAATTCAAGAAACACCAGGCACAGTACACAAAGATGCTCGAAAAGAAAGCGAAGACTGAAGGATGGCAACAGTACTGTGAAAAGGCCACGGATGCTTTCGGCAACGTCTACAGAGTGACGGCCAAGAGAAGAGAAAACACGGCCCAGATCATCATGAGAGAAGAAGACCAGACGATGGAAGAGGCCATAGCCAGGCAACTCAGAACCCTGTACCCGACTGACGAGGCGGAGCTGGGAAGAGAAGCAGACGAGGAGGAAGAAAAGGGCCAGAACCACCAAAAGCCCCCCATTGGCCCGATGGAACCGAACATCACCCAGAAGGAAGTACAGCGGTCGCTGAGCAGGACAGGTAACAAGAAGGCTCCGGGTCCGGACGGGCTTACCGTGCCCATATTGAAGGCGATTAATGGCAAGCACCCGGAGCTCCTGACCGCGCTTTACAACAAGTGTCTGGAGCTGCGGAGATTTCCCAAGGTCTTCAAGAGGGGAAAGGTTATTCTGATCCTAAAGCAAGGAAAGCCAGTGGACGACATAAAGTCGTATCGTCCAATCACCCTGCTCCCACACGCCGGAAAGATTCTGGAAAGGATCCTAGTACAGAGGGTGATGTACCATTTGGAGAGACACCAATACTTGCACCAGAATCAATATGGTTTTAGAATGGGAAGATCGGCGGACGAAGCACTCTGTGACGTTGTCGACAACATCAAGGAAGCCAGGACACAAGCAAAGCACGTGGCGCTGGTGTCCATCGACATCAAGGGCGCATTCGATGCACTTCGGTACACCAACTTGAGAAAGATCTTTGCCCAGATTCCCGCACCACAAGATCTAACACAGACTTTGATGCATCTCCTGAAAGACAGGAAAGTGGGCATGGAGCTGGGAGGTGAGCTCATGGAACATGACCAAACGAGAGGTAGTCCGCAGGGCTCGTGCTCGAGCCCCCTTATGTGGAACGTCACGGTGGACGGCCTACTTAAACAGTCCTGGGAAGAGGGAGTACGAGTCCAGGCCTTTGCGGACGACATACTCATAGTCATGGCCACAGAGAAATGGAAAGAGATGGAAGGAAAGGCCACCAGGACTCTGGATCAGATGGCCAATTGGCTACACAACAACGATCTGGAGCCGGCAATCGAAAAAAGTTCTTACCTGTGGTACAGTTCAAGAATCAAGAGACCCAAGATAAGGATGAAGGGAACCAGGATCCCATGGAAGAAGACGATGAAATATCTTGGGGTCACTCTGGACAAAGACCTGGACTGGATATCACACGTAAAAACCCAGGGAGCCAAGGCGAACGCTAACCTTCAAACATTGGCGAGGATGGCAGGCCCAAGATGGGGACTAACGCAGAAGCTCAGAAGGATATTGTACGACCAGGTGGCTGTCAAGATAATAACATACGGAGCTGCTGCGTGGTACCAGGACCCATCAGAGAAGCTCAAGAGGCAGCTGGACAGCCTGCAGGGAGGTTTCCTGCACCTTCTCACAAGAGCCTACCACAAGACGTCAAAAGCAGCCATGCAGGCCATCGCAGGAGTTCCCCCACTGAGTCTTCAGACGGAGTATGTCGCCAAAGCAGCTATGGTGACAAGACTCAAGAGGAACATTAGTCTGGGGGAGGCCCAATACCAGTGGAGTGAGCTAGAGCAGAGAAGGATAGGCTGGGATATGCACCCCGCCACCGACATCCAGGAGAGCCAGATCATCACCCTGGAAGAAACGGGCCCTATCTCATACAAAGGAACCACCATATTCACAGACGGTTCTAAAACCCAGGATGGAACGGGTGCTGCCTTTGTGAGATACGAGGATGACGTAGTAACCCAGAAGTGGAAGCAGAGGATATTGACAGGGTGCACGATTTTCCAGGCAGAGCTCTTCGCTCTAAGAGAAGCGGTAAGCAGCTTGGAAAACACAACGACCCAGTCCAAAGTATACACAGACAGCCGATCCAGCCTGGAAGCCATAAGAGACCCCCTCACGAGACACGAGGACGCCAGGACCGTCCGCAGGGCTCTATTAAAAAATCCAAACATCCAATTGAACTGGGTTCGTGGCCATGTCGGAGAAAAAGGGAACGAGGAGGCGGACCGATTGGCCAAGGCAGCAACCTTGAGCCGTACGATCCTCCTGGAAAAGAAGATTCCAGCAGCGACTGCAAAAAGGATAATAAAGATTCACATCCTTGGAGAGTGGCAGAAATTCTGGGACCACCCCGCCACACATGGGAAGTTAATCCATAGGGTCCTGCCCAAAATACAGTGGAGAGAGAGATCTTGGAGCAGAGAGAAGACGATATTCTTCTCGGGCCACGGGCCGTTCCCCACCCACTTCCTCCGCTTCGGGATCTCAAACAATGACAAGTGCCTGTGTGGAGGAGTCGGAAGCCCATTGCATTACGCAACAGAGTGCGAAAAGACCTCAGATTTCCACCTGGTTAAGCCGCTCCCTCAGTTGGAGCATGAATGGTTCAAAAGGATGGAGAGAGATGGAAAAGCAATGGAAACCATCAAGGACCTGGTTAAATTCCTAGAGGCCAACCAGGAACATCTCCACACCAAGAGGGATGAGACCATCCAGACTCCACATGAAACGCAACAACTGAGGAGGAGCGAAAGACTGAGAGCAAGGGCAGAAGCCGAAGACAGCGTCGATAGGGTACTCTCCCAGGAAATAGAAGAATTAGAAGACGAAGAATACGACACAGAGGGAGAGCAATCGGAGAGAGAAGAAGCGGTCGAAATATGGGAAGACTCTGACTCTGACTTCAAATAGAATGATCCAGTGAAAGAGTAATCAAGAAACAAAGTCCCAATGATCAGTGTTTAAACTGTGAAGCACCCAACCAAAAGCTGAGGAGCTTTTGAATAATCGAACAACCCCCTCCCCTCATGCTGAAGGACCTGGCACCTGGTTGGACCAATGTGACACGAAGGGCTCACACTAGCCAACAAGGGAAGACATGGGTCCAGGACCTGGCGCTTGGCCACAGAGAGGAACAGGGGGCTCGGGCTCAATAAAGCTGGAAAGGACATCAGAACAGCTCATCGGAATAAGTTGTATAATAGAAATATTTAAATCTGTATATACTTTTTTTTTTTTTTTTTTTTTTTAATAATGTGTTTTTATATTCAATGTTCATGTATTTTATATTTTATACGCATAATAAAGCACCCGACATCGCCCAGCCCCTCATCCGGGCAATGGCTAAAATTGACAATGGTCGATAGAGCCTGGGCGGTGCACGGAATGAAATGAAAAAATGAAATGGTGATTACATTCATCGCCCAGCCCCCTCATCCGGGCAATGGCTAAAATTGACAATGGTCGATAGAGCCTGGGCGGTGCACGGAATGAAATGAAATGAAAATGGTGATTACATTGCCTTTGTCGGTGCTCATCCTGTGGGCATTATGAAAACTTCATCGAATCGTCATTCATAAGCACTGTACATTTCCATCCCTGACCTGCGCCCAACTCCCTTCGCTGTGAGAAATCCCAACAAAAGCGGGAAGTGCGGCTTATACGGTGAAAATTAAATATTAATTTAATTGAATTATTAATTAATTAAATATTTCAGGTTCTTATGGAGATACTGTAATGGGGCAGATAGAAATTTACCGTTAAAGATAGGCTCACTGTAATTTGGAAAATATCATACAAACCGAAATTTTTCCACGTGATATTGAAATTTTATCACAGCAAAAATCAATTATTTAACATTTCAAATTTTTATAACCGAATTTTCAAATATAATTAAACTTTTATATGCAGTTAAATTTTTAAATGTAATTGATATTGTAATTTTAATTTCGAGTGTCATGTACATGAAGAATAATGATCTAATTAAAAGTCTGATTTCATTCTTTTTACTCGAGAGTTGTTACTTTAGAGTTGAAAAAAAATCAAAAATCGATTGACATTTGCAGTGGTGTCAGAGACAGACATGTTGTTGGTGCCCAGGGTACTTTATGGAATGGGTATGAGCACCAGAGAAATGATTCAGAAATCAAAATTTCCTACTTCAAGATCAAGACAAGAACCCACAAGTTCCAAACACTTCCGGCATGCTTGGCCGGTCAAAGGTGCCGACATGAAGGAAACATTGAGGAGGTGGGGGGGGGGGCTGAAAATCGCCATTCATTCCGTTTATAAGGGACTCAAATCCCGACAAAAAGTTGGAAATGCGGACTATACAGTGGAAATTAAAATTTAAAAATTTATTTGATCTCAATTTTTTATTTGGGTGAGCTCTTCAACATCCCTCACTGCGAGAAATGGAAATCCCGACAAAGATGAATCTTATATGGTAAAAATTAAATTTTAAAAATTTAATGACTTCAATGAATACTTTCCTTCATTTGTTAAAAATTAAAACAGATGGGCAGGGGGAACATTTCCAATAAATGAGAAAAAAAATTAGTTCCATTTTTTATGCCTAAAGCACCTACCCTATTTATAAGATCACAACAAACATATGAATTTTAAAGCAATTCAAATTTGTCGCGATGAAATGAGCTTGCGACAAATTTATACTGCGACGAAATAAGCCTGCGACAAATTTGTACCGCGACGAAATGAGCCTGCGACAAATTTGTACCGCGACGAAATGAGCCTGCGACAAATTTGTACCGCGACGAAATGAGCCTGCGACAAATTTGTACCGCGACGAGTTTGTAGCACGACGAATTGACGCTGCGACAAATTGACTGCGACGAATTGTCTCGCGACAAGTTGAGCGCGACGAATTGACCTAGACCCTAGAAACCTCTACAGACGCACCTAAGCGAAACCGCCAAAACCATCCTAATCAATGATATTTATTCTTTTATTTTCTTCTCTTATTTCAGTACTGTTTACAAGTCAGTGCTGTTTTTGTTTTGTGTTCAACTGCAAGATTTGTAGATATGGTCATTTTCACTTTACTTCATTGAATAAGCATGGATACCATAATTTTCTTCTTTCTAATTTAGTCAAGTTTATTTAATTTTTCTTTGTTTACATCATTGAAGGGGCTTCAATGGCAGTTGTTCAGCATAAATAACAAGAGATCACATCTTACTACATCTTTAAAAAGGTTATAATGTACTTTGTCTCCAGGAGGCATTCCTTACATGTAATGACCGTTTCCACTTACCAAACTTTGTAATATGCAGATATGACCGAGACAGCAGTTCAGGCAGAGGTGGAGTTCTCACGGCTGTTCGCTCTACATACCCTTCACATATTATTCATAAATTCTGTCTTCAATGCCTTGAAGTCATCATTATCAAGATCCATTTCCATAACAAGTACATTTATATAGCAAGCAAATATTTGGCTCACACGTCCGAAATCCATAGTCATGAATGCCATTCTTTCTAAAATCTCATCTCCATTCCGTTGGTGATTTTAACTCGTTCCATTCTTCTTGGAACAGTCCTCGGATAGACACAGCTGGCAGAAATCTTTTTTTTATGGCTTCAACAAAACCCAGTTTGATCCAACCTAAGTATAAGCTACTCATTTTTCAAGCAATTCGTCTAACACAATAGATTTGTTTTTGTTCAAACTTAATGGATAAAATTAATTAGTACAACAGTGATTCCCTTTACGACAGTGATCATCTGCCTATATATGTCTAGACATCAATCTTCGGGCAAATAAATTTTCTCACAAAATAGCTATCACAAACTGAGATTCCTTCAAACAAAACTTGACATCGTTTGACAATACTTGTTCTTTTTCTGATCATGTAGAAAAATCTTGCATATCAGCTACAAAAACGGTTCGATCACACCCTCTGCAATATAATGAGTATTATGCTTTAGATCATTACTCATCTGTAAGAAAAGGTCATTTAGACAATATCTTAGATGCCCTTGTACTCAGTGTTGGATCAACTATAAGAAAAATTATGCAAAATTCAAGGAGAAGCTCAACCTCCGAAAAAGGGAATTTATGTCAGAAAATATTTATAATCATGTCACTTATATCAAGATTTTTACAATTCTTAGAAAACAAACTCATCCAGTCTAAACTTGAAGTGAATCGCCATCTTGTGTTCCAGGTCAACAATTTAGAAGTGAATCCCCTAGTATCCATCATGAATCAGTTAAATCCCTATGAATCAGTTAAATTTTCTCCAGTCAAATCTTATAAATAATTACACTCACAAGGACTTCAACTGTTTCAGTAGCCCCATCAAGACTTCTCTAATTTGATAAATGCTCCAATTATCATTAGACGGCTCAAATCTGCAATTTGTCGTACTCCAAACACATCTCCAGGTCCTGATGGTATCAATGCTAAATATCATACTCTTTAGAACCTGACTGTCAAATTTATCTCTTGTGTGCTGAATCCAGATCAATATCCTTGAATATAACAAAATTTGACTCTCTGGAATCATTCCAGTTGATCGGAAGTATGGAAAAATAATTTTTTTACTCAAACCTAATGAAAACCCAAGCTGCCCTAAGTCTTATGGTCCACTGACATTAACATTAAACTGGAGACTTTGGAACGAATAATTCTGTGCAGACTCAACTGGATCTCCTTAAAATACAAACTTTTCCTAACGAACATTTATGCCTTTAAACCACGTTCTGGAACTCAAAACCTTCTTAATGACTTAAATGCTTTATTTCTAATACTTTCAGGTTCAAGGAATTCGGCGTCATTGTTTCTCTGGATATTAAAGGCACCTATGACTCTGTCTCTACGACGATTCTGCATACAAGCTTAAATCTTCTGGGTTCCATAGAACCTTTCAATAAATGGTTAGAAAATTTTTTGTATAGCGCTTAGAAATTCTGAGATCTCCACATTACCAGCCAATCAGAGTCAAGCAACTGTGACGTCACAGAAACGTCACAGCAGACCGTGAGGCTACCGCAAATTTTGATCCATTTGGTGCCACCATATTTCCTGGCGACATATGGTGGATGGATGTGTAATAATGGATATACTAAATTCAACTTCAGTTCGGCAACCACCATTGGTACAGTGGGAAGTTCACGGGACACTTAAAACGAAGGTTATGAGTTCGAGTCCCTTCGAACCCGTCCAATTTTTTTTTTCCTAACATCTTCGTTTGAAAAATTTAATTTCTTATTACATTTAATTTCTTTTAACCGTTGCACAGGATAAATATGATTTCTTATATTATAATTCACCACAAATTGTCAGATGCACGGGAATGAGTAGGGGGTTGTTCCCAAACAGCGAACTTGGCGATAAAGGGGAATGGAGGCCACCCCCGTACAATAAGTTATCGTTTATTGAATCACTAAAAAACGTTTTCATTTTTTTTCTGATTTAGTCCAAATGTGGTTCAGTTGCATCAAGTTGGCAAAAATAACGGCTCGCGAAGCTGGGCAGTAGTGTAGGGGGCGCTTGACCGCGATAATGCCAATTTCCGCCACTAGATGGCGCCACCGGAAATGTTTTCGATTTTTCGCGCGTTTTTGACCGACTTCCTTTTTTAGCCGGATTTCGCACCTTTCGAACCAGATTTCCTGACCGATATATTTTCAGGATCTCGCACCTCTCGAACCAGACTACCTGTCGACCGTATTTATTTTCAAAATGGCAGTTGGTCTTATTTATTTGGAAAAAAAAAAACTATTTCAGTACCCGAACCGCTGACAACTGAAGTCTTTCGTTCTCCAGGCTAGTGTGCTAACAACTGAACTTGCTAGACAAATGCCTTATGAAATAAGTATATAAAAATAATAAAACGTAGAATGTTTAAGGAAGTGTATTACAAAACGTCGCTCCTAGTTTTGATGTGCCTATGATCGACGATTGTCCACGGACTTATTGGTGAAAAGGACGAATATTGTGAACCATATCTACTGTTTTTCAATTATTTTCCACAAACCTTTTTTAAATAAATTTTTAAAAATTTTCTCAAGATGGTCGATCCCGTGACCCACGCTCATGACGATACTAGATGGCAGCACTACCGATATTTAACTCCCGTGAAAATTATTCACTATGTCGTTATATAAAAAATTTTATCAAATGTCGACTCGATTTTCTCTTTGGACATGAAGTTGTATTAGAAATGAATTTAAAAAAGAGAAAATTAAGTCGCCAAATTACGGCGAAAATGTCAATTTTGGCACTAAACTAACCAAGATTTTTCTCTAGTTGTTTTCAATCCTCAAGTTTGAAAAGATATAGTTCGTTTGTGGTTGATGATGATGCTAATTAACCACTATTGTTCAAATTATGCTCCTTCGAGAAGAGCCCTTTTATAAAAAAAAATATCCAAATTAATCAAACATGATCCAAAAAAACACGCTCACTTTACAAGCGTTGTTATTTTTACCCATCGTCTTTGGATCTTTAAGAGATTAGATACAAAAAATATGCACAAAAAAAAACACACACAAGTTTTCATTGTCAACCTTTCTATATTTCCTTCCATAACGAAACGAGATTTGTAACTACACCCTTAAAAAGCTTATTCTTTAGACATCACTTCTTATACCACATAAATAAGAAAGAGATATTGTGTCTTCCCGCACTTTATTATTTAATTTCTATTTTAGTTTTTCATTATGTCACTTTATTCATGGCTTTTATTTTATTTTTTATTCACTTCAAACACTTAAAAATTTATTTATTTCACTTTATTTTATTTTATCCAACTTATTCTATATTTAATTATTCAAACTTTTATTCAAAAATTTTAATATTTTCTTTATTTTATTATCTTTTTCATTTCGTTTATTTTTTAATCATTCAAAATTTTATTTTTTAATGTTTCATCGTTATTATATTATCTATTTGATTTTATTATCTTTGTGTGAACATTTTATTTTCATTGATATTATTTTTTAAATTTAAACCTACTTTTAGTTTTTCATTATAACACTTTATTCATGCTTTTATTTTAACAATTTTATTTTTTATTCACTTCAAACACTTAAAAATTATTTATTTCACTTGTTTTAGTTCACTTTATTTCCATTGATATTATTTTTTTTAAATTCAAGCCTTTCCAACTTATTCTATATGTTACTTTTATTAATTATTCAAACTTTTATTCAAAAATTTTAATTTTTCTTTATTTTATCTATTTGATTTTTATTATCTTAGTGTCATCATATTATTTTCATTTCGTTTATTTTTCAATCATTCAAAATTTTATTTTTTAATGTTTCATCGTTTATCTATTTGATTTTTATTATCTTTGTGTCGACATTTTATTTTCTTTGTTTTTATCGTTACTATTTATCTATATATCGTTTTTTCATTATCTTTGTTATTTTATTTGTATTATATATGTAATCATTCGATTTTTATTTACTTAAAATTGTTTATTTTGTCGTTTGAAGATTTTACATTTCTTAAATAATATATATATATTTTTTTAAATTAAAATGTCATGTGAATAAATTTCACACGTAGTTCAAAAAATGAGACAGACTACAAGTTTATTCAGTTCAAATATTTATTCATGGGGGGTGTGTGGGAGCTTGCCATGTGTCTGCCTTATCCTTGCAAAGGACTATCAACAAAGATGGATGCCCAGAGAATAGAAGAAGGGGGGTCATCGGTTGCTGCAAGATCTGAGTACTATTGTGAATGACAATAGCAACCGATGCCCCTTCTTCCATTCTCTGGGAATCCTTTGTTGGGAATAGTACAATCTTTGCGTTAAGGTAGACACATGGCAGGCTACCACACACTTTTTGTTCAATACCTCTCAGTGTTTCATCCTCTTTATTTTTTTCTAAAATTTTTTTTTATTATCATTTTCAATGTTATTTTAAGGCTGCCGGCACACTACGGTTCGGCTGGTGCGGTTGATCTTATCAGCAACCGTGGAATTTCGCGTGAAACACACACTGCTGTTAGCAACCGGGGTTTTTTATTTTTTAATGTCACGTGACATCTCGGGATTGGCTAAATTATTTTCGCCAAGCTGAAGTTGGCTCCAGTTAGCATGCAAATTCGTGCTCATAAGCTGCATTGCAGTAAAACCCCCTCTTAACGGATACTCCCTCTTTTACGGACAAATAATAATTTACAGTTGTATAATATATAAAAGTATGAATTTCAAACCTCTTTTTAACGGTCACCCATTTTATATGGATTTAATTTTTTTGTCCTGTCCGTGTTCACAAAGAGGAGGGGTTTTACTGTATATACTAATAAAAATATTCATGTAATGAAATTTAATTTTCTGTAACAATATTTGCCATTTGAAATTAATTCAGAGTTGAAGAAAGACAACCTACAAGTTGACCCATTTTTGATGCTTTTACGATTCGTGACCAAATCGCACAAATTTTTTCATATATGATGACTGGAATCATCATAATTAATTTAAATAACATATATTAAAAAACTATTTAAATAACATATTTTTGAAGTTTAAAAAAATTGACCATGAATTTCGCACGTTTTTCTTTGTAATTAAAGTGAATTTCCAATTAACTAAATTTCTAATTAATGGAAATTAAGCATAATAATTGTAATTTTGGGAAACCCCATATGACCAAAAAAAAAAAAAAAAGTCAAGGAAAAAATTATTTTCTCCTATTTAAAAAAAAAATTATTTCTTTTGATGGTCAGGAAAAAAAAATTCAAATAGGAAATCGGAATGAAATTTCTGAAAATTTCATGTTTTAAAAACTGTAAAAAATCAAATTTTAAAAAACATTATGATACTCATTAGACCTTTTAGTTCCCAAAAATGTTAGTTCTCTTGAGGCACCCGGGCCGTGCTCGGGTTGGCCCATGCGTTAAGACGGCACTGACTGATGCCCCGAACTCCGAGCCAGACAGGAGCGCAAATGTTAACCTTTCATCTCTCCTTCAATATTAAAAGGGGGCGCCAAAATGCGTGCTTGCCCCGGCTGACCACGCATGTCGTTGTGGTCCTGTACATCAGTATGATGTTGCAAGGTTTAAGGTACATACAGGGCCGCAGCTGGATACTTTTTTAACTGGAGCTAGCAAGCGAGTTAAATATCGGTAGTGCTGCCATCTAGTATCGTCATGAACGTGGGTCACGTGATCGACCATCTTGAGAAAATTTTTAAAAATTTATTTAAAAAAGGTTTGTGGAAAATAATTGAAAAACAGTAGATATGGTTCACAATATTCGTCCTTTTCACCAATAAGTCCGTGGACAATCGTCGATCATAGGCACATCAAAACTAGGAGCGACGTTTTGTAATACACTTCCTTAAACATTCTACGTTTTATTATTTTTATATACTTATTTCATAAGGCATTTGTCTATTTGGTTCAGTGGTTAGCACACTAGCCTGGAGAATGAAAGACTTCAATTGTCAGCGGTTCGGGTACTGAAATAGTTTTTTTTTTCCAAATAAATAAGACCAACTGCCATTTTGAAAATAAATACGGTCGACAGGTAGTCTGGTTCGAGAGGTGCGAAATCCGGCTAAAAAAGGAAGTCGGTCAAAAACGCGCGAAAAATCGAAAACATTTCCGGTGACGCCATCTAGTGGAGGAAATTGGCATTATCGCGGTCAAGCTCCCCCTACACTACTCTGGGCCCTGCTATCATTTATTGATTCATAGAGTGCCGACCCTTTTGTTATTGGTTCATAATGATAATAGATTCATTAGGAAACCAAACATAGAACTTGTGTTTCGGCAAGCGATTGTATTTATTGCATGTCAATATAATAATTATTATATAATATATATCATTATTATTATGATCGTTATATTATAGTATTGTTAAATTATATCATTGTAATATTATCGTGTGAGCAAATGAGACGTAATGACAAAATAATAGCGAAATCGTTTATAGACGCTGGTGTTTGGCGATAAGTTGCCAAACGTAATAGCAGGAGGTACATTTTAGAACGTCACAGTAGCCTGATTCTGATTGGCTAATAATGTGGTAAGAATAAAAACTTTGTAAGAATTTCTAAGCGTTAGTATTATTTGAGAGACAGAGGATGTATAAGTATTATTAGCTGGAGAAACCATCAATAAGATTGGATTGATTTAAAAAAGGGGCTTGCCTCATGGATGTGTTACTTCACAATGGCTGTTTAATCTACACATTTCTGACATTCTTTCTCACGTACCAAATTCCATTCATCCCTTCATTTATGCTGACGACATTTTTCGTTGGATCTGTAAATCAGACTTGTATGGTATTGCAGATGAATTAAATTTTGCCTTAACCTTGTTTCAAACTGAATGGATTAGTGGGGATTTGTACTTTCTTCTGAGAAATGCAGTTACAGCATTTTTACGAAAAATGTTCCTTTTCTCTCAAACATCCAAATCAACTGTGCTCAGATAAATTACGAGGAAAATATCAAGATTCTTTGGGTTATTAAAGAACAAAAGCTGAGTTGGAACCCCCAGATCAATCACATTTCCAAAAAAAAAAGCCATTAACACTTTTAATATGAAGTTGATTACAGGCAGGCTTCGAGGAGCTAAAGGTCATAAACGTTCGGCTATCTGTTCAAATATTACTTCAAGCTTCATAAATTATAATTTATTCTTGTGGCATAATAGCTCCAAGAATATTCAAAAGTGTTCTCCTCTGTCTGTACCAATCTCTTCGCATTGCTACTGATCTTCCAATCTCAACACTGATTCCTCTGTTACTCAGCATCTGTGGAAAACCTCAATTTTCACTGTTTTTGTTGAAAAACACCACTAATCGTATCAAAGCAAGAGCATCCCATTACAGTTCTGTGTTCGAACATATCTGTTCTGATTTCAGTTTTGACCGACAAGGCCTACATACATGGCCCCCACAGGGCTCCAGCCCTGGGACCCGGGAGTAAGCGGGGCCCGTGGAAAGAACTTTTTGATTTTTTTTCTTTCAGATATATCCCATAGGAAAATCGACAAGACTCTTTAATATCAATCATATCAATTTGTACTCGTATGGACGGATATCTTGAACTACGTGTTGAAGATGTTATTAATGTACCATCATTATTATTATAACGAGTCGCGGAATGGCAACAGTATGGCATTCGAATGTCGTTTCGGTTGTTATGGCAACATATGTCTAGGCCAGATGTTTATTATTAAAGTGTCAGTTATGTTCTCGTTCGTAATCGATGTAGTCGCATCACTAAACATGGTGACAGCGGTGTTGTAACTCCATCTCAGAGCAAGGAAGAAGACGAATTGCCGCAGCATGAACGAAGTAGCACAGCGTGAAACCATCAGCCGACGGCCGCCGCCTGTCCATGGGTTGCAGCTACCAAATCTCGCATTCGGAGAAGAACCTGCAGCGAATTGGAAGTTATTTCGCCGGAGATGGAACAACTACCTCACCCTCTGTCAACTGGACGACCAGCCGAAACCATATCGAGTAGCGCTTTTTCTCTCGTGCTTAGATGACGACGCCATGCGACTCTAGGATGGTCTGGATTTCGCATCCGACGAAGATGATCGAAAGGTGTCCGAGATGTTGGAGAAGTTCGAAGCTTTCGCGATCGGACAGACGAACGAGACTTATGAGAGAGCCCTCTTCAATAAAAGAAGCAAAAACGAAGGTGAGTCGTTCGATAACTTCTTGGCGGCTCTTAGAAGCCAGATTAAAGTATGCGGTTATTGCGACAAATATATGAACTCGCTACTCAGAGATAGAATTGTTGTCGGAATCCGAGATTCGAATACTTATGCAGAGCTCGTTAAGCACAGGTCTCTATCGCTTGAGAAATGCATTGATGTTTGTAGGACAGCACACAAAGCCACACATGAGAGTACAGTCCTGCGTTCACTTGCTGAGGTACATGCAGTCAAAAAACCCAGAGTTTCGCAAGATCATAAAAGCTGTGAATGCAAATATTGCGGGCTTGAGCATCCGTTGAGAAAAGAAACTTGTCCTGCATGGAAGCACGTGTGCAAAAAATGCAAAAGAGCTAATCATTTTGAGACCATGTGTATGTCTATAGCGAAGTGTCAGATACAAGCAAGGCGATCATCCAAAGCTAGGCGGATCCGACAAATCGGGCACGACCCGGATGAGACTTATCCTGAACTGGAAGACGAGTATGTAGAATGTGTGTCTTCGGTAAATACACATTCCGCAAAGTGTGTTCTCCATGTCAAAGGACGAAGAGTGGTGTTCCAGTTAGACACAGGGGCGTCCATCAACCTATTACCCAGGTCAAAAGTAGCACCGAATACAAAGTTTTTGCCGTGTCGTCGCAAACTGAAAATGTGGAATAATTCGAAGCTTATCGAAAGAGGGGTCATGTAAAGCTGAGGTACATAACCCAGTCTTAGCTGAGTACTAAGACTGGGTTGCGACACACCGTGGACCTTGTTATAGTCGACCAAGAACTGTCACCACTCCTGGGGCTTCCCACATGTGAAGCCATGAATTTGATATCTGTACAACACAGCAATTTCATCAGTGTTGGCAATGTGATGTTGGAGCCGGAACTGGAAAGCGTTTTTTCTGAAGGAGTCGGCAAATTTTCGGGACAAGTCAAGCTGAAAGTGAATCCGGAAGTCGTACCCGTGGTCTCCCCTCCTCGAAAGCCGCCTATCGCTCTCAGAGAAAAACTCGGGCAAGAGCTGCACCGACTCATGGAGCAAGGAATCATCAAGCGAGTAGTAGAGCCAACCAGCTGGGTGAATCAGTTCGTGATAGTTCCTAAACGAGATGGATCACTGAGACTTTGCATTGGCCCCCTCCACCTCAACAATGCTCTTCAAAGAGAACATTACACCCTTCCAACCATAGATGACGTGTTGCCTGAACTGGCAGGGTCCGACACATTCACAAAATGTAATCTGCAATGGGGTTTTCTGCATGTAGTGCTAGACGAAGAGTCATCACTGTTAACAACATTTCAGACTCCATTGCGACGCTTCCGTTGGTGCAGACTTCCATTTGGCATCAAGGTGGCTCCAGAATCTTTCAGAGACGTATACACGAACTTTTGATGGGCTTGGAAGGTGTCATAGCAGTAGCTGATGCCATCGTGCATGGCAGAGGAGAAGCAGAACATGACCGAAGATTTAAATCTTTTCTACACAGATGCATAGAAAAAGGAATCAAACTTAACAAGAACAAGTTAGAGTACAAAGCACCCCAGCTAACATTTTTAGGACATCGGTTGTCGAAAGATGGCATCTCTCCTGATCCAAGCAAGATAGAAGCTATAGAAAACTTTCCTGACCCAACCTCAATCACCGAGCTAAGGAGATTTCTGAGTATGGTGAATTTTTTAGGAAGGTACATACCTAACCTCGCTCATATTGCTGAACCACTGCACAACCTTCTGAAGTCTGAGACTATGTTCAACTGGGGTCCATCACAAAAAGCAGCCTTTAATGCGATTAAGGCAAGAGTAGTTGATCATACAACGCTGGCAACCTTCGATGAAAACTTACATGTCACGCTGGAATGTGATGCAAGTGATTATGGAATAGGAGCTGTAATGTTCCAGATGGATAAACCAATTGCATTCGCAAGCAGATCTCCGTCGGAGACCGAGCGCCGGTACGCACAGATTGAAAAAGAACTGCTAGCAGTTGTTGTGACTCTTGAGAAATTCCACCATTACATTTATGGACGGAATATCACCGTTAACACCGACCACAAATCCCTGGTGGCTATTGTGTCTAAGCCTTTGTTCAAAGCACCAAGGCGTTTACAATCTCTGTTGCTAAGAGCAAGACACTATGACTTCAACTTGAGGTTCGTTCCCGGAAAGCAAATTCCTGTGGCAGATGCTCACGAGCTCCTTCAAGGGACTCACTCCCTCAACTCCATCATACGGCAGATGTGGTGGATTCGATTATGAACATCAGCTTCTTACCAGTGTCTGACCATTACCTACCTATCATGCAACAGCATACGCGGAGTAATTCTACTTTGCAGGAAGTTAAACGTCTTATATTGGAAGGTTGGCCAGAGACTAACACGAATATCAGTGCCATGGCGGCGGCATATTTTCCATATCGAGATGAATTGGCTATCTCCAATGGCATTATTGTCAGAGGAGACCGCATTGTAGTGCCAACAACACTTCAAGCTGAAATGAAGAGAAAAATACATGCCGGGCATCAAGGCATAAATGCATGTCTCAGACGAGCGAGAGAAGTTGTCTTCTCGCCGAACATGTCAGGAGATATTCGGCAGTATGTCGAGTTATGTGGCACATGCGCTGCCTTCGCTCCAGCCCAGTCAACTCCAACGATGATAGCTCATGATATTCCTCCGGGCCCGTGGCTTAAACTGGGTGCTGATATTTTTCAGCTGAAAGAGCGAAATTATTTGGTCCTGGTGGATTACTTCAGCAAGTTCATAGAAGTAGACTTCTTGCAAAATACTCTAGCTAGCACAGTAATCCACAAATTGAAGCATCATTTTGCTCGGCACCGAATTGCTTGCACGCTCAACACAGACGGTGGTCCGCAATTCAAGAACAAACAGTTCCTAGATTTTGCCAATGTCTGGGGCTTCCGTCATCTCATGTCGAGCCCAGGAAACAGCCGCTCCAATGGACAGGCGGAATCTGCTGTTAAAATTGTGAAATCTATCGTCAAAAAGTGTGCTCGCTCAGGAGAGGACCCATACCTTGGCTTATTAGCTCAACGTAACACGCCAGATGATCAACTGAGGTGCAGTCCAGCGCAAAGGATCTTTGGAAGACCTACACGGACGAGCCTGCCGACCAGTAGCCAGCGTCTACAATTCACTCTACCGCAGGTTTCTGAAGTCCATGCAAAGTTGCTAGAAAGGCAAAATGAGATGGCTCAGTGACATAATAGAGCATCACAAGACCTTGTGTCATTTCATCCTGGAGCTTCAGTGTGGCACCGGAACCCTCTACACCAGAGACCGATTTGGGAAGAAGCCTGCGTAACAAAACAGATCAGTCCCCGCACGTATGAGATCCGTACAAATGAGGGCTCCACGTTGAGAAGAAGCAGACAATTCATTAAACCACGTGTCCAACAAGATATGGAAATTAAGCAAACAGCTTCACAGCCAGCCTGTCACCACCAAGATAATATGATATCCCTACCTGAGATGCAAGAGCCTGAGTACAAGCCAGACAGAAGTGGTCCTAAATCTCCAGCAACCAAGGATGAGGTATCACCCCAATGACAGGTTCCAACACCACAGAAACAGGTAGAAAGCCCGTCATCACAGACAACCCAGGATAATGGATCTTACACGGTCACAAGATCGGGTCGCCTAGTAAAGCCTCCAGGCTGACTTATTCTCATAAATAAGTATGAGGCGTATGTAAATACGCCTCCATCCAGGCTGACTTATTCTCATAAATTGTAAGGAACTTATGGTTTTCTCCTAAAGGGAGGAAGATGTTATTAATGTACCATCATTATTATTATAGCGAGTTGCGGAATGGCAATCGAATGTCGTTTCGGTTGTTATGGCAACATATGTCCAGGCCGGATGTTTATTATTAAAGTGTCAGTTATGTTCTCGTTCGTAATCGATGTAGTCGCATCACTAAACACTACGTACTTTAGATCTCATTGAAATTTTTTTTAACTATACACATGTACAAGTAAACGAAAAAATAAGGAAAAAAACCGGAAACGAAGAAAAGAACATTGTACAAGGCCCCCCCCCCCGGCTCTCATGGCAGTCGTTCTCCTAGGAAGGAAGCAAAGACATTGTGATGGTCATGGCTACTGAGACACCAGCATTTTGTGTGTCCTCAGGGCTATAGCCACTAGAATAAGGGAGGCACTAGAATAATCCTTATCTAGTCGTCTAGCGTGTGTAGGGACCTACAGGGCTACCGCGCGACCCCTGCTGTTTCAGTCCGTAGAAGGCCATAAGGTCTTGATAGAATGAAAATTGGAGTAAACAGACGTCGTATTCCACAGTGAAATTGCCTCTGGGTGCCGATAAAGCGCATGAACCCCCCCCCCCAACATCCTGGAACAGGGTCCCGTAGGCTGCGCTCTTCAGCGGACCCCCTCTATAGTGAACTAATAGTGTGGGAAAAAGACAAAAAATGACAAGAATGGTCCAGGCCCCAGGCCTGAAGCTCCGCAGGCCCCACTCTCGTGGGCGGGTTACGATACTGAGACAGCTTTGCTGCAAGCTTTTGCATACAGTGGATCCCGCATTACTTTTTCCTCCTTGGGTCCTGCGACTCTCTGGTGCCAACTCTTAATACTGATACTCATCCAGATTTCTCGTTTAAAGCGTTTTCCCGCAAAAAGTATTGTACGAAATGGCTGTAATGACGTGTGTACTGAATCACGTGATTTCGCTCACGGCTCCTCTAGTAACCCCCTCCCTCTCCCAGTCCGAACAAATCAAGGGAATTTTCCCTTGCTTCTGAAAAAAAAGGCTACATTCCGCATCAGCCTTTTTTTATTCGCTGGACTGTCTTGAGAACACATCTCCTCTCAAAACTTCTATTCACAGATGATATTGTTGAACAGAAAAATATTTACGGTTCGCGTCAAAAATACAGTTGTTCGAAATCTTCTAGTAAAATAGTTGAACGAGTTTGCGTACATAAAGGATTGATTTTTTTCCAACGGGGATGAATCCTACGGTTCTAGCCAAAAAGAACGGTAAGCAAAACTAAAAATTTGAATTTTTGTTAAATTTTTATTTTGAGCATTAAGAGTTAACTATAATAAATCTATGTCAGAAGAGTTTGGCCCTGCATCGAGGCCAGTTGCGATGTTAGTTGAATTGTGTTTCATAAAGTTTAAAAACGATTACTTTTAATAGGGCATATCTACAAATTACAGAGTAACCTCGTTCATACGTCACTCAGTTATACAACTTTCATGTTTATACCACGTTTAACTTGGGTAGCAATTGTGGTAACAATACATTTTATACAACAAATACATTTTAATGTTAAAATATTTCATTCATTTATTTAACGTAAAACCTCAATTATTCGACGTTTTCACTTCGACTAAAACTCGGAAACTTTTGAAAAAAGAAAAACGCGATTTATATCCATCAAATGCGCACAAAAGTTTTGTATGCAATGAAAAAGCGTTCCTGCAACAGTTCTAGCATATCGTCACCGCAAAAGACATAAATTTTAGGGTGATTGCTGATGTATACGAAAATTGGCTGACGACCATTTAGAGTGGACACTTAGGTGATTTGTTTATTGCCTCTTTCTGAGAATACGCAGATGTGGAGAGTCCCGAAGAAATGGGTTTCAATTGTTTTGACGGCCATATGACCTTTCAGAATTTTTTCTCTTCCTATGTTTTCAACGTTATCCCGAGAGGGCGATAAAGTCTACTGTAAGCATTTGGGGGGGGGGCACAGGTCTGCCGAAAATAGGTACACATGCACAGCAAGTTCTTTCGATTATTTCCTGTAGAACTTTCTTTCGATGTGGTGCTTTGCTTGCTGACGGGGCCGTCTTAAGAGCATCATGGGCCTCCGGGCCAATTGATTTTTCCGAGGCCCAACCTAGAGAATTCTCGAAAATTTCAATTACTTCCCATTTTTGTGAGGCTCCTCTCTTCTCTTGAGGCCCCCGGGCCGTGCTCGGTTGGGTCCATGCGTTCAGACGCTTGCTGACTGTGTCAAATTCGTCGTTCGTAATGTCGGAAAAACAAAAAACGCTCTCTCGAAAAAAACTGGAAATTTTGGAAGAATTCAACAAGAATTTTAAATTGATAACGAAAGTTCATCTTGCAAACAGGCCCGTCATTTAGGGGGGGGGGGAAAGCCCCCCCCCCCGGTTTTTGGAAATACACTAAAAATGGTATATATATATACATACATTGAGTACATGTGTTTTGACCCCCCCTGGAAAAAATTTGCCCCCCCCCCCCGGAGAAAGTTGAAATGACGGCCCTGCTTGCAAACCAGTTGAATATGTTCGTTTCAACTTTTTGAAACGATTATAAAGTAGAGAAACAACCAAAGAGTAAGCTCCTGATTGAAAATCATCTACTGCCAAAAAAAAGTCGAAGATGGGGAAATTTTTGCAAGTCGAGAAGATTTTGTTGCAATTTTGTACCCAATGTCGTGTCCCAAAGGTAATGTTGTGCCAAATTTTATTTCTTTAAATGATTTGAAATGTGATTTAATTTCCTCTCAAGTATGAAATGATATTTTTTTAGAACAGAATTGGAATGCAATTAAACAAATAAAATTTTGTAACATTTTATATGTACGGGGGGGGGGATAATTTTTTAAAAAGGCTGTTATATTCACTTCGACTTATACATAAAACGTTTTGACTCGGCCTCTTGAACGTCGTATAAACGACTGTAACAGAATTGTAAAGTTGCTCAGTTGAATAGATGAAGTGAACATAAATATTTAAATTATTTCAGTTCAATTTTTCAGGTTGGTGCTTCAACCAAGGCCAATGAAAATAGTTTTCAGTATTATTACTTTTATTAACTCTTTAATTCACTAAATTCATTTATTCTTTTTGTATGTCTGTAGGGAATCACCAGGCATAACGGAATTGCTTCGTTTTATCAAAAAAATCATTGCATGGAATAACTTCACGTTAGAGTAGGGCGTCTCAAACTTTTTCCACCTGAGGTGCTCTTTTCCCCTATTCAATGCTTATCCGCGAGCTCCTCCGGCTCTCCAGAGCTGTTTAACAAAGAATATTTTCGAAAACCTCACACCATGACAAAGGTTGGAGGCGCACAGTTTGAGAACCCGTGCGTTATAGGAATAATCTTTGATCATGTCATATAATCTTTGATGTTCTAAATTAAAGTTAAACGTATGGATAGAAATTTTGTTTTGTGTAAAACACATTTCAAATTGGTTCGTCATGTAAAGACTCTACAGTAGTTTTATTTGGTGTAGTATGACTATACTTGCTTGCTTAGTGAACAACGAAACTATAGAGATGCGGTGGATATCTTACCTGAGAGAAAAAATTTGATACTAGGCATATATATCTATATATATAAAATTTTCTGTCTGTCTGTCTGTGTGTATGTATGTTCTCTATACAAATCTACAATTTTAGATGGATCGTCACCAAATTTTGCATATATACCAAATGGGGCCCGACTTAAACGATAGGCTACTTTAAATTTTTGTCAGAGCAGGGTAAGTGCCCCAAATGGGCAAAAAACTGTCCGGCAACAATGGTTTTCGGGCCTCAACAATCATTTATTTCATGAGTCGCCATATTGGTTAACTTAGACACGGTTTGCATGTCCCTCAAAGAAAGAGGGAGATATCACGAGTTTCTAACAGACTTATTGAAGAAAACCCGGGCAGCGCCGGGTATTATAGCTAGTCCATATATATAATTGATTTTCTGTCTGTGTGTATGTTCTCTATACAAATCCACAGTTTTAGATCGATCGTCGCCAAAATTTGCATATATACCAAACAGGGCCCGGATCGAACGATAGGCTAGTTTAAAAGTTCATCAGAGAAGGGCAGACACCCGAAATAGACGAAAAATCGTCGGGCAACAATGGTTTCCGGGCCTCAACAATCACTTTCGGAATGTTTACTTTGGTTACCGTGGTTCCCTAGTAATGTGTTTTACACTTGCCTTTACAATGGCTTGTCACTTCTTTAATCCTGCCAGTATTATATATTTATTCCTTTGTAATGGTTTGTCACTTTTCCAATCCTCCCAATAAATGAAGAAAACACGGGCAGCGCCGGGTATTGTAGCTAGTATTATGCATGATAAAATTGCAGTGAAATCTGGATATAACGATATTCTGCGGACGAAGAAAAATACCATAATAGAGGTATTATCGTTAATCGAGAGACTTTGACATTGAACACTAGCCATCAGGGCCGCAACTATAAGTAAATGCTTGATCAGCTGAGGTAAGCACACATTTTGACATCCCTCCCCCCGTAATTTTTAAGAAGAGGCTATAAAAAGTGAATTTTGCGCACTCTTCTGGTCCTGGGCAAGATACCTGCTTGCCCCCCCCCCTCCTAGTTGCGGCCCTGCCGACCATGGATCACGATCACCATTGGCGTATGCAAAGGGGGTTTAGGGTTCTAACCCCCCCCCCCCACCCAGAGCCGAGATTATAGGGAAAATTATTGTACAATTATTGCAGGAAAAAAGAACGTAACTCCCCACCCTCGTGAAAATGGCAATACGCTTATGGCAATCCCAAGTTTCTATGGGAAAACCATATCGCCTAACCAATTCGTTCTCTTAACTGGCCCATAGGGGAGCTCTATTGCATTGCGTAAAATTATATACAAATCACATAATCATATCTCGAAATGTGATAATATTTATCACACACACACAATTATATTTTATTACTTAGTTTAAATATACAGTGAAACCTCGATATAACAATATTTTACGGACCAAAAAAAAAAAAATATTGTGGTAGAGGGATTAAAGAGGTAACATTATCCTCACGTGTGGTCAAATTTATGTTATTGTCATTTTTTCTATATCGGCATTGTTAATATTATCGGAAAATACGCTTTTATGTATTTATTCGTTACAAAAAATTGTAATTGATTAGTTTATTTATAAAATTCACTTAGATGTGTATTGTCTTTGTACAGAAGCTTACCGCATGGTGCTTTTGTGTCGTACACATAGTGCAGCAATACAAATAACGTTAGCTTTCGGTGATCATTTAGTGCAAAATATTGATGTCATCAGACGTCTTCAAAAGAACGAGAACAAGTGGTGAAGTTAAAATTAAATTCAAAACGATTTTGAACTAAATATAAAAAATATTGTTGTAGCGATTTCAAAATTCTCCTAAAAATATCGGGTTATAGAGGCGTTTATCATAGTAGATGATGTCGATGTACTGAGAGTTTAACATTAAGCCAGGCAATTCCAAACAAGATTTGAAAAAAATATCATTGTAGATGTATTTATATTATCGATTATCGTTGTAGCGATGTTTTGCTGCATATACAGATGCCGTATCGTATGCAGGATTTTCTCATGGGGAGGGGGGGGGGAAGGGCATTCAACTTTTTTTTCTTCCCGAAAGTTTTTTTTTTTTTTACTGAAAAAATACACCATAATTGTGCACCTCAACGGAGGTGCACAAATTTTTCAGGGGGGGGGGGGGTAGGGGGCCCGGCACTAGCATGTGGGGGCCATGCCTACATACTAAAATTTTGGATCCATTCAATTCATAAAGGGGAACTTATTTTACTTATTTCTCTTCAACCTGCTTTTTGTGAATCTTCCTTGGTTAATCACCAATATTGATTTCACAACCACTTCTCTTCCATTTCAAACATCATCAAATGACAGTAGGGGAGATTTAGCGGTTCTGGGACACAATAGGCCTCCCCACGAGAACAATGGGTGCTGCCCTTTGCTGCTGCCCCGCGATAAGAGAATGAGGGACACTAGATGGCGCTGTGATCTTTACTGTTTTTAGGGGGGGGGGGTCATTATTAAATTAGAATTTTTTATGTCACGCCATGAAATCATATAAATTCGGATAAAATGTTTTATCTGATCACACTATTTGACTGTGAGACCACTAAAACGTCGCGGGGGTTTCTTTAAGATTAATTCATTCGCATGTTGAAAAAAATTACTATTTTGTATGAAAGCTAGAAAGTCTGCCTGCTGGTTGACTATTAAGAAAGAATGAACTATACTGATCAAGAGTTTTTTATGCTAGTTCGACATTTATTTAACCTCTTCTCGTACTAAGTGTGATATCTCGATTTAGAGTAGATGGAAGAACAGCATTAGAGCTCTTCCAACAAAAACTATGTTACTGTAACCAGAACATTAGAGAGGATGTCATTGAAAAAAATAATAGAAGCTAGCGAAAAAAAAAACACACACCAATCTGAAGTGATGAACACGAGTTCTACATTATCGATGCTATAGTCGGAAGTTAAAAAAAAAAGATATGATTTCGCAGGGAAAAATATTTAGTCGTCATGGATGCACCATGGGTTATCAGCTGGGCACGAATGCCTACAGTTGCATGATAACATAACATATTGCATCTATTACGATCATGTCTTGACTTTCATGACATCGCTAAAATTCCAGTAGGAAAATCATAACGTCGTGGGAAATTGCTTGATTAATTACGAAAATTTGAAATGCATGATTGAAGAAAATTATTTAAAATATAGAATAAATGAAAACTTGATTTGTAGAAAAGACTTTGTAATTCATTTGCGCGGTAGCTCTTTTATTTTACAGCTCGGAAAATTCTCTCAGTTAGGTAAAAGAACTCATATTTCAAGAAAAGTTACAGGATGGTAAAAACATGTCAGAGCATGAAAAGTTTACCCGAACGATAATTTAATGACGTGTAAACGATTATTCAAGAACGACCCTTGTGAAGACCTGAAATCATGGGCATGTGAAATTGATTGGATGTGACGTCAGAGTTGTGACAAATTTCACAAAAAAAGTTTTTCGAGCGATACAACCCCTCTTTGAAAAAAAAAAAAATCCCATTACGGAGTGTATTAGTGAAAACGATAATTTTGGAAGTACGTATACGAAAATAAAGTGGTGCTATATTCAAATAAATTGTTCCTTAAGAACTTGTTATACATGCATTTTTACTAGCTGATTTATAAACGAGCTTGTGGAAAATCGCATCACGTCCGATTTGAATATGGGGATAGGAAAAAATATATATATATAAACTATGATTTAGGAATGACCCCTCTTTGAACAGAATCTCATCACTTGGGATAGAAAAGAAAATTCCAAACGACAATCTAATGACGATCCCTTTTACAATAACTACCTCAGAAAATGTGACATAAAATAAATTTAATTTGGGAAAGGTTCCTTGGTATCGTATTTGCTAAACACGATAATTTTTTTGTTTTAAAAAATAATTTCAGCCCTCATCAAACCTGTTTGAAAAAAAAAAGAGATTAAGTTAGAGAAAACGATAATTTAAGAACGATCCCTCTTAGAAAATGTGACGTCATGCGATAATTTAATGATGTTGGAAACTTTAATTTTCGTCATTAGCTTTAACTTTCTAGGATGATTGGGAAAAAAAGTAGAACCCAGTTGATCACGTGACTTTCGAGTGCCATAGCCTTTCTCGTTAGCCCCGGTATACAGAGGGTGACGTTATTGTTGAGACTGGAAACTGACATAAAAAAGTTTAATTTAAGAAAGATCCCTCTATGGAGTGTTGTGTGACATAAAAAAAATTTAATTCAAGAACAACCCCTCTTAGACCTAAAAAAATTAATTTAGGAAAGAAAACAGTAAAGATCCGTGGCGTGACATAAAACATCCTAATTTAATAATGACCCCCAATAAAAATGTAATTTAGGAAAGATCCCTGACGTGGCATAAAATTTTTTAATTTAATAACGACCCCCAATAAAATAAAATAATTTAGGAAAGATCCGTGGCGTGACATAAAAAATTCTAATTTAATAATGACCCCCCCCCTAAAAACAGTAAAGATCACAGCGCTATCTACTGTCCCTTATCCTATTATCGTGGGGCAGCAGCATCCCTTATCGCGTGGGAGCAAAGGGGAACAGGTGGGCAGCACTTATTGTTCTCGTGGGGAGGCCTATTGTGTCCCAGAACCGCTAAATCTCCCCTACTAATGACCTTCTCACAAAGCAATTGTTTTATGAACACGAACAAAAGCAAATGAAAAATTACTAAAAACCACCAAATGGTCCACATACATCCGTCCCCCACACAAACTTAGAAACAATACAAAATTTCTGCTTTGGCAGAATCATTGATTGCAAATTACAACATATATATAATTTGGCATACAAAACATCATACGCCCGACCCATCCATTAGGATATACGGTCACTGTAGATCAGACGTCGAGAGAGCAATCCTTAGCGGATTAACTGAGCGAATGGAATCAATAAAATTCCGGCTCCCAAATTGGTAAAACGTGTTAGTGCGGGGTGATATTCCCCAGGCACCAAGCCACCAATCAGCCAATACTGGTGCCTAATCGCCTATAAACAACATATCTCAATAGGCAATAAATAAACATCGTCCCAGAGAACCAACTCATCAGTGGGACTATGTTAAAACAGTGATACAATCATTTTCACTATCAAAAATTATGATTGGTTCCAAGTTGATAAAATTCCCTGTTAATTCTAGGTTAGACTTATGTAATCGTTACTATTTATGATCAACAATTGGAATCTAACCTGGTTGGCAATGCTCTATTATCATGTATTAGAATGTCTCTCCAAACAATTAAGAACAAGGTGTTACAAACTATCCAACACAACCACACATTCTCAGACAAGTTGCGGGACGGTTAATTATACTAAGGATCTCCACATACCAGATATATGATCGATCTATCAAAGACCTTGCATCAGTTTGTAGGGTCAGAATAGGGCAAAAACCCATTTTCTTTCCCAAAGACTACCCATAAAGGGCAACAAGGTATTAGTGGTTATTTATACCATTTCACCAGCGATCCTTTTAAAGGTCTTTACATGTTATGAACATATCCTGTGTTATACATATTCGCATATTATATCATAGATCATACAGACACAATTCTCAAAGACAATGATGACATGATCGCAACAAATCCATTCAGTATTCAAATATGTAGTCGCAATAGTTGTTTTACAACCATTGCTATCTAAACATTCTTTTGTTAGATGTTAAAAGCACAAATATTATTTACCTTATATAGTTCACATATTAAATTTATAAATACAATCATCCGTTAGTTTCTATCTGTGTGCATTAAAAATATCCATTAATCATCTTCCGACATTCATCTACTGGCGGTTCTACCATTCCTTGTTACCTTAGTAATCTTTTACCAATCAATCATGTTTCTTACCAAAGAAATACAAGTTATTGTCAATGCTCACAAAATGTTTTACATATATTACATCCTTCAAAACACACATATTTTCTTTCCCAGAAAGTCGTTACCACAATACCTAAGTCATTTAAATAACGATTCCATCAGTTCAATTATCATTTTACAGTAATTACTGCTAAATATTATTCATATTCAAATTATTGAAATTATAAAATTCTACAAAATTACAAAATTACAATATAATTTGGCATTATGTTCATGATTAAAATCAATTATACGAATTTTGCATTAAAAAAGGAAAAGTATGACAAAAACTAGAAAGTAGGACAAAAGTGGGACATTTACCAAAAAGTAGGACGACTGGGAGCCCTGCATTCGAAAAATGAGCCATGCTGGACTGTTTTCTTATATCAGTGGTTCCTAAACTGTGAGTAGCGATCACCCAGTGGGTTTTGAGTAAATAAAATAGAGAGTCTTAATGAAAGAGGAAACGCAAGTGAATTTACAAAAAAAAAAAAAAAAAAAAATTGAAAAATTCTAATTTAAAGTTGATTAAAAAACACCGCCTAGTAGAAACGGGATCTTAAGAGCTCAAGCCACATAAGCCCCCCCCCCCCCCGCGCAAGATCATAATTGGATACAGGTTGTTTCCGTAACAACGGGGCTTACTAATGTCTATCGTTCTGCTCTCCTGCCTAAGCCAATATTTTTGTAATTGAGGGGGGGGGGGGGGGAGCGGAGCGGCGATCGTCTTTTATTGTCCTCCCGCCGTATCTTCACCAGTTTGCGAATGCAAAACTACTGAACACACTATTGATCGATATTAAGCCGTGTGTACAACGGTGTCGTGCCTTGTGCGACCATGCCCTGTGCGACCCGTGCTCTGAGTGGCCAAGATGGATATCGTCGTGCCCTGAGCGACCAAATCCTTCTCCATTCTTTACTGGGACAAATCCTTTCTTTTGTGATATCTTGGTCGATAGAGTAATCTTTCGATTAGATTCCCTTTCTTCCTTTGCATTGAAACTTCCCTCATATCACCAATATAGGTGGAACTATAGGAATACAGTAGATACCGTTTATACGACCTTCTTTATCTATATTATGGGATTTTTACATTTATACGACGCATAGTGAGGTATTTTACCCGAAAACCAGGCTCAAATTATTTTTACATTTTCAGTGCACTATTTTGAGCTGATATGTCGACTAATCTATAATTAAAATACTGAAAGAAATAATTTTGCGGGATAAATTATAAAATATGAACATATGGAAATATATTTTGACATAAATTATATAATACCCCCAATGATGAGGGAAATTCCTCAATAAAGAAGAAAAAATGTAATTGATGTAAAATTGTTATAAAATGCTAATAAATTGGGGGAAGATAGTCATATCTAATTTTTTTTTTATTTTAATAAAAAGTAAATATTCATCTCTGCACAAAATTATCCCTTAAAATTTTGGAGAGGGGTGAAATTATTCTTGAAAATTATTTTTTCCGATAACACTGGTCACAATTCCTCCCTGTAGATTTTAATGTTAAATTTTTCATTTATACGACAAATAACTTCAATTATGTCGACTCTGACTGCAATGCCAACATGGCTGGAGGTACGGGGGGGGGGAAGAGAAGGCGTGGCGTAGTAATAATAATTTAGCGTAGTTTGATTCCTCAACTTCGTGAGGAAAAGTAAAAAATTACAAAAAATTCGGGTATGCTTTCGTGGACGCATCCGCAAATTTACATGTAAAACAATCTATTTTAAGTCTTGATTATGTGCAAACATTATTCCTCATTGTTTGAATCCATCACTATTAACCGAGAAATTGCGTAACCAGTTCTCTGCTGAGTTTAAATTGCATTCGAGATAGAATGAAAAATTTTCACTTAAAATTCTGAATGTCACTGCTGGAGAAGTTCCACAATTTTGATAGATTGAAACATTTGAAAATCATATTTTATTATTGTTATAGATTTCAAGACAGTGTATTTATCAGTAAAAGACAGTGGATTGAAATCAATTCTTCAAGAAAAACTACGGGGAAATAGGCCCGTGATACACATATTACAAATATCACGAAAGCATGCCACTTTCGTGCTACTTAGTAGCATGTGTATCACGGGCCATATGCGAAATGAATATTCTTATTTATAGTCGTAATTATCGTATTATAGTTCATGAGTTAGGAAGATAGTTTTAGTACTTGATTTCAATGAAGAATAAAAATTCGGGAAAAAACGGGACATTTTTTTCCCCCCAAGAAGTCGGGATGGTAAAACTTACGTGAAAATACGGGGATGTTCTGAGAAATACAGGACGTATAGTCATCCCACATATATCAGCATAATTGAAAAATAATTTTATTATAATAAGTGTAGAAGGCTGGAGAACTGGAGAAACCGCGAAACACCCAGGCTCTGTCGCAAGAAGCAACGTAAGCACTTCGCCCCCCCCCGGAGGGGGGAGGGGAACAGGGCATCTCCGGTAAAACCAAAATTTATCGATACGTCAAAGATTACATATAGTGCAAGGAAATCAAAAATTATGTAAATCGAAGAATCAAATTAATCAAGTTAAAGTAAAGTGCAACGGGCACGGATAATAAATAATCATGGAAAGTTGTATAAAATCGTATCGCAAAAGGCGCAATCAGAAATTTGATTGATCAAGGATTGTATCAAATGACAAGAAGGGCAGAGCACCTCATTGCACTCCGGCAGTTCAATACAGTCAGTCTAATTTCTCCGAGACGTCATTAATTAGGTTTGGGATTCATCCTGCTCCTCGCTCGCAAACAGTGCCACCAGCGCACTGTCAGGGTAAAGACGCGGCGATCTCCTTAACGGCGCTGGTACCTGAGTTGCAGGAGCTAGAGGAGACGGATCCCTTATCTTCTCGGGATGTTCCTCAAGGAATTTCACCATTTTTCTTATCTTTTCCTTTGATTCCTCTCGACGTAGTATGCCAAGCATCCATGGTCTGTGTAGATGGACAGCCGGCGAACAGAAGTGAAAGGGCGTCGTTTCTGGACAGCATGTGGCGTAGTGCAGGGGCGTGCCAGGCTCAAGACAAGAGCATTTATCGCTGGCAATCACTTTAAAGCGATGTAAGGTTGCCGGGAAAGGCCCATGACCGGTGACAAATAAGATGAGCTCTCGTGACCAGCCCCTGCTCCTAGTATCTACTTTCTTCATAACTTCATGAGTTGATCTTCCTGACGCCTCCGGCATATCCCAATGCAATTGCCAATTTGCTATCATGTCCCTCCAGAGGAGTGATTTTGCGTGAGAAGCTGGATATAAGAGTTCGTCGTAAAAGACTCCGGTATTGGTCGCTTCTTTGGCCGCCGCATCCGCAAGCTCGTTTCCCCACTGGCCGTTGTGGGCTTTTACCCAGGAGATGCGTATTGATGGGTGAGATACAAGTATACTCCTTATCCTTCTCGCCATTGCGTTTTCAGAGAGCGGGTTTAGAATGGCCTGGAGACTTGAACGGCTATCCGATCTTATTACAGTCTGCCTCCTGTTTGTAGCTGCATCCAGAGCTGCTGTAAATATAGCGAGCATCTCAGCTTGATATACTGAATTATTTTCTTTTAGTTTAGCAGCCCATTTATGCACGACCTCCGTTCCCACGGTTTTTATACAGGCAGCTCCTGTACCTGATTCCAGTTTAGAGCCATCCGTGTAATATACGACGGATTTCTCCTCAGGTGTATCATCCTCCGAAGATTCTAGGAATACTTGATTGGCCTGCAGAAATTCTGCAGGATGCGAGGTCCAGCCTATAGTTTTTTGCTCGAAGGCGTCCGGGACAAATGTTTCCTCTAACAATGGGCATGGCTTGTGAAGCTTTAGAAGACGTGTGACTCTTGCCAGGAATTCTATCTTGAGGGATAATGGCGGGAGTCCCAAGATCACCTGAAGAGCATTCGTAGGTGTAGTTCTATACGCACCAGAGATATATAGAAGGAAGGGTCTTTGTATAGAATCGAGCCGTCTGAACATCTGGACCTTGGGAGAATGCCATATTGAAGCTCCATAAGCTATCATAGGCTCAACCACTGTCAAGTAGAGGGATCTCCTCAGAGCCCGTGTCAGTCCCCACTGTGGTCTAGCCATCAGACGCATCTTCTGAAGAACACGAGACGCCTTTCTCTTCTGTTCTTTGATGTGATCTTCCCAGTTAAGTTGCTTATCGATAAACACGCCTAAATAACATGGTTTCGAACTCTCATTATGTGCAATCACTACACCTTTTCGCTTTTCAGAATTGACAACTTCTTCATCTGGCAATTCGACAACCCGTTGCCGAGTAGACTCTGGCTTACTCAACCATGTTGGTCTCTCCCACCATCTTAGATTCAACATATGTTCAACCGAACAATCTCTTGAGAGAAGGTCCGCAGGATTTCGTTTTCCAGCGACATGCCACCATTCGTTTATATGAGTCAGCTTTCTTATTTCGAGTACACGATTATAAAAGAATACACCCCAGTGTAAATCTCGTTGGATCCAACTCAAAGCAGTTGTTGAGTCACTCCAATAGTAAATCTTCAGTCCCGGTATGTCCATGCCAGAAATAACGGTGCTGCCTAATCTCGCCCCAATACAACATGCTAAAAGTTCTAAGCGAGGAATAGTTATGCTCTTCAAAGGAGCAACTCTGGTACGTGATTGAACGAAATTCACTGAAACACAGTCCGTTGTTTCGATTCGCATATTTGCTTGCATCACAAAATATGTGAATATTGACTTTCTTATCAGTAAATCGACCTAGATTCACCCATCTCGGTATACTAATAGTAGGAATAAATCATATGCCTTTCACTCAGTTCCAAATTTTTTTGGCAAAATGGTCGGGTAAATTTTCATCCCACTTCAATTCTAACTTCCAGCATTCTTGTAAAATTAACTTAGGAAGCAAAGTGACCGGTGAAGTAAATCCAATGGGATCGAATACTCTATTTGCCAATGAAAGCAGAACTCGTTTCGTAGCCACAATTTTCTCTTCTTCCGGCAGCTCGACTCTGCAGGAAAGTAGGTCATTCTCTGAACCCCAGTTCAGGCCAAGAACTGGAACGGGATCCGTACTGTGCGATGGAGCGATAATACCAAGAGAATGATTTGACCTCCAGTCTCTTAGATTCAATTTTGCGGACGAAAGTACTTGCGATCCTATTATAAACTTATTTGCTTCATCAACTGAGTTCAGACTGCAAACACAGTTGTCTACGTAAAAAGCTTCTTTCAGAGTTCTAGCTGTAGTGGATAGGATATCAGGAGCCTTGTGAAATTCATGATTCAGTGTAGCAGCTAATAAGAAAGGACTGCAATTGACTCCGAAGACTACACGCTTATGCCTGTACACAACTATCTGATCTTTATCCCTTTTCCACAAAAATCGCAGATAACACTGATCTGTAGAAAAGCTTTTTCAATGTCGTAGATTACTGCAATAGGAAATTTCCGGAAGCGATTCTATAACATTGGAATTATCTCGAATAAATTTGGACCCTTACATAAGCAGTCATTCAGTGAAGGAGACCCAGTAACGTGAGCTGAAGCGTCAAAAACAGATCTCACTTTTGTAGTGTCACTAGATTCCTTGAATACTGGTCTATGCGGGAGAAAATGAACCTGCATTTGTTTTTCGTTAGCCACCCTTTCGATAATTTGCTTTTCAACCACGAATCAAAAACTTCCTGATAGATATCAGTTTTATTCGAAACAATAAGTTTCTTATAAGTACACTACTCAAAAAAATTAGGGGAGCAAGCAAAAAAGTGAAGAAAACCGTGCGACACAGAGACGTATTGGCATACAATGGATAGTACACGCGTATCAATGCGCAATACAGAAAAAAGACGTAAAAAAATTTGGAATTAAGCTTTAATTCTTTGAAAATATGGAAAAAACATGAAAAGATGATTTAGGGCAACAATTTGGTTACATGTAAACGATAAAAAAAAGTACTGTTTAGACATGATGCATGAGTTTTAATAGGGCGTGTGGTCTCCTCGAACAGCTAAGACTGCTGCACACCTGTTTGCCATGGATGCGATGAGGTTATCGATCAGACTTTGGGAAATACTGTTCCACTCCTCAAGAAGTGCAATCTGCAAGTCTCGGACAGTAACAGGCGGCCTTGGTCGCGCAGCAATGCGTCGTCCTGGATTCAGGTCAGGAGAGCACGCTGGCCATTCCATACGCTGTATTGTTTCAGCTTCAAGCATGTTCTCCACCAGACGAGCTCTATGCGGTCGGGCATTATCATCCTAAAAAACAAAGGAATCTCCAATGGCTCTATCGTAAGGGATGACATGAGGTCGCAGTATCTCGTCTGCATACCTTCGGGCCGTCAAAGTGCCATTCCGAATGATATGCAGGTCCGTACGTCCGCCTATGCTGATTCCACCCCCATACCATCCAACCAGCTGGTCTGTATTGTGACCTTTCACGAACGAATGCGGGGTTATTTCGAGTGCCCCTGTCCCTCCATACCAGAACACGTCGGGTGTCACATTCCAGACTGAATCGGGACTCGTCTGTAAACAGCACTTGGCTCCAATCATGTTGCTCCCAATCTCGATGTTCAGCAGCCCATCTTCTTCGGGCCGCACGGTGGCGTGGGGTCAACGGAATGCAGACCATTGGCCTACGTGCATAGAGCCCTCCCTCATGAAGCCGATTACGTACTGTTTGGCTGGACACCCTTCGTCCTGTTGCCAAGAGCAACCGTCTTTGCAGCTGCGTAGCATTCTATGTTCTGTTTCGACGGGCTGTTAACCGTATATACCGGTCATCAGTTGCTGTAGTGACGCGTGGCCGACCTTGCCCTGGTCGACGTCTAACATTTCCTGTTTCTTGGAATCGATTCCACAGCCTTGCAACAACACTTCTGGCGACTCCAACAGCGTCCGCGACACTACGTTGTGTTTGCCCGTATTCCAGTCTGCCTATAACACGCCATGCCATGGATTCCTGTAAATCACGTTGTTGAGATATCCTCAAGTCACCTTGTCTCAAAAAAAAAATTCTGCACAATCGAATTTCACAGTTACGGCAGTAAAACAGACGTTTCTGCAACATCCCGATTTCTGCCCTTATCTCCTTTTTCTGGTTTTTGACGTCATGAACTTTGATTTGCATATGAAGTTTTCTTCTTCCGTTTCCTGCTAGGCTTTAAATTATGGATGATTCATTTTATGTTACTTATCGGTATATATCTTTGCGTAATTTTGTTAAAACCATGTGCTCCCCTAATTGTTTTGAGCAGTGTAGTTGAAAGTCGTTTCTCTGCCAAGCTTTTGTTTGTGGGCAAATGCGAATTATCCAATATCCACGGCAATGCAACTTCATACCTTCCATCACAATGAACATTTAAGGTATTTTTGAAGTATTGCATTGTCTGCTCACGGATTTCAGATGTTGTTTGTGACTCAATGGGATCAGTGATGCCTAAAGTGTCCGATCTCCACAATTCTGTGCAGGAAGCATTGAGAAACAACGATGTTGTTAACAAAGCATGATTTGCAGTGTTTTTCTCAATTACTCTGGGCATTTTCCCATTAGAGTCCACCCTAGATGGGTTTGTACAGCAACTGGACCACTTTTCAATGATTTAATGTTTCCCGTTAGCAATTTACCAGCTATATCTGCACCTATAAGGAATTTGATATCAGGTTCAGCACCATATGATCGATTTTCCATGTCAGTGATCTAAATTTGGTCAATTCACTGATGCATGGACCGTTTCATATACTCCTGATATCGGAACATATTTTTGTCTGATCTAAGCAGGACATATTACCACTCCATCGGTTATGAAGACTGTCCCAGAGCTGCTCTCAGCGTCTGGGGCTGATACTCGAGATACCAATTAATACCTCTCAATTATTCACCCCTTGTCCTCAGGTCGGAGTAAATTATTATTTATTTACAGCTATAACAAATAATGTATATATGAGGATGTATTTAAATTACATACTTATAAATCAGTACATATGTTTTATGCTACTACTCCTTGAGCGAGAGAGGAATGGAGAAAGCAATAGGTCAAGACTTACCCCAGACTTTCGTCATCTTCCGATTCTTCCACTTTCCTCCAAAAAACCCCGGACAACCATCTCTCATCAAGACCTAATTCGTTCTGTCTCTTTCAACCACCTTCTCTCGTCCAATTTCCTCCTGTTTCCCTCTCATTGGTTCCGTCTCCTAAACGTCACACCCCCTCCCCTTTGGGTCCCAGACTAGAATCCCTTACTGGAATCTCGCTGCTGCCCCGATGTCTACATACCAATGATAAATCCATCTGCCACTCCTTCTCAAGGTACCACTGCCCAAAGGGCAGGGTCAATTCTGAGAATCTGCAAAAGGCGTTGGAGGTAACACCTGTGCATATAGGTGCCTCACCTATTTGTATACACGATATCTGAATAAAAGTCCAACCCAGTTCCCAGACTGTCTGGCGTCGTAAATAAAATTATATTCTAAAAGGCTTCATTAAAATTTAACTACAAATTAATGTAGCAAGTTAGCGAGTAGCTTGTTACAAACTTTAACATGAACTTTGTATTTATGGTGTAATTTTTCTTTTGTCTCAACACCACCAAACAAATTTTTGTTTGGTTCATGGACCAATTTAATCTCGTCACAACTGTCAAGTTTCAAAAAATCAATGACATATTTTTTCAAATATGTTCTGTCGGACCCGGTATCAATGATGACTCAAATAGATTTCTCTCGATCGCCATGCTTTACTCTAACTATCAGAGTCTGCAACAAAACATCAGAATCGGTTGCTTGATTTCTCCGTACGTTATTTCCCTTCTCTAATTTAGTACTTCCTGATTTTACATTTTTAACCTGAGTAGGAAAGTCTCCTTGACACATTACTGGCAAATGTCTTTTATTGCAATTAGAACATCTGACTTTGGCTCTACAATTTTGCGAGATATGATTTCAAGTCTTAAGGCATGCAAAACAAGCTCTTTTTTTCATAATCAAATTTCGTTTTTCATTGTATGATAGTGAGCTTGTCTTAAAACACTTGTCTGACGAATGAAATTTATCACAAAATATACAAGATTCGTCAGTCTTTTTAAGTATGTGCTGCTTATCAATCTTATGATTGACCATTAAATCATTCGCTGTGGCAATACAAGCCTCTTCAGCGACGAACTTGTTTGATCTCATGGTTTTTTCAAAGCCAAGTCCAGCATGAGCCAAAGCAACTCGCTCTTCCGATATCACTTCGTTTCTCAAAAATTCTAAGATGGAATTCAAGTCAATCTTACCTTCTATATTTCCTTGCTCTCTTTCCCAGACTCTCGAGATATCCACAGAAAGGCATGATTCAACTTGTGGGAAAAGAATACTTGCAAATTTATCCTCAGTGACACGTAGAGTCTCTAATGATCGTAATTTTGTCTCCAGGCGGTCGTATAGATTTGCGAGCTTGAACTCCTTTCTGGAACCACTGTTGTTGCTCAAGACAAGATGAAGAAGATCACGCATATAAACATAAACTTGGATTAGTGTATCCTCACGACCGAAGCGATTCTTCATTTGCGTAATAGCCTTTTCGTAGTTCTCCGCTATCATTGGAAAACTGTTGATGACCCGCGCAGCTCGAGAATCCGGAACCATACACTGCGAGAGATAGTGAAACTTGTCTTCCGTTGCGATATCTGTCGATATCTGGATCTTCGTGAATTTTTTTAAACTGGCTCCAGAATCCAAGATATTCTCTGGCATCTTTTCAGAAAATCAGTTTCGGAAGCTTGAACTTTCGCTTTGCAGTAGAAGCAGCTACACTCACCACGCTATCGTCATCGACTTGCGATTTCGCTCCTTTTAAAAAAACTTTGTTTCCTAGTTTCAGTTTGAGAGCTAGAAATCGGTCACGGTAGGTTTCAGCTTGAAGGGAGTCTCTTTCAACAAATTCTTCTTCCTAAAACAGTTCAGAGATGCTTGTTTGGATGAAATTCAATCTCTCAAATTTATCGCACATTTGATTAAGAAGAACTTGAAGACTTTCTTAATCACAAGCGTCTTTTTTGCAGCTCTTCTTCAATAGCGTTCATTGCTACCGTCAGCGACGTGCGAAGAGATTTTCTTTTTGCTTCCAGTGCTTCCATGGTCGGCTCAGCGAAACTCAAAATAAAAAAAAAGCACTATGTATCTGTTTTCGTAAGTTCACGATGTCCTCCGTGTCCCTGTTCGGGCGCCAAAAAATGTTATGAAGGGTTCATTCGAAATTTCTTTCAACTGTGCATCTGTACCCGAGAAGCAAACCGAGTTGTCTTTGGACACGAAGGATGAACTTGATTAAAATATTATTTAATACACATGATACCATACTATACAAATTCTCTAGCACATTCAAAAAAAAAGACTGCTTCCATCCGAGCCGAAAGCATCGTTTCAACTATATCTTGTTCAGACAGAGAGAAAAAAAGCAAAAACAAAACACATAGGGAGAGGGGTTTCGTTAATGACGTCCCAATCGTCTGGGTCAAATCTGACACTACAAAATATATGAGAAAAACATCTTCCCACGCACATACACTCATACACTGATTCGCGACATAGAGCATGTTTAAATTATCAAAAGAGTAACTCAGCAAGGAACCATGTCAGCGAGCAATGAAAAAAGTGACCTAGAGCATGTGCAAGCATGTGAGCGACCAAAACAGCTGTGCAACCATGCGAGTGACCAAAACAGCTGTGCAACCATGCGAGTAACCAAAACAGTGTGCAGGAATGTGAACGACTAAAGTAGTGACTTAAAGAGTGTGTGAGCATGGGACTGACCAAAAGGGTACAGACTTAGATCTTACTGACAATCACAGGTTTACTTGCAGGAGTGGAGGGAGACCAAGCGGGTTAATGCACAGGGTGGCAAATTCGAAGATAGTCAAGATAATTGGGGAAGAATTGGAGAAAGGTAGCAAAATGCGTGTAGTCCTCAAGCAGCAAAATCATAATTGTGCATGTGGGGCCCCTGTTAATATCATTATCAGTGAATCCGCAAGCGAATGCAGCTTCATTCCCAGGGAAAAGCCTAGATATGATGCAATAAGTTTTGTAGAATATATTATCTTCACCTACCTATTTTAAAACTTTAAAATTTTCACTTACCGAAACAACCTTTTTTCGAAGATCTGGCCCTTTTTCGGTCCTTCTCAATCTTATATGTTTAAGGACTGAAGGAAAAAAAAAGACCGGCTGGAAACGGATGATTCATCTTATTCGATGGCTTGTGCTTTATATTGTGCGTTACCAATAAAACTGAAGGGTGTACGTTTGCTCCTCTCCCTCGCAAAAATTACACTTGTGCCCTTAGGCACTACGGATATGTATGGGTGAATTGCACTGGAAAGGCAATGTGACGGTCGAATCACATGGAATCCCTACAGAACTTGGGCTATTTTTTGTCGGTAATACAACTGAGTTGACCTTTTTTATTCTTTCGACCTTACCAGCAGAAGAACAAGAAAAATCACAGTCGAACTTCAAGTGTGCAAATTTCAGCGAAAGGAAATTTAAGAAAAAAAAAAAAGACATTAAAAAAATTAAGGATTAATAAAGAAAAAAGTGAGGAGTTATGTTTGCTTGTGAAGGCTCTTGGGAGAGGGGCGATCGCCCCATAGCCTATTGTTTGAAGGCTCATGGGGGCGATCGCGCCCATCGCCCCTGCCTGGATCCGCCACTGGCTGATAGGGTTCCAGCCCGGGGACCCTAAATGAGATAATTCTCATTTGTTTTTCGTACTTGAACACCGACTCCGCCATGGCCGCACGCACGTTTTTTTATGTTCCGAGGTACATATTTGCGAAACTTTTATTCGGTTTTAATTCTGTTTTTTACCATATGTCTTGCCGATTACGATCAAGCATGTCACACATGGAGCTGGATATGCCCCAGCATTTGCTGATTTATAAGGTTTCTCTACTCTCGTCATGCCGGATCGCATGACGTTTGATCGTACTTATCCGCGCCTTCCTTGTGGAGAGGGCCCCCATATTGCAATCGTTTTGGATAGCATTTTTGAGCGCTTGGCTAATCAAGATAAGAGAGGGAGTGGAACAAAATCCTGGACCCTTTTACACGCCTTCGCAGGAGAAGCAGTCGAAAGCAATGCAACGTGTGAGGGAGGAACCTCTATCAGACGCCGAACTCCCACTAGCTTCCCTTTTCAGGCCTCGGAGAAACTTGCAGTGATCACCGTCGGAATCCGATCTTCAGAGTAAGCGTCTAAGGGGATTATCGCAAACTCCAACTGAATCCAGGGGTGAAGCAGCTATCATGAATTTCAACACTTCTCAACTGCTGCTCGAATTGAAATCTCTTGTTCAGGAAAACGTAGCGGCAATTCGCAATATGAATAACAAAATGGACCGATTTGAATCGTGCTTGTTAGAAATAAATGGAAAGCTTGCCACCGCTGCTCAAGACAGGCAAAAGTTGAAAGAGGAGTGTGATGTGTTGAAATCTCAAGTCTGATCTGAAAAACCGCTTCGATGCTATTGAAAATTACTCCCGGAAAAATAATCTAATTATAAACTGAAGAGCCAAAAAAAAAACTGGTACAGGCATGCGTATGCAAATAAAAAGATATGGAACCAACTAGAGTACGGCGCTGCGGTCGGCAACGCCTATATAACACAAGAAGTGTCTGGCATAGTTATTAGATCGGTTACTGCTGCTACAATGGCAGGTTATCGAGATTTAAGTTTGAACGTGGTGTTATAGTCGGCGCACGAGAGATGGGACATAGCATCACCGAGGTAGCGATGAAAGATTTGGATTTTCACGTACGACCATTTCACGAGTGTACCGTGAATATCGGGAATCCGGTAAAAAATTAAATCTACGACATCGCTGCGGCCGGAAAAAGATCATACAAGAACGGGACCAACGACGACTGACGAGAATCATTAAACGTGACAGACGTGCAACCGTTCCGCAAATTGCTGCAGATTTCAATGCTGGGCCATCAACAAGTGTCAGCGTGCGAACCATTCAACGAAACATCATCGATATGGGTTTTCGAAGCCGAAGACCCACTCGTGTACCCTTGATGACTGCACGACACAAAGCTTTACGCCTCGCCTGGGATCGACAACACCGACATTGGACTGTTGAGGACTGCAAGCACGTTGCCTGGTCTGACGAGTCTCGGTTCCAATTGCTTAGAGCTGATGGACGTGTACGGGTATGGAGACAACCTCATGAATCCATGGACTGTTCAAGCTGGTGGAGGCTCTGTGATGATATGGGACCCCTGATACGTCTAGATACGACTCTGACAGGTGACAAGTACGTAAGCATCCTGTCACCTGCACCCATTCATGTCCATTGTGCATTCCGACGGACTTGTACAATTTCAGCAGGACAATGCGACACCCCACACGTCCAGAATTGCTACAAAGTGGCTCCAGGAACACTCTTCTGACTTTAGACGCTTCCGCTGGCCACCTAAATCCCCAGACATGAACATTATCGAACATATCTGGGATGCCTTGCAACGTGCTGTTCAGAAGAGATCTCCACCCCCTCTTACTCCTACGGATTTATGGACAGCCCTGCAGGATTCATGGTGTCAATTACCTCCAGCACTACTTCAGACATTAGTTGAGCCCATGCCACGTCGTGTTGCGGCATTTTTGCGGGCTCGCGGGGGCCCTACACGATATTAGGCAGGTTGACCAGTTTTTTTTTTGGTTCTTCAGTGTATATGGCTTGAACATTCAATCAAATAGAAATAGTTCTACTGATCAATGTATTTTAGCATTTAAAGACTATCGAAAAGGATTTGTTGATCAATAGTTCTAAATCAATTTTGATCGATACCGCACATTCCCTCCCGTTTCGTGGAAGCGATCGAACCCGCATTCGAATTATTGTGAAGTTGATCTCTAGAGAGGACAAAAATCGCATTCTTCAAAGATTTCGTGAAAAGCGGAAAAACCGATCTCCAGGTGTCAACAGTGTTAAAGAAGTGTCTGTGAACGAGGACTAGAGATATTCGTCATCCAAGCAATGAGAGCTGCAATGCAAGATGGAAAGAGTTCGCCTCAAAACAGATACTTTACGGACAGACAATGTTTGATACACATACGATCTGAGTTCCGAGTGTCTCGTTGAACTGAAAAAACATTCCGCCCGAGCCGAGAATAGATCATGAGAATCATCGGGACCGGACTCTACGGCACCACTGTACTCCGATAGGCTTGAACTGTGGAACTCACGATCATCTGCATCTCAAAATGTCCGAACCTGTGATATGAACTTTAGGACTCTTGTTTTGGAATATTTGTGGCCTTTTGTCTAATCTAAACTAAGCGATAAAGAATTGGTCTTCTGTCTGGTCAGGTATGATATATTCACTTTTTCCGAAACATGGATGTAAAAAAATTTCTCTCCATCTAATTGCTGGAATAATTATAACCTAATTATAGTAGAGGGAGTAAAGTAGAGATATGGTCGACCCTACGGAGGCCTCCTAATGGTTATAAAAAAAGATCTAGGTATCCCGAGGATGAATATTCAATATTTGTTAAGTTAGATAACATCCCTCTTTTGCTAAATCGTGGGCATTTGGTAATAGGTCTGCTGCATATCCCACCATACAGCTCAGATAATAATTCTCTTACTGAATCATTGTTATTCTGTGAAAATCTTTATGTACTAATTTTCTTGTGGGTGGTGACCTGAACGCACGCTGCGGGTCCCAGATATCTTGGTGCTCAACCGGAGATCATCCATATAGTCGCCAAAGTTTGGATAATAAACGTGGAAAAATTTGAATAGCTGCATTCAAAATAACTGGCTGCTTTTTAATAGTAATTTCCACGGTAATAAGGAACTCAAATTCACATACTCGTCCGCAAATGGATCGAGTATTGTTGATTATTTATTCGCACCTGAAGTATTTGCGCAATCAGAAATTAATAATTTCAAAGTACTAGAATGGACCGAATCCAACCATTTCCCAATACAAGTGAGTTTTTTGCATCGATTCCCGGATTTTTCGAATTTTCCTCAATTCCCGGTGACGATCTCTAGAAAATATCGTTGGATCCCTGAGAGGGCACCTCAATTTAAATCTAAAGTGGATTCAGACCGGAATAATTTTTTGCAACTCGGCCAATGACTTACACGATAATTTAATTAAAATTTTCAACGAAAACCTGCATAGGTGATCTATTTGTTAAAAAGATTCAATCTCCTAATTTTCAGCGAGCAAATTGGTTTGATAAAGATTGTGTCTTGGATAAACGCGCACTTCATAAAAACTCGCAATTTTCGCAAAAAGTCAGGACTTTCAGATGCTTTCTAGGGTTAAAAAACAGTACAATAATACTTGTAAACTCAAAAGACCGCTTTTTCAAAAACTTGAGGGATAAAATATCTTTCTAATGGTAAGGAATTTTGGGACTAAATCCTTCGGAAAAACAAAACCCATGCTGCAAATATTACGGTAGAGGAATGGTATAACCACTTCAGATCGGTCTTTTCAAAAGAAGCTATCTCAATTGCACGACTCCCGTCCTCAATTACTGCTCACCAAAATGATTCACTTCTGGATTCAGATATATCGATCTCAGGGATGAAATCAGTAAATCTAAAATTAAACAAGTCACCCGGAAGTGATGGCATACCCAACGAATTTGTAACTCCTCGGAAATTATTTTGGAAAAAATCCTTTGCCTTGTTAATAATATTTTGTCTACTAGTACTTGTCCAATAGCATGGAGCGAGGTGATAGTGGCTGCTATTTTTAAAAAGGGTGATAGAAATCTTCCGATTAACTATATACCGGTGTCTTAAATTCTATGGAACGTATTTTCTCCTCCATATTAGCCAAGAAACTGGAACTATGGTCTGATCGCAACAATATCTTGCAGGAAAGGCAGATAAAAGAGGTTGCGTTGACCATGTGTGTGTCTTCACTTTAAACTCCCTTATCCAGTTGCACACACGCCAGTAAAAGGTAAACTCTGCACATGTTTTGTTGTCCTATCTCAGGCATTTGACTCCTTGGATCGTTCATTATTGTGGAGTAAACTCTATTCACTTGGAGTGAGCTCCAAGTGGTTGACCATTTTTCGTGGTCTTTTTGGCAATGCTAGAGCTAAAATAAGAACAGATAAAGGTCTTACAAACTCTCGATATAACTAACGGTGTTTTGCTGGGAGAGATCCATGCTCTTCCCTCGTTTTTGCTCTGTTCATAGCAGATCTCGACACTATTTTTAGTTCCAGAGTCTCAGGTCTCTCAATCGATCATAAAAATGAAATACATAGTCTACTTTACGCGGATGATATTGTGTTATTGACAAAAAATGCTGTATCTCTTCAGAAAAAAATATCAACTTACTTGCACTGTACTTTGGGAAATTGAATTTACGTGCGAACTTGAACAAAACTAAAATAATGATTTTCAGGAGGGGTGGTAAGCTGACTCGTGGTGACCAATTTAAGTGGCAAAATGAAGATCTAGAAATCGTCAATGAGTACAACTATTTAGGTGTCATTTTTTCCTCTTCGGATGTTTTTCGAAAAATACTAATCGCGTTATGGCTAAAGCCAAAGTTGCTGCAGGTGGAGTTATTCAGATTCTCAGTGGGGCACGTAACTCATCTGTTCCCGCAGCATTAAAACTGTTTGATTCTCTGTCGAAGTCCATTATAAGTTATGCTGCACCAATTTTGTCACTAGACCATTGGTTTCATATTGAAAAAGCTCGTTTTTGTTTTTTTTTTTGCAAATTATTTACAACGTCCAGATATTGCCCTGGTTATATATTTAGACTTGAATCCACCAGACGTCCAATATCTGACTCTTCTAAAAAATACACTTTTTTTCTGGTACAAAATCTTAATGCTTCCAGATAACAGACTCCCCAAAATCTGTTACAATGCCCTGTTGAAACGGTCCCCACTGAATAACAGCCGTAATTGGGCTTTTAATATTTTCTGTTTACTCCGTATAACTGGGCTCCCATTCGTTTGGGACCTGCAAGTGGCACCGGCTGCGCTCCGAAAACATTTTCCCACGGCCATTTCCAAATAAATAGACCTAACAACTCAAAACGATCTTTCACCAATTCATAGGTCAACAGGATATGCTGACTACCACGAGATTTTTTCCAGTCTCACATCTGAAAATTATCTGCTTTATCATGCCCTTTGTCATGGAAACGCCTAATTTTTCAAATTAGAACAGATAGTGGTTTTTTGCGTTTACCTAGTGGATATGTCATTAAATCCTGACCAGAATTGCCCTAATTGCAGCAGTATATATATAATTTCAATAATTTTTTGATACATTTCATATTTGATTCAAATGCTCACTATTTAATCTACAAAGAAGCATACTTTTAAAATCGTGTATTTCCCGACATCCCAGCACACAAAATTTCATTTTCAAAATATTGAACTTATCCGAAGATCAAATTGGAAAACTCTTTAATTTTTTTTTAACGATATTGTGAAGTTTCTGAATTTTTGATATTGATGGTCGGTTTTTTTCCCTCAATTGTTATTATGTGAGTTGGTTATGTGAATACTAATGAATCGTGGTTTTCTTTTCTAATTATACGCCATCCTTGCATGGGTCTGACCCCATATGCAAAGATTTATTTTATTTATTTGTTTTTTTTGTTTTTCACACCATAAATTCACTATACGGGAGCCCGTGAAAAATTTGGTCAGAGCCTGCCAAAGCGGGCCTTACTGCAGGATGTGGGGCCACTAGACCAGTGGTTCTGAACCTTTGAAATCCCGTGGCAGGGTCGATTTCTTTTTTTTGAATGGAAGGCCTGGGTACAAGAGTAATGGGAAATTAAGAAAATAAAAAAACACTGCACTAGGCCAAGCTAAGGCCCTTCCGAAGGACGGAGAGAGAGATTTCACATATTCCTTTCCCTATTCACATTTTTCGAAGTCCAATATTAGACGCTTGTTATTTGCTCTATCGTTATGTCTAGGTGTCGGTCTAGATCGCAAGTTTTTCACCGTATTCCAATGGTTTTTTTGTGAGCTGCCTCCTTTGCGTAATTCATGGTTCAACGGCGGCTTCCCAAAAAGTTTGGCAATTATTTTCACCATATAAAATAACTTCAAAGCATACTTTTGGAGACACTGTGGTACTCCTTTAAATTCGGCCTAAATGTTGTGTCGCAACACAATTAATGGCGAATAAGTATGCTGTCTGTCTTCTCTCTCACGCTCTCGTTCTGTCCCATGAGTATACTGTACGATTTCGTCGTTCGCTATTGCTAGTCGGTAAAGATCGACGTGATAAAAAAAATGGATGATAATTAAAAAACAATTGTTTTTCTTCCTTCGCGAGGAAAAAATTTTGTGCCCCTTCACCTGGCCCCCACAAGGATGGGATAGGGCTGCAGCCCTAAGGCTCGGGACAATCACCATTATTGTTTTTCATGCCATAAAATTACTACAGAGCCCCCACTCAGCCATGTCCTTTCTAGGGTATCGCGTCAAATCATCGCCGTGATAAAAACATCGCACGTCAAAACATCGCCGTGACTAAAACATCGCACATCAAAAATATCGCCGTCACAAAAACATCACACGTCAAAAATATCACCGTCACAAAAACATCGCCGAAAATTAATATATATATCGTATTTACCTGCATATAATCAGCGGCTTTGAGTTTCAAAAAGGCATCGGATATTTTTAATTGCGCTTCATTATTTTATTATTGCTTTATTCCTTAAGATTATACACTATCGCATATTTTTCTGAGATTTTATTACAGAAATATAAAGGTACAGGTGAACTTGGTTAATTCGAATATCAGGAATTCCCTTCGAGTTTCTTGCAAAGTTGAGTTTTTCTGCGTGTGTGTAACCAATTTCTCATAAGTAGGGCTCTGATTTTTACCTAAAGATGAAATGTCATTGCTGATAAATTATTAGCTACCACGTCTCTAGGCCATAAAAATCAAAGCCCTTGTCATTAAAGCTTGTGTTATCAATAATTATAAGGTTTCGAGATGAATGTACATATATGTGCATACAGTGTCACTTTACTGACAGTGATTGACAGTAACATTTATTTGAAGACAACCAACCAAAAAACAACGTTAAATGCGGATAAAACGGTTTTGTTGGCGTCAAAAGAGACGGGGCACCAACATTTTAATTGGGTTTTTGAGCACACGTGTACGTATAAAAAGTTAACATTTTTATTTTAATAACTATACACCCCCTTGCAACATGAATGGCATATCTGAGTACTACACGTTATTTGGATAATTTTTCTAATTGAAAGTATTCCTGTAGGGTGAACGCGGTTTGCTCCAGTAAAGTAAAATACCATACGTCTTGTTATCTATGCCCTCTGTACATTACATATAGTAGTGTCTGTTACGTGAAATATTGTGTTATTTCACATAACAGACTCACACGTTGCTTCGTTCGCCTGTGGGAGAGAGGTCACATTATGAACCAAAAACCCACTTGGAGATAGCTTGTCATTCAGATTCTCACGACGAATGCAAAAATCTCACCGTATCGAAATTATTATGAATAAACCAATAATTTTCTTTTTTGAAATCTGATTATTTATACTTCCTGATTTGTTTGAAATTCTGATTCATCCAAATTCAAATTTACCCAAGAAAAACTAATTTGTAAATAATTCAAACTTCATCCTGAACAGTAACTTGATGACATTATGCCGTCTTCAAGCGCAATTGTTTACACATTGATTGAAAATAACTTATTACATATTTTTTTTTACTGTGTTTTTTAATTTCCATAAATTAAAAATAAATTAAATTCAAACACACATCTATACTGCAAACAATATTTGAACAAGGAAACAGTTATTTTCCGGATATTATGCTGAGGTGAGCTCGGAAAGAAAAGTCATCACGTCTTCGCCGGGACTCTAACCCAGGCCCTCTTGCATACCGGGCAAGCATGCTTTCCTTGATATAGATGGCTTTTTTCTCAGCCAGAGGTATCTCTCTAAATATTTGAACAATTGTCATTTAACGGGAGGAGGAGGGGGGGGTTAGGAAATTGATCATGGTGGCAAGGGGGCCACAGGAATGAGAAATGGTTGAAAGGGGGCCATGAGCAAAAAAAGTTGAGAACCGCTGGTCTAGGTGATTAGTGAAAGGAAGTGGGTTTGATTCCCCGCAAGGGCAGTTAAGTTTTCTCTTTCCAAAATATATCTTCGCATCAGCCAGCTGTTTAAAAACCTTTTTGTATAATATAGAATTTATAAGAACTCTCTCTCTCTCTGTTCATTGTCCATTACTCAAAAAAAGGCCGAATTCGAAGGATTGAGAGAAAACTAATAGGCGTGGAAACAGTCGAACACAGACATACAGTTTGGCTTTGTCACAACCAAAGCCGCTTGAAAGTAATGCACTTTTAGTGCAGCTTTGGTTACCAGTTGAACAAAAAAAGGGATGAGGTGATCCATTACAATTTTTAATCCATTAAATTTTTAATTTAAAAATTTTTCATGAGGCGATCTTTTGTCCAGGGCCATGTTCAGGTGATGTTTTAGCGTGCGATGTTATGACGTACGATGTTTTGACTTGCGATGTTTTTACGTGCGATGTTTTGACGTATTTGGCGATGTTTTTGACAGCGATGTTTTTGTCACAGCGATTTTTGACGTAGACCCCCTTTCTAGGGTTAACCAATATTGTTCCCAAGAGGATTCCCTACTGCCGTTACAGCCGCCCCCCTTTTTCTAGGAATTATCAAGTGATCGTGAGAACACTGCTTTATTACAGATGTTGAAAGGTCCGGACAAGCAAAGAAAGAAATGCTCTTTTTTGTTCATCCAGTCTAAATGGGTCCAGCCTCACCCATATAATGTCTGCCCCAATGTAGGGTGGCTACACATTGACATTGTTCTTTTCTGTAGCTACTGGTAGCGAGTCAAAATCGGACGGGACATATGCGGACAACATGGAAATAGGGCCAAAATCGGACAAATTTTGCCGCACCCTCGATGTTGGCGCTGTATCTCCCATTTGTTTCTCCAACCTGTTAAATGGCGACAAAATGGATACAACAAGAAACCGAGTCAAAATCGAACAAATTTTGCCGAGCCGGCGATGTTGGCGGTTTATCCATAATTTTTCCACCAAGCTGCTAAGTGGCGATTTTCTCTTTGATGGACATTATAAAGACATGCAGAGAAACTTTTGATGAAATTTGAACAATGAAAGACGTGAGTCGTCTACCAGTCGCCAGAACAAGTAAAAAAAAACCCGTCCTCTTTGAACCACTGACAAGTGATGGATTGCTACGCGTAAAAAAAAAAAAACGCCGACATAATCAACACTATAATAATATATAGCTTCAGTAGAACTACTGTCATCATTATTACCGGGCTCGGCGCGGAGGTGATCATAAGTCCTTATCCCGAGGGATTTCTATCCTAGGAAGGGTCTCTACAACTAATCTCGCCTGAGTGTTCAGCACAGTGCGTGGACTACGGCATTGTCAAACCAAAGGAAGTTGATTGTTTCATAAGAGGGAAAATTAGTCAAATGATAGATAAATTAATGAGCACTTATACGATCATATACATAAACGATATCGATTGATCGTACATACAAGATATATCGTGGGAAAAGAAAAATAACTACATCAACTGAACTAAATTTAATCAATGAAAATCACGGCAACTCACAGATGCCACACGTGGATAGAAATATGATAATATAGAAAACATGTGAACTAGTTCGATAGAAACATTAAAAAAAGATTATATTCTAATGAAGTGATCTAAAACTATGCACACACACACTTATTCCGATTACAGTCAATCCCGTTTTTAACGTTCCAGCTTAGTACGACTTATTTCTGTGGTCTCAATTCTAAGTACAGTGGATCCCGCTTATAACATTTTTTCAAAAAACCTGTCACAAAAACATTGTAAGCGGGGAAATGCTTTAAATGGAAAATCTTAGAGTGAATTAGTGAGTTGGAAACACCAGAATAAGTCGTACTAAGCGGGAACACTATATAAGCAGTCTCGACTATAATTCTCATTAAGATTTCCCATTTAAAGCGGTTCTCGCTTACGACGTTTTCCATGACAGTTTTTTGGAAAACGTTATAAGCGGGATCCACTGTATTATTTAATATTTATGCATTTGCATATAATAGGTGGTCTATTAAAAAATCTTTGAGTTGAGCATAATGAATCGAAAGATATCAAGTAGATACATGCGATCTTCATGCTTAATTCATTCAGAATTGAAATTCTATTACTGTCTTATTAAGGATGGGACGAATAGTGATTTGAGCGAATAACCGAATAGTCGGCGGCCGAGTATGTATTTTCTTAAAATTCAACACAATCATAAATAAAATTGGTGTTTTTAATTGAAAATAAAATTATATGTAATTTCAAATGATTGACATTGAATTTTAGTTGTACTATACGTCCCACGTTTAAATAAACTCACCCGTTTTGTGGTCCAGGTTTTTTTTATTGTTCTTGATTATGCTTGATAACTTGATTCACGTTGCAGCTCTTATTGAACCATCATTAGTTACACTTGTCCGAAAATGGGTAAAGAGCACGAATAACTACATTTACTAAGAAATTTATTTCAAATGCTCCAGAGGAGTATGGACCGGAGGTGAAGGCCGGACACCCTTTGCTTATATTCAACCGTTCGAGAAAAATTACTGGGGTCACTGGTCGAAAATCTGGGGTGAATGGCACCGAGACTACCTCAAATTACCAAGGACTAAGATTAGGAGTTTCGGAAGTGTTTCGAACCAGTAGGTACTCATCTTTGTTTTAAACAAATAAATTTGCTTTCTGATCGATTCTGCAGGTGTCGGATGCATGCCAAAAATTACCATGGGTGCTCAGAACCCACAGCACGATAGGAAACGACTCTCGAGGGGGGGGGGGGGCTACATTGATTTAAAGGTAAACATAATAAAAAATGTTAAGAAAATACTACGTTTATCCTGGGTCACAAAGCTGGAGCCCCATCCGCTTTCTACTTGTGTAGCGGCATTTGAAACATGAACAGTTAACGGCCATAAGGAACTTACTTCCATTTGATGACATACTGTATAATAATTACATTAAAACAATAATTTTTCTAGTTTCTCTTCTTTGGACCTGCCTATTCAGACACAATCTCCCCTGCTTTGTTATTAATTCAATAACTTAATTCGTTACAGATTAGGACTGCGAAGACCCATGACATCTTTATAAGGGAGACTGACATGGTTTGCAGATATATGAAAATTCCAATGCAGTCTGTAATCACTATTTTTTGCGGCAAATTTTTACTTTTGTGTTTTCTTATTTATTTTCATAACTTATTCTCAATATTATTGCATTCATATAATCATTAAGGAAGCGTATTTACGGAATAAATGCGATGAAAGTGAAATTAGCCGATGTAGATGAATAAATACGAAAATTTTGATTTTTATAACTTTTCCTCAAAATTTCGAAGATTTACAATTTTAAGCGAAAATAGGTTCTGATTATGCTGAGCAAAATGCTTTTGAATTCTAACTCGTGAATTAAGAGTTCAGTTGCCTTCCGTTTCTGAGTTCTATCCGGAAATTATGGACGTTGCTGACTATTTATAGAAGGACCAAACTATATATCCATTCGCGCACGTTTTGCGCATCCAGTTAATTTTCTCATGAACGCAAAAGTCAGAGCCAATTTTTTCGAAAAGACAGAAAAAAGTTTGACAGCAGCAGAAGAGTTCAAATACATTAATTTTATACGATATTCGACGCAACAAATTAACCTCTGCAGCATATACAGTGGTTTTATGCTGGTTTTATCTGACGCCGTGACAACACTTACATCAACTTTACACCCAAATTTTGTACTTTGGAAAGCTTCTCCAAGATAATATTTTTTGCAACCTTATGGCATGGTATGAAGTCATTGATAAATAGAATCATACTACTTTCAGTATTCATCTAAAAGACTTCTGTTGATGGCCATGCACATGTTAAATACTATAATGAAATTCTACTACCTACTTTGTAAAGGCAGTTATTCAAAGTCTTCGTAGTCCCGGTAATAGCAAGAATGCTGACACAGTCAACTTTCGGTTTACGAACGTCTCGGTTTGAGTAAAATTCGGTTTACCAACAACAAAAATTGATTCGGTTTACGAACATGCAAGCAGGAAAATATTTGACTAAATTCGAAATGATAAGGAGAAATTGAAGTGTCTACGGTCGCATTTCGATTTTTTCAAATGCATTCCTCCGAATTACAACTACAACGCCACAACAGGCAAATTGCCCAACGAGGTGGCTGACTTAAGAACATCATGGATCCCCGAGCCATTTTTTGGAGGCCCTACCTTACTACTGCTACACCACAAATGCAACCCCCCCCCCCAACGAATCAGTACATGCGGGAATGTGCGTGTACGTGTAGTGCAACCTGACGTAAAGTTTGTTTCTGTGTAATGTTTGTTATGTGTAGTGCTGCCATCTGCCACCAGTTTTTCTAACTATGAGTGAAGTGTTATGATTGAATGATTTATCGTTGTAGGACTGTTGCTCTCTGTGGTTTGACTTTTTAACGGGGAGATCGGCTCGCATTTGCGCCTTGAAGTTGGGAACCACAGAAAACCAACTTCAGCCGACCACCACTGTGGGGTTCGAACCCGGATCCTCGCATCGCGAGTCCGTCACTATAACCACTCGACCACCACAGCGGCTTCGCGCTGTGGTGGTCGAATTCGACACCTTTTATCCAGCTCATAGATCAGCTTGTCATTTCAAATTTTGGGACGGTTTTCATCAAAGAAATTTTTGAAACACGTTTTGCAATAACCTCTGACACATATATAATTACTACTATCTGATTTCTAGAAACATCATTTTAATGTCCCACATTGCTCATAGAACTTATTGATGAAGTTTGGCAGCAAGTGACTTATAAAAACCATGAAGAACAATTTCACTCCTCTCCTAAACTTTGAGGGGTATTTTCGTGAAAAGACGAATATTATTTTCCACTGCATATATTTAATCTTTTTTTATACACAAACATGTATTTTTGGAAAATTACAAATAAAGTTCCAACCTAAAATTTGAAGGGGTATTTTCATTCCTTTAAAAAATTTGGTGGGGGTAAAAATGAATTTAGATGTATGGAAAATATATCTACATACATATTGGCAAACACTTGTTATAATGAAAAACATTTTCTGTTCTTTTGGATGTCCTTATGAGTTTGATTGCAATTAAAATTAATTTTTTTCTCCTATAGTGAAAAAAAAATGTGATTTAATAAAAAGTCAATACATGGTGAAATATTTTTCAGCCCATAGCCCTTCTCAATTCCGGTTTGGAACGCATTGTAGCCAGATTGCTTTGCAGGCAGAAATTTCGAGAGCTTTGACACTGAGATTAATAGGTGAAATTAATCAGACAAGACATGGGTACAGCTCTGCCCAAGTATAGCATATATGCCCGTTTTCTCGTAAAGTCTGGATTTTCTCTGGAAAAAAATGTTTTTAGTGTCAGTATGATTATTTCAATTGGTTTCGAGTTATTCACTTGAGCGTGAAAAAGTCTAAAAATTGACACTGTAGAATAGATTCTTCGGGGTCTTAGAAACGAATGAATCTATTTTTACATTGATTCTTATGGGGAAAAGTGTTTCGGTTTGCGAACGGACCTCAGGAATGAATTAACTTCGTAAACCTTGGGTCGACTGTATTATGTACCTACAACGCCGTTACTACTCACAGAGGGAAGTACTATTAAAGAAGGAAATATAGAAAAAGCACACTGAAATATTAGCTTTTAATTAAGTACTTCAATACTTCGCTTCAAAATGCAACCTGAAGGAAAAATGTATCATTAAGCGAAATCTCCGATTGGAAAAATTTTATTTTTGCGAAATTTCGAAATTTTATGCGCAAAATTTACGTATCTCTCATCATCAGACATAAGTAATTTGTCATGATCTTGAGCTGATGAACCTCTTACTGGGACAACAAAGAAAATATTTTTAGAGAGCCAGCGGTTCTCTCATAGATAAAATACATCTCCCAACACTTCATATAAAACTCGGCTTAGTGAAGCAATTCGATAAAGGTACTCAATAAATAAAGTGGCGAGTGCTTCCAATTAATTTGTAAAACGTTTCCTGGACTGAACAATGAAAAGCTGTGAGCAGGGATTTTTGATGGTTCTCAAATTCATAAATTTCTTAAAGATTCGAAATTTTCATCATTTTTGACGGATCAATATCCGTCCAATCCGGTCGATCTTCAGTTTGATCATGTTTCGTATCGGTTGTTGAGAATTTTTTGACAAAGCAGAGAACGATGAAGAATTGCAGTAAAATACGATTAATTTGCAATTTGAATATAAACATTTTCAAACGTTTGAAAAATAGACTGTTAATATGAGCACAAAGGCGCATTTTCTTCTTAGTTACTTCGTCCAATTTCACAGACAATCCGAGTCATTTTAATGACGAGAGGCGGTTTCATCAAGATATGAAAGTAATGGAACAGAAGTATCAAGGCAAGCTCGAGCCTCGCGTATGATGGCTGATTACTCTACCGAAGCCTCCTATGAAAGACATTTAAAACCCATAACAGAAAATCATGCAAGTGCTTCTCCTTGAATTAATTTAATATCATTTTGTGTTCATTTTAGTGGACAAAATGCAACATTATAGAGCATATCATTACTGCATTGATCTACTCTGATATCCTAAATATATTCCCTTATTTTCATTCCATATATTATACGATATATAAATGTATACATGATTGTTTTACTTTTATTCTGAACATAAATGTACCACAAATTTCATATGACGTGCATTGCCTGCATATTGAAATCTGATAATTGAGTGGAGTGTTTTTAAAGATGTGCATTTATTGATTTACAAATACGCATTATTTTATTATCAAGGACGGGCTTAAACATTTTGTGGCCCTCGAAAACGGAGTTTCCTAATCCCTGAGTAACCATGAACACCCAGGAGCACGCCAGGTTTACATAGGCAGAATGAACATCAAACTACTATTTCATGGTCACAGAGAAAAAAAATTATTCGACAATAAATTTAAACGATATTGCCCGCTGCTTCCAGACATTTAAAGGTTGGAGAGCTGTCAGGGAAATTGAACCGATTACCTACCCAGGACCTCAACTTCATACTCTTTCGGCCGGGCAAGTATGCATTATGTATGCTTTGTGTAATTTTTTAAATTTTAAAAGAAGAATTTAGCAACCCATCATCCGGAGCACTAGATCCACCTCCATCCTTTACTTGACTTGGAGGAAGGGGTTCTGTGAAAACCCTAGGCAAGAGGAATAGGGTTCGATGTCTGAATTTTAAAGGTTTTAGACAAAATTTTAAGCTACAGCGAAACCTCGATAAAACGACTCTGCAGACCAAGAAAAAATGTCGTTGTAGATTATGTACGGATTATATATCGTTATGTCGAGAGGTAACAGTTTAACATTAGAGTATAGGCATTTTCAAACAAGGCTTGAAAAAATATCGTTGTAGAGTAATTTACCGTTATATTGAGTATCGTTGTAGTGAGGTTTAAATGCATTCGCTTTGTTGAAAACGGAGTTTTTAAATTAAAATGCAATCAAAGTATTTTCTTTCATCACGTTTTTGCGGCCCCTAACATTTAACGCCCCGGTTGCGGCCAACCTTCACACTTGCCCAAGTCCGGCCCTAAGTATCAATCATCAGTATTGACTTATCTTGCAATTTATGTATTGATTACTTTTCATGATTAAATTGATTCATTCCATTGATTCAAGCTTTCTAGTGACGTAAACTCCGCTCGCAGATTTAAATGCGATTTGTGTGCTGCTTATGCAGTACTACTGAAATTTAGTTTTCACTTTATGTTAAAAATTACAGCGTTTGAAAAAAAATAATGCCAGATTCACACACAGAATCAGCACTCAAAATTACCCTGAAATCACTAAAAAGTTTTTTTCAATAAAAGTAGTGTTGAGCAGTCTACGTGTCAAAGCACTCGAAATTTCTGCCTGAAAAGCAATCTGGCTATAATGCGTCCCAAACGGAATTCATGGTTCTGTAAGTCTAGAGCCGCCCTTAGAGGTGTGCGGTTGCACCGGGCCCCGCACTCACGGTAACTTATTGGAGGCTTCCATCAATTCTTAAATTATTTCTTGCATTAATTCCGAATTTTCATCAATTCTAGAATTTTTTCTTCCGTTCATTCTAAAAAAATCAATTCTGTTATTATGGTTTATAAACGGTGTGATAAGTTTCACTTGATTCCAAATTGGAAAAACTTAATTCCTTCACGATGAATTCACGTGAATTCAATCTAAAACCTTCGATATCTAACACACAAGACATGACGATTCAAAAAGGAAAATACTTTACTTACAGGTAATGCTAGCTGTGGAGTGTAGAGACTGAGAGTATTCAAACAGGCGAAACGTTGAGTAAAATGAAGTGGTTGCAGTGCAACAGCGGCGCGTTTAAATAAATATGTGACGAGTTACACCAAGTTGGCGTTTACCGCTTGCATGAAATTGTTTCTCAAAAATCAAAGTCTACGTTGTTGGGAGCGGTGCATTGGCTAGGGTGATAAGAGGATTGAGGGAGCGGATGTGAGGCGCGTGAGGGGGCGGATGTGAGGTGCGTGAGGGAGCGGATGTGAGGTGTGTGAGGGAGCGGATGTGAGGCGTGTGAGGGGGCGGATGTGAGGTGTGTGAGGGAGCGGATGTGAGGCGCGTGAGGGAGCCGGATGTGAGGCGCGCGCCTCCGCGCCTCCCCCTGTGTTTGAACTGTCCTTTTTATACTACTCACACATGATATAACGCTGTAAATAATACTAAGAACATCCATCAACGGAGTATTAGTGAAGTCGTTGTGATGAAAGCGAACAACCGTGGTAACGAAAAACTTCATAAAAACTTCTTCGTTTATCATTTCTCCCGATCAGTTATCAGATGATTTTTTCCAATTAAATTCCACGAAATTATATACGAATATACGAAATTATTTACATGCTTCACACTAAATCCGTTTCCAGACAGATTTATGGCTTCGCCACGTGCTGGCTATTCGAATTGCTCTGCCCCCTATTCACGTTATAATTTAAAGTTCTTGACCACGAATTACTCAAATTTGCCGCCCCTCTGAACTTGCTACCCCGGCCCGCTTAACACCCTGTACATACGGCATCAGGGCCGCAACTGGAGAGGAGCAGGAGGTGGGACTGGTGCCAGGGTCGTCTTAAGAGTATTATGGGCCCCCCGGGCCAAGCTGTTTTTAGGAGGCCCTACATGGTAAATCCTTGAAAATTTCAATCGTATCTCATTTTTGGGAGGCCCTCTTCTCTTGAGGCACCCGGGCAGTGCTCGGGTAGGCCCATGCGTTAAGACGGCACTGACTAATGCCCCGAACTCCGAGCCAGACAGCAGCGCAAATGTTAACCTTTCATCTCTCCTTCAATATTAAAAGGGGACGCCAAAATGCGTGCTTGCCCCGGCTGACCACGCATGTCGTTGTGACCCTGTACATCAATATGTATGTTTCAAGGTTTAAGAACAGGGCCGCAGCTGGATACTTTTTTAACTGGAGTTAGCAAGCCTTTGGCGTCCCCGTGTAAGGAAAGTTTAGAAGGAGTGGTGTTAAAGGGGCAATTCGGCGCCCCCCTAGTTCAGCACTCGATACAGTGGACCCGCTCTCCCTAGTTGCGGCTTTGTGTGTGTATGTAAATCAAAAACTGCTTGAAAAGAACTGTAGGTGTGAAAATTGTCTTGGTGCACTCTTCGATATTACCCGCATACAACGTTTTGTCTAAATCATCGGTTCTCAATCTTTTTTGACCCACGGAGCCCTTTCCAGTATATAATTTCTATGGCGGAGCCCCGTAGGCCTATTTTTTATTTATTCATCAAAGTTACTGATTTATTTTTATTCAAAAATATTAATAATTATTTTTTTCAAATTTACTGGTTCTTTTTTTATTTTCCTCGAGGGCCGCGGAGCCTGGGAGGCCGCGGAGGGCCTTGGGAGTTCCCACGGAGCACCGGTTGAGAACCGCTCAGCGGTTGCAGTTGTATCTGTGCGTTGACAGAATAAAACTATAGATGATGCCTTCCCCCCCCCCCCAACCTCAACCACCTGCAACCGCGCCGTAGTCAGTTCCCGGCCTTTGGGACGGTTGGGGTAACCGGACAGCTGCCATCATGTATTGCAAAGGTTTGAACACCCTGATGACGGTTCGGATGGACCTGCTGTTGCTGTGTTCCTGTCTCTTTTTTTTTTTTTTTTTTTTTTATGGGACTTCGGCCAGAGATCTCCATCCACTTCACGAACCGCCCGGCCAAAACCCGAAATTCAGACATTGGCCGGGTCACTTTACAACGAAATTGCCCGATTCGTGAACTGGAAGGCCACATCACAGACCGGCCAATTTCGGGCTTTGGAAGTAACCTGTACGTCATTGTCTTCGTCGTGAGCTACTCGACAACGAAAGGATAAATTTCCTTCTTTCGCGAAGTGATTTTTTAACGTAATAACTCGTCGCCAATTGGATATTTCCTCGTTCTTCCTTCGCGAGTGTGTAAAGTGATCCTCCGACCATCTTCGTGTCGAAGTTTGTGATCCTGCGTTCAACGTGGAAAAAGCTACGTGTATTTTCCCGGATCGCCTCTTTTCAGCGGATTTCAATGTTTTCCTATGGACGATGAAGTTTGCCCTCCGCCTGCGTCCCTTCCCGAGAACGACCGCTCCTGTGATTCCTACTGAAGGTAAACAATTTGCTCCCGTATTTTTTACCGTTCTCCGTTTCCTGCTGCGACCAATGGTTCGTCAAATATTCCGCTTTGGAATCCTGTGCGCATCGGCCACCCACGCCACTTCGCTCTCTTCACACAAAGACTGTATTGTCCCCTCTCCGGATATCACCAGTTTCGTAGCGTCTCTTCTCGGCCATTGTGAGTAAGTGTCATCATAGTGTCTACATTGTGCGTGTGTATTCATCGGATAGTTGGGTATTATACGAACATTTTTTTTTTCTTTCTTTTTTGTTTTTTTGTTTGACATGGTCTACTCCTCCCCCTCCGCCTGGGGCTGTAGGAGCTAACTTCTCTCCGGCTGATCCGATCATCCCTGTACTTGGTGAGGAGACTGCTCACATCGTATAAGGGACTGTCAAAGTTGTCCCATTCAGATTGCTCGTCCCGCTCCTGAGTTATCTGGATTTTTTTTTTTTTTTTTAAATTTATTTTTTTATTTTTTTGTGATATTGTACATATTTCTGTGTTTTTGCATCGTGTCTTTTTGCAGTGTATATTTTGCATCGTGTCTTTTTGCATCGTGTCTTTTTGCAGTGTATATTTTGCATCGTGTCTTTTTGCATCGTGTCTTTTGCATCGTGTCTTTTGCATCGTGTCTTTTTGCATCGTGTCTTTTTGCATCGTGTCTTTTTGCAGTGTATATTTTGCATCGTGTCTTTTTGCATCGTGTCTTTTTGCATCGTGTCTTTTTGCATCGTGTCTTTTTGCATCGTGTCTTTTTGCATCGTGTCTTTTTGCATCGTGTCTTTTTGCATCGTGTCTTTTTGCAGTGTATATTTTGCATCGTGTCTTTTTGCAGTGTATATTTTGCATCGTGTCTTTTTGCAGTGTATATTTTGCATCGTGTCTTTTTGCAGTGTATATTTTGCATTGGGTATTTTTGCATTGTGATAATTTTCTAGTGCCCCACACCTATCATTCTGTGCATTTCTGTGTACCCGCCCCCTTGTTTTCGAGCCCGTATTTTCTCCACCCCCGTTTTGCTCTGCTCGATACGTTTCCTCTTGCCCGAACGGCATGTACTCTAAGCGCTTCTTGAGCATTGTTGAGGGGAAGACCCCTGCCCCCGCGGATAACAAGCAAAATCAGGACTATAGGATGATGAAGAAGCGCATGCGGGCACGCATCCGATCACAGGTGTGGCCCAGTGAGCTGAAGGACTCCCTTCACATCCCCACAGCCTACGAGGATGACAGTGGAAGTGAGTCATCAACTGCTACTGTCGTCTCCATTTCATCGATCTCGAGCTCCAATGGATCCCTCCTCCTAGACGCACCACCAACCAATACAATCGCTGAGATCGTGCTTTCAACAGTCTCTACGGACGCCCGGCCGTGCCAGGCCTCCCCGAAAGACAATAGCAGCGGATCACTGGATCTCTCGCGAGAGCTGGACGAGCCTGGCCTGCAACAATTCTTCTGCTCAACCCCCCTTTCGCCCGGGGGTAAGCTACCCTCGAAACGCACTTCACCAACCCTGGCATCCTCCCCGATTCTCCCGGAGAGTCAGAAAACAAGATTACACACCGAAGACGTGGCCGCCGTTGTCTCAACAGCCATGGAGGACATCCTGTCCCGGCCCCCCAACACTTCCCAAGCGCCTGCGACCTCCGAGACCCAGAGGAAGGTCGAGGCCCGGTCTCACGAGCCTCGGGAGTCGTCGAACGACCCAAGGGGCGGACCCCAGAAGGAATCAGCTTCACCAACAACGCCCACTGGGGATGTGAGCTCGTTCTTCGTTTCGCCGCTCGACATTCACGACGAAGAACGATCAGAAGGAGAAACTCACGAACACTCGTCATCTTTCCCCCCGCCCACATTGTGCGTTCGCACAGCCAAGCATGTGTCTGCCCCCCCCCCGCAGGAAGCCTCGTCATCGGACTTCCTGGCAGCTAAGATACACGAAGACCCGTCATGCTCCCCCGCCGCCGGGAGTCTAAGGGGCGAGAGTCTAAGCAAGAAAGCCAAGAGAAGGAGAGCCCTGGACAACAACCTGGGAATCCCGTACTCCGCTACGGACTCCGGAGAAGACTTTGATCCCCCCCGGCGGACTCCCCCCCCCCTCGTCGTTACACGCTCCCCCACATAGATCCCCCTGCAGCGAACGCCCCCAGCCCCAGAGATATGGCACGAACACGCCGGACAACGCTGCCAGCTGACCCAATTACCCCCCTGGAAAGGCATAATGGGCAATCGAAAATCACTGCGAACTCTGACGCTCCCAAGCCGGGCCCAGATCAGATTGCGACCTCCCCTACGCGCCGTACGCTGATCAACGTCTCGGATATCATCCAAGAAGTCAGGGAGATTGTCCTGCACGCTTCAGGGAAGGGGAAGAATCTCCGCTACGGCGTCCCCTCAGCCCATAGGAAGACTGCCCTCCGGCACTTAGATACCCTCGCTCTGTGGGCCGACAAGGCGGACCAGATGCCTGTCCCCACGAGCTCAGCGACACCGCCTGCCGGAACAGGGTACTACGCCACCTCGCCAACGTCAATGAACTCTGGCGCCCGCCCGAAAGAGTACAAGCGCAACCAACAGACCCAGACAGACGAAATAAGGGAAAGAACTATCCAGGACATCATGGAAGGAGATGGAATCTTCAGTGCTGCCACCCGCCTACAGGATAACACCCTCAAGGAAAACGTTCCATCACCCAGGCCTCAGAGACCGCAACGAAATCGCATTTGGGGCCGCAACGTATCAACTATGCACCCTACGCCCCCCTTGCGAGAAAGCCGGGCCCTGGGACTTCTGGAGAAAACTGGCACGCCTCCACAGGACGCCTTGAACCCTCCAGCGGACTCGCCAGTGGCGTACGAGGACGATGCACCCATCCCTCCCCCCCCCCCGGAATTTGCGGACACCACTAGAGGGCCGACAATCATGCAAGCGACAGCAGCGGACGAGACCTCCAACAGAGCCGCGGACACGACAAGACAGGACAATCCCCCAGCGAGTACACAGGGCCATGTGTTACCTCAGCCGACCGCCTTTCAACTGCGACTTTTGGAACTGGCCGACAGATCGGCACCGGATTTACAATACCAAAGGGAGAACCCTTGGACCGAGGTCACCAGCCAAAAGTTCCGTCGTCGACAGCGTCATGCGCCAAAGCGATCCCGCCACGTCCACTTCGAAACGCCCAGATACCTGAAGGAACACCCCTCGACCTGCCCTCGGAACCCCCCCATTCGCAATAGATATACGGCAACCCCTCATCAAGAACAGAACCTTCGTCAGCACCCTGACCGAAGGCGTCAGCAACAGGAGCGGACTATTGACCCCAACCGGCGCCCCAACATGGTGAGAGGCAACGACTGGGCCCGAACAACACCCACGCATGGGCAGCGCCCGAAACCAACCAGAGCGACGCAATTCCAGAGGGACCGCCCTCGCATTACTGACCACCCCTCCAGCGCCCCGCATCTGAACAGCCGCCCCCAACAGTCTTTTACAATGGATCCTCCTCGCTATACCACGTATGCAAGGGCAGTGGGCAACGCCCATCAAACCTCGCACTTCTCCGGGCAGTGGGCCCTCCACGCATACTTCTTCTCCCCGGAACAGGGCACCAATAGGAAGGTTTACGACGACCTCATGGAGCAAATCCTCCTTTCCAACATCATTTCGCTGGAAGCCAAACCACTAGTCGCTGCTAAACTTACCTCAAGTGGCATCACCATCACGGGACAGACCACAACATTCCGTCGCCAAGTGGTACAGGAGATATCAAACAACTTTAAGCTTAAGCATAACATCTACATTGCCTAACTTTTTTCTGTTCTCCTCCCAGCCATTATATGTCTTCATCAACAACTTCCTCAAACTCTGACTCAGACTCCCTACTGGACCCTTCCTCGCTTTCTGGGAGAGGCCTTAAGATCCTACAGATCAATCTGGACAAGGCACATGCCGCCACCTCCAACGCCTACGTCCACGCCAGGAAACATGAATACGACTTCCTCCTTGTGCAAGAGCCAGCCCTACTGCACCACAGAGTGGACTGCCCCAATAACTGGCGTTACTGGCAGTCCCGAAACGCAAAAGCGGCAATCATCCAAATCAACCAGTCCTTTTCCCCCATTTTCCTGTTCCACAGCCAAGGGGCAGTTGCCATCAAGTTGTCCCTCCCATCCTCTACGGTGGTCCTCTGCTCGGCATACTGTTCGCCATTAGCGGACATTGACGCGTCCATTGCCGAACTGGACTCTCTCATCCAGGCAGCAGGCCCGGCAGACACTATCTTTGCTACAGACCTCAACGCCCACAGCCCTGTCTGGGGTTATAGAAATCAAGATGACAGGGGCAGAAAAGTCTTGGATTTCCTGTCGTCTTTTGACCTTTTCCTGCTGAATGACCCCTCTTCACCTGCCACATACACGCATGGAACGGGCTCCGGCTGGCCAGATATCGCATTCACAAGTTCCAAGCATATCTTTGATCGCACGAAGTGGGCCGTGGACACAAGGAATAAATCCCTTTCCAGCCACAAGTACATCGACATTCACGTCCACGATCGCCATCTTCAACACAACCTGCCAGGACCTATCCGGTATAAAGACACGCAACGATGCCTGCTCAGACTCCGCGCTCATCTCCCTGCAGCACTCAATCAACTCTGCCGGGAATTGCCCCTCATCTCCACAAAAGCGGATCTCGACACGCACGTTACCACGCTGGTTTCTGCTCTTCAAGCGTCCTGCGCATCCACTCTCGGAGTCAAGTTACCCCAAACCTTCACGCAGGGCATACGCTGGTGGTCCCCCCAACTTTCGACAGAGAAAAGGGCCGTCAGAGCCCTGGAGAGGCGCATCTCCAGATGCAAAAGGCGCCAACAAGACACGACGGAAGAAACTCTCTCCCTGCGACAACTTCGCGCCAATTTCAAACGGTTGGTTAAACGTACTCGGATCGAATCCTGGAAAAAGCTCTGCACGACGACAAACACAACATTCGGAACACCTTACAAAGCTATCTTTCGTTCAAAGAAACCTTCGCCATCGCCTCCTACGCCTCATCCCCATCTCTCAGCAAAAGAACTGGCAGCCATGCAGCTCAGGGACTTTTTTCCCGACGTGGAGACAAACATACACATCCAAGCACCGACAATCAATACACACCATGAGCCGCCTTTCCACCCACAGGAGGTCCTCCGCATAGCAAAGGCACTGAAACTCAACAAGGCGTCCGGTCCAGACGGGCTCTCCAACAGAATTGTACAGGCGTTTGTCCAGACAATGTTGGACTACTGGACAGGAGTGTGCAACAAGTGCCTGGATTTTTCCCTGTTCCCATCCATCTTCAAAAAGGGCCGCCTGGTACTTGTACCTAAGCCTGGTTCCGCACTAACAACGTCATCCCGGCCTATCACGCTGACCTCGAATCTGGGCAAGATACTGGAAAAACTAATCGCACAGAGGCTGACGTTTTACTTGGAGCAAGCAGAGGCGCTTCATCCGATGCAATTCGGCTTCAGGGCAGGAAGATCAGCAGACGACGCCCTTCGCCACCTGCTGACTTCGATCGAGGCAAACCGCAGGGAGAATCTCCTTACGGCAGTCATCTCGCTGGACATCAAGGGAGCCTTTAATAACGTACGCCACGAGAAAGTCATCAGCGCCATCCGCAACCTTGATGTCCCAGCCCCATTTAGTGCGCTCCTAGAGGATATCCTGCCGGACAGAGAGGTCACCCTGTCTACGGACATGGGCGAGGTATCCAGCACTTTAGTGCGTGGCTGCCCGCAAGGTTCATGCACCGGTTCGGCCTTCTGGAACCTCGCATTCGATCCTCTTCTTCACTCATCGTTCCCCCTTCCCCCTGGCACAAAGGCGTTCCTTCAAGCCTATGCCGACGACCTGGTGCTAGTCCTAGCCGCTCGCCAACCGGAGAATGTCACGTCACTGGGACGCATCGTTCTCCCTACGATCTCCAGATGGCTCCAGGAAAACGACCTTCAGGTGGAACCATCCAAATCACTGGTCCTGTGGCCAAACAAGCGCCTGAAGAAGCCCTCGTTCAAACTGAACAACGTCAGGCTGCATGCCTCATCAATTAAGGTTCTAGGGATAATTATTGATAAGAACTTTAACTTCCTCTCGCACGTGTCGTACTTGCAGAAGAAGACGGCAAAGATGCTCAAAGACTTCAGGCGCCTCTCAGGCTCGAATTGGGGCTACGGCAAGGAGTTTCGGAATACCCTCTATCGTCAGATAATTGTCAGGCAAGTGGCCTACGGTGCATCCATATGGTATTCCGACCCCGGCGTCAGGCTCTCAAGGGCGGTTCAGGCTCTTCAGCGCCCGCACCTCCTGTTCATCACTCGAGCATACAGGTCCACATCGAACAAGGTACTCCAGTTGGCCACCCACAACCCTCCTCTGGGCCTCGTTCTGCAAGCGGAGAATCGCCAGGTTCGGCTGCTTAATTTCAGGGAAGACGTCACGTTTTTTAATACGAGATTCCTGGCGGACAGGTTTGAACGCCCGGTCCCCAGCGTTCCCCAGCACCCGTCAAAGGAGCTGCCCACGGACCAAATTGCTCTTTTCCAGGCGCCATTCAACGAGCAACAGTGGCAGATCTTCACAGATGGCTCCAAGAACTCCGACGGCGTGGCCTCTGCATTCGTGGCATTTCGCAACCATGTCCGAGTACAAGACTGGAGCTCCCGACTCAACAATTTCAACTCGATCTTCCAAGCCGAGATTTTTGCCATTCTCCAAGCGGTCCGCTTCGCTTCATCATGCTCTGAACCTTCTATGATCTTCACTGACAGCCTCTCTTCCCTCCACGCCATATCAAACCCGTTCAACCGAACCCAACTGGTGAACGACACTCGCAATACCCTCCTCCTGCACCCACGCATACGCCTTTCATGGATTAAAGCCCACCAAGGATTTAAAGGCAACGAGGAGGCCGACACCCTAGCAAAAAGCGCCACGACAGCCACTTCTGCCATCACTCTCCCGCTGCCAGCTTCGCACGCGAAGTCACATTTTGCTTCGCTGGTCCTCCGCAGGTGGCAACTCATATGGAATGCGGAGGAGACTTCCACCAACGTTAACCTCATTGTCCCAACGGTCTCACGTGGTCGGGAGGTGTAGTCAAGGACGAAAATCATCTTTTACACGGAACATGGTCCCTTCCCGACGTACTTGAAGAGGTTTAAGGCCTCGAATAACCACTTCTGCGCCTGTGGGGGAATCGGCGATCTCCATCACTACGTTTCCATATGTACCCTTACGGAATCGTACCACTCCTTCTTCTTGGGAGACTGGAGCGTGCACCAATATGCATGGAAACGACGTATGATGCGCAGCCCCTTCAACTACAACAAAATTGCTGCACTAATTAACTTCTTGGAAGCTTTTTCGCACCTTCTACGTCAAGATACCATGTCTGACCCCCCGTCTAGCGACTCTGACAGCGGAAATACGGATGATCTTGACCCGCCAGTTACCAGATCACGCTCCACCGGTCAACATTTTATGCTGGTGTAATCCGAAACCCCTCAACGAGATGCGATACGACCAACTCACCCACTCACCACACCCAGGGCTTGTGTAAGCTCCTGATGTCGACGCCGTAACTATAGGATCACAGGTGTATTATCGTGTGTATATAGTGTGTATTATAGGATCTCCTGTACATTTTGTATATTTGTATACTGTTCTTTCTTGCACTATTTTTTTTTCATCATTTTGGAAATCTGCACGGCACGGGCACTCTGCTTCGCTCAATCTTTTTTTTTTTTTTTTTTCTTTCTGTAACCGTCGTAGAGGGACGGCGCGGTGTCCCCCCTTGGTAAAACTTGGCTCTCCAGCTTCCTGGATGGGAGCGCTCTCTAGCAACGGCTAGATGGGAGCCATCACTCTCTGGCAGACGGCCAGCAGAGATGCTCCCCGGCGCAGACGGCCCGGGTGGGAGCCTAGGTCTGGACACCAAGCTCCCTCGAAAGCGGACGCGCTGCTCTGTCACCTTTCCTTTTCTCACATATATCTATCCAAGAATCTTGGACTCGTGATGGGACAGTATTGTCTTCCACGGTTGTGTCCATTCTGTATGGCTCTTGCAGTCAGATTTTCTTTTACTCAATAAACGGTCTCCGGCGCGTCTCCAATACGTTAGAGCTTCTCACGAATATTAACGTGGAGGCGCGTCTGGTCTTTCTGTTGCTGTCTTCCATAGTTTATTAAGTGGTTCAACAAGGAGGGTGATGGGATTTCGGATGCACTGGACAAAGGAATTGCTCTCCTCAGGTTGCCATAAAAATGAGGGGAAAAGACAAATTCGAAGAACTGTATGGTGAAGTTCTATTCGACAGAAGCTAATTCTTTGTTTGGTGCTTTTGCACTGATAACAATAAAAAAAACCAATGAAGAAAAAATTAAATTTTTCTAGCTAGTGAAATTTTTTTGCTCTACATGAGCACACATCAAAACTCGGTTATAATGACATTCATAAACTAACGTGATTACGCTAAAACCGAGATGTATATTTTAGAACACTTGAATGAAATGCATTGGATCCCGATTATAACGTTTTAGCAAAAAACCAATTAGTTACCTCATCCAAAAGAGTACAAATTACCACGGGGCCCAACCAGTTATAATAAATTCATAAAAAATTAGAAGTAGAAATAATCAGACATCTGAAGGAATATATTTTTATATTTGCAAATTTTCCGTATCAAACTTTAGAAGCATTTATTAAAAACCCAAGTATGAACCGGGGAGGAAATATGTCCCAAAGAGCTGCATTGCGTGTGTGTTTTGCTTTCATTATTCTGTCCTTTTGGTATTTATTTTTGTATCGTATATGAATGTGGCTGTCTATCTGTTGTTTTTGCAATGAAAAAAAAACATGTAGGCCAGCGGTTCTCAACCGGTGCTCCGTGTGAACTCTCAAGGGCTCCGCGGCCCTCGAGGAAAATAAAAAAAGAACCAGTAAATTTGAAAAATATAATTATTAATATTTTTGAATAAAAATAAATCAGTAACTTTGATGAATAAATAAAAAATAGGCCTACGGGGCTCCGCCATAGAAATTATATACTGGAAAGGGCTCCGTGGGTCAAAAAAGATTGAGAACCGATGATTTAGACAAAACGTTGTATGCGGGTAATATCGAAGAGTGCACCAAGACAATTTTCACACCTACAGTTCTTTTCAAGCAGTTTTTGATTTACATACACACACAAAGCCGCAACTAGGGAGAGCGGGTCCACTGTATCGAGTGCTGAACTAGGGGGGCGCCGAATTGCCCCTTTAACACCACTCCTTCTAAACTTTCCTTACACGGGGACGCCAAAGGCTTGCTAACTCCAGTTAAAAAAGTATCCAGCTGCGGCCCTGTTCTTAAACCTTGAAACATACATATTGATGTACAGGGTCACAACGACATGCGTGGTCAGCCGGGGCAAGCACGCATTTTGGCGTCCCCTTTTAATATTGAAGGAGAGATGAAAGGTTAACATTTGCGCTGCTGTCTGGCTCGGAGTTCGGGGCATTAGTCAGTGCCGTCTTAACGCATGGGCCTACCCGAGCACTGCCCGGGTGCCTCAAGAGAAGAGGGCCTCCCAAAAATGAGATACGATTGAAATTTTCAAGGATTTACCATGTAGGGCCTCCTAAAAACCCCTTGGCCCGGGGGGCCCATAATACTCTTAAGACGACCCTGGCACCAGTCCCACCTCCTGCTCCTCTCCAGTTGCGGCCCTGATGCCGTATGTACAGGGTGTTAAGCGGGCCGGGGTAGCAAGTTCAGAGGGGCGGCAAATTTGAGTAATTCGTGGTCAAGAACTTTAAATTATAACGTGAATAGGGGGCAGAGCAATTCGAATAGCCAGCACGTGGCGAAGCCATAAATCTGTGTCTGGAAACGGATTTAGTGTGAAGCATGTAAATAATTTCGTATAAGGACATTACGTTCCCTTCGTGTCATCGCATCATCTGGAAAAAATCATCTGATAACTGATCGGGAGAAATGATAAACGAAGAAGTTTTTATGAAGTTTTTCGTTACCACGGTTCTTCGTGTTCATCACAACAAATTCACTAATCCTCCGTTGATGGATGTTCTTAGTATTATTTACAGCGTGGTCTCATGGTCTCATTGAGATCTCCTGAAAATTTGGATGTACTCGGTTAAGCAGTTTTTGAGGAAAAACTACTCGAAGTGCGAGAACTTAAACTGTAATTACCCATTATGTAATTATTTACACTCTAAACCGGAGGTCCTCACCCTTTTTCTAGTCGTGAGCACTGGCTGTACCCATCATCGAAAGGAGAGCACCCTTACAAGTTTGACCATACGTATGCATGAAAAATTAGGATGAATTTAATCCTCGAATGCAATTTGAACGAGGTAATTTGATTGAAACGTCGATCGAATTCTAGCAAGCAATTATTGGACAGGAGCTTCGAGAACTCCAGTTGCTTCAGGTTGCACCGTGGTGCTCGCGAGCAACAGGTTCAAGATGCCTGCTCTAAACCATTATACTACATCTGGTCATGTAGGCCGTATGTGAACAAGAAGCCCAGGGTCACGCGAATATGGGTGGCTTTAAGATAGCCTTGGTCCCACGAACAGCTTTGCTGAGTTCGCAAAGTAGTCCCTTCCCCCCCTCCCCCTTTTGGTAGCAGTAAGCCAATGACCTATCTCCACACACCATGGATGCTTGGCATACATACTACGTAGAGATAGATGATTCAAAATAAAAGATAAAAGAATTGGTCAAATTCCTGGAATATCCAAAGAGGATAAAGGATCCGATTTCTCGATCTCAGAGCCTATAATCGTAAGGTCGAGCGCTGCGCACGCATGAATTTCGGGGGGGGGGGCTTATATAACCGTTAATTGAGGTTACGTTATCGGAGTTGTGAATGCTTGTTTTCTGCAGGTGCTGCCTTCTTTTTTTTCCATATTTTGAGGTAAAAATGACATTATATCATCCAAAAATTATGTACAATTACTATAAAAATAAATTCTTATGCATACTGTAGCATTTGCTTACTTTGCACTTTCATCAAAGTATTCAATTTGAAAATTCAACGACATGCGAAAACTAAGTATGCAGAACAAAATCATAATTTTGGACTTCGAAAATAAACATGATGGAAATATATGTATAAAGATGCAGTGAGGATCTATTTTGTTCTAACTAGCATATATTTCCATGAAAAAAAAAAGCATTTTGATATTGTTCGTGAATCAGAATGAATAATTATCACATATTACATTAACACATCCTCTTTACACATTAATGAAAAGCATGAATAGCTGACAGGTATTTATTTAATAAGAGTCTGTGTAATTTATGTGTCTGGGTCAGAAAAATCACTAAAATTTATTTTTCGTACCTTCAGTGATGCAAAGTCTATCAAGTTCGTCATATTCGTCATTCGAAGTTAATATCACTTCAGAAAAAACTTGGCTTTTGCTTTTTTTTTACTGAAAGCTCTAAGTTTCTTTTGATCCAGTACAGTTCTTTATTAGGGTAAACTTCAATTCAAAAGGGAACAACTTCGCTCACTTGCACAATTTCTTATGGGAATAGTCATGGAAATTTTTAGAGCAGAAATTGAAATTTGCTCTAATGTCAAAAGGTTGGACAACTTTTGTAAAATTTCGCTAGTTTCCTCTCGATTACGTTTTTAATTGGCAAAAATTGCTGAAACTCTTCAGCAAAATCATCTAAATCAGTATTATAATGTTGCTGGAACACTTGGGCTTTGTGAAAGACTTCATCTGTTCTGCAATTTAAGAAAAAAAAAATTTCCAAAATACTTTCATAAGCAACTTTTCTAGATGTCAGTTGCAATACCAATGCATCACATGATGCAAAATGGCATGTTACTCTAAAATGGTCCCTGGGGAGAGATCTACAGAAGCATTAACCCATAACCAAGGAACCTGCTTCTAGGTGCTTTTCTTTTTCTTGTGGTACTCATACATTGCATTAGGATTGAGTGACCTCGCTACTTCTTTAAACACAACAAAATGTTCTCTGACTGTATTCAACGAGAAAGGGAGGTAAATCACTAAAATACAAAAGACAGAAATGTCTGAGACCCCTTGAAATTAGTGAGCCCTGAGCACTTGCCCCATGTGCCCATACGATTAATAGGCCCTGCTCCAACACCTCTACCTCCGGCACCAGCGACCCAGTTAAAAAGATTACCGCGTCTTCACCCCACCCCCCTCACAGTGCACTCGTGGCACTATTTGCGACCGAGGATCATGATGATTCTGAAATCCAATGAAGCTCTGAAGAAAATGTCATGATCTGTGCTCATGAGTTAACCAAAGAAGTGGATTGAACTGTCGTTACGGAATATTGTGTTACATCCTCTGTCATGCATGGGTACCTTGATTAATCACTTTCGATACCTTTTTTTTGCTTTGATTATATATATACACACTTGTATACTTTCTACAGGGTGATGTAGAAAAGATGAGAAAAACCTTAAGAGGTGATAGTACACACCAATACAAATTTTGATCAAAGAATGCATGGCCTAATATGAAACACAAACGTGCTAGCGTGTTTCGAAACGGCCGCTCCGCTAACGTGAAAACGGCATTAATGTTGAAATTTATCGGGGGGAAAATAACACCATACATGCAAATACAACATGGGGAAGAAACCGTATGCAAATCTGCGTCCCAGTAAATAAAAGGCACGGACGCCAGTAATGTGACAATGTTATTCCAGCGTGCAATCGTTCTAACGTACTGGATGATGGTGCACTTTAGTAATACTGAAAAGCAGACATGCATTTCATTTACGGAACTGCAAACGGAAGTACCACAGAAGCAGCACGAATGTACCGTGAGCGTTTTCCCTACAGGCGGTTGCCCAATTCGAAAACATTTACACGCTTGCATCGGCAACTAGGCGAAACGGGATCCTTTCTTGCTTTCCGGTGGAATAACTTCACAGGGCTGGCGTCCGTGCCTTTTATTCACTGTGACGCAGATTTGCATACGGCTTCTTCCCCGGGTTACATTTGCATGCATGGTGTTCTTTTTTTGCTGATAAATTTCAACAGGAATGCATTTTAACGTTTGCGCTGAAAGTTGTTCCCTTTCTACAATGTGTGATCAAACGATTTTAAGTTTATCGGAGATGCCAGGTCTAATTTCTCGGCGAGTTTAGATGTACCCGTTCTGCTTAGCATAGCACATGTTAGCTGTCAGTAAAGCATGCGAAAAACTAGCCATATGCCTGTAAAATGCTTATGTATTTGACGATTTTTTTTTTTTTATTCAAGCATAAAAAGTACATATACAATTGAAGTAGTTATACCCAAGGAGCCAGGAACGGCTCATACTGGATATTTAATACATAGAAAATCGTCTAACAAAGTGAAAATGATACACAATAGAATAATTATAGGAAAGAAAAAAAGGGGGGGGGGGGATTAACAAGATATATTATTAAACAGTGACAACCATGGTGGTGGTGTTTTGAGTAATTAACATGGAGGAAAAATTTACAAGGTAAAAAAGAAAAGTGCTGAGGACGTGTAAGCTCAAGGTGAAGAGAAAAAAATATATGTATACACACAAATAAGTTCAGAGGGGAAAAAAAAACAAATTAAATATATATACACCATAATTTGAAAAAAAAAAGTTCAAAAGTGTTTTTCTATGTTAGTCTCAGATAAGAGATAGGATTTAATTAATTTTTTGTAGGTAGGCAGAGAGACATTTGTATCGAAACTTAAAGGAAGTGAATTATAGAACTTTGGAATAATATATGTAAAGTGTTTTCTAGCTATTGTTTTGTGTATTAGTGGTAGAGTGTAAGTACTATTTATTTTTGAGGACGAGCGAGTGGTATTAAGGTTGAAGGAAAACTGATTTTTGTAAATGAGCAATAGTGATTTGTAAAAATAAATATGGCGAAGGGGTAATATTTGTAGGCGCTTATAAAGGGCAAATGTAGGCGAGTGATAATCATTATTAATAAACCGTAAAATTCTATTTTGAATAGAAATGATTGGTTGAAGATTAGTAAGGTAGTCGCTGCCCCAAGCAAGAAGACCGTACATTAGATGGGAATGGAAAAAAGCATAGTAAAGTGTTAATAAAAAGGTGTTAGTTGAACATTGTTTTAAGTAATGAAATTTGTAAAGCATAAATCTAAGTTTATTTAATAAATATTTAATATGCGATTTCCATTTCATATCTTGGTCAATATGCAAACCTAAATATTTTATTGTACTGACTTGCTCTAGATCTTGACAAGTGCAAGAAAAATCATTGTTGCAGTTGATGTCATGGAAAGTAATACTTACGCCAGATTGGTTAGTAGGAATTAAAGAAAAATTAATAAACTTGGTTTTAGTAACGTTAATTTGGAGGTTGTTAGCGCGGAACAAATTTCTTACCTTTAGGAGATCGTTATTAACATTGGAGATTGGATCATGAGATTGGTAATCAGAAGCAGAAAAGAGAAGAACCGTGTCATCCGCGAACGCAATTATTTCACCTTCAATATCAAGTTTACAAAAATCATTAATGAAAATAGTAAAAAGAAGTGGGCCGAGTACTGAGCCCTGAGGAATACCTTTTATTATGTTCATGGGATCACTAATGCTTGTAATACATTTAACAGATTGTGTTCTATTATGTAAATAAGATTTAAAAAGATTAAGTGCATTACCTCTAATACCGAGTTTTTCAAGTTTGTGGAGAAGGATTTCATGATTTATGCTATCAAATGCTTTTCTTATATCTAGAAAAACTGCAACAGTCTTTCTTGATGCATCAAGGTTATGTACAACAGAGGAAGTTAATTTAAGGATGGCAGATTCAGTGTTTTTATTTACGCGGAAACCATACTGATTTTCAGAATAAAAATTATGGTTAGATAAAAATGAATGGACTCTAGTTTTTAATATAGTTTCAAAGATCTTGGAGATAGAAGACAGAATAGAGATTGGTCTAAAATTCTTAAAATTATTTTTATCACCTGATTTAAATATTGGGAAAACAGTAGCTGATTTAGGTGAATCTGGGAAAACACCATTTACAATGCAATTGTTAATCAAGTCGGCCAGGAGCACAATAGTGTCACCCGGTAGACATTTTAGAATTTTATAATTAATTAGGTCAGTACTCGGAACTTCGTTAGATAAATTATTTATGATCTTCACTACTTCATCAGGTGTAGTTGGGTAAATAAAGACGGAATTGCTGTTATTAGAGATATAGTTTTTGAAGTCATCAGATATTGGGTGAGATAGAGGAGAAATGTTTATAAAATGTGCATTGAATTCATTTGCTATTCGAATCATATTAGTACCTGAAGGCAACGTGACAGGGTTTTCATTTGTTCCTAATATTTTATTAACAAATTTCCAACGTTTGATAGGTGAATTGCAATTAAAGAACTGATTTTGAAAATAAGTGTATTTGGCTAGTTTTATTTTTGTTTTGACAAATGATGTAATACTACGGTAAGCTGTTTGTATCAGAATATCAAATGGATATTTTTTAGATTTTAAGTAAAGTTTTTCTTTAGTCTTAATATAGAACTTGAGTTCTGGTGAAATCCAAGGTATAAAAGCAGCTTTCTGTTGTGTAGGCTTAGTTGTGAAATATTTTGTAAAGTTGTTGATTATATTCATCAAACCGAGAATGGGCAAGCTTATGCTGAAGAGTAAATTTATAATTATCTAAATTAGATGAAATGCCACTATTATCAACAATTTTGCATTTTTTGTTAGAAAGATTGGGGGATAGTTTATTAGAGTTATTCACAGTGTAAGAAAGTTTACATAAGATATGATAATGATCAGTAATATCAGTTAAAAAAACAGATGAATAAATATTAGTTAGGCGGTTAGAGTTGCGCAGAAAGATGTGATCGATACAAGTATTAGATGAAGGTCTTGTTATATGAGAGATTAGAGGTAAAAATCCATGATTTTTTAGAGTGCCAATATATTCGGAATTAGTATTATATGTTGGAGCTAATAAATCAATATTAATATCTCCAATAAATAAGATATCTTTATATCTAAATTTATGTAAAAATTGATTTAATTCATTGACAAAATATGTGAACAAAAAAACTGTGAACGAATGAGATCTATAGAGACAAATTATATTTAAATTTAATGAAAGATGATGTAAAACAATTAACTCGCCTGACAGGAAGGATCCATAATTTAGTCTTGAAAATGAATGCGATTTATGAGTATATACCAATTTGTTAACGCATTAGAAAACTCAGTTGGTGTTTTCAAATACAAGGAGCACAAATTATCGTAATTTATCATTACCTTGACGATTGCATCCAGGTCTTGAACCGAAAATGCAATATCTTTCACCCCATCCCCGTGTTGAACGAGATGATCACCCATTTCTGAAAATATGTTAAAAGAAAAGGGAAGACAGTCATAAAAATTCTTTATTATCATAAAAAAGGGAAAAAAGAATATTTTGCTTGAGTGCAAAATAAAATAAATCTTGTTGTCGACTTTCAGTAATGAATATAAAGCAGCAGAAGTGTCAGCGGAATGATTGAGCGCGCGCGCGCATACACACACACACACTCACTCACTCACTCTCTTTCAACATCATATTAAATCAACCAATCAGCATCAATCAATCATATCAAATGTAAATTTTGTTTAATCTGTCAACGTTTTGACAGAAACTTTTTGGAACATTTTGCGGGAATTTTTTGGAACGTTTTGACCTTGAATTAAGTGTAAGAAATATATTCAAGCGTTTTCTCCCCCTTTTGAAACTCTTCATTGTACCCTGTCCGGAAACTATCCAACCCTGTAACTACAGATAGCTTTTTTCCTTTACCTGATTCTTTATTTTATGTTCGCCCTCGCTACGTTTTGATTAGTAAAAAAAAGCATTGTGCCACTTTACATACATAGGGAAAGAGTGGCTCGCTTACTTGACCACAAATACACCAATCTTCTGGGAAATTACTAACGAATTCTCACATTCAGGAACTTGTGTGTGTGTGCCTGACCCTAATATATTTGTTGTCAGAATTACGCTTGTTTCGTATTCTACTGGTGTTGCATACGTATGGTATTCCATACGTTGAAGTAAAAATGGCAAATTTGCATGTCATGTAAGTATCGTGTTGAAGGTCCGTCAGCTCTCTTCATAGAGCCTTTTTCAAATGAAAGACTGACTCACATTCGCAACTCGAGGATGGCAAACAGCAGAAAATGAGGGAAAGTGGCTGGGGAAGAAATGGAAAACTTTCTCGTCTCATCCCTCCTTCCCCATTTCCTACTTGTAAAAATAATACCAGTTTTTGAGGTTTACCTTTGGTATTTGAACTGCACATCATTCCAAATTTTTTGCTAAAAGTCTGCGTTAAATGGAGGCGTGAAATAAAGTTTTATTCAACTTTTTTACAAACTTCTTTTTTTTTTTACTATAAACTAGTTTTTTATTTATTTTACTGTGTAAATACCTTTATTTCCCGGGTTGTAAGGAGAAATGAAGGCAAATACAATGTCATTTTGTTTCACAGCATGCGCGACAGTTTGTCTGCAACCCGTCTCCAAGCCTTTGTAAGCGTACGGAACGAATCCCATTTTATTGCAGTAATACGAGGCGGCCTGCATATAGAAAAAAGCAGTTTATATTCATATTGAATACAGTTATTACATAAAAACAGAATATACTTTGTGTTGCTATAAAAATATATACACTATACGTTAGAGAACTAATGTCGTTAGTTTTGATTCCGTGGAACCATAACCATCAGTATCATAACTATCGAAGCACTAAAATGTTGGAAACCTATGGTTTAGAAAATCTTTCGAGGCATGTACGATGATATGTCCCCCACCCCCCGCGGCAATGATTTTTGTTGTTTGCGTTAATATACAGTATATCCAGAGTGACTTTTACCTAATCTGCGAACGAAAGGGGTGATACACAAGTCCATGTGGGGCATAACACACCATAGCAACTCTATGGTGTGTCTCCAATCGTTTCTGAGTTATGGCGGATACGGAAGGGAAATGTGCACGGCCGGTTATGGACATTTTTCAAGTGTAAGCGAATAATATTTTGGTCATAAAAAGTCGCTCCCTTCAGTTAGTGGCCTGAAAAAAAAAAAGAGGCATTCCTTTTCCTTCTGCTCCACCAGATGTGGAGAGAGAGAGAGATTTTCGTTCAATTTCCCTTTCCTTTTCTTGAAGATTCAGTGTTGTTTTATAAGTTTTTCTCGATTTTTATGATGTCATAAAAAAAACCTGATACTTTTGAAGACTTCGGGTCACGTAGTGCATTACGTAATATTATTGAAGGTAAATTTAAATTAACGGTAATTATAATTGCAAAATTATAAATTAAATGTCGCGTTACGGAGGTTTGCTGTGTAATTATAAAATAATTCACGACCTCTTCGCGGGGCCACTTCAATGCATGGTGCAATCCAGACAGGGCGTGAGAACTTTAACCAGATGTGTTGGAAGGCTATTTATCATAATAAGATCTAATGATATGATTTTTCAAAGTATGTAAAGTTGGTACGCCCTCCGAATATCACTTTCATCGGAGGTCCACGATGCTGTTGAAACACTTGACTCCACACTTTTCCAGATTACGATGATATCCCCACTCTGCACCTAATAATCGTCTGAAATGATCCAGCGTATTGGTAGTTTTTTAAGTAAGTAATGTGCGCGCGCTAAAAAAATTAGCTTGTTGGCGAACCATATTCCTAAAATTTTGAGACCTTTTTTGATGGCAAACTTAATTCGTTCCCGGTCAATTTTGATAGTGGGACTCTTTTTCCTCTTGTTTTGCCAGAGAAATGTGTGATGATTTAGATTGTTCCACTTACAAATCATTTTATTGTAACCATTCGGTGATCTGTGCCAACGCAGCGTTGGCAGAGGATGTAATTTCAGTGAGCTCGTGAAACAGCTTCGGTATAGGGGACAGGTTGGCGATTTTCGGTGACTTTTTTTCGAATATGTCCGACGACCCCCATCAGAAGTCGCCAAGGCCGTTAGACACATTACGAGCGCCGAAAAAAAAAAAATCGCCAGTAAAGAAAACAATATGAAAAATATCATGAAACACAAGGGAAATGGAAACATAAGAGCTGAATTGAGCGAGCATAAAAATGCTAAAACCAACAAGCATAATTATAATAAAAAAAAATTATAAATGAAAACCCGGACTCTTTCCGGGAATCTGGGTTCTTTTAAATAAAATAATAACGATGTAGGGGCATCCTGCATGTAGAAAAGAATAAATATTGGAAAATATTAAAGGTGCAACCTTAGGGAAAAGATATCCAAAATAATTCCAATTAATCCCAGTGGCGGATCATGATTTTGGGAGGCCCCAGGCGCAACCTGATCTGGAGGCCCCCTATCGGGGGCGGGTTAAAGGTAGGGGCTGTCACCCCCCCCCCCCCTCCGAGAGCAGAAAAATTAAATGGGGAAAAAAATGTTTTCTACGTTTTTGACTGAATAACAAACCAAGAAAATAAATTTGCTTAAAAAAGTGGGAAAATTCAGAATTTTTTCCAAAAAAAATCAGAACCGTCCTGAAAAATTGAACACATGGTCACAACCACCGCCCCCACCCACAAATTTGCGTTTATCCACCACTGCATCCTTTTGGCCCTAATAAGAACGAGATGGTTCACTAAAATGCACAATATTATGAAAATCATAACTTTTTTTTTATTTTTGCATCACCAAAACCATAAACACAAAAATAAGATAAGGAAATATAATGATATTCTCTGGTACTAGATGAAAAATAATCACACTCCCATTAAAAAAAAAAAAATCACAGTAAAATTCTGCATCATATTTTTAGTAATCTAAGATGTCCGTCCTGGTGCCTTCAGCCACACGGCAAAAATGGAGATCCGTCATAGTTTTAGTAATTTAATATTACTGATTAATAAAGATTTGATAATATCTCAAATATAATATATTTGATTTGATATAAAGATACTGATAATATTTAATAGAAAAACATTTCTTCAATAGAGGGAAGAAATTATATCAGAGTAAATATAAGAATTATATTTTTAATGGAAGAAATTAGTTCAGAATGAATTAAATTTAATGAAAGAAATTATTTCAGAATGAATAAAATTTAATGAAAGAAATTATTTCAGAATGAATAAAATTTAATGAAAGAAATTATTTCAGAATGAATAAAATTTAATGAAAGAAATTATTTCAGAATGAATTAAAATTATTGTCAATGAAAGAAATTATTAAAAAAAATTTTTTTAGAAATTATTATTTATTTGTTTATTCTATTTTATTTTTACTATTATTATATTAATTATTATTATTTTCTCTTTCAGCCACCTCGTTGGGCACTCTGCCTGTTGTGGCCTTTCCCTTTGTATTATTTGTATTCAGAGTGAATAAAAATCTTCTATATTATGCCCCCCCCCCCGTTTCGTTTAATAACGAAAAATGCCACAGTATAACATTGTGGCCCGCGTACTTTATAAAATGTTTCAATATGGCCTGCTATGCCTCAAAGGTTGAAGACCCCTGCAGTAGACTCTCGCTAATCCGGTACGTATTAGACCACGGTGTGCCAGATTTTACCGAAATTGCTGGATTAACTTTGAAGAAACCCATTGGAATAATATATGAAATTTGTGCAAAGACATAGTCAGGACTTGATCAGCAATTAAGAAACATTAGAACGTGTTAAGGGGTTAGGGCATCAGGAGAAAAGTGACACCACACCACCTAAATATCCTGGACTACTGGACGTGCTGGATTAGAGCACGACCGAATTCTCGAGAGACTACTGTAGTTGAATTGAAATGCTCAAATGAAAATTTATCATATAATTTATATATTTTTAGTTTTGCTTACCGTTATTTTTGGAGATTCTGCAATCTAAATCCTAAAGGAGGAGTTAAAATCAATCAAGCTGCCAAAATCCTTGAGGATCGGCATGAAAATTTTTTTTCATTACAATAACACACATTACAATTACATTAACAATAAACACTTTTCGGTCTGACACAAAGATGTTGTCTACCCAAGCCTCCTTGACCAATCCAAAAATGTAGCTCCTTTTTAGAAAGAAGGAAAAGAAACCCCCTTGATTTTTTTCAGCCGGGGAGGGACTGTTAAAAGAGAAACAGAAAAATCCCGTGATTCAGAATGCATGTCATTCAGCATTCATTTCAAACCCCACTTTTTTTTTGTCATATGGTCGTATGGTTACAGTCATAGATTGCAAATGTATATGTTGTTTGAACCAGCTTATAGTATTTCATTCAAACAAGTGGGAGACAAAATCACAATAAGAGCTCTACTACATTCATTTTAATTAGTACGAGTGTCTCTTCCTGTCGATGTCGCCGCTTGCCGATCTTGCCATCCATTATACTGTATACAAAAGCTTACACCAAAGCTGTCGTATTATCGGCGCCCATAAAAAGCATTTAATTTAATACTGTGGAATGAGACATCTGTTTATGCCCTCACTCCAATTTTCATTTCGGACAGACATTAGGACCTGCTGTTCTCACCCCTCCTCCTGCTTGTGCCCTTAGGGAAATGCTGTTTGAAAATGACCCTCCCTGAATGATCGCTTTACAATGTCTCTTCTTTCTTTGCTGGGACCTGACAACGGCGCGGTTGCACGCGGTTGAGGTTGGGGGGGGAGGCATCATCTATAGTTTTATTCTGTCAACGCACAGATACAACTGCAACCGCTGAGCGCGGTTTTTCCAACCGAGAAAATCCACATTTTTTGGGACGGTTGGGGTAACCGGAAAGCTGCCATCATGTATTGCAAAGGCTTGAGCTCCCTGATGACGGTTCGGCTGGACCTGCGGTTGCTCTCTTCCATTGTCTATTAAGTGGTTTGACAAGGAGGGTGATGGGATTTCGGATGCACTGGACAAAGGAATTGCTCTCCTTCTCAGGCTGCCATAAAAAAATGAGAGGAGAAGACAAATTCGAGGAACTGTATGGTGAAGTTCCATGCGACGGAAACTAATTCTTTGTTTGGCGCTTTTGCACTGATAACAATAAAAAAAACCAATGAAGAAAAAATTTAAATTTTTCTTACTAGTGAAATTTTTTTGCTTTCCTACATGAGCATACATTGAAACTCGGTTATAATGACATTCATAAACTAACGTGATTACGCTAAAACCGAGATGTATATTTTAGAACACTTGAATGAAATGCATTGGATCCCGATTATAAAGTTTTAGCAAAAAACCAATTAGTTACCTCTTCCAAAAGTTACAAAATAAATCAGTAACTTTGATGAATAAATAAAAAATAGGCCTACGGGGCTCCGCCATAGAAATTATATACTGGAAAGGGCTCCGTGGGTCAAAAAAGATTGAGAACCGCTGATTTAGACAAAACGTTGTATGCGGGTAATATCGAAGAGTGCACTAAAACAATTTTCACACCTACCGTTCTTTTCAAGCAGTTTTTAATTTACATACACACACACAAAGTCGCAACTAGGGAGAGCGGGCACACTGTATCGAGTGCTGAACTAGAGGGGGCGCCGACAGGGGCGTAGCCAGAAATTTCGTTCGGGGGGGGGGGACCAAAGTGACAGAACAATGGATTTGGCCATCTTTTTCCCTTTTTTCGGTAATTTTCTCACATTTCGGGGGGGGGGGCAGACCCCCAAGTCCCCCTCCCCCTCGCTACGCCCTTGGGCGCCGAATTGCCCCTTTAACACCACTCCTTCTAACCTTTCCTTATACGGGACGCCAAAAGCTTGCTAGCTCCAGTTAAAAAAGTATCCAGCTGCGGCCCTGTATGTACCTTAAACCTTGCAACATACATACTGATGAACAGGGCCACAACGACATGCGTGGTCAGCCGGGGCAAGCACGCATTTTGGCGCCCCCTTTTAATATTGAAGGAGAGATGAAGGGTTAACATTTGCGCTCCTGTCTGGCTCGGAGTTCGGGGCCATCAGTCAGTGCCGTCTTAACGCATGGGCCCACCCGAGCACGGCCCGGGTGCCTCAAGAGAAGAGGGGCCTCCCAAAAATGAGATACGATTGAAAGTTTCAAGGATTTACCATGTAGGGCCTCCTAAAAACTACTTGGTCCGGGGGGCCCCATAATACTCTTAAGGAACAGTCCCACCTGCTCCTCTCTAGTTGCGGCCCTGATGCCGTATGTACAGGGTGTTAAGCGGGCCGGGGTAGCAAGTTCAGAGGGGCGGCAAATTTGAGTAATTCGTGGTCAAGAACTTTAAATTATAACGTGAATGGGGGCAGAGCAATTCGAATAGCCAGCACGTGGCGAAGCCATAAATGTGTGTCTGGAAACGGATTTAGTGTGAAGCATGTAAATAATTTCGTATAAGGACATTACGTTCCCTTCGTGTCATCGCATCATCTGGAAAAAATCATCTGATAAATGATCGGGAGAAATGATAAACGAAGAAGTTTTTTATGACGTTTTTCGTTACCACGGTTCATCACAACGAATTTACTAATCCTTCGTTGATGGATGTTCTTAATATTATTATATAGCGTTATACCGTATCATGTGTGATTGAATAAATTTAAAAAAAAATTACATTAAACGAAAATATCATATGTTCCAGTGGTTGCCAATTTTTGTGAGCTAATGGCCCTTTGTACCGTATTTCCTTCTCGTGCTTCCCCCCCCCATCTTTCCCCAGGACCTTCTACCCCGGGGGGGGGCACTTTTTCACTTGCTGGTCGAAAATTGAACTGCAGCTTAATCCCATTATAGCAAACTTCCAAGAGACCGGAGAAATCACTTCGTTACAACGAAGTTTCCTTGTAAAGGAATTCCAGGTTGTTGCCGTTGTGCCTATGTAAACTGTTGTGGGAGGTTAGAAAAGTTTTCGTTAGAACGAGATTTTCACTGTAACGGTATTCGTTAAAATGGGGATAGACTGTATTTGTTTTACTTCATAAATCTCGTCTAATACGAGCTGCGTCTTGTAGATTGTTCTTTTCTTTCAGTTCCCGTTTTTATTCCTACAGTATACATAATACGTACAGTATACATAAAAAAAAAAAAATTGCGATTAAAAAAAAAAGAGAGAGCAGATACTGTACTTAGTTCAAGAGATTTGTTGATGCGCATGTAAATTCATATGTAGGATGAAGCACACAACTATTTGGAGGCCCTCCCGCTCTGCCGAGGCCCCAGGCGCGCGCCTCATGCGCCTGTGCGGTAATCCGCCACTGATTAATCCGACACACACACTACATCATATATACGGAAGGAAGAGAAAATATGAAGAACTATCCCAACGGTTTTTCAAAACGCAGCGGCTATAAGGTGACGTCATTTGAAAGAAAAAAAGAGAAAACCAGTTTGAAAATGGCAGTAAAACCCGTTTGAAAGACGCTAGGAACACGGAAAAACAACAACTAGCGCCACTGCCTGGCAAAATTCTTCGAACATTCTGGAACAACGACAACCCAGCAGAACAACAACAAACCAGAGCGCGCCAACGATGGCAACTTATCGCCGGAAAAAAAGTCGTCAACTTGGCGTGTCCCCTATACCGAAGCTGTTTTGAGTTCGTTAGCAGACACCAAAAGAAGGTAGTCATCGGCAAAGGCTTATGCTGTGACCCCCGGGGCGCATTGGAGTCGAAGCAATAACTCGAATGCAGTATTTCAAAAGCGGGTCCACTACATGAGCCCTGGGGATAACCTCAAACCTACGTTTTGGATGCTGGTGCTGTACTTGTGTTAAGAGTTATGGTGCGTACCGAGAAAAAGTTTTACAAAAGTTTTCTTAGCTGAAGAGGAATAGACATCCATTGAAGGTTATCAGCTATTACCTCATGACGCATACAATTGAAAGCTCTCTTAATGTTGAGGGAGATAACGGCTGTGAGTAAATGTTCCTTCCTTTTATTCTCAATTTGTTCCATTAGATGATGAAGGGCATCATCCGTTGAGCGACCCATACGAAAACCAAACTGAAATCTTTAAAGTGCGTTCTGAGAAGAACTGAGAGTAAAATATTTTTTATATATATTTTTTACCTATAACTCTTTGTGAACTTCTTAAAGCTTTTCTGAATCACCCTGTATTATTCGTAAGATCTCATGTTCTTCATATAGTGGCTATGCAAGAGGCTGTCCAGATGGTCGTTTTGGATCGGTATTGATTTGCACTTCTGGGAAAGGGCTTGCTAGAAGTTGCTCTGCTATATCTTTTGGTGTAGAGCTGGACTGCCCTGGAAGTTGCATCTGCGTTCACCTGGGCCGAAATACTGCCTTATAGAGCATACATATGCCGTACTGGCTTGCGTGCAGAGCCTATTCCAGGAGCTGGATTTGGTTTGCATTACTGCTCGTTTGAAAAGTGCTCGAGCCCTTCGAAAGGAGGCCATAGTGTCACGGATATCCTGTCCAGTCCTCTTCATACGGTTTAGTTTTCTCTCGATGGCCCGTACTTGCCATTTTTTGTCGTTTTAGATCCTCTGTCCACCATTTGATACCCTTAGGGTGTGAGTGGGTTGTTTTTACAATCTAAGATAGTCTTGCAGTTAATGTTTATTACTTCCATCAGTCTTGTAGCATGCTGCTGTAGCTGGTTTTGATCGGTAATCTGTATCAGCTCCTCCTGAAATCTTTGAAGTACCTCATGCATACTCCCTTGAAAACGACTTAATCTTCGTTTTGTAGTGTGAAACTTCTATGGTGTGGTTGGAAGAGAGTAAAGTGAATCCTTTCTAATATTGAGACAGATACTTGTGCATACTCACGTATACTTTTTTTTTAAACCGAGCACAACTGAGGTCTATGGCCATGGCCAATTTACTACCTAATGAGTTGTGCCGGAAGCCGATCGTTGCCAAATTTTGCACATATACCAAACAGGACCGGGATTGAACCGTAGGCTGCTTTAAAAGTTCATCAGAGCTGAGCAAATGCCCGAAATGAGCAAAAAATTCGTCGGGCAAAAATGGTTCCTGTGCCCCAACAGCCACTTTTGGAATGTTTACGCTCACTTATGCTGCCCACTCGTTAATTTTTTCTTTCATGTGTTCTTCGGAGGCTTTAGCCAAGGAGCTTTCAACATATGGCCACATGTGGCCTTCGAAGCTTTTTGCTGTGGCCCGCCAACGAAAAATCTTACATAGTTACAGAATTTATGGAAATGCTTGGGAAAAAAACCCTTGATGAAGGAGAGAGAGGGTATTCGAGAGTATTCATCGAGGGAATGTTTTCCACCTGTGATAAGTTTTTATTTTTTATATTGTTTGTTATGGAAAAATTCGATTCACGCAAATGTGAAGTTAAGAACAAAAGAAGTATTGTGCTTGTTTGGTATTATTTCAAATACGTAGACAAGCTATCAGTATGGAAGCAGTTATCGATGAAATCAAAAAAAAAAATTATATCTTTGAGTGGTTTGCCAAATAAAAACTGTGAAATCTTTGCAAACTCTTTCACTAAATGATAAAAAGTTATGATAAAATGATGACAAATATGTGAGATGAATTTTCTTATTTATAGTCGTTATTATCATAATTTATGAGTTGAAAATACAGTAATTTCAATCATTGACTAAAAGATTAAAGACTAAAAATTGAAGTTGGCTTCATTGAAAAAACCGGAACATTTTTACGAAAAATTCGGCATAGCAAAAGTTACGTAAAAATACGGGAATGTCCTGGGAAATACAGGACAAATGGTCTCGCCTCATACCTCCCAGTTCTGCTGCAAAAATGTCCCAAACAGAATTCAAGTCCATCCATTCTAGGAGGAAAAGAGAAGATTAAAAAAACAGCATATAGCTGAGCGTGTGTACGAGCCTTAATAGGGCCGGATTAAGATGTTTGGAGGCCCTGAAGCACTTGAATGGTTTTGGTGTTCCCCCTCCCTAACGCTTTTATTTTCCTACTTGCAAAGGCTTTGATAATATAGCTGAAGATGATGTTTCTCGCCGCTATTACTACTAGGGTTTTGACATCTAGAAGATAAATCCAGGAAAGAAAATTCAAGTTCTCTTGCGGGGACCCACGTCCTCTCATATATCGGGTGAGCGTACTAGACCACAAAACCAACGAATCCTCTTTGCTTAGAGCTTGTGTGTGCTGAATGGGACCGTACATGAACAGCCAGACCTAAGTCAGGCCCACAATTTCTGACACTGCCACCAGATGCAAATTTATACGAAAATGATGTCACTCTCTGCTACGAAAGTTTTGACAGCAGTCCATGTTAGGCCTGGCTGTCCATGCACGGTCGCGTTCAGCGCGCACGAGCTGCAAGGAAAGGGGATTCGGTGACTTTGTAGTCTGGTGTGCTCACCCGGCAAGTGAGAGGAATTTGATTCAATTCCCAGCAAGATCAGTTGAATTTTCTTTCCTGGATTTATCTTTTAGCATCAGCCAGCTGTTAAAAAACCTTCGTGGCTATAGTGGAGAGTGACAACATTCTCGGATAAGTCGCCATCTGGTGGCAGGGTCAGCAATTGCGAACTTTGGCCTGACTTAGGTCCGACCGTCCATGTACGGTCCCGTTCAGTGCACACGAGTTAAAAGGAAAGATTGAGATAGTCGTTGCCTTTATATTCTAGTGGTCCAGAGCGTTCACCCGGAAAGTGAAAAGACGTGGGTTCGATTCCTAGCAAGGGCAAATTAATTTTCTTTTTTTCCTATCTTCTTATCAGCCAGCTGTTAAAAAAACTTCGTATGTGGATATCGGAAAGTAACATCATCCTCGGATAAAACTAAACTGTCTCACGACGATCCCGGGCGGCAGATAAGCTCGAGCCGACGCACGAAGGGGGGCAGTGCTAATAAGATAATGACTCTCACACACACACGAGGCCTTTCAAAATATCTACAAGAAAGCACACTTTAAAAGAGCTTCAAAACTTCCCGTAGAGTAGATAACACTGTCTGCTTCCTTTTTTGTAAAAAAGGAGTAAAAAGGTATTCATATACACAGGATAGTTCAGACAAGTGGTTTTGAGATATTGAATCTGACCGACTCTTTTTTTTATCACACAGGATTTCTATCAGTTCCAAAAATTGCATAAAATAAAATGAAACAACTCCTACCCACTGCGCTGGGAACCCACACTGTTTAAGGAATGACAATGATTTCGAGAATAATTCTTTGAACCAACTTTGATTGGAAATTCATCTAAAGGTAATTAATAGGAATAAGATTTTTGGCTATTTCGAAAAACATTAGCTGGAAAAATTACTATAAATTAAATTCAATGAATTTGCCAAGACAATCATAATCAATCATTTGCAGAATTTGTAAATTACAGTTATTACGATTGATATCACAACTGTATAATAACCTTTTTTTTTCCAAAATTTGCCGATTGGTTTTGGTTGTTGCCGAGGTTAAAAAAGCCCGAAATGAGCTGTAATTACAGTTTACTGCCAATTATAATTAAAATGTCCGGAACATGTGTTCTCGATGGCGTGCGGGAAACTAGAAGCATTAATGAACTTGAATGAATAATTATTTAATTAGTTATGATTTCAATCAGCATCGGGATCGTAATGATTCATAAATGACACGCTTTAAAATTTATGAAAATTATAGAAATCGCAATTTTACGAATTTGAATGACTAATTAGTTAATTAATTATGATCTTAATTAACATCAAGATCGTTGTGATTAATAAATGACAAGCTGTCCCTTTTATGAAATTTTATAATTTTATAATTTTTAGAATTTTATAATTTATGAAAATTATAAAATTGGCATTTTTAGTAATAATCACGAATTTGAATGACTAATTAGTTAATTATGATCTTAATTAGTATCAGGATAGAACAAGCTTCCAAATTTATGAAAATTAGAAAATTCGCATTTTTACCAATTTTCATGAAAGTTACTAAATGTCAGCTTGAAGCCCGAAATGCATCCGTTTTCAAGCGTATTTCGGGCTTTCGGGCTCTTTTTTTACCATAATATATATATATATATATATATATATATATCTTATATATAAATGTGAAAGTATGTATGTATGTATGCTCTTTATACAAATCTACAGTTTTAGACCGATCGTCGCCAGATTTTGCATACATACCAAACAGGTCCGGGATTGAACCGTAGGCTACTTTAAAAGTTCGTCAGAGCTGGGCAAATGCCCGAAATGGGCAAAAAAATGTCGGGCAACAATGGTTTTGGGGCCTCAACAATCACTTTCGGAACGTTTACTTTGGTTACCGTGGTTTCCAACAATGCATTTCAGACGGGAATATATGCCTTTACAATGGTTTGTCACACCTTTAATTCTGTTATTATAACAGTTTATTCATTTATAACGGTTTGTCACTTTTCCAATCCTACCAGTAATTGCAAAAAACCCGGGAAGATCGCCGGGTATTACGGCTAGTAATACTCACTTTCGGAACGTTTACTTTGGTTACCGTGGTTCCCAACAATGCATTTCAGACATGTATATGCCTTTACAATAGTTTGTCACATCTTTAACGCTGCCATCATAACAGTTTATTCCTTTATAATGGTTTGTCACTTTTCCAATCCTCCCAGTAATTAAAAAAAACCCGGGAAGCGCCAGATATTTTTGCTTGCATGTATACAGGGTGTCCTGTAAGTGCTAATGTGGCCTTTATCTCATCACCCACCCATCGTTGAGGTATAGTTTCAATTTAAAAAGTGCTTAAAAGGAGTTTGGATAATATTCGCTGCAGAAGCTGGACATATGGCGGCACTAACAACAGAGAAGAACAACTACGGCGATAAAACAGGGAATAAAAATGTTCAACGCCAGCTGATGAACTCGATGCTTGCCTCAAATCATCAGCACTCTACTTCACCAAACACCAACTCTGGCCATACATTGAAATTTACTGCCATTAGTGAGATGGGCTGGAAGTGAAGGTGCTGTCTATCGGTGGTCGCCTCGAGTTTGTTAGGACATCAACACTCTGGCACGAAGCTAAAAAAATTATCATTATCCACCAACATGCGAGTTCAACTGCAAAATGACTCGGCACTGCTATCATTTTCACATCAGTTGATCAAACTTGGCAATGGAAGAATTCCCGTAGACCCAAGCACTGGACTGATAACGTTCCCAAATGGATTTTGCCAGTTATTATATATATATAAACTCAGTTCAAGAACTTGCAGACCACGTCTTCCCAAACATTCAACAAAATCACCGAAACCATGAGTGGCTTTGTGAGATAGTGATTCTAGCACCGAAAAATGACAGTGTGAACAAGATTAACGAAAAAATCCTAAAAAGTATTCCGGGAGACTCCACATCGTACAAATCGGTGGACACTGTCATAGACTCAGCGCAGACAGTTCTGTATCCTGCAGAATTTCTGAACTCTTTGGATACTTCGGGTGTGCCACCACACAACTTGATTCTCAAAGTTGGAGCACCTAAAATGATTTTAAGAAATTTGGAGACACCGATACTCTGCTATGACAACAGACTCTGCGTGAAGAAATTGCACAATTGCATCATTGAAGCAACGATTCTAACTGGATGTTACAAAGAAAAAGAAGTCTTCATTCCACGTATCCCAATCATCACCGAAGAAATGCCATTCACTTTCAAGCGATTACAGTTCCCGATTCGTTTAGCTTTTGCCATGACAATCAACAAAGTGCAAGGCCAGTTGTTAGCAGTGGCAGGTATCAACTTACTTGAGCCCTGTTTTTCACACCTTTTCGTCACCTGTTCGCGTGTTGGTAATAGCAAAAATTTGTACACCAGATGGAACACACCAGATGGAAAAAGAAAAAATATTGTGTATCCACAAGCGATTGCCTGAAGATTTTAATGAAAATATTTAAATATAAATGTAATTCTCTTACTTGATGCAGAAATTTTTTTGATTAAGAAGTAATTAATAAGCTATACATATATAAATTTTTTACGGGGCGGGCAACGTCGCCGGGTATCAGCTAGTATATCTATATATATAAAATTGATTTTCTGTCTGTCTGTCTGTGTGTGTCTGTGTGTATATATGTTCTCTATACAAATCTACAATTTTAGATCGATCGTCGCCAAATTTTGCATATATACCAAATGGGACCCGACTTGAACTATAGGCTACTTTAAAATTTCGTCAAGCAGGGCAAGTGCCCCAAATGGGCAAAAAACTGTCGGGCAACAATGGTTTTTGGACCTCAACAATCACTTTCCGAACGTTTACTTTGGTTACCGTGGTTCCCTAGCAATGCGTTTCAGACGTGTATATTCCTTTACAATGGTTTGTCACTTCTTTAATGCTGCCAGTTATGTATAATAGTTTAAGCCTTTATAATGGTTTGCCACATTTTCAATATACTGTTAGTAATGAGGCTTTTTGAATAGACGTCATAATCATCACCCGCATCGCTTTGAGGGTCAGGAAAAGGGTGATCCTCCTAGAAATCAGTGTTATAATTGCCGATTCTATTGTATAAATGCGGAAATTTAGTGGGGTTTTCTGTCACATCAATAATTTTAAAAATTGTATTGAAATCTCGATTTTTGAAATATTGAGGTCGCTTAGAGATATACGAAGCCCAGGAGATTAAATATGAAGTAATTAGCCAAACCTATACTTTTGAGTTGGATATTCGAGCAATATCATTGATTTCATTTATATCTTCTCAAGTATGAAAATTAATGTCTCCATATTTTCTCTTTTGATATTTATTTGCATAAATTCATGTAGGTTAGGATATTTTAAAATTAGTTATGAGCCCGTGAAAAGAGCATCGAAAAAATTCCACAGCTTTAACTAAGGATTTTTGGAAGCTGGAACAGACAAATGGATAACTTGAAGTTCAGGGGGGGGGGGGGGGATCGAAATATCTAGCGCCCATTAAAAAAAGAAAAATATATATTCATTTCTATGTTTCTGTGTAAATCTAGATTTGTTTATTTCATGAATCGCGCAGGTCGCCATATTGGTTCAACTTGAAAACGGTTTGTATGTCCCTCAAAGAAAAAGGGAGGTATCACGTGATCCTAAAAGCCTCATTGAAGAAAACCAGGGGAAAGCCGGGTATTATAGCTAGTCTATCTATATATATAAAATTGATTTTCTGTGTGTGTGTGTGTGTGTGTGTATATGTTCTCTATACAAATCTACAATTTTAGATCGACCGTCGCCAAATTTTGCATATATACCAAATGGGACCCGACTTGAACGATAGGCTACTTTAAAATTTCGTCAGCCCAGGGCAAATGCCCCAAATGGGCAAAATACTGTCCGGCAACAATGGTTTTTGGGCCTCAACAATCACTTTCCGAACATTTACATTGGTTACCGTGGTTCCCTAGCAATGCGTTTCAGACGTGTTTATGCCTTTACAATGGCTTGCCACTTCTTAAACGCTGTCAATATATGTATAATATTTATGCCTTTATAATGCCACATTTTCAATTCTCCCAGTAGTGATGGTTTTTGAATGACGTCATAATCATTATCAGCATCGCTTTGAGGGTCAGGAAAAGGGTGATCCTCGTAGAAATCAGTGTTGAAATTGCCGATTTTACTGTAGAAATGCGGAAATTTGGCGGGGTTTTCCACCACACATCAATAATTTTAAATATGACATGTAGAGGCAGAGATGAGTTTTTTTCCTTCCTTAAAAAATAAACATCTGAAATAATAAATATCTTCACAACATCCAGTCTTCCGTATATCTTGTAATAATTTTAAAATTTTTTATTGAATTCTAGATTTTTGAAATATTGAGTTCGCTTAGAGATGTACAAAGCCCAGGAGATTAAATATGAAGTAATTATACGGACCTACTTTTGATTAGGATATTCATGCAATAACATTGATTTCAACTTTTTATTTATATCTTCTCAAGTATGGAAATTAATGTCTCCTTATTGTCTAACTGCATAAATTCATCATATAAGTTAGATTGTTTTAAAATTAATTATGGGCTCGTAAAGTATATCGAAGAAATTCCACAGTTTTAATATTTTTTGAAGCAGAAACCGGCAGATGAATAAATAGAACTTCATGGGGGGGATGGGGGGGGGGAACAAATCGAAATACTTGGCACCCCTTGAAAAAGAAAAAAATTCATATATTCATTTCTACGTTTCTTTAAAACTAGATTTGTTTATTTTATGAGCCGCGCAGTAAGTCACCATATTGGTTCAACTTGAAAACGGTTTGTATGTCCCTCAAAGAAAAAGGGAGGTATCACGTGATCCTAAAAGCCTCATTGAAGAAAACCAGGGGAAAGCCGGGTATTATAGCTAGTCTATCTATATATATAAAATTGATTTTCTGTGTGTGTGTGTGTGTGTGTGTATGTTCTCTATACAAATCTACAATTTTAGATCGACCGTCGCCAAATTTTGCATATATACCAAATGGGACCCGACTTGAACGATAGGCTACTTTAAAATTTCGTCAGCCCAGGGCAAATGCCCCAAATGGGCAAAATACTGTCCGGCAACAATGGTTTTTGGGCCTCAACAATCACTTTCCGAACGTTTACATTGGTTACCGTGGTTCCCTAGCAATGCGTTTCAGACGTGTTTATGCCTTTACAATGGCTTGCCACTTCTTAAACGCTGTCAATATATGTATAATATTTATGCCTTTATAATGCCACATTTTCAATTCTCCCAGTAGTGATGGTTTTTGAATGACGTCATAATCATTATCAGCATCGCTTTGATGGTCAGGAAAAGGGTGATCCTCGTAGAAATCAGTGTTGAAATTGCCGATTTTACTGTAGGAATGCGGAAATTAGTGGGATTTTCCGCCCCGTCAATAATTTTAAAAATTGTATTGAATTCTCGATTTTTGAAATATTGAGTTCGCTTAGAGATATACGAAGCCCAGGAGATTAAATATGAAGTAATTAGCCAAACCTATACTTTTGAGTTGGATATTCGAGCAATATCATTGATTTCATTTATATCTTCTCAAGTATGAAAATTAATGTCTCCATATTGTCTCTTTTGATATTTATTTGCATAAATTCAATTGGGTTAGGATATTTTAAAATTAGTTATGAGTTCGTGAAAAGTGCATCGAAAAAATTCCACAGCTTTAATTAAGGATTTTTGGAAGCTGGAACAGACAGATGGATAACTTGAAGTTCGGGGGGGGGGGGGGATCGAAATACCTAGCGCCCCTTAAAAAAAGAAAAATATATATTCATTTCTACGTTTCTGTGTAAATCTAGATTTGTTTATTTCTTTTTATTTGTTTATTTATTGTGGCCTTGTTTCGTGACTGTGATTTTGTCTTCGTTTGCTATGACGTATCTAATAAGGCGCTTAATTCTTTCCATTCTGTGCTGTGGTTTCTGTAGCTTCCAAGTGGTATAATTCTGTGACGTAGTAGAGCCAAAATAAAACTCCTTGGTATACTCGCGTTCTGTGACAGTGAAAGACGGTTTCCTCCCGCTCCACATTTATACGTGCTAGAAAACCTACTCTGTTGAAAACGATGAAGGTAGAAGAAGGGGGCCATGCTCTGAAAAAAATAAAATAGCCTCTCTTGACCACCCATAACTATAGCATTTATACTTTAAGGTCTGGACACACATATCCGCACCGTGCCCGACACGTGCGTCGGCCGAGTGTAGATCATCACACGGTAGATCATCACAATGCAGCCGTTCATACATATCCGCAACGTAGCCGAGCACCGTCACCGCACCGCGTCCGTACCGTCACCAAGTAGTTTATTTTATATTTTTACGGTGACGGTGCGGTCTCGGGGGAGAGAGCTCATTTATTTTATGTCGCTTCTCAATTTTCATCAATTGCTGAATTATTAATTCCATTTATTTCTTGATTTTAATCAATTTCCGCATTATTACTTTTATTAATTCTGAATTTCCAATAGTTCTGGAATTATTTCTTCCGTTAATTCTAAATTTTAATCTATTCCGAAATTATTTATTTTGTTAATTCTGATTTTCATTGGTACTGAAATAATTTCTTTCAATTATTTTTAATCCATCGATCCTAAATTTTTCCTTAGTTTCGGAAACGGTTTCTCACATTATTTTAAAATTACCTCCATTAATTTTTGTGTTAATTCACATTTGTGTAGTTATTATTATTTATTTTTTTTGTATGGGGTATTTCTTATCGTTCGTGTATATTCAGTATGCCGATTCCCTCTTCCCACAAAATATATGAAATCTTGTTAAAGGGAGGGGGTGTCCTAAACATTTTTCGTGCCCCGAAATTGTTTAGACGCACCTGGCCCTGTGGCACTAGCGTAATATGTAGAAAACATATGGATAAGCATTTTCACAACTTTGATGGGCAAACAAAGTTTAAAATTATGTTTCATTGCATATAACGAAATTTTGCCGGGGAGATTTTAGTTAAAATAATAATGTAAACTTGGAAAAGTAACTGGGTTTAATTGTTTGGTTTTCAATCATTGTTTTGGTTTTAACATAAATTATATAAATAGAAAACGGTCCAAAATTTTTTGAGTTTTTTCTTATGGGAAAATATAGGAGACATTTTAAATTTGGTACTCACATCAGATGCAACATGTTAAGCCATAAATGCTCAACCCATGTCCTGTGCTACAAATGCGGCCCTCGGAAGCATTTGATGTGGCCCGTGACAACAAAAAACAAAACAAACCTCTCAAGTGGTCTCGAGCACATTTCAAAATCACTTGAGTGACTAGCGGCACACCTCCAGTTCACTTAAGTGATCTAGAGTCGTCATCGTCAGTCACCGTCTTCAGCGCTCTGTGCTTTTGTTGATTATTTAATAGTTTATAATAAAAAATTGTGCAATAAAATGTAGGTAATGTACGTAGGAATGTGTGAGGAGTATTCTAGTGTTTGTTTGAGGGAATCTGTCTACAAATTCAAAAGTTATTGCTGTTCCACCGTGAGGCTGTCACCGTGGCAAAGTTTTAACGGTCACCGTTGGATCTGAGTTGAAAGAAAGAGATTGGAAAGAGAAAAATCATTGGGCGAGTTTCTTCAAACTTTCATCGAAAATGAATAAATACACCTCCGGATTTCTTTTAAACATAATTTAAAAATAACTGTCAACGTGCCTGTGTCCCCCCCCCCCTTCCAAAAAAGAAGAAAAAAACTTTTCGGCGACAACGAACATGGGCGACCTCTATGGTTGAAAATGTAAACAAAAGCTAAACTGCCAGTTGAGTTCTAAATTATATCAGTTATAAATTGCTGTAATTAATAGAAGCCCAATGCAACATGTTCCTCTTGTTTTTTGCCTCTGGCATTATTGTCTGCCATACAATATTTTGGAAAATTTGTATTTGTGGTTATATCAATGATCTGCCCTAACTAAAGTACAAAATTGTTGCCACCGACATTACTATCCTGAAAACTATTGACTCGATTTCATTTGATCGTTTTGTAACAGTCTTTAATTAATTTGTACATTACTTTGATAGCCTATAATTTTCTGTGGCATTTGCAGCTCAGTAATTTTTGTCAATTTCGCAAATTACCGGGTTGAATGTGACAATTTATATATTGGTTGCAATTGGTTGGAAAAGCAAAAAATGTGCACACTAATTTATATGTATATATAGCTAAAATGATTACCCTCAATTTTACACTTCATAAATTGGCAAAAATTTCTAAAAAAAAAAATGTATTCTTCGTATAACTATTTTCATTATTTAACCCACCTTCAAAAAAAATTATGAAAAACCACACAGAATTTGATGTCTCATTGGACTTACAACGAGGTATCATTAGTTAAACATTATCATTGTGGGTTTTCTGTGGTTCCCAACTTCAAGGCGCAAATGCGAGCCGATCTCCCCGTTAAAAAGTCTCGCCACAGAGAGCAATAGTCCTACAACGATAAATCATTCAATCATAACACTTCACTCATAGTTAGAAAAACTAGTGGCAGATGGCAGCACTACACATAACAAGCATTACAGAGAAACAACAAAATGTACCGATTCGTTGGGGATTCCGCGGGGGGGGGTGTGGGCGGGGTGCATGTGTGGTGTAGTAGTAGTAGGTAGGGCCTCCAAACAATGGCTCGGAGATCCATGATGTTCTTAAGTCAGCCACCTCGTTGGCCAATTTGCCTGTTGTGGCGTTGTATTTGTATTTGTGAAATGAGGAGGAAGTCGAGGTATTATCTTAGATCCTACCTGCAACAACAGGTAATACAAGACTCAATGACGGAATATCTTGATAAAAGATCGACGGAGTGTTCCAATAGTTCCCATATTGAAATGATGTCACCTACGTCGTCCATATTTGAAACGGAGTCAAGAGAAGGCTCTCTTAAAACAGAGACAACATGTGAGCAAACGGGCCCACTTGCTAATGGTTAAAATTTCAATACCGACTCTATTATACACCCTAAACTGAAGGTACAAGATGATATTTCTGGAGTGGAAGCTCAAACTGATGAAAATGTTTATGATCACCTTTTGGACTCTCCAAGTTTTCTTGTATCAGATATATTCTCTGGTATTGTTGGACTTTCGAATGATCACCATTCTACTCCAAACAGCAATGGAGAAATCAACAACTTAATCATCGACATTATCACCGAGCTGTCAATGGAAGAGTAGAGACATCATGTAGAATTAATTGATGCATATAAGCTCAGTAATGAAGGAGGTATTAATGCACGGTCATCGTCCCTGGCATCGGTCTCTAACCACGTACCTTTGCAAGCGGAAGTAGAAGCACAGACAACTGAGTCAGAGAAACAGTATACCAGATTGTTGTTAGGATCTCAGACATTTGTTTTTACTCCTACTAATGTCATTCCATCCACCTTCTACATGATCTCACCATTTGGAAACAATGATGATAAATACATTAATGATGGAAATAAGCTGGGAAGCGAAGATGATATTGATAACTCAACGGAAAATTCAAATCCACGAGTTGTATCTGACAAACAGGACCCAGAGAACGGCACCATCACTCGTGACCTTAAAAGTCCTGAAAAGTTCCTGAATACCAACAGGGCAAAAACTAAACAGAATCCAGACAATAATGAACATACAAAGAAGAAAGTCAACAAAAAGACCAATAGACCTACTGTTAAAGGTAAACAATCCGACTCATTGAAAAGAAAACCAACGAATTCTAATGAGAGCAAAGAAAAAAAATAAAAATGATCCCATAGCCTCCACATCACATGAGTACTCTGAACAAGACTGGATGGAAATCATTGCCACAGAGCGTTACAAGAATAATGTCTTGAACATCCAGGACATCTTCCAGGAGATCATACAAATCATAAGACACTCCACAGACGAAGGCAAGACGTTTAAATTCGGAATTCCAACTCAAATGCGAAAAAAACCGGAAAAATTGTTGGAAATTGTCAATTTATGGGCGATTGGCTCCCATAATGATTTAAAAGATGCTTCTACTCAGACTTCGGACAATGTTGAGAAGAAAACAAATACTCCAGAAAAAAACTCTACAACTAGCGACACAAGTTTGGCAACTAGGAAAGAGAAGATGATACACACAAGTTCCATGTCCAAGAATTTCTTCTCCTTTAACACAAAAAACCACTTCGTTAACCTCACATAATGAAAACGACGAGTTAGATTGTAATAGCTTGCCCTTTCAAAAAGTCACTTATAGGAGGAACCAAAAGAATGTAAAACAATGAATACATACAGTATTATTATACAAAAATAAAAAATCCAACTCGCAACAATTTGATACCACCGGTCCAATTGTAATAAAGAAATTTGAAAACAATATCCATGCCATTAGACATATTAAAAATGGCACGGCAATCGACTGCTATACCATTCAGGATTGTCTAAAAATAAGAAAATTTATTATCAACAATCACTTTTTGAGACAAACAATATATGTCATTTGTCCGGAGATGAATATTTCTGGTCACCCACAACGTTGGACCCATGATAGATTTTCAAGGAAAAGAATCCTCGACTCATCTCACAACCTAAGAATTTCTCTACATACCATCAGAATAACTCAAACCCTGTGAATTTTTCAGGTTTGGATCTGGTATAATCGCCAAAAAAATGCAAGTTTGGCCAAGCAGCGAACAGGATAGAATCGCACTACAAATTTTCGCAATATGGACATAAACAGAACTCGACTAACTTTCAGCATCGTAGATCATGGTGACATCAATAGAGTCGTACATGATTTGGAAGAACAACTGACATACAGTAACCTGCATGAATACATTATTAAAACAGATGCAAATGGAAATCAACTCGTACTGACTTGCACAGATCCATTAGCAGCGAAAATTATAAGTTCGGAGGTGAGCAATAACTTCAAACTTAAATTTCACTTAGAAATAACCAACGACTTAAGATATAAATTTTAGAAAAAACAGGGCACACATCATCGAAATCTGTGTGTCCAAAAACTCAATTTCACTGAATTCAAATTAATCCTGAATAAAAAACAATTTCAAGCTAAAATTTATCTACTGCACACTAAAACTATGTCTCAGCAAAGTCTTAAGGGGCCTATCAAACTTTTACAGTATAACGCTGACCGTGCACAGGACACAACCAAATCGTTCGTAACAATGGCCGGAAAAGAAGGAATTTATTTCATAATGCTGCAAAAGTCGTGCATCAAAAACGGGCAACTGCACAGTCTTCCACCGCACTGGAATAGATGGTCATCCACCAACAATAAAGCTGCAATAGTATGTACAAATTCCAACATTCATCCAGCCACAGTATGCAATACAACTTCCACCACAGCTATTAGAGTATGTCTGAATAACAGTGATCTCATCTCGGCATACTCTTCTCCGTACGAAAACTCATCTTCTACAACTGATGAAATTGAAAGAACAATAAATCAAAAACATACCTATATTGATTGGTTCGGATCTGAATGGTCTTCACTCGTTATGGGGCTACAGAGATGAAGATTCCAGAGGAAGAACAATTTTGCAATTTCTACAAAAGAATCATCTCATACTACTCAATCAAGATCTACTAACTCCTTCGTATGTGCACGGAAAGTCTAAAGGATGGCCTGATCTTTCCTTCTGCAATTCTCCAACGCTTTCGGCGTCTACTTCGTGGGAAATAAGTGACAAAGACACCTTGTGCCAACACGGTACATTCGAATCAGCTTTTCTGAGAGCATTTGTGTTTCATCTTATCCTCGATATCACGTAACAGATAGAAAGTTAAAGTTGCTTTGCAAAAAGCTGCAAGAACCTCTGAACAATTTATTGAACGAGCTGAAACATCAAAATACATATAATAATCAAGGATCACTAACCTTAGTAGAGAAAAACTTGGATCTTTTAACGACTGCATGCAGTAATACTTTCACCTTAAAAGTTCCCAAAACTATTTCCAAATTATCATGGTGGAATGATCATTTGACTAAAGAAAAGCGCAAACTTCGTGCAATGGAAAGAAAAATAAATTACGTAAAAGAAGATGACAGATATATACTAGAATTTAAGAAAAAGCGTGCTATTTTCAAGAAACTAATTAGAAGCACTAAGAAAAACAATGGTATGAATATTGCAGCCGAATGAAAGAACCTTACGGGAATTCCTTTAAAACAACGAAGAACAACAAATATTTCCCGCCGAAGCTCCTTCTTCATTTGCAAGATAACCAAAAAATAGATATTGTGCAAGCAGCTGGACGTCAATTAAATCTTATTTATCCAGATCCGATTCAGAACACCGATCTCCTATCTCGTGACATTCCACTGCACACAAGAGATAAGACTATCACACACATGGAGATAACAAGAATCATTAACAAGTTAAACAATAGAAAGGCACCAGGTATGGATGGAATTTGTAACAGAACTATCAAAAAACTTCATTGTACGTTCCCTTCTCTATGCCATATCTTGTTCAATAAATGCCTGGACATTGGAACCTTTCCGGAACATTTCAAAAATGGCATGCTATTATTATTCCTGAAACAAGGGAGGAAGCCCGAAGACCTTGACTCTTACAGACCCATAACATTATTATCGAATGTTGGGAAGATATTTGAACGTATACTCATAAATAGAATGGATTATTTCTTAAACAAACAGAATTGGTTCCATTCGCTACAGTTTGGATTTAAGGGGAATCAGAAAAGGGAAATCGACAGAAAAAGCAATAGACAACATGATGTAAGAATTGAAACGACAAAGAGAAAAGAGTGATTTCTCTGCTGTGATCCTTCTCGATATCAAGTCAGCATTCGATAATCTTCGTCATGAGCTCATATATAATAGGCTATCGTCAATTTCAACAATACCTGATAATTTACTTAAAAGCACTTTAAGTATTTAAAAAAAAAGAAGTATATCTATCATGACAGATAGAGGGCCTGCAACAAAGACACAGAAACAGGGATGCCCTCAGTGCTCCTGTAGTGGTCCTTTTTTTTGGAATGTTATTATTAACGCCTCTCAAACATCAATGGCCAGACGATGTATGTCTACAAGCATATGCTGATGATATCATTCTTATAGTATCAAGCAACACATCAAAATCCATCAATGACACCGCCGCCCGATGTCTAAAAGAAATAGAAGAATGACTTGAAATTAATCACCTGCAACTTCAAACCAACAAGATTGCATATTTCTGGCCTTATAGAAAGAAAGGACGCTTGAAAATCCAACATGATAACCAACACATCAAAAGAACACGGAACTTTAAATATCTGGGAATCAATTTTGACGAAAAATTTAACTGGATCTACCACATTGACCAACAAGTACTTAAAGCTCATAAAACACTCCAGTCTTTCTATAGGATTGGGGGCAGCAAGTGGGGTATGAACAGGCTATTCAGAAATATCTATCATCGAACCATCATCATCCCCCAATTATCCTATGAATCGAGTATTTGGTTTGCGAACCCCAGCTGCAGAATGAAACGCAAGATGCTGACAGCTCAAAGGCAATACTTACTTTTTGTAACAGGTGCATATAATACTACGCCAACTAATGTGTTACAACTTTCCACTGGAAATTTACCTTTGGACCTTCAAATAGAAGTTATATCGAAAAGAAGCTGACTCCTTCTATTAAGACACAATGTCATATGTAACTCCACTACACGTACACTCACATTCCCGCATGTACTGATTCGTTGGGGGGTTCCGCGGGGGGGGGGGTGCATTTGTGGTGTAGCAGTAGTAGGTAGGGCCTCCAAAAAATGGCTCGGGGATCCATGATGTTCTTAAGTCAGCCACCTCGTTGGGCAATTTGCCTGTTGTGGCGTTGTATTTGTATTTGTAACGATTTCAGTCTACTAGCATCTGCATACGGAGAAAAAATATTCTCATGGCCTCATCATCCAGCCATAGATCTTCAAGATAATCAGCTCATCACTGAAGAAAAAGACATTCCAACTGCCATCAAAATATATACCGATGGCTCGAAAACTTCTAATGGAGTTGTTTCGGCTTTTGTCGTCTTTCGCAACAACGTCATCATACACGAATGGTCACAAAGGCTCCAAGACTTCAACTCTGTTTTCCAGGCAGAATTGTATGCTATTCATTAGGCCATTCTCCATATACTGCATAAGAACGAACCTATTCAGATTATATCCGACAGTCTTTCTAGTATTCTCGGGCTTAGAAATAATTTTTCCCCCACCCAACTTGTACGACAAATCAGAGCAAATCTAATTGACAAGCCCAACACTTTCATTTCATGGACCAGGGCCCATGTGGGTAATCAAGGGAATGAATTAGCAGACGCACATGCACAAACAGCTACTTCATCAGAAAATATGAACTCTGATGTTTTTCCTCCCTGGTCTCATGCCAAACACAAGATACTTTGTGTAGCGAAAGAAACTTAGCAGTCCAGATGGATTGATGGTGAACAACGGGGCAGAAAGGTCTTCCAAATCATAAATAAGACCAAAATCTTCAAGAGCACGGCCCTGTTCCTTATTACCTAAAGAGATTTAAAATATCTAAAAATAAATTATGTGCTTGTGGGGAAATCGGAACATTTCCTCACTATAAATGGTCGTGTCCTAGCACTGCATCCTACCATCAGCCCCCGATTAATCCAGAACATTTCCACGTCTGGAAACGTCAAGTAATAAAAACTAAAAACTGGACTGACATCATTAAGGTTATCAACTTTCTAGAGGAAAATCTGTCGTTACTGCACAGCAAAAATGAAGATCTCTTTGAATCTGATGAGAGTAGTGAAGACATCCCTGTCTTCATCATGGTGACTAGATTGATGACCAAATCAGCATCAACACCCCAAATCTAATGCTACGCTGAAATTGTAAAAATGTATTCACATTTTTTTCCTTCTCTCGGACTGTGACGTGCATTGTGCTTACCACAGATGTTTAATTTTTGCATTTTTTTGTGTTTTCCATAGTGATTTAACTGATGATCAGTGTAAAGTGTGAATTTTCTGCCTTCAAGGAAGTAACGGAAATGCTTTATTGTTGAATACGCAGCGAGAAGTTCTCGGTCGTACGTGCTGTAACGAGTCTGAGTTAGAGTCAGTCGTTGAGAGAAGAAGACTAGCGGTTGCCAATCATTCTTGACTTTTTCCTGAACCACTCCTCCAACAGCCATATCGGATGCATCGACCATTACAGCAAGTTCCGCATCAGGGGACGGATGAGCCAGAATAGTGACATCAATAAGCTGTTGCCAGGTTGATTTGAATGCTGAAATAGCTTCTTCAGACCACTCGATTGGAGATTTGTCGTTTTTCTTGCTGCCCTTGAGGTAGTCATTGAGAATAGCTTGAGTTTTCGCAGCACTGAGAATAAATCGCCGGTAAAAATTTATTATTCCAAGATATTTTCGTAGATCTTTTACTGTCTCTGGTCTCTTGTACACTTGGATGACATTGATTCGTTCGGATGTTGGATGGATACCTTCAGCAGTGATGTGATGACCAAGATAGGTGATTTCAGGCTGAGCGAAAGAGCATTTTCCGAGATTGATTACAAGACTAGCATCTTTGAGTCTCGAAAACTTGTCGTAAATGGATGTGATGCTCGTCTACACTTTTTGAAGTAATCAAGAGGTCATCAATGTATACGAAATAGAAGTCTAAACCTCTGAGCACACAATGGAGAAAACGTTGGAAGGTCTGGGCCGCATTTCGTAGGCCGAATGTCATTCTGGTGAATTCGAATGAGCCGAATGGTGTTGTGATGGCAGTTTTTTCAATGTCCTCTGGTGCAACTGGTATGTGATGATATGCACGAACCAAGTCGATTGTGGAGAAGATCGTGCAACCGTGCAAGTTTGATGAAAAGTCTTGCAGATTTGGAATCGGGTATCGATCCGGTTGAGTGATGGCGTGGATATCTCTGTAATCACCACATGGTCTCCAACCACCAGTCTTCTTTGGCACCAGGTGTAAATGACTGGCCCATGAGCTCTGAGAGGGTCTGCATATGCCTTGTTGAAGCATATAGTCGAATTCCTTTTTAGCAATTTGCAACTTGTCTGGAGCCAAGCGACGTGTTTTGGCAACAACGGGCGGGCTTTTTGTGACAATGTGATGCTCGATACGATGAGGTACAGTTCTCAGAATGGATGATTTATGAGTCAAACAGGAAAATTCAGCTAGCAAAATGCGGTCGTCCCTGATGTCATGAGAAACAGTCGTCAATGCACAAGAAGGACCAGTGACGACTCTGGCTGATGAGCTAAGTGAAGTGACAGGATCGACGAGGCGTCGCCGTTTGATGTCTACGAGTAAGCCGAATTCCTTGAGAAAGTCCACGCCGAGTATTGGCTTAGACACGTCTGCCACGATGAAAGTCCAGAGAAATCTTCGTCTTAAACCAAGATCGAGGTATAGACGTTCGGTGACGAAAGTTTGAACTTTGGTACAGTTTGCAGCATACAAGGAAACATTTTTGTCTGGATAGGGTCGTCGATTTGCAGTTACTGGTATCACGGAAATATCCGCTCCTGTGTCGACCAAGAAATGTCTATTACAAGAGCGATCAAATAGAAAAAGACGACTGGAGACTTGGCTGGCATCACACGTCGTCATCAGTGATGCCCCGGGTCGTTTTCCTGATTAGATGAGCTGATATATTCACAGGGCTTTGTACATCTCCGGGCATCATCTCCGTAGCGCCTATGGTACTAGCAAATGTCCTTTCCGCAATGGGTCACATCTCTGCTACTGCTTCGTTGAAATCGCGATCAACTGGTCGAGCGTTGTCGACTTCTAGCTCGTTTTAGTTCTTGCACCTCATTAGTTAATTTTGCGATCTGAGATGAAAGAGATGTGAGGCATATTTCATGTGATGACTGAGACGCATCATTTTCTGGTTTCGCGATCGCCATGATATTCAGATTCACGTAATCACAAGTTTCGAGAATTTTATTGGCCATGTCGGCTAATTTTGACAACGATTCCGAGCTCACCGACAAAATTGCTTGTGCATGCTGTGGCAAGAGTTTCAGCCATAGAGATTTGAGAATGTCGTCGCTTACCTTTTTTGCCGCGAGGTTTCTCATCTCCCTGAGCAATTGTGATGGTCGACGATCGCCCAAATCTAAGCCGGAGAGTAATTTCTTGATTTGGGTGCTCTCTGATTCGGACATTCTTGATGTGAGAACCTCTTTCAGCGCAGCATGTGGACGATCATTAGGCCGAGACATGACGATATCACTGACCACGTTGAGGAGTCGTTGGTCCATGGCGCCGACCACGATGTTGTACTTAGTTTCTTCACTGGTCACTCTTGCCGTTTTGAACTGAGCTTCCACGTGCACGAACCATAACGCTGGCGTGTCACACCAGAAAGGGGGTGGCTTGATTGCCACGCTGTCTGTTTGCAGGCCTTGCGTGGTGGATCCATCAGTAGAATCTGTTGCCATATCGGGCGGGTTCGAGAAAACGGGTCACGAATATATAGCTATGGGAGCTGGCTTTGATGTACAACTATATTATCCGAAGCAATAGATTAAACAATAAAACAATTATTTATTTACAAATATAAACGAAGGTAAGATAATACGGGATTCGGACGAGAGCAGGGACATGCACAAAGATGCGGCCGGCAAACATAAACAACAAAAGCTCTCTGGCCAGACGTCCTTGACATTGGATTTTTGATTTTTTCGAACTTTTTTTTTGAACAACGAAGTTTGAAATTCTTGGTTGTTTCCTGCTGGTTTGGCATTCTTGCCTCTCAAAGGATCCTTTTTCTTGTGTCGCTCTTCGACCCTGTTTCACTGAATTGGGCCATGGCAGATGATCATCTGGAATTACGACAAAATAAAGTTGCCTGAGGATTTTGTCATTTGAAATCCACTTAAGTTCCAGGCGATCGTTCTGGTTTAAATAATCTAACAGTCTATTGCAGTTCCACCTTTAATATTCCTGATGTTACTGATTCTGCTGTTGAAAATATGAAGGGAAGTTATACTAATAGTGGCTTATAGATTTTTCATAATTTTATTCCTATACAGTAGCAGAGGGAAGGTTTTACCACTTGGGTTTCATTAGCTCATGATCATCTTTTGTATCTTTGCCATGGTTTTTCAAATCAAATTTCTCTTTGTGTTTGATGATGTTTGTTGCACAGAAATGTTATACAGCCTTTGCTGTGTATTACTTCTATGTGGTCGAGTCTTCTCATCCATAATTTCTCTCGTGTAGTCAGCTTCTTCAATGGGAGCATGTGAACTAGTATCACTTATCCTCTGTATCCCTTCGTTGGGCCGTTGCTTGTATTGAGGTTGGTGTGTGGTTATTGGGAGCTGTCTTAAGCGTGATATGCATTGGTACATTGTTCTCAGTGGCGTGTCGATAGTTGATTTGTTTATTCGTTGAGCCGTCTTTACATTTCCACTTTTTTCTCTTGTTATTCATCCACTTCCGTGATTGGGGCTTTTCCTTACTGTCTGTGAGTTCATTGTTCTTGTTGATGCCAAAGATTTCTTCTTCGATCTCCCTCTGCGATTTCTCGTAACATTCTCCAGTTTGAGTAATTACGTCAACTCTAGCGGGATGATTCCAGTCATGCTCTTCGTCAGCTTGCTGTGTCTGGGTGGCTCTTGTTGTAAAAGTCTTCTCTTGGTTACCCAGCTGTAGTGTTCTGTAGCGCGTCTCTCAGTTGAGAACCTTGACAAAACAATATGGTATAAGGCTCGAGAGCATAAGAAGAAGAAAACCCTCAGGAGACCGGAGGTTGCAAAAACAAAACGAGCCATTCGAAAATAAACAGAGAGAGAGAGGGTGGGAAAAAGCGATCGAGTAGGATCGTCGTCTCATGTTAATGCTCTTATTTTATTTTTTTTATTAATAAATTTCTGTTTATGCTTGTCATCATGAGTGCTCACTATTCAAAGAACATAAGGTCACTACATTGGCGCAGTCGGTACTATAGTGAGCAATAGATCGGACAATATTTAACGGAAAAACTTTCGTTGTGAGAAGGCGACGCGAAGAGAACTTTTGTCGTGAGGAGACGATACGAAGAGCACTTGAAGAGTGTTGGAAGAACGAAGGAAAAGTGCGGTGAGTGTTTCTTTTCATAAGAAATTTCGTGGGTTTTCTTTTCTTTGAGAGAATCATGGCTTTCTTAGCCAGAGGCAAAAAAGAGGACTTACAGCAAGTCGCTGCGGAAATGGGGCTTGAAAATGTTATGCAGATGAAAGTATTTCAACTCAAATCCGCAATAACGGAGGCAGAATGCTATGACAAAGAGTTCACCGAACAGTTTTTGAACACCGTAATTGAGGAGAGAAAACGGACAGAGATGGAAAGATGGAAGCAAGCGAGGAGAGAAAACGGACAGACATGGAAGCAAGTGAGGAGAGAAAACGGAAAGAGATGGAAGCTAGTGAGGAGAGACGAATGGAGTTCGAACTCAGAAAAATGCAACTAGAAAATGAAAGGATTCGCATCAGCGCGGCAGGTGAATCCTCGATTAACTCAATGGCAAAGCCAAGGCTAGAGCTACAGAACATTTTGCAAAAGTTCGATCCGAAGAGCAACGAGAATAGCCTCTACCTGGTGCTGTTTGAAAGGCAAGCGAAAAGAGCCGAAATAAAAAGGGAACTTTGGGTTTCATATCTGATTGGACCATTACCTTATGATGTGGCGTAAGTCATTGCTAGAGAAAATGAAGAGACAACAGATGACTATGACTAAGTCAAATCCATTTTGCTTAAGAGATATAAGCTTACTCCCGAGAGGTTTCGACAGATGTTCACGAAGCACAGTAAACGATCGGAAGCAACGTGGTGTGATTTTGCTTATGAACTCAGAAACTTCTTCACTGAATGGATCCGAGGCCTGGAGATTACCACGGTTGAAGAACTGTCTGATTTGATTATTACGGATCAGATAAAACGCAAAGTACCGTCAGAGATTCGAGATCATTTTATTGACGAGTGGTCTCAATTCAAGCGACCCGACATCCTTGCTAATAAGTTGGATGACTATGAGAACGTCAGGGCAGACATCGGCGGGGATAAGAAAGCTTTTTACGGAGAAGAAAAGTCATTGTTACAGCAACAACACTTCAGTTATAGAGAGGGACGAGGAACATCGACAAGAACAGCATATCAACCACCAACTCGGAAATATCATAGCAATAAGGACTGGAACAAAACCGAAAACACAATTATCAGAAAAACCCCAAAGGAGTGTTACATCTGTGGACAGAACCATTTCGCTCGAGATTGTGACCGAAGATATAAGGCTAACACAAAAGAGAAATCGGAAGATAATGTGTTGATCGCAGAAATTCGATCGGAATTATTTAATTCCAGTGAATCGAGTCTGGATTTGAACCCTTTACGTTATGCTGACATTTGCGTAGATGATAGAAAAATCAGAAGCTTAGTGGATTCTGGTTGTCAAATCCCAGTGATTCATTCTGACTGTATACAGGGACCAATAACTAAGAAAGGGAAAATCATCTTAGCGAGTGCATTTGGAGAAAGAATTGAAGCATCCCTTGTGAATATCAGTGCTTCGATGGAAATAGGAAATAACGAAGATTTTTGTAAACCTGTTGAAATTCTCGCTGCAGTAGCAGATAAAATTCGAGAACAATGCATTATTCCACCAAACGTACATGGACTACTTTGCGAGGCCACAGACACCGAAGAAGGGCGATTGTCCTTCCTCACTATAAGGGAATATCACAAGCCTCCTGCGACAGAGCGAAGGGAGGAGGGCGTGAGTGTGGATATTGAAGAGGACAAGATGCCATATCTACCCGAGGACAAATACAAAAGACAGACTGAGCTGGTGGATGACCTGACTGCGCATTTCGACACCACCAAAATCTGCGTAATCAAACGCGAGAAGGTTGGAGAAACTCACCATCTCAATACAACCAAGAGCCGAAGCAAATCTAAGAAGGATCATAGTGGGAGCTCGTGATTATGACGAAATGGCAAACTTGTGGACATCTTGGAGAAGCGTCACTGGTAAACCCGTCAGGAAACATTTCTGGGAATTTGAGAAGCTCAGCAACGAAACCGCGAAGCTTAATGACTTTGAAAACACCATATCCATGTTTCGGGATAGCTACGAATGTGACATACTCGAAGACGCCATATCTAAGCTGTGGAATCAGGTGAAACCGCCGTAGAAGCAACTCCCCGTTTATGTCCAGTGCACGACCAGGAAGTGTTATGGTAGCGACAAGATTCAAGAATGCGGACCCGTACCGGCGTATATTTTAGAGGACATGTGGACCCAGCAATGGGGTAGCAATATGGACCACGTGAAGCAATTGACCGAGAAGCCATCGGTGGACGTCCCTCCGGCATCAAAAGCGGAAAATATAACGGTGCTGTATGTGAAGACGGCTGAAGAGTTTTTCACTTCACTGAGATTGAAGCCGAAGACGAAGGTCTTTTGGAAGACGTCTATATTCGACAGATCCAATGGCAAGAAGATAGTTTACCACGCGTTTGTCCACGAATTGTCCAATGGATTGGACTTCTGGATCAAAATGTTCGCACACAGAACCACTATTCACCATGAGATGGGACACATTCAGTTTTTCATGCAGTACGAGCATCTGCCACACGTTTTCCGGGGCGGAACGAATCCTGGTTTCCACGAGGCCACCGGGGACATCCTCATCCTGCTGTTGATAAAGGGCTTCTACATGAAACACGAGGGTTTAATCACGTTGATGTCCGACGTGTTGCGGTCGTTCCTGAACATCGACGTGAAAGTGCTGATTCATACCAATCGGTCCGACGAGTTGGCGTCCGAGAATTTCTGCGAGTCTACCGTAGATTGCAGAGACGCGGCGACCGGCAAGATGCTCAAGAAACTCCTCCAAACGGATTACTTCCGAATCTTTGTGATAGTCGGCGTGGAGATCATCGAGGTGATAATGACCAGGGCAGCTAGAGAGTTGATGCTGGACCGTTGCTGAGATACTTCGAGCCGCGCTGTTGGAATTCGTCAAAGAACAGAACAAACAAGAGAATTCAGTTTGTGTTTGTAGGTAAACCCAATCTTGCGTGGGGGGTGTAGTGTTCTGTAGCGCGTCTCTCAGTTGAGAACCTTGGCAAAACAATATGGTATAAGGCTCGAGAGCATAAGAAGAAGAAAAGCCTCAGGAGACCGGAGGTTGAAAAAAAAAACGAGACATTCGGAAATAAACAGGGAGAGAGAGGGTGGGAAAAAGCGATCGAGTAGGATCGTCGTCTCATGTTAATGTTCTTATTTTATTTTTTTTACAAGATATACGGAAGACTGGATGTTGTGAAGATATTTAGTATTTGAGATGTTAATTTTTTAAGGAAGGAAAAAACTCATCTCTGCCTCTACCGGGAGTCGAACCCGGGTCCCTCGATTGCCGGACGAGTGCTCTGACCACTAAGCTACAGAGGAGATAGAGATTTTCCTTCGCTAGAGCGTATATATGCCGAACGGAACCGTGCAATGGACGGTGAAACCGATCAGCTAATAGCTCATGGACGACGAGCCACCAGAGGGCTATATATATGACATGAATGTCGCTCTCCACTTGTTAATACAAGATATACGGAAGACTGGATGTTGTGAAGATATTTAGTATTTGAGATGTTAATTTTTTAAGGAAAATTAAAAAAAAATTTTCCTTAAAAAATTAACATCTCAAATACTAAATATCTTCACAACATCCAGTCTTCCGTATATCTTGTATTAACAAGTGGAGAGCGACATTCATGTCATTTATTTTTTTTATTAATAAATTTCTGTTTATGCTTGTCATCATGAGTGCTCACTATTCAAAGAACATAAGGTCACTACACCAGCCATAGCGATAGTGTGTCAAGCCCTTTTTCCGGTGCGTCGCCAGTATCCCATATTTAAAGTTCTTACCTACTCCCGAAGTGTAGTTTAAGATCTGAAGTAAAAGTCCTTGATGATGCCATCTGCATTGAAAGTTTTACATGTGTTAATAGGAAGCACTTGAGCGTTCGTTTTGGTGTTGCAGGATTTGTCAGTACATCCATAAATCGTTCTGCCAGCTGAGCTAGGTGATACCTCATTTGCTTCCGAGGATTCCTTATCTTCTGTGTTCCTGTTTTTGGAGACATCCTGTTTTTGTTCGACCTTAGTCTTTTTCCATGTGACGAATTATCCTTAAGAAAAGGACTAGGGCTGCGATATATAGCCTCCCTTTTCTTTTGAGAAAAGTTTTTTGAATTTTTGGTTTCTCTACAGGGAGAAATAAAATCTTTCATGTCTCCTTCCTCTAATGGTGTCCTGAAGAATTTGGAGCGCGAAGATTGGTCTTTGTAATCATAGATTGTGGAGTTTGCACTATCACCATTGTCTCATCATCATTTGAACACATATCAGCTCCATTTCTATCGAGTCGTATGTTCATCTGTTCTTCGGGGATGAGTTCGATTAACCCTTCGACAGTTACGCATATTCAAAGAAAATCTTCTGAATCGGGCACACGATTTTACCAAAATCCTTTGAAAAACGGCAGGGCCTCTTGAGGTAAGACGATGTCTTTCTCCAGTTGTCAACAGTAGGGTGCCGGATTTTCACCGGATTTCACTCCCACCGCAACAATAAGGCCAAAGGTATGAATAGGTCTTTTGTAAGTTGACGATAATAGCCTTACTGAGTGTAAAAGGTCCATGAAATTCAGGGAATAAGTTTTCCGTCAGTGAAAATTCTTCTTTCCATCTGTTTCTTTGACTTCACACAAAATTATTTCCATTTATAGTGATTATAAAAATTACAGCAATATCAAAATCTGCTATACTTTGATATTCACATACATTCGATTAAAAATAATTAAATTACGTATCACTATGGATACATCTGATACGAATTCGTATACAAAAATGTATAAACAATAGCTATAATTTTCCGTAATAGAGTGGTGTCACATTTAACTTTTACAGAGAATTTTTAGCTAAAATCAGCAGCCAATTCTAGGTCTCACGGCCTATCCGGCAATGTTTTTTAGTACTATAGCTTCGATGATTCTAATGAACTTTTATGAAAATTTTTACCCCCCAGAATATGGATTAGTGTCCAACCTTGGGGTCCCTTATGATTCTCATCAGTTTTTTCCATGCCATAAATCACTTTGAAAGGGGCCCCCGAGCGCATGCTGTCTTAAACCACGAGCCCAACCAGTCACGGCCCAGAGGCCTGGAGTGCAGACGGGGGGGGGGCAAAAATAAAATCAGGTTAAAGTTTTCAAAAGTAAACACGTAGAGGGCCCACGATGCTCTTAAGGCGATCGTGCCTAGGGCCTTGCTTCAGGATGGGGGGGGGGGGAGATACATTCAGAAGTTAAGTTGATTTTTCATATAATTGGGTTTTATTCAATTTTTCTATCTCAGTAGGCTGATACGAAGCATCTGTGTGTCGGTTGCAGTGTTTATACGAAAACTTTTGGGCGCGGTAGCCCGGTCGATAAGATGCTCGCCTAAAGTACCAAAGGATGTTTAGAGGTGTCGCGAGTTCGATACCCAGTTCGTCCTTGTCAGAAAACTTTCCTGACACAGGGGTACAACAAAAAACGGCGACTTGACCGCAGTAAAAATTGCTACCGCAGGGAGTCCCCCATCGAGGTGTTAGCGCACCAACCTCTCGATGAGTATGAAAAACAAGCCTGCCGTTCGGAATCGGCAATAAATTGTAGGTCCCGGTCTAATTAGCCCTCGTGTGCAGAAAATGACCGTGGTGCGACAAAAATTATCAAAATGATCGAACGAAAGCTTTTTTTTTCTTTCTGGTCATCTTTCTAGAGACTGCACTTACACATTAAAGTGGTTTCTTCACCAGAAATCACGTCAATTGAATTGAATATCGACAAGAAATTACAATACATGTTACTGAAGTTTAAATGAAGATTATAATATGTAGCAAACTATTCTTTTTTTCCCATTCAAATCATTATTTTCGATAATGAAGTGAAATATATGTATTTTTTATTTGTATGGAGAAATTCAAATCCATAAACAGAAACAAAAAAATCAATATGATATATGATATGCAATGGCCTTTGTGGCAGTGCTCCTCAAAGTGTGCGTCGCAACAAGATGAAAGTATCGGTAAATATCACCCTATTAATGCTTCGAAGTGATTCTTTTATGAATGCACATTACCTACTAAAATATCCCGGGGAGCCACCGATGAACCATGAGTGGGGCAAGGGAATTGCGAGTGACAAAAAAAAAATGTCCATCACTAATTTTGTTGATACAGTACTTTGATTTTTGTACAACCACCTGAAAGTGCATAAATAAGCACTCGAGCTCGCCACTATGCCTTTGTGAGTCGCGATGAACCTTCGGAGAATGCTATATGAGTACGCATCCATTGTTTGTGTGTGTGGGATTGAGGGCGTGGGAGGTCGTGCCCACGAGAGTTAGTCCTCTCACTTATCTGCCTTGACAACGGATTGTTCGTCCAGGCATACATTCGTTAGCTATCGAAAAAAAATTGTGACTCGGTGAAAACGTTCAAGAAGAAACACACACACGCAAAACATCTTGGTGTATGGGCAGCGAACTGAATTAATATTCAATGAATAGGAAAGATTTGGTGGAAAATGAATCAATGAAACGAATCTGATGCTTCCACGCATATTACCGAAATTAACAAAGAAAACTATTATACGTTTCCACCTGTTAGTGCGTCACCCGGTAAACACGTCACTCCGCTTACCGGGTCACTTTTTGGAAGTCGCAATTGTCCTCAGGCAGGAATAGGCACAGCACTAGCTTACTCCGTTTAACGAGTCACTCCGCTTACTACGTCATATTTTTGCTCTCCCAAGAGTGACTCATTAACGAGGTTTGTATATATCTATTCTATAATATAAAATCACAAACTCGAAAAGGGCCTGTTTCTAAGCAACCGAAATTAGTGACGATTTTATGTTACAGAAATGGGTGACGGAAATCTGTTACGCTTTTGTGTTACGGAAGTCGGTTACGATTTTGGGTCAAGTATTCATTTAACTCTAGCACATATTGGGACCAATCAGGACCATGTTATGTGCATGTACCGAGAGGCTTCCACATCCTACAGCAGGGCCCTTGGCTGGAATTTAGATGGCGAGCCCCCAAACCAGATTTTCAGGGGCCTCTCTGTGGTTAATTTATAGTGTGAAAAATCAAAAAGTGATAAGAATCGTTCCGGCCCCTGTCAGCCCTGACCTTGGGGGGGGGGGTCATGCCGGGAGGTATGTATAATATACATATAACACCAGTGCTCCCAACACACAAGGTACCCGGGGGGGGGGATTGCACGTATAAGTTAAAAGTTTTCATTTCCAAGGGCCCTTGATGAATCTCATTGTTTTCTTGCTGCTTTAACATTGAAAAATTTGCGATAGCCGAAACAAAAGATATATCCAGTCTGGGGCCCTATAAAATTTTCGAATTCGGTCACGGTTAGTTGCGTGGGTGGGCCCGGATTTTATTCGTTGGTGAAATGAAAATTTTTGTCATGGCACTAGCACCGGGGGATGACCGACAAGCTTCCAAGTCCGGGGCCCAATGTTTACAGGTTTCGTTTTGGGGGCCCTGGATGAATCTCATTTTTTTCTGTTGTAGAATTTGCAACAGCGGAAGCCCGAGATAAAGCCAGTCTGGGGCCCCACTAAGTGTATGCGAATTGGTGTCCCGGGTAATTGGTTGGGGGCCCTGGATTTTATTCGGTGGTAAAACGAATACAAATAAAAAAATTTTCATGGCTCGCGCACCGGGGGATGACCGACAAGCTTCCAAGTCGGGTGTCCCATATTTACAGGTTTCATTTTAGGGGCCCTGGATGAATCTCATTCTTTTCTGTTGTAGAATTGCAACAGCGGAAGCCCGAGATAAAGCCAGTCTGGGGCCCCACTAAAAGTATGCGAATTGGTGCCCCAGGTAATTGGTTGGGGGCCCTGGATTTTATTCGTTGGTAAAGCGAATACAAGTGAAAATTCTTCACGGCACTCGCTGCGGGGGATGACCGACAAGCTTCCAAGTCAGGGGCCCATAGTTACAGTTTTCATTTTGGATGTCCCTTGATGAATCTCATTGATTTCTGTTGTTTAACATTGTAAAATTTGGAACACATCGGTAGCCTGAGATAAATCCTGTCAGGGGCCCCACTAAAATTCAACGAATTGAAGTCTGGGGACCCCAGGGGCAAGTTTTCTGGGGGTACATGATGAATCACATTTATTTTTTGTTGCTTTATTATTGCAAAATTCGCTTCTTCAGTAAGCTGGTGCTTTCACACGTCCCTTTGCATAGCACGCTGATGAAATTGGACGAAATAAACAAGATATGTTGTGAAGAGACGTTTGGGGGGAGGGAGGTTGGCCGCCAAAGGCGGCAGGGGGCAGAGCTCCCCCCCCCCTAGTATATATATGTACACCGGGACATGATCTCAAAAAGGTTTAAAACTAGCACACCAAACCTGAGTAAAGCGATTTTTAACTCAGCACATTAAAATATATTGTAAAATGTGTCTATAATAATAATCTCTTCGCTGCTTACAACAAACACACGTACCAACTGATAAGAAAATTCCATTTTCTTTGTCTATACATGTTGTATAGACACTTATGGATAAGGCAATGAATAGAAGAATTCAGTATATACTTGTGGGGGGGGGGGTGTTATTTACAAAGGTTTTTGTGAAAGAGTTTATCTACTACAGAGGTACACACCTATCTGACATTTTCTTTTTTTTTCTCTCTCAATACACGGCTAGTCACATACAAATACGGATGTACAAAACCTTATCCAATTTAAAAGAATTCCAATTATCCGATTATTCTTGGAATCCGAAATTTTCTTTCAGCACTGTACATGAAACGTCGTTTTATATACAGTGTTGTGTAATATTAATTAATTGCATCTCAATATTCCTCACTCTCATATTATTTTGCTAAAATTAATGTTACTGTAAATAGAAAAGGTAAATTTTTGTATCATTTTTTACTTCATAAAGCAAATTTTCGGTCTTTCGGGGCATAGTCATTTTTTATAGAGCATTTTTTATCAGTTTTCAGGGCATGAAAATCCTAGCCCTAATTATAAGCATACTTGCCAACTATGGAATTTACGTAGTTTCTACGGATTTGCACCGCAAAATATGAAACTACGGTGAATCGTGAAAAATTACAGAAATATGTTTTTTTTTAGAAACTTCTCTTGTTTAAGGATTTCTTTGAATTCCATTATCCTATCGTGTATAAAATGACGTCACACAAAGACTGCACTTCAAAGAATAAATATCAAACTAAATACAAATCAACTATTGACCTAAAAAGGTGCGGTTTACACTAAGATAACTTATCATGCAGGCGGGTAACGAGCCTGGGGCAACCGGGGGCCCCTCTTTGAACTTCCTCCTTGAGAGAGAACACATTACTATTATTACATTTTTATAACAAGCTGCAACATTCCTCTCCCTAATATTTATTACCTCATCATAATATTATAAATTATAATGCAATTGTAAATCCTATAATTATTTTGATATAGTAATACCCGTAGTGTTCTGTAGCGCGTCTCTCAGTTGAGAACCTTGACGTAACAATATGGTATAAGGCTTGAGAACGCAAGAAGAAGAAAAGCCTCAGGAGACGGAAGATTGAAAAAACAAAAGGGGACATTCGAAAATAAACAGAGGGGGAGAGGTGTGTGTGAAATCGATCGAGTAGGATCGTCGTCTCATGCTTACGTTCTTATTTAAAATTTTTTTTTTTATTAATAAATTTCTGTTTATATTTGTCATGATAAGTGCTCACTATTCAAAGAACACAAGGTCACTACATTGGCGCAGTCGGTAGGATAGTGAGCAACAGATCGGACAATATTTAACGGAAAAGCTTTCGTCGTGAGAAGGCGACGCGAAGAGAACTTATGTCGTGAGGAGACGATGCGAAGAGAACTTATGTCGTGAGGAGACGATGCGAAGAGCACTTGAAGAGTGTTGGAAGAACGAAGGAAAAGTGCGGCGAGTGTTTTTTTTTTTTCATAAGGAAATTCGCTGGTTTTCTTTTCTTTGAGAGAATCAATCCCTCTGCGATTTCTCGTAACATTCTCCAGTTTGAGTAATTACGTCGACTCTAGCGGGATGATTCCAGTCATGCTCTTCGTCAGCTTGCTGTGTCTGGGTGGCTCTTGTTGTAAAAGTCTGCTCTTGGTTACCCAGCTGTAGTGTTCTGTAGCGCGTCTCTCAGTTGAGAACCTTGACAAAACAATATGGTATAAGGCTCGAGAGCATAAGAAGAAGAAAAGCCTCAGGAGACCGGAGGTTGCAAAAACAAAACGAGACATTCGAAAATAAACAGAGAGAGAGAGGGTGGGAAAAAGCGATCGAGTAGGATCGTCGTCTCATGTTAATGCTCTTATTTTATTTTTTTTATTAATAAATTAATTACTTACAGCAAGTCGCTGCGGAAATGGGGCTTGAAAATGTTATGCAGATGAAAGTATTTCAACTTAAATCCGCAATAACGGAGGCAGAATGCTATGACAAAGAGTTCATCGAACAGTTTTTGAACACCGTAATTGAGGAGAGAAAACGGACAGAGATGGAAGCAAGCGAGGAGAGAAAACGGACAGAGATGGAAGCAAGTGAGGAGAGAAAACGGAAAGAGATGGAAGCTAGTGAGGAGAGACGAATGGAGTTCGAACTCAGAAAAATGCAACTAGAAAATGAAATGATTCGCATCAGCGCGGCAGGTGAATCCTCGATTAACTCAATGGCAAAGCCAAGGCTAGAGCTACAGAACATTTTGCAAAAGTTCGATCCGAAGAGCAACGAGATCAGCCTCTACCTGGTGCTGTTTGAAAGGCAAGCGAAAAGAGCCGAAATAAAAAGGGAACATTGGGTTTCATATCTGATTGGACCATTACCTTATGATGTGGCGCAAGTCATTATGCAAATACAAATACAACGCAACAACAGGCAAATTGCCCAACGAGGTGGCTGACTTAAGAACATCATGGATCCCCGAGCCCTGCTACACCACACATGCCCCCCCCCCGCGGAACCCCCCAACGAACCCCGAACGAATCGGTACATGCGGGAATGTGCGTGTACGTGTAGTGCAACCTGCAACCTGAAGTAAAGTTTGTTTCTGTGTAATGCTTGTTATGTGTAGTGCTGTCATCTGCCCCCAGTTTTTCTAACTATGAGTGAAGTGTTATGGTTGAATGATTTACCGTTGTAGGACTGTTGCTCTCTGTGGCGAGACTTTTTAACGGGGAGATCGGCTCCCATTTGTGCCTTGAAGTTGGGAACCACAGAAAACCAACTTCAGCCGACCACCACTGTGGGGTTCGAACCCGGATCCTCGCATCACGAGTCCGGCACTATAACCACTCGACCACCACAGCGGCAAGAGAAAATGAAGAGACAAGAGATGACAATGACCAAGTCAAATCCATTTTGCTTAAGAGATATAAGCTTACTCCCGAGAGGTTTGGACAGTTGTTCACGAAGCATAGTAAACGATCGGAAGCAACGTGGTGTGATTTTGCTTATGAACTTAGAAACGTCTTCACTGAATGGATCCGAGGCCTGGAGGTTACCACGGTTGAAGAACTGTCTGATTTGATCATTACGGATCAGATAAAACGGAAAGTACCGTCAGAGATTCGAGATCAATTTATTGACCAGTGGTCTCAATTCAAGCGACCCGACGTCCTTGCTAATAAATTGGACGACTACGAGAACGTCAGGGCAGACATCGGTAAGAGGCAGAAGGATTTCGTCGAAGAAGAAAGGTCATTGTCGCAGCAACAACACTTCAGTTATGGAGAGGGACGAGGAACATCGACAAGAACAGCATATCAACCACCAACTCGGAAATATCGTAGCAATAGGGACTAGAACAAGACCGAAAACACGAATATCAGAAAACCCCCAAAGGAGTGTTACATCTGTGGACTGAACCATTTCGCTCGAGATTGTGACCGAAGATATAAGGCTAACACAAAAGAGAAATCGGAAGATAATGTGTTGATCGCAGAAATTCGATTGGAATTATTTAATTCCAGTGAATAGAGTCTGGATTTGAACCCTTTACGTTATGTTGATATTTGCATAGATGATAGAAAAATCAGAAGCTTAGTGGATTCTGGTTGTTAAATTCCAGTGATTCATTCTGACTGTATACAGGAGCCAATAACTAAGAAAAGACGATCCTCTTAGCGAGTGCATTTGGAGAAAGAGTTGAAGCATCACTTGTGAATATCAGTGCTTCGTTGGAAATAGGAAATAACGAAGATTTTTGTAAACCTGTTGAATTTCTCGCTGCACTAACAGATAAAATTCAAGAACAGTGCATTATTCCACCAAACGTACATGGATTACTTTACGAGGCCGTAGACACCGTGTCCAAGCTGTGGAATTTGGTGAAGCCACCGTACAAGCAACTCCACGCTTATGTCCAGTGCAAGAACTGTTATGGTAGCGACAAGATTCAAGAACGCGGACCCGTTCCGGCGCATATTTTAGAGGGCATGTGGGCCCAGCAATGAGGTAGCATTATGGACCACGTGAACCAATTTACAGAGAAGCCATCGGTGGGCGTTGCTCCGGCATCAAAAGCGGAAAATATGATGGTGCTGGAAGTGAAGGCGACTGAAGAGTTTTTCACTTCGCTGAGATTGAAGATGATGACGAAGGTCTTCTGGAAGTTGTCGATATTTGACAAATCCAAAGGCAAGAAGATGGTTTGCCACGCGTCTGCCCACGAATTGTCGGATGGATTGGACTTCTGGTTCGTAGACAGAACCAAGGATGATTTCATCACTATTCACCACGAGATGGGACACATTCAGTGTTTCGTGCAGTACGTGCATCTGCCTCACGTTTTCCGAGGAGGAACGGATCCGTGGTTCCGCGAGGTCACCGGGGACATCCTCGTCCTGCTGTTGATAAAGGGCTTCGACATGAAACACGAGGGTTTAATCACGTTGATGTCCGACGTGTTGCGGTCATTTCTGAACATCGACGAGAACGTGCTGATTCATACCAATCGGTCCGACGAGTTGGCGTCCGATCCCATAAGTTCTGCGAGTGTACCATAGATTGCAGGGACGCGGCGACCGGCAAGATGCTCAAGAAACTACTCCAAACGGATTACTTCCGAATCTTTGTGATAGACGACGTGGAGATCATCGAGGTGATAACGACCAGGGCATCTAGAGAGTTGATGCTGGGCCGTTGCTGAGATACTTCGAGCCGCGCCGTTGAAATTCGTCAAAGAACAGAACAAACAAGAGAATTCAGTTTGTGTTAATAGGTAAACCCAATCTTGCGTGGGGGGTGTAGTGTTCTGTAGCGCGTCTCTCAGTTGAGAACCTTGACGTAACAATATGGTATAATGCTCGAGAGCGCAAGAAGAAGAAAAGCCTCAGGAGACGGAAGATTGAAAAAACAAAAGGGGACATTCGAAAATAAACAGAGGGGGAGAGGTGTGTGTAAAATCGATCGAGTAGGATCGTCGTCTCATGTTTACGTTCTTATTTAATTTTTTTTTTTTTATTAATAAATTTCTGTTTATATTTGTCATGATAAGTGCTCACTATTCAAAGAACACAAGGTCACTACACTACCACAACTTACGCTACCACGAGTTGCGTGATTTTCTGTAAATCACGCAACTCTTTTACATCCTGTAAAATGGCCGGAAAAAAGTTTTTGTGGAAAAATCGCCACTTTTTCTTTTACATGTCACAGCTTCGTATAAAGGCCGAAACTGGTCGGTTTTTGCTGGGTCGGAGATCTGGCGGGCGGTCCACCTGTGCTCCTTCTTGACCATCGGAGGTTTCCGGGAGCTTCCCGGAGTGTAGCTGCTTGGGATGGAGTGGGGTCCCGGCGGGACGGACCCGGTGGCTTGCGAGTCGGGGGATGTTCGCCGGGCCCGGATGTCAGGAGAGTTCTTCCAGCATGGCCCAGCCGCAAGGTAATCCGCTTATATCCCGCAAGGGACAGAGCGGGGGCCATGTTTGGTGTTAAGGCGTTGTAACTCGGGGGCAACCTGTACTGTAACGTCTACTGACATTTCCGTTATCTTGGAATCGTTGCCAAAGCCTAGAGATGGCACTTTGGGCAATTCCAAGTTCCTCGGATGCTTCCATCTGAGTACGCCCACATTCCAGGTGGCCGATAATTCTACCACGTAAAAAATCATCCACATGCGTCCTCTGTGTCATAACTATTCGCTTATGGCACTGAGCGCCTTACAGAACTCTTGTGAACAATTTTACTTCTTTGCCACCATTCCTTATATACCCCCCCCCCCCCACTCTTACACTCTCGTCATTGTGACGTACTATTGGCATCATCTGGTGGCTTCCTGAAATTTGCATATCATTCTTGCAGATGTGTGTGATAATTCTACAGGTGGAATTTTTACTTTAGATTTCGATTTCCGTGTGATTCTGAATTATCCTTAATTTATGGACATGAGTGTAATATGACCATATATAATTCACTACATGAAGAGAAAAAGCGCCAATCGTGAAAGGAGAAGGCCGAACTTGGCTTCTAATGTGATTGAATATTTCAGTTAATTTTCAAGAAGTGACAACCCGGTGCTGGCGGAGAAATGTACTTTCGTTCGAAGTTTGGCACATAACTGACCGTTGGAAAAATGACACGTCATAAAATTTCAAAAACCTTATAACTCACTTAATATTCGTCCGCGCGATTCAAAAACGGAAAACGCTTCTCTATATTAATTTTTCACAAGGAATCACGTGTGTAATTATTGGGCGAGCCGAAATCGCTGGAGCTATCTATATTTTGAGAGGGTTTTTTCGAAATTCAGCCTCTAACGTGATCATGGGAGGGGGGGGGCTCAAAGGGTATATGGGACAATCATCACTGAGCCGAAATCGACGAAGCTCGTTCATGTATTCATTTTACCTAGATGCAGGACCGTCAAACAGTAACATGAGCCAAGTAATATTCGGGGGGAAGGGCTACCAGGGTAACTATGTACTACGAATTTCACTCTCACTCACTAAAATCAATAGTGCCACATCACATAGAAGTTGCCTTCTTCCATTTACTTGAGGCTCCGTGCCCGAGTTACGGGCCTACGTGTCAAGTTGATCCTGGCCAGGAAAACTGAGAGCCTACATGATGACTCGTATCTTTTTGCTTTTGGAAAGGTTCCTCTCTGGCGTGTGTTTTCAAACGGAGAAAGGATAAAAGGTCCAGAAATGGTCATCTTACCACGTAGCGGCCACTGCTATGCCACTCACAGTCATTAGTAGCGTGTGTAATTTTGTTTACAGTAAGAGCGTAACATTATGGAAGAAAAGCGTAACAATTGGATGGAAGAAATTTACCGGCCTTGTATTTGTATTAATACGAGGCGTGTTTTTTAATCAAGTACCGTTTTGAAATTCTGCCGCTGCAGCGCTGTGGTCGGCATTCCGCACGCACGCGTTGTGTACCTACATCTGTTGGGAAACCACAGACGCTATTACGGAAACATTCGACCATGTTTAAGTTTGTTTGTGAGTATTTAAAATGCCTCAGAGCAGATTAAGAATGCCTCCGACTGTGAAATACGCGCTGTCAAGGGCGTAGCGAGGGGAGGAGGACTTGGGGGTCTGGTTTCCCCCACCAAAATGTGAGAAAATGATCGAAAAAAGGGAAAAATATGGCCAAATCTATTGTTCTATCACTTTGGTGCCCCGCCCGAAATGAAAGTGGTTCCCCCGAACGAAATTTCTGGCTACGCCCCTGCGCGCTGTGCTTCGTTTTCTTAGTGCTAAAGGCGTGAAAGCGACTGAAATTTATCGTGAGATCAGTGAAGTGTATGGAGGAAACATTATGAGCGATGGAATGGTACAGAAATGGGTTAGAGCTTTTAAAGATAGCCGCACAAATGTTCATGATGAGGAACGAAGTGGGCGACCTTCTGTCATTACTGAAGAAAAAAGTTGACGAAAAATTCAGGGAGAACAGACGCTTTATGATTTCGTCATTATCTAATGAGTTTCATCAAATTTCCAGAAGTGTTCTCGATGAAATTGTGACCGAACGCTTAAATTATCGAAAGTTGCACAATCAAATCAAAAGGCGTAGCATGTTGAGTAAGGGGATCGTTTTGCTTCGTGACAATTTCCGCCCACACGTGGCTAATCGAACCAAAGATCTCATCGCCTCATTTCGCTGGGAACAACTTGATCACCCTCCGTACAGTCCCGATCTAGCACCCGGTGACTAACTACCACATGTTCCTGCATTTGAAGAAGCATCTGGGTGGTCAGCGAAATGACGACGATAATGAGGTCAAAACCAAGGTTTCTAGAATATATAAACAGGTCAAAACGGTCGTGTTGCAGTGGTTGTCAAATCGGGGGCAGACTTCTATAAGGATGGGATTCAAAAGCTGGTTGTACGATACGATAAATGCCTTAATATTGGTGGAAATAGATTAAGGTACAGGCTTTTTCATGTAAAAATTTTTTTTAAGAAAAGTCAACTTGTTTTCTTTTTATTTCAAAACGGTACTTAAGAAACACGCGACGTATACAATATATCATCTTCAAACCCGTGTCAAAACTAGCAATTTAAAAAAAAATCGGTTGATTTTTGTTTGTTTATGTCAAAACGCCCTTTAAAAAGAAAAAAAAATTGTTTTTGAGAAAAATTAATTAATTAATGTGGGTCGATATCTTTACTTGGGTCATTTGCGTTAGGTGTCGTTCAAGTATTACGTAAGGAAATTTTTAGCCATTTTTGACCCTCCCCCCCCCCCCCCCGTCAGCAAAATTTCGTCATCAGCTCTGTCCCTCTGAATCCTAACGCATATTGGTGGGATCAGAGACGTATGCCCACCGACGATCAAAAATTTATTTTTTTAAATAAAAATTTCGGAAGGAAATACCTTTAAATGTTATTATAATCAATTTATGTTAATTTCAATGTTATTTGAAGGCTATGAACTCAAAATTTATCTTTAATAAATTCATTGCGACCCACCATCTAAAGGCCCCTTTATACGTACGCTTTTGCGCGAGCGATAGCTGTAAACAACTTCAGAACCGCCTTCAAGAGTGTGCGTGTAAAGGCGCGTTTACACACACCGTTTTATCGTACGTTCTGGGGTGGACCAAACCGGTCTGAAAATCGTGTCATTTTTTGGGGGTGTCTACACGCAACGATTTTTCAACCGTTTTATCTTGCGATCCAGCCCAGCTTGTGACTGTTGATGGATGTCCACAATGGAAGACGCGCTCTTGCTATTCACTCTTTACCAATTATATCAGTTGTAGAAGAGCAGGAAGAAAAATAAAAGAAATCGCAGGTCAGAGACATAATTTACTATATTAAAGAATCGATGAAGTGGACGGAACATAATATAAAATTAAAATACAAAAAAAGAAACCGAACTATTCACAAAAAACTAAAATTACCCAACAAAAAAACGTTGGCGCACTGCCATGGGTGGAGATACGCCTGGGGGGGATGCACTCTCCCCCCCCCCCCAGCGTCAAAATTGAAGTCGACAGATATAATGTATATGCGTATATATGAATTGACATCATCATCATGCTCCCCCCCTCCCCAGATTTCCAAGTCTATCTCCGCCTATGCGCAGGGCAAGAAAAATACGTACAACTGAGGTCGGTAAAAGGCAAAAAGTGCCCTGAAATATGTCTTCTGATACGGGGATTTTATAGACTCCTTTGAATGGACGCAGACCATTTCAACTTTTGGGGGTCGCCGAGAGATGTGCAAGAAGTTTGACCGTTTTCTTCGTAATTGTTTACTTAATCCGAGGTGGCCTTGGTCCGATCCTCCTCGAATTATCGAGAGACTACCGTAACTCTCTGCTTGAGTTAAAATACCACTCTCAGAAGTTCCTCGATAAGCAAAATGGATTATGGCGTGCAAAACATTTCGTACTGCCCTCAGCCGAAATTCCGTATCTACATATATAAAAAGTTTTAGGTGCCAAGAGATCAAAAAAGGTTTTTGACCAGTTCAGCAATTGCAGATCACAAAGTTATAATTAAAAAAAGTACTTTATTTATACAGCCAAACACGGTTAAAAATAATATCGAAGATGTAAAAATGCCTATTTTGAAATTATCGTGCCATAAATGCCTATTTTAACAGTTTTAAGTTTATTAGTGAATTTCAGAGGCATAATCTGTAAAACTTGAATATTACGGGCATTGAAAGCTTCACACAAAATCGCTCTTTTTAAAATTTCACAAATCTCAGTATTACTTATCGTCAGAAAGCCGCCCTCCCCAGTCCCATTTAGACGCAACTAAGTGATCTGAGAGATTGGTGTTGGCATGTATTAATTTTGCTTTGACCGGATGATATTAGCCGTGAATGATTTTGTTTCAGATGAACGCAGTCCGTATTAGAAAAGCGGAGGAAAGTTAGAAATTTGTTTCTCCTCACAGGCTTCATATAATATGTCTCGCTCAGGCATTGGACTGCGTTGTATGTGTGTAGTGGACCGATGATTGTCCGAAAAGGTCTTGAATTGGCAACATGGCTCATAGAAGGCGGAATAGTAGCAAACAGGGCTCTGGGGCCCATGTTGTTTGGCTTTATTTTTTGCACCATAAATGCGCTGCAAACAACCATAGTGATTTATTAAACATGCACATTTAAAATCGATTAAATTGACAAGAGTTCCCCCTCATGGGTGTGTGACAGATGCGGTCATGCAGGGCCCCACGCTTGAAGTAGTCTTGTATACGTAGTAATATAAAAATATTTTTTTCTTTTTACAAAAATAGAACACGATAGCCATGTTTCAACTATAGAAATGATAATGATTATTCAAAATGATACTACAAATAAACGAGAATCATTCGCAACTCGAGATAGCTCCACAGATCATTATCCCTACCGACCCCGCGTCTGGTAATCGTGGCCCTGGAATTATCCTGACGGTCTAGTAACATTTTATTTTTGTTTTGTAATCCATTTAACTTAAATAATAATGCAGTTATTATACGTTGTAATTAAAATAATACAATCGCTTTTTCAGCTATTTTTTGGGCCCTCAATACCTTAGTTTTTAGTTATTTGTAGGTTTTTTTTTCATTAAAATTATGTCTTTTTTTTGTGCCTATTTTATTCATTTTTAGTGCCTTTTTGCCTGCCTATTTCGACCATCTTTAGTGCCTAAACTTCCGGGCTCTAGTCATTACAAGCGAGGCTGACGTACTTATTTTTTGGATCAAAAATGTAATCAGATGAAATCAAATATAATGTAAATAAAGTGTTCATTGACCATAATTGATCTAGAACAGTACGGTGAATTGAGATCATAAATACGAGGCATCACCAATTTTTGCTAAAAATATAACCGATTGTAGGTAGAATTATCGAAAATTGGGAAAAATGGAGAATTTTCTTAAAAAGACATGCCATAAAAACAAAAGAAAGAGTGACAAAAAAATGAATCGTTGTAACCGAGGGCGTTGAATTTCTTCGACGTTGTAAGCAACGTTCATGAAAATTCTTCTGTATGGGAATTAGTCATTCCGCCAAGAATTGTTGTTATTAGAAAAATTGTCATTAAAACCGCGATCGTTATAAATAGGTCTGACTGGGAAAAATAAATTCAGGAAATTAAAATAAAATACAGTGGATCCCGCTTATAACGTTTTCAAAACACTGCCATGAGGAAACGTTGTAAGCGGGAAAACGCTTTTAACGGGAAATCTCAATTAGAATTACCTAGACCCGCAAAATTAGTTGCATCAAGCGGGAAAACGTTATAACCGGGATCGACTGTACACGAAAATTCATTCCATGAAAAAGGGTGCGAGGAGGGAAAAAACTGATGACAAAACGGAAACGCGTTTACACGCACCCTTTTATCGTAGGATCAGTGGCGGATTACCGCACAGGCGCATGAGGCGCGCGCCTGGGGTCTCGGCAGAGCGGGGGGCCTCCAAATAGTTGTGTGCTTCATCCTACATATGAATTTACATGCGCATCAACAAATCTCTTGAACTAAGTACAGTATCTGCTCTACCTTTTTTTTTTTTTTTAACCGCAATTTTTTTTTTTTTAATGTATACTGTACGTATAAGAGTTATGGAAGAAAAACGGGAACTGAAAGAAAAGAACAATTTACAAGACGCAGCTCTCAAGGGCCAGTTCTTCCCCGACAAAGAAAGAAGAGACATTGTAAAGCGATCATTCAGGGAGGGTCATTTTCAAACAGTATTTCCCTAAGGGCACAAGCAGGAGGAGGGGTGAGAACAGCAGGTCCTAATGTCTGTCCGAAATGAAAATTGGAGTGAAGGCATAAACAGATGTCTCATTCATAGCCCCCACAAGGGGTGGGCTGGCAAGGCTCCAGCCCTGGGGCCCGGGACGATTTTCATTATTCTTGTTTTTTAACGCTATAAATCCATCATAAAAGGGCCCGCGAAAGTCTGGTCGGGGGGGCCCCCGTAAAAGATTCCAGCCTAGGGGCCCTAGTCCAGGATGTGGGGGCCATGGTCTCATTCCACAGTATTAAATGCTTTTATGGGCACCGATAATACGACAGCTTTGGTGTAAGCTTTTGTATACAGTATAATGGATGGCAAGATGGCTATCGGCAAGCGGCGACATCGACAGGAAGAGACACTCGTACTAATTAAAATGAATGTAGTAGAGCTCTTATTGTGATTTTGTCTCCCACTTGTTTGAATGAAATACTATAAGCTGGTTCAAACAACATATACATTTGCAATCTATGACTGTAACCATACGACCATATGACAAAAAAAAAGTGGGGTTTGAAATGAATGCTGAATGACATGCATTCTGAATCACGTGATTTTTCTGTTTCTCTTTTAACACTCCCTCACCGGCTGAAAAAAATCAAGGGGGTTTCTTTTCCTTCTTTCTAAAAAAAAGAGCTACATTTTTGGATTGGTCAAGGAGGCTTGGGTAGACAACATCTTTGTGTCAGACCGAAAAGTGTTTATTGTTAATGTAATTGTAATGTGTGTTATTGTAATGAAAAAAATTTCCATGCCGATCCTCAAGATTTCCTTTAGGATATAGATTGCAGAGTCTTCAAAAATAACGGTAAGCAAAACTAAAAATATATAAATTATCTGATAAATTTTTATTTGAGCATTTCAACTACAGTAGTCTCTCGAGAATTCGATCGTGCTCTAATCCAGCACGTCCAGTAGTCCAGGATATTTAGGTGGTGTGGTGTCACTTTTCTCCTGATGCCCTAACCCCTTAACACGTTCTAATATTTCTTAATTGCTGATCAAGTCCTGACTATGTCTTTGCACGAAATTTCATATATTATTTCAATGGGTTTCTTCAAAGTTAATCCAGCAATTTCGGTAAAATCTGGCACACCGTGGTCTAATACGTACCGGATTAGCGAGAGTCTACTGCAGTGGTCTTCAACCTTTGAGGCATAGCAGGCCATATTGAAACATTTTATAAAGTACGCGGGCCACAATGTTATACTGTGGCATTTTTCGTTATTAAACGAAACGGGGGGGGGGGCATAATATAGAAGATTTTTATTCACTCTGAATACAAATAATACAAAGGCAAAGGCCACAACAGGCAGAGTGCCCAACGAGGTGGCTGAAAGAGAAAATAATAATAATTAATATAATAATAGTAAAAATAAAATAGAATAAACAAATAAAAAATAATAATTTCTAAAAAAAATTTTTTAAATAATTTCTTTCATTGACAATAATTTTAATTCATTCTGAACTAATTTCTTCCATTAAAAATATAATTCTTATATTTACTCTGATATAATTTCTTCCCTCTATTGAAGAAATGTTTTTCTATTAAATATTATCAGTATCTTTATATCAAATCAAATATATTATATTTGAGATATTATCAAATCTTTATTAATCAGTAATATTAAATTACTAAAACTATGACGGATCTCCATTTTTGCCGTGTGGCTGGCTGAAGGCACCAGGACGGACATCTTAGATTACTAAAAATATGATGCAGAATTTTACTGTGACTTTTTTTTTTAATGGGAGTGTGATTATTTTTCATCTAGTACCAGAGAATATCATTATATTTCCTTATCTTATTTTTGTGTTTATGGTTTTGGTGATGCAAAAATAAAAAAAAAGTTATGATTTTCATAATATTGTTCATTTTAGTGAACCATCTCGTTCTTATTAGGGCCAAAAGGGTGCAGTGGTGGATAAACGCAAATTTGTGGGTGGGGGCGGTGGTTGTGACAATGTGTTCAATTTTTCAGGACGGTTCTGATTTTTTTTGGAAAAAATTCTGAATTTCCCCCCTTTTTTAAGCAAATTTATTTTCTTGGTTTGTTACTCAGTCAAAAACGTAGAAAACATTTTTTTTTCCATTTAATTTTTCTGCTCTCGGGGGGGGTTGACAGTCCCTACCTTTAATCCGCCCCTGATAGGGGGGCCTCCAGATCAGGTTGCGCCTGGGGCCTCCCAAAATCATGATCCGCCACTGCGTAGGATTTCACGGAAAACTATTGCTCGGCCACCAGATTTTTTGACGCGACCTTGAACCACTTGACCTTTCATTTTTTCCGTCTACACGACACCATCTTATCGCAGACACTCCCTCTTTTCTCCAAAACGGATGACAAAACGGTGCGTGTGAGGGCCCTTTCACACGGAGAGGATGCGGATGCGGGTCCGGAAGAAGTTTTAACAATTGGAATATACTGCGCCTTTCAGACGAGCCGAAAAATCTCCGCACCTAGGAAATGTTCATGCGGGTCCGGACGTCGTCCGCATGTGTCAAAACCTAAGTGCGGGCTCCGCATCCGCACATAGGAGCTATTCAGACGATGCGGATGCGGAGCGAATTCGTCCGCATCTTTGGCTACTTTTTGAAGGTGATTTTTCACGGAATTTTTTAAATTATTTGCCATAAATACCCTTAAAAACACCATATCATAGTCCCTGCTCATTAATATAATGTACCTACATACGTCTATCCCTCCTTCTGAGATGGAGATATAGCAACTTCAACTGACTTTTGTCCATATTTCACAATTTTATACAATAAAACCTGTCAACAACGGCCACTGACGGGACCAAAATTATAAGCCATTACGAATATTTAATTGACTACATACTTTAATAACTTTTAAATTTAATTTAAAAATTTAATTTTTTTCTTTTTAAATTTTTAAAATTATTTAAAAATATAAATATCTGAAATATTATTTTAAATATTTGTTATTTTTTAAAATTTTTTAACTATTAATTTTTTTAAACTTTAAAAAAAATACTTTTATTAAACAACGTTATCCACGTACGGCAGCGATTCTCAACCTGTGGGGCGCGTCCCCCTGGGGGTGCGCGATAGTACTGAAAGGGGGGCGCTAGCATATCGAAAGAAATATGTATTATTTAAAAAAATGATTATTTTACTCTGAAAGGAAAGCAAAACAAAAAGCATTATAAGATAATAAAAAATAAAATTCGCATTTACACTGATATAATACACTTAAAATACGACTTTATCAGTACTGCACAATGTATTTAATAATTAGAATACATCCCATATTGTTCAGTATTTTCGTGACTTTCTCAGAGGAAAGATTGTTTTATTTTCGTTTAAAATAAGTTGATAAAAGTAATTTTCAGCAAATTATTTGAATGTAACATTCCATATGAAAGTTCCAAAAATTTCATGGGGGGGGGGGGGCCCTCTGTACTGCACTTGTTGGGGGGGGGGGTGCGCGATGAAAATTATGATTAAAAATTGGGTCGCAAATACTGAAAGATTGAGAAACGCTGACGTACGGTGTTCACTCAGGGCCGGATTAAGACGTTTGAAGACCCTAGCACTTGAATATTTTTGGTGGTTCCCCCGATACCTACAAGTTTATTTTACTCGATATTCAGTCTATAAACTGAAAAAATGAAATTTTATATTTCAGAAGTGAGACTAATCTAAGGATGGGATTTCACTCTGAAAGGTTTATGAAAGTTATTTTATAAAACTTGAAAAATGTAACGAATAAACACATCTGTTACATTCGAGAGAAGTTAACTGATCTGCCTATTGGTTGCATTTTTCAAGTTTTATAAACGAACTTTTAGTGTAATCCCGGCCTAAGACAGAATTGTGATGTGAATATTTCTAAGCACAGGCATTTTGAAAGTCTCCACCCCTCCCCTTTTTTACTACTTGCAAATTCTTTGATATCTCCTGAATTTTTTTTTCTTTTTTTTGAACATCGAAAGTTTGGATGTCCAAAAGACGGAAAAGACGGAAAGACGGATTCTTTGTTTCAAAATATTTTGAAAATATTTGAAGACATTTTCTCCCATCGACTACTTGTGAGGATCGGAATGAAGACATCTTCATTCCCATATTCTATGTGGCTCTAGATTAAACCACCAAAGAATGCCTCTAGGCTGCCTATGGCCACTGAATCAGGGGTGAAGGAGAAAAATAATTACAAAAATTGCGAAAAAACAGTGTATATGCACGAATTTCGAACTAAAGATGCGGGCGATTCGTCCGCATCTTCAGCGCTCGTTTGAAAGGGTATGCGGACCCGCATCCGCTCCGTGTGAAAGGGGCCTAAACCGGCCTTAAAGGGAGAAAAAAGCGTGCGGTTAGGAGTGCGCGTAGGAACTGGTCATCCCAGCGTTCAATCGCGAACTCAAAATCGTACGTCTAAACGCAAACCCACCCTATAGGCAAAAACGGGGCGAATCCCTCGTCTCCCGCGTCGTCTTCCTTCATTATATTTCTAAAAAAATAGATGTATATAATGTAAATTTTTTTTTTTCAGCTATAATATTTATTGCAATTTTTTTTTCAGAGTCTATTTGACGATTTTTCTTCCTTTTTACAACTTCCTTTTTTTTTTTTAAAGAAATGATAAATTAGTTTCAAGTGCCGTAATTACATTTATTAGGTTATTGTAATAATTTTCGAACTTTTTGATTTGGTTCCTTTATCTACTAACATTATTATATCAGATTTATAGATATGTTAAATTACTATAATTATTTTGATAACTTCGCAAGCTTTCATTTACCCCTAGGGTGTGAGAAAAATTTAAAATAGTTTAACTAGGGGCCTATAAGTTCTTTTTTCTTTTTAAAGAAAATAATTGTTTTTTGTAATATAAAAAGTATTTTAAGGAAGATCGGTTTCAAAATTTGAAATTAACGATAGAAGTATGTACGCATAATTAATGCAAAATAATGCGAAAATTGATGAAAGAAATTATTCCAAAATTAATAAAAATCCAGAATTGAAAAAAGATAATTTCAGAATAGATAAAAGCCTTTCAATAACTTGGAGCCTCTTTTTTGATTTGGCACTGGTTCCATTCCTGTTCACTCACCAGTTAAGACGCCTACCACTGGCTACAGAAATTTCGATAAAAAAAACCATTTTATTAATTAGAAATTTATTCAATACGCATATTTTTAAAATTGGAAATATATCTGGAGAACACAAAGTTGGTGTTGATGTTTTTAAGTCGCTGCTAAAAAAGTTAAGAATATCTGATTTAAATTTGATAGTATAAATTTGACTTCAACACACTAGAAAAAAAAACTAAAAAGGGATTTAGGGTTGTGTAAAAAACTTCCATTATCTGAATGTCTGAAGGTTAACAATGATACTGTTTAAAAAGAAGCACCCTATTCACTAGATCCAGCCAACTCTGCATTCATAGCAGGTGTTCAGTGGACAATGTACTGTACTTTTTCATAAGATCACAAAAGATGTCTAAGGTCAACTGATGTTCAAAATACCAAGTAAAAGGGATGTTTCATGCTATAAGATTATCGCCGATTTCATTTAAAATCAAAAACCCTCCAATATATGAATGATATCCAACTAAAAACGAATTGCTATTCGCAATTTTAATTTTATTGCTGTCATAGCATGACACACAACGGAATGTTTTATACGAATAAGAATACGTGTATAGAGTTGTTAAAAATTTGAAAAAAATTATGCTTCAATTTATTTGTTATTTTTTGTATTGTTATGAACTGCTTATGCTCGACAACATTAAATTGAAATGATTTTTTGAGGATATGAATACAACCAATTTATCAAGAATTTCTTAAAAAATATCTGAAATAAAGCCCTACAAAATAACACCATAATTTCAAAAAAGTGCAGTGAAACCTCGATATAACGATACTCAGCGGACCAAGGAAAAATATTGTTGTAGAGGGATTATCGTTATATCGGGAGGCAGCGGTTTAACATTAGAATATAGACATTTCCAAAAAAGATTTGAAGATATATCGGTGTAGAAGGATTTATCGTTATATCGAAAATCATTGTAGCGAGGTTTCAATGTAATAATTTTTATCTATTTTTCTGGCTGGTAGTATTAAAAAAAACATCGACTACACACCGAGTCAATAATTGATGGAAGTTGTTTCGGTAAAATTATAATATTAAGTATATAAACAATTAAACTCAGAAAATGTAGTTAAGAGCTAATTACAGCAATTAAAGTCGAACGAACAAATGAAAGTCGAATCGAAACAATAAAAATTTGAAATTAATGATCACAGAAATTATATTTCTTAATTTTTTATCAATTACATAAAAAATTACCATAAATTTGTAACAGTAATTTCAATTAATAATTATTGAAATTATTTGTAAAAACGAATAATCTACGTAGTATAATATATATATATACGGGGTGATTATAAAAAAACTATCCCGACATATGGGCCCCTAACTATCATACCATTCACAGAAACTGAATGAAATTTTGGCATAAGGTATTTTGAGGTATGCGCTCAAAAATGATATGGAAAACAACAGTGTCACTCTAACAGTTACGGTTACAGTGAGAAAATTTCGAAAATATCAAATGGTAACACCAAGTTTTTTGTATTGGAATGCGATCTCCATACTGAAAAACACTAAATAGCGTTGGAATGGCACCTGTAGCACGAAAATCCCCAGAGCTAGGCAAGGAAAAAGTAAAAAGGACTTTTCCGTGCACCAGAGCATTAATTTGTGAAAAATTTGTGAAACACAATAAAATGCTTTATTTTATGCTGCTTCTCTGTCCTTATTGGTTGTCCTCACTTTTAGCCTATCTACCGCCGGTGATTTTCATGCTACAGTTGCCGTTCGAACGCTATTTAGGGGTTTTCACAATGGAGATCACATTCCAATACAAAAAACTTGGTGCTGCCATTTGATATTTTCAAAATTTTCACACTGTAACCGCAACTGCTAGAGTGACACTGTTGTTTTCCATATCATTCTTGGGCGCATACATCAAAATACCTTATGCCAAAATTTCATTCAGTTTCTGTGAATGGTATGATAGTTAGGGGCCCATATGTCGGGAAAGTTTTTTTATAATCACCCTGTATATATATATATATATATATATATAGCTTTTGAAATCTATATTTTTTCCACGCAAACATCAGCCGATTTCGATTTGCCTCAAGTTTTGTGCCAGAAACGTGGAGTTTTGTGCTTTCCCGAAAGTCCACGCGCCACGCAAAATCGTATGAATTTCGCCACACGCTTCCCTTTACACACACAATTCGCACCCGAAACTCCACCATCTCAAATTCCCTAATAGCACCTCGGAAAAATTCCTTCAAAATTGGTACTATAAATGCAAAAAAGAAGCATTTCCAATAAAATTCATTCGTTCGAATCCATATTGTTAGCTCATAACCCAAATTTTCTTGCTGTCACTGAAACTGGGTTCTATAGAAATATCAGCAATTCCGAGTTTTTACCTCCTAACTACATTGCGTTTCGTAAAGATAGAAACACCCGGGGAGGGGGTGTTGCCCTAGTCTTTAACAGCTCCATTCCTCTTCTTGAAATTCCGTTGGATACCAATCTTGAAATCGTTGGGGCTGAGTGGCGTTGCTCGAACTGCACTCCTATTGCAATATTTTCTCGTTATTTACCCCCTACCCTAGATCTTCACTGTTTTATCGAATTAGAAACAATTTTAGATAAATTTTCTAATTCACACCACCTTATTGTAGCTGGTGATTGGAACCTACCCGGAATTGACTGGCATAAATTGGAGTCCCTCTCGGGTAGCCATTTTATTAATAACTAACTATAATACCCGGCGTTGCCCGGGTTATTTTCAATGAGGCTTTTTTGGATCACCTGATATCTCCCTTTTTCTTTGAGGGACATGCAAACCGTGACATCAAAAAGGTTCCCAGCCTCCGTAGGGAACGGTCACGAAAAAAATTGCTCTGATGCTAAACACCTAAAATTAGCCACGACCCGTACTCAGCCGGGCCCATGCAATAACTTTCCCCGAAGTAGTGAAGAATCGTGCCTCATCCTAGATGACAGATATGGCAAGCCCCGCTGAAATACCCGCATGCTTCTTCCACGACATAGTGAGCCGGCCCACCAACGAGTGCTGGAATGAACTAGCTGCGGCGCATAAACGGGACGCACCTCTACTCGTCAGGATGAGGAAGGCGAGAGTTCTATTCCAAACTTTCATCGACAATCACTCCGACCTAATCGAAGCAGACACCTCCGCACATTTCGTACAGCCCTGGTAGACTATGGAAAGGTTCAAACTACGCAGGACAGGAAAGAGAGCTCACGTCTTACTAGCCTCATCGAAGGAGCATTAAAGTTTCTTCTGAACTACCCGTCCCCCTGCTATTATGACGAATATCCTGGTCTAGCACGGATGAAACGATCTGAGACCCTAAAGAAACTGGAAAATCCTGGCATCAAGCAACCCATCTCCAGGGAAGCTGAAAAAGACCCACCACAAGCGGTCTCTTGCGAAATTTGCGAAAGAAAGATTTATGGAATCGAAAGGAGGATCGCTGACCACCGTAGCGTACGGACGTGGAAAATTAGCTCTCCCGGACAACGGAAAAAGAAGACTAAGCCTTTCTGCAACGTGGCTCGCACTAAGCCTTTTTCGACGGCGTGACAACGAGCTCTGGTGAATGCGCTCATCCACCGGGCGCAGTACGGAGCTACTCGCCCCTAACTTTGCCTAGAGCAAGTTAGTAACGAGGACACAGCAGCATAATTTCACAGACGACAGATCTCAATCTGACATAGAGCATTGTTTCTAAAAGGTTTTACCCCTCTAAACTCGCGGGTTGTCGCTTGGTCTGAACATAAGTATATTTTATATTGTGTGCTATCGATGGTAGAAGACCGACGTGACGCTGCGACCAGGGGTAAGTCCCATTAGCATAGCCGCTTCTCTTTTTTTTCGCGACCTGTAATTTCATGTTCGCGTGAAGCCATGGCTCCCGTTAAGAGCAAAGCGTGTTATGTGCATACTCATATCATCCATAGGGATAGTACCGATCGATGGAATGCCATCAAATATATTTTAGACGAGCACTCTAACAAATCCCCCGAGGATCAGATAGAAGATCTAGATAATGCCACCTCGGATTGCCTAGATATAGTTAAGACCTACTGCCCAAATATGCCGCGCGCAATAGACCTCATTAAAGAGGATAACGTGCCCTGCGGCATAGACGTTTTATTCAGAAAGGTTCTGGAAATCATGATAACTGTCGAGGGCAGCCGAACTCGGGACGAGCCAAATAGAACTCATTGGAGCCCTGAAGCTGATGGTCGCCGAGGATTTCACGGTATGTGGTAAGTTCAAAAAAGATGACAAGGGAAAAGACCAAACCAAGGGAAGGGCGAAGGCCCCAAAAAAAGGCCTAGCAAAAAGGCCTAACGCCAAGGAGGGGAAAGGAGAGGAAATAATCGCTAGCGCAGATATCGTAATCGATAGAGATATCGATATAGATACCCAGAATCCCCCGGACAAAGTAAGTGGGACAGGATCTCCCAAATCAACAACACCAGATGGCGCCCCGATCGCGTCCACTAGCGCCGCGGTGGGAAAAAAGGGAAAAACAGATACAAACAACAGACGCAATAGCGAAAACAGCGACGAGGATTTCGAGGATCCCGACCCCGAAAATCCGAATGAATGGAAAGAGGTGCGGAAGAAAGTCCGTATCCCCCCCTTACATATCACGAAATATGGATCTTGGGGTAAAGTTTCGGGGAAACTTAAGGAAATCTGTACGGACCCCTTCTCTGCGAAGACTTCTGGCAAGGATCTAATCCTGTACTTGCAGTCGGAGAACGATCACCGGGCAGTAACCAAGGCGTTCGAGGCGGAGCAGATTAGGTTTAGTACCTACACGCTCCCCTCGGACAAATGCATTAAGGTCGTGATTAAAGGCCTGGATCACGGAACCGATAACGGAGAACTGGAAAGCGCCCTCAAAGAGCTAGGATTCGCCCCCAACAATATCTCCCAACTGAAAAGTTTCAGAGGGCGGCATCCCAACAAGGAGGCCGTCCTCCTACCGATATGGCTCATTGAGCTAGCTACCCAAGAGCGGGAAAAGCAAGGATATTTACAATCTGGAGCATATTAATTTCCTAAAAATTAAAGTTGAATATTACAGGCGGCGCTAGGGTGTCATACAATGCCATTCGTGCCAGAATTGGCATCATGTCGCCAAGAACTGTTTTAACTTGGCGAGATGCGTCAAATGTATTGGATCGCACCACACGTCACAGTGTGATAAACAAAAAGACGCTGATGTACAGTGCACAAACTGCTTTGAGAAGCACCCCGCCTCCTTTAGGGGCTGCCGCTTTTATCCTGAAAACAAAAGAGGACAAGGCAGAAACAATAACCAGCAATTAGCCAAAAGTGGCCAGTCAGGAAAAGCGCCAAACGGCGAAACCGCCAAGGCATCGGGCGCAATCAGCCACGAGACAGCTTCTCTTTCCCAGGAGGGGGAAAAGAGAAACAGCCGAGGGTAAAAGAAAGCCTGATAAGACACGCTCCCATCCAAGAACAATAGGAGCAGACACAATAGGGATCGAAGCGAGGAGGACGGAAACAATAGGAGCAGTGACAAAAGGAGCTGCCAGTAATCTCCCAACCTCCTCTTCTTTCCCCGCTCTCCCGGCGATCGCAACGGCGCCGTCGTCATGGAGACAACCAAGACGCGCTGCTCCCCCAGCTGTCCAATCAGAGGACTGCGCAACAGAAGCAGGCGAAACCCACGACGAGGAAACAGGCCCCGTTGTTGACATAGATAAGGAGGGGGCAACGCCCACCCCAATGTAAATAAAAACTCCGAGGAGTATTTCCCACTCTGAGAACTCATGACAGTGGTCTCCGACTGCATGCTCAGGATTGTCCTAGCGAAGTCTAGGGAAGATAAGATAAATATATTTTTCAATGTATTTATGAAGCAGGTGCAGAACATATTAATTAATGGCCAGTAACCATATTATAAATATTAAAAACTTAAAGATAATGTTCTGGAATGCCCGGAGCGTCATTAAGGACGTCTACGAAGTCAGAGAAGCGATAGAGGATTTCTATATTGACATTCTTTTAATAAACGAGACTTGGTTGAAACCAGCAGACTCATTAAGAATCGCAAATTGCGATGTAATCAGGAAAGATCGTCTTCACAGCACTGGGGGCGGAGTCCTCATCATAATTAAAAGACACCTCGCATATAAAATCGTCGACCTTCCGAACTCAGGGGAGATGGAGGCAGTAGCAATTGATTTATACTGCCGAGACAGAAAAATCGTCAGACTAGGGGCAGTGTAAACCACCTCACAATAGACTCGACACCTCTTTGCTCGACAGTTTCTATAATTGCAAGCACCCAGCAGTTCTTGCCGGTGATTATAATTGTAAATCTCCACTCTGGCACTGCCAAAGATACAACAGGTGCGGCAGGCTCCTAGAAGCATACTGCCATAGCAAGAACATTCTGCCACACGGTACAGCTACCCCAACATACAATCCAGAGGACATGCGGAAAAGCCCTAGTACCCTGGACATAGCCCTCACTAAAAACCTGTACGTTTCATCAACGTTGGAGGTGAAACATATTCTGTCATCCGACCACGATCCTGTCTTGATGGACATAGACTTCACTATCCCAGACGGCCAAAAGCCCAAAAAAATAATCAACTGGGAAATATACAAACGTCTCCTGTCGGAACTTCCCGCCCCGGACTGTTTCTACAATAGCACAGACGAAATAGACACTGCCATTGAAACACTGACGGATAAAATCAAAGAAACTGTCGACATCTCCTCTCGGGTTTCGTACAATAACAATAACCCACTGTCATTGCCAAATTGGCTAAAAGCCAGGATAAGAGAGAAGAACAGACTTCGGAGGAAATGGCAGAGAACGAGGGATAGAAACAAATACAGAGAATTTAAAAATTTAAAAAACAGAGTGGCAGCTGACATAAAAAACATCCTGACATACGAAAACTTCATATACGAAGCAAGCTGCGAGGACGGGACGCTCTACAAAGTGTTGTAAACCCAAGACCGAAAGTATGAGAGCCATACATGGGCCAAACGGAATTGTGGTGACTGACGAGGATAGAGCCGAGGTATTTGCGGACTCATTAGAGGACCAATTTAGCTCGAACAACAATACACCAGCTCAAAGGGTCAATCTAATAAATAGGAAAGTTAGTAGATACTTCTCAACACCGAAGTTCGAGAACTACACTGCTCCGACTGACGAGGCTGAAGTAACAGCCATCATTAAAAGGCTCAAGAAAAACAAGGCTCCAATGAACGACGGGATTACCAACAGGGCCATCAAGGAGATGCCAGCCAACTTAATACAAGTCCTGGTCAGAATTTTTAATGAGCTCTTACGACACCAGTACTTTCCAAAAATATGGAAGTTCGCGGTCATAAGACTCATTCCAAAGGCTGGGCAGGACTTGATATTCGCCTCGAACTGGCGCCCAATCTCCTTGCTGAGCTCTCTTGGGAAACTGTTCGAAAGGGTGGTAGTGAAACGACTACATGACTATAATGACTACCACATGGTACTCATCCCAGAACAACACGGATTTAGAAACGGCCACTCAACCACGACCCAGCTCCTGAGGGTAATTGAATACTTGCAATGGGCTAGAGCAAAACGCGTTACAGTAGCAATGGCCCTATACGATTTATCCAAAAGTTTCGACAAGGTCTGGCATAACGGGCTATTGCACAAGCTAATTAGCATGAATTTGCCACATAGCTTGATAAATTTCATCAAAAATTACCTCGAGGGTAGATCCTTTCGAGTATCCATAAACGATACACTGTCCTCCGAGCGACCATTAAGGGCATCTATTGCCCAAGGAAGCGTTCTCGGACCGGCACTACATAATTATCACATGAACGACTTCCCCGTGAGTCCTTCACGGCTCTATACGCTGATGACAGCGCGGTCGCCCAGTGCCATCATAACCCATTGTGAGCATTGGAATACCTTCAGGAGAATGCTAGAGAGATCGAGAGCTGGTGTATCAACAGCAGAACAAGGCTAAACGCCAGCAAGACAATCTTCCTCTGGATTACGGGGGTGAGACCCGATAACCTCCCCCCCAGGCCCACCTTGAGGTAGGAGGAGTAAGAATAGAGCCTAAAGACAGAGCCAAATACCTCGGCGCTATCCTCGACAAGCGCCTCACATTCACAGCCCACAGCAAAGAGGCCATGAGAAGAATGAGTATTGCAGCCAGCAACACCAAAAGATTATGTCAATATAGAACTTCTCTATCGGTTAAAAACAAAATAATATTATATAAGATGGTACTCAGACCTACACTGACCTACGGGGCAGTGACCTGGTTTTACAGTAGGGACTCTATTATCACTAAGCTTGAAAGAGAGCAAAATAAGTACATCAGGAAAGTGCTTAGAGCACCGTGGTTTGTACGAAACCGCCAACTCAGGCGAGACACCAATACCGAAACACTATTCGATTTTGTCAAGAAAATAGCTCAGAAATTCTATGAGAGACTCGAAGAGTCAGAACATGACCACCTGAGAACAATCTCAAACTACGACAGCGACAATTTCATTTGTCGTAGAAGGCCAAAAAACCTTCTCCAACTGCAGAGACCCAATGTACCGGGCCTCTAGACTCACACATAAAACTATACTAAAACATAAAACATGTACACACACCTACTTCAAACACAACACTACAAAACACGCACTACACGAGCAACAAAACGAAACCAGGGGCTGTACTACCTGCTCATGCTTATTCTCATCCGATCCGAATTATAAGCATCCGTTCATAAGCATGACGTTAAGAATAATCCGAAAAACGATACCAAGAAATTATTCGTAGGGTCACTCCTTAACGTCACGTGACATGAAAGAGGGAAAATCAAAGAAATCGCTTTCTACACAGGGAAAAACGATTTTTCCCTTTGGCCGAACGACCACTGACCAATCAAAATTAAGCTTGGGGTATACAACTACTACTATACATTTACTGAATTTTTTGTTCAGCGACGGTGGCAACGCAATTCATTTTTAATGCACGTGCAGAACCTTTTGTTGTTGTTTTCTTTCCACAATCTTTAACGTCAAAAATGGAAGGTGTTAGCGGGGTATCGGCTAGATACTTTTTTTTATTTTTTTTAATGGGGAGGATGGGAAATAAGAGTATATGAAGAGTTATTTCTATAATTAAAATATATTTTTCAGCGTGTAAATATTATTCAGAAGGATATTTCAGCATTCTTATTAATTTACTGAAGTTCTTTTTAAGCCGTACTTCATAAGGAACTACCAAAATCGCATTGGAATAATAATGTATTGTCCTCCATTGCCTATTTTGATGGACGTGGGTGATTATTACTTTGCTTCATTTATTTTATATATATATATATAATTTTAGAATAATATAATTATATCATCGAGAAATATACCGTGAAAAAATATCTCGAAAAAATATAGCTTTAGAGGGAATTATCGTTATATCGAGTATCGTTGTAGCGAGGTTTCACTGTATACTACACTTGGATTTCCAATTGAATCCGTCCAATCAATTGTAAAAATTCTTATGAAATTGCAATTTTCTTTCAAGGAAAAACACCACTTAAGTCATCGTAATAAATTTCCGAATCCAAGAAATAAATTTTTCATTTTTCGTATTTTCCACTTGCGATGGCGAGTAGAGAATACGATCATCCGATGCTTAAGAAGTGGGTCTCCCTTATCCTTATCGTCATCCGAATATTCGGAGAAATACGATGCTTGTTTTCGGAGGGAGAATGCCGCTAGTACGGAAATTTCCCTTTCATGCTTATATTGTCATAATCGGTGGGGATACGGATCGGATTCCTGATAAGCATGAAGAGATAGTACAGCCCCAGGCACTAAAAGCGCACGTAGGACGTCAACAGCACGAAAGTGCTCCGAAATGAGGAAAAGAAAGATAAGACGTCGAAATAAACATAATAGGAGCAGGAGACCCTCTCTCCCTTCCCCTCCCCCTCTCCAAACAATAGGAGAAAGTATTAGATAACCTCTCTCCTCCTCGAACAATGGAAGAGAGATAAGGGAAAAGAGAGAAAGAGAAGACCCTAAGTAGTCAAGGCAACTAGGGTAAACAAAAACGATGGCAACAGAAGACGAAGAGCAGTTGCCCAAAAGCTCTCCCCCCCCCCCTCAGTGAAGTGGGAGAACCACAGCTGATAAGGGAGTGTATATATTGTAAATAAATAACCTCTCCCCCCCCCCTTTTTTCTTTCCTTTCTTTCTTTCTTTTAATGGTGGAGGTAAATTTATTGATAACCGCAAATAAGTGATGTAAATAATTTGTATATAGATAAATATTTATTCTCTTTGCTAATATTGGGATAATGTATAAGTATCAGATAAAATTTACATATGACATCAGTATAGAAAAATATACTGACCGGCCCTTAGACGACCCCGTTTTTTAAAATAACCCATAATCCTTCACGCCCAGGGCTCGTTCCCCCCCCCCCCCAAGCAGCGGTCCCGGGTATCAGATCAAGGCAAACGAACAAATAAGATACGATAAGACTATAATCCCTACACACAGATTCTTCGGGCAGTAGGCTGTCATCGCTGGCTATATAGAGAATATGAGAGAATGAAGCGGAAAGAGCAAGACGGCAACTCAAACCTTAACCATTTAAGTACTTAGAAATCCGTAACGGATGCCAGCTCTTATAAGAAGAGTGAATTTAATTGAACAATCTGCACTAACACGCTAATGGCTTCACGCAAACTCGCTAAGCAGGTGGCGAAGAGAGATGAAGGGGGTATGGGCCGCTATTACAGCGGCGATTGGGACCCCGGCCCAGCAAATATGGTCATGGTCAAAGATTTATGGCAGTACCTGTCGTCTTCGACATTAGCTGCCCTCATAACAGGTCCGCTTAGGACCAATGTGAAGGAAAGGCAAGGGAGCAGTGTGTGTGTATGTTAAAAATGCATGGTATGTCAGTCAGAAATTGGGAGCACTGTCTAGTGGGGGTGTTATGTTGAATTGTCAAAATTCATCATAACATTACATTAATTTAATCTTAAAATAGTTTTAATGGTAGAGAAAAGAAAAGATTATTATATTGAATAGATTTTTGTCTTATGTTTTATTTGTACAGTGGCATAATTAATCATTTGATTATACCGATATTTAATTGTATATATTATGGTGCATATAATAATAATAATAGTGGAAAGCAAAATCTATTCAATAAAAAGTTTAGGCCTTAAGATACAGTGGTACACGGTACTGCTGCCTTGGGGCCCCAGATGAGAAACACGGGTCGAATTACAAAGGGTTGTAAGAGAGTGAAAGAGATGGTCATCGAGCCATATAAGGTAATGTTTGTTTTTCAGGGGGTGTGATTAAGGGTCCTTGGCGAGAAGAATTTCTCCGAAGGTCTTAACGGTCCCCTTAAGTTTTCCCCTTTTTTCTGTTGTACCTCATTCCCCCTCTCTCTCCCTTCTCCGCCAACTGTAAATTAAAACGCCGAATAATTCCCTTCAGGACCTGTACTCAGTACATTTTCATATAGTTTTGGATCGCCAAGGGGCCTTTTTAACATACCCTCTGGGAAAATTCGCTGGCAGTCTGAGGAGATAATTTTTCAACGCTACTGTCGGAGGAGAGTTTTTGCTCTCGCTTGTAATTGAAGCTTGCGCGAGTTATATATGTTCGCTCGCTGGTGATTTGAATTTACTATGTGCCTCGTTGAAAATAATTACGCTACCCGAAATGTAGCATTCACGCTCCTGTGTTCTCGAGTAAATCGCGTGCGTCTACCGCTATGTGATAAATGACGATGGCACGAAAGAGCAGAAATCATATGGATGGAGGATCTGGATCAATGGTCATTCCAGCAATTACTATGATAGAGAAAAAAAAGAACGACTTCGCCGTCCAAAAGGCCGATAGTAGCCAGCTGGCGATAGTAGCCAGTCGGTGAGTGCCCCTACCAACCTGTTCCTGAGAGGTGCTCTTAACAACAGGAGTGCTCCTACGAACCTGCTCCTGAAAGGTGTTCCTAACAACAGGAAGGATTCCTAGCCGCCAGTGACCTGCAGAATATGCGGGAAAATAAATTCCGTCTTCATTATGGACAAACCTCCATGTTCACCTTTTCGAGCGTCAACCGTAGTTTGCATAAATAGACAGAACGATAATATGTAAGTTTTTTTTATTTAAATCATTGTAAAGCGATGTTGTTTTTTTTTGTCTCGGAAAATCTAACCTTCATTTGGTAGATGTTTGCATTTATCTGTATAACCTTTTTAATTGTTAAAAGGTAGCTACCTACACCATTATTTTCTATTGTTAAAAATTAAATATCTTCTTTTCCTTAAAATTTGACTCTGATTTACTTGCTCATGAAAGTGTTGTATTGTTTTCTTTCATCTTATGGATTGCTAAACCCCTTGTCTTGATCCTGCAATATTTATTCGAACCTGGGTGAATGGATTCCAATTTTGAATCAAAGAAAAATATAAATTAAAGAAGAAAGGATCAAGACAGAATGGTGCCCTGACCACTGAAACAACACAGCATCTTTTGTGCTATTTCCTGATTTGCCATAATGATTTAATCGGAGTCAAAAGTATTTTTGTAAAGTTGAGTATTCTCAAAAAACTTTTATTGAAATTTATTTTTCTGTCGTAGGGGGTGACCTAAAAAGTATATATTGTGTTTTATTTGATGATCAGTTAAAATTTTTCTCATTGTTTTTTGGTATTACTATGGCTCATCCGGCAAGGGGCAGGGGAAGAAGACGTGCAGAAGGCACTCCCCATCTCACGTCTTATCTAAGCGTAATCCCTTTCTTCTCGGGTGAAGACCCAAATCAGTTTTTTTTTGAACTGGAAGCAGTATCTCGGCATGGTCAGTTGACAGATCAAGACCTTGTGTTCATAATAGAGGTCAAAATGAGGGGGTAAGCTGCAACTTTCCTTCGAGAAAATTTGCAAAAACGTGGCTTCAGTACATACAACCAATACAAAAAGGCCATATTGGACCATTTCTCCAAAAAGGTGTCCCCCCATGAACATGCTCGCCAATTATTTTTGACATGGCAAAAACCCAATGAAAGCATCAGGGAGTATGCAGCCAGAGTGGAGGCACTCTCTTATAAGTCTATCCCCGAACAGGTGCAGGGCACTGATGCTGCCGATCAGGCCCGCAGGGAATTATTAAGAAACGTTTTTGTGGAAGGGCTAAGACCGCACCTGAAACGCTTGGTTCTGCCTATGAACCACAGAACGTTTGAAGGGGCAATGGAACAAGCCAAAATGGAAGAGAGGCTCTCCCAGACATTTTCTAACACTGGAGAAGTTGAAGAAGTTCAGGCAGTAACGGCTCCTCAACTAGAGCCAACTGCGAGTCCCCTCATGGCGCTAGTACATTCACAACAACAGGCCATTACTAAGTTAACGGAGGGTATGTTAGAAATTCAAAATAAATTGTCACAGATAACAATGAATACGAATTCGAGAGGTCCCGTGGTCTGTTGGTTTTGCAAGAAACCAGGTCATACCCAGAGACGATGCTTCTCGTATAGTTCTAGGGGTCGGGGCCAATCGCATAGACCCAATTTGGGATCCCACTCTAATACAATAGGGGAGATGAGTAATTTCTCGAATACGATTCCAAAAAAACTAGATCAGGCCGAAGGGGCTCTTGAGCACCCAGAGCTCACTTCTTCTGGCCCTGAGGTGGTGCCATTGTATTCGATGACAAATCCAGAGGAAAAAATGAATCTTCCCATCATAAACATTGCCATCGAAAATAAGATATTTCCATTTCTGGTTGATACGGGAGCATCCATCAATATTTTACAGGGAGACGTACTGGAAAAATTCCGATGTGTTAGACAAAAAACAGTGTCGTGTCATTATCAAAGGAATTGCTACTGAGCAAGTTGTTCTACAAGAACAAGTATGGGTAAACTTGCCTCTGTACCGCAGCATTCAGCTTACCGGGACGGTGAACTATTTCGCAGTCAAATTGCGCCAAAGCCATGATCCAACGAGCAATTCTACTTGTGGGATCTCGCAAATGTAGCATTCACGCTCCTGTGTTCTCGAGTAAATCGCGTGCGTCTACCGCTATGTGATAAATGACGATGGCACGAAAGAGCAGAAATCATATGGATGGAGGGTCTGGATCAATGGTCATTCCAGCAATTACTATGATAGAGAAAAAAAAGAACGGCTTCGCCTTCCAAAAGGCTGATAGTAGCCAGCTGGCGATAGTAGCCAGTCGGTGAGTGCCCCTACCAACCTGTTCCTGAGAGGTGCTCTTGACAACAGGAGTGCTCCTACGAACCTGCTCCTGAAAGGTGTTCCTAACAACAGGAAGGATTCCTAGCCGCCAGTGACCTGCAGAATATGCGGGAAAATAAATTCCGTCTTCATTATGGACAAACCTCCATGTTCACCTTTTCGAGCGTCAACCGTAGTTTGCATAAATAGACAGAACGATAATATGTAAGTTTTTTTTATTTAAATCATTGTAAAGCGATGTTGTTTTTTTTTGTCTCGGAAAATCTAACCTTCATTTGTTAGATGTTTGCATTTATCTGTATAACCTTTTTAATTGTTAAAAGGTAGCTACCTACACCATTATTTTCTATTGTTAAAAATTAAATATCTTCTTTTCCTTAAAATTTGACTCTGATTTACTTGCTCATGAAAGTGTTGTGTTGTTTTCTTTCATCTTATGGATTGCTAAACCCCTTGTCTTGATCCTGCAATATTTATTCGAACCAGGGTGAATGGATTCCAATTTTGAATCAAAGAAAAATATAAATTAAAGAAGAAAGGATCAAGACAGGGGACCCACGGTTAATTAATGAGAATTAATTAACCAGGAATTTTAAATCAAACATGTCTGGACGAGCTTTGTTAGTCATATTACTTATTAATATTTCGGAGGAAAAGTGATCGCTCCTTTGACGTCATCTTCTCTGCGCCATGGTCGCACCTCATTCGTCGGTTGCGTTCCTGTATCTAATTGGACAAAAAAAAGTCACATGATATGCAATTTTGTAAGTAAAAATAAATTAGTTTTAAGGTGAAGAAAAAAGAGGAATAGTATTAGTATTTTTAAAAAGCAAGGAAAAAAGGATGGAGAAGATATTTTTTAATTATTTTCAGAGCCATTTCTGAATAAATTCAGGAATGCCTCAATTTTTAAGTTTTTATATATTTTTGGAGAAAATGTTCTTGGAAAGATGGGTAAGGGAAACGGAGAAAAAGATAGAAAAAATGCCGAATAATTAATTTCGGCTGTTATGAGCATTTAATTGCTCGTAGGTTTGCTTGCTGCTACTCTGCAAGCTATTCAGGAGTTCTTAGCGGGCGAGATACTGTCCAGCTTCTTTTTTGAATTCCTGGATAAGTTCGCGCTTATCTTTTTCTTATTATACTTTTCATGTATAATTGCGCTATTTGGAAGATTTCATTTGCGTATCACTAGCATCCGTCGCATCAGTGTCCGGATTCATTGCCACTAGATCACGTTGGCCTAATCCGGGTTTCTTCCGTGGGTAGCGCGCTGGCTTCACCCGTCTCGCTTGCGGTATGCGATGGGCTCGGGCTGTGCCGTGGGTGGACGTCGTTCGGTCGGGACTGTTCACTCGCCCCGTCTGTCGCCCTTGCGCTTCGCTTCAGCGCTGCGTTGGAAGTCCGTAGATCGGGACTTGTATTTTTCAGCTGAGACACGCTGATCTTCAAGTTCCGTTGGGAGGTCCGTAGAGCTGGCTCGGCCAATCGCATTCTTTTTCTTCGTCTTATTTTCGTCCAGCGAAATTTTCTTTTTTCGCTCATTAAATTTACGTAATACACTTCGTGGGAGAAACGACGTATTCGTATAATTTTTCCTTGATCTCCGGAATTCTTTGGGAGCGATGAATTCATCATTTTGTTCCACCGTTGGGGAAGAAGCTTGCTCCTGGAATTTTGCAAATAATTTTTTGTAGACTTCGCATCCACGAAAGTTGCTCGTGTGGCCTTTTCCACAGTTAGAGCGGGTCGGAGTGTCGACTCCTTTAATGTTACCACAACGCTTCACATCATGGTTCCCCGAACAGACCATGCATTTCTGCGGTCGCTCGCACTCGTCTCCTCGATGGCCCCAGATTTGACATCGATAACAGATGTTAATCGATTTTCGATTGGGGTTCCTGCGATATCTCGTAATCGATATATCGATGAGAAAAAGTTTTTTGAGTTCAAGGATTCGTCTTGATTCGGGGTCGTCCTTCAAATCGACCTTCCAAAGGGGTAGCAATTTCCCTCTTATTCTTTTTCTCTGTGATTTGAGTTGAGTGACGTCTAGGGGTGAGAAGCCTTCATCACATAGTTCATTAGAGATATCCTCTGCTGGGATCGCAGCAGTTAGCCCTCGTATAAGAACGCTGAGGGTGGGATCATCTGAAGCTGATCGTCTAGTGATTTTTGCATCACTATTTCCTATGTGATTAAGGATTGTTTCGTAGTCCTTAAAACTGCAGAAGTCCATTTTAAATTCGTCACGCACTATTTTTGCTTTCACTGGGGCACAACATGGGTCTTTTATCACTTGGGAAATACTACGCCACTGTCGGTCCGCGCGAGCTACAATGGTGTAGGTGACGCCGTCTGCCCCGTTTGTTGCTGGCTGTTCACTGCCTGGCTCGGGTTCAATTGGCTCGGGTACATCCATTTCATCGTTGCTAGCACACGACTGATAAGCCGACGCTGTCCCATCTTGTGGCGCGTGTTCCTCTTGGGTGCCGATGATAGCGGTGGGGGGCTCTTCCTCGCCGCTTTGGGTACGGGGGGGCGCCGGCTGTTCACTGCTGGTTTTCCCGTCGACCGATACCAGCATGGGCGGGGCTTCATCATCGCTCCTTCCACGCGATTGGTCCGCTGCTGCTGATTCGTTCGTCGGGGCGGGGCTTCCCTTACCGTCGGCGGTGGTGAAGACCTCATCTTTGGTCTGTTCGCCCACGTCATCTTCCAGTTTTACCTGGATTTCTCCCGCAGTTGCCGGTTCCTGGAATTTTGGTTGGGAATTGTCATTACAATGGGCCTTGTTTCCCTCTTCTGGGGGCTCGGCAGGACCCAGGTTTGGTGGTGTTTCTTCTTGATCCTGCTGGGCCTCAGAATCCGGGACGGGTTTCTTCCGCATAAATACGGGGATCTCATCCCACTTCTTTGCCCGCTTCCAGATATGTTTGTTTATCTCGTTGTAATAGTCTGTCCAGATGCCCTCATTCTCGTCTTCATCAAAGAAGCAATCTACACCGATGATGATAATTTGCTGCAAGTTCCACCGTAGTGACTGCTTGAACAGCGGCACTTCTGGGTCATCTGGACTTCCCATAATTGTGTTGTAGTCCTCCATGGCTTTCCTTAGGAAATCATCGCCCGTGCAATAAAACACTTCCGTGTCCGGGCGTCTGTTTCTGGGATGAGACTCATTCCAGCTGTTGAAGTGGTCCCGAGGTATGAGATGGCAGCCTTGTTTAGGTCAGCGTTGCGTGCTTTCCTTCTGCTATAGACCGCTAGCAGCTTGGCCCATTCTGCATTCTCGTTGTCCTCATCAAGAATCACTTCGTGTAAGAAACAGACTGGTTGTGGAGCTAAGTTATTTCTCGGTGCCATGTTATGAGATGGCTATCTTATCCGACTGAGTACGGATAGTGCCTAACCCGAGCTGTACTAGTCCAGCATATTACTTGATTAAATTACAAGTTTTTAGGAGCTCATGCAGAGAGTATCCTCTCTCTCTCGTGTCTCACTCGAGAATCACAAGCGGTCTCTCACTTACAGGAAAATACCGGAGATGCTCTAAGAGCAAAGCCCAAACTAAGGAACCTGGGCCTCCCATCAATCCCACCAGATGGCGACTCCGATGATCTGCCAATACCCACAGTGACTTTCGAGAGAACGGCCCCAATCGATACGATAATTCCGTCGACAACATCGATTACCCGGCCCCAGGCCCCCCCGAAGCGATTCCCAGCGAGAGAACCAACCAGAACACTCCAAAAATCCTGAAGTCACACCCACCTACAACGAGAGTGACAGCTCGCCAACCCAAACGGCAGCAGAGCCAAGATACGCCGTAACCTTTCACGGCAACGGCCGCTGGTTTAAAATCGCTAAGGCCATCGGAGACACATGCGTCCACAGATTCGATGTACGGATCAAAAGGGATGGCTGCAGGATCCTTCTTCGAAGTGAGAAAGACCAGCATAGTGTTCTTTCATTCCTTCGCAGTGAGAACTTTCACATCACCCATTTCTCGACCCAAGCAAACGACTCTACAGCCATGCTTCTTAAAGGCCTAGATTCCCAAACCCCAACCGAGGAAATCAAAGAGGAGCTCGAACAGCTTGGATTCCAGATCATAGATATTCTTCAACTAGCGGCCACCATAAGACGTTCGCGGAAACGAAAACTCCCCTTGTGGAAAATCGTGCTCCCAAAAACCGAACGATCAAAGGAACTGCTACACCTCCGACAACTAAAATATGTGCCCATCAGCATCGAATACTTCCGACGACACCCAAGCCGCGTCTCACCACAGCGCTGCACGAGATATCAAAGATGGACTCATACATTCAAATCGTGTAGCTTTCCTGAAAGATGCATCAAATGCACGGAAACTCACACCGGCCAGCCGTGTAAAAAAGTCAGAGGTATCGACTTACCCCAATGCGTAAACTGTGAAAAATCCCACCCCGCCAGCTATAAGAATTGTAGCGCATACGTAGCTGCCCTTCAACAGCTAAAAACCGGAAAAAACGGGACGTCCAGTTCAAACGCAAAGGAGTGAGTCTGCAGCCTCGGAAAAAACACCGGAACGTGTCATGTTCCTACCACGCAGTGTGTGGAAAAACATCAATTCATCGCGGAACATTTCACAAGACAACAATATATTAGCAAAGCCCAAAAACAGCCGAAAGACACAAGTCCGAAAGCTTCGCCTAAAAAACACAAGTCCGAAGCAAGTGCAAGAGCCAATCAAACATCGAGTTCAACCCCTACGGACTTCGCAACGATTTCCAACTCTACGGACTTTAAAAAAACTTAGAAAATCGACCGAGATCCCAAACGAAGGCCAAGCGAAGCAACGAAGAACCACCGAGGGAATCGGCTGCTACATCACCAGCTCAGCCGGCCATAAAAACACCAGTACAACCGGCCGTCACCGTAAACAAACCCAGGAGCCCCGATCTAGACACCGACGAAGGCTGCCCAAACTCGACACTATACATGTTCGAGTACGCTAAATTGTGTTTCGAGGACATCCTAAAATGTAAATCGAAAAAAGAAAGGCGAGCTGTTTTTGAAAACTTCATCACCGAGGCAGGCAATATCATCATTGACTGTTAAGCCTTTTCAGCTACGCAAGCAAAAAAAAAAAAAAAGTTTTTTCATCGAAATACCCATATTTATCAGAATATTCTATCCTTTTTCTTCCCTCTTTTACCCATCTATTCTAAAAAAAAAAACCTTCAAAAAAATCGTGCTTTTAAACTTTCTTTTCATCGAAAATTCTATCTTTTCTTGACTTTTAAAAATAATCGTATTAACACTATCTCTTTTTTTCCCACTCCTTGCCATTAATATTATTTTGTGTATAATATGTATCTTTTCAGATTCCAACCAATAGGGAATCAGGTCAGCGTCCCAACCAATACGAGACGTCAAGGACAACATCAAAGCGTTGCCCGACCGGGCTTCTTCACAAGCGAAGCTAATAATACTAATAACGTAAGGCAGTGGTGGCATTTTTCCGACGTTAAATTTTAAATTTAAAAAAACCGACAGACCATTAATTGACCACGAATTTTTGAAAAGAGGATTTATTCCCAAAACTTCCCTTCTCATATATGCACTTACACAACTTCACATACATTACTCACTTGTCCTTCTCTTCACCGGGGGTCCCCAAGGGGCCCCAGCCTTTTTGTTGGCTAATGGCCCGCTTTAAGGGCCAGTCACCATCGCGAAATTTTGAGTCTGGTCGAAGCCTTTCTCGCTTGCCGTGGAGACTTACGTCCAAATAACCTCAGATGATGCCTGCCACAGATGTGGGCGAAACGTCAGGAAGAAAATCTCCTAGACCATGGCCTAACAACCCGGAAACCGTTTGCAAGTCATCAAACAAATCTAGATTTAAAGAAACGTAGAAATGAATATATATTTTTTCTTTTTTAAGGGCGCTAAGTATTTCTATCCTGCCCCCTTCCCTTTTGAACTTCAAGTTATCCATCTGCCTATTTCAGCTTCCAAAAATGCTTAGTTAAAGCTGTGGAATTTCCTCGATGCACTTTATGGGTCCATAATTAATTTTAAAACATCCTAAACTATATGAATTTATGCAGTTGAATATTAAAAGACACAATACGGAGGCATTAATTTTCATGCTTGAGAAGATGTAAATAAAAAGTTGAAATCAATGTTATTGCATGGATATCCAACGCAATAGTAGGTCCGGGGCTAATTACTTCCTATTTAATCTCCTGGGCTTCGTATATCTTTAAGCGAGCTTAGTATTTCAAAAATATAGAATTCAATAAAATTTTTAAATTTACTGATGTGGTGGAAAACCCCCACCAAATTTCCACATTTCTACAGTAAAATCGACAATTTTAACACTGATTTCTATGGGGATCATCCTTTGCCTGACCCTCAAAGTGATGCTGATGATGATTATGACTTCTATTCAAAAAGCCTTCTTACTGATAGTATTGAAAAAGTGGCAAACCATTGTAAAGGCATAAACTATTATACATATAGTAACAGGATTAGAAAAGTGACAAACCATTGTAAAGGCATAAACTGTTATACATACATACTAACAGGATTAGAGAAGTGACAAACCATTGTAAATGCATATACACGTCTGAAACGCATTGCTAGGGAACCACGGTAACCAAAGTAAACGTTCGAATATCCAAAGACAATCGGGAGACATTCATTTTCATGCTTGAGAAGATGTAAATTAAAAGTTGAAATCAATGTTATTGCATGAATGTCCAACGCAAAAGTAGGTTCGGGGCTAATTATTTCCTATTTAATCTCCTGGGCTTCGTATATCTCTAAGTGAACTGAATATTTCAAAAATCTAGAATTCAATAAAATTTTTAAAATTATTGATGTGACAGAAAACCTCACCAAAATTCCGCAATTCTACATTAAAATCGGCAATTTTAACACTGATTTCTATGAGGATCATCCTTTTCCTGACCCTCAAAGCGACGCTGATGATGATTATGACGTCATTCAAGAAACCTCATTACTGGGAGTATTGAAAATGTGGCAAACCATTACAAAGGCATAAACTATTGTAAATATACTGACAGCGTTGAAGAAATGACAAACCATTGTAAAGGCATAAAAAAACACGTCTGAAACGCATTGCTAGGGAACCACGGTAACCAAAGTAAACGTTCGGAAAGTGATTGTTGAGGCCCAAAAACAATTGTTGCCCAACCATTTTTTGCCCTTTTGGGGCATTTGCCCTGCTCTGACGAAATTTTAAAGTTAACCCGTTCAAGTCGGGTCCCATTTGTTATATATGCAAAATTTGGATGGTTTTTTGATAAGTTTCGCGCGGTACGGCTCGCTTTTTTACGCTCTATCTTTATAACGTTATAAAATATTTTTAAATAAGCATGAAGTGTCGCGATATATCATAAACTGTGAGTGAACAAACCGTGTATGAAGTGATTTTTACGGCGTGAGTCTACAGTGAGTGGTTGCAAAACTAATCGTGATGTTATGAACAGCACGGCTGTCTACGGCGTTTGTGTACTATTTAACGATCGGACTTGGTAAAGATTTTTCTCGTACAAGCGGTGAGCAAATCCAGAAATTGAGTTCATATTCGAATTCTTCGTGTGGTTTTCTATGTAAAACAATATTTCAAGCTAATCTTGATGGAAAATTTTAGCCGTTACGAATTTTTGAATCTTCAATGGCGCAAACTTTGTAAAAATATTGTGTAAACAATGCTGTTGTTAAGATGCCAATTTAAATGCATATACAGTCTGTAGCCTATACATAGTGCTCCACCATCAATATTTTGAAATTTGGAGTTGCGTATTAATGATTAGGGACATTTTAATTCCCATAGGTAATGGCGTCTATGCAAAATTAACATGTGAAATTTTGAAGTTTAATTTCGAAATGTTTTTATAATTCTAAAATTAGTGTTATTGAATATTAGAAAGATTGATTTTTATATTTTGCTCCGCCGCTTATTTTGGAATTCTATCTTCAATAGCTTAATTGATATAATTTTTTGAAATATCAATCTGAACAGAAGAAAGGTGTAAACAAAGTACCCTTCACTAACACATTTATACAGGTACTTGGCGTAATGGTCAATCAGTTTATATTTATTTTTTGAGCTCAAAAAAATGTATAGTGCCTTTTTGTCATATGTTTATCTTTACCTTTTTGTTTATCTTGGTTTTTTTTTTGGGGCATGGTTTTCTTGCAGTGTTGTCAGATATGCATTATAAACGTTTCAATGTCCCGTTTTTCATTTTAGACCATATTCTGTGTTCTACTTTTCGGGACTCGTAGAATTTCGCCGATAGCGTTGTCAGATCATCATTATAATAGATATTTCTGTACTGTTTGTTGCGTTTTGTCATAATTTTGAGTCTTATTGATTGCAACAAAGTTTTATTGCATAATATGAAAATAATTTTTTTTAAACCAAAATATAATGGAGATACCTGACAATAGCTTACAGGGGACAAGTAAAAAAAACATTTATAATTCTGAGCTTCAGAGTGATGCTTCGGTGACAAAGGATAGAGAGGATTTTCATTGGTGCGATCTTGAAGAAAACTCAGAAGAGGGTGCTGGTGAGGAAAATTCAGAAGATAGTGCTATTGAGGGAGACTCACCAAGCTCAGAGAATACGATTAATTTCAGAAATATCAGGACACCACCATCAAGTACAAAGATAAGGAGGAGCAAAAGAATACAATTGAGACATCAGATGATGGAGGAATCAACACGACTGTGGGATACGGCACAGAAAGTAAATCAAGACCAATGTAATCAGAAGATGTCAAATTCAGAAGGAAGAGTGCAACACAAAGATTCTCAAGGACTTGGAAATGAGAAGAAGCTAAGAGCATCGGAGTGCCTACAAACATGTAGTCACGAAGATAATGGGAAAAACAATAACCAAAAGGACACACAAACAGAGGAAATTGAACAACTGCGGTCAACGGATGAGATAAGAAATCAAACTCAAGATCAGGGACAGGAAAAAAAAAAATGCAAAAAGTAGAGGAAGGTGTGCAGCAGAATGATCATCAGGGACCTGAAAAAAAGTCAAGAACATCAGAGTGTCTAGTAACGAAATAGTAACGACAAGGAGGATACATCAACGAAGGAATCAGGACGACTGTGGGCAACGGTAGAGAAAAGAGACCAGGATCAAGAACATGAAAAGATGGAAGACTCAAAAGAAGGGGTGCAGCAAAATGATATCCAAGGACTTAGAAAAGAGCCAAGAGCATTGGATTTTTTACAAACACGTGGACATGAAAGCAGGGAAAAGAAGAAAAAGAAAAGAGTATTAGAAGATAACAAAGGGAATAATAAAAATTCTAAACAGGGTGATCTAGAGTTACCATGAACACAACAAATAGAAAATAAAAAAAATAATTTACAAACAGAAATACATGAAACGACTTTAATTTTCAAACAGGTTAGCAATGACAGCCAGACAGAAATAGGCAGCCTAGACGAAGAGGTGGTATTCAGCGAAGAGGAAGAAGTACAGACTAAGAAACAAAACGTTAACATCACGCATCTATTAAGAAAAGTCAAAAACATAGTGAACTACAATACCACAAATAATAATAGAGGATCAATCAGATACAACTTACCCAACAGCCAAAGAAAAAGAGCTAATAGAATCCTACTAAACATTATAGAATGGATAGAAAACAACACGGATGAAAATGGAGTTTTTTGCGTGGGAAAGAAAGAATCAGATGAATTTAGGAAGGAACAAACACATACTCAGGTAGAGGAGAGAAATGAGATTAGACAAGATACCGAAAACCTTACCAGTTACCGAAAACCTAACCTTTTCCAGTTTAGAACAACTGGAAAAGGACAGGGAAAGAGATGAATTTCAAGAAGTCAGGAATAAAAATAAAAAGGTCAAGGAGATTAAAGTTGAAGCACCGGAAAGAATTTCGAAAAATGATCATATAAAAGAGAAGGGAATCACAATTAATAAAGACAAGCACAGCACAGAAACAAAGGATAAGGAGAAGTTGAATAACAAGCATTGCTTAATGTTATATCCCAACATCAAGGATAGAACACAAACATTCCAAGAAAAGAAGCAACATTTAACCAAACAACTGATAGGAAATATGGTTGTTGAAACAAGGGAAATGAAAAATGGAATGGTGATATATTGTAAGAATGATCAGCAGAGACACGAGCTCCGCATAAAAGTACTAACGGACAATTTCTGGAGAAATACGGTCTACGCATGGATCCCCAGGAATCAAAATAACAGGAATAAGGACAGGCCAAGGTATGGAGGAAAAGGTTTCCAACAACACCGCTATAGAAGGAATGACAATAGCGATGACTGGAGAAGACAGGAACAAAGAGGAAACTGGAATTACAGGGAAAGAGGACAGCAGCATAACACCAAGGCTCTCTCAAGAAAGTCATATCAACAACAAGTACAGCGAGATACATATAATTACCGCAACTACAACAACACTCACGGGATAATATATCAAGATAGAATGAGGTGGCCGAATAGCAGGGTCAGTTACCCAAGACGTCAGACATGGGAAAGACGTAATAAAGTCTATGAAGGACAAACACGTGGATATGGTCAAAGAAAGATATGGCAAAATAAATCAAATGTTGAACGGAGTAGAATGAATAACATTAGGTATATATCAGTCAGCAACAACACACGGAGAGCGGAATGGATGCAGCAAGGAAGGAAAAATGATTTTGAAGAAGATAAGGAACAAACGAATTAGATCCAAGGTGCAGAAGAGCATTTTCCAGTACAAGAGGAGAGAGTGCACAGCAGGAACAACTCTGCACCATACAGAGCGGTTACCGAAAAAGAGGACAGAGGAATAATTGTTACAAGGATCTTTCGAAACACAGCGCGACAAAATTAAGAGAGATTACTTAGGACAACTGTAATCCAACACTAAAGACAACACAGCGAGCTTCAATTAAATAAAATAATTTAAATATCGATGCAATGGGGGAAAATTTGCGCAGATAAATCTCCATAACTCTACAATACAGCTACAATACAGCTCAGTTCAGACGCAATAAACGAAAAAATAGATGTAATTGGAATCAGTGAACCATATCATTTACGAGGAGAAATCAGCGGATTTCCACGAAATAGTAGACTAATAAATGCTTCACAAGAGCCAAGAGCATCAATATGGATAACAAATTCACAAATGAAAGTAATGGAATTGTATAAAACTAGAAATGCAACAGCCGCACTGATTACAATTAATAATGACCAGATTATATTCGTTTCGGCCTACTGCTCCCCAACAGAAGACTTGGAAGAACATACACAAGAATTACAAAAAATTTTAGATGGAAACAAGGATAAATTTACTGTAATAACTGGGGACTTCAATGCAAAAAATAGAATATGGGGGCCAAGACCATCTTGTGCAAGAGGAAGGAAATTAATGGAATTCATAAATAGGAATGACATTATTTGTGCCAACAATCCCCATGACATTGCTACATTTTCTTCAACAAGAGGAGAATCTTGGATCGATTTGACACTTGTCAAAGGACAACACGAACTCATTCAAAACTGGAGAGTCAGCGATAGGTGTACGCTCAGTGACAACAGACTACTACTTTTTGAATACCAACAACAGACTCCAAAAAGAGTTTTAACGAAGTACTTCAGTCAAAAGAATACTAATAATCAAGTCTTCATGCAAAAAATCGAACATATGTGGGAGCAACATATAGGAGTGGGAGATGATGCTGATCTTGAACAATACGTACAAAATATGCATACAGCAATTATTAAAACATGTCAATCATCTACAATAAAAAGAATAAACAAGAATAAACAAACTCCATGGTGGAGCAGCAATTTGCAAATACAATGAAGTAAAGTACGAGCACTGCGTAGAAGATATCAAAAGATTAAAAACGTGGAAGAAAGAAGCCGACTTCTGCTTCTCTATAAAACAGAATACAACAAATACAAGAAACTGATCAAAGAAACTAAAAATAATTCGTTTAAAAAATACATCGGAAATATAACCAAAAATAACCTGTATTCTCAAGGATATGGAATACTGATGAACAAGAAACCGTTACCTAGGATATATAAGAAGGCGGTGCTACCTACGGGAAGAACAGTTGACAGCATAGAGGATCTTATTGACGAGCTGAATTCTCATTACTTCATAAACCAAACGGAAGATGAGAATGAAAATCCTCAGACAGATTCTGTACAAGACTCTGAACAGTATAAACCCATCGGAGTGCAAGAAATCGATATAATCTTCAACGATATAGGAAAAGACACAGCACCAGGTCCAGACGGCATTACGAAATCAATATGGAAATTATTATACAGGAAAAAACCTAATCTCATTATTTCATTCTTTAACAATATCGTACAAAAAGGAATATTCCCACAACTATGGAAAGAAGGAAAAGCTGTATATATCCCAAAGATAAACACAGGCCAGGAAAAAGTTTTTAATTTTAGGCCTATTTGCCTTTTAACAGATATCGGCAAGATATTTGAGAAATGTATAGGTAACCGGTTAGAATTTTATATACAAAAGAACGGAATATTTCAGCAGAATCAGTATGGGTTCCGAAAAGGAAAAGGAGCTATTGACGCCCTCCAAAATGTCAAAGATATAGTCAAAAGCAACTTCAGGCGAGATCGAATCGTTTGTCTAATATCACTTGATATAATTAATGCATTCAATGCATTGAAAATAACTCCTCTTAAACACATTATATCAAGGATTGACATTCCGGCATATATCAAAAGAATTCTCTACAGTTATTTGACGGACAGATCTATCGTTAATGATAATGGGAAAATACATAAATACAACACTGGAGTGCCTCAGGGGTCGGTCCTAGGGCCGACATTGTGGAATTTGGCTATCAACGAACTTTTAAAAATTAACCCGGGAAAAGATGTCAACATACAGGCCTTTGCCGATGATATTTTGATAATGGTCTCTGCGGCAGTACCCAAACACTTTACAAAAAAGACAAGACATATACTCATGAAAACTCAAGAATGGGCTGACATCTTTGGACTAAAATTCAACAAAGAAAAGTGCGTGTTTTCGATTTGTAAAGAAAAGGGGAAAATTAAAAGCGTCCCATCAATCAGATTGGCTAATTTTCCCATTGTATACAAAACTAGCTTTAAATACATGGGAGTAATACTGAACCGGAATTTCACATGGAGTGATCATCTGCACTATATCAAAGAAAAAACATCTACATCACATCACGAATTGAAAAGAAACTCGAGGGCAACATGGGGTACGAAGCCGGAAGTTTTAAAGAAGATTTATTTGGAGGCCATAGAAAAGAAAATAATATATGGTTACGAAGTATGGTTTGAAGACAAATCAACACGTAATAACAAACTTCTTCAAATACAAAGGCAATTCTTATTAGATATAACGAAATGCTATTCGACGGTTTCGTACGAGGCGTTGTTCACACTAGCAGGCATACCTCCAATCAACATTATTCTGAAAAATCGAATAAGATGGTATAATATCAGTAAATTGAAAGAGTCTACACAATTTGAAGAACAAATTATAATGCACTCTCAAATACAAGAGCCAGACTGCTCTAATATTCCACCATGGAATAGAATCAAGATTGAATGGGACGAAAATGCTAAGGACAATAACACACATTCTTTTTATACAGATGGCTCTAAAATGTTAAGCAGAGTGGGCTGTGCGTACACGTACTATCATGAAAACAAAAGAACATTGGAAAAAATGTACAGATTGTCAGACAATAGTACCGTCTTTTTGGCAGAATTATTGGCAATATATAATGTGGCAAAACATATCCTTGGAAATAAAATATATGAGGCCCACATATATACAGATTCAAAATCAACTTTATGTGCAATCGGTAATCCAAATTACAAAAACAACAGAGTGCTCATAATGCAGAAGATCTTTAAAAAATTTAATACAAAACTACATTGGGTTAAAGCACACCACGAAAACATTAAAAATGACTATACTGATACAAAAGCAAAACAAGCCACGCAAAAGGATGAAGTAGACATCAACAACAAATATACAAAATCATATATTCGACAAGTTATCAAGAAAGACATCCTCAAAGAGTGGCAAGAATATTGGGATGATAGCAACAAAGGAAGGGTCACATATGCTATCTTCCCTAAGATTAGCACCACAAGAATTCAAGGAGACTTTTATATAAATCAATTACTCACGCAACATGGTGTCACAGGAATTGCTCAAGCTAGGTTTCACGGAAAGTCCCCGATGTGCATTTTCTGCAACAAAGATAGTGGCACCACCCAACATCTTATATATCAATGCGAATATTGGGAAAGCCAGAGAAAGAAGATAAACTTCACAAGCACTAACATTCCAATTACGGCACTGATTAAAAACCAAAAAACAAGAGCCCTTCTTTCTGGTATAATGGACTTGGCAGTGCAAAGGTACTTAGGAACAGAGTGAAATGTTCCCGAGAGGAACAAATAGATTGAAAAGTGGTAATCGGGAGCACCAAATTCCTGCTCGCGGGTTGTTAATGGTGTTGCCCGAGTTTTGTAAGGTGAATTGTTAACCTCGGACCAATGGTGCTCCGGTGATATAGAATGTATATATTTTTAACATGTAATTTTTTTTTTTTTTTTTTTTTTTTTTTGATTGAGAAAATAAATGCTCCCTTCGGGGAACCCCCGTATGGCGAATCACATTCGCTGGGTCGGGGTAAGTAACTCATATGCAAAATTTGGTGACGATCGATTTAAAATTGTAGATTTGTATAGAGACACACACAGAAAATCAATTTTATTTATATAGATATAGTTCTTTTTCTTTTCCTTAAATTTAATCTCATTCAAACTATCCTAGAACCGACCAGAATCTCGAACTATTCAAGCTCTACATTAGACTTGATTGCTGTTTTAAATAAAATCTCGGTTTCCGATATCTCGGTTTTTGATGGCATTTCTGACCACAAAATGCCCTTTGTAAATTTTTCTCTCCATCATACCCCCCCCCCCCTTCCTTTAAGCACACTGCAAAACTCATTTTAACAAGGCCAACTTTCCCCTTCTGCAAAATATCCTCCGCACCCATTTTCCTGAATTTGTTTCATTTTCTGACTCAAATGATGTTCATATTCTCTGGAGTAAATTCAAAGCTGTTATCGAGATATGCAAAGCCTCTGTTCCCATCAAGAATGCCTCCTCAAAATATATCTTTAACCCCTGGATCAAGCGTGATATAATCCATTTAAAAAGAAAAATTCGCCGAAATGTCTCCAAACTCAAATTCAATAACTCGCTTTCTTTCAGAAATGAGATCTCAGCCTCTACACGTGACCTTAAAGATCTCATCCTCCGCCAGAAAACACATTACCTGACTAACTCTTTACCTCAATACCTCAAAACTAACCCTTCAAAATTTTGGAATTTCCTTCGCCCTAAATCAGCTGGCCCATCTTCCCTAAAAATTGATAATATCAACTTTACCACTCACCTTGATATCGCCACAGAATTTAATCGGGCTTTTTCATCAGTTTTTTCCTCTGACCCCACTCCTTCTCAGTACTCCTTTTCCGATTCATTATTCAACACTAGTCCTGCTCCAAAGCAGGCCTTCTGAACCTTTTAAAAAATCTGAAACCCCATTTCACTGGCCCCCTCCCAAATCATATTCTTAAATTTTGCGCTGATGAAATCTCTACTTATCTTTTCATTATCTTCAACGTATCATTAAACACATCAACCTTACCATCTGACTGGAAAATTAATACGATTATCCCAATTCATAAATCAGGTTCTCTTTCAAATCCTCTTAATTTCAGACCCGTCGCTATCACCTCTACCTGCTGCAAGCTTTTTGAGCACATAGTTGTCAAGGAAATCCGCTCACACCTCGATTCAATAAACTTCTTTTCTCAAATCAGCACGGCTTTCGACCATCATTATCAGTAACTACCCAATTGGCTCTTTTCATACATGATTTATCAAGCAGTATCGACAAAAACATCCAAACGGATGTCATTTTCTTGGATTTCTCTAAAGCTTTTGACAGGGTTCCCCACAATAAACTTCTTCTTAAACTCCAAAACCTTGGCCTATGTGTTCAACTGCTTAAATGGGTGGAAGCCTTCCTTACCAACCGCAGTCAGTTTGTCTCCTTGAAGGACCAGAACTCCCCATTTCTCCAATTTGAGTCTGGCACACCCCAGGATTCGGTCCTCTCGCCATTATTGTTTTTGATTTACATTAACGATCTCCCAAACTCCATCAATTGTCATATTAGACGCTTTGCAGAGGATTGCGTCATCTACCACACGGTGCACAACGAATCTGACCAAGCATTTCTCCAAAATAACCTAACATTGTCTCTCAAAGGTGCTCGTCCTGGCAATTACCCCTTAATTCTTCAGAAACAGTTTTTATGAGAATTACTCGCAAAAGACTTTACCTCGTTTCTTCTTACACTATCGATAACTCCTTGATCACCGAAATTTCTAGTTATAAATATCTGGGTGTAATTATTTCTGCCGACCTCCATTGAAATCTTTATGTTGATTACCTCTTTCATAAGTGTCTCCAAAAACTCTTTTTTCTTGGTCGGAACCTCAAAAACTCCACCTGTCACCTCAGACATCTCTGCTTTCAAACCTACATCCTTCCTCTACTCTCATATGCCTGTGAAATCTTGGACCCCTATACTCTCTCCAATACAGACAAATTAGAATCTATTCAAAACAAATCCGCCCGCTTCATTCTTAACAGTTGGTCATCCTCTGCCTCCGTCACTGAGCTCAAGCGCCAACTCAATATACAATCGCTTTTACCCACAGATATATCTCTCGGTTATCCTTCCTTTTTAAAATTCTCCACGGTCATTTTCACATATCGACACCTCGAACCTTCTAACTCCGGCTTCATACTTTTCAAAAAGAATTAACCATTCACAAAAATTGAAACCCATCTTTGCATCCACAGATTGTTTCAAATTTAGTTTCTTTCCTCGAACAATAACCGACTGGAACAACCTCCCCACAAACATTATTGATTGTGAAACAATTTCCAATTTTCTTTGTGATATCAATCATCTCTGTCTAACTTCATCACCGCATTCCTTTGTATAGGCCTCGGCCAACCAATATTGATTAAATAAATAAATAAAATTCTGAAGGGGGCCTTCTTTCGTGCAGGAAAGAGCGCGCGCAAGAATGTGTCTCTTTTTAACAACGCGCACTTGATCGCAGCGTTCCAAAGCGCCCTCCAATCCTTCGCGCAAGAACGTCCCGCTCCGGGAGTGCAGGGAAGACTGTACTTGTAAAGAGGCCTTAAGCCATATAATGATAAGTTGCATAAAGTTACTTGGCCCGTGGACCAAATATGGCCCTGGGGCGGGGGGGGGGGGTTATCTGATGCGGTCTGCCCTCCTCAAACCTACTTTTGTAAAAATGAACTAAGCGGCACATTTACAGATCGCTGAAGTGTCCCGTGGTACAATTCGAGAACATTTAAGCGGCCCGTGGCACATTTAGAGATTCCTTGAGTGACATGTGACGTAGTTTTAGAGCACTTAACCGACTGACGGTCCTGCACGTATATGTACGTGTGAAGTTGATGCCTTCCAAACGGTCTAGGCCGTATTTTTACGTGTAAACTTTTCGACTTCCAAATGGTCCTGGCCGTAAATATACTGCCTTGCTTTCCCCCCCATAAAGAATCACTAAGCTGGCTTAGCATACGCCCCTCTCTTTTCTCCACAAAATGACCATTGTACTCGCAACAGCGCTGGGCGTTGAAAACGACAAAATGGCTTCTGCCTCTTCGGCGGGAGGGGACAGTTTTCAATTAACTTAGCAGATAGACGTTTGACAAGCAGCTCTGGAATAGTCAGTTCAAAGAAGCCTTAATCCTTTTGTAAACGAAGAGGAATTTTCAGAAAGCATAAAAAAAGGCTGCTCTTCAGCAAGAAATGCCCCTCCTAAAAGGCACGTCTTTATCTTATTATAGAAATTCTTATCGCTCGATTGTAGGATATGTACTGGCATTCCCTTTTATTTTGGCATGAAAAAAAAAAAAAAATACTTCGTATTAAAACTCATTGACTGCAAGTTAGAGATAAACAGGATTGCCCCCCCCCCCCGAATCGTGACATCCTGGCTTTCCAGTGATTTAAATTTTTTATAGTATAGGCGAAATTTTTTAATTTTATTTTTCATTTGTTTATCTTTACCTCTTTATTACTACTCAAGTACGATACGGCAGAACCTCAATTATCCGATGTGATTGGAAAGCCCTACATCAGAAAACCAAAAATACAGATAAGATACATAAGAATATCATGTTTATTTACGCAGAGCATAATTAATACCAGTGTTTTTTAACTCCTTTACCCTACTCCCTGTAACCCTCTTTGGACCGTGTTTTCCTCTCACTTCTTGCTTTCTTGTTTCTTGGCCCCCGCCTTTGCTTGGGCCCCTAACCTCACCCAGCAGACTAAACCACATTTCTAAGTATATAAACTATTTTCTTTTTGAAAAAATTTATAGTGAAAGCGAAAATTTTATAAACAAAAACTGTCATAGTGTCTGTTTGGTCAAGACTGTCTCTAGAGTCCAGCGAGCTTCCCTCTTGTGAAGGTTATACGCTAGGCAGTGATGCCAAGATCGCGCCAACCCACCCCCTCCCGCGTGCAAAGTGATATTCGAGAAGGGGGGGGGGTTCACTTTTTCGATGGAAGTAACAGCTTACATATTTACATACTTTCGAAAATTATTGTGTGCCAGAATTTTATCATGTAGGCCCCATGAAGATATTATACCCCCCCCCCCCCGGACTATGCCTGGATCAGCCCATACTTGTGAACCAGAGTTGGGCGAACGTACACAGAGAAAGTATATGGGAACGTATGCGCATCACATTTGTTGTAAGGCGTACATAACATGTATGAAATTCTATTAGCTTTGCAAACTATGCCGTGCTAATGTTCAGTGAAATCGAGAATGCGGCTCATTTGCAATACCTAAGTCCACGCATGTATTCAATCTCTGCAACATTTCATTGCTTAGTTGATAATTTTCAGCAAAATACAGCAAAATACCAGTACCTGTACAAATATATACATTTTTATATCATTGTTCATCGCTTCGCTGAGCAATGCTCTAAAAAATAAATAAGGCAAGGGCACTCGTGTGTGTGGCTTTTTTTTTTTAAATTTTATCGGTTATAGTAAGAATTTAAAAAAAACAGTTTTTGGAAGTGGAAATAAATATAAGCATGTTATCAAATTGCTGACCGATCATGAGTAAATTCAAACTTTCAAGCAGGATAAACCTGTAACCCACCGATTCCGCCATTAGATACGTCGGAAGAGTTACGAAACCGTGGGTGCTTGACTTGAGCTTTACATGGAAACTATTGATCCCTGAATGAATTTTGGGGGTGCTCAGATCAGTGGTACAGAATACTGTAGGTACTCGAGCACTCACTGCACCCTCTGGCTCCACCCCCACTGCCAGTCATCCCCCTAAATGCCAGAATTTTACTTATATATTATGAAATCTTGACTAAGTACTGCACTGTCAGTTCCCTTCCCCCAACCCACAAGAAATTTCTGGCTATGGCTCTTCCAATAGCACCATTGTCCACATAATAGAAAGGTCTTGAGGTCAAACAATCTAACATAACATTTATTTGCACAATAATGTTTTTAGGAAGAAATTTAAAGATCAAAAACAGTTCAGCTCCTGGGTGTAAAACGGGCCACAGCAATTGAATTCAATTAGTGAGAAAAACTAATTTCTTAATAAAATAATTACCGTACTCCCCCACATTAGCTGGCATGCTGGGAAACAGTGAGGCGGACCAGCATGCTGAAAATATCCGTATTTTCCGGAATGCCGATAAATTCGATTCACGGATTCTGGAAAATTCTTGAATATCTTTATTTTTTATTAATTTCTTATCAGGAAAATAGATTATACATATCCACGGAGCCAACAATGATGGCTCTTACTGGATGTTAGTGAAAACAAACAGTTGAATATTTAATATTAGAATGAATAACTGGATGGGAGGAAGAAGGAAATGAAACATTTCAGAGAGAATCAGAAATATTGTTCAATGTCGGTACTGTAATTGAAAGAAGGTAAAATTTGATTAGTCTTCTATACATGTGTATGAACAGGGCCGCAACTAGATGCTTGGTCACCCGGGGAAAGCGCGCATTTTTACGCCCCCTTGTAATGGTAAAGGAGAGGTTTCAGAATGAAATTTGCACCCCCTCGGGTTCAGCGCCCGGGGTACGAGACCCGTCTGCTCCCCCTAGTTGCGGCCCTGTGTATGAATGAAGGCTGACAGTTGAATTCATATCAGATGGCATAGAGTTATAAAATTCAGGAACTATAATAAGTAAAATTCTTTCTTTTCAAAGTTTTATGAACACAAGATAATGCATAGATTCAATTTATTCCTGAGGAAAAACGAGACAAATTAATATTTAAAGAAAACCGATTTTTGAAAATGAGGAAGTGTGATTTAGAAAAATATATACATATAAGTGTATCAACTTTATTCGGAAAATCCACTGATTCAGCTGAATGCATGCTGTGATCCTATTATTACCTCATTTTTTCTGGCATGCCGAAAGTGGCCAAGACCACAACATACAAAAAGCTGGTGCCCCTCGTGTTTTACGGCATGCCGGTCAATGCGTGGGAATACGGTAAGTTTATTAAAATTTTTGAGTAAAATAATTTGGTAGTTGTCCAAATCAGCGCTCGTGTGTAATCACTTCCATTTTGCCCAGATCTTTACTTGAAAAGTAAAAAATACGTTGGCAGAGGAATGGGAAAAAAGACGAGCCCACAAATAGCCAAGTATTGTACTTAGTTTGAATCCTTTTACGAGAGAACACACCTTTTCTTTTCCTCTCCTACAAAGAAGCATTCAACAGTGGGCGGAACAAAAATTTTAAACCACACAACACTAAATCCCGATATCCCGCAGTTTGTACGGGGGGAAGGAAAAATTGTTGGATTTTTTTCGAAGCAGTTTTGTGACAATTACCTGAACCTTTTTCAAGTAGATTTTCTCAACACCCTCAAACCGTCAGTCGGTTAAGTGGCCCCCCCCAGGGCAGTTCTACATCACTCAAGTTACCTGCGGCACATTCTCAGCTTATTTAAGTGATCCGCGGGATATACTTACGGATCACTTGAGTGATGCGTGACACAGTTCCAGAGCACTTACGCGGCCCGTACACATTTCCAGATCACTTGGATCCACGAAACATTTAGAGATCACTGAAGTGGCTGTGTAGGGCATTATCAATGGGGAGGGGGGGGGGAATGTTACTTCACGTGCCCACAAACTATCGAAAGGTTTTTCTCGTTTTTGGTGCACCGAGTAAGATGCCATTAAGAATATTTAATACTTTCATAAAGGGCGGTTGATGGCGTAAGCATTATGCAAAACCCCCCTTCCCCCCCCCCCTGTCATCAAAAGTCAGCAAATCGGAAACCCCCCCCCCCCATCGATGATGACGTAATACTTGAAAATGGCCCCTTATTCACCCTTATTTTTACTTCAAGTCTTGACGTAAAAAAAAGAATCTTTAAAAATGAAGTTACACCTATGAGTAAACTCTGAAGCGAAGACGATGTATTAAAATATTATTTAAATTTCTAAAATTTTTCAAAAAATTAGAATTAATCAAATCAATCAATAGGATTTTTATTTATAATGATCTACTGAAAAATAGAAAATGAATTAAATTTATTTTTTATATCGACATTTGAGTACTTTATAAATTTGCGCCTAAATCAGGAACAGAAAAAAATGTGCCTTTCCCAATTTCGCTCTCCCACTGACAAAACCTAGCTACGCAATTGCTGCTGTGGTTTTATTCTCCATACGGGTCGTCTATTAGCGCCCTCCCCCTTTTCATTTGGCAGATCAGGTGAAATTCACCCTAAATGACCACTGCCGTCATCATCATTGTGACACACCCCACCCGCCACACCCAGACCTTAAAATCTATCTCCACTCATGCTTCAAGGGCTCACTATAAAGTGAAAGTGAAATAGCCAGCTATCGAATATTTTTTTTTCAACAGCGAAATAAATGTCCGTAAAAAGATTCAATCATCATTTGATCATTTTTGTCGCACCACGGTTATTTTCTGCACACGAGGGCTAATTAGACCGGAACCTACAATTTATTGCCGATTCCGAACGGCAGGCTTGTTTTTTTATACTCATTGAGAGGTTGGTGCGCTAACCCCTCGATGGGGGACTCCCTGCGGTAGCAATTTTTTCTTGGTCAAGTCGCCGTCTCTGTTGTACCCCCGTGTAAGGAAAGTTTTCTGACAAGGACGAACCGGGTATCAAACTCGTGAAGCCACTAAACATCCTTTGGTACTTTAGGCAAGTATCTTATCGACCTGGGCTACCGCACCCAAAAGATTCAATTTATTTTTCTCTTTTATCCATGTTTGATAATGCGATTCACTAATGCGGCAAGACACCGAATTATACGTACAAAATATGCTCACCTGTTTAGCATTGCCAACCCAGAATGTTATATGGTCGAACCTCAAAAAACGGCCTCTGTCCGGCTGAAAGAAAAAAATGTTTAAAAAATGTGATTGAAAAAGGAATAAAAATCACACACAAACATATTAAAATAGTACTTTTTTATTTTCCCAGCCTTTTAATTTACGTCGAGGTTTCATAACATTATAAAAAAATTGGGGTAATACATTGTAGCCGAGTTTTAACGTGAATACCTTCTTTGCGCCTTGAATCAAGATGCGGAACCTATATTCTTTCAAATATGATATCATATTCGTTTTCATTTGTACAATTGTTCTTTATGCTGCGTCAAAAACCCCGATCACATGGGAAATGGAAAAGAGAATTTTCACCATGACTGCTCTACATTTCTTTCCTTACGAAGGGAAAAAGTCGTCAAGCGGGTGAAGGAACTCCCAATGCTACCGCAATATTTATACATGTGAACGGGGCTTAAGGGAGCCGTCGACTCTTCTTTACTGCTTGCTTATCGGAGAAAGAGGTGCTCGTCATGGTGCTCTACTGGTTTTTTTCTCCCCTTATCTCCTCCTGGTTCAAACCTCGTGTCACGCCATCGTATGCCTTGGAATCGAGCCATCAAACTACCTCGCTTTCAAAGTGGACCTGTTCCTCGTCTCTTGGTGCCACCTAGTTTTCGTTATTGTTCAGGAAGTGGGCGTATCACTGCTGGTATAAAATCGCTGCCTTCCGTAGACTGTTTAAATTCAGGATCAATATTCTTTCAAATACGATGTCATATTCGTTTTTATTTCTACAGGTTAGTCCCATTCACATTTTCAATCTAAACTGTTTTTTAACATTAATTGGTTAATTTTTGTGTCGATCCCGCATCTGGCATTTGAATATTTTTTGTATTTCTTTTTGTTGCTCCACAATCAACCTCTTTTTTAGTATATTTTTCAATGAAAAATCCCTTTCAATCTGATATATATAACTTCCGTTCGAATGTGTTCCATTCAGCACCACTTTCGCTTTACCCGCATATCTTACCTCTCTTGGCTCGCTTGCTATGGTTAGAGATATCGAATCCAACCCTGGTCCCAGAGTCAACCATTCCCCAACTCGCTCTCAAAACAGATCAAATCTAACTACCACACCATAGATGTTAACTAGAGATTAATTCCCCGATTCATTCATTCTTCGTAATATTCAAGATACCCTAGTTTTCTTAGCTATTCTAAACCAACTACCCTCCTCACCCAAAAACAAGACTTATTCAGTCATCAGCTAAATGAATTATCCGAGCGTCATAGTGCACTTTTTCCCGTAGAGGAACTCCAAAATCAAGTATATATAATCTCTCTTCAAATCTATCCTTAGGCTGGTATTACACTATAAAAGTTTGATAAAATCCCTTTTATAAAACTTGAAAAATCTAACCAATAAGGTTATTGGTTACATTCTAGAAAACGCAACCGGTGGCCTTATTGGCTGCATTTTTCAAGTTTTATAAAAGGACTTTTACCAAACTTTTATAGTGTAATACCGGCCTTACTGTAGTCTTCCCTTACCAACAAAATTACCGATTTAAAGGAACGTTCCCGCCGTGACAACCCTATATTCCGCAACATCCCTGAAAAAGTTGACTTCAAGTTCCAATTCACCCTAGAATCCAAAATCATTCAATGCTGCTCCGGCCACCTTGACTTAAACATTTTGCCCAGCGATATAGATCGTTGTCATAGAATAGGCCCTAAAGGACTCTCCATTATCAAATTTAATAAATTCAAAGTTAAAAGTGATGTTCTAAAAAAATGCCTTTAAATTAAAAAAATAGTAACATATCAATCTCAGAAGATTTCTCATCCGAAACACACAAGCTTCGTGAGAAAATCTGGAATGCTTCTCAAAAATTCCGTGATAGTGGCCAGAAAGTCAAACTTTTTCATAATTTTGCTCTTATAAATAACTGTAAATATTTTTGGGATCTCAGTATCAACAATATTGTCCTTATCTTTCACATCCAATCTAACCCTTCTTCGCCTACATTTTACAGTTTAGTTTAATACCTTGGTGCCGACCACACACACACACATTGGTCGCACATCCATTCTCTATTTCGGTTCGTGTCTCTCTCTCTCTCTCTCTCTCCTTATCTCTGGTTATAGACGATGGCGTACTACCTCTACAAGATAAGGTGTTTCCAACATCTGCATTCCTATTTTTTCGACCAGGTCTGTGCTGTATCTGAAAGTCATATTATTGGCACAGAGGGTCCATGGACTGGCACAAATTGTCCGTCGAACACAAAATCTTAAGAATCCTTGGTTAAACCCCTTCCAGGGAAAAATAAAAGAAGTCATAATTGTTTAAAAGAACTCATAAAAATTGGTAAGAGTTTTGAGAAGTCCAAGCTCTAACAAAAAACCATTCCCAAATCGTCCCCCCCTCCCTTAAAAATCAAATTGCCCTCTTCTGGGGCCCTTAAGAATCACCTGTCTATTCTTAGTCTATAGCAGGGCCGTACTTATGTTTTTTGCCGCCTCCTTGCATTTCAGTCTAACTTTTTAACCCCCCCCCCTTTCACCCCTCCCATGCCATTACTAATATCCTAAATTTCACTTTTCTGTCCTGCATTCGTATCCTATTCCGGTCCGCAATAATTGCCATATAACGGGGGGGGGGGACTGCTCAACTCACCCTCCTGCCCGTAGGAATCTACACATCGATGAAAAACACTGATAAATTTAATTCCGATGTATGGTGCATACGTTCGTGCATACAATGATTGGTACTGAGATATTTTCTGCGTACTTGGTTAAAGTCTAGCAACAAAATCAATAATGCACATTACATACTTATACATATTATGTTTAACCGCACGTCCTAAAGTGTACTTTGAAACAGGTAACTACATTTTCAAAATTTTTTCGTGGACCGATTAAAATTCTAGACGGGGTCCGCCAGTGGTTTGTGCGCTCGTGTAATTTAAATGCTTGCATTACTTGAATATACAGTGTCCCCCACAATCACCTGACGGTTTTCAAAATGAGAATAGCAAGAAAACGGTGACAGATATTAAAGTCATTCTTGCGGAATGTAAATGTGTGAAGTCAGGAATTTTTCAGCTACATCATTCCTGTTTCAAGGGATTGTATATTTATTAAAACAGAAAAAAAATTGACTTTATATATGGACGACCTTTCCCAAAAATTGAATTAAAAAGTTGTTGCCCTGTCTCTTCTGATGCCAACGAATAAATTTCCACCTTTCTAAGTGCAATATTCACAGAGATATCTCTGAATTCAAGCATCGGAGAAAAGTTGGGAAAGAAGCGTTGTCTGTTAGATTTTGCTACTTTTTTCCCCCAAAATTTCCTCCGATTTTCGAATTCAAATACCTCAGTAAATACTTAGAAACAAGGAAATTCTTATTAATTAAACTGCTTTTGTTCTTTTCCCTATGCTACTTTTATATTGAAAGCTATATAATAAAAAAATATAATAATACAAAGATTATGTAAAAAATTCTTTGAAAAGTTAATTTAGTACTTAAAAGATTAGAATAATACATATTTTATAGATTTTGTTCCTGTTATACCGAAATCAATTTTTGTGATAATTTTTTGCATGATAGTAAAAAATGAGCCACGTTTAAAATCAGTGATCAAAAATGCTTCACGAAACTTCATGGTTTCCAAAACTTGGCATGTTCATCAGTGTTTCCAGACAATTTTCAAAAATTTCAATTCTACAGGTCTGAATAATCAAATTTATTTCATTAAATTGATTCTAAATACGGATTAATATGGGATTTACTGTGACGGTCGGTGTGGTGTATACGAAGCAGCGAATATGGAGCATTCCTTTATTCTACATTAATAGAGAACAACTGTATATTAGCATGCGAAACTGCGAAACTGACAACCCTTCGTCATGAAGGTTGAAATCGAACTTCTCGAGAATGTCTTCGTATCTCGATACAAACTTAAACCTCACGTGTCTCGTGAATAAAAGTATTACTGTACATCCTTGTCAACAGCTTGCCTGTTACATACTCCCCCCTCTGGTTTCGCAGACGTCCCGACAAGGAACCAGCAAAAGGCGTTGTGGGAGGTTGTTCAGTGTTCTTATTAGTTCCAACTTTGGGAGGTCGTCCTCTCTTCCGTGATAGCACTACGGATACAGCATCCAGTTTCCCACATGAGAATCTACACATCCGGGTCCAGGCAAATGATGTTCAATCGTGGATGACTTCAGTGCTCAGTACCTCTGGTGTCCACGATCAAATTAAAATGCTCATCAATCAACTTGAAAATAATCAAGACTCTTTCATCCATCCTAGACCAGTGACTGCTATTGTAGAGGGTCATGATGTAGGTGATTCTTGCTCAGACTCGGATTACGAGCCATAAACTTTTCATTCTTTCATCGAACAACGAGGTTTCACATGACTTCCCATCGTCAACTCTTAATGAAATTAGGACAATGATGTTCTTCAGATTTCCGTTGCCTTTTTTATACTTTTTCACATATTCATGTATCTCTGTAATCTTTTCTATGTATTTGCATTTACTCACATCAATCCATATATATATTTGTAAGCTCTACGATCTACTGTGGTGAACCATGAATTACCACAACGCTGGTTTTGTTCTGGAATGCATTTTGGACTGTGATGTTTTGTGAGACTATTTTCTGTCTAGTCTCTCGAATTCCCACTGCTCTGTAATCCTGGATATTCATCTGATGGACTGTGATGTTTCATGGGAATATTTTTCACCATATCACTGTATATATATATTTATTTATTTTCTCTTCTGTCCCGCTCATTTAACAGAACTGCGATGTTCGTCATGTTCTTTCCTGACAATTTCCACTTGATGTTAAGCACTTGCTGTCATTTCTGTTCAGTGCTTCCATGTGCAATGTATGCATGTTTTCTTTCAGGTGGCAAAGGAGCTGAAGCGAGTGATTGGCAACCGAGATCCCACGGGTCCATCTGCGGATGGATTGGTGGGGACGGAGTGCGGTGTTGGCATGGACGGGCGCGGGCTGCCGGAGGGGGACGGACGTTTGGTTCCGTTCTGTTGCTCCTTTGAGCGATGAGTGGCGGACGGTGGTGTTCTCTCGTGGACTAGGGGAGCCGAGGTCCTCGGAATGTTTTTGCTGGGTCGGAGATCTGGCGGGCGGTCCACCTGTGCTTCTTCTTGACCATCGGAGGTTTCCGGGAGTTTCCCGGAGTGTGGCTGCTTGGGATGGAGTGGGGTCCCGGCGGGACGGACCCAGTGGCTTGCGAGTCGGGGGATGTTCGCCGGGCCCGGATGTCAGGAGAGTTCTTCCAGCATGGCCCAGCCGCAAAGTAATCCGCTTATATCCCGCAAGGGACAGAGCGGGGGCCATGTTTGGTGTTAAGGTTTCCCACATGCTGTGAGAGCAGAAGTACGGTATACGCCGACAGAGACACTCGATTTGGCCGGATCAGCGACTATGTACCTCGTAAGTGATCTCTGGGCTAGCGCAGGGTACGGTCCTGCCACTCGTTGTGGCGTGAACTTTGTCGACCAGTTCTTCCTTCGATAACTCTGCCTGGGACCGTTGTCAGCATAACCTTTGCGTTCATTTCGTTTTCGTTCCACCTGCTGCTTCACTGAACCTCTTGTAAGGCTTCGCATGGAAGCCAACCTGTTTTCACGACTTCTTTTGCGACCTTCTGATCGTCACGCGTTAAGGTTTTGATCAAAATACTTAAAGGCACTCCCCCCTCTTCCCCTGCATTTATCGTTCCCATCGCTAGCACTGCTTATGCTTGTTTGGGTTCTTGACTCACGGAAGCTATTGCTAGCCGTTATTGTTTGGCTTGGCATTCTACAACGATGCCGTATGTGATAATATCCTGGTGATCCTGGACCACGTCGCCTGGCGCCGGAAAGTTCAACTCGTTCGTTCCTGCGGAAACGTGAGTCTAATACTTGCCAGCCTGTCAGAGTGACTCGTGGTTGCCCTTGCACCAGTTGGTGATGAAAGCTTCCCGCGGATCGTTGGATCTCGCTATGGACAGCAGGACGTGGATGGCCAGAGACATGACGTGGATTGGATGGCCAGTGACATGACGTGGATAGTCACGGAAGCGACCCGTTTGGTTCCGGAAACGTCTAGACCGATCCCACCGCTGAGGTTCGGATGCCGTATCACCATGGTGAACTTTGCCTTCGGGAGTGTCCCCTCCCCCTGGACTGAAAATAATTTCATCCTTTTTCCACGACCTGTTCAGCACTTGTTTCCGTTGCTGTCCTTCAACTTGTCGTAGGTGGTAAGAATTCAAGTTGACATGCTCTACTACATGTTGAATAGTTTTAACCCTAGACTCTTTTACGAAGTGGAATCGCTTCCGGGTCTTTTTCCCGAAGAACCATTGTCTTCGCTTGAGATCCAACACTATACCAGCTTTCTCTAGAAAGTCGATTCCCAAAAGAGTTCTGTTATCGACGATCCCAGGAAGAATTATAAATTTCGTCCTTAGTCGCTTCCATTGGATTTTGACCAATACCGTTGCGTAGGCGTAAACTTGTATCCGGCCCATGGGCCCGAGCCCCCCCCCCCCCCCCCAAAAAAAAAATTCGAGTGGATATGTTTCTCACACTTGGCTCAGAAAAAACTTTTTGACAAAAAATTTCTCTAAATAGTAGAAATCCATCTGATCGAAATTTTATTTTCTTACTTTTCTTCAGAATCTCAACGCACTTGTTCTGTGACAATAGTAGTCTTATCTCCCAATCACCCCGGCATCCATTCATCCTAAATTTCGTCCTCCCAGAGTGGTGCCTGAAGGCACCAGTGTAGATAACTTGGGGGGGGGGATCCTTTCTCTTGCTTGCACTGTCGGTAAACTCAAGAGCATCTCTTCCTCTTCTTTTGTTGAGTGTGACCCTTGGGGATGGGGACATGATACAACACAAAAAAAGAAAAAAAGTGGGAGGAGGTAAAGTGAACAATGATTAAGCTTATTAACAAGTTCTTCACAACAGAGCCGCTCACATGAAGAAATTAACATTGGGTGGGGAAAGAGCGCTCAAAGTTGCTGGCCGTCCCGTATATACGGGGATGAAGCACATACGCAGGAAACAGAGGACGCACTGCATTGTTTTTCTAAAAACTATTGGGGGGGGGGCCCAACCGCCTAAAAAAATTTATTGGGGGTGGGGCTCAAATATCCTCCGCTCCTAGGTTCCGGTGCCTTTGAGGGGAATAAAATAAATAATAGTAAAATAAAATTAACATACAAAAAAAAAAAGAAAATAAGAAATTAATGGAAAATTTCAAAGCCCCCTGAGCCGGGTACCATTGCATTCTAATACTAGGAATATGAAATTTCCTTCTTATAAATCAGGGACTCTCAAACTATCTACGTTAGCAGCACTCTTATATAGAAATTTTAAATACGGTATTTCAATTAATGTTGAAGAGAGGTTAAAAGGTGAAATTTGCGTTCTCCCCCCCCCCCTCTGGTCCGGCATCCTAGACACTTGACCCCTCCCCCCCCCCAGCCCTGTTTCCAGTACTCCAACACTTAGGTAGCCAGGGCCGGAACTAGGGAAGAAGGCAGAATTAGCAGCCTCCGGGGGGCTGCTAATTCTGGGGGGGGGGGGGAAAGACGAAAAATATCGTTTCGATCGTTTTTTTTAGTGGGGAGAGGGTGAAAAAATTACATACTCTTCCCTCCCTCCACGACTAAAAATGATCCTGTCTCCGTTGGACCGGGCTTTTGGACAGATCTTTCGCGAGGACCCCGATTTTTCACAGGGAAGTGCTTGGAACCTGTCGTAAGCGTAACTTGTATTAAGTCGTATGTTAAGTGCATTAAGACGTAACTTGTATTACCTGTCGTAACTTGTTTTAAGCCAATGGGATCGAGACCTCCCCACTACACCTAGACTCGGAATAATCACGTCACGTCAGTACAGTGAGTTTCGGCCTTTATACGAAGCTGTGACATGTAAAAGAAAAAGTGGCGATTTTTCCACACAAACTTTCTTCCGGCCATTTTACAGGATGCGACCTCTATTTATCGGAAAATACTGTAATTTTTTCTATGTTCCATTGTAAATTAAATTGGGGAATTTTTCTAAAAAGGATGTAGTTTTCTTACTTATGTTATTCAAAAAATTGTGTTTATTTCAAAATGAAGAATTATTCTCAAGGTTTTAATAGGGTTCCTCCTAATTATTCTCAAGGTTTTAATAGGGTTCCTCCTAATTATTCTCAAGGTTTTAATAGGGTTCCTCCTAATTATTCTCAAGGTTTTAATAGGGTTCCTCCTTTCCCGGTCAATTCTTTTTTACGGACGAATTTCTATTTGTCCAGCCGGTGACCGCAAAGAGGGGGTTTTACATACCCTGTTTACGTTCGCAGCACTGTTAGAAATTTTAAATATCTTGCGGCATCTCAGTCGATCTCAAGGAGGCATTTCGATGCTTCCCCCCCCCCCCGACAATAAAATGATCTTCACTCCTAGTTACAGCCCGTCCGTCGCATCTAGTGGTGTGTTTCCTGGGTGGGGGGCACTCAGCGAGCTATAATATAAGCAGGGCCATGGATTCCCACATACTGGAGAAGGGCTTCTAGCCTGGGATCTTTGGCGGGCTTTTTATTCCATGTATTTTTTTTTTTTCATGATAAAGAGGCCGCACCTTCTGCAGCTACTTCACCAAACACCAACTCTGGCCATATCGCTATATTGCAATTTACTGCCATTAGTGAGATGGGTTGGAAGTGAAGGCGCTGTCTATCGGTGGTCGCCTCGAGTTCGTTAGGGAAAATATCTTATCGATATCCTCCCTTGGGTTCGAACCCGGGACCCTGACAACAACTTTCACGATGGTAGACGAGCATCTTGCCACCATGCCACTCGGGCACACTACCTTCTGCAGCTGACAAAGAGCATTTCAATAGGGTTCACAGTTTCGGCTGCTTCAATGCAGGTTTACTGAATGCAAGCACCATTTCCTAATTAGAAGGACGGGGAGTGTATAACGTGTCGCTTATGTGGGGAATATGCCACCTGGAGGCATCCGTCCATATGGGGGACCCCCCTTCTGATCCCGAAAACTACATTCTTCTTGACGCCGCCGGTCAAGGCTTTAAAAGCTTTTGTGCTTAATGGATGGCGATCCGTGAAACAGGGACGCCGACATAGATGATCCTAATTGGAATATAAAGAAATTACGGTGGTGAAGAAAAGTCTAGACGAGGTTTGTGATTCTGCAAAATAAGAATAGCTGTGTTTGGAGCCACTTGAAGTAAACTCCTTGTTTTTCCCCTGATAAAAACCCCCACAAATGTTGAGATAGACAGTTCCACAGTATTTTATGGTTTGTGTGGACCACATTCGGTTGTGCACGTACAGTATAACCTTCTGTTAGTAAAACATGTTGCATTACAAGAAAAAACGGAAAAGTTCAATTTCCTCGTGATTCCGCAGTTTCCTAACAGAAAAAGTAAGCAATATATTAAATATAGTTACACATTTTTGATAAATTCATGTATTTTAAGCATTTTATTTAATGATAATTTATTCAGAATCTTCAAAAACAGTAGATTTTGCAGCCCTCTAATACTTATAATCAATAAAGCGTAGTATAAAATAATTTTTTTTCTGTTAGACATATCAATAAATTAATAAAACTTACCATATATTTTATTTTTTCAATCATATTTAAAATTTATTTAAGAAAAATTTAAACTCCATTTGGCTTGCGTACTTGTAAAAGTGACAATATTTGAATCGAGTTTTTAATAAGAAATCTATGCAACTAAAAAAATTATTATTTTTCTAATTTAAAACCTGATATATGACTCAATATATGAGAGTAAAATAAATCTTAAATAAGTGACATGTAATTTGATTTTGGGGGAAATATACACTGTATCATAAAATATAAATAAATACAGGGCTTGACAAAAATCAGTAAAAAATTTAGGCACCAGCCAAATTTTGTAAGAGCCAAGCATGGTTTTTCACGAGAAAAGTATCTTAAATAATCTTTTTTCAACCTTTCTGGGAATTGATGACCCCTTCCCAGGGCCGCAACTAGATACTTTGTCACCTGGGGCAATTCGGAATTTTGGCGCCCCTTTCATGTAGAAGAAGCAGTTAAAGGGTGAATTCGACTCCCGTTCTGGTCCAGCGTCCGGAGCACCAGACCCACCTGCTTTCTCTATTTGTGACTCTGCTCCTTTCCATGTTGGAAGACAATTATGATATCGGAAAAGTTTGAGCCATCACTAGATTCTGATTTAGCAATCACATGTACAAAATTTCAGGCGCGAATACAGATTTTCCAGTCGCCATGGTGACCTGGCGCTTGGGGCTTGTCCAACCCTGGAATAAATAAAGATGCATATACTGTTCTGAATATATTTTTTGTATATAGTCATTTTCATGATCCCGCCCAGGGGATTTCGGGATTCATGAGATCTGGGGGATCCTGGGAGGATATACTCAGATTTACGGCATGACTAGATCTGAATAAATTGCCTATGGTGATAGACCGGAGTTATGCTCGTTTCAATGAGAGAGAGAGAATGAAAGTATATTTTTACTTGGACCGTGATCAAACTAGAATGGGGCTCAAGGGCAAAGGCGTAAGCCCCCAACAATCAAATAAATTTTTGTTAATTAAATGCTTTTGGAAAATTGGCACCAACTCAAAAATTCTCTGGAAGAAATTCCGTGTCCCCCTTCCCCCCCCCCCCATTGATTGGTTTTCTTGGGTACGCTCCTGCTCAGGGGTAGTCCCATTCCAAGGGCGTAGCGAAGAGGAAGACTTAGGGGTCTGGTCCCCTCGTCCGAAATGTGAGAAAATGACCGAAAAAAGGGAAAAAGATGACCAAATCTATTGTTCTATCACTTTGGTCCCCCCACCCGAACGAAATTTCTGGCTACGCCCTTGTCCCATTCACTTTGGTAACAATACATGAAATGATTGTTATACAGTCGAATATCCTGTTATAACGAACACCAAGAAACCGGAGAAAACACTTCGTTATAAAGAAATTTCAGATTGTTTGCATTGTTCCTATGTATACTTATTAGAGGGATTAGAAAACCATTCGTTAAAACGATATTTTCGCTATAACGGTATTCGTTAAAACGGGATTCGACTGTAATTAGAGCCCGAATTTTCCACTTAATAAAAATGGCTAAATATGAACTAAAACTGAGAAAATATATGCTAAAGAACAAATAACCAAGCAAAAAACGCAAATGCGTTTTTAAATGCATCTTTTCTATTTATCTCTGTGCATATTCATTTGCAAAAACATTCTCATGCAAATGATTTCTACATGTATTTTATTAAGGAATTTCTAGTTATTAGTACAATAGCTGCTCATTAATAGAAAGAAAAAGTTGCTCGAAAAAGAAGCAAACTACACGTGCACACAAGTAACAAAACATGAATAATGTCAAAAATGGGCGGATTTTTCTCCTGAGAGGTTTTACTGCTTTTTACTTGAAAAAAAAGAAATGACAAGCAAATAAAGCACCCGGGCTTCGGGTATGGTCCATTGTAGCTAGAAGGTCCTTGGAGTTGAGCAACCAAACTATTTGAAAATGTCGAATTTCCGATTCGATAGACGATGTTGACTGATCCATAAATCCATGGAAGTGAGCATGAATGTAATTCATGTAAGTGAGCATGAAAAGTTCAGACTTTTAATTGTTCAGTTGGTCGTCTAAACCGCTTTGATGATAAGAAATTCTATGGAAAACGTCTTATACTCTTAGAAAATCAACTGATTTGAGATCAAAAATCAATTTCACATGACTAGAGTTCCGTTCAATCGTTAATATTAGAACGAAATGATCTCAAAGACATCCCAATGCAGATAAAGCAGCAATTTTCAATAATTTTATGTCCTTACAGACCAAAACGTGAAAATTCGTTTATAATAAGAACTACGTTACAACGAAAACTTTTCTCGTGGTTGTGAGCTGTTGTTATAACGAACTTTTATTGTATTATGAGCAATATTAATTTGAAAAATTACAAAAATTTAATTAATCTTCCGCACAACTTGAAAATTTACACTTATTCTGAAAATTCTTCAATTACATACATTTATACACACATTAATGCCAAAAAGAGGTTAATTTATATAAATGCAACAAACTTTTTATGCTTGAATAAAAAAAAAACAAAAAAAACACAGGACTAATCATAACAAATTTATAAATAGTGCAAAAAAAAAAAATCAAAAATAAAAAGGTCAATTTCCCGTGACCTTTCATTAAATTAAGTTGTATAATAACCAAGAATGGCCACTGAAGCTGTGCTTTCCAAAGTGTGAAATATCGCCCCTTGGGGGAAGGGGTCGATGCAATTGTCCAAAGGGTCGATAGAAGCTATGGGTGGACTTGAGTTGGGAGAAATGAGAAAGAAATTTTTTTTAAAGAAGGGCTATGGAACACAAAAAGTTTGGGAAACTTTTCACTCAAGCAGCGGTTCTCAACCAGTGCTCCGTGTACACTTCCCGGGGGCTCCGCACCCACTCGAAGAAAATAAATTAAATCAGTAAATTCGATAAATGAATATAAGAGGAGAGCGTACGGGGCTCCACCATAGAAATTTTACGCCGAATAGAGGCGACCACTGATGCATATTTGTGTTTGAGTGCAGGTGATCATTTGTGGAGATTTTACTGTATTTAGGAAAATGTAATGGAGCCCTTTGTATATATATATATATACATCTCCCTATTACGTTTCTGACCTTACTTATTTGTACCACGTTTTGCTTCAGTTGCTATACATTTCTATACATTATCCCTGTATACAGGGCCTAATTTCTTCATGGGCAAATGAAGCCTTTATAACATTGAGCCCCCGAAATTCAAACAACATACATTCACTGACCAATTAACATCTTTGACTCTTGTCGCAAGAGCCTCCTAATTCCTGCTTTACCCAGGGCCCTGCCTGTATACACTCCAATTAATCGACGTTTTCACTTCGATTCGAACTCCCAAGTCTTTGGAAAACACCTTTTCTATCAATCGAATCACATAATTTTTCAATTGGTAAAATCGTGTCACTGAAATACAGTGTTTTACGGTTTTCAAAAAATCAACATGAAGAAACGTTGTAAGCGGAAAAACTAAGCGGGATCGACTGTAGTTTCTCATGCATATTTTTTACTGAAAAAGTCATAAAATTTAAGATGATTGACTGGTTCAATCAGGGCTGCAACTAGATGCTTGGTTACCCGGAGCAAGCGCGCATTTTGACGCCCCCTTGTAATGTTGAAGGAGAGGTTTTAGAATGAAATTTGCACCCCATCGGGTCTAGCGCCCGGGGCACGAGACCCGCCTGCTCCTCCCTAGTTGCGGCCCTGTGTTCAATGGCTTTTGACAGGTACTGAAATAATTATTGAATACGGTATGCTGATAGCCAGGGCCGTAACTGGGATTTTTGTCGCCGATAATTTTGTAACGGTGTTCTCTGTTCCCACCTAAAACTGTAACCCCCTAAATTTTGCCGCCCGGAGCAGTTGCTTCCTCTGCCCCCCGCCCCTCTAATTCCGGCCTTTTGCTGATAGCAAACATATACACTATTAGTTCTTTAAGAGAAAAATCTTTCAACAACGGAACTCAATACATCATCTACTTTTTGCTTAGATATAGAAACCGAAAGCAAAACAAACAAGTAAAGGACGTTTTGCATAACGTTTAAATAACACTTTTTTTTTCTGTTAAATCTTGAAATGAATACCGTAAAATTGCTTGAGATTTTAGCAACAGTAATGTTATGATAGTATAATATTTCTTCTCAAGCATAAGATTTTGAATCAAAACGACAGATTTTTCACAAAATTTTTTTTTTGGGAAACGTCTGTAAAAAAGAAGGTGGGAGGGGGGGGGGGTAATTTTCCGAAAAAGTTCATTTTGCAGTAGCGCTTTTGCATTTATACGACGCGTCGTATAAACGAGGTTCTATTAGAGCCTGAGGCCCCCCCCCCCCAACATTTTCAATAAGTTTACGCCTATGTACCGTTGTGGTCAACACATTCACCATTGATTGCTGTCCGTTTGCAAGACGCATCTCGACAGTTTCTTGACGGAATTTGGCGTTTTGCTCTTTCAAAATACGATGCAGAGTATCGCTTGCAATACAGTGCGTAGCACCGCTGTCGGCACACACACACACACAGGCAGTTCTCACTTTGCCATTTACATGAATTTTTAACAACGCTACGGGTTTTGTTACTGTAGTGACCTTATGTTCTTTGAATAGTGAGCACTCATCATGACAAACATAAACAGAAATTTATTAATAAAAAAATTAAAAAAGAACGTAAATATGCGACGACGATCCTACTCGATCGCTTTCCCACACACTTCTCCCCCTCTGTTTATTTTCGAATGTCCAATTTTGTTTTTGCAATCTTCCATCTCCTGAGGCTTTTCTTCTTCTTGCGCTCTCGAGCTTTATACCATATTGTTACGTCAAGGTTCTCAACTGAGAGACGCGCTACAGAACACTACACCCCCCACGCAAGATTGGGTTTACCTATAAACACAAACTGAACTCTCTTGTTTGTTCTGTTCTTTGACGAATTCCAACCGCGCGGCTCGAAGTATCTCAGCAACGATCCAGCATCAACTCTCTAGATGCCCTGATCGTTATCACCTCGATGATCTCCACGTCGTCTATCACAAAGATTCGGAAGTAATCCGTTTGGAGGAGTTTCTCGAGCATCTTGCCGGTCGCCGCGTCCCTGCAACCTACGGTAGACTCGCAGAACTTGTCGGACGCCAACTCGTCGGACCGATTGATATGAATCAGCACGTTCACGTCGATGTTCAGAAACGACCGCAACACGTCGGACATCAACGTGATTAAACCCGCGTGTTTCATGTCGAAGCCCTTTATCCACAGCAGGACGAGGATGTCCCCGGTGGCCTCGTGGAAACCAGGATTCGTTCCGCCCCGGAAAACGTGTGGCAGATGCACGTACTGCATCAAAAACTGAATGTGTCCCATCTCATGGTGAATAGTGATGAAATCATCGTCGGTTCTGTCTGGGAACATTTTGATCCAGAAATCCAATCCATTGGACAATTCGTGGACAAACGCGTGGCAAACCATCTTTTTGCCTTTGGATATGTTGAATATAAACATCTTCCAGAAGACCTTCGTCATCGGCTTCAATCTCAACGAAGTGAAAAACTCTTCAGCCGTCTTCACTTTCAGCACCGTCATATTCTTCACTTTTACAGCGACATCCACCGATGGCTTCTCGGTAAATAGCTTCATGTGGTCCATAATGCTACTCCATTGATGGGCCCACATGTCCTCTAAAATATGCGCCGGAACGGGTCCGCGTTCTTGAATCTTGTCGCTACCATAACAGTTCCTGGGCATGCACTGGACATAAGCGTGGAGTTGCTTGTACGGCGGTTTCACCTGATTCCACAGCTTAGATATGGCGTCTTCGAGTATGTCACACTCGTAGCTATCCCGCCACATGGATATGGTGTCTTCAAAGTCATTAAGCTTCGCGGTTTCGTTGCTGAGCTTCTCGAATTCCCAGAAATATTTCCTGACGGGTTTATCAGTGACGTCTCTCCAAGATGTCCACAAGTATGCCATTTCGTCATAATCACGAGCTTCCGCTATGATCCTTCTTAGATCCAATTCCATTTGTAGGGTGCACTCAGATTTGCTTCGGCTCTTGGTTGTATTGAGATGGTGAGTTTCTCCAACCTTCTCGCGTTTGATTTCGCAGATTTTGGTGGTGTCGAAATGCTCAGTCAGGTCATCCACCAGCTCAGTCTGTCTTTTGTATTTGTCCTCGGGTAGAGATGACATCTTGTCCTCTTCAATATTCACACTCACGCCCTTCTCCCTTCGCTCTGTCGCAGGAGGCTTGTGATATTCCCTTTTAGTGGGGAAGGACAATCGCCCTTCTTCGGTGTCTGCGGCCTCGCAAAGTAGTCCATGTACGTTTGGTGGAATAATGCATTGTTCTCGAATTTTATCTGTTACTGCAGCGAGAATTTCAATAGGTTTACAAAAATCTTCGTTATTTCCTATTTCCAGCGAAGCACTGATATTCACAAGGGGTGCTTCAATTCTTTCTCCAAATGCACTCGCTAAGATGATTTTCCCTTTCTTAGTTATTGGTCCCTGTATACAGTCAGAATGAATCACTGGGATTGACAACCAGAATCCACTAAGCTTCTGATTTTTCTATCATCTACGCAAATGTCAGCATAACGTAAAGGGTTCAAATCCAGACTCGATTCACTGGAATTAAATAATTCCGATCGAATTTCTGCGATCAACACATTATCTTCCGATTTCTCTTTTGCGTTAGCCTTATATCTTCGGTCACAATCTCGAGCGAAATGGTTCAGTCCACAGATGTAACACTCCTTTGGGGTTTTTCTGATAATCGTGTTTTCGGTCTTGTTCCAGTCCTTATTGCTATGATATTTCCGAGTTGGTGGTTGATATGCTGTTCTTGTCGATGTTCCTCGTCCCTCTCTATAACTGAAGTGTTGTTGCTGTAACAATGACTTTTCTCCTCCGTAAAAAGCTTTCTTATCCCCGCCGATGTCTGCCCTGACGTTCTCATAGTCATCCAACTTATTAGCAAGGATGTCGGGTCGCTTGAATTGAGACCACTCGTCAATAAAATGATCTCGAATCTCTGACGGTACTTTGCGTTTTATCTGATCCGTAATTATCAAATCAGACAGTTCTTCAACCGTGGTAATCTCCAGGCCTCGGATCCATTCAGTGAAGAAGTTTCTGAGTTCATAAGCGAAATCACACCACGTTGCTTCCGATCGTTTACTGTGCTTTGTGAACATCTGTCGAAACCTCTCGGGAGTAAGCTTATATCTCTTAAGCAAAATGGATTTGACTTGGTCATAGTCATCTGTTGTCTCTTCATTTTCTCTAGCAATGACTTGCGCCACATCATAAGGTAATAGTCCAATCAGATATGAAACCCAAAGTTCCCTTTTTATGTCGGCTCTTTTCGCTTGTCTTTCAAACAGCACCAGGTAGAGGCTGATCTCGTTGCTCTTCGGATCGAACTTTTGCAAAATGTTCTGTAGCTCTAGTCTTGGCCTTGCCATTGAGTTAATCTGGGATTCACCTGCCGCGCTGATGCGAATCCTTTAATTTTCTAGTTGCATTTTTCTGAGTTCAAACTCCATTCGTCTCTCCTCACTAGCTTCCATCCGTTTTCTCTCCTCACTAGCTTCCATCCGTTTTCTCTCCTCACTTGCTTCCATCTCTGTCCGTTTTCTCTCCTCAATTACAGTGTTCAAAAACTGTTCGATGAACTCTTTGTCATAGCATTCTGCCTCCATTATTGCGGATTTGAGTTGAAATACTTTCATCTGCATAACATTTTCAAGCCCCATTTCCGCAGCGACTTGCTGTAAGTCCTCTTTTTTGCCTCTGGCTAAGAAAGCCATGATTTTCTCAAAGAAAAGAAACCCAGCGTAAAAAAACACTCACCGCACTTTTCCTTCGTTCTTCCAACACTCTTCAAGTGCTCTTCGTATCGTCTCCTCACGACAAAAGTTCTCTTCGCGTCGCCTTCTCACGACAAAAGTCCTCCACTTTTCACGTCGCCTTCTCACGACGAAAGTTTCTCCGTTAAATATTGTCCGATCTATTGCTCACTATCCTGTCGACTGCGCCAATGTAGTGACCTTATGTTCTTTGAATAGTGAGCACTCATCATGACAAACATAAACAGAAATTTATTAATAAAAAAATTAAAAAAGAACGTAAATATGCGACGACGATCCTACTCGATCGCTTTCCCACACACTTCTCCCCCTCTGTTTATTTTCGACTGTCCAATTTTGTTTTTGCAATCTTCCATCTCCTGAGGCTTTTCTTCTTCTTGCGCTCTCGAGCTTTATACCATATTGTTACGTCAAGGTTCTCAACTGAGAGACGCGCTACAGAACACTACAGTTACAGAAGAGCATAAATTTAGTTCCGACTGACCAAACTGAGCAGTTGTCGCTGTCGTTTCAGTATTACAGGTCGGACACTGTGCTCTAATTACCCCGGGATATCCACATCCATAGCAGCTTACAGGTCGCTGTTCATCCAGGCTGATCATGGGAAGTTTCTGTTCATCTGCACGAAAGGTCTGAGGAATCACTGGTTTTGATGAAGTCCATGGATATTTCCTCGGTGTTTGCTTTCGACCACCCTCGACATCTGCTGATTGAATTTCTTTGTAAAGGAACTCCTGGCACTTTCATACGCGTCGAGTTTCTCAGCTAGTTCAGATGGGGAGATCAATATGGCCCATACATCGATGAAATGTTTTTACTTGCGATGGGCACTTCTTCATCTGATCAGCTATGACTAGATTGATCGAGTCCTCGAATGTTGTTATCTCAACTACTGTTAATCACCCTTGAAGATACGTTTTCAACTCGAAACAAAAGTCACGCCATGAACTCTCCGAGTTCTTCCGATGCTCTGCTAAAAGTTGTCAAAATATGACCGCATGTAGCTTCAACAGCAGTTGCTTGACATACCGATAAGGAATTCCTACCGATAATCCTTGAACTTCTCGTAAGGGGGTGAACAATCCCGTTGTCCTTAGAACCAGTTTTTTCCTTACGCGCGCTGTTGGAACAGCTTTGGTATAAGGGACACGCCAAATTGGCGACTTTTTTTCCGGCGATAAGTTGCCATCGTTGGCGCGCTCTGGTTTGTCCTTGTTCTGCTGGGTTGTCGTTGTTCCAGAATGTTCGTAGAATTCATGAGCCGTTAAAACCCAAAACGGCTCCGTGATATGATTGGCTGCCGATGATGTAACAAAAATGAATGGGTTACCGGCTGCGAGGGATTTGGTGAAGAAAGTGGCAGTACATGGGTTGGCGTCGAAATTTCATTTTGTTTATGCTTTCCTTCTTCGCTGATCGTACCGCCATTTTTCCCTCACGTTTTGCGCTTGCTTTTTCTCGGGTTTTTAATTCGTAATTGTCATTCCATGACGAAAATAAACGGCCAACAAACAATATATTCTACTTTCGACTACTGTTGATGCGTTCAGAATGTGAAAGCACTCGGCTCGACATTCTTCGCAATCATCTGATTGAAAAGCTATTGACATGAAATTGAATGTGAGGAGCATGTATTCTCATCGATCCTGGGTGAGTTGATTCGTTTGTTAAAATTATTCGTAGTCGAACTTCGATTTAACGAATTGTGTAAAACCGGCATTTCCATACCTTAAATTGAGAAAATTGTTTTATCGGGAGGGGAGGGGGTGACATTATTAATGCAGATATATGCACAGAAACTTCCTAAAATTCCTTGAATCAAAGAAATCGTGATACGACCATCATTAAAATTGCTGGGCAGGGGCGTTCTAAGAGCATCACGGCCCCCAGAGGCGTACGCAGTGCCGGGGGGGGGGGCCTTCCCAAACCGACCAAAAATTAGGAAAAAATGAGGGACCCCCACCAGGACAAATTGTTGCCCACCAATTGCCATGCTTACTGTCCAATTTAAACCGGATCTCAGTCATGCTGCTCTCGAGGCCCTCAGGCTGGGGGGGGGGCGGTCCCATGCATTAAGATGACACTGGCATCAAAGTTACAGTAGCCTATTTCCTGCATTAGCTGGCATGCCTTAAAAATTAGGAGAGAATCCAGCTTATTGAAATTTGTAGTCTAGTCCATTTCCAGCATGCGGGAAAACCAAGGTTGAATGAGGATATCATGATACATTTAAAAAATTGATTTCAATTTATATTGAATAAATAAGCTAATTAGAATAAAATAATGGTTTTTCCACTATAGGAAACGTTGAAGAATTGGGTAGTGATAAGAACGTGGTCGTTATAACGCTTGTTCACTGTATTTCCATTAATTCATTTAATCTATGTAAACATATCTTTAGTATCTGACATATTTCTTAAATTATACGTTTGTTTGCGTGTAAAGCAAACACAAAGCTAAAACATTTTTTTTTTGTTCACCCCACCATGAAATCACCAGTGGCGACAACTTTAAAATGACTGAAAATGGAAATTACGCCAGAACCTTAACCCTTTAAGCGGTTTTTAAAATTTTCCTGATGTGCATCGCAATTGCCACTTATGTTTATAAAAGTGTGCTAAAAGAACCAGAGATATTTCGGGGTGACCAAAATAAAGTAGATCAAGTTTAACAAGATATCTCAAGATTGCCGCTGTAAGGGTTTACTGTGATTTTTGTGGGGCCAAGTGTGATTTTGCTGTTCCCACCACTAGAATTTGATTATTGATTTTGCAACTGTGTTTTTTCCCCATGTGAAATTAGTAGCCCTTCTGAATTTTGTGCCCCCCCCCCCTCAGTTCTGGCCCTGAGTTGTGTTTTTTAAATACACGATTTTCTTTTTTTGTAGATTTTGATCTTTGGAAAGGCAGTCAAAATATTTCTATCAAAAGCAGCATCAGAATGATACAAAATGAACGTGGAAGACCTTTGTCTGTCATAGGTCAGGAAATTTCACCAGAAGATGCACTAGCCATAGAGGTTGCAAAAGTCAGGGTAGCGGAAAGATGATTGTCTAGTGTCCTGCTGAAATAATATTATTTGAAAGTTCAGGAATCAAAGTACAGCACTGGCAAAGTCACTTTGGCTCTTACCAAAGCAGAGAGGTAAGAAATTGTGATTCTTCCCTCTTCCTTAATGCATCTTTTCTAGTTATTGAGCTTATACCTCTATATTTAATGACATGTTGGTAGCAATGAAGTCATTAACACACTAACCTACATTTTTCTATATTCAATTGTGCCTTTTTTTTTTCAAAAATGTTATAGCCATGAAAACTACAGAAACAATCTAAAAATCAATGTTATATTAGAAATAGTACCATGGCCCCCTCCACCAGGGGCAGCTCGAGCTTGACTGCGGCCTGGGTGCAAAGCCTTGTGTGCTGCCCCTAAAGAAAACTCTTGCGAGAGAGGCTGACATTAGGGTTTCTAAATACCTGACATTTTTGAGCCTCCGGGAACAGGATATTGTATTTCCAGACAATTTGGGAAATCACTTATTTACAGTGGAACCCTGTTTATATAACTAATTTATAATACTTTCTCATTTATATTACGTTTAGATTTAGCCTCAATTATTCTCTATACTTTAAAAAAAAAAAAAAGTTATATTTCATTTATGCATCATATAACTTCAACTACACTACGTTTTCACTCCGATTTGAATCCCAAATTTTGGCAAAAGTATCATTTCACTCAATTAATGTACATGGGAATTTTTTGAAATCTCACTTAACATATCGTGTATGTAAAACACTGCAATTAGACAAATACTTAGATTTTTATACACCTTAGGTTTTGGTTTATGACACTTAATAAATGGCAAAATATAATAAAATTTTGCAATGATACAGTCAATAGATTTTTAGAAATTGTGTTTTAAACCCAAGTAAAATGTCAGAAATAACATTCTTCATAAAATGCCATTAAAATTTTCATTCACAGATTACTTGATGTAAAAACCAGGGTTGGGTCAAAAGACATAAGCGTCAAAATCTTAAATGAATGCTTTTGGATGATGTTTTGAACACAATAAGTATATAATATTATGAAAAACACTTTCATATGTTTCGTTTCATCTACACTACTGATTACCTGTGTTCAATTTACTTAGCAAAGTGGAGCTGTTTACTCAAAATATGTGTGATAGGAGATCAGGGATAGGTTTCTTACCTCAGAAATTAGCTCAGTATTAAAACAGTCAAAAACTTACTGATGTCAAACAGTTTTTGTTAACCTGATAGATAGGTTGAATAACAAAACGCTTTTATGTAGATTAACATGTTTTTATATTTTGAATTATAATTACTGAGCACAAAATATCTATTTTGATATTTTAAATTTTCTGATCTACCCACAAAATTTTATTCCATTTAAAATTTCTCGTGTAGCATCTGTTAATACACTAATTGTGCTCATTTATTCTCACCTAAAAATTTTATATCTTAGGTCATATAAATCCAGAGTTTTAACAAGTATTTTTAATCAAAGAACTGGCAGGACATGATGCCCATTGCATATTTAGATACAGCTTCAGTCAAAAAACCATTGCATTATAAATGCTAGTAAATATACCATATCATAGTAAAAAAAATTTATCCTTACTCATGCACTAAGTTACAAGAGTTTCTTAAGCATCATGTACAAGCCAGCACTGCCAAATTAGAGAAAATTTTAGTCTTACAATTTATTATTTTGATTGCTAGATATATTCTAATGTTATACACGATAAGGGTATCGCTTTGAATATCAGTGATTATTTAGATAATTTAATAATAACAGAAAACAACATTACATATATGATGTAAAAGAACTTTTTTAAATACCTCTCTGTTATGAAGAGAGTACAGCAGATGATTTATATCAATACACATGTATAAGCAGTTAAAGAAATTTTGGAGGATCAAGAATCATCTTGGATTGAAGAATATTAAATCATTCCATAGTTTTTCGTTCAGAATTTATGCTATGCTTTATTAAAAAATGTATATTTATTAAAAGTGTATTTGTAAGAAAGAAAACATATACTGTCCAAAATAATTCTTTAGAGTAGAAAGTTATTTTACAATCATATTAAGTATTTATTCTTTGTATAACAGTCACTTTGAACATTACATGTAATTAACATATGCATTTCCAATGAGAATTTTTATATTGAAAAGCAATATTTGAGGTAACTTGCCAATCCTGGTAAAAATTCAACTCTAAAGTGGGCATAGCTTCGGTTCTAAGCGTCAAAGGCCTGGTTTGGAATCACAAAAAATGGGGCTTTCATAAAAAATGAAGGAAAAAACAAACCAATATTTTTTTCTTCCAAAATGTGGACTCGTATAGTTTCAGATAACAATAACCAATTGATAACTATAGCCGAAAGAAACCCAGAAGCCAAATGATGATCTTGAGTCCTACTTGGTCAAACAGGATACATGAAAACAGGGCAACTCCATTTTACATATAGCTCAGGGCTTGACAAATCTCAGTCGACGTGGTGATTATAAAATGGGTAAATGGTCGCCTGAAATTCATGCGATTGTTAAAATGGAGTCTAAGGGTGGCACAAAATTTTCTGATTTTATTGCAGTGTGCCTTTCAACATCAGGAGGAGTCATTAAGTCTCTGAAAAGTCGAAAAACATTATTTAGGACTGTTTTGAGGAAAAAAAAAATCTTTTTTTTTAATTCAGTCATGTGTTAATTTATGTACTGTATGTGTTCTATAAATCCCTCAAGGCAGTCTTTCAAGCAAACTGGATTTGGATAATTGACTGAGAATTTGAAGTTTCTTTTTTTGATCTTACCTTTTGTGTGCCTGCATTGCTGGAAGTTCATTACAAAAGCAGCTTCACACGTCCATGGATTATAGCAGCTAATAATATTCAGATAGCCTATCGATGCCATGTGCAAGCAAAAATCATCAACCAGAATACAGAAATGTTTGTCAATGGGGTGGAGGGGTGTTACATTTTTTAATCTCCTACAAAAGTATGGTTAAACCTCAGCTTCTAAATGCAAAAAAAAAAAGATAACAAAAGCCATAAGTCCTGATAACTATCAATGAACTTTTGCCTATGCTACAATATTGGTCCATTCTATATTTTATATTAGTGATTGATAGCAATATCCAAATGATAGCATTATGCATGATTTCAATAAACCGCATCTACTGTATTGTGTAAGAAGAATTTTGGCCTCCTCCGATACCCTCCACCTCCCTTGTCAGCAAAATTTTAAATATATTATAATAATGATTTCAAATATTTTCAGAAAAAAATATTACAAAAGAAAACACCTTTTACGTGCTATTGTAATTATTTTCGATCATTTCAAAGGTTGGTAACTCAAAGTTTTTCTGTAGGAAATTCCTTGGTCCCCCCCCCCCCGTCCTCTCAGGAGTCAATTCTGCTCAAGTGTATTGTAGCATGTTTTTTGTTCCATGCATGATGCTAAGGTGAAAATGGGGTTTCACCTGTTCTGCCATCTTTTTAAAACTATCCCATCTTTTTTGGAACACCATCTGCTTGCTCACCGTCCTTGCTTGAGTTAAAAACCTATTCCCAGCATCAGTCCTCGCTTGGGAAATTTCCCTGTTGTGGCCTTTCAGTTTGTATTTGTATTATTAATTGTTAAATGAATGTTTTTTTATCATAACTGCTTGTCTAGTATTTTACAATTGTTTTCATTCTCTTTTCAGATAAAATGAAAGCTGGGGTCTTTCTCCACAAAACACTAGATGATATCAGATTCATTAGTTTCAGTTCTCGAAAGGAAACATTTAATCACCAAAAAGACAACATTCAAAAGGAGTTTGACACTTTTATGCTAAGAAAGTAGAAATGATCGAAAGTTTAGAAAGTCCTTTGCATGTGCATAGTGGCTGCAATCATACGTATTGTAAATGAACATTAGTTGATATTTTTTCATCAATAAATACTTCAATTTCAATTTACTGTATTTTGTGATTTATTTACAAAAATGATGTGAAATTTTCATTGAACTCTGAAGACTTGCTAGGATTTGGAGCGGAGGTGCTTTTGAACTTTTTCTAAACAAGTCTGATTCCTATCCTTTGTTACTGTATTAATTTATATTCACCAGCTTATGAATTTTGATATTCGAGAAGTGGAAGATATTTTGAATAACATTGAATTTTGAAAATATAAAGGTATTTGAGTATTACTTTTTTGGCAATAATGGTAGCCTATCAAAAAAAATGTTATTACCCTTTTAGACCTTGAATTCAATGATAACACACCTACAATCCTTAAAGTCAGGGCTGAACTCACTAAGTTGAAAAAACTAACTCTTTTCCCATAATATTTAGTGCAAAGCAATGTAAAAACAATAGGTTGCTTGTATTCCCATCCACGCCATCATTCCTCTAGTGATTAAAGCACAGAACTTGGGTGAAACCTGATAACGTGAGCGCATACAAACAAACGAAATTTTGAATAGCTCAATTTATTTGTGCAATACTTCAAGTGTAAAACCAAAGCATAGAAAGACTGGCACCGAAGAATTTAATTTGATAGTTTGTTGTTCGAACAACATTTCATTTTGTGTCAACGTCTCTTTTCCAGCAATTAAAAAAATCTGCCAAATTACTGATCTCCCCGTTGGTCTCTGCTCAGTAGCGTACGCAGGATTTTCTTAAGGAGAGGTGCTCATTTTTTTTCACCGCAAAAAAAAAAACACTGATAGCTTGGGGAGGGCATATAGGTTCCCTGAGCACCCCCCCCCCCCCACGCGTAGGCTTCTGCTTGGGGGTTTTGAACCCCATCTTGCGTACGTCAGCCGTTCTGCACTTCTTTTTTCAGTATGTTGCACATTAGTACAGCATACTCAGTATATATATAATGATGAAAACTAATTAAAAATATGAACATATAAAAAATTATGAAAATTTAGAATTGTAAGAGATACATTATTAAAATCTAATGTGAGAGTTAATTATAACTCCATTGTTGAAAATTTAGAATAAATGAATGAAATACGCAATTGAAAATTTATGACAATTATAAAATTGCATTTTTGAAAAAAATTTTGATAATCAGTAAAAGCCTTCCATTGTCCATCAGTGCCGAGGGGGGGGGGGGGGTCCATCCCCTCAAAACCTAAGAAAATGACAGAGATATATGTTATAACATGGTATAATCGTTTGCTCTCTATTACTCTGTCCCCTCCCCTCAAAAATAAATTTCTGGACAGGGCCGCAATTATAGATGCTTAGTTAGCCGATGCAAGCACGCATTTTGGTGCCTCGTCCTCCTAATATTGAAGGTGGGGTTAATAGATTATATTTGCACCCCCTCTGGTCCGGGGCACCAAATCTGTCTGCTGCCCTGGTCCTGGGGTCCATTTGATCTAGTGGCTCTCTTATTGTTAAAACACTATACTGATAAGAATCATGACGAAACTTTTTTCGCTTATAAGCTTGGAAGTGAAAAAAGTTTAGTCCGTGTGATTACACGGACCAACCGGAATCTTACCATTGACCTTTCATTTCAACATTACTGTAATGCAAGGATACTCAATCTTTAGGAGAGCGCGGGCCACTTCTTCGTTGATTTGAAAATGTGGCACGGGCCACTTGAGTGATCTGGAGCTGAGCCACGAGTAATATGTGGAACTGCACCGCAGGCCGCTTACGTGCTCTGGAACTGTGCCGCACATCACTTAAGTGATCTGTAATTATGTCGTGGGTCACTTGACTGATTTGTAAATGTGTCGCGGGCCACTTGAGCGATGTGAACTGTTCCAAAGGCCCCTTAAATGATCTAAAATGTGCCGCGGATCACTAAAATGATCTGGAAATGTGTCAGGTTCGCTCAAGTGTTCTAGACCATGCCGCAGGTAAGTGATCTGTGTATATGTCGCGGGTCACTTGAGTGATTGATGTTAAACTGTTCCAAGAGCCATTCAAGTTCTCTGTAAATGTGCCACGGGCCGTTTAAGTGTGCTCTGGAACTGTGCGGCGGTCACTCAAGTGATCTGAAAATGTTTACAAAATTAAGTTTGAGGTCGCAGGCACATCAGATAAGTCCGAGGACCACAGTTGGCCACGGTTCGAGCATGTATGAAACAACAGCACAGTAGTATTGAATGCAACCAATATCTCAAAACGAGAAATTTCATGGATGGGAAATTTTCATTAGAATTAAAAATTCACGGTTTGAAAAAAACTTTTTTCTCTCGAAGACGAAAATCCACAAAATGCGTATTTTTACTAGAAATGACGTGATAACGGGGGAAATTTTGCAATTTTCTGAGTTCTACGTAATTTTGTCCCGTAAAATACAGATTACATGGTCATAAGATTTCCAGATACAGTTCTGTTTTGAAAGATGGCAACATAAGGTCATCTTGGCGACTTGTTTCTAAGATTGAAAAGTACAATTTCTTGCCAAATATGATAAACTAATGAAACCACGTTAGTACGTTTATACTGACGTCACTCCCTCATCAGCCAATCATATCACTGAGCCGTTTTGGGTTTTAACGGCTCGTGTAGAATTCTGCCAGTCGGTGGCGCTGACTGTTGTTTTTCCGTGTTCTTAGCGTCCTAGCGCGTCTTTCAAACGGGTTTTACTGCCATTTTCAAACTGGTTTTCTCTTTTTCTCATTCTATCCTCTCTCTTTTTTTCTTCCAAATGACGTCACTTAATAGCCGCGGCGTTTTGAAAAACCGTTGGGATAGTTCTTCATATTTTCTCTTCCTTCCGTATATATGATGTAGTATGTGTGTCGGATTAATTGGAATCATTTTGGATATCTTTTCCTTCAGGTTGTACCTTTAATATTTTCCAATATTTATTCTTTTCTACATGCAGGATGCCCCTGCATCGTTATTAGTTTATTTATTTATTTTATACCGTTGATTATTTATAAGAATCCGGATTCTCGGAAAGAGAGTCTGGGTTTTAATTTATAATAAATAGAATATTTTTATTTTTACAACATGCAGGACCGTTGATTATTTATAAGAACCTGGATTCCCGGAAAGAGAGTCCGGATTTTAATTTATAATACATAGAATATTTTTATTTTTACAACAGGACCGTTTATTTTTTAAACAATCCACAGCTTATTTTTGTTTATGCCATTTGTTTTTACTGTTTTCTATGCTGGCGACTTTTTTTTTCTGGCGTACGTAGTGTCTGGCGGCTTTTTCTCGGGCCGTCTGACATATTTGGCGCCGGAAAAAAAATCGCCAACCTGTCCCTTATACCAAAGCTGTTCCTTCTCTGTAATGGCGGCGCGATGTGTGCTTGGATGGAAGATATATGTTCGATTCAAACAATTCTCCTCGTGTTTTTCCGCGCTATTAATGCTTGATACACGCATTTAATGTAAAATAAAATATATTTAGGCTAAACGAAAAATACAGCCAGCTATGCGAGGAGCTTGAGCCAAAGACGAAGACAAGAGTTGCTGTTGAGTGGAAGGTAGGCTAACTCATGATATGAAATCAATTTTTTTTATTTTTCTTAACATGACATTTCACTCATTTTAAATGAATATTGATGCTTTATACATACTCGAGGCTTTGGGAGAAAAAATCCTACCGACCGACCTCGTATAATATGTACTCACAGGGCCGTAACTAGGATTTTTGCTTCCCGGGGCAAACATAATTTTGCCGCCTCTGCAACTTTAAAATTCGACAATTTTACAACGGTGTTTTCTGTTCCCACCTAAAATTGCCGCCCCCCCCCTAAATTTTGCTGCCCGAGGTGATTGTCCCCCCCCCCCAGTTCCAGCTCTATGTACAGATAGGGAGATGATCATGTATGCAAGCTATATTCACAAATGTTAATTCGTTCATATATATACAAGCATGTATCATGATAATGAATTATGTTTGGACTATATTGATAAGGTCACATTTTATATTTCTGTGTTAGCACATATTTTCGTGCCATCTAAAGAGTGTCGTAGACCAGCACCAACTATCTCTAGGAGGTGCTGCATAGACCCCCGGGCCGAGTAATTTTTCTGAGCCCCCCCCCCCCCCTCCAAAATTAGAAATACCTGACCAATTACATACTTCTGTCAAAAATTGCATGCAAATCCTCATTTGCACTACCAAACCACACATGCACCATGTCCACATTCTCTGCAGAACTTGTAAGCATTAAATTACTGCAGCACTCTTAGTGATAGGTTGGTTGCAGACACAGATTGAAAAATGTTCAATATTATCAGTTATGTATTAAATCTTTCGATATACTGTACAGTACAATCAGAGATGCAGACATGAAAACATTGAGGGGGCTGTGGCCGCTGTGGTGGTCGAGTGGTTATAGTGACGGACTCGCGATGCGAGGATCCGGGTTCGAACCCCACAGTGGTGGTCGGCTGAAGTTGGTTTTCTGTGGTTCCCAACTTCAAGGCGCAAATGCGAGCCGATCTCCCCGTTAAAAAGTCTCGCCACAGAGAGCAACAGTCCTACAACGAAAAATCATTCAATCATAACACTTCACTCATAGTTTGAAAAACTGATGGCAGCACTACACATAACAAGCATTACAGAGAAACAAAAAAAATCTTCACGTCAGGTTTCACTACACGTACATTTCCGCATGTACCGATTCGTTGGGGGTTCCGCGGGGGGTTGTGGGCGGGGTGCATGTGTGGTGTAGCAGTAGTAGGTAGGGTAAAAAAGGGCTCGGGGATCCATGATGTTCTTAAGTCAGCCACCTCGTTGGGCAATTTGCCTGTTGTGGTGTTGTATTTGTATTTGTATTTGAAACTTGCTGGTTGTCCCGTATATATGTGACACAAGCACGTATGCAGGAGGGGGAAGGTGTAGTGCATTGTTTTTTTATAAATTATTTGGGGGGGCTCAGTCCTCTTTCAAAATTTATTGGCGGGGGGGGGGCTCAAATGGCCTCAGCCCCTAGGTTCCGGCACCTATGAATACAATATAATACATGTCATTTGCATTAAACAATGTATTTAAAATTGGCTTGTACAATTTTGTTTTATGAACTTGTTCAAATCACTGGCGGAGAAGGATTTAAAGTTTGGGGTCCTTCAGATGATTTCCCCCAAGAGATATAAGCATAAATCATAATAAATTATAAAGAACGAATTCTTGATATTAATGGGTCTGTAGAGAAATTTCAGAAAATAATTGTACTACTGTGTCATACTTATTAAGTAGGAACACTGTTACAAGTGTTCAATGTAGTTGTTCAAATTGTACAATTGACACTTGAGGGTAGGTTATTCATTAGTAATAGCTCCTAGGTGTATTTTTTCTCCTGTTGAACGAATATATATATACATAAAACAGACTACAACAGACAAATTGCCTAACGTGGTGGCTGAAATGTGTGTATATATATATATCTGTCCACAGAACAGATTGACCCTTAACCGGTTGAGCGGTGAAAGGTTTTTCGATTTCTATTTGAAAAACGGCGTAAGGTTATACGGAAAAATACTTGTAAAGTGGCGAAGCTTCTCTATCTCAAGTAGTGCTATCCCCCCCAACAAACATGCAGGACAACAGAGAAGGCGTGGTTGGTGGGGTCCATCCAAGTGACAGGTTGGCTACACCTATTCCTAAGTGATCCTATTCTTTAGTAATACACACTCAACTTCAGTACTTGTTCTTTTGTTACAGTATTGGCCATTTTTTTCTCTACCTGTCGTGGTCATAGACATATTTAGAAGTTCATTTTTCCTATTGCTGTGGAACATCGCTAAAATGACACTTGATACAACGATATTTTTCAAGTATTATTTGGAAATGTCTATACTCTAATGTTAATCGGCTGCCTCTCAATATGGCGATAATCCCACTACAGCGATATTTTTTCTTAGTCCGCAGACTATCGTTATATTGATGTTTCACTGTATATATATTGTAGTTTTCTCACTAATTTATTGGCGAAAACAAGCGTTTATATTCTCTAAATGCACAGCAACACTATAACGGGGTATCAGGGATTACGCAACAAAGTTTTTCTTTTCATTTTTATTTAAAAAAATATTTAAGCCCGTTCTGAGTCTACGTAGAGTTTCACGGCGTTACAATACTTTATAATCGCACTTCCTTGCAATTTTTTCGTTCCTCTTTCGCTGACGTTGCATGCGACTTATCATTTTGTGGTATCACTAAAGTGTCTTAGCACATTTTATCCGAGAAGTGTGGTGCACTTTTCCAATGTATACTTTTCAGTTTAATCGAATAGCTTTTTCGCAAGAGAAAAGGCTGCACAGTTTTGAACAGTATAGGAAATTTATGAAAGCAACACACATTATGTGTGATAAGGCACAAAAATATACATATATGGTGTACCTTGAATTTTCTAGAAAGTTGAAAATAACAGTAGTCGATGATTTTAATTACACAAATATCGATATTATACCTTATGAGTAAATTTGAAATATGCAATGAATTGGAAAATACCTTCGTTTTTATTTAATCTATTTATACAACACGAAATGATTTATACTTCACGTAAAAAAACTAACTGATTATAAAATATATGGATTTTATGTGTATATGGAAGGAATCAATTATTATGATGTATTTAATACATGCCATTAATAATGTAAGATACATTATAAACGCAAACGTTTTAAAAGCCTATTTGAGCCTCGTTTCGATAGGTGGCATGTTCAGCAACGCGATGTATCTTACAGAATTTTTTTTTCTTTTGATGAAATTTACTTTCTTTGATGATATACAGACCAAAAAAAAAAATAAATAAAAGGTAACAAAAGAAATGGAATGTTTGTCAAAATTTTAATTGAATCAACGATAACAACTGCTTTTCAGGGTTTATCTCAATGTAATGTCACATTCAGTTGGTCACATATAATTTAATTTTTACGCTTCGCATAAATTACATGTGTTATCATAGGATTCTATAAACACATTCAAAAAAAAAAAAAACCCGCATACATACACACAGTTGTACCCGCTTATAACGAAGCTAGAAAAAACAGCGAATGTATTCAATATAAGCGAATTTCATTACATCCGTACCAGCTTGGAAAATGATACGATTAAGCGAATAACACATTTTGCACGAGCGATACGCATTTTTCAGTAATCTGAACATTCTTAAAATGAATAGATTAAAATAAAGATTAAAAACTTAATTGATGATATAATAACATTCCATATGAATGTTGTTATATCATCAATATGTTATTATATAGAAAATAATATGTACCGATTATTATTTTTCCTGATATGATTGTAAATGTCAACCGTATTGCGTTTAAATCATTTTTGCCGAATAGGCATGCACAAAATATGTCTTTTATTTTAGTAAGTGCATAAACACCAAACAATTTTTGGTGTTTACCCTTTTTTGAATCATTCAAAGAGAATGAAAGAATTATACAAAAGGAATTATATTACCAAATCCGGACCACAATCATCCCATCCTTTTTTGCATGCATGGTATGTATTACGAAAACTACTATATATATATCGAGTAGCTTTGTGTATCAAAATTATACTAAATACAACATAGGCGTTCTCAGGATTTTCTCAAGAATGGGGGGGAGGAGGGGTCAAATTTTTTTTCTTCTGAAGGATGGGGGGAGTGAAGTTTTTACTGAAAAATAACGCTGTAATCTCGGCCAAAGCTTGAACCCCTTTTCATACGCCAACGAAACATTCTATATTTGGGGGGGGGGGATCGTTTCATGCCTTGACGCTGCTCAGAAAACATGTCAATTTCATTATTATTTTTGACAAACCGACATCTCTCTATGATTTTTTTTCTTTCAAATTTCACATAAAAAAGAAAAAATTGAGGAAATTAAGATGCCGGATAATACAGTAGATTTTGCTTTCGAAGACAAATTAATCATGCAGCACAATGTTTCAAAAAAAGGCCACATCACATACGTTTTCAAATAAAGAAAGTCTTGGTTTTGACGTATACCGCGAACGAGCTATTTCTTTATAAAATTTAGTTCCCTTGGTAGGGTGCAAGTCGCATAGACTATTATTGCTTTCAGAAGAGAAAAAAAGTGTTTCTGATACGGTCTTTCTGAGCCTTTCTGATCGGTATATCGATCTCTAAGATATCGATGTACCGATTTCCTTGATCGTTAGAGTTGCTGTCGCTAGCCATAATTATAAATGGTCACAATTATCACCAATCATAGGAATCGATACATGGGGCCGGTCAAAGCACAAAATTTGGACATTGGCTGGGCAAACTGCCCAATTTCGGGCTTCGCCACTGTTATGCAGGGTCGCAACTAGATGCTTGGTCACCCGGGGCAAGTGCGCATTTTGCCCCCCCCCCTTTGTAATGTTGAAGGTAAGGTTTGAGAATGAAATTTGCTCCCCCCTCTGGTCCAGCGCCCAGGGCACGAGGCCCGCCTGCTCCCAGGGCTCGGTCGATTGCGCCGAAAATGGGAGTGTTTGTATTCCCCCAACAGGTCGATTGCGCCGAGTCTGGAAATCGAGTTGTTTGGATATCGGGGTGAGCGCAATCGACTTACACCCCTGCTCCCTAGTTGCGGCCCTGCCCATTTATATATATTTATTTATGCAGACCAAGAAAGAAATATCGTTGTATATTGGTTATCGTTATATCGAGAGGCATCAATTTAACATTAGAGTAGTGATATTTCCGCACAAAACTCGAAAAAATATCATTGTTGAAGGATTTATCGCTTATCGTTGTAGCGGGGTTCCACTGTTTTTAAAAAATTTGTAAAATATAATTAAAACATTTATAATTAAAACAGCCATTGTGTATTAACAAATAGCACGAAATATTATGCAAGTCTCAAGTTAAATCTATATACATATAACTTAGGATAAATTCTAAAAAAAAATAATAAATTCTGGAAAATTTAATTTTAATTTCATCTTCCAGTCAATAAACTTTTTGTTGGATTTTAGTGGATTGCATATGTTTATTTATGTGTTTATATACAGTGAAATCTCGTTACAATGTCACTGATACAACGATAAATCCATGGCCCCCACATCCTGGACTAGGGCTCCTAGGCTGGAATCTTTTGCGGGGCCCCCCCGACCAGACTTTCGCGGGCCCTTTTATGATGGATTTATAGCGTTAAAAAACAAAAATAATGAAAATCGTCCCGGGCCCCAGGGCTGCAGCCTTGCCAGCCCACCCCTTGTAGGGGCTATGGATAAATCCTACAACAACGATATTTTTTCGTCTTATTTAGCAATGCCTATAGCCTAATATTAAAGTGCTGCCTCTCGATATAGCAATAACCCTTCTACAACGATATTTTTCATGGTCTCGAGAATATCGTTATATCGAGATTTCACTGAAAAATTAAAATAAAATAAAAAAATATTTTTGAGAAAAATTTTGACGTACAGCTTCACATGTTGTGAATATAAGTGTAGAAAAAACAGTTCTCCCCTCCTTGGAAAGATAAACAGTTTCTCTCCTTCTTTCTCTGTACCACCCCTCCCTAATTCCATTTTAACAATCTAGCATTCTTTCAAGATACCAGTAAAAAAGCCACACCTTATTCTGTACAGACGGTATTTATTGTGACGGTCTATAACCAATTCATTGTACTGTTCAACCGAGCGCTTCATTCATTTGAAGGATTAGGAGGCGTTGAATGTGTCAGTCAATGTACAATAGGTCAAGGGGGAAGGAACAGGTCTTCCATGACCCATATATTCGTCATTGCCACTTGACTGGTTAATACAGTACTTAGAGCACAAAAATTCAAACACATATCATCGCTTTCAGTATCAAACATAGATGGTAGTAAGTCGAGCATGAAACATGCATTCCTTATATATTGCAATTAATTTGCTAATGACACAAAAACTTATATATACACATAACACTTTCCAAGGCATGTCAATTAGAAATTCCTCAGAACTATATCACTTGTATATGTGGTTTAGTAGTACTAGCAGTTTGTTGGGAAATTGTTTTATTTGACAACTAACATATTTTATTCCATCACACCGCTGATACATTGAAATATGGTACTATTTGGTACTATTATTTATATATTGGTACTTTGTTATATACTATTTGAAATGCTTATTAGGTTCTTGACCATTTGCTGAAACGAGAGTCGCAAAATGAAGATATTACATGCCTGTTGAAGACAAATCGGTGCTCATGAAGTGTACTTATGTACTGATGGATTAAACATAGATACCACAGGTAAGTTGAATCTTTTTCATTTTTATCTTTGGAATTTTTTATGGCGTGCACAAAGTTCAATACTCAAAACTATCATACAATTTACCCTTTTCATCTCAGGTAAAAATGTTGAATGCAATGACACAAGTTATGGCTTACGAGTGTAAAACTAGAAATTTTTGTTTCTCAAGCAACTCATTTAACCAGCACCTATATGTCTATTCATACACAGCCGCAATCATACATGTGTATGAAATACTGTTCACACATTTATCTAATAAATTTATCCATGATCATAAGCAAAAAATGAGTGTTTTCTTTGTGATTATAATTAGAAAAAATGTTTATGAATGTTACATTTTTGTACTACAATAAATTTGAGAATTACTTGCATAGAAAACAGTTTTCTATGCTAAGATTTAAACAGCTCAGTGGAATGAAGTGTTGATTTTGATTTATCTGAACCAGAGTTATATAATTTATTTTTGATTAAATGCAGCTGAAATCACAAAACGAATAATAACCTTCCCATTTAGAATGACTTATTTTTGTCGACTCATCAAAATTTTCTGTCCAAAGCGTTTCTCATGAGTGTTTCTTGAAAAACAAGCGGGATTCACTGCAGTTGATAAAAAATTTAATAAAACGATTGGAAAGAAATTAAAATTTTATTGCGAGATATGGTGAATGACATGGTTCTAGTAATATCGAAATACACTGCTGGCCACCGTAAATGCAATACCCTGAAGGAAGCATGCAAATAATATGAAATTTACAACATGCATTAGCGGAGGTGAGATATGCAAATGATTAGAATTTCAGTGCAGACGCACATCACGCGCGCCTGTGGCGCCACTTCAAAGCGCTATTTAAGGCTTGGAGATTTCGACGATTTGAAGTACGGCAATTGTGTTTTTCTTGTGGTTTTTCAAAAAAACGATCAATTATGCCTCGTAGAAAACAGCGATCATCTTTTGATCAAGTATCCCAGTTCGCCAGAGGAAGGATAGTGGCCTACCGAGATTGTGGATTATCTTTCAGGGAAATCGGTAGTCGTGTTGGACGAAACCAAACAACTGTAATGCGGATATGTGATCGTTGGATGCAGGAGGGTACGACGGACCGACGTGTTCGATCGCATCCACCTCAGTGCACCACTTCACGTGATGACAGGCGTATTGTGCGTATGGCAGTGACGGATCGCTCAGCCACATCACGAACCATAGCTCAGCACATTCAGTCTGTACCGCATCACCCAGTGTCTGCGCGTACCATTCGACGCCGTTTACAGCAGAGTGGTCTGTCCGCAAGACGTCCATTGCTTCGTCTACCCTTGACGCAGAACCACAGACGTCTCCGCCGCCAATGGTGCGATGAAAGAAGGATGTGGACGGCACAATGGAATGAAATTGTCTTTACTGACGAGTCACGCTTCTGTCTGCAACACCACGATGGTCGGATTCGAGTCTGGAGACACCGTGGAGAGAGGATGCTGAACAGCTGCGTTATGCACCGCCACACTGGTCCTGCACCGGGTATTATGGTATGGGGCGGTATTGGATATCACTCTCGCACTCCTCTAGTACGCACTGCCGGTACTTTAAAAAGCCAGCGCTACATCTCCGAGGTGTTGGAGCCAGTTGTCCTTCCTTACCTTCAGGGCTTGCCCACAGCCATATTTCATCAGGATAATGCGCGACCACACGTGGCACGCATTGTCCAAAGGTTCTTCGTCAATCGCCAGATTGAATTGCTTCCCTGGCCAGCTCGCTCTCCGGATCTTTCGCCGATAGAAAACATGTGGTCCATGGTTGCTCAACGATTGACCCAGATTACATCCCCAGCTGCCACACCAGATCAACTTTGGCAACGCGTGGAAGCTGCTTGGTCCGCTGTACCCCAAGAACACATCCAAAGTCTCTTTGAATCAATGCCGAGGGGTGTGGCAGCGGTGATCTCCAACAATGGCGGCAACTCTGGCTACTGATTTTGGCAGGAACCACTCTTCACAGAAGTCTATAAATTTAATCATTTGATGCTTGGTCAACATGTTATCTACAAAATAAATATTGTTGCGATATCTCTTGTCTTTCTTGGTGTTGCAATTTGGGTGGCGAGCAGTGTATATAGTATCAAATAATATTTGCCGAACATGTATATGGGGCAAATAGCTACAGTTCCAACATGTCAAGACCTGATGGAAGAATAAGAAATCTCAATACATTTTTCTAAGTGAGAATCGTTATAACATTAAAACATGAGCGTTAAATTCATGGAGCTGGAAAATCTATATTTTTCCCCCATGATTGAACATGATACTTGATGTATTAACCTCTATGATGTAATGTCATGAGAAATTAAAATTATCTTTCAGAAAAATTGTAATTTATATAAAATTTCTATTAAAAAAACATGAATTGTCTCTAAAACAAATTTATATGTCCAGTAAGAAACTTATTAAAATATCTTATAAGTTATTAAAAATGCGAGGAAACTAGTGCGCAATCTAACGTAAAAAAAAGAAAAACATTACGCGAAATTAAAGTATATAAAGCAATCGTTGCCACAAATGTTGACGAAATATTGATTTTTAATACGTAGTAGTAGTTGTAAACTTTTTGCTTTACGTTGATTGGTTGAATAGTGAGCTGAACCGTAGAAAAGAACGAATGAACCGAAAGACCGGTTTTTTCCTCCGCAACCCGTCACGTGATCCTAAGGACAATGCTCAACGCAAAGGGGAGAGTGCCGCTTAAGGAATGTTCCTTAGCACGTTCCTTACGATAGTTCCTTATCTAACGACAAGCGCGGAACGGGCGTTATATAAGGAAAGTGGGATTGTTTACCCCCAGTTTTTTGCTTACGCGCGCCGTTTGTTGTTATTTAACGAAAAAGGGAAAATTTCCGCACTCCGCGCTCTCCTTTCCTTAAATAAGCAGTGGCGTCGGAGCCGGGGGTGCTGTGGGTGCTCGAGCACTCACACTCTCTTGTAGAACGGGGCAGAGCATCCACAGAATTGATTCAGGAATAAAAATCTTCTACATAGATTTCTGATTTTTTTTCCCCGTAAATATCTAACACAAAAAAAAAAAAAAAATTAAAGGAAAAACTGCCTGTTTTTTTTCCTCTCTATGAGTCTTGAATCTTGCTGGAGTCCCCGTTGCCATCGCAATTGATAGAGCCTATAGGCGCCGATACAGCAAACATTTTACTTGTAGTGCTCCCACACATCCCTTTCTCCCACTTTCTCACATTTCTGTTTGTCTCTTTTCCCTGTTTTTCCTAAAGGATGGAGGGTATCCAGATGCATATGTTTTGGTGTGGCGTCAGAACTGAGGGTTGCTGCTTGAGCACTCAGTGTTTTGCAGTAAACAAAAGCCTAACAAAAAATGAAAAAATATGTTTTTCTTCATCTTATACGTCTTGTTCTGTCGTATTGCTCTACTTATGCAGTGGTTATTTGTGACACACCTTTTCAGGCACCTAAGATGGGCATTTTTGGAGCCCACACCGGCTTTTTTAACGATTCTGTCCACGCAGCAGGGGTGCAACTAGGGGGAACAGGCGGACTGGTGCCCCGGGCGCTGAAACAGGAGAGGCACTGTTGTATTTTTAAGAAATGGTGGAGCCGAAAACGGAATTGTATTGATCAGCATATTGTAGGAAAATAGCATACTTTAATGTGACAAAAAAACTATTACATAATATAATTAAATGTGGTTATACAGAGCGAATAAACATCGTGGCCCGGGAAATAGAAAAGGTAAACAACAGAAGAAGGACGGCATTGGCCACAGTTTTTAGTTCGTAGTTGTTGTAGTTTTCACAACAATCCTCCCCTCACAATGGAATGAATCTCTCGACCGGTGTTCTCTTACGAGTCGACCTACGAAGAACAGAAGAGGGTTGACTCGAAATCGGTGCAAAGCATTCAGGATGTCCAACTGAAGTATTGGCAGTAACTGCAAAACCACCATTAGCAGGTTTGGGAGCAGTCTCTGGACACCTTGAATCGTTAGTAGAAGGAGGCAGCAATATTTTATAGTCCATACAGTACAGGAGGAAACATTGCGGGATGTTTCTCTGAAGAATGATCTTTTCTCATTTGGTTCTGATGACGTTTCCATTTCCCACGATTTGTCTGAACCAAATACATCATTTTGCCAAGATGTTTGAGGAGGACCACTTAGGACCATTCGAATAGTTCTTACAAAAAACTCTGCTGCTAATACTGAACTTGTGGGTAGTACTGTCTTGTGAAAATGTAATGTTTTTATCCTTTGGAGGGAATAAGAGAGAGAGCAGATTTCTAGGCTGTCTGCCATGCAATAGTTCTGCAGGAGACTTATCACAACCAGGTTTCGGTGTTATCCTGTATGTTATCAGAAGCTTTTGGAGTGCTTCTGACTTGTGGTCTCCCCACACAGCTTTTTTCATAGCTTCTTTGAATGTCCTGACGAAACGTTCTGCTTCGCCATTAGAGGCTGGATGAAATGGAGCAGTAGTAAGATGCTCGATACCATTCAATTTGCAAAAGTCCTCAAAAGCTTTACTAATACATTGTGTACCATTGTCTGACACAAGTGTGATCGGCAAACCTTCAATGATAAATACTTTCTTTAGAGCTTCAATAGTCGCTTCTGAAGTAGTAGATTTCATCTCGATCACGTACGGAAATTTTGAATATGCATCAACAATGATAAGCCACATGGAATTTTGGAAGGGACCCGCAAAGTCTATATGAATTCTGTGCCAAGGATCATCTGGTTTTGGCCAGTCCTGTAACATTGCTTTTGGACAAGCTTTTTCCCGTTGACATGATTGGCATTGGTTTGCAGCGTTTTCAATCTGCTGCTCGATCTGTGGAAACCAGCAATATCTTCGAGCCATCTGTTTCATTCGAACCATTCCCCAATGACCAATGTGAAGAGTCTTGAGAACTGAACTTTGCAAAGTCTTTGGAATGATTACACGAAGACATTCAGTTTGGAGTAGCAAGATACCTCGGTTGACAGAGAGTGAATTTTTTCTTAAACAGTATGGTTTTACATCCTCATTGTTCTCCGGAAAGTCTTTCGGCCAACCATTCTGAATATAATGGAGAACTTTTTTCAAAGTTTTGTCCTTAGCAGTTGCTTCTTGTATTGCTTTGTAGTCAACTGGATAATGAGATATGTATTCATCCACCTGTACATCAATATTGTGGCATGCATTCTCTGATTTGTCAAATTCTACATCTGAACCAACTGGAAGTCTTGAAAGAGCATCAGCATTTCCATGCTGCATTGTTGGTCTATATTTGATATCGTACATATATCCCATAAGAATAATTGCCCAACGTTGAAGTCTCTGAGCAGTCATTACGGGAAGTTGCTTGTTGGGATGGAATATGGATACCAGGGGTTGGTGATCCGTGAGGAGTTCGAATTTTCTGCCATACAAATACTGATGAAATTTTTTCACACCATAAATAATGGATAAAGCCTCTTTTTCGATTTGACTGTAGGCTTTTTGTGTATCAGTGCATGTCTTGGAAGCAAAAGCAATCGGTTTTTCTGAACCATCGGAATATCTGTGAGAACACAGCACCTATGCCATAAGATGATGCATCAGTTGCCAAAATCAGTGGCAATTCTAAGTTGTAATGCACTAGTGGTAGCTTTAACAATGTGTTCTTTCAATTTCTGGAATGCTTCCTCTTGTTCTTGCTTCCACTCGAATTTGACATTTTTTCTTCGCAGTTTGTTCAAAGGATCTGCCAGCTGAGAAAAACCAGGAATGAACTTGTTATAGTAGTTGATTTTTCCAATGAATGAATGCAGTTCCTGGATATTTTTAGGTTTGGGTAAGTCTTTCACTGCTGCAATATTAGAATCTGATGGTCGCACCCCATCTGCGTTGACTATGTACCCCAAGTACTCAGCTTCGGACTGAAATAATTTGCATTTTGGATAGCTACAGCGAAGACCCTTGCTTTCTAGACGATGGAAGAGTTCATCGAGAGCTTTGCAGTGTTCCTCGTCATTAGGAGCTGTGACAATAATGTCATCCAGGTAATTAGCACAACCAGGAATACCAGCTATGAGCTGTTCAAGGAAGCACTGGAATATGGCTGGTGCACTAGCCACTCCGAAAGGAAGTCTTTGGCACTCGAACAATCCATAGGGTGTATTAACAACTAACAGTCTCTTCGAATCGTCATCCAACTCAAGTTGAAGATAATCATCGGAAAGATCTATCTTGGAAAATCTTTGCCCATTTTTGAGTTTCTGGAATAATTCTTCAGGTCTTGGAATAGGGTACTGATTTACATCAATTTGAGAGTTCACTGCGACTTTGTAGTCACCGCAAATGCGAATAGAACCATTCGGTTTATTTACAACAACTATAGGAGCTGCCCATTGACTTGTAGTACATGGCTTCCAGATGCCTGCAGAAGTGAGACGATCAATTTCTGCTTTGACAGCAATCTCCTGAGAAAATGGAATGGGACGTGCTTTGCAGAACTTCGGTCGAGCATTTGGCTTCAGAAAAACACTAGCCTTGTAAGAATTACACTTCCCAAGTTCATCTCGAAATACATTTTCATGCCTCTGGAAAACTTGTGCAGACAATTTTTAATGAGAGTAGTTGTTGCCAATGTAATCACTCGCTGAACAGAGTCATCAATGTGAAAATCAAACGCTTTGAACCAGTCTAGTCCAAAAATGTTACATCCTTATGCAGTATACGCAACAAGAAGAGGAAGGTCCATGGTTTTACCCTTATATTTTACTGTGACCAGAATTTTTCCTTTTAGCGGAACTTCAACACAGTCATATCCTTTCAGCTTTGTAGTAGATGGACTGCACGGTGGTGACCCAAGAGCTTTGTATCCACTGGTCCCAACTAAGGAACATGAAGCACCCGTATCTAATTGAAAAGGCATCTCTTGGTTATTAACCATCAATGAAATGAGTAATTTGTTATCTGTACAGTCCACGCCAGGATTCACAGTTTCTGTAATCTGAAAAGACGTATTAGCGCGCTGATGTTTCTGATTTGGAGAATTTTTCTTTGCATTAGATTTTTTTCTTGAATAGCAAACGGCAGAAATATGGCCTACTTTTTTGCAAAAATTACAAGTGGCCTCACGAAATTTACACTCGGACCTCAGGTGTCTGCTGCCACAGCCATAACAGGTACCAGGTACATCACCAGGTTTTTTCGAAGACTGAATTTAACTTCTCTTGGAATTCTTCGACCGCGACTTTGAGTGTGAATTTTTCATTTGCAGAACTTCACACGGCGGAGGATTATTGAAAGTTGATGGACCATCAGGATTCTCTTTCAGAGTCCGCACGGTGCGCTGGGTAGCTTCAAAAGCTTCCGCAATTTTGAGGACATCTTCAAGACTGGGGTTCGTATGCTGGAGAGCCGCAGAGCGAACTTGGTCATGAGGAGTATGAAGAACTATGGCATCACGAATTAGAGAGTTCACGAAAGATTGGGAACATCCATCACGACTACATTCAAATCTACAGTCCCTTGCAATTCCTCGTAAGTCAGCGACCCATTCCGCGTACGTCTGGCTCGATTGCATATGACATCTGAGAAATTCACATCTAGCAGCAAGCACATAGGTTTTAGATTCGAAATAAGACATAAGTTTCTGTACAATGTCCGCATACGAACGAATTGCGACATCGGCTTCCGCGAACAGTTTCTGAAGTAATTCAAAAGTTTCAACACCGACCCATGACAAGAAATATGCACGTTTCTGCTCGTCTTCGGTGACGCCGTGGGCTTCGAAATGTTGATTCAGGCAGCACAGGTACGTGCTCCAACGGTCGTGGATCCTATCGAAATGACGAAATGCAGAGACGCTTACCTTCGGTGATCCGGCTCGCCGTCCAAGAATTTGCTCCAGCAGTGCCTGTTGGTATCCCTGCTGAGCTGCCAACAAATTTTCCATCCATTGCTGCTGTTGAAGTAGCACCTGATAAATATCCGCGGCACTGGGATTAGTTTTCGCCATCGTTCGGAAAAAGATACTAACATTCAAACTTTCCTCGTCGCCATATCTGTTGTATTTTTAAGAAATGGTGGAGTCGAAAACGGAATTGTATTGATCAGCATATTGTAGGAAAATAGCATACTTTAATGTGACAAAAAAACTATTACATAATATAATTAAATGTGGTTATACAGAGCGAATAAACATCGTGGCCCGGGAAATAGAAAAGGTAAACAACAGAAGAAGGACGGCATTGACCACAGTTTTTAGTTCGTAGTTGTTGTAGTTTTCACAACAGGCACCGAATTCATTCTTTAACTGTTTTCTCTACATGCAAGGGGGTATCAAAATTCCGGCTTGCCCCGGGTGACAAAGTTGCGGCCTTGCACGCAGGCGTACATCCTTTATCTCAGGGCAAAAGTATTTTACAATAGATCTGCATTGATGGGGCGATCCAGACACACGTTTGAATCGAATAAATGAATGCCTGCAAAGATTTTTTAAGGAAAATTTGTCTCCTTGTGTATGACTGATACCGGCAGACATTGGCGTACGCAAGCGGGGCCCCCCCCCCCGAGCGAAGATTATAGTGTTATTTTGCAGGAAAAAACCTTCCCGAAGGGAAAAAAATCTGAACCCCCCACCCCCCTCAAGAAAATTCAGCGTACGCCTATGCCGGCAGATATGGGATAATTTGCTTATAAGGTCTTGGCAGTGGTGCAGTTGGGCGTGCATTTATTTCCTTAGACCAGCGGTTCTCAACCGGTGCTCCGTGGAGTCCTTGAAGCTCCATGTTTACTTTGGAAAGGGCTCGAAAAAAGTCACTCGAAAAAAATTAAATAAATCAGTTAATTTGATAAATAAATAAGAGAGACGAATCTACGGAGCTCCGTCATAGAAATTATATACTAAAAAGGGCTGAAAGTAGATAAAAAAAACACAACATAAATAAGACAAAATTCTTATCTTATGATGAAAAGTGCAAAAGAAACAAGGCTTTAAACATTGAAACAAGACAAATTTTACATTTACTTTCACACAAAATTACAAGATTTAACGAAATGAAATTATTTTTTAGACATAAATTATTGTTCTTAGATTATTTTCATTTTTTCATATTTTCAATGGAAAGGGGTTAAATCTCGTTCTTCTAGTTTTTCACAGATTTCACAGTGATGTTCAAGGCCTTACCTAACCGTTACGCTTTAAAACGAATCAATTAATTGGTTTGTTCTCCGACTGCCAAACAAGAGCAGCAATACTAAAGTTAAAAATTGCCATTTTATCTAATATTGTAAAATACACTTTGTTAGAGTTTTTTCGAATCCGGAGTAACTACGTCGGTTGCATGTATTATTTTCAAACAAATCAAGATAAATCTTCCTTTTTAATTTATCTTCTCTCATACGGTGGTTATGAATTCATTTTTCTCTCATCTTTGAAATTATATAGGTTTCGATGTGATTCGCATATGATGATTACCTATGTATTTGTTCTCATACATTTCTGCATTTGTTTTGTCCATAGCTTTGATATTGCAATCATTTGCATCCATACTGCCATTTTTAACTTATATATTCCCGCGAAATCAAAGGGGTTTTACTAAGATCATCGATTCATTCAACTTCTTTTAACTAATACTCTTTCTTGTTTTTCTTTTCTACTCCATAATATTTTCCACTTTTATATTTAAACCCAAATTAACTTCCATTTTCTAAACTAAACTTTTCAAATAGATTTGGATTCATACAATTTTCGAATGATGTTCAATATGATGAGATTTTGTTCAGCTCTTTCTCCGTGACATTCTTTCAATGCATTAATTTATTTCCATACATTCTACCTGATCTTTCAAATTACCAATTTTTTTGATAAAAAGACACTTATGGATAACTTTTCTGTATCATCTTTACCAATTAAAACAGAAAATTTTGATCGTTTTGAGTTACTAAAATACGGATTCGATTATTTTACTCTTTGTAGGCCTATACAAACACAAACTTATCCTTGGATCTCATCATTCGCTATGTTTCAAATAATTATTTTCAGATAAAACTTGCATTTTCGATAAAAACAAATTTGCGTCAAGGTTTCTTTCTTCAATTTCTCTAATGTTTATTATCTCTGTATGGTTTTTTTTATTGTAAGCAAACAAATACACACACATACACATTACACAAATACCGGACAATAACACACGAAAAGGAATACAGAAGAAAAAGAAAAAAAAGACACATATAACGAATATGCACCATGTGGCCCCAAGGGACAGAATTCGAGAATTTTTTTTTTCATGAATTTTACGAGTCTCAGCTATCAGCTAAATGACATCGAGGCTTGATACCTCCCATCTCGAACACCATATCAATTACAAAACACCCATATCATTAAATACACAGTGATTCTCACCCATATGGCCGTGAATGCTGGGGATTATACTTTGATTAAGACAAATTTTATCACTTTAAATCCACTTGAAACGTATATACGCCTGGTAAAAAATTTAATTCCCCCATACAAGACTATTGTAAAAGACAATTAAGTCAGCAACATTTGTACGTTCACTCTTAACTTCAAGAGTTTTGAAGTCCTATATTACGACACGATCTTAACCATTCGATGGGTTTATCATCCAAGATTGACGTTTAGGACAGATACAAATAAGGTGAAAAAAGGCGTATCATCAATATAGTAGAAGAGAAATCATTAACTACACAAGTATTACAGTGGGTTTATTCAGTAAAGTAGTTAGTATACTTTAAAAAAAAGGAATAAAAGAAAACATTAAAAAATTATAAAGAAACTCTAAAATTGCTAAAATCATTGAGAATGAGCAAAAATACACTGAAAATTGAAAGTTATAAAAACATTTGAAATGATTTTAGCAATTTTATCACAAGGCGGCAAAAATCTTTTTCCACAAAAGTAGGTTAAATTACCCGTCATCTCTGAAATCAAATACAGATTGAGGATAAAAATTGGGACATTCTAGTTCAAAAAGGGACGTATGGTCAGGAGGAAATGTGTGTTATGACACACACACACCCCTCCTACTGAGTAATGTCCCATGAACTTTGAGCAACACCAATCATTTTTGACTTCCCTGCGACCGGGACATTTGCGACTGAAACAAAAACCGTAGTGTTTGCGACCGAAGCCACGGGGGGCATCAAAGGGAGGGTAAGTTGAAGGAAGATGTAGCAAGAGGGGTGATTTACAGCACTCAACTTGTCAGAAGTATCTCAAGGAAAGGATTGCACACTCAATTTAACGGACTAGCAGCGTATGTTTTCTCGTTAAAGTCGATTTTTCTTCTGAGACTAAATAGCTGCAATGTTTTACTGTAAAAAAAATCAATATCATCGATAGTAACGGAATAAAATATTTACACTATTTTTTATGTATAGATCTTTTGTATCGTGAATTTTTTGTTCATTATTTCCTAAATTACTAGTTTTTGCGCTATCACGATCAGATAGTCAAAAATCGGAAAGTTTATTTATTCTGCATTATCCAGATACAATCCATTCAATCCGAAGTATCGGGGTGTGTTGTGTCTTATCAGGGGAAATGAATTCCACAGTGTAATATTTCAGATAAATTTGAGGTAGATTACAACACACCTATCGCTAAATTAAAAAGTAAAAGTAAGTTACACGTTAAGTATAGGCAAAGAGAAAAGGTTACACTAGTTTGACAAATTCTTAAAACGAAGTGTAATACTGTACTTGCTACAGTCTCTTTCGTATAAAAATTTCAAGAAACTTGAATAAATGTTTGAAATGCAGTCTGGAAATAAAATTCAAAAGTCTTACAGGTGAATTAAAACAAAAAGGTGACTGGAAAAAAGGAAAGAAAAATAATGTCCGTAACAAAATATGGAATATCATTGAGCAAACAAACGAAGAGAAAAAATTATTAACAGATTATATGACATGAATGTCGCTCTCCACTTGTTAATACAAGATATACAGAAGACTGGATGTTGTGAAGATATTTATTATTATAGATGTTAATTTTTTTAAGGAAGGAAAAAGCTTATATATAGCCATCTGGTGGCTCGTCGTCCATGAGCTATTGGCTGATCGGTTCACTGTCCATTGCACGGTTCCGTTCGGCACATATATACGCTCTAGCGAAGGAAAATCTCTATCTCCTCTGTAGCTTAGTGGTCAGAGCACTCGTCCGGCAATCGAGGGACCCGGGTTCGACTCCCGGTAGAGGCAGAGATGAGCTTTTTCCTTCCTTAAAAAAATTAACATCTATGATAATTAATATCTTCACAACATCCAGTCTTCTGTATATCTTGTATTAACAGATTAATTAAAATTTCAGAGCTACCCATGATGTGTTCCTATTACGATGATAGACCGGTAACTGGTTCACGAAACACTAACCGACAACAATTTATCGACGGTCAATAGTTTAAGCAGACAAATTATTATGCACAGGCCGAAATATTATTGATGTTAAATATACATTAATTATTGAATATTAATAATATTTTCGACTAAAACAGATGCTGTCGAAGTCATATGCGCGATGTACGTCAGGGAATTTTCTATCATTTTTTTTTGTTGGTGAATTTACTAGATATATACCAGCAGCCGGATTATTTACTGGATTTGTATTTCACCGGATTATTGCCCGGGATTTACTATATATATATATTCGTGTTTTTGAATGCACCTAAAATTCATCCAGAAATTCTTACTACATTTCCAGGATCCCAGAGAAAAGGAAAAAGTTAAATTTTTTAAGTAATGGACCTTATTGGACACGTCAAAGAGTTGTTTATCAATAGAAGAATGCGTCTTTTGTAGAAAGCTACAACTATTAATTTTTGAAGAAAATTGAAAAATGTTTGAAAACAAATATTAATTTCTCATTAATGCTTACGAATGACAGTAGCAAAGTTCGGCACAACTCTAACAACATACCTCATACTTACACTATGGCCTCGTGTTCCAGCATGTACCGATTCGTTATAAATTCCACAGAGTACGTGGTGCATGTACAGTTAAGTACTAGTATTTACCAACTTCGTCAAAAAGATCCGTCACCTTGAACAATTCTTCAAATTATCATCAGACTGTAGAGATTAGCGAATTTATGGCATTCGCTGCATCCTTGGGAATGAGATCAGAACTGTCGTATCTCAAAGTGTTCTTATCCGATCTCGAGGGATCGTGGAAGTACTCGAAAATGCCCGGGAACAATGGTTGAAAATCGCAGTATATCAATACAGTAGCACTCAATTATCCGAATCTATTGGGACCAGTTCACATCCGCATGATTGGATAATTCACGAAATGAATGTTATTTCTTAGTGAAAAACGAATTTTGCTTTAGTATGTAAATGTAACTTGATGACTATTAAAACAATTTTGTTCACATTTTATACTTGCGTAGGCCTACTGTATTAAAATGTTTCATAGCCTGAACATATCGGTTCAGTCAGTTGTTTCGCTGCCTTCACCTGTTTCAGTGGAGTCGAAGCGATCCGGATAACTGAAGTCACTGCACTTTCAATAAATGCAATTTTATCTCTGAAATATGTTTTTTATAAACACTATCGTAGCACTCTACGGCATGGGTTTCTAACTGGTGTTCCGCGGAACCCAGAGGTTCCATGAGATATTTTTTGGGGTTCCACGAAATCAAACGTCATGGATCCCTAAAACATTTTGGAACCCGGAGAGGTTGCAAATTAAAAAAGAAGTTCTTGTTACAGACCCTGTTCTTTATTTTGCACTTTGACGAAAAAAGTGGTGCATATTTTAACAAATTTGGATGACCAAACAACAGTGAAAACGGTAATAGTAGTTTTATCTCCCCGACCCGGGTAAATTTTCGAGTGTAAGTATGTAAATACGTAAGCTGTTACTTCCAGCTAAGTATGGGACCACACAACATCTCTTTTCTCAGGAAACCCTTGATGGGTCACCCTTAATGCTGAAATAGCCATGTATAAACCCTTCCCCCCCCCACAAAAAGAAAGCTCATTGAACTCTATCCCAGAGTAGGCATGGACGGAGTCGCTACAAGGGGACGGCAGAGGAAGGGGCTCCCCAGAATAGTTTGTTAGATATTTTCCAAAAAAAAAAGAACCACTTCAAAGCATAAATAGGGACAGAAACCAAAATCTCCAGCTGCCGTAATGCCTCTGACAAAGTTTGGCGACGCCCCTAGGAACCGCGACACACACTTTGTGAAACAGTACCATCAAGGGTTCCACGGAAAAGTCTCATACCCATCAAAGGTTCCGCGAAAGCTTTTAGGTTAGAAACCCCTGTTCTACTGCATAAAATTCCAACTGGGGTTCCGCGAGAGCTTCTTTAGCGTACCGCGGAATCAAACGTTACGGAAAAACCCTAAAAAATTCCGGGATAACAGCTTATAAATAAAACTTTTTTTTTTTTTTTTAGTTACCAATATTACAGAGGTTATTAATTTTGGTGGAATAGTGTCATGTCAACAAACCATTTGGATGACCTAACAACCGAGACAGTAATTCCAGTAGCTGGTCGGTCAAAAACTGTGAACATTTTAATCATGAAGAGAATTCAAGAATAACATTGCTCTGCAATTTTTTTTCTTCAAACTCTTCTTTCGTTCAATGTTTAAATCTGTTGGATTTTTTTTAAATATATTGAATTTTAAAACCAGAAGCTGGTCCCAACTCCATGAGACGGTAAGACGCCATAATTGTCGATATTCCGATTGTATCTGGAAATCAACAGGGTGACCATATAACTCGTCTTTATGGACATTTTTTAATGATTTGAATGTTTAATTTACATTTTTCTGTATGAATAATGAATATGCATGTTTATGACGTAGATGAATGAACTTGAATAAGTCGTAAAAAGGATTGTTTTTTGGAAAATTTTCTCTTGGCTAGGAGTGAGGATTCCTGAACCACAAAACTTGAGTGAACTTTACGGCACCCCCTGCATGTTAGAGAAATTTAAATTAACTTTAATATTTCTCTTTAATAGTTCTAATACATTAATTAGCTTTTTCTACAAACTAATGTAGTAAAAACGTCAAGATACATAGAAACGCTGAATGAATAGCGCACGACAATGAGCTTCTTCAAAAGTACACCTTTGAACGGTACGAAATGGGCACTAGAAAAACGCAAACTCTATGGTATAACATCTATTCTTTCAGTATTATTTCAGTGTTCGCTTATGAAGACTGTTTAAATCAGATATTTTTTTTTGTAATCATATTAAACAGATGACCAATCTTAGTGTATTCGCATGGTCGCATAGCTTTCCGGTCAAAACGACCGCTTCTGTCGTTTTAATGTTAAAGTGGCTGATAAATGTTCAGATAAGTATGTAAAAAAGACAATTTCGAATGGAAAAAGAAAAATATATATGACACTATTACAAAGTTCTTTCCTTGAGATGTTAAATTAACTTTTCTGTTGGGGAAAGTAAGGCTCTTAAAAATACTACGTTAGAATTGCTATACCCATGCTATGAATTGCTATGTCCATGATACAAGCAACATATTCGAAAAGCACTTGAAAGTTACCTACTCAATATATTTGTGGTAAGATATCAAAAGGAATGATGGAAATCATAACTAACCAGAATATGGCACCAATATTTGCAATATTTGATCATTTAGGTATTATCCATTATTTAACTTTCATTCTTGCCATTTTTACCCCTTTTTTGTCACTTGCCGAAATCCAACCCTGAAACATTGAACCCCATCTAGAGTATATACACTAGGGTAGAACATCACTCATATTATTTCTAATTAATTAGTTGAATAATTTTACCTTTTCGCTCCAGAGTTTTAAAAGTTTTTTCTGTTTTAATTGGTTTGTAATGATTCTTTTTTCAAGTGAAGGCCTAAGGCACACACATGTGTACCTAACTCCAATGATACTAGTAAGGATATCGATCCCAATTAATTAATTAGGTTTTTTAAAAAAAGAATCTTTTTTAAGGTTCATTTTGACATACAATAAACAAAAACCAAATTTTTTAATAGCCCGTTTTGGCTCACAGTTGAAGAGGTTAACTTGACTGGCGTACTTGCTGAATGTGCTTCAATGGAAATTCAGTGACTTACTCTTAAATAGAAAAGAGGCGTAAGAAGAAAGAGTTAAAAATTTCTTAATAAATCAAGTCGCACATGAACTTAGATTTTTTTTCTTCAGTTTACATGAATATAAAAAAAAAATGAAAGTTATGAGAAGCGCTTTAGAGAAGAATTGTAAGTTATGAGAAGCGCTTTAGAGAAGAATTGGATTTTTCCTTGTGAGATAAAATGTACCGTATTTTCCAGCGTATACGCCGATGCGAATTTCACTACTTTGAGAAAAGATTATAGTATTTCATAATCCACATTTGCGAGTTTTATGCATCAATAGTGAAATATTAATTTTATGAAGTTGTTATGGGCCACGTTAAAAAAAGTCGATTTTCCAACTTGAATTTATGCGCCATCTATATATGTTTGAAAATTTATTTTTGCTAGTCAATTTTTGAAAACACCCAATTAAATCAGAAAAAAAGCTGTAGATTACACGAGAAGTGTAAAATCTGCAGTAAAAAAACCAATATAGGTTGTTGTTTTTTTAAATTTATTTTTTAGCATGTGTATCTCAAGCGCATCCCCCTCTTTCCAAGCAAACTTCCCTTTGCACTTTTTTTAAAATGAATTTTTAAACTAATTTGAAATACAAAATTTTTAACTTGGGCGCTGTTACGCGTTCTGTGATTCAACTTTCTTCATTTTCTGTTCTTGCTGAAAAGGGAAATTCGCAGATGGCCATAGGTCAAAGGTCAACACGAAAATGCCTGAGAACGGAAAAAGATGAGAGGACCCCCTAGAACCTCATCATCGTCCATTAGTTGCCCCCTGTGGTGTCGGTCGCAAACGCTACGTTTTTCGATTCGGTCGCAAATGTCCCGGTCGCAAATAAGACGACACCATATGTTTTGGTGTGGCGTCAGAACCGAGGGCTGCTGCTGCTGCTGCTTGAGCACTCGGTGTTTTGCAGTAAACAAGAACCTAACAAAAAATGAAAAAATATGTTTTTCTTCATCCTGTACGTCTTGTTCTGTCGTGTTGCTCTACTTATGCAGTGGTTATTTGTGACACACCTTTTCATGCACCTACGATGGGTATTTTTGGAGCCCACACCGGCTTTTTTAACGATTCTGTCCACGCAGCAGGGGTGCAACTAGGGGGGAGCAGGCGGAACTGGTGCCCCGGGCGCTGAACCAGGAGGGGGTGCCGAATTCTTTAACAGTTTTCTCTACATGCAAGGGGGTGTCAAAACTCCGGCTTGCCCCGGGTAACAAAGTTGCGGCAAGCACGCAGGCGTACTTCCTTTATCTCAGGGCAAAAGTGTTTTACAATAAATCTGCATTGATGGGGCGATCCAGACACACGTTTGAATCGAATAAATGAATGCCTGCAAAGATTTTTTAAGGAAAATTTGTCTCCTTGTGTATGACTGATACCGGCAGACATTGGCGTACGCGAGCGGGGGGGGGGGGGGGTTATAACCCAAACCCCCCCCCCCCCGACGAAGATTATAGTGTTATTTTGCAGGAAAAAACCTCCCCGAAGGGAAAAAAATCTGAACCCCCCACCCCCCTCAAGAAAATTCAGCGTACGCCTATGCCGGCAGATATGGGATAATTTGCTTATAAGGTCTTGGCAGTGGTGCAGTTGGGCGTGCATTTATTTCCTTAGACCAGCGGTTCTCAACCGGTGCTCCGCGGAGTCCTTGAAGCTCCATGTACACTTTGGGAAGGGCTCCGCAGTCACTCGAAAAAAATTAAATAAATCAGTTAATTTGATAAATAAGTAAAAGAGACGAATCTACGGAGCTCCGTCATAGAAATTATATACTAAAAAGGGCTGCGAGTAGATAAAGGTTAATATCCGCTGCTTTAAACTGTTCATCAAGGCAAGTCCTCTGAGTGTTCATTTGAAACCTTCTTTCATTTGAAGCACCTAGGTAAGCAATAGTTCCACTTATACCCAGGGCCGTCTTAAGAGCATCATGGGCCCGGGCCAAATGATTTTTCTGAGGCCCTACTGGGCAAGTTTTTGAAAATCTCAACCAGATTCGATTTTTCTGAGGCCCCCGGGCCGTGCCCGGGTGGGCCCATGCCTTAAGACGGCACTGCTTATACTATATCAAGTGGTTCTCAAGTGTTTGCCAACCACGGCTCTCTCGTGCATGGCCCCTCCAGGATGTGGAGGCCATGAGATTGTGAGGGTGCAAAAGATGCCAGCCCCTAGAATGGTGCCCGAGTGGCGTGGTGGTAAGATGCTCGTCTACCATCGTGAAGGTTGTTGTCAGGGTCCCGGGTTCGAACTCAATGGAGGATATCGATAAGATATTTTCCCTAACGAACTCCAGGAGACCACCGATAGACAGCACCTTCACTTCCAACCCATCTCACTAATGGCAGTAAATTGCAACATAGCGATATGGCCTGAGTTGGTGTTTGGTGAAGTAGTAGCCCCTAGAATGGTATATTTTGCGGGGGGCCGCAACCTGACATTCACGAGCCATCGTTTCTCCTCCGCCTTTTAGAAGTACTGAAATAAATAAATTTAGAGCACGGAACAGGGACGCATCAATGTTGCACAGTGACACCCACTAGGAACCGCAACGTGAACTTTTTAGAACCATCTAAACTTTATATCTAAATTTGTTTATGTAAAAAAACTTCGTTACATTAATGTATAGCAAATTTGTTTTTTCATTTTCCATTTTATTGAAGCAGACCAGGGGATGGATGTACCACCTTCTGATTCTTAATAAGAATCCGCTTCTTAACTATGGATTCGATCTTTAGTTAAGAATCAAGAGAGAACTTTGCTACCACATTCTTAACTAAGAATCGTTTTTGTTCCATAGTTAAGAATCGAGTTAAGAACCAAGGCTACCCACTTCTTAGCTTGATTCTTAGTAAACAATTTTTTTCTTCTATGCGAGATAAAAAAACTTCTATTAAAGAAATAATTTAAGTTATAATTCATATTTTAAAAAATGGAAAAAAAAATTAACAATGCATTTTTATTTCCAAATAAGGAATTCGTCAGACTTGTTATCGAAAAGTTATCTGAAGGTTGTGTGGGAGAATTGAAAACAGTGTTAGTCTATATGCAGCACGTATATGTTGATAATAGTGATAAAATATCGGATTATTTCAATAAAGTTTGATAATTTTTGCTACATTTATGACATTTACCAGTAATTATCCAAAATTCTCAAATTTTCAATCCATAAATATCATGATCGATGAGTCGTAAATACAATTTTTTTTCATATTATGGGAATTTTGATTTCATATTATGGGAAGATTTGAAATTTTTAATTCGTTTAAAACTTGAGAGAAAATTGAATTTCTCCCACAAAATATGTGAGATAAAACTCTAATCGGCCGAAATATAATTGTACATAAATTAAAAATCATTATTAACCTGCTGCTGCGTTAGTTTTTTTCACATGCTTTGGTGTACGTGAAAAAGCCAACATTACAGAAGCGATGACCATTTTTAATATTGATGTACACTGCTCAAAACAATTAGGGAGCACATGGTTTTAACAAAATTACGCAAAGATATATACCGATAAGTAACATAAAATGAATCATCCATAATTTAAAGCCTAGCAGGAAACGGAAGAAGAAAACTTCATATGCAAATCAAAGTTCGTGACGTCAAAAACCAGAAAAAGGAGATAAGGGCAGAAATCGGGATGTTGCAGAAACGTCTGTTTTACTGCCGTAACTGTGAAATTCGATTGTGCAGAATTTTTTTTTTGAGACAAGGTGACTTGAGGATATCTCAACAACGTGATTTACAGGAATCCATGGCATGGCGTGTTATAGGCAGACTGGAATACGGGCAAACACAACGTAGTGTCGCGGACGCTGTTGGAGTCGCCAGAAGTGTTGTTGCAAGGCTGTGGAATCGAAGAGAAGAATTCCAAGAAACAGGAAATGTTAGACGTCGACCAGGGCAAGGTCGGCGGCCACGCGCTACTACAGCAACTGATGACCGGTATGTACGGTTAACAGCCCGTCGAAACAGAACAGAGAAAGCTACGCAGCTGCAAAGACGGTTGCTCTTGGCAACAGGATGAAGGGTGTCCATCCAAACAGTACGTAATCGGCTTCATGAGGGAGGGCTCTATGCACGTAGGCCAATGGTCTGGATTCCGATGACCCCACGCCACCGTGCGGCCCGAAGAAGATGGGCTGCTGAACATCGAGATTGGGAGCAACATGATTGGAGCCAAGTGCTGTTTACAGACGAGTCCCGATTCAGTCTGGAGTGTGACACCCGACGTGTTCTGGTATGGAGGGACAGGGACACTCGAAATAACCCCGCATTCGTTCGTGAAAGGTCACAATACAGACCAGCTGGTTGGATGGTATGGGGGTGGAATCAGCATAGGCGGACGTACGGACCTGCATATCATTCGGAATGGCACTTTGACGGCCCGAAGGTATGCAGACGAGATACTGCGACCTCATGTCATCCCTTACGATAGAGCCATTGGAGATTCCTTTGTTTTCCAGGATGATAATGCCCGACCGCATAGAGCTCGTCTGGTGGAGAACATGCTTGAAGCTGAAAGAATACAGCGTATGGAATGGCCAGCGTGCTCTCCTGACCTGAATCCAATAAACATGCTCGGACGACGCATTGCTGCGCGACCAAGGCCGCCTGTTACTGTCCGAGACTTGCAGATTGCACTTCTTGAGGAGTGGAACGGTATTCCCCAAAGTCTAATCGATAACCTCATCGCATCCATGGCAAACAGGTGTGCAGCAGTCTTAGCTGTTCGAGGAGACCACACGCCCTATTAAAACTCATGCATCATGTCTAAACAGTACTTTTTTTTTATCGTTTACATGTAACCAAATTGTTGCCCTAAATCATCTTTTCATGTTTTTTCCATATTTTCAAAGAATTAAAGCTTAATTCCAATTTTTTTTACGTCTTTTTTCTGTATTGCTCATTGATACGCGTGTACTATCCATTGTATGCCAATACGTGGCTGTCTCGCACGGTTTTCTTCACTTTTTTGCTTGCTCCCCTAATTGTTTTGAGCAGTGTATTTATTATCTGATCACTGTATTGTTATTTACCACGAAGCAGCTATGCAATACACATACATCACCACGTTCAATTCACCATGACAATTAATTTAAAGAAACATGAAGCATATTGTAAAAATTATTGTTAGTCTTATAATGTTAGCTTCACTTACATACATAATGTAAACACAACGATGACTCATTTATCGCATTGACCATGGTTTGACAATTATGCATAATGACCTACAAATGTGATAGATTCACGGTATATGAGCAAAATTTATCAAACTTACCGAAATGGCCGGTGATTATTCATATAATAGCAGCTCTTTATCACTTTCACCATAACATATATAGCATAGTCCCTCTTCATGGAGGGTGGCAGGGATCCATCCCAGTGTACGTGGGATGAATCTTTGATTCGAATCATATCGGATGATTAAGTATGGATATGTTTGTTTTTTACTGCAACATGTTAAAAAATATTATGTATTTATCATTTCTTCTTCAACCGTATTCACATTTGCTGAGAAATAATCTCCGCCATTTTTTCAGGCTAGCGTCCTCTAAAATTTCTTTTTCTCTCCACCTTGACAACAACAAGTTGTTGTTAATTTTTAGCTGGGCGCTGATTGGCCAATGGCGAAATTTCCCAAAAAGGGAAATTTATCGGATTGTCCATCGTCACGTGACCTTTAGAATAACTTTTAACAATCATACCGTGGTTGCATTCGGAGCTCGATCCTTAACGTGATTCTTACGAACCAATTCTTAGGTATGGATGATTGGTTGTTAAGAATCAGAAGGTGGTACAGCCCCTGACCTAGGCAGTTGCGAAAGGTGCGGTCGCACCTGGCCGCAAAATTTAGGGGGCCGCAATTTTCGTAAAAGATATCCTTTTCTTCTGAAATGGGAAACATAATTTTCTTCCCCTCCTGAAACTTACATTTCGTGGGAGAAGAAACAGATTCCAGTTTCAAACCCTGATAACATCAAAAAGTACTCGTGGCTATTACAATTAGTGAAGGAATTCCAAAGAGCATATGCAAAGACATGGTTTTTCAGTTTGACCGACATCCCCCTTGGGTGCGGAAGTAGCAGCGGATATATTAGGCTGCCGGCACACTACGGTTCGGCTGGTGCGGTTGATCTTATCAGCAACCGTGGAATTTCGCGTGAAACACACACTGCTGTTAGCAACCGGGGTTTTTTATTTTTTAATGTCACGTGACATCTCGGGATTGGCTAAATTATTTTCGCCAAGCTGAAGTTGGCTCCAGCTAGCATGCAAATTCGTGCTCATAAGCTGCATTGCAGTAAAACCCCCTCTTAACGGATACTCCCTCTTTTACGGACAAATAATAATTTACAGTTGTATAATATATAAAAGTATGAATTTCAAACGTCTTTTTAACGGTCACCCATTTTACATGGATTTAATTTTTTTGTCCTGTCCGTGTTCACAAGAAGGAGGGGTTTTACTGTATATACTAATAAAAATATTCATGTAATGAAATTTAATTTTCTGTAACAATATTTGCCGTTTGAAATTAATTCAAATTAATTAATTTCCTATCTGAATTTTTTTTTCCTGACCATCAAAAGAAATATATATTTTTTTTAAATAGGAGAAAATAATTTTTTCCTTGACTTTTTTTTGGTCATATGGGGTTTCCCAAAATTACAATTATTATGCTTAATTTCCATTAATTAGAAATTTAGTTAATTGGAAATTCACTTTAATTACAAAGAAAAACGTGCGAAATTCATGGCCAATTTTTAAACTTCAAAAATATGTTATTTAAATAGTTTTTTAATATGTGTTATTTAAATTAATTATGATGATTCCAGTCATCATATATGAAAAAGTTTGTGCGATTTGGTCACGAATCGTAAAAGCATAAAAAATGGGTCAACTTGTAGGCTGTCTTTCTTCAACTCTGAATTAATTTCAAACGGCAAATATTGTTACAGAAAATTAAATTTCATTACATGAATATTTTTATTAGTATATACAGTAAAACCCTTCCTTTTTGTGAACACGAACAGGACAAAAAAATTAAATCCATGTAAAATGGGTGACCGTTAAAAAGAGGTTTGAAATTCATACTTTTATATATTATACAACTGTAAATTATTATTTGCCCGTAAAAGAGGGAGTATCCGTTAAGAGGAGGTTTTATTGCAATGCAGCTTATGAGCACGAATCTGCATGCTAACTGGAGCCAACTTCAGCTTGGCGAAAATAATTTAGCCAATCCCGAGATGTCACGTGACATTAAAAAATAAAAAACCCCGGTTGCTAACAGCAGTGTGTGTTTCACGCGAAATTCCACGGTTGCTGATAAGATCAACCGCACCAGCCGAACCGTAGTGTGCCGGCAGCCTTATACGTATTGAATTGATCTTTTCAGTGAATTTATACTGAATGAAAATTTTTGCAAATAAAATTGGCCTCCAGTCCACTGTCCTAGAATTTATTGCGAATTATATTTTCTATTCAGGACCGTCTCAACATCATGGTCCCCTCAGGCAAACTGATGCTACGGTAGCCGGAAATAAACAGCCTACATATTTCCTACTTATTTTAAAAATTTATTGTACTATACAAATTATCTTAACGTGGAGTCACTTATGGACATTAGACCCCGGGCATGACTCCCTCGCATGAGTGGGACTGACAGAGCTGCATCCCAGGGCCTGATATGGTTTTCATCATTTTTTGTTTTTCCCACTAAATTTAATATAGAGGAGGGGTCTGTGAAAAATCTAGCCGGGGGCCTGCGAGAAACCCCATCCTAGGAAACCTGCTGCAAAATGTGGGCGGTGAGGCCCGGTTGGGTCCATGCCCTAAGACGGCCCTGGTTTCGTTGGATTCTGTAAGTTTATAGTCAATATAAAAGCATTATTTCTTCACACCTTAATTTTTCTTCTCTCAGCTCTCTGCATTCCTCCAAACCACCTGTCGCGACCCCTTTCTAAATTTATTCTATCTCCGTGATTCCTAAATTTCTAAACAAATATAACAAATATTGGGTTTTGAACACCCCTCCCCAACCACTATTTACTGCTCCCGACATTTCCTATTATTTTACGCGTATGATGATGTCGTACTGACTTATATTCTTCACTGTTGTAATCGCAACAAAATGTATAATGCATAACATGATTCTATTCCGAACACATTATTCGACCTCACTTGGTAATGCATAATTTCTCAAATTATAATATTTTGTTTCGAAATTCATGGGTGCATTTTTTTCAAGTGAGCCAGATTAGTTCGCAAGTAGGGGCTTGTTCCTCCATGTATTTCATTTCATTTTTATGTAGTTTTTATTTATGAATTATGTGAAAAAGGTTTGCCGATTGCCCACAACTTCTGTAAATAAATGTATAGAAAAAAAAAGGCTATGGAGTGTGTGTGCGCGTTGTGTTTTCGTTTGTGTTCACATTTTTCTAATGATTGACCAATTTTTCATGTACCAAAACAAGCATAGTATGATAATAAGCATAGTATGCTTATTATCTCGGTTTTAACAATGACTTTTCGCACATTTTATGTCAGTTACATGGTTTTCAATACGGTTTTCACATGGTCGTCGCGTTATTGATTTTAAAATTATTATTATTATATATTATAAAAATGATAGCATGATATATTAGGAATTATAAAGGCGTGGTTCATTAAAAACTTTGGCTATTTTAACTTTCCAGGATGTCTGTACTCGTTAACAGGGCCGGCCGTCTTAAAAGCTTCATGGGACCCTGGGCCAAGTGGTTTTTCTGAGGCCCAACATAATTAAGGGGTGCTGGGCAAACCCTCTCGTCAATGAAGAAATCGGCCCAGACCAAAAGAAGTTTCAGACACGAATTATACGTATTCATCAAATGGGCTTCAAAACTGGGAGATTGGAAGTATGAAAAGATTGGGGAAAAAAAGGTGTCAAAAACCATAAATCTGTCTGCCATCATGACCCCCCCCCCCCATCCTGTAGCAAGCCCCTTGACCGGGACTTTTCAAGGCCCCTCTATAGTTAATTTGTAGTGTTAGAAAGTAAAAAACTAAGAATCAGGGCCGTAACCAGGATTTCTGCCGTCCGGGGAAAACATCATTTTCGCTGCCCCACAACGATTTATAATGATAAAATTCGACATCTTGCAATGGTGTTCTTTGTACCCCCACCTAAAACTACTGCCCCCTAAATTCTGCCGCCCGGGACCGTCACCCTCCACCTTGCCACCCCCTCTAGTTACGGTCCTGGTAAGAATAACTGCGAACTCAGCCCTCCCCCGGTGGGAGAGTATCGCTCTGATTTTAAATATTTGTTAAACTGATGTGTGACTGCTCATGAGCGGAATACTAACTTTTCGCTCATATTGCAGGCTCCTTTCGGCTACAAATGAACCGTGACAAGCCAAGAGTCGCAGAAATGAAAGTGAACCGTTTCCCGTTGAAACGCTTCTTGTAATTGGTCAGAAATGACCCGTGAATCGCTTCTTTTTTCGCCGGTGTTGCCTGCTCTTATTGGCTACAAATGAACCGTGGCGAGCCGCAGAAATTCAAGTGAGCCGTGTCCTTTTAAAAGGCCTCCGGGAGCCGCTTCACGCCATCTATCGAGAGGGTGTGCAAACAAGAGTTCGATGTAAAACACCAGACAAATAGTTACAAGATTAATTTACGAAGCGCTGACGATCATGACGCTGTTTTGACTTTCTGTCGAAAAAACAGTCGAAATTCTGAATTTCATGCAGGAAAAGCAGAGCACAGCCGACTTTGTGCTAAAAGGCCTAAACGCTGCCACTGAAGTGACGGATATCAAAAGAGAACTTGAAAGTCAGGGATTCACAATCTTAAATATATTCCAACTTTCATCTCAGCGACGAAGCCGTGAAACAGCCAAACTCGCAATTTGGAAAATCACAATCCCAAAGGACGAAAAAACCAGAAAATTTTCTGAACTTCGTCGGCTAAGACACGTCATCGTAACTGTGTTGCCCTGCAAAAAAAAGGCCCAGCCTCACTGAGCCCAAAAGGTGCATCAAGTGTCAACGATGGACGCATTCAGTGAAAGAATGCAATTTCCCCCAGCGATGTATTAAGTGCGTAAAATCCCACCCAGACGAGCCGTGTGGAAATGTGACTGGAAAAGATCTGCCGGTGTGTGTGAATTGCGGCAAAAATCACCCGGCCTCTTTCAGGAACTGTGTCGCCTTCAAGGAAGCGGTTAAAAAATTAAGAGCCGATGCCAAAAATTCGGTTCCAAGGCGCAAGAAACAAGTGCCCAAGGATTTAGTTCCAAATCTCATCATTTACAAATCGACAAAAAATTACGGCAACACTACGTTTCTCCCTCGTGCGGTTTGGGAAAAATTTAAGAACTCGCGTACCCCGAGCACCAGTGACAAAAAAGCAGAGTCAAAAAGAAATATCTCGTCGATAAAGACTGTAGAACGCGTCGACATCGAGGAAAACCGTGATGGAAATCGCCCGAAAACAGCGGCGAAAAATATTAAGTCCAACTCTATGGACCTCAGCGTTCCGCTATCTACCGACTTGGTGGAACACTTCGAAAAAGAAGCGGTGTCTACTCAACCAGAAAATTTAAAGTCCAACTCTACGGACCTTAGCGCAAAGCCTACCGACTTGCAGCAAAACTTTGACAAAAATCGAGAGCAACGACCCGGAAAATTTTCAAAGTCCCACCCTAGGGACTTGCGAACGTCTACGGACTTCTGCGAAAACTTGGCAAATTCCCCGATGCCAACAGCTTCGAGCAACCCGTTGCCCGTGAACGCTTCCAAGCAAAACGCCGAGACACCCACGGCTTCTTCCGCAAACAGCAGCGCGGATGCATCGGACACGGACTCGTTACATAGTAACAACTCGACTTTTGAGATGTTCGAATTTGCTAAAACTTGCTTCGAGGACATCATGAAAATTAATTCTCGAAAAGATAGGAGAGCCATCATTGATAAATTCCTAGTCGAAGCGGCGAATATCTTGGTTAAAGATTAACATCACGAGCTCTCATAATTATTTTATTTCAGGAATTTTCTCAACTTTTCTTATTTTCTTTTCACCCATCTTTTTTCTATGAAAAATCGAAAAAACCCCTTCAAAAAAACTTGAAAATTTGTGAGAAAAAAAAAACTGTAATTTTTGTATTTTTTTACTTCTACTATTTTCCGAACTTTGAAAAATAACATATTAATTCTATCTCTGAAATGTCTCTTCTTGTTACTAATCTATATCAATTACAGGTAAAGCCAACCAGGGATCGAGATCGTGCGAGCCAATCCCGTGCGAGCAAAGGCGAAGATTACCTTGTCGCTTCCGAGCTTTCTTCACAGCGAAGCATAATCGTAATAGAACTAACACAAGAAGGTGGCTGCCGATTTTACCTGCAAAAATGTGTTTAAATTTAAAATTAAATTTGAACTGAACCAGAGACCATTTAAATCCCAAATTTGACAAACTTTCTAAATGCACATGCACTTTTAACATACACATACTCTCTTGTCTTTCCCTTCATACGTGGCCTCAGTGGCCACAGTTTGTAAGCCCGCAGATGGCCCGAAAGAGCCAGGCCCGGGAAAAAAAATTTCATTCTGGTCTGGTCTGGTCTGGCTTCACTTGCCACTGTTCTGCAGAACTTAACAACTAGTCTCTTCCCAAGTCCCCACCCTCCCTTCTAAGAAGGCGTTGGCCACGCTTTCTTTTTTCCCCCTTTTGCAAGGTTTTTTTTGCAAAAGGCTTTTACAACCCCCCACCCTTTCGCTCGGTTCTTTATTTATTATTATTATTTGCTCCTTTACCTCGGATTGAATGCATCTCTTGAAGGGGAAGGAATCTCATTCTCGTTTTTATTATTGTTATTTGGTCTACTCACCTGTGCAGTCTTACAACGCATAGGCGAGGATGAGAGGTGCAGAAGGGGCCTCCTGAAAATAAGATGTGCAAATTTCCAAGATTCGGAGTACTTTGAATTGATAGGCAGTAATTTTTAGCCAGATAGAGAAGAGCCGCAACTAAAGTGGGGGGGGGGGGTACGCGGTTCTGGGGCTCGGGCGCTGGACTAGTGGGGGAGGCGAATGCACCTTTTAACTGCTCCTTCTACATTATACGGGGCACAGAAATGCAAGTTTGTTCCGGCTCAAAAAGTATCTAGGTGCGTATCCCTGGATTGGGGGGGGGGGGGATGCTCTCATTACGGCTCTGCTCTTCATCTCGGATTTGTTGCCCCTCCTAGAGATGACAGAAATCGTTTTCCCTGATTTTTCTTTTCTTGACCAGTATAAATTTTTTTTAGCTCTTCAACGTCGGATTTGGCTTCCAGCAAAAATCATTTTCCCCAATTGTTTTTTGGTCAATAAATCTTTTCTGCCCTATCGTGACAAATTTGCCCCAACCCCCTCCTACAGTGGACAGAAATCATGTCCCCTAATTTTTTTTTGACTTTTCACTTCAGATTTGATGCCTTTCCTACGAGCAGACAAATCATTTACCCTAATTTTTTTTGGTCAATAATATTTGTTTTTGCCCTTTCATCATGGATTTAGCACCCCACCTAGAGCGGACAGAAACCATTTCTCTAATTTTTTTTGGTACATAAGATTTTTTTTTTGCTTTTTAATCTCTCTAAGAGCGATATCCCATGTGGACGTACGGTGGCTGAACAGTCGCCCCTGCATTCATAATTTTCAACAGCAATGTAATTTGTTGTTTCAGTTGTGATTTTTCAATTAAAATTTCGTATGTAATTTCAGTCGTTATTATAGTGAATAAAAGAAGGGAGGGGGATGATTGTCCACCTCTTCCTTTGCGACTATACCAGTGATTCCCAACGTGGGCGATGGAATGTTCCAGGGGGCGGTAGAAGCTAACGGGTATAACATAGGATCCTATGGGTTAGATTGCGTTAGGGGGGGGGATGGGAGAACAAAATTTCTGAAGAAGGGGCCATTGGGACAAAAAAAGGTTGGGAAAAATGGCCTATACCAATACATTTTTTTTGTGAACTGGAGGGGGGGACTTGTTATCACTCAAGTTTATCAACGTAACCCCTTGGGAACCCAACCGTGACCTTCGAAAGTAACAAGGCCCCCTCAATCGAAAATGACGTCAGCACTCGTGGGGCATCGCGTCGCTGGACAGGGAAAAATTCTCTCTTTAGCTGTTGGATTTTTTTTTAAGGTTGTGTTTTTGACGGAATATTAACCTCGATGTGTGTGGCTCACTTCCATAAAAACATAGTGAATATTTCTTCAAATACGGATGAAATTTGTGATAGCATATTTCCAATTTAAACCTTGCATCAACACAGGAATTTAATTAAGTTTAATGGGCATTTTAATTAGTTACAATGGCTTTGAGGATGAAACGTACAGTTTGCCTTTATTTTACCGTGTTATCTTTCAATCGATAAAATCTTGCTTAGCAACCAGCAAAATCTCAAAAAATGTGCCAACACGGGATCCACTGTTTCTGGATGAAAAGTATTGTATTTGCGTATACGTTAAAATAAATTGGTATAATGAGTTTTCTTTTTCCGACTATATATTTGCCAAGTATATTCAGATATACACCAAACAGCGGTTCTCAACCGGTGCGGGCTCCGCGACCACTCGACGATAATAAAATAAATCAGTAAATTTGATAAACTAACAAAAAAAAGAGGCCTAAAAAGGTACCGCCAATAAATAATATACTAAACAGGGCTCCGCCATAGAAAGTATACACTGAAAAGCGAGTCAGAAAAGGTTGAGAATCGCTGCTATAGAGGATTGAGAAGTGTATAAATGCGAACATTAAAACAATAGTCAGAATATTATATCAGTTTTTGAAAAAACAATATGCATTTTAAAGCTCTCTAAATTATGTTTGAGTAAGTAAACTAAAACACATCAATGATCAGATATAACAAACTTTTTATTTCAAGATAATAAAAGCAAATGTTTGGCACATCTGAAATTTCAAATTTAGAAATTTATTTACTGTTACACACACACAAATAAAATATTATATATACAATATGCACAAAAACCACATTAATTACAAGCAAAAAATACAAGTATTTATAACCGATTACGTAACAGCACCAATGATTAAAGAATCCATCTAGAGCATCTTATTGCGAAATTAAAGTATTTAATTTTCGCTTCTGACTTTTTCTTTCGACTGAAGAATCGTTTCTTTGCTTACAGAAGTTGTTCAAAAATATGTTTGTAGATGACCACAAAATTTTACTTAAAATTTCTGCTGCATTGTGTCCAAAAGAACAAAACTCATCAAACACAAACAGATTTTCATCAGTTATGTATTTCTTTGAAACCTTGAATAGAAGGTTTCGATGGTTTTTGTTTTTCAATAATTCATTTTCTTTATTGCTAAGTAATTTATCAATAATCAGATAACTATATAACACCACATTCACTACTGCAGATGATGGAAAAAGAAGTTTACCACGATCGAATTTCATAATTAAACTGTGAATTTCTTCAAAATCAAATTCTTTATCGACTGTTAATATAGTTTTACAGCTATCGCATTTACTGTTTTTCAAAACTGAGAATACACAGTACCCAGCTATGTATGCCAAAACAGGTAAATATTCATGTGCTTGTTCAATTTCATTTTCTCTTACTTCATCTACTTCAAAATTGGTTATTTCAGATCTTTCATCAATTGAATTTATATCTCCAAAATTATCATTTAAAATTATGTCATTCACAGGGATTGTATATTTTTTTGAAATGATGCCTAGTTTCATATTTGCTCGAATTCTCAGCTTGTTTTCAGATTCAAACAATTGACGAATAGTTATATGATAATGACTGCCTGCCATTTGTCGATATAAGCTGAATCTGAGCTCGAGATTGTCAGTCTGAAATTTTCCTGGAAGGATGTAATCCATATTGAGCTCATTTTTACAATATGATGTTATTTCAATTATAGCATATGTGGTTACTTTTAGTGCAGTGTGTGTTTCTTTTGTTAACATGCCTGTAGTGCATTTCATCTTTTCCCATTCCTCCAACCAATTCAAAAAGTTATGCAAAAATATCAACTTTTCATCATCAGCTGAATAAGTTAATGGGGTTTTGAGCTGATCATTTAATCGAATTCCAATGTATTTGGATTTGACATTCATTATTTTCCACCAATTTAAATGAATATTTATATAGTTTGCAGTGTCTTTGAAGTGTGGAATTTCTTTCTTTTCACCAATTTCTAAAAGGGCATTAATGATACTTTCATTGAAAATTTTTAGGACTAAATTTACATTTTGGCGTTCAAGACATGATGGGAAAAGAGCTTTTAACGTTAAGTTATAGCCGTATTTGATCAAGCCGTTCATTTCACACTCATACAATTTTCTGAGAGAATTAAAGGATGCAGTGTGAAAATTTTGAGCGTCTGTCATGCCATCAAAGGATGGAAAATACATACATTTTTGATGGTTCTTTTGGTTTATCCAATTATTTCTTATACTTTTTAGAAGATGAACAGGATCAATTAAAAAAAATAATGGTCTTCCATGATCAACAGGGTGTGGGTAAATGCATTGAAAATTTGGTGGATTAACAAACTGAGACATAGATTTTCTGTTAATGGCATTATTGTCTGTTATAACACAAAACACATGAAATCCAATATTTTCTAAGTTAACAATTAGCTTTTTAATGAAATTATGTAATTTATCAAAAGTTATTGTTTTCACGGGGAGCACATGAGCAACATCTTTATAGGAAGAAGTAACACTGGCTATCATAAACACTTGAGCACTGGATGCTAGTTTTGATGAATCATGAGACATGCCAACAATACTTCCTCCTTTATAGTCCAAATATGATTTTAAATGAATTTCATCTATCATTAGGATTATGTTTAGATCAGGTGGTTTTAAATGTGGTACTTTTTGTTTTAGATAGTTAAGAAAGTCAGAATCATTTTGTTCACTATGAGGACTCAAGCTGGAGTCTGAGCATAACCTTTGAATAGTTGATGTATGGGGAAAAATTAGTTTGTTTGATTGTCTAATGAATTTATATGTATGAGGTGACAGGGTGTGAATCAAGGTACTGAATATTATCATTTCTGGGGAATAAATTGGTTTTTTAGACGATTTCAAAACTATCTGATCATAAAAAAAATTTAAGAACTCATCTTTAGAATTTTCTTTGAGAAAATATTCCAATAAATTTTTCAAAAGAAGAATGATATTATCACTGCCAGTATCAGATTTTGAAATGCTACACACAGCAATTAAGGCTATCAAAATTTCACTCAATGTTTGGCAGCTACTAATTTTCACCGGTAAATTTATATTTGCAATTTTTGGTACAGGCACATTTCTAATATATGCAGAAACATTTAACTCATTGTCAATTACAACTGATGAGCTAATCTGAGGAGCAGGTGATTGCTCAATCAGTAAAAACATAACACTATTTTCTTTAACTATTGTGCTCCACTCTTTACTATCAATAACACTTAATTTTGATTTCAAATCATCTAAAGTATTCAAAAATTGTTCTTTCTCAAACCTTTCTTTTTCTTTTCTGCTGTCTTCTATAGCTTTATTGAAATTTTGAAACTCTCTTCTTTTTTTCTTTTCTTCTGGTGCTTCTCTACTGCGACTGTAGGAAGACATATAGCTCGGACAATCAGGAAAAATTGTGGGAATCGCTCCTGCTCTTGGTCGTGACACTTGAAGCTTCACTGTGATTTCCTTTCCTGATTTAGGATCATATTCCGTCACTTCACTGATTATATCGTCTTCTTTGAAATGTTTCTCACATACCTATACGTTTAAAATGAAAATATATTGTAGAGTTATCATTAAATCAACAATAATTATCAACTAACATTGGCATACGCAAAGGGGGCCGAGATTATAGCGTTATTTTGTAAGAAAAAATTTAAACCCCCCCCCCCCCACCCCGAGAAAATTCTGCGTACGCCTACGTCAACTAATATAATCGTATCATTAAGTAAATGCATACAAAATTGTAATTATTATATTTCACTATTGCCAGTGTTAAGTAGGCCTATGTAAATTTTTTTACACTATAAATTTACTATATACCGGTCCCAGAAGATCCTCCCTTACTGCTAGGACATCACATCAGAATATAGAGATAGAATATAAAATACGTAATCAATTTAAAAGAAAAAAAACATGCGCGTAATAATTTTTTTTCACGTGAAGAAAAAAATACATAGCTCACCTTGCTGTTTTTTGTTGGAGTAAAGTCTTTCCTCTTTATAGCATTCAACCACTTGCCTTTTAGTTGCTCTTCTTTCGGAAAACCGAACACCTTTACTTTGGGGCCGTTTTTGTAGTTTCCCCTACAATTTACTACTGAACAAGTTTGTGGCATATTTCACAACATATATAACAACTATTAATTTGATGTTTAAACTGGAAATTCATGGAAAAAAATGTTCCTCAACATGCTTTGTGTCGTAGAACTAGAAGGAAAATGTACAGAGTAATGGAGTTTCCTTAACATTATGGCAGAAGAACCTGTTTCTACTAGGGGCAAAGCTTCTTAATACAGCTTTGACTAGGGGTCTTTCCGATCCGGTTAGCCCCAAGGTTGGTGACGTCAGAGGTATGTTGATGGGGATTGAGTTGGCCTTGTCACTCACGTAGGTCACGACCCAACCCGCACTCTCGAAGTATTTTTTCCTAATGTGTCGTAGTCTACACCTACCTAGGTATAAAGGTGCTGTATAAAGGCTGTATTCCGTACGAGAACCTTTCGCGACTCCTTACAAAATGACTTTGGTGCGAGGGAAAAAAAACGGTGATTGTTTATTTTTATGTGAGATGTCTCGAAAATCTACATCAAAAGCTGTCCGGCGTATTAAAAAAGGCGACCATAGGCAGAGATAGACTTGGAAGTCTGGGGGGAGGGGCACGATGATGATGACGTCAATTCACATACACATTTATACATTAGATCAGTTGACTCTAACTTTGACGCTGGGGGAGGGCAATGCCCCCCCCACGCCTCCCGTATCTCCGCCCATGAAGACGACACAGAAGATGAATACAAATCGTTTATCGATTGTTACGTAAATGATAACATGGATGTTCATGCAAATACAGTAATATGGAGATTTTTTCCTCACCATCTTCAGGGCCGTCTTAAGAGCAACATGGGCCACGGGCCAAATGACTTTTCTGAGGCGCTTTTCTTCCTGTGACCCCCGGGCCGTGCCCGGGTGGGCCCATGCCTTAAGACGGCACTGACCATCTTACGTGTCTGGTTTAGTGCACGAAACCATCTTCTATAAGGGGCCATTCAAGTATTACGTAAGCAGATTTTCAGCCATTTTTGACCCCCCACCATTCAGCCACCGTCAGCAAAAGTCGCAAAACACTGACCCCCCATATCTTCAAAAAGGGTGGTTGATGGCGTAAGCAGCCTTCAAACCCCCCCCCCCTTGTCATCAAAAGTCAGCAAATCCGAAACCCCTCCTCCCCTCGATGCTGACGTTATACTTGAATGACCCCTAAAGCCCCTTTCACACGGAGCGGATGCGGGTCCGGAAGAAGTTTTAACAATTGGAATATATTGCGCCTTTCAGACGAGCCGAAAAATCAACGCACCTAGGAAATGTTCATGCGGGTCCGGACCATAGACTAAAGATATAATAGACAGCGCGCGCTATTCATAAAACTTGTCGAACGTGAAGAAAAGATGAACAGTATTTTCGTGGAAAGAACAGGTTCTGCGCTATTACATTTGGCTCGTTTTCGCAGAACCTAGTGATTTCGTGTTAATGCTAAGATGTTGTTGTAACGAAATTTGACTCGATCGAGTTGATGAAAACTTTCCTTCATTTGTTCAATGAATTTCATTCATTCTTTTGTAAAATATTTAGGGAATGAGAGATTCAAAAAAAAAAAAATCAGTTCTATATAATATAAACAAATATTGCAAAAACGAAATTTTTTTATTTTCCAAAAGGGATAATTCCTAATAATTTAAGACTTTTAAGTTTTTAATTCCTATTATATATATAACCTACCTCTTACATATACAGCCTATTTCATTTATATTTTTAAATATTCTCTTCTCATTCACTTTGTCACTTTTAATTTTGGAAATTTATTTTAACTAGGGGTTATTAAAACATAAAAATTATCTTTCAAGAACATTAAAATTACTCTAATCATACATGTATTTTGAGTATATAATTATAATGTATCATATTATGTTATGTAATGTAACACATTCGCACTCATACCATATTAAGTCATGAAATATTCAAGTAATAAGTAAAAGTTTCATTTCCAACATTCCTGAAAAACCTTTTATAACCTTATCACACAAAAATGTAAACACTTACATAATATTTCAGGAATAAAACGAATTTTTCAAGAAAATTGCAATACCTTATCGTCAGTACTTTTCTAAATTATAAGAAATGAAATTTCGTGTAGCGTATATATGTAATAATTTAGAGTACGTAAATGTATTTTACATGTGACATATATGTGAAACCTCTTCGCTCCAGAAGTATGCATATGTGAATCTTCATTTTTTTTTAGGCATTAAGTAGTTTTTAGAATGATTCTTTCTTCAAGTTAACATCTGAGGTACGCATAGTGACTTCAGATCTTAACTCAGATGGTCCTAATAAAGATATTGACTGAAAATTAATTAATCAATTAATTGATTTTTCTTGTTTGAGGGCAATTTCACACATACAACAAACACAAATTAATCAATAAAAAAAATTATTTTCTGTAATAGTTTTATCTCAGGCGTGAAGAGAGGTAAAAAATACTATTTTTAGATGTACTTATACATTTTTATGCAAAACTGCCATTGTCTAGAGGGTGCGTTTTCATTACATTCTATTTAAATAAAATATTTACCATAAATTCCTCATTCTGAAAAGCATATTTTCTTCAAGTTGAGCGAAACTCGAATAAACTCACTAGCTCGCCAAATCTTCCGGAGACGTATATTTCAGTTAAAAGTTAACAAAACTAATTACTTTAATCATTTATTACCAAAAATTCTATTACCCCTTATAAAACATTTAATAATGGCTCATGACATTTGAATTTTACCAAAACTTGGAACTTTAATTGAATTAAATCCAAAATGGAATCGTTAAAAACGGAGACTACGTCAGAAATCCATTGAATGGTCAATTTAATATTCCAATTTTTAATTTATAAGAAGGGGAATAAGCAAAAAAGTATTCCCCTGTGAAAGGATACTGGTTCCCCCTTTCCTAAACCGTTCAGATCATTCAGATCCGCGCGTGTAGATCGTCATACGAATAGCCATAAGGAAAGCATTGCCAGCGAGATTACCAGACCAGCCTTTTGACCGGAGTCACGTGACTCCGGATCTTTGCTTCACATTGTAACCCCTCGCGCGCGCTCTATATTATTCTTACTCTGTGGTCCGGACGTCGTCCGCATGTGTCAAAACCTAAGTGCGGGCTCCGCATCCGCACATAGAAGTTTTGACAATAGGTTTATTCGGAGCTATTCACACGATGCGGATGCGGAGTGAATTCGTCCGCATCTTTGGCTACTTTTTGAAGGTGATTTTTCACGGAATTTTTTTAATTATTTGCCATAAATACCCATAAAAACACCATATGAAGGTCCTTGTTCATTAATAGAATGTACCCACATAAGTCTATCCCTCCGTTTCCTTCTGAGATGGAGATATAGCAACTTTAACTGCCTTTTGTCCATATTTCACAATTTTATACAATAAAACCTGCCAACAACGGCTACTGACGGGACCAAAATTATAAGCCGTTCTGTTCATTACGAATATTTAATTGACTACATACTTTAATAACTTTTAAATTTAATTTAAAAATTTTAATTTTTTTCTTTTTAAATTTTTAAAATTATTTAAAAATATAAATATCTGAAATATTATTTTAAATATTTGTTATTTTTTTTAATTTTTTAACTATTAATTTTTTTAAACTTTAAAAAAAATACTTTTATTAAACAACGTTATCCACGTACGGTGTTCACTCAGGGCCAGATTAAGTCGTTTGAAGACCCTAGCACTTGAATATTTTTGGTGGTTCCCCCGATACCTACAAGTTTATTTTACTCGATATTCAGTCTATAAACTGAAAAAATGAAATTTTGTATTTCAGAAGTGAGACTAATCTAAGGATGGGATTTCACTCTGAAAGGTTTATGAAAGTTATTTTATAAAACTTGAAAAATGTAATCAATAAACACATCTGTTACATTCGAGAGAAGTTAACTGATCCGCCTATTGGTTGCATTTTTCAAGTTTTATAAACGAACTTTTATAGTGTAATCCCGGCCTAAGACAGAATTGTGATGTGAATATTTCTAAGCACAGGCATTTTGAAAGTCTACACCTCTCCCCTTTTTTACTACTTGCAAATTCTTTGATATCTCCTGAATTTTTTTTCTTTTTTTTGGAACATCGAATGTTTTGGATGTTTTTGGATTTGGTTTTTCGAACATTGGATGTTTTGGATTTGGTTTTTCGAATATTGGATGTTTTGGAGAAAAAATGTTTCTTCCATATTTTTCCGAAAAGACGGATTTTTTTTTTCAAAATATTTTGAAAATATTTGAAGACATTTTCTCCCATCGACTACTTGTGAGGATCGGAATGAAGACATCTTTATTCCCATATTCTATGTGGCTCTAGATTAAACCACCAAAGAATGGCTCTAGGCTGCCTATGGGCACTGAATCAGGGATGAAGGAGAAAAATAATTGCAAAAATTGCGAAAAAACAGTTTTTATGCAAGAATTTCGAACTAAAGATGCGGGCGATTCGTCCGCATCTTCAGTGCTCGTTTGAAAGGTTATGCGGACCCGCATCCGCATCCGCTCCGTGTGAAAGGGGCCTAAGGGAAAAAGTTTATTTTTATTATTTTTGGAATGAGAGAGAGAGAGAGCTTGATTTTTTGCATATTTCTCTGGTTGATTTTTTAATTGAAACGCAACGTGTGTCCATCAACTAAAGCCTAAACGCAGTGTGTGTGCTGTAATTTGAAAAAAAAATCTATAATAGTAAAAATCTATATAATAATAATTATAGATATTGTTTGTGGGGGAGGAGGAGGTAAATCACAAGAGAGTTTACAAAACTCTTCGCTAGATGGCGCTCTTGATCAACTCTTCAAAAGAGCGGAAGAGCCGTGAAAGAGCTGCGTATCATTTTGGTGAGCGACCGGTTCAGAGCCGCTCACGGAAAAGAACCGTTTTGCTCATCACTAGTCCACAGGAGCCACTCTCTAACTCACTGAAAACACACCAAGCTTCTTTTCTCTTCGTCGAGGGCCTTTCTCCCCCACCCACGCTTTCTAAGCCCATCATGCTCCTTCCTAATGGGGGAAAACCTTACAGGGTCAATGAAAGAAAAAATAATTGTGAAGAAGAGGGCGATGAAACAGAACGTTTGAGAAACTATGCTCCAAGTCTAAATACTAAACTTTAGGTTAAAACGGGTATTCCGTATTTAACGCTGTTCTTTCCCAAATTTCCTCCGTTTTCCGAATGCGAATATATCTGTGAATATTGCATATACAGACACAGTACTATTTTTGTTGGCATCAGGGCAACAACTTTCTAATTGGAAGTTAGAGCAGAGGGGGACGGTATAAAAATGTATATTCTTTCATTTTGTTACATACTGTATCAAAACCATAGAAACCATAATTTGAAAACCCCGGTTTAAGAGGTTTAAAAAACATAATCACAAACTCACCTTCGGACCTTTGTCAGTGTACGTCGTCTGAAACAAATGAAAATTTTTGCATTTAAGGAAGTTCAACTGCTATTTCAACACAAGAAATGCATACATGAAATTTCGATAATTTGTCTATACTAAAAATCATATTTTCTCATGCATATTCATACATGATATATATGCACAATATTTGTAGATGAACACGCTGTATTTTCTCAAGGCCGGGGTTTGATTTAATGACTTTTTTTTGTCTCGTGGGTGGCAGAAAAGCACTAAAATATTGGTATTGAAAACAGAGCCCTCCCCTCTTACGTACGCCAATGCATTGCTGTGTATGTATAAAGTGGGTTCCGTTCACAATCCCGACAGACGAAATCCCGACAAGTCACAATCCCGACAGGTCGAAATCCCGACAGGTCAAAATCCCGACAGGGTCGAAATCCCGACAGGTCAAAATCCCGACAAGTCAAAATCCCGACACGGTCAGAATCCCGACACGGTCGAATTTAAAAATTCAATTTCGCCGTATAAGCCGCACTTCGCGATTTCTGTCGGGATTTGAATTTCTCGCGGCGAGGGGCGTTGGGGTGACGATGAGAATGATAAATTGCGATCAAATAAATTTTTCAAATTTTAATTTCGCCGTATAAGCCGCACTTCGCGATTTCTGTCGGGATTTGAATTTCTTGCGGCAAGGGGCGTTGGGGTGACGATGAGGATGATAAATTGCGATCAAATAAATTTTTCAAATTTTAATTTCGCCGTATAAACCGCACTTCACGATTTCTGTCGGGATTTGAATTTCTTGCGGCAAGGGGCGTTGGGGTGACGATGAGAATGATAAATTGAGATCAAATAAATTTTTCAAATTTTAATTTCGCCGTATAAGCCGCGCTTCGGGATTTGAATTTCTCGCGGTGAGGGGCGTGGGGGCGCCGATGAGAATGATAAATTGCGATCAAATAAATTTTCAAATTTTAATTTCGCCGTATAAGCCGCACTTCGTGATTCCAGAGGCCTGAGTTAGGTCCGACCGTTCATCGCATACAAGTTCCAAGGAAAAATTGATATTCTTTGCCTTTGTAGTCTAGTGGGCTCATCCAGAAAGCTCGAGAACGTGGGTTTGATTCCTAGCAAGAGCACAGCTGAATTTTTCCTTCCTAACTTCATCTCGCATCAGCCAACCGTTGAAACCTTCGTATGGATAGCGGAAAGTGATATCATCCTCGGAAAATACAGTGTGTGTGGCTCAAAACAAAAAAAATCTAAATTTTTCTTTAATTTCCTGTCCTTTAACTTCCAATTTGAAAGTTGTTGCATTGTCGCTCCTGATGCCAACAGAAAAATTGCATGTTTCTCAGTGCAATATTCGCTAAGAAATTTGAATTCGAAAACTGGAGAAAAGTTATGAAAAGACAGCAAAAACTAACCTTCCCCAAATTTATGCTGTTCTTTCTATCTTTCCTTCGAATTTTGAATTCAAATATCTCAGCGAACATTATACTTGTCAACTTAGATTTTTTTTGTTGGTCTCAGGAGATACGGTGCAGTCACTTTATAATTAGAAGTTTTAAAAATTTATATTTTTTTATTTTGTTACACACTGTGTTTTCACTCTCAAAACTGGTACAGGGTAATTTTTGAACGCCTTTTGAGCATTTTTTCAAACTGAAATCATCTCTACCACGGATGGTTGAGAAGACAATGGCCGTACTAACTCTTAAAGGACACCCTGTATGCAACTACACTACCACACAATTTGCATACTCTCTTCAAAGCCTTAAGACCAACTTAGAGATAGAATTTTAAGAAATTTCTTTGGGAGTCTCAACAGTATAAAATAAAACTACTAACAGAATTTCATGTTTATAGCTTCGTAGTGAGAAGGGGGGGAATTGGGGATCAGGTCCCTTCGAAATGAGAGAAAATGATTGAAATAAGGTAAAACATGGCCAAATATCAAGGAAACAGTTATTTCCGGATATTATGCTGAGGTGAGCTCGGAAAGAAAAGTCATCACGTCTCCGCCGGGACTCGAACCCAGGCCTTCTTGCATACCGGGCAAGCATGCTACCATCTACACCACTGGAGACATATGAATCTGCCTTCCTAATTTCACGCACTGTGTCGTGAGGCACTGAAGTAGAGGCATTAGTAGCCTCTCTTAACTTCAGGAAATGGCCCCCGGGTGGGACGGTTTAGAGAGAGATATAGATGGCTTTTTTCTCAGCCAGAGATATCAAGGAATATCCTGAGGTTAAGAGAGGCTACTAATGCCTCTACTTCAGTGCCTCACGACACAGTGCGTGAAATTAGGAAGGCAAATTCATATGTCTCCAGTGGTGTAGATGGTAGAATGCTTGCCCGGTATGCAAGAGGGCCTGGGTTCGAGTCCCGGCGGAGACGTGATGACTTTTCTTTCCGATCTCACCTCAGCAAAATATCCGGAAAATAACTGTGTCCTTGATATGTCGGGCTGAGAAAAAAACCATCTATATCCCCATGGCCAAATATATTATTTGACCACCTTGTCCCCCCCCCCCCCCCCGAATGGAACTTCTAGATACGGGCCTGACCTTCAGTGGTTGCGGCTCGGCGATGAATCAGTGAATTAAGCTGTGAAGACATGTAATTTTATACATATGAATAAAAATGTTTCTCTACTATTACATTGCTTTCGAAAACCTTGACAATTTTAAATTAAGATCTTCATGATACGGTGATTTTTCTTATTTTTATAATTTGTTTTGGCGCAGTTTGATCAAATTGGTCCTTGCGCCAGAAAATTTAAAATCCAATCCAATCATGATACGGTCTAACTTTGTGCAATATCATTTGACATTTCAAGTCTATTTGAAACTTGAGCGAGAAAGAATTTCGAAAAATTCTCAAAGAAAATAATAAGGAATAGCAGTATTTTTGGAGGATAGAAAAATCGATAAATGCCAGAAAAAGGCAACCCTGAATCCTTTGCTTTTCGCCAAGTTGGAAAAGTAAATGAATTTCCAAATTATTGATCTCCATTGATCATGGTATGCGCCACAAACCACTTGCAGCGTTAAACGGAAATCCCGACAGAAATCACGGAGTGCGGCTTATACGGCGAAATTAAAATTTGGAAATTTTATTTGATCGCAATTCATCATTCTCATCGTCACCCCAACGCCCCTTGCCGCAAGAAATTCAAATCCCGACAGAAATCGCGAAGTGCGGCTTATACGGCGAAATTAAAATTTGAAAAATTTATTTGATCGCAATTTATCATTCTCATCGTCACCCCAACGCCCCTCGCCGCGAGAAATTTAAATCCCGACAGAAATCGCGAAGTGCGGCTTATACGGCGAAATTAAAATTTGAAAAATTTATTTGATCGCAATTTATCATTTTCATCGTCGCCCCAACGCCCCTCGCCGCAAGAAATTCAAATCCCGACAGAAATCGCGAAGTGCGGCTTATACGGCGAAATAAAAATTTGAAAAATTTATTTGATCGCAATTTATCATTTTCATCGTCGCCCCAACGCCCCTCGCCGCAAGAAATTCAAATCCCGACAGAAATCGCGAAGTGCGGCTTATACGGCGAAATAAAAATTTGAAAAATTTATTTGATCGCAATTTATCATTCTCATCGTCACCCCAACGCCCCTTGCCGCAAGAAATTCAAATCCCGACAGAAATCGCGAAGTGCGGCTTATACGGCGAAATAAAAATTTGAAAAATTTATTTGATCGCAATTTATCATTCTCATCGTCACCCCAACGCCCCTTGCCGCAAGAAATTCAAATCCCGACAGAAATCGCGAAGTGCGGCTTATACGGCGAAATTAAAATTTGAAAAATTTATTTGATCGCAATTTATCATTCTCATCGTCACCCCAACGCCCCTCGCCGCGAGAAATTTAAATCCCGACAGAAATCGCGAAGTGCGGCTTATACGGCGAAATTAAAATTTGAAAAATTTATTTGATCGCAATTTATCATTTTCATCGTCGCCCCAACGCCCCTCGCCGCAAGAAATTCAAATCCCGACAGAAATCGCGAAGTGCGGCTTATACGGCGAAATAAAAATTTGAAAAATTTATTTGATCGCAATTTATCATTCTCATCGTCACCCCAACGCCCCTTGCCGCAAGAAATTCAAATCCCGACAGAAATCGCGAAGTGCGGCTTATACGGCGAAATTAAAATTTGAAAAATTTATTTGATCGCAATTTATCATTCTCATCGTCACCCCAACGCCCCTTGCCGCAAGAAATTCAAATCCCGACAGAAATCGCGAAGTGCGGCTTATACGGCGAAATAAAAATTTGAAAAATTTATTTGATCGCAATTTATCATTCTCATCGTCACCCCAACGCCCCTTGCCGCAAGAAATTCAAATCCCGACAGAAATCGCGAAGTGCGGCTTATACGGCGAAATAAAAATTTGAAAAATTTATTTGATCGCAATTTATCATTCTCATCGTCACCCCAACGCCCCTTGCCGCAAGAAATTCAAATCCCGACAGAAATCGCGAAGTGTGGCTTATACGGCGAAATTAAAATTTGAAAAATTTATTTGATCGCAATTTATCATTCTCATCGTCACCCCAACGCCCCTTGCCGCAAGAAATTCAAATCCCGACAGAAATCGCGAAGTGCGGCTTATACGGCGAAATTAAAATTTGAAAAATTTATTTGATCGCAATTTATCATTCTCATCGTCACCCCAACGCCCCTCGCCGCGAGAAATTTAAATCCCGACAGAAATCGCGAAGTGCGGCTTATACGGCGAAATTAAAATTTGAAAAATTTATTTGATCGCAATTTATCATTTTCATCGTCGCCCCAACGCCCCTCGCCGCAAGAAATTCAAATCCCGACAGAAATCGCGAAGTGCGGCTTATACGGCGAAATAAAAATTTGAAAAATTTATTTGATCGCAATTTATCATTTTCATCGTCGCCCCAACGCCCCTCGCCGCAAGAAATTCAAATCCCGACAGAAATCGCGAAGTGCGGCTTATACGGCGAAATAAAAATTTGAAAAATTTATTTGATCGCAATTTATCATTCTCATCGTCACCCCAACGCCCCTTGCCGCAAGAAATTCAAATCCCGACAGAAATCGCGAAGTGTGGCTTATACGGCGAAATTAAAATTTGAAAAATTTATTTGATCGCAATTTATCATTCTCATCGTCACCCCAACGCCCCTTGCCGCAAGAAATTCAAATCCCGACAGAAATCGCGAAGTGCGGCTTATACGGCGAAATTAAAATTTGAAAAATTTATTTGATCGCAATTTATCATTCTCATCGTCACCCCAACGCCCCTTGCCGCAAGAAATTCAAATCCCGACAGAAATCGCGAAGTGCGGCTTATACGGCGAAATTAAAATTTGAAAAATTTATTTGATCGCAATTTATCATTCTCATCGTCACCCCAACGCCCCTTGCCGCAAGAAATTCAAATCCCGACAGAAATCGCGAAGTGCGGCTTATACGGCGAAATTAAAATTTGAAAAATTTATTTGATCGCAATTTATCATTCTCATCGTCACCCCAACGCCCCTTGCCGCAAGAAATTCAAATCCTGACAGAAATCGCGAAGTGCGGCTTATACGGCGAAATTAAAATTTGAAAAATTTATTTGACCGCAATTTATCATTCTCATCGTCACCCCAACGCCCCTTGCCGCAAGAAATTCAAATCCCGACAGAAATCGCGAAGTGCGGCTTATACGGCGAAATTGAATTTTTAAATTCGACCGTGTCGGGATTTTGACCGTGTCGGGAATTTGACCCTGTCGGGATTTCGACTTGTCAGGATTTCGACCCTGTCGGGATTCTGACCGTGTCGGGATTTTGACTTGTCGGGATTTCGACCCTGTCGGGATTTTGACCTGTCGGGATTTCGTCTGTCGGGATTGTGACTTGTCGGAATTTCGTCTGTCGGGATTATGACCCACACCCGTATAAAGTGTATATAGCCTATAACAGAATCCATACTTTTCGGGCTGGGTGCTGTCAAGTCACTGGAAATGGAAGGATGTACGTTAAGAACGTACTCTTGCTTTCTAAATTTTTTAAAAATAAATCTGAGTATTTTCAGTATTTTGTATTTTCTTACTAAATGATGCGTATGAAACGTTTTGAAACTTACCGGGTGAAAATTGAACAACACACTGTGAAAAGTTAGGAATGTTTGAAATCTTCAGATGTAACGACGTAGTTGTCTATGTATAGGATTATACTGTGATAACGTCATTGGACAAACGCAAATTATCTTGGTGAATAAAACAGTTTCTTTGTGAGTATTTAACTTCAATATCACATGTCAAAGTTCATAACTGGACAATAGTTATGAACTTTGAAAAATGATTTTGATGGTGGATCCTATGGGACTGTAGCATGAACGAATTCAAGAATTATTTTTGTGTTGTTGAGAGAAAAATAAGTTGTCTCTCATTTAATGTGATCGATTATGCTTGATCGCCAATTTCACGGTCAGAATGATGCTTACCTTATATCTTTACTATTTCTACAGGTTTTTTGCGTGCTTCATGATCGCGACTCGTCGCAACTACTATATTGCTCCATCATCGGGAAAAAAGCTAAAAAGTTCGGCATCGCTTTGGTTTCTTCCCCCCTCTCAATCATGTCCAGGGGTGGTCTTAGGGCAGTGCAAATGAGAAGGGGCGTCGAAATACGTTAAATATATACATTACTAGAACAATATCTTTAAGGTACGTATTTATGAAAAAATAACTGTAAAATTACATAATAAATGACCGAGATGAGAATTTTATTTAAAAAAAACAACAAAAAGGTTTGAGTGTATGTAATATTACATTTATTTTTCGAAAAGAAAATAATCGATGGGCACTGCACCTATATACTTACAGTACATAGCGATTTTGGTCAGATAAAAATACACACTCTCTCTCGAGCTCTTTCGTTTACCCCTGCAGGAGATTTTGGGGGAGGGGAGGGGGGAGAAGCAATTTCTTTCTCTATTGTGCAGTAAAAAATAAACATAATGGAGGAGAATCACCCTCGGTCACCCAATTTTTCTACTAACGAGGGCAAAGGTGTTTTTCTCTGTTATGGGGAGTATTATAGGAATTGAAGGTGTCTTCTGATGTGGGAAAGATTTTGAGCCATAGGCCTTTCATGCCTCTTTTTTCTCGACTTGTATTACTTTTATTAAAAACGCAGAATCGAATCGCCAATACAGCACAGTATTTCGAAAAAAAAAAAAAAACATTGAAGAAAAAAAATGAATGAATTAAAATCTACGATTAGCTGACCATTTTAAATAGGGACCCTTGTTCCTACCTGTCATACGAGGAGAAACAAAAATGTTGAGAAAAAAAACGAGAAAACCCATGCAAGTTAGCACCCCCGATCACTGGCCAGTCTCCCGACTCTCCTATTAGTTCAACCATGGGCAACTCGGTGGCACTGGGTGTGCTATAGAAGAGCGTCAAATCCGAAGTGAAAGGGCAAAAAAAAAAAATGTGGAAGAAATATTTGTGCCCGCTGTAGGAGGGGTGCCAAGTCTGAGGTAGGCAAGGCGAAAAAAAGTTAGGGGAAATGATTTCTGCCCCCTCTAGTAAGAGCGCCAAATCCGGCGTAAAATGGTGAAAGAAAATTATTTCTGTTCGCTTTAGGAAGGTCGTTATATCCGAAATGGAAACGCAAAAAAACAAAAAACGAATTAAGAAAACTTATTTGTGCCCTCTCTCTAGGAGGGGCGTTAAGTTCTAGGTAAAAGGGCGCAAAATGGGAGAATGAGTTCTGCCCGTTCTAGGAGGAGCGCCAAATCCAAGGTAAAAGGCCAAAATAAATTCGGCATCATTTGTTATGACAAAATATCGCTCTTCCTTTGAACGCATCAAAACGAAACGATTGAAACAATTGAAACATTGTTTGTAGAAAGATAGTTAAGCAAGGAGTTAGCTAAGTAGTTGGTTTTTTGATGTGAAATAAGATCTTTAAGTTTACGTGTAGAGACCTAGATTTTGTTTCGAAGAGAAGGGTGAGTTATTGAGTTTCAGTTTGAAAACATTGCGTCGAAATTCTAATTTTCAGATGATATCGTGGTTGATCCATGGGTTGAAGAGACATTTAGATGAGGTATTTTTCGATGGAACAGTGACTTTGCATTTATCAATTAGAACTTTGAATTTACTCCAGAGAGAATGAATGTCGTAAGAGGGGAGATGAAATCAGGGAGATGAGTACGAAAGATATTTTGCATAAGAGGAAAGTTGGCTTTTTTAAAATTAAGTTTAGTAGTGAAGTTAAATGAAGGAATGGTGTGATGAAGGAAAAAATTAACAAAGGGAGCTTTGTGGTCGGAATAACCATTAAAAAAGGAGGAATCGGATACCGGGATTTTGTTAGAAAAAGCTATTAGATCTAAAGTAGAGCTAGAGTAGTTAGATATTCTAGTTGGTTCTAAAATAATTTCGACGAGATTAAATTGAGGAAAATATATAGAACACTATGGTTGATGTTGTGATTGCCTGAAAGGGGCTGCATTTTATGCCAATCTATTCCGGGTAAATTCCAATCACCGGCAAAAATTATGATATGAGAGTTAAAAAAATATCTAGAATAGATTCAAGTTCTCTACGAAACAGTTAAGATCTGGTGCAGGGGGTAAGTAAGGACAAAAATGGCTATGGGGTGCAGTTGGGATAACGCCATCCATCACCAAAGATCTCGAGATTGGAATCCAGGGAGATTCCACTAAAAGCTATTAAAAACGAGGGTGACATCTACCCCACTCTTTGCGGAAAGCAGAATAGTTCCGAGCTAAAATTTCGGAGTTGCTGATGCTGTTATGTAGCCATGTTTCGGTGACAGCTAAAAAATCAGGATTATGAATTAAATGGATAGATTCGAAGGAATCAATTTTATTGATTATACTTCTTTTTGTGTTTATGGTTCCGATTCTGAAAGTTTTTTTTATTAGATAACTCATGGGAAACTAAGGGAAAGCTGTTCGCGAGTTGGGACCTACCGGGGCGGAGGAAGAAGACAGAAAGTCAGGGTGGGGAGAGGTTTAGTTCTAGGAAGAGTTTGGGAGACAGGAGAGATGTCATTAATGTTGGGATCCCAAATATATTTAGTGTTGTTAATAAAGGCGAAGTTATTTAATAATTTGACTTTCAAGTCGTTATCACGGAATTTCCGGAAAGTCCTCCAAATTTGACCTCGCAGTCTGCGTGTCTAAGGTGAAAAGTCCTCGGAAATTGAAAAGCAGCTGTCTTTAAAATTATTGGCGTTTTTTAGAATTTCAGATTTGATTTTGAATTTGTTGATTTAATTATTGAAATTCTGGGTCCAAGGCTTCTTTTGGAGCCAAACCTATGGCAACGATGGATATCGGACGGTGAAATTTCAATATTTAATCGTTTGGCGCAACATTTAATTATTTTAGATTCGAGAAGGAGGAGGGGGAGATTCAACGTCCAGGGCCTTCTCCGAGATACCAGATAAATCAGATTGGCACGGCTGGAGCGGTCCTACCGATCTTTTACTTTGGAGCACGAGTGAGAAACGAAATTCTGAAAAGTCTAAAGTAAGGTCGGAGACTTGGTTTCAAAGAACGTCGATAGGGAAAAATTCCTCTTCCACAGCACTTGAACGTTGAGACAATCCATTTAATTGTGCGCTGAAGGAATTCTGTTTTGTGAGAGGAGTGTAAGTTTGTCTAGAATGGCGATTTGAATATCCTGGATATTGCGAAGAATGGAGGAGTCAGGGGAGTTTTCTGGCGTTCTGGTGGTTTCGGAGATAGAATTAGATCTGGTTTGAATTTGTGAGGGAAGGAGAGAGTGGTTGTGTGTGTGATCTAGGGCCAGGGTTGGACTCGATATCGCCTGAGAGCAAAAGCAAGAGAAACATGCGGGTAGTAGGTGAGAGCGGGTGAAAAGACGGTGTATTGAATGGAACAACTTCACCAAAAATTGGTGGAGGAAGGGAATCATTAGGGCACATATTATCTTTGAAATTGTAAATATAACAAAAAATTAAATGCATGAAATAATCAAAATATGGATGCGAGATGGATGAGAGAGAAACAAAGATAAAAGTGTAAAATAAAATTATAAAATTTAAATTGCGGTATCTATCGTTTGACTAACCTGTAGTAATAGTAAATATGTAAGCATCATTCTGACAGTGAAACTGTCGATCAAGCATCCTGTAGAAAGATGTCGCAAGTCAATTAAATACCAGAGCAGAAACGTCCATCTGTTGTAAAGGGCTCAGTTTCCGTAAAGCGGCGGCCGGTCCACTTTAGAAAGCGGTGAGGCACGTTGACTTGAAAACGTGGAAGATCAGGGCCGGTGTTAGACCTAGTGGCGCCCGGTGCAAAAACAGTAGTCAGCAACCCCCCCCCCCTCCCCCAGACGCGAATCCAGAGTAATGTGTAGTCGGAGGAGGCATTTTTTGCTAGTCATTACTGTCCCGTATAATACGGAACAGATTCATTCTACCATATTATCAGACTGTGATCATCCCTATCCCCCCCCCCCACCATACCTCTTGGTTGGATATTAAGGGACGAAGAAGTCGGAAAAACTCTAGAATATGGGATTACTGCTATTTAACTTGTAAACAAGCATAAAAAAAGTTACGTTGAAATAAAAAGCAAAGCGTCGGAAATTTCTTACTGTGGATCGAAGTTGCATGAGAAGAGTCTTAACTTTGAAGTGGCTTTAGTGCGCGGATAAACCACTGTGTCTTATCTACGGCTTTATTTTTTTTCCGAGAGAGGTTTCATTAGTTATAATTACGTTAAAAATTTATTAAGAAAAACATATATTTTTCAAATATTTATAGATTGGATAGATGCCAGTAAAAAAAATTGACATTTTCTCTACAAAACCGTGTTAAACAACATCCCACCCAACCTACTCGTTGAGAGCGATTTTATATTGATAAATGAAATTTTCTCATGTGGGTTATACATGTATACCGCTACGGACTTATACATGATGCCTTTTTTTTCCTCAAACTAGCGAAGTTTGTGGATTATAAGCAGCAAAATTCGATAGGTTTTGTTTAGTTCTTATTTAAGATTAACGTCGTAGAAATTGAGCACTTACCTTCAAAATGCCTTTCTTTAAGATGATTAAAATTCTTACAAATCTTATGGAAAACTAATAGAATAAAAATTAAAATCTAAAATTTCACTAGGATCATCAGATTTTCATTTCGATCGAATTTGTATTGAGATTTTCGGCCCTTCTTGAAAGTCGGTTGGAAAAAATATCAAATTGAATTTTCAACAGACATTCCTCATTAGTTTCTTGAAAGGAAATGATGTTTTTAGAGCCGAAAAGATGTTCAGTTGGGTATATGTACGGTTTGTTAAAATTTCCCATACACACATACGTTGCACTCAGGGGAGGCTCGAGACAAAATCTCTACCCGAGCGGGACCTATTTTTGAGCCCCCTGTCCTCCCTAATTAAAAAAAAATTTGTTTCAATCGTTTCGTTTTGATGCGTTCAAAGGAAGAGCGATATTTTGTCATAAATTTTGGAATTTTCTTCGCCCCGAATCTGCCGTTCCTTCTTCCCTCAAAATCTCCAACGTCGAATATCTTACTTCTCCCCTTGATATTGCCTCCGAATTCAATCAAGCTTTCGCTTCTGCTTTCTCTTCCGATCCGAACCCCCCCCCCCTCCCAATATTTTTTTTTCGACTTTCTTCGTAACTCCATTCCGGTTTTTTTCTCTATAGAAAACCTTTCAAATTTACTGCAAAAATTAAAACCACTCCACTGGCCCAGACGGGATCCCAAACCATATATATATTCTCAAATTCTCTACAGATGAAATTTCCAACTATCTTGAAATTGTCTTCACCGTCTTATTGAATACCTCCCGCTTGCCCCCGACTGGAAAATTAATAAAATAATACCTATTCACAAATCACGTCCTCCCTCTAATCCCCCTAAATTTTAGACTAATCGCCATCACCTCTACCTGCTGCAAGCTTAGCGAGCACATAGTTGCCAAGGAAATCCGTGCACACCTTGACTCAATTAACTTCTTTTTCCCTAACCAACACGACTTTAGATCATCATTATTTGTTTCCACTCAATCAGCCCTTTTTATTCTGACTTATGTAATACTATTGACAACAGCCTGCAAACTGATATCGTATACTTGGATTTTTCCCAAGCGTTTGACAGGGTGCCCCATAGTAAACTTCTTAAACTCCAAAACCTGGGCTTATGTATTAAATTACTGAAATGGGTAGTTCCAATGGCCTTCCTTGTTGATCGCAGTCAGTTTGTCTCTTTCAGGGGCCAAAACTCCTCATACCCCCGGGTCAAGTCTGGCACGCCTCCGGGATTGGTCCTCTCTCCTCTATTATTTCCAATTTAAATTAATGACCTACCATTATGAATCAATTGCTCCATCAGACTATTCGCCGATGATTGCGTTATTTACCAAAGAATTTACAGCAGATGCGACCAAGATTCTCTCCCGCACAACCTTAACACTATATACGAATGGTGCTCGTCTTGGCAACCACCCTTGAACATCTCCAGTCTTCATGAAACTTACTCGTGAAAGATCTCCCCTCGAATTCCCTTACTCAATTTATAATTCTTTAATAATCTTTATTATCTTAATTTATTATTCTTTAATAATCTTTATTATCTTAATTTATTATTCTTTAATAATCTTTATTATCTTAATTTGTTATTCTTTAATCTCCACACGTATAATATATTTCAAAAATGTCTTCGAAAACTTTTTTCCTTCGTAACCTCAGATATTCCGTCCGCTACCTCTGACATTTATGCTGTCAAACTTATGTCCCTCCTGTCCTCTCCTATGCCTGCGAAATTTGGGATCCCCATACACAAAGCAATATAGATAAGCTGGAATATATCCAAAATAAATCTACCCGCTTTATTTAAACTGCTGGATCCCCCCATCAAACATGCAGGACAACAGAGAACAAAGGCGGTCTTAGAGCAGTGCGACAATTGAGAATGTGCGCCAAAACACGTTAGATATACATTACTAGAAAAATATCTTTGAGATACATCTTTAAAAAAATAAGTATATAATATACATGAAAAATGACCAAGATGAGAAAAAAAATTGGAGGTTTGAGTGTATATAATATTACGGTTATTTTTCGAAAAGAAAAGAATCTATGGGCAGTGCACCTATATACGTACCTATAGCAATTTTGGTAAGATACACACTCTCTCTCTCGAGCTCTTTTCGTTTATCCCTGTAGGAGATTTTGTGGGGAAGACGCAATTTCTTTCTCTTTTATTGTGTTTTAAAAAATAAGAATAATGGAGGAATCACCCTCTCGGTCACCCAAGTTTTCTACTAACGAGGCAAAAGTGTTTTCCTGTGTTGTGGGGAGTATTACAGGAATTGAAGGTGATGTGGGAAAGATTTTGAACCAGAGGCTTTTCATGCCTCTTTTCCCCCTACTCGTATTACTTTTATCGAATCGTCAACATAGTACAGTATTTCAAAAAATACATACGTGTGCATTGAATAAATATTTAAAAAAAAATGAATGAATTAAAACCTATCATTAGCTGACCATTTTAAATAGGGATCCTGCACTTCGGTCTCGTTCCTACCTGTTGCACGAGGAGAAACAAAAATGTGCTCACACGAGAAAACCCATGCACTTTGGCCTCCGATCACTGGTCAGTCTCCCGACTCACCAGACTTTCTATTAGAAAAACCAGGGGCAGCTCGGTGGCACAGGGTGTGCTCTAGAAGGGCGTCAAATCCGAAATGAAAGGGCAAAAAAAAAAATTACGAAAAATTATCTGTGCCCACTGTGTGTGTGTGTGTGTGTGTGTGTGTGTGTAGGAGGAGCACCAAATCTGACGTAAAAAGGGTGAAATAAATTATAGAAAACGATTTCTGCTCGCTTTAGGAGGGGCGTCAGATCCGAAATGGAAACGCAAAAAAAATTAGGAAAACTTATTTGTGCCCTCTCTCACTCTAGGAAGGACGTTAAGTTCGAGGTAAAAGGGTGAAAAAATGGGAAAATGAGTTCTGCCCGTTCTAGGAGGAGCGCCAAATCCAAGGTAAAAGGCCAAAAGAAATTCGACATCATATGTTATGACAAAATATCCCGTTCCTTTGAACGCATCAAAACGAAGCGATTGAAACAAATGGTTTTTTTATTGGGGAGGTCAGGGGACTCTCAAAAATAGGTCCCGCTCGGGTAGAGATTTTGTCTCGAGTCTGCGCCTGAGTGTATGTGTGTATGGGAAATTTTAACAAACCGTACATATACACAACTGAACATCTTTTCGGAGTTTCATGGATCTTGTTCCAGATACCCGGTTAGCCTCCTATGTGTGTGAGGCTCCTAGATACATAGGTCCCACATGCTAGTGCCGGGGCCCCCAGGCCAGGATTTTTCACGGGGCCCCCTCATCCCCCCCCCCTCCACGAAAAATTTGGGCATATCCCCGAGCTGAGATTATGGTTTATTTTTGCAGTAAAAAAAAAGAAACCTCTTTCGAGAAGGGAAAAAATTCTGAGTGAATGTTCCCCTCCCCCGTGGTCGGAGATACGGGGGCATCCCCCCCCCACCAGCGTCAAAGGTGGAGTCACTGATCTATTGTATATATGAATTGACATCATCATCATCGTGTTCCCCCAAACTTTCAGGTCTATCTCCACCTATGCCCCCCCCCCGATGAGAAAATCCTACGTACGCTATAGAGTTTGTATATACAGTAAAACCTCGCTACAACTACACCCGATGATAAAAATGCTTCTAGATTGATATTTTTTAAATCTCGTTTGGAATTGCCTAGTATCATGTTCAACTATCGATACAGCGATATCCTCCACTGCAATAAATATCCTCTATAACGATATTGTTTTATAGGATTTGAAAAACCAGTATATATAAGATATTTTTTTTATATTTCGCTCGAAATTCCCCTGCTGTATATTTTTAAATTCTTCAACAGTTTTTGTACTTTCGAGCGTGTTTGATAAACATTGGTATTTTGCGCTACCTACCTTTCAAAAGTGTTAATTAAGTTGACGCGAAGCTACTTTCTATGTGGTACACAAAAGGGCTGTGCTTATCTATTCTATAATATAAAATCACAAACAAACTCGAAAAGGGCCTGTTGCTAAGCAACCGAGTGACGGAAGTGGGTGAAATTTTTGAGTGACGGAAATCTGTTACGGAAGTGGGTTCGATTCATATATCGATATTCACATTCATATATCGTACATTCATATTCATATATTCATATATCGATATTGGGTCGATATTCACATATCGGGACCCATTTGACCCATCGGGACCATGTTATGTGCATGTACCAAGAGGCTCCTACATCCTACAGCAGAGCCCTTAGGCTGGAATTTAGATTTCGAGCCCCCAAACCAGCTTTTCAGGGGCCCCTCTGTGATTAATTTATAGTGTGAAAAATCAAAAAGTGATAAGAATCGTTGTGGCCCCTGTCAGCCCTTCCTTTGTGGGGGGGGGGGGGGGTCAATGCCGAGAGGTATATATATGTATAATATACACACACAACAGCGGTGCTCCCAACACAGGGTCCGGGTACCCGGGGAAGATTTCACGTATAAGTAAAAAGTTTTCATTTCCAGGGGCCCTTGATGGATCTCATTGTTTTCTTGCTGCTTTAACGTTGAAAAATTTCGATAGCGGAAGCAAAAGATATATCCAGTCTGGGGCCCCACCAAAAGTATGCGAATTGGTGTCCCGGGTAATTGGTTGGGGGCCCTGGATTTTATTCGTTGGTAAAACGAATACAAATGGAAATTTTTCATGGCACTCGCTCCGGGGGATGACCGACAAGCTTCCAAGTCGGGGGCCCCATGTTTACAGGTTTCATTTTGGGGCCCTGGATTTTATTCGTTGGTAAAACGAATACAAATGAAAATTTTTCATGGCACTCGCTCCGGGGGATGACCGACAAGCTTCCAAGTCGGGGCCCTATGTTTACAGGTTTCATTTTGGGGGCCCTGGATTTTATTCGTTGGTAAAACGAATACAAATGAAAATTTTTCATGGCACTCGCTCCGGGGGATGACCGACAAGCTTCCAAGTCGGGGGCCCCCATGTTTACAGGTTTCATTTTGGGGGCCCTGGATTTTATTCGTTGGTAAAACGAATACAAATGGAAATTTTTCATGGCACTCGCTCCGGGGGATGACCGACAAGCTTCTAAGTCGGGGCCCCCATGTTTACAGGTTTCATTTTGGGGGCCCTGGATTTTATTCGTTGGTAAAACGAATACAAATGAAAATTTTTCATGGCACTCGCTCCGGGGGATGACCGACAAGCTTCCAAGTCGGGGGCCCTATGTTTACAGGTTTCATTTTGGGGGCCCTGGATGAATCTCATTCTTTTCTGTTGTAGAATTTGCAACAGCCGAAGCCCGAGATAAAGCCAGTCTGCGGCCCCACCAAAAGTATGCGAATTGGTGTCCCGGGTAATTGGTTGGGGGCCCTGGATTTTATTCGTTGGTAAAACGAATACAAATGGAAATTTTTCATGGCACTCGCTCCGGGGGATGACCGACAAGCTTCCAGGTCGGGGGCCCCATGTTTACAGGTTTCATTTTGGGGGCCCTGGATTTTATTCGTTGGTAAAACGAATACAAATGAAAATTTTTCATGGCACTCGCTACAGGGGATGACCGACAAGCTTCCAAGTCGGGGGCCCTATGTTCACAGGTTTCATTTTGGGGGCCCTGGATGAATCTCATTCTTTTCTGTTGTAGAATTTGCAACAGCCGAAGCCCGAGATAAAGCCAGGCTGGGGCCCCACCAAAAGTATGCGAATTGGTGTCCCGGGTAATTGGTTGGGGGCCCTGGATTTTATTCGTTGGTAAAACGAATACAAATGGAAATTTTTCATGGCACTCGCTCCGGGGGATGACAGACAAGCTTCCAAGTCGGGGCCCCCATGTTTACAGGTTTCATTTTGGGGGCCCTGGATTTTATTCGTTGGTAAAACGAATACAAATGGAAATTTTTCATGGCACTCGCTCCGGGGGATGACCGACAAGCTTCCAAGTCGGGGGCCCCCATGTTTACAGGTTTCATTTTGGGATCCCTGGATTTTATTCGTTGGTAAAACGAATACAAATGAAAATTTTTCATGGCACTCGCTCCGGGGGATGACCGACAAGCTTCCAAGTCGGGGGCCCTATGTTTACAGGTTTCATTTTGGGGGCCCTGGATTTTATTCGTTGGTAAAACGAATACAAATGAAAATTTTTCATGGCACTCGCTCCGGGGGATGACCGACAAGCTTCCAAGTCGGGGGCCCCATGTTTACAGGTTTCATTTTGGGGGCCCTGGATTTTATTCGTTGGTAAAACGAATACAAATGAAAATTTTTCATGGCACTCGCTACAGGGGATGACCGACAAGCTTCCAAGTCGGGGGCCCTATGTTCACAGGTTTCATTTTGGGGGCCCTGGATGAATCTCATTCTTTTCTGTTGTAGAATTTGCAACAGCCGAAGCCCGAGATAAAGCCAGGCTGGGGCCCCACCAAAAGTATGCGAATTTGTGTCCCGGGTAATTGGTTGGGGGCCCTGGATTTTATTCGTTGGTAAAACGAATACAAATGGAAATTTTTCATGGCACTCGCTCCGGGGGATGACAGACAAGCTTCCAAGTCGGGGCCCCCATGTTTACAGGTTTCATTTTGGGGGCCCTGGATTTTATTCGTTGGTAAAACGAATACAAATGGAAATTTTTCATGGCACTCGCTCCGGGGGATGACCGACAAGCTTCCAAGTCGGGGGCCCCCATGTTTACAGGTTTCATTTTGGGATCCCTGGATTTTATTCGTTGGTAAAACGAATACAAATGAAAATTTTTCATGGCACTCGCTCCGGGGGATGACCGACAAGCTTCCAAGTCGGGGGCCCTATGTTTACAGGTTTCATTTTGGGGGCCCTGGATTTTATTCGTTGGTAAAACGAATACAAATGAAAATTTTTCATGGCACTCGCTCCGGGGGATGACCGACAAGCTTCCAAGTCGGGGGCCCCATGTTTACAGGTTTCATTTTGGGGGCCCTGGATTTTATTCGTTGGTAAAACGAATACAAATGAAAATTTTTCATGGCACTCGCTCCGGGGGATGACCGACAAGCTTCCAAGTCGGGGGCCCCAATGTTTACAGGTTTCATTTTGGGGGCCCTGGATTTTATTCGTTGGTAAAACGAATACAAATGGAAATTTTTCATGGCACTCGCTCCGGGGGATGACCGACAAGCTTCCAAGTCGGGGGCCCTATGTTTACAGGTTTCATTTTGGGGGCCCTATGTTTACAGGTTTCATTTTGGGGGCCCTGGATTTTATTCGTTGGTAAAACGAATACAAATGAAAATTTTTCATGGCACTCGCTCCGGGGGATGACCGACAAGCTTCCAAGTCGGGGGCCCCATGTTTACAGGTTTCATTTTGGGGGCCCTGGATTTTATTCGTTGGTAAAACGAATACAAATGGAAATTTTTCATGGCACTCGCTCCGGGGGATGACCGACAAGCTTCCAAGTCGGGGGCCCCCATGTTTACAGGTTTCATTTTGGGATCCCTGGATTTTATTCGTTGGTAAAACGAATACAAATGAAAATTTTTCATGGCACTCGCTCCGGGGGATGACCGACAAGCTTCCAAGTCGGGGGCCCTATGTTTACAGGTTTCATTTTGGGGGCCCTGGATTTTATTCGTTGGTAAAACGAATACAAATGAAAATTTTTCATGGCACTCGCTCCGGGGGATGACCGACAAGCTTCCAAGTCGGGGGCCCCATGTTTACAGGTTTCATTTTGGGGGCCCTGGATTTTATTCGTTGGTAAAACGAATACAAATGAAAATTTTTCATGGCACTCGCTCCGGGGGATGACCGACAAGCTTCCAAGTCGGGGGCCCCAATGTTTACAGGTTTCATTTTGGGGGCCCTGGATTTTATTCGTTGGTAAAACGAATACAAATGGAAATTTTTCATGGCACTCGCTCCGGGGGATGACCGACAAGCTTCCAAGTCGGGGGCCCTATGTTTACAGGTTTCATTTTGGGGGCCCTATGTTTACAGGTTTCATTTTGGGGGCCCTGGATTTTATTCGTTGGTAAAACGAATACAAATGAAAATTTTTCATGGCACTCGCTCCGGGGGATGACCGACAAGCTTCCAAGTCGGGGGCCCCATGTTTACAGGTTTCATTTTGGGGGCCCTGGATTTTATTCGTTGGTAAAACGAATACAAATGGAAATTTTTCATGGCACTCGCTCCGGGGGATGACCGACAAGCTTCCAAGTCGGGGGCCCCCATGTTTACAGGTTTCATTTTGGGGGCCCTGGATTTTATTCGTTGGTAAAACGAATACAAATGAAAATTTTTCATGGCACTCGCTCCGGGGGATGACCGACAAGCTTCCAAGTCGGGGGCCCCCATGTTTACAGGTTTCATTTTGGGGGCCCTGGATGAATCTCATTCTTTGCTGTTGTAGAATTTGCAACAGCCGAAGCCCGAGATAAAGCCAGTCTGGGGCCCCACCAAAAGTATGCGAATTGGTGTCCCGGGTAATTGGTTGGGGGCCCTGGATTTTATTCGTTGGTAAAACGAATACAAATGGAAATTTTTCATGGCACTCGCTCCGGGGGATGACCGACAAGCTTCCAAGTCGGGGGCCCCATGTTTACAGGTTTCATTTTGGGGGCCCTGGATTTTATTCGTTGGTAAAACGAATACAAATGAAAATTTTTCATGGCACTCGCTCCGGGGGATGACCGACAAGCTTCCAAGTCGGGGCCCTATGTTTACAGGTTTCATTTTGGGGGCCCTGGATTTTATTCGTTGGTAAAACGAATACAAATGAAAATTTTTCATGGCACTCGCTCCGGGGGAATGACCGACAAGCTTCCAAGTCGGGGGCCCTATGTTTACAGGTTTCATTTTTGGGGCCCTGGATTTTATTCGTTGGTAAAACGAATACAAATGAAAATTTTTCATGGCACTCGCTCCGGGGGATGACCGACAAGCTTCCAAGTCGGGGGCCCCAATGTTTACAGGTTTCATTTTGGGGGCCCTGGATTTTATTCGTTGGTAAAACGAATACAAATGGAAATTTTTCATGGCACTCGCTCCGGGGGATGACCGACAAGCTTCCAAGTCGGGGGCCCTATGTTTACAGGTTTCATTTTGGGGGCCCTGGATGAATCTCATTCTTTTCTGTTGTAGAATTTGCAACAGCCGAAGCCCGAGATAAAGCCAGTCTGCGGCCCCACCAAAAGTATGCGAATTGGTGTCCCGGGTAATTGGTTGGGGGCCCTGGATTTTATTCGTTGGTAAAACGAATACAAATGGAAATTTTTCATGGCACTCGCTCCGGGGGATGACCGACAAGCTTCCAAGTCGGGGGCCCCCATGTTTACAGGTTTCATTTTGGGGGCCCTGGATTTTATTCGTTGGTAAAACGAATACAAATGGAAATTTTTCATGGCACTCGCTCCGGGGGATGACCGACAAGCTTCCAAGTCGGGGGCCCTATGTTTACAGGTTTCATTTTGGGGGCCCTGGATTTTATTCGTTGGTAAAACGAATACAAATGAAAATTTTTCATGGCACTCGCTCCGGGGGATGACCGACAAGCTTCCAAGTCGGGGGCCCCCATGTTTACAGGTTTCATTTTGGGGGCCCTGGATTTTATTCGTTGGTAAAACGAATACACATGAAAATTTTTCATGGCACTCGCTCCGGGGGATGACCGACAAGCTTCCAAGTCGGGGGCCCCATGTTTACAGGTTTCATTTTGGGGGCCCTGGATTTTATTCGTTGGTAAAACGAATACACATGAAAATTTTTCATGGCACTCGCTCCGGGGGATGACCGACAAGCTTCCAAGTCGGGGGCCCCATGTTTACAGGTTTCATTTTGGGGGCCCTGGATTTTATTCGTTGGTAAAACGAATACAAATGAAAATTTTTCATGGCACTCGCTCCGGGGGATGACCGACAAGCTTCCAAGTCGGGGGCCCCATGTTTACAGGTTTCATTTTGGGGGCCCTGGATGAATCTCATTCTTTTCTGTTGTAGAATTTGCAACAGCCGAAGCCCGAGATAAAGCCAGTCTGCGGCCCCACCAAAAGTATGCGAATTGGTGTCCCGGGTAATTGGTTGGGGGCCCTGGATTTTATTCGTTGGTAAAACGAATACAAATGGAAATTTTTCATGGCCCTCGCTCCGGGGGATGACCGACAAGCTTCCAAGTCGGGGGCCCCATGTTTACAGGTTTCATTTTGGGGGCCCTGGATTTTATTCGTTGGTAAAACGAATACAAATGAAAATTTTTCATGGCACTCGCTCCGGGGGATGACCGACAAGCTTCCAAGTCGGGGGCCCCCCATGTTTACAGGTTTCATTTTGGGGGCCCTGGATTTTATTCGTTGGTAAAACGAATACGAATGAAAATTTTTCATGGCACTCGCTCCGGGGTATGACCGACAAGCTGCCAAGTCGGGGGCCCTATGTTTACAGGTTTCATTTTGGGGGCCCTGGATTTTATTCGTTGGTAAAACGAATACGAATGAAAATTTTTCATGGCACTCGCTCCGGGGGATGACCGACAAGCTGCCAAGTCGGGGGCCCTATGTTTACAGGTTTCATTTTGGGGGCCCTGGATTTTATTCGTTGGTAAAACGAATACAAATGAAAATTTTTCATGGCACTCGCTCCGGGGGATGACCGACAAGCTGCCAAGTCGGGGGCCCTATGTTTACAGGTTTCATTTTGGGGGCCCTGGATTTTATTCGTTGGTAAAACGAATACAAATGAAAATTTTTCATGGCACTCTCACCGGGGGATGACCGACAAGCTTCCAAGTCGGGGGGCCCCATGTTTACAGGTTTGATTTTGGGGGCCCTGGATGAATCTCATTCTTTTCTGTTGTAGAATTTGCCACAGCCGAAACCCGAGATATAGCCAGTCTGGGGCCCCACTAAAAATCTGCGTATTGTGTCCCCGCTACTGGATGTGGGGCCCTGGATTTTATTCGTTGTAAAATTGATAAAAATGAAAAATTCTCACAGGGGGGTGTCCGACAAGCTTGCAGGTCACGGCTTCATGGAAATGTTCGCAGGTTGTAATTCGGTGCCCCTGAATGTATCTCATTGATTTTTGTGGTTTAACATTGTAAAATTTGCAACACATCGGTAGCCCAAGATATATCCAGTGTGGGGCCCCACTGAAATTCAGCGAATTGAATCTGGGGACCCCCATGGGGAAGTTTTCTGGGGATACTTGATGAATCTCATTTGTTTTTTGTTGCTGTATTATTATTTTCATTAAAATTCGCTTCTTCAGTAGGCTGGTGCTTTCACACGTCCCTTTCCCCTTTTCCATAGCACGCTGATGAAGTGGGAGGAAATAAACAAGATATGTCCGGGAGAGAAGTGGGGGGGGGGGGTTGGCCGCCAAAGGCGGTAGGGGGGCAGAGCCCCCCTAGTATTATATATATAATATATCCATCGAGCTTATATTACTGGAGGGAGCATCCAGCCGCCGCGACGGCGGCTACATCTAATGCAATGAAACCACGTAACTCGGTGAAAACAAAGATCGTTTGCCCATAGAAATGGTCTCTATGGTGTTTTAAAGATTCAATAAAAGGATAGAGAACTCATCTAAAGATGGAAAAAGATTAAATTATTTATTTCATCAATACTGGAATCATTTCTTTCATCAATTCTTGAATTTGCCTTCATTAATTATGGATTTTCCTTCATTAATTATGGATTTTCCTTCATTAATTATGGATTTTCCTTCATTAATTATGGATTTTCCTTCATTAATTATGGATTTTCCTTCATTAATTCTGGAATTTTCTTTCATTAATTCTGGAGTTATTTCCTTTATTAATTATTATTTCTTTCATTAATTTTGGAATTATCACTTTTCATTAATTTTGGAATTATCACTTTTCATTAATTTTGGAATTATCACTTTTCATTAATTTTGGAATTATCACTTTTCATTAATTTTGGAATTATCACTTTTCATTAATTTTGGAATTATCACTTTTCATTAATTTTGGAATTATCACTTTTCATTAATTTTGGAATTATCACTTTTCATTAATTTTGGAATTATCACTTTTCATTAATTTTGGAATTATCACTTTTCATTAATGCTAAAAGTATTTCTTTCATTGATTCTGAAACGAGGTAGCATGTCGAACGCACGGTTTTTCTTAGCTCCCACCATATGTGCCCCCCCCCCTCCCCCATTTTTTTGCTGTTTTTAATTTTTCTAGTGTTTTCGGGCCTGCAGGATCCCTCGACACAATGTTAGCACCATGTTTTGTTATACTTTTGTGTGGTTCCACAATGCTAATAGTGAAAAACGATCGATCAATGCAAAAAACGTATTTCTCGAACTTAAATCAATCGTGTGTTGATCAGTGTCTAGTCTCCTTTCATCTTTCGATGCGTGGTTCTAGGTTGCGGCATTCATCTGGATATATGATCGTGAGAAATGTGATGAAAAATTCGTTTATATGGAGATGTGGTTCACTACCTGGAGATCTCATTTTCCTACCACTGCTGGAGTCGAACAAAATCCAGGACCACCAAAGAAGGTCATGAATCAAAGTTCGATTGAAATTTATACCCAAGTTTTTCCACCGAAATCTTCACTCCAGCGCTCACCGATCAAGCAACCTACAGATAATTTGAAACGGGCAAGACAATACTCGCCTGAGTTGCCAGATTCGGAATCTTACGAAGTGACAGAAGCAATGGAATACGCTACTGACACACTGAGAGAAGGTGATGTGAAAGGTGGAATGAATTTATTGATCAAATTCCATGTTTCAACCACACAAAAACTGGAGCGAAACTCCATCTCTGCTCACAGAGAGAATGGAAAAATTGGATGCATGGGCCGAAAATATTGATAACAAAATTACTGAGTTCGATGAAAGGCTCTCAGCATTCGAACGTCTAGAGCATACTGGAATAATTGAATCAACGGCTCACCCCACACCTAATGTATCCAATGACTTGATACTAAAAATTGATGAATTAGAAAATCGTAATAGACGTAATAATCTATTATTCTTTGGTGTCCCTGAAGCTGATGAGACATCATGGAGTGATACCAAACATACACTCACAGAATTTTGTAAAAAATATCTGCTTTTTGAAAACATACTTTTCGAACATGTGCATAGACTGGGAGGAGTGCGTGCGGATCGCCCAAGGCCGATGATCTGTCGTATCCTGAACTTCAAGGATAAGGAAATTATAAAAAAATATGCTTCGAAGCTAAAGGGATCCGGATTTTCTATATCAGATGACTTTAGTGTCCGTGTGCGTACAATAAGAAAAAAGAACTTTGGGCTTTCGAACAAGAAATTAAATTACCATGGCAGAAACCACACCTCTATTTCGACAAACTTAAAGTGAATGGCAAAACATTTGTATATGTCGCAAACTCTGATTCAATCGAGGAACTGAAAATTGGAAGTTCGAAACTGAAATCGGTCCCCGTGGGCGGCAATATTCTCCCTCAAGATCTGATGAAACAGTAAGTTATCTAGGAATTTTATTTTACAATGTCACGGGAGTATTTTTAGTAAATTTTTATTTCCCGATTTTTCGAGACTTATTATCGCATGATATATTACTCTGTCTTGCTGAAACTTTGAATATAAATCATTCCCTTCTCCCTAACTTATTATCCGTATATTCAACCGTTCAAGTCGATGGTGTCAAAACTTCAAACAAAGGCAGGGCGAGCGGGTGAATCCATATTGGGTCAAAATTTAAAAATCAAAAATTTAAAAATTGTCTCGAAAACTACATTCTTTGTTATTGCCGAATTTTCTTTGACGAGTGATCTAAAATGTTTAACAGTTTTTGGCTATTTCCCTCCTGGCAAAGAATATAACACTAATTTTAGACAGTTTTCATCAGACCTGTCTGAACTGATTGGTAACTTCGATAATGTTATAATTGCTGGGGACTTTAACGCTAGATTAGGTGATAAGACATATTTTCTTATTATGCATGATGAAAATGATACTGTTACTAGAGCTTCAATGGATAAGATAAATAACGAGCGTGGTCGTTGCTTATATGATTTTTTCTTAACTAATAATATGATCTTATTGAATGGGTATTCAAGGGGAGATGCACATGGCGCGTTCACATATTATTCCTACAATGGTTGATTTATTTGCTATCTCATATATGATTTATACATACAATTTTTTCATGACTTTGAAATTTTGCATGATTGTTTCTCCGATCATTTTCCAATTAGTGCTAAATTTATCTCAGCTAGTGTCCCTCAAAACAAAAGATTACTAACAAGCTACAAAAGATCATTCTGGAATACTGATTGCTCAGATGAGTTTGACACGAAAGTTAAACATTCCTTTTCTAGGATTCCCGATTTAGAAATAACTCCAAACATATTGTTGAGACTCTCTTTAATGTTGCTACCAGGGTTGTTTGGTTAAAAACCTTGGTTTTAACCAAGTGGTCTTTTTTAAAAAAAACCAGTTTGGTTTTTTTCAAAAAATCAAAGTTGCCTAAATATAATTTTTTCCCGTGAAAAATATCACATTGGTTCATTATTAGCCCAAATGTTTCATTTTTACCCCATTTTATATCCTTGGGGTACATTCTGATGGTATATCTTTAAATGACATAAGATTTTATAAGTGTTTTTTTTTCAAATGAAGTATCTTAGTTATTTAAAGTTGTATACAGAAGCCAAAATTTCTCATTCTTACTATATTTTCTAACCTTTGGCTATATTCTGATGCTCTATCTTTGGCTGCCGGCACACTACGGTTCGGCTGGCGCGGTTGATCTTATCAGCAACCGTCGAATTCCGCGTGAAACACACACTGCTGTTAGCAACCGGGGTTTTTTTATTTTTTAATGTCACGTGACATCTCGGGATTGGCTAAATTATTTTCGCCAAGCTGAAGTTGGCTCCAGTTAGCATGCGAATTCGTGCTCATAAGCTGCATTGCAGTAAAACCCCCTCTTAACGGATACTCCCTCTTTTACGGACAAATAATAATTTACAGTTGTATAATATATAAAAGTATGAATTTCAAACGTCTTTTTAACGGTCACCCATTTTACATGGATTTAATTTTTTTGTCCTGTCCGTGTTCACAAAAAGGAGGGGATTTACTGTATATACTAATAAAAATATTCATGTAATGAAATTTAATTTTCTGTAACAATATTTGCCGTTTGAAATTAATTCAGAGTTGAAGAAAGACAGCCTACAAGTTGACCCATTTTTGATGCTTTTACGATTCGTGACCAAATCGCACTAACTTTTTTATATATGATGACTGGAATCATCATAATTAATTTAAATAACATATATATTGAAAAACTATTTAAATAACATATTTTTGAAGTTTAAAAAATTGGCCATGAATTTAGCACGTTTTTCTTTGTAATTAAAGTAAATTTCCAATTAATTAAATTTCTAATTAATGGAAATTAAGCATAATAATTTAAATTTTGGGAAAGAAGGAAGGAGGGGAAGGGACTATACTTTGCGAACTCAGCAAAGCTGTTCGAGGAACCAAGGCCATCTTAAAGCCAGCCATATTCGCGTGACCCTGGGCTTCTTGTTCACATACGGCCTACATGACCAGATGTAGTATAATGGTTTAGAGCAGGCATCTTCAACCTGTTGCTCGCGAGCACCACGGTGCTACCTGAAGCAACTGGAGTTCTCGAAGCTCCTGTCCAATAATTGCTTGCTAGAATTCGTTCGACGTTTCAATCAAATTACCTCGTTCAAATCGCATTCGAGGATTAAAATCCTCCTGATTTTTCATGCATACGTATCGTCAAACTTGTAAGGATGCTCTCCTTTCGATGATGGGTACAGGGTACAGCCAGTGCTCACGACTAGAAAAAGTTTGAGGACCTCCGGTTTAGAGTGTAAATAATTACATAATGGGTGATTACAGTTTAAGTTCTCGTACTTCGAGTAGTTTTTCCTCAAAAACTGCTTAACCTAGTACATCCAAATTTTCAGGATACCTCAATGAGACCGTGGGGAGATTTATGAAGTAAAACAAATACAGTCTAGCCCCGTTTTAACGAATATCGTTACAGTGAAAATCTCGTTCTAACGAAAACTTTTCTAACCTCCCACAACAGTTTACATAGGCACAAGGGCAACAACCTGGAATTCTTTTACAAGGAAACTTCGTTGTAACGAAGTGATTTCTCCGGTCTCTTGGAAGTTTGCTATATGCTATGGAATTAAGCTGCAGTTCAATTTTCGACCAACAAGTGAAAAAGTGCCCCCCCCCCGGGGTAGAAGGTCCTGGGGAAAGATGGGGGGGGACAGCACGAGAAGGAAATACGGTACAAAGGGCCATTAGCTCACAAAAAAATTGGCAACCACTGGAACATATGATATTTTCGTTTAATGTAATTGTTTTTTTAATTTATTCAATCACACATGATATAACGCTGTATAATAATACTAAGAACATCCATCAACGGAGGATTAGTAAATTCGTTGTGATGAACACGAAGAACCGTGGTAACGAAAAACTTAACTCGTCTTAAGAGTATTATGGACCCTCCCCCCCCCCCGGGCCAAGTGGTTTTTAGGAGGCCCTACATGGTAAATCCTTGAAAATTTCAATCGGATCTCATTTTTGGGAGGCCCCTCTTCTCTTGAGGCACCCGGGCCGTGCTCGCGTGGGCCCATGCGTTAGGACGGCACTGACTGATGCCCCGAACTCCGAGCCGGACAGGAGCGCAAATGTTAACCTTTCATCTCTCCTTCAATATTAAAAGGGGGCGCCAAAATGTGTGCTTGCTCCGGCTAACCACTCATGTCGTTGTGGCCCTGTACATCAGTATGTATGTTGCAAGGTTTAAGGTACATACAGGGCCGCAGCTGGATACTTTTTTAACTGGAGCTAGCAAGCTTTTGGCGTCCCGTGTAAGGAAAGATTAGGAGGAGTGGTGTTAAAGGGGCAATTCGGCGCCCCCCTAGTTCAGCACTCGATACAGTGGACCCGCTCTCCCTAGTTGCGGCTTTGTGTGTGTATGTAAATCAAAAACTGCTTGAAAAGAACGGTAGGTGTGAAAATTGTCTTAGTGCACTCTTCTATATTACCCGCATACAACGTTTTGCCTAGATCAGCGGTTCTCAATCTTTTTTGACCCACGGAGCCCTTTCCAGTATATAATTTCTATGGCGGAGCCCCGTAGGCCTATTTTTTATTTATTCATCAAAGTTACTGATTTATTTTTATTCAAAAATATTAATAATGATTTTTTCCAAATTTACTGGTTCTTTTTTTATTTTCCTCGAGGGCCGCGGAGCCCTTGGGAGTTCACACGGAGCACCGGTTGAGAACCGCTGGCCTAGATGGTTTTTTTTAATTGAAAAAACAAAGATAGACAGCCACATTCATATACGATACAAAAATAAATACCAAAAAGACAGAATAATGAAAGCAAAACACACGCAACAACCCGGTTCATACTTAGGCTTTTAATAAATGTTTCGAATTTTTGCAATACGGAAAATTTGCAAATATAAAAATTTATTCGTTCAGATGTCTAATTATTTTTATTTCTGATAATTTTTTATGAATTTATTAGAAATGGTTGGGCCTCCTGGCAATTTGTACTTTTTTGGATGAGATAACTAATTGGTTTTTTGCTAAAACGTTATAATCGGGATCCAATGCATTTCATTCAAGTGTTCTAAAATATACATCTCTGTTTTAGCGTAATCACGTTAGTTTATGAATGTCATTATAACCGAGTTTTAATGTATGCTCATGTAGAAAAGCATTGGTTTTTCTATTGCAATCAGTGCAAAAGCGCCAAACAAAGAATTAGCTTCTGTCGAATAGAACTTCACCATGTTCCTCGAATTTGTCTTTTCCCCTCATGTTTATGGCAGCCTGAGAAGAAGAGCAATTCCTTTGTCCATTGCATCCGAAATCCCATCACCCTCCTTGTCAAACCACTTAATAGACAATGGAAGACAGCAACCGCAGGTCCAGCCGAACCGTCATCAGGGTGTTCAAACCTTTCCAATACATAATGGCAGCTTTCCGGTTACCCCAACCGTCCAAAAAAATGTGGATTTTCTCGGTTGAAAAAACCGCGCTCAGCTGTTACAGTTGTATCTGTGCGTTGACAGAATAAAACTATAGATGATGTCTTCCCCATGAACCTCAACCGCCTGCAACCGCGCCGTAGTCAGGTCCCGGCCTTTAGCAAATTCATGAATAAGGATTGCATCACACATCTAAATGTAGTGGTATTATCTCACAGGGTTTCTTTTTCTATTCACAAAGAAGCAACAACAGTAGTGACACCATCATGCTAGGGGCAGGTGGTCCTATAATCCAATAAAGACACCAGCTGTCCTTAAAGGACAAAGACCAGTGTACTAGTTGTTACATTACCTCACATACATTTACATTTTCTTTCCCATAAGAAGTAGCACATCTCCTACTGTATATCTCCCAGTCTTAATATTCAATAGTTGTTTTTTTTATACTTTCACACTGTTAAGCCCAGTTAATCAAGGTTCTACTGTATAGTAGTAACAGATTTATGAAAAATAATCAGCTATATACAGGGTGATTATAATTTAAGGTTTGATTCCAAAACTATACAATAAGTACTGATCGGAATGACTTGAAAATTTGCATGGCATCCTGAAGCAATGAAAGTTTCTTTCGCAAAAGAAAAAGTGCAAAATGTGCAAGTAGATGATGCTGTACTTGGCCAGCAGTATAATCTATTTTGTGCAACCACATCATTTCGGCACTTCCACAGCATCAGTGTGTGGATAGAACTTCTATCAAGATGCACATTGCAATACCAGCAAAGCAGCTGCTGAAGACCCATTTTGACAGGATGCACCTTAACCCTTGCAACTTCTGGCTGTGGGGGTACCTCAAAATGCTATAAACAGTGGTCAGATTGCAAACTTTGGTGAATTGCAATCTCCAGCACATTCTTTATATGGTAGAAGTTCCTCAAGAATATTAACGGGGGGGGGGGGCGTTTGGTTTATTGAAGCTGAATTGCAAGCACATCCACATTATGACCATGTCACCATACTCCGATTCTGTTGTTGAACAACAATTTTTGTGCTTTCAACCTCAGGTTGGACAACATATTCAACATTTCTTAAGTAAGTTGTAGCTATTTGTTCAATTACTTCGTTTTTTGTGATGTTTCCAGGAATTATGAAATCGTGAAATGCTATAATTAAGGTATCATTCTGCCATGACTGGCTATCGTTCCCATTCTGCGAGCAAATTTCCCGCATGTTGGATGATGTCATTAATTTTACATTTTTAAGTATTTTTTCCCCTTTATCAAATAAAATTGAATTTTTTCAGGAATATTCATGTCAATTTTCAAGTCATTCTGACAATCGTTCTTTTTTTACAGTGTTTTGAAATCAGAACCTTACTTATAATCACCCTGTATATCATAAATCATTGCTAATTAATCTGCATTATCTTTGCTTCATTAAATACATTATATTCACCTAGTTTTCATTACTTTTTGCAAAATAGCTTCCTAATTAAGCATACTGAAAGTAACTGGAGAAAAACCTTTATATACTATACTAGGGGGGGCTCTGCCCCCCTACCACCTTTGGCGGCCAACCCCCCCTCCCCACTTCTCTCCCGGACATATCTTGTTTATTTCGTCCCACTTCATCAGCGTGCTATGGAAAAGGGGAAAGGGACGTGTGAAAGCACCAGCCTACTGAAGAAGCGAATTTTAATGAAAATAATAATACAGCAACAAAAAACAAATGAGATTCATCAAGTATCCCCAGAAAACTTCCCCATGGGGGTCCCCAGATTCAATTCGCTGAATTTCAGTGGGGCCCCACACTGGATATATCTTGGGCTACCGATGTGTTGCAAATTTTACAATGTTAAACCACAAAAATCAATGAGATACATTCAGGGGCACCGAATTACAACCTGCGAACATTTCCATGAAGCCGTGACCTGCAAGCTTGTCGGACACCCCCCTGTGAGAATTTTTCATTTTTATCAATTTTACAACGAATAAAATCCAGGGCCCCACATCCAGTAGCGGGGACACAATACGCAGATTTTTAGTGGGGCCCCAGACTGGCTATATCTCGGGTTTCGGCTGTGGCAAATTCTACAACAGAAAAGAATGAGATTCATCCAGGGCCCCCAAAATCAAACCTGTAAACATGGGGCCCCCCGACTTGGAAGCTTGTCGGTCATCCCCCGGTGAGAGTGCCATGAAAAATTTTCATTTGTATTCGTTTTACCAACGAATAAAATCCAGGGCCCCCAAAATGAAACCTGTAAACATAGGGCCCCCGACTTGGAAGCTTGTCGGTCATCCCCCGGAGTGAGTGCCATGAAAAATTTCCATTTGTATTCGTTTTACCAACGAATAAAATCCAGGGCCCCCAACCAATTACCCGGGACACCAATTCGCATACTTTTGGTGGGGCCGCAGACTGGCTTTATCTCGGGCTTCGGCTGTTGCAAATTCTACAACAGAAAAGAATGAGATTCATCCAGGGCCCCCAAAATGAAACCTGTAAACATAGGGCCCCCGACTTGGAAGCTTGTCGGTCATCCCCCGGAGCGAGTGCCATGAAAAATTTTCATTTGTATTCGTTTTACCAACGAATAAAATCCAGGGCCCCCAAAATGAAACCTGTAAACATGGGGGCCCCCGACTTGGAAGCTTGTCGGTCATCCCCCGGAGCGAGTGCCATGAAAAATTTTCATTTGTATTCGTTTTACCAACGAATAAAACCCAGGGCCCCCAAAATGAAACCTGTAAACATCGGGCCCCCGACTTGGAAGCTTGTCGGGCATCCCCCGGAGCGAGTGCCATGAAAAATTTTCATTTGTATTCGTTTTACCAACGAATAAAATCCAGGGCCCCCAAAATGAAACCTGTAAACATAGGGCCCCCGACTTGGAAGCTTGTCGGTCATCCCCCGGAGCGAGTGCCATGAAAAATTTCCATTTGTATTCGTTTTACCAACGAATAAAATTCAGGGCCCCCAACCAATTACCCGGGACACCAATTCGCATACTTTTGGTGGGGCCCCAGACTGGCTTTATCTCGGGCTTCGGCTGTTGCAAATTCTACAACAGAAAAGAATGAGATTCATCCAGGGCCCCCAAAATGAAACCTGTAAACATAGGGCCCCCGACTTGGAAGCTTGTCGGTCATCCCCCGGAGCGAGTGCCATGAAAAATTTTCATTTGTATTCGTTTTACCAACGAATAAAATCCAGGGTCCCCAAAATGAAACCTGTAAACATAGGGCCCCCGACTTGGAAGCTTGTCGGTCATCCCCCGGAGCGAGTGCCATGAAAAATTTCCATTTGTATTCGTTTTACCAACGAATAAAATCCAGGGCCCCCAACCAATTACCCGGGACACCAATTCGCATACTTTTGGTGGGGCCCCAGACTGGCTTTATCTCGGGCTTCGGCTGTTGCAAATTCTACAACAGAAAAGAATGAGATTCATCCAGGGCCCCCAAAATGAAACCTGTAAACATGGGGGCCCCCGACTTGGAAGCTTGTCGGTCATCCCCCGGAGCGAGTGCCATGAAAAATTTTCATTTGTATTCGTTTTACCAACGAATAAAATCCAGGGCCCCCAAAATGAAACCTGTAAACATGGGGCCCCCGACCTGGAAGCTTGTCGGTCATCCCCCGGAGCGAGTGCCATGAAAAATTTCCATTTGTATTCGTTTTACCAACGAATAAAATCCAGGGCCCCCAACCAATTACCCGGGACACCAATTCGCATACTTTTGGTGGGGCCCCAGACTGGCTTTATCTCGGGCTTCGGCTGTTGCAAATTCTACAACAGAAAAGAATGAGATTCATCCAGGGCCCCCAAAATGAAACCTGTAAACATGGGGCCCCCGACTTGGAAGCTTGTCGGTCATCCCCCGGAGCGAGTGCCATGAAAAATTTCCATTTGTATTCGTTTTACCAACGAATAAAATCCAGGGCCCCCAACCAATTACCCGGGACACCAATTCGCATACTTTTGGTGGGGCCGCAGACTGGCTTTATCTCGGGCTTCGGCTGTTGCAAATTCTACAACAGAAAAGAATGAGATTCATCCAGGGCCCCCAAAATGAAACCTGTAAACATGGGGCCCCCGACTTGGAAGCTTGTCGGTCATCCCCCGGAGCGAGTGCCATGAAAAATTTCCATTTGTATTCGTTTTACCAACGAATAAAATCCAGGGCCCCCAACCAATTACCCGGGACACCAATTCGCATACTTTTAGTGGGGCCCCAGACTGGATATATCTTTTGCTTCCGCTATCGAAATTTTTCAACGTTAAAGCAGCAAGAAAACAATGAGATCCATCAAGGGCCCCTGGAAATGAAAACTTTTTACTTATACGTGAAATCTTTCCCGGGTACCCGGACCCTGTGTTGGGAGCACCGCTGTTGTGTGTGTATATTATACATATATATACCTCTCGGCATGGACCCCCCCCCCACAAAGGAAGGGCTGACAGGGGCCACAACGATTCTTATCACTTTTTGATTTTTCACACTATAAATTAATCACAGAGGGGCCCCTGAAAAGCTGGTTTGGGGGCTCGAAATCTAAATTCCAGCCTAAGGGCTCTGCTGTAGGATGTAGGAGCCTCTTGGTACATGCACATAACATGGTCCCGATGGGTCAAATGGGTCCCGATATGTGAATATCGACCCGAAAAGCCGAAAAGATGTTCAGTTGGGTATATGTACGGTTTGTTAAAATTTCCCATACACACATACGTTGCACTCAGGGGAGGCTCGAGACAAAATCTCTACCCGAGCGGGACCTATTTTTGAGCCCCCTGTCCTCCCTAATTAAAAAAAAATTTGTTTCAATCGTTTCGTTTTGATGCGTTCAAAGGAAGAGCGATATTTTGTCATAAATTTTGGAATTTTCTTCGCCCCGAATCTGCCGTTCCTTCTTCCCTCAAAATCTCCAACGTCGAATATCTTACTTCTCCCCTTGATATTGCCTCCGAATTCAATCAAGCTTTCGCTTCTGCTTTCTCTTCCGATCCGAACCCCCCCCCCCTCCCAATATTTTTTTTTCGACTTTCTTCGTAACTCCATTCCGGTTTTTTTCTCTATAGAAAACCTTTCAAATTTACTGCAAAAATTAAAACCACTCCACTGGCCCAGACGGGATCCCAAACCATATATATATTCTCAAATTCTCTACAGATGAAATTTCCAACTATCTTGAAATTGTCTTCACCGTCTTATTGAATACCTCCCGCTTGCCCCCGACTGGAAAATTAATAAAATAATACCTATTCACAAATCACGTCCTCCCTCTAATCCCCCTAAATTTTAGACTAATCGCCATCACCTCTACCTGCTGCAAGCTTAGCGAGCACATAGTTGCCAAGGAAATCCGTGCACACCTTGACTCAATTAACTTCTTTTTCCCTAACCAACACGACTTTAGATCATCATTATTTGTTTCCACTCAATCAGCCCTTTTTATTCTGACTTATGTAATACTATTGACAACAGCCTGCAAACTGATATCGTATACTTGGATTTTTCCCAAGCGTTTGACAGGGTGCCCCATAGTAAACTTCTTAAACTCCAAAACCTGGGCTTATGTATTAAATTACTGAAATGGGTAGTTCCAATGGCCTTCCTTGTTGATCGCAGTCAGTTTGTCTCTTTCAGGGGCCAAAACTCCTCATACCCCCGGGTCAAGTCTGGCACGCCTCCGGGATTGGTCCTCTCTCCTCTATTATTTCCAATTTAAATTAATGACCTACCATTATGAATCAATTGCTCCATCAGACTATTCGCCGATGATTGCGTTATTTACCAAAGAATTTACAGCAGATGCGACCAAGATTCTCTCCCGCACAACCTTAACACTATATACGAATGGTGCTCGTCTTGGCAACCACCCTTGAACATCTCCAGTCTTCATGAAACTTACTCGTGAAAGATCTCCCCTCGAATTCCCTTACTCAATTTATAATTCTTTAATAATCTTTATTATCTTAATTTATTATTCTTTAATAATCTTTATTATCTTAATTTATTATTCTTTAATAATCTTTATTATCTTAATTTGTTATTCTTTAATCTCCACACGTATAATATATTTCAAAAATGTCTTCGAAAACTTTTTTCCTTCGTAACCTCAGATATTCCGTCCGCTACCTCTGACATTTATGCTGTCAAACTTATGTCCCTCCTGTCCTCTCCTATGCCTGCGAAATTTGGGATCCCCATACACAAAGCAATATAGATAAGCTGGAATATATCCAAAATAAATCTACCCGCTTTATTTAAACTGCTGGATCCCCCCATCAAACATGCAGGACAACAGAGAACAAAGGCGGTCTTAGAGCAGTGCGACAATTGAGAATGTGCGCCAAAACACGTTAGATATACATTACTAGAAAAATATCTTTGAGATACATCTTTAAAAAAATAAGTATATAATATACATGAAAAATGACCAAGATGAGAAAAAAAATTGGAGGTTTGAGTGTATATAATATTACGGTTATTTTTCGAAAAGAAAAGAATCTATGGGCAGTGCACCTATATACGTACCTATAGCAATTTTGGTAAGATACACACTCTCTCTCTCGAGCTCTTTTCGTTTATCCCTGTAGGAGATTTTGTGGGGAAGACGCAATTTCTTTCTCTTTTATTGTGTTTTAAAAAATAAGAATAATGGAGGAATCACCCTCTCGGTCACCCAAGTTTTCTACTAACGAGGCAAAAGTGTTTTCCTGTGTTGTGGGGAGTATTACAGGAATTGAAGGTGATGTGGGAAAGATTTTGAACCAGAGGCTTTTCATGCCTCTTTTCCCCCTACTCGTATTACTTTTATCGAATCGTCAACATAGTACAGTATTTCAAAAAATACATACGTGTGCATTGAATAAATATTTAAAAAAAAATGAATGAATTAAAACCTATCATTAGCTGACCATTTTAAATAGGGATCCTGCACTTCGGTCTCGTTCCTACCTGTTGCACGAGGAGAAACAAAAATGTGCTCACACGAGAAAACCCATGCACTTTGGCCTCCGATCACTGGTCAGTCTCCCGACTCACCAGACTTTCTATTAGAAAAACCAGGGGCAGCTCGGTGGCACAGGGTGTGCTCTAGAAGGGCGTCAAATCCGAAATGAAAGGGCAAAAAAAAAAATTACGAAAAATTATCTGTGCCCACTGTGTGTGTGTGTGTGTGTGTGTGTGTGTGTAGGAGGAGCACCAAATCTGACGTAAAAAGGGTGAAATAAATTATAGAAAACGATTTCTGCTCGCTTTAGGAGGGGCGTCAGATCCGAAATGGAAACGCAAAAAAAATTAGGAAAACTTATTTGTGCCCTCTCTCACTCTAGGAAGGACGTTAAGTTCGAGGTAAAAGGGTGAAAAAATGGGAAAATGAGTTCTGCCCGTTCTAGGAGGAGCGCCAAATCCAAGGTAAAAGGCCAAAAGAAATTCGACATCATATGTTATGACAAAATATCCCGTTCCTTTGAACGCATCAAAACGAAGCGATTGAAACAAATGGTTTTTTTATTGGGGAGGTCAGGGGACTCTCAAAAATAGGTCCCGCTCGGGTAGAGATTTTGTCTCGAGTCTGCGCCTGAGTGTATGTGTGTATGGGAAATTTTAACAAACCGTACATATACACAACTGAACATCTTTTCGGAGTTTCATGGATCTTGTTCCAGATACCCGGTTAGCCTCCTATGTGTGTGAGGCTCCTAGATACATAGGTCCCACATGCTAGTGCCGGGGCCCCCAGGCCAGGATTTTTCACGGGGCCCCCTCATCCCCCCCCCCTCCACGAAAAATTTGGGCATATCCCCGAGCTGAGATTATGGTTTATTTTTGCAGTAAAAAAAAAGAAACCTCTTTCGAGAAGGGAAAAAATTCTGAGTGAATGTTCCCCTCCCCCGTGGTCGGAGATACGGGGGCATCCCCCCCCCACCAGCGTCAAAGGTGGAGTCACTGATCTATTGTATATATGAATTGACATCATCATCATCGTGTTCCCCCAAACTTTCAGGTCTATCTCCACCTATGCCCCCCCCCCGATGAGAAAATCCTACGTACGCTATAGAGTTTGTATATACAGTAAAACCTCGCTACAACTACACCCGATGATAAAAATGCTTCTAGATTGATATTTTTTAAATCTCGTTTGGAATTGCCTAGTATCATGTTCAACTATCGATACAGCGATATCCTCCACTGCAATAAATATCCTCTATAACGATATTGTTTTATAGGATTTGAAAAACCAGTATATATAAGATATTTTTTTTATATTTCGCTCGAAATTCCCCTGCTGTATATTTTTAAATTCTTCAACAGTTTTTGTACTTTCGAGCGTGTTTGATAAACATTGGTATTTTGCGCTACCTACCTTTCAAAAGTGTTAATTAAGTTGACGCGAAGCTACTTTCTATGTGGTACACAAAAGGGCTGTGCTTATCTATTCTATAATATAAAATCACAAACAAACTCGAAAAGGGCCTGTTGCTAAGCAACCGAGTGACGGAAGTGGGTGAAATTTTTGAGTGACGGAAATCTGTTACGGAAGTGGGTTCGATTCATATATCGATATTCACATTCATATATCGTACATTCATATTCATATATTCATATATCGATATTGGGTCGATATTCACATATCGGGACCCATTTGACCCATCGGGACCATGTTATGTGCATGTACCAAGAGGCTCCTACATCCTACAGCAGAGCCCTTAGGCTGGAATTTAGATTTCGAGCCCCCAAACCAGCTTTTCAGGGGCCCCTCTGTGATTAATTTATAGTGTGAAAAATCAAAAAGTGATAAGAATCGTTGTGGCCCCTGTCAGCCCTTCCTTTGTGGGGGGGGGGGGGGTCAATGCCGAGAGGTATATATATGTATAATATACACACACAACAGCGGTGCTCCCAACACAGGGTCCGGGTACCCGGGGAAGATTTCACGTATAAGTAAAAAGTTTTCATTTCCAGGGGCCCTTGATGGATCTCATTGTTTTCTTGCTGCTTTAACGTTGAAAAATTTCGATAGCGGAAGCAAAAGATATATCCAGTCTGGGGCCCCACCAAAAGTATGCGAATTGGTGTCCCGGGTAATTGGTTGGGGGCCCTGGATTTTATTCGTTGGTAAAACGAATACAAATGGAAATTTTTCATGGCACTCGCTCCGGGGGATGACCGACAAGCTTCCAAGTCGGGGGCCCCATGTTTACAGGTTTCATTTTGGGGCCCTGGATTTTATTCGTTGGTAAAACGAATACAAATGAAAATTTTTCATGGCACTCGCTCCGGGGGATGACCGACAAGCTTCCAAGTCGGGGCCCTATGTTTACAGGTTTCATTTTGGGGGCCCTGGATTTTATTCGTTGGTAAAACGAATACAAATGAAAATTTTTCATGGCACTCGCTCCGGGGGATGACCGACAAGCTTCCAAGTCGGGGGCCCCCATGTTTACAGGTTTCATTTTGGGGGCCCTGGATTTTATTCGTTGGTAAAACGAATACAAATGGAAATTTTTCATGGCACTCGCTCCGGGGGATGACCGACAAGCTTCTAAGTCGGGGCCCCCATGTTTACAGGTTTCATTTTGGGGGCCCTGGATTTTATTCGTTGGTAAAACGAATACAAATGAAAATTTTTCATGGCACTCGCTCCGGGGGATGACCGACAAGCTTCCAAGTCGGGGGCCCTATGTTTACAGGTTTCATTTTGGGGGCCCTGGATGAATCTCATTCTTTTCTGTTGTAGAATTTGCAACAGCCGAAGCCCGAGATAAAGCCAGTCTGCGGCCCCACCAAAAGTATGCGAATTGGTGTCCCGGGTAATTGGTTGGGGGCCCTGGATTTTATTCGTTGGTAAAACGAATACAAATGGAAATTTTTCATGGCACTCGCTCCGGGGGATGACCGACAAGCTTCCAGGTCGGGGGCCCCATGTTTACAGGTTTCATTTTGGGGGCCCTGGATTTTATTCGTTGGTAAAACGAATACAAATGAAAATTTTTCATGGCACTCGCTACAGGGGATGACCGACAAGCTTCCAAGTCGGGGGCCCTATGTTCACAGGTTTCATTTTGGGGGCCCTGGATGAATCTCATTCTTTTCTGTTGTAGAATTTGCAACAGCCGAAGCCCGAGATAAAGCCAGGCTGGGGCCCCACCAAAAGTATGCGAATTGGTGTCCCGGGTAATTGGTTGGGGGCCCTGGATTTTATTCGTTGGTAAAACGAATACAAATGGAAATTTTTCATGGCACTCGCTCCGGGGGATGACAGACAAGCTTCCAAGTCGGGGCCCCCATGTTTACAGGTTTCATTTTGGGGGCCCTGGATTTTATTCGTTGGTAAAACGAATACAAATGGAAATTTTTCATGGCACTCGCTCCGGGGGATGACCGACAAGCTTCCAAGTCGGGGGCCCCCATGTTTACAGGTTTCATTTTGGGATCCCTGGATTTTATTCGTTGGTAAAACGAATACAAATGAAAATTTTTCATGGCACTCGCTCCGGGGGATGACCGACAAGCTTCCAAGTCGGGGGCCCTATGTTTACAGGTTTCATTTTGGGGGCCCTGGATTTTATTCGTTGGTAAAACGAATACAAATGAAAATTTTTCATGGCACTCGCTCCGGGGGATGACCGACAAGCTTCCAAGTCGGGGGCCCCATGTTTACAGGTTTCATTTTGGGGGCCCTGGATTTTATTCGTTGGTAAAACGAATACAAATGAAAATTTTTCATGGCACTCGCTACAGGGGATGACCGACAAGCTTCCAAGTCGGGGGCCCTATGTTCACAGGTTTCATTTTGGGGGCCCTGGATGAATCTCATTCTTTTCTGTTGTAGAATTTGCAACAGCCGAAGCCCGAGATAAAGCCAGGCTGGGGCCCCACCAAAAGTATGCGAATTTGTGTCCCGGGTAATTGGTTGGGGGCCCTGGATTTTATTCGTTGGTAAAACGAATACAAATGGAAATTTTTCATGGCACTCGCTCCGGGGGATGACAGACAAGCTTCCAAGTCGGGGCCCCCATGTTTACAGGTTTCATTTTGGGGGCCCTGGATTTTATTCGTTGGTAAAACGAATACAAATGGAAATTTTTCATGGCACTCGCTCCGGGGGATGACCGACAAGCTTCCAAGTCGGGGGCCCCCATGTTTACAGGTTTCATTTTGGGATCCCTGGATTTTATTCGTTGGTAAAACGAATACAAATGAAAATTTTTCATGGCACTCGCTCCGGGGGATGACCGACAAGCTTCCAAGTCGGGGGCCCTATGTTTACAGGTTTCATTTTGGGGGCCCTGGATTTTATTCGTTGGTAAAACGAATACAAATGAAAATTTTTCATGGCACTCGCTCCGGGGGATGACCGACAAGCTTCCAAGTCGGGGGCCCCATGTTTACAGGTTTCATTTTGGGGGCCCTGGATTTTATTCGTTGGTAAAACGAATACAAATGAAAATTTTTCATGGCACTCGCTCCGGGGGATGACCGACAAGCTTCCAAGTCGGGGGCCCCAATGTTTACAGGTTTCATTTTGGGGGCCCTGGATTTTATTCGTTGGTAAAACGAATACAAATGGAAATTTTTCATGGCACTCGCTCCGGGGGATGACCGACAAGCTTCCAAGTCGGGGGCCCTATGTTTACAGGTTTCATTTTGGGGGCCCTATGTTTACAGGTTTCATTTTGGGGGCCCTGGATTTTATTCGTTGGTAAAACGAATACAAATGAAAATTTTTCATGGCACTCGCTCCGGGGGATGACCGACAAGCTTCCAAGTCGGGGGCCCCATGTTTACAGGTTTCATTTTGGGGGCCCTGGATTTTATTCGTTGGTAAAACGAATACAAATGGAAATTTTTCATGGCACTCGCTCCGGGGGATGACCGACAAGCTTCCAAGTCGGGGGCCCCCATGTTTACAGGTTTCATTTTGGGATCCCTGGATTTTATTCGTTGGTAAAACGAATACAAATGAAAATTTTTCATGGCACTCGCTCCGGGGGATGACCGACAAGCTTCCAAGTCGGGGGCCCTATGTTTACAGGTTTCATTTTGGGGGCCCTGGATTTTATTCGTTGGTAAAACGAATACAAATGAAAATTTTTCATGGCACTCGCTCCGGGGGATGACCGACAAGCTTCCAAGTCGGGGGCCCCATGTTTACAGGTTTCATTTTGGGGGCCCTGGATTTTATTCGTTGGTAAAACGAATACAAATGAAAATTTTTCATGGCACTCGCTCCGGGGGATGACCGACAAGCTTCCAAGTCGGGGGCCCCAATGTTTACAGGTTTCATTTTGGGGGCCCTGGATTTTATTCGTTGGTAAAACGAATACAAATGGAAATTTTTCATGGCACTCGCTCCGGGGGATGACCGACAAGCTTCCAAGTCGGGGGCCCTATGTTTACAGGTTTCATTTTGGGGGCCCTATGTTTACAGGTTTCATTTTGGGGGCCCTGGATTTTATTCGTTGGTAAAACGAATACAAATGAAAATTTTTCATGGCACTCGCTCCGGGGGATGACCGACAAGCTTCCAAGTCGGGGGCCCCATGTTTACAGGTTTCATTTTGGGGGCCCTGGATTTTATTCGTTGGTAAAACGAATACAAATGGAAATTTTTCATGGCGCTCGCTCCGGGGGATGACCGACAAGCTTCCAAGTCGGGGGCCCCCATGTTTACAGGTTTCATTTTGGGGGCCCTGGATTTTATTCGTTGGTAAAACGAATACAAATGAAAATTTTTCATGGCACTCGCTCCGGGGGATGACCGACAAGCTTCCAAGTCGGGGGCCCCCATGTTTACAGGTTTCATTTTGGGGGCCCTGGATGAATCTCATTCTTTGCTGTTGTAGAATTTGCAACAGCCGAAGCCCGAGATAAAGCCAGTCTGGGGCCCCACCAAAAGTATGCGAATTGGTGTCCCGGGTAATTGGTTGGGGGCCCTGGATTTTATTCGTTGGTAAAACGAATACAAATGGAAATTTTTCATGGCACTCGCTCCGGGGGATGACCGACAAGCTTCCAAGTCGGGGGCCCCATGTTTACAGGTTTCATTTTGGGGGCCCTGGATTTTATTCGTTGGTAAAACGAATACAAATGAAAATTTTTCATGGCACTCGCTCCGGGGGATGACCGACAAGCTTCCAAGTCGGGGCCCTATGTTTACAGGTTTCATTTTGGGGGCCCTGGATTTTATTCGTTGGTAAAACGAATACAAATGAAAATTTTTCATGGCACTCGCTCCGGGGGAATGACCGACAAGCTTCCAAGTCGGGGGCCCTATGTTTACAGGTTTCATTTTTGGGGCCCTGGATTTTATTCGTTGGTAAAACGAATACAAATGAAAATTTTTCATGGCACTCGCTCCGGGGGATGACCGACAAGCTTCCAAGTCGGGGGCCCCAATGTTTACAGGTTTCATTTTGGGGGCCCTGGATTTTATTCGTTGGTAAAACGAATACAAATGGAAATTTTTCATGGCACTCGCTCCGGGGGATGACCGACAAGCTTCCAAGTCGGGGGCCCTATGTTTACAGGTTTCATTTTGGGGGCCCTGGATGAATCTCATTCTTTTCTGTTGTAGAATTTGCAACAGCCGAAGCCCGAGATAAAGCCAGTCTGCGGCCCCACCAAAAGTATGCGAATTGGTGTCCCGGGTAATTGGTTGGGGGCCCTGGATTTTATTCGTTGGTAAAACGAATACAAATGGAAATTTTTCATGGCACTCGCTCCGGGGGATGACCGACAAGCTTCCAAGTCGGGGGCCCCCATGTTTACAGGTTTCATTTTGGGGGCCCTGGATTTTATTCGTTGGTAAAACGAATACAAATGGAAATTTTTCATGGCACTCGCTCCGGGGGATGACCGACAAGCTTCCAAGTCGGGGGCCCTATGTTTACAGGTTTCATTTTGGGGGCCCTGGATTTTATTCGTTGGTAAAACGAATACAAATGAAAATTTTTCATGGCACTCGCTCCGGGGGATGACCGACAAGCTTCCAAGTCGGGGGCCCCCATGTTTACAGGTTTCATTTTGGGGGCCCTGGATTTTATTCGTTGGTAAAACGAATACACATGAAAATTTTTCATGGCACTCGCTCCGGGGGATGACCGACAAGCTTCCAAGTCGGGGGCCCCATGTTTACAGGTTTCATTTTGGGGGCCCTGGATTTTATTCGTTGGTAAAACGAATACACATGAAAATTTTTCATGGCACTCGCTCCGGGGGATGACCGACAAGCTTCCAAGTCGGGGGCCCCATGTTTACAGGTTTCATTTTGGGGGCCCTGGATTTTATTCGTTGGTAAAACGAATACAAATGAAAATTTTTCATGGCACTCGCTCCGGGGGATGACCGACAAGCTTCCAAGTCGGGGGCCCCATGTTTACAGGTTTCATTTTGGGGGCCCTGGATGAATCTCATTCTTTTCTGTTGTAGAATTTGCAACAGCCGAAGCCCGAGATAAAGCCAGTCTGCGGCCCCACCAAAAGTATGCGAATTGGTGTCCCGGGTAATTGGTTGGGGGCCCTGGATTTTATTCGTTGGTAAAACGAATACAAATGGAAATTTTTCATGGCCCTCGCTCCGGGGGATGACCGACAAGCTTCCAAGTCGGGGGCCCCATGTTTACAGGTTTCATTTTGGGGGCCCTGGATTTTATTCGTTGGTAAAACGAATACAAATGAAAATTTTTCATGGCACTCGCTCCGGGGGATGACCGACAAGCTTCCAAGTCGGGGGCCCCCCATGTTTACAGGTTTCATTTTGGGGGCCCTGGATTTTATTCGTTGGTAAAACGAATACGAATGAAAATTTTTCATGGCACTCGCTCCGGGGTATGACCGACAAGCTGCCAAGTCGGGGGCCCTATGTTTACAGGTTTCATTTTGGGGGCCCTGGATTTTATTCGTTGGTAAAACGAATACGAATGAAAATTTTTCATGGCACTCGCTCCGGGGGATGACCGACAAGCTGCCAAGTCGGGGGCCCTATGTTTACAGGTTTCATTTTGGGGGCCCTGGATTTTATTCGTTGGTAAAACGAATACAAATGAAAATTTTTCATGGCACTCGCTCCGGGGGATGACCGACAAGCTGCCAAGTCGGGGGCCCTATGTTTACAGGTTTCATTTTGGGGGCCCTGGATTTTATTCGTTGGTAAAACGAATACAAATGAAAATTTTTCATGGCACTCTCACCGGGGGATGACCGACAAGCTTCCAAGTCGGGGGGCCCCATGTTTACAGGTTTGATTTTGGGGGCCCTGGATGAATCTCATTCTTTTCTGTTGTAGAATTTGCCACAGCCGAAACCCGAGATATAGCCAGTCTGGGGCCCCACTAAAAATCTGCGTATTGTGTCCCCGCTACTGGATGTGGGGCCCTGGATTTTATTCGTTGTAAAATTGATAAAAATGAAAAATTCTCACAGGGGGGTGTCCGACAAGCTTGCAGGTCACGGCTTCATGGAAATGTTCGCAGGTTGTAATTCGGTGCCCCTGAATGTATCTCATTGATTTTTGTGGTTTAACATTGTAAAATTTGCAACACATCGGTAGCCCAAGATATATCCAGTGTGGGGCCCCACTGAAATTCAGCGAATTGAATCTGGGGACCCCCATGGGGAAGTTTTCTGGGGATACTTGATGAATCTCATTTGTTTTTTGTTGCTGTATTATTATTTTCATTAAAATTCGCTTCTTCAGTAGGCTGGTGCTTTCACACGTCCCTTTCCCCTTTTCCATAGCACGCTGATGAAGTGGGAGGAAATAAACAAGATATGTCCGGGAGAGAAGTGGGGGGGGGGGGTTGGCCGCCAAAGGCGGTAGGGGGGCAGAGCCCCCCTAGTATTATATATATAATATATCCATCGAGCTTATATTACTGGAGGGAGCATCCAGCCGCCGCGACGGCGGCTACATCTAATGCAATGAAACCACGTAACTCGGTGAAAACAAAGATCGTTTGCCCATAGAAATGGTCTCTATGGTGTTTTAAAGATTCAATAAAAGGATAGAGAACTCATCTAAAGATGGAAAAAGATTAAATTATTTATTTCATCAATACTGGAATCATTTCTTTCATCAATTCTTGAATTTGCCTTCATTAATTATGGATTTTCCTTCATTAATTATGGATTTTCCTTCATTAATTATGGATTTTCCTTCATTAATTATGGATTTTCCTTCATTAATTATGGATTTTCCTTCATTAATTCTGGAATTTTCTTTCATTAATTCTGGAGTTATTTCCTTTATTAATTATTATTTCTTTCATTAATTTTGGAATTATCACTTTTCATTAATTTTGGAATTATCACTTTTCATTAATTTTGGAATTATCACTTTTCATTAATTTTGGAATTATCACTTTTCATTAATTTTGGAATTATCACTTTTCATTAATTTTGGAATTATCACTTTTCATTAATTTTGGAATTATCACTTTTCATTAATTTTGGAATTATCACTTTTCATTAATTTTGGAATTATCACTTTTCATTAATTTTGGAATTATCACTTTTCATTAATTTTGGAATTATCACTTTTCATTAATGCTAAAAGTATTTCTTTCATTGATTCTGAAACGAGGTAGCATGTCGAACGCACGGTTTTTCTTAGCTCCCACCATATGTGCCCCCCCCCCTCCCCCATTTTTTTGCTGTTTTTAATTTTTCTAGTGTTTTCGGGCCTGCAGGATCCCTCGACACAATGTTAGCACCATGTTTTGTTATACTTTTGTGTGGTTCCACAATGCTAATAGTGAAAAACGATCGATCAATGCAAAAAACGTATTTCTCGAACTTAAATCAATCGTGTGTTGATCAGTGTCTAGTCTCCTTTCATCTTTCGATGCGTGGTTCTAGGTTGCGGCATTCATCTGGATATATGATCGTGAGAAATGTGATGAAAAATTCGTTTATATGGAGATGTGGTTCACTACCTGGAGATCTCATTTTCCTACCACTGCTGGAGTCGAACAAAATCCAGGACCACCAAAGAAGGTCATGAATCAAAGTTCGATTGAAATTTATACCCAAGTTTTTCCACCGAAATCTTCACTCCAGCGCTCACCGATCAAGCAACCTACAGATAATTTGAAACGGGCAAGACAATACTCGCCTGAGTTGCCAGATTCGGAATCTTACGAAGTGACAGAAGCAATGGAATACGCTACTGACACACTGAGAGAAGGTGATGTGAAAGGTGGAATGAATTTATTGATCAAATTCCATGTTTCAACCACACAAAAACTGGAGCGAAACTCCATCTCTGCTCACAGAGAGAATGGAAAAATTGGATGCATGGGCCGAAAATATTGATAACAAAATTACTGAGTTCGATGAAAGGCTCTCAGCATTCGAACGTCTAGAGCATACTGGAATAATTGAATCAACGGCTCACCCCACACCTAATGTATCCAATGACTTGATACTAAAAATTGATGAATTAGAAAATCGTAATAGACGTAATAATCTATTATTCTTTGGTGTCCCTGAAGCTGATGAGACATCATGGAGTGATACCAAACATACACTCACAGAATTTTGTAAAAAATATCTGCTTTTTGAAAACATACTTTTCGAACATGTGCATAGACTGGGAGGAGTGCGTGCGGATCGCCCAAGGCCGATGATCTGTCGTATCCTGAACTTCAAGGATAAGGAAATTATAAAAAAATATGCTTCGAAGCTAAAGGGATCCGGATTTTCTATATCAGATGACTTTAGTGTCCGTGTGCGTACAATAAGAAAAAAGAACTTTGGGCTTTCGAACAAGAAATTAAATTACCATGGCAGAAACCACACCTCTATTTCGACAAACTTAAAGTGAATGGCAAAACATTTGTATATGTCGCAAACTCTGATTCAATCGAGGAACTGAAAATTGGAAGTTCGAAACTGAAATCGGTCCCCGTGGGCGGCAATATTCTCCCTCAAGATCTGATGAAACAGTAAGTTATCTAGGAATTTTATTTTACAATGTCACGGGAGTATTTTTAGTAAATTTTTATTTCCCGATTTTTCGAGACTTATTATCGCATGATATATTACTCTGTCTTGCTGAAACTTTGAATATAAATCATTCCCTTCTCCCTAACTTATTATCCGTATATTCAACCGTTCAAGTCGATGGTGTCAAAACTTCAAACAAAGGCAGGGCGAGCGGGTGAATCCATATTGGGTCAAAATTTAAAAATCAAAAATTTAAAAATTGTCTCGAAAACTACATTCTTTGTTATTGCCGAATTTTCTTTGACGAGTGATCTAAAATGTTTAACAGTTTTTGGCTATTTCCCTCCTGGCAAAGAATATAACACTAATTTTAGACAGTTTTCATCAGACCTGTCTGAACTGATTGGTAACTTCGATAATGTTATAATTGCTGGGGACTTTAACGCTAGATTAGGTGATAAGACATATTTTCTTATTATGCATGATGAAAATGATACTGTTACTAGAGCTTCAATGGATAAGATAAATAACGAGCGTGGTCGTTGCTTATATGATTTTTTCTTAACTAATAATATGATCTTATTGAATGGGTATTCAAGGGGAGATGCACATGGCGCGTTCACATATTATTCCTACAATGGTTGATTTATTTGCTATCTCATATATGATTTATACATACAATTTTTTCATGACTTTGAAATTTTGCATGATTGTTTCTCCGATCATTTTCCAATTAGTGCTAAATTTATCTCAGCTAGTGTCCCTCAAAACAAAAGATTACTAACAAGCTACAAAAGATCATTCTGGAATACTGATTGCTCAGATGAGTTTGACACGAAAGTTAAACATTCCTTTTCTAGGATTCCCGATTTAGAAATAACTCCAAACATATTGTTGAGACTCTCTTTAATGTTGCTACCAGGGTTGTTTGGTTAAAAACCTTGGTTTTAACCAAGTGGTCTTTTTTAAAAAAAACCAGTTTGGTTTTTTTCAAAAAATCAAAGTTGCCTAAATATAATTTTTTCCCGTGAAAAATATCACATTGGTTCATTATTAGCCCAAATGTTTCATTTTTACCCCATTTTATATCCTTGGGGTACATTCTGATGGTATATCTTTAAATGACATAAGATTTTATAAGTGTTTTTTTTTCAAATGAAGTATCTTAGTTATTTAAAGTTGTATACAGAAGCCAAAATTTCTCATTCTTACTATATTTTCTAACCTTTGGCTATATTCTGATGCTCTATCTTTGGCTGCCGGCACACTACGGTTCGGCTGGCGCGGTTGATCTTATCAGCAACCGTCGAATTCCGCGTGAAACACACACTGCTGTTAGCAACCGGGGTTTTTTTATTTTTTAATGTCACGTGACATCTCGGGATTGGCTAAATTATTTTCGCCAAGCTGAAGTTGGCTCCAGTTAGCATGCGAATTCGTGCTCATAAGCTGCATTGCAGTAAAACCCCCTCTTAACGGATACTCCCTCTTTTACGGACAAATAATAATTTACAGTTGTATAATATATAAAAGTATGAATTTCAAACGTCTTTTTAACGGTCACCCATTTTACATGGATTTAATTTTTTTGTCCTGTCCGTGTTCACAAAAAGGAGGGGATTTACTGTATATACTAATAAAAATATTCATGTAATGAAATTTAATTTTCTGTAACAATATTTGCCGTTTGAAATTAATTCAGAGTTGAAGAAAGACAGCCTACAAGTTGACCCATTTTTGATGCTTTTACGATTCGTGACCAAATCGCACTAACTTTTTTATATATGATGACTGGAATCATCATAATTAATTTAAATAACATATATATTGAAAAACTATTTAAATAACATATTTTTGAAGTTTAAAAAATTGGCCATGAATTTAGCACGTTTTTCTTTGTAATTAAAGTAAATTTCCAATTAATTAAATTTCTAATTAATGGAAATTAAGCATAATAATTTAAATTTTGGGAAAGAAGGAAGGAGGGGAAGGGACTATACTTTGCGAACTCAGCAAAGCTGTTCGAGGAACCAAGGCCATCTTAAAGCCAGCCATATTCGCGTGACCCTGGGCTTCTTGTTCACATACGGCCTACATGACCAGATGTAGTATAATGGTTTAGAGCAGGCATCTTCAACCTGTTGCTCGCGAGCACCACGGTGCTACCTGAAGCAACTGGAGTTCTCGAAGCTCCTGTCCAATAATTGCTTGCTAGAATTCGTTCGACGTTTCAATCAAATTACCTCGTTCAAATCGCATTCGAGGATTAAAATCCTCCTGATTTTTCATGCATACGTATCGTCAAACTTGTAAGGATGCTCTCCTTTCGATGATGGGTACAGGGTACAGCCAGTGCTCACGACTAGAAAAAGTTTGAGGACCTCCGGTTTAGAGTGTAAATAATTACATAATGGGTGATTACAGTTTAAGTTCTCGTACTTCGAGTAGTTTTTCCTCAAAAACTGCTTAACCTAGTACATCCAAATTTTCAGGATACCTCAATGAGACCGTGGGGAGATTTATGAAGTAAAACAAATACAGTCTAGCCCCGTTTTAACGAATATCGTTACAGTGAAAATCTCGTTCTAACGAAAACTTTTCTAACCTCCCACAACAGTTTACATAGGCACAAGGGCAACAACCTGGAATTCTTTTACAAGGAAACTTCGTTGTAACGAAGTGATTTCTCCGGTCTCTTGGAAGTTTGCTATATGCTATGGAATTAAGCTGCAGTTCAATTTTCGACCAACAAGTGAAAAAGTGCCCCCCCCCCGGGGTAGAAGGTCCTGGGGAAAGATGGGGGGGGACAGCACGAGAAGGAAATACGGTACAAAGGGCCATTAGCTCACAAAAAAATTGGCAACCACTGGAACATATGATATTTTCGTTTAATGTAATTGTTTTTTTAATTTATTCAATCACACATGATATAACGCTGTATAATAATACTAAGAACATCCATCAACGGAGGATTAGTAAATTCGTTGTGATGAACACGAAGAACCGTGGTAACGAAAAACTTAACTCGTCTTAAGAGTATTATGGACCCTCCCCCCCCCCCGGGCCAAGTGGTTTTTAGGAGGCCCTACATGGTAAATCCTTGAAAATTTCAATCGGATCTCATTTTTGGGAGGCCCCTCTTCTCTTGAGGCACCCGGGCCGTGCTCGCGTGGGCCCATGCGTTAGGACGGCACTGACTGATGCCCCGAACTCCGAGCCGGACAGGAGCGCAAATGTTAACCTTTCATCTCTCCTTCAATATTAAAAGGGGGCGCCAAAATGTGTGCTTGCTCCGGCTAACCACTCATGTCGTTGTGGCCCTGTACATCAGTATGTATGTTGCAAGGTTTAAGGTACATACAGGGCCGCAGCTGGATACTTTTTTAACTGGAGCTAGCAAGCTTTTGGCGTCCCGTGTAAGGAAAGATTAGGAGGAGTGGTGTTAAAGGGGCAATTCGGCGCCCCCCTAGTTCAGCACTCGATACAGTGGACCCGCTCTCCCTAGTTGCGGCTTTGTGTGTGTATGTAAATCAAAAACTGCTTGAAAAGAACGGTAGGTGTGAAAATTGTCTTAGTGCACTCTTCTATATTACCCGCATACAACGTTTTGCCTAGATCAGCGGTTCTCAATCTTTTTTGACCCACGGAGCCCTTTCCAGTATATAATTTCTATGGCGGAGCCCCGTAGGCCTATTTTTTATTTATTCATCAAAGTTACTGATTTATTTTTATTCAAAAATATTAATAATGATTTTTTCCAAATTTACTGGTTCTTTTTTTATTTTCCTCGAGGGCCGCGGAGCCCTTGGGAGTTCACACGGAGCACCGGTTGAGAACCGCTGGCCTAGATGGTTTTTTTTAATTGAAAAAACAAAGATAGACAGCCACATTCATATACGATACAAAAATAAATACCAAAAAGACAGAATAATGAAAGCAAAACACACGCAACAACCCGGTTCATACTTAGGCTTTTAATAAATGTTTCGAATTTTTGCAATACGGAAAATTTGCAAATATAAAAATTTATTCGTTCAGATGTCTAATTATTTTTATTTCTGATAATTTTTTATGAATTTATTAGAAATGGTTGGGCCTCCTGGCAATTTGTACTTTTTTGGATGAGATAACTAATTGGTTTTTTGCTAAAACGTTATAATCGGGATCCAATGCATTTCATTCAAGTGTTCTAAAATATACATCTCTGTTTTAGCGTAATCACGTTAGTTTATGAATGTCATTATAACCGAGTTTTAATGTATGCTCATGTAGAAAAGCATTGGTTTTTCTATTGCAATCAGTGCAAAAGCGCCAAACAAAGAATTAGCTTCTGTCGAATAGAACTTCACCATGTTCCTCGAATTTGTCTTTTCCCCTCATGTTTATGGCAGCCTGAGAAGAAGAGCAATTCCTTTGTCCATTGCATCCGAAATCCCATCACCCTCCTTGTCAAACCACTTAATAGACAATGGAAGACAGCAACCGCAGGTCCAGCCGAACCGTCATCAGGGTGTTCAAACCTTTCCAATACATAATGGCAGCTTTCCGGTTACCCCAACCGTCCAAAAAAATGTGGATTTTCTCGGTTGAAAAAACCGCGCTCAGCTGTTACAGTTGTATCTGTGCGTTGACAGAATAAAACTATAGATGATGTCTTCCCCATGAACCTCAACCGCCTGCAACCGCGCCGTAGTCAGGTCCCGGCCTTTAGCAAATTCATGAATAAGGATTGCATCACACATCTAAATGTAGTGGTATTATCTCACAGGGTTTCTTTTTCTATTCACAAAGAAGCAACAACAGTAGTGACACCATCATGCTAGGGGCAGGTGGTCCTATAATCCAATAAAGACACCAGCTGTCCTTAAAGGACAAAGACCAGTGTACTAGTTGTTACATTACCTCACATACATTTACATTTTCTTTCCCATAAGAAGTAGCACATCTCCTACTGTATATCTCCCAGTCTTAATATTCAATAGTTGTTTTTTTTATACTTTCACACTGTTAAGCCCAGTTAATCAAGGTTCTACTGTATAGTAGTAACAGATTTATGAAAAATAATCAGCTATATACAGGGTGATTATAATTTAAGGTTTGATTCCAAAACTATACAATAAGTACTGATCGGAATGACTTGAAAATTTGCATGGCATCCTGAAGCAATGAAAGTTTCTTTCGCAAAAGAAAAAGTGCAAAATGTGCAAGTAGATGATGCTGTACTTGGCCAGCAGTATAATCTATTTTGTGCAACCACATCATTTCGGCACTTCCACAGCATCAGTGTGTGGATAGAACTTCTATCAAGATGCACATTGCAATACCAGCAAAGCAGCTGCTGAAGACCCATTTTGACAGGATGCACCTTAACCCTTGCAACTTCTGGCTGTGGGGGTACCTCAAAATGCTATAAACAGTGGTCAGATTGCAAACTTTGGTGAATTGCAATCTCCAGCACATTCTTTATATGGTAGAAGTTCCTCAAGAATATTAACGGGGGGGGGGGGGCGTTTGGTTTATTGAAGCTGAATTGCAAGCACATCCACATTATGACCATGTCACCATACTCCGATTCTGTTGTTGAACAACAATTTTTGTGCTTTCAACCTCAGGTTGGACAACATATTCAACATTTCTTAAGTAAGTTGTAGCTATTTGTTCAATTACTTCGTTTTTTGTGATGTTTCCAGGAATTATGAAATCGTGAAATGCTATAATTAAGGTATCATTCTGCCATGACTGGCTATCGTTCCCATTCTGCGAGCAAATTTCCCGCATGTTGGATGATGTCATTAATTTTACATTTTTAAGTATTTTTTCCCCTTTATCAAATAAAATTGAATTTTTTCAGGAATATTCATGTCAATTTTCAAGTCATTCTGACAATCGTTCTTTTTTTACAGTGTTTTGAAATCAGAACCTTACTTATAATCACCCTGTATATCATAAATCATTGCTAATTAATCTGCATTATCTTTGCTTCATTAAATACATTATATTCACCTAGTTTTCATTACTTTTTGCAAAATAGCTTCCTAATTAAGCATACTGAAAGTAACTGGAGAAAAACCTTTATATACTATACTAGGGGGGGCTCTGCCCCCCTACCACCTTTGGCGGCCAACCCCCCCTCCCCACTTCTCTCCCGGACATATCTTGTTTATTTCGTCCCACTTCATCAGCGTGCTATGGAAAAGGGGAAAGGGACGTGTGAAAGCACCAGCCTACTGAAGAAGCGAATTTTAATGAAAATAATAATACAGCAACAAAAAACAAATGAGATTCATCAAGTATCCCCAGAAAACTTCCCCATGGGGGTCCCCAGATTCAATTCGCTGAATTTCAGTGGGGCCCCACACTGGATATATCTTGGGCTACCGATGTGTTGCAAATTTTACAATGTTAAACCACAAAAATCAATGAGATACATTCAGGGGCACCGAATTACAACCTGCGAACATTTCCATGAAGCCGTGACCTGCAAGCTTGTCGGACACCCCCCTGTGAGAATTTTTCATTTTTATCAATTTTACAACGAATAAAATCCAGGGCCCCACATCCAGTAGCGGGGACACAATACGCAGATTTTTAGTGGGGCCCCAGACTGGCTATATCTCGGGTTTCGGCTGTGGCAAATTCTACAACAGAAAAGAATGAGATTCATCCAGGGCCCCCAAAATCAAACCTGTAAACATGGGGCCCCCCGACTTGGAAGCTTGTCGGTCATCCCCCGGTGAGAGTGCCATGAAAAATTTTCATTTGTATTCGTTTTACCAACGAATAAAATCCAGGGCCCCCAAAATGAAACCTGTAAACATAGGGCCCCCGACTTGGAAGCTTGTCGGTCATCCCCCGGAGTGAGTGCCATGAAAAATTTCCATTTGTATTCGTTTTACCAACGAATAAAATCCAGGGCCCCCAACCAATTACCCGGGACACCAATTCGCATACTTTTGGTGGGGCCGCAGACTGGCTTTATCTCGGGCTTCGGCTGTTGCAAATTCTACAACAGAAAAGAATGAGATTCATCCAGGGCCCCCAAAATGAAACCTGTAAACATAGGGCCCCCGACTTGGAAGCTTGTCGGTCATCCCCCGGAGCGAGTGCCATGAAAAATTTTCATTTGTATTCGTTTTACCAACGAATAAAATCCAGGGCCCCCAAAATGAAACCTGTAAACATGGGGGCCCCCGACTTGGAAGCTTGTCGGTCATCCCCCGGAGCGAGTGCCATGAAAAATTTTCATTTGTATTCGTTTTACCAACGAATAAAACCCAGGGCCCCCAAAATGAAACCTGTAAACATCGGGCCCCCGACTTGGAAGCTTGTCGGGCATCCCCCGGAGCGAGTGCCATGAAAAATTTTCATTTGTATTCGTTTTACCAACGAATAAAATCCAGGGCCCCCAAAATGAAACCTGTAAACATAGGGCCCCCGACTTGGAAGCTTGTCGGTCATCCCCCGGAGCGAGTGCCATGAAAAATTTCCATTTGTATTCGTTTTACCAACGAATAAAATTCAGGGCCCCCAACCAATTACCCGGGACACCAATTCGCATACTTTTGGTGGGGCCCCAGACTGGCTTTATCTCGGGCTTCGGCTGTTGCAAATTCTACAACAGAAAAGAATGAGATTCATCCAGGGCCCCCAAAATGAAACCTGTAAACATAGGGCCCCCGACTTGGAAGCTTGTCGGTCATCCCCCGGAGCGAGTGCCATGAAAAATTTTCATTTGTATTCGTTTTACCAACGAATAAAATCCAGGGTCCCCAAAATGAAACCTGTAAACATAGGGCCCCCGACTTGGAAGCTTGTCGGTCATCCCCCGGAGCGAGTGCCATGAAAAATTTCCATTTGTATTCGTTTTACCAACGAATAAAATCCAGGGCCCCCAACCAATTACCCGGGACACCAATTCGCATACTTTTGGTGGGGCCCCAGACTGGCTTTATCTCGGGCTTCGGCTGTTGCAAATTCTACAACAGAAAAGAATGAGATTCATCCAGGGCCCCCAAAATGAAACCTGTAAACATGGGGGCCCCCGACTTGGAAGCTTGTCGGTCATCCCCCGGAGCGAGTGCCATGAAAAATTTTCATTTGTATTCGTTTTACCAACGAATAAAATCCAGGGCCCCCAAAATGAAACCTGTAAACATGGGGCCCCCGACCTGGAAGCTTGTCGGTCATCCCCCGGAGCGAGTGCCATGAAAAATTTCCATTTGTATTCGTTTTACCAACGAATAAAATCCAGGGCCCCCAACCAATTACCCGGGACACCAATTCGCATACTTTTGGTGGGGCCCCAGACTGGCTTTATCTCGGGCTTCGGCTGTTGCAAATTCTACAACAGAAAAGAATGAGATTCATCCAGGGCCCCCAAAATGAAACCTGTAAACATGGGGCCCCCGACTTGGAAGCTTGTCGGTCATCCCCCGGAGCGAGTGCCATGAAAAATTTCCATTTGTATTCGTTTTACCAACGAATAAAATCCAGGGCCCCCAACCAATTACCCGGGACACCAATTCGCATACTTTTGGTGGGGCCGCAGACTGGCTTTATCTCGGGCTTCGGCTGTTGCAAATTCTACAACAGAAAAGAATGAGATTCATCCAGGGCCCCCAAAATGAAACCTGTAAACATGGGGCCCCCGACTTGGAAGCTTGTCGGTCATCCCCCGGAGCGAGTGCCATGAAAAATTTCCATTTGTATTCGTTTTACCAACGAATAAAATCCAGGGCCCCCAACCAATTACCCGGGACACCAATTCGCATACTTTTAGTGGGGCCCCAGACTGGATATATCTTTTGCTTCCGCTATCGAAATTTTTCAACGTTAAAGCAGCAAGAAAACAATGAGATCCATCAAGGGCCCCTGGAAATGAAAACTTTTTACTTATACGTGAAATCTTTCCCGGGTACCCGGACCCTGTGTTGGGAGCACCGCTGTTGTGTGTGTATATTATACATATATATACCTCTCGGCATGGACCCCCCCCCCACAAAGGAAGGGCTGACAGGGGCCACAACGATTCTTATCACTTTTTGATTTTTCACACTATAAATTAATCACAGAGGGGCCCCTGAAAAGCTGGTTTGGGGGCTCGAAATCTAAATTCCAGCCTAAGGGCTCTGCTGTAGGATGTAGGAGCCTCTTGGTACATGCACATAACATGGTCCCGATGGGTCAAATGGGTCCCGATATGTGAATATCGACCCAATATCGATATATGAATATATGAATATGAATGTACGATGTATGAATGTGAATATCGATATATGAATCGAACCCAGTTCCGTAACAGATTTCCGTCACTCAAAAATTTCACCCACTTCCGTCACTCGGTTGCTTAGCAACAGGCCCTTTTCGAGTTTGTTTGTGATTTTATATTATAGAATAGATGATTAATAATAACATTGAAAGAATTTTCAAACACACAGTAATCCATTGAGTTAAGCGAAAAATAATTAAATTGCAAAAGTTGGTTTTTGTTAAAATGTAAGAAATATTTACTGATTAATTAGCATTGGAATAGTGTTAATTACATTAATAACCATTTTATTTTAGTTAATTATTAAAAGTTTGAATGATTTTTCAGAAATTTCATTGTTTTTAATGTTAATACTATTTAAACCAAAAAAACCTGGTTTAAACCAAAAAAACTCGGTTTTTCGGTTTTTTTACTAACCCTGGTTGCTACTGAGTTAAATCTTATTCGTACCGTACATAATCGCAAATTTTCCCATAACAGATCAACGTGGTTTAATGAGAACTACCGTAATTTAAAAAAAATATATTCATAGAACTCTTCGTTCTCTCAGAAAATCTCACTCTTAAGAAATATTTTTAACTTTTCTAGCTCTAAACGTAAGGTATAAAAAACTCTGTAAAACGAAAAAAAAATGATTTTTTTTTCAAACCAAAATAGATTGTTGATTTCTGCGAAAAATTCTTCTGTGAACTTTGGAAAATAATTAATAATTTTAAACCCAGACGTTCGAATCTCAATAATGTTCCTACAGCAACATGGTACTTCTGTCGTTTGATGTTTGTGTGTCTTAGACATTGTACACACCTTTATGACACAACAGATTATTTTATCATATTAAATTTATTCCGCTTAAAATATAGAAATATTTACACCGTGACATTGACAACTAGGAGAGCATAACTGCGTGTGTTTTCTAGCTCTCTCTATCTTCTCTCTGCCCAGTCTGCATTGGCGACCGGCACACGTTATTGGCGACCGCCACATCACTCCCCTCCCAGTACAGTGCTTCATCACTGTGCGAACCTCACTGGTGGTTTCGATTTTCGTCCAGACCTAGTAGTTGTTGGTACTGTCGTGGGAGGTGCATCGCCAATGTCCTGCAACAAATATGCTGGTTTGATTCGGTCGATGGATATCGTTTTTTTTTACGTTGTTGACCAGAACTTTGAAAACTTTTTCTGATCTCTCCAGCACAGGATATGGTCCTTTATATGGCTGGCTGAGAGAGTTGGTCTTTGGTTGTTGTACGAACACATGTGTGCATTTGTCCAACTGTTGTGGCACGAAAATAGATTTATAACCATGATGCACGGGAGGTTGAGGACGCAGTGCAGCCATTGTTGACCTCAGTTGAGAGATGAAATCCTCACTGGCAATAGATGGTGCATTTGTGACGCTGAAAAATTCTCCCGGCAGTTTTAGAGCCGTTCCGTAGGTAAGCTCTGCTGGTGAAGATTGTAGGTCCAGCTTGATTGAAGTGCGCAGTCCTAGAAGTACCGTTGGAAGGATGTTCATCCAATTTCGTGAATCTAGGCACTTCATTGCTGTTTTCAATGGCCTATGGAACGACTCAATCATGCCATTTGATTGAGGATGATACGGCGTGGTTTTGAAATGTTGGCAGCACAACAGGTGAGCCAAACTTTTGAATAGTGCCGACTCGAACTGCCGACCACGATCCGTAGTGATCCGAGCCGGACAACCAAAACGAGCTATCCAGTTCGCAAACAGTTCTCTGGCCACTGTTTCTGCTTGGATGTCTTTTATGGGGATGACCTCAGGCCATCTTGTGAATCGATCGATGATCGTCAGTAGGTATGGGAAACCATTGGAAGGTGGCAAAGGTCCTACTATGTCTATGTGAATGTGTTGGAAACGTTCATCTGGCAATTCAAAGCCTGCCAATGGACTGGATACATGTCGATGAACTTTAGATTTTTGGCACTGGACACAGGTTTGTGCCCATAGGCGACAGTCGCGCTGAAGGCCAGGCCAAACAAATCGTTGCTTAATTAACTGAACTGTTTGTTTGATGCCTGGATGTGAAAGACCATGGACCGCATCGAACACTGCCCGACGATGTGGATGAGGAACGAAAGGTCGAATCGTCCCTGTAGAAGTGTCACAGAAGAGAGTAGCTGTGGTGTTAGGCAGAGACAGTTTCTTTAGCTGTAAGGATGTGGATGATGATGATAGTGTTTGAGTTAAATCATCGTCCTCTAGTTGATCTGCGGCCATCTGGTTGTAATTGATGGTGGATGGACACTGGATTGCAGATATTCTTGACATGCAGTCAGCTGGTATGTTTGCACTGCCCTTAATGTGTCTAATATCTGTACTGAATTGTCCAATGTAGTCTAGCTGCCTTTGTTGTCGAGGTGATCCCGAGTCTTGTTTCTTGGAGAAAGCGAATTCCAATGGCTTATGATCTGTATATATGGTGAATGGACGTGTCTCTAGCATGTGCCGAAAGTGCTTGATGGATTCATATATTGCCAATAGTTCTCGATCGTAGGCTGAATAATTACGCTGCGCTGGTGAAAGTTTCTTTGAGAAGAAGGCTAATGGTTGCAAACCCTTAGAAGTAGTTTGATGCAAAGCTGTTCCGATGGCGAAGTCGGACGCATCGACCATGAGTGCTAGTGTTGCATCAGGATTCGGATGTGCAAGTAGACACACATCGGCGAGAGTTTGCTTGCATTGTTGGAAAGCTGCAGCTAGTGATGTGGACCAAGTTATTGGCACTTTATCTTTCTTATTTCCGGCTCCCTTCAACAGTTCGTGTAGCGGTGCTTGAATATGGGCTGCTTTAGGCACGAAACGTCGATAAAAATTGACCATTCCCAGGAACTGCCGCAACTCTTTGACCGTTTGCGGTTGCTTGTAGTTGAGGATTTCAGACACTTTTTCATTTAGTGGCTTGATACCCTCAGATGATACTTCGTATCCCAGGAACGGAATTTCTGACTGGCCGAATTTGCATTTGGCCACATTGACAGCAAGTCCATATTTTTGAAGCCTGTCGAATACAAGACGTAGGTGTTCTTTGTGCTCCTCTATGTTTGCACTGGCGATCAACAAGTCGTCGATATAGGCGAAGCAGAAGTCCAGCCCTCTGAGTACTTCATGTATAAAGCGCTGAAAAGACTGTGCTGCTCCACACAGACCAAAGGGAAGGTATGGGAATTCAAAAAGACCGAAAGGTGTTATTATGGCAGTTTTCTTTACATCATCTGGATTAACTGGTATATGATGATAGGCTCTAATTATATCCAGTTTTGAGAAAATGTTTTTACCATAAAGATTTTGGGAAAAATCTTCAATATGAGGAATTGGGTACCTATCCATCTGAGTAATTCGGTTGAGAGCTCTGTAATCCCCTGTTGGTCGCCAATCGGTAGTACCTTTGGGGACCATATGTAAGGGACTAGCCCAATTGCTTTTTGAAGGACGACAGATGCCCTGTTCAAGCATGTAATTAAATTCTTCCTTAGCAGCTTGGAGCTGTTGTGGATGCATCCGTCTAGCTTTCGCAAAAACGGGAGGACCATTTGTGGGAATGAAATGTAGAGTGTCATGTTTGACATCAGCGAGCCTATAATTTGGTTTCGTTATTTCGGGAAATTCTTCCAAAATAGCATGAAATTCGGTCTCCTGAGAAATGGTTTTAATATCATAGTTTGAACAAGAAAGAATTTTTCCCTGTTTTGAAATATTAGTCAATGGGTCTATCAATTTCCGATTTTTGATATCAACTACTAAGCCAAAATGGCGAAGAAAATCGGCACCGATGATGGGTCTGTTGACATCTGCGACGGTGAACAGCCACTTGAATGAACGTCTGAGATCAAAATTTATATTCAACAATTTTGTACCATACGTTTGAATTTTCGTGTTGTTTGCTGCTACTAATTGATAGGAAAGAGCTTTTCGTTTCTCGGAAGGAGATGGAGGTATGACGCAAATATCCGATCCGCTATCAATTAAAAATTTCAAATTGGATGCGCGATCGAAAATGAAAAGGCGGCTACTATTGTTAGGCCTTGCGATGTCCGCCGCGTCGACCGAAGGCTTAATTAGTTTCCCTCAAACGTGCACGGTTTTGTGCATTTTTGTGCTTTTGCCTGAAATTTTCTATGATAAAAACAAATTCCGTCGTCTTTCTTATTCTGACTGTCGCGTTTTCGCTGCCAAGAGATAGATCGTCGTCTACGATAATATCCACCTCTTGAGCGGCTGTGGCCACGGCTAAGACGCTCGAGCTTTTCTGCCAGGTCAGCTATTTGTTGCTCGAGACGCGAAGTGTGACTGGATTGAGTTGCGCAGATTGCTGTCTGACTTGTGGCAGTAACCTCTATAATTTTATCTGCCATCACGGCTAACTGAGGCAAAGTATCTGAACTGACAGCTAGGATTGTCTGAATGTTAGGAGGGAGGCGACTCAGCCAAATGTTTTTGATGAAATCTTCAGTCACTTTATCCCCCCCTAGCTCCTTCATTCTTCTGAGAAGATATGAGGGTTTGGAGTCCCCCAACTCAATATCCTGCAAAAGAGTTTTTATTTTCTGATTTTCTGTTAAATCGAATTCGCCAATTAACCTATCCTTAAGAACGGTGAATGGATTCTCCGTTGGAGGTTGGAAAACCAAATCTGAAATATGTGTCAGAGTTTGAGAATCCAAAGCTGCCACAACATAATTGAATTTTGTTCTTTCATTCGTAATTCGAGAAATTTGGAAATTTGCTTCAATTTGAGCAAAATATAATCGTGGATTGTTTGACCAAAAAGGGGGAATTTTCATCGCAACTGTAGCGATGGTTCCTTTCGGCTCTTCGTCTGCCATACTGATGGTCGGGGAAAAGGGGAGAGAGGAATACTACGCACAAATGATAGAGAGGGGCGAACGGAATAATAATGAAAAAAAAGAAAAGGGAGAAAAACAAGGCAATAAATTTCGTGGGTGGTTGGAAACTACAAGGGGCCTTTTAAGGGAAATGAGACTTGCCCATCTGGCCTGTGGAAGCAGCTATGTCGTATTATATGCATAGGCGTTGCCGACGAAAAATGTTGCGTGTTTCATCAACTGGTCACCAATTCTGTCGTTTGATGTTTGTGTGTCTTAGACATTGTACACACCTTTATGACACAACAGATTATTTTATCATATTAAATTTATTCCGCTTAAAATATAGAAATATTTACACCGTGACATTGACAACTAGGAGAGCATAACTGCGTGTGTGTTTTCTAGCTCTCTCTATCTTCTCTCTGCCCAGTCTGCATTGGCGACCGGCACACGTTATTGGCGACCGCCACAGTACTAGTTTTACTCAAATCTGTTTCCACCGACTGACAAGAATCAAGTACAAATTTTTCCCTCCAGTTTCGAGTCGGCTCTTGCACATACGGATCCTATTTTGGACAACCCGTTTTCTTTGGAAGAACTTTTGTTTGCCCTCAAGAATATGAAAAGTGGAAAGTCTCATGGAAGTGATCTCATAAAACCTGAATATTTGAAGAGTTTGAGACCTGCGAATCTTTCAAGGCTTCTAAAAATCTGCAACGATATCTTTGAAAAATCATGTTTTCCAGTTTCCTGGATCGAGGTACAAGTCAATCCTATGTATAAAAAAGGTGACCCCACCCAACCAGAGAACTACTACCCATTTCTTTGATCTCAGTCGCGACCAAGTTATTTACCTCCATCTTGAATAATTATTTTACTTGAAATCTGATTTATCCAAATTCAAATTTACACAAGAAAAACTAATTTGTAAATAATTCAAACTTCATCTTGTACAGTAACTTGATGACATTATGACGTCTTCAAGCGAAAGGGAGTCGTTCAAGTTACGTCCGCAAATTTTTAGCAATTTTTAACCCCTTCGTCAGCAAAACACTGACCCCCTTGTCAGCAAAATTTCGTCAGCAGCTAAGAATGTTTCATAACTTCAAACAAAAAAGGTGGTTGATGACGTAAGCAACCTCAAACTCCCCCCCCCTCCGTCATCAAAAGTCAGCAAATCTGAACCCCCCCCCCCCCCGATGCTGACGAATACGTGAATGACCCAAAGTTTACATTGATTGAAAATAATTTATATTTTTTTACTGTGTTATATTATGTTTATTTTGCTTTTTCGCTATTTTCATAAATTAAAAATTAAATTCAAACACACATTTATATATGTGGGAAAGATGGCGCCACATGCCGGGATCGAGTATGTGGTGCGTGTGCGCAGAGAGTGAACGAGGAGAAGGATTGACGACGCGGTGGACGAACAACGCATAGGAATGATGTCTATAACTATGTAAATAATAATTATAGTTTATGATTAAAATCTCACAAATATGGGGGCATCGTCCGGGATGGATGGATGGATTGATTTTCAAGACGACGACGTTTTCTATGATGATGATTCCCGAGATTTTCAAGACGACAGTTTCTTTCCAGTGACGACGCCATTCCAAGACGACGACGGTTTCCTTCTCGTGACGACGCCATTCCAAGACGACGACGGTTTCCTTCTCGTGACGACGCCATTCCAAGACGACGACGGTTTCCTTCTCGTGACGACGCCATTCCAAGACGACGACGGTTTCCTTCTCGTGACGACGCCATTTCAAAACGAGACGACGAATCCAACTCCTTTCAACGAAGACGGTTTCCGTTCGACGTATCTCACTGATCTATGACGGCAGATTCCTTTTAACGACGGCAACGGCGTATTCCTTTCGACGACGAATTTTGCTGATCGACGATGGCAACGGCAGATTCCTTTCGACGAATCTCGCTGATCTACGACGTCAACAACATTTTGACGACGACACGCTAATCAACGACGACGATTTTGAGTTCACGGTGAGTGCGTTTTCATCAGTTTCCGACGAATAGAATGTCGATTTGTTTGGGTGAAATTCCTCAAATTAACGGTAACATAAAAAGTGCGTCTGCGAAGATTGTTAAGAAGTTACATGAACTGATATTTGGGTCTGAGGGCGATAGGGGAAATCAAAAGAGACTTAGGAATTTCAATGGTCTTCGGTGTGAGCATGGCTCCGATGAATACGAAAATCGACTATCTCTAATTGTTGAGCAATGGAGTGATACAGAGCAGTTGCAAATTTCCTGTGCCTAGACTGTGATGTAAGACGGGATCAGCGGCCAAAAAACATTTTATCAACTCTGATGGACTTGAATGGCTTGAATCAGAAACTTCAAGTGTCCGAAACTTCAGACGACGAAAAATCTGGCGATGAAGAAGATGACTATCATAGTGTTTCCATTTCCAATTACGAAGAAAAGCTAGACGACCAACGAGGTATGACGACTCGTGAACCGACCTCAGCGTCGTTTTTTTTTATACCGAGCACAACTCAGGTGTATCGCCATAGGCAATTTCTACCTAGCGAGTTGTGCCGGGATTATATAAGTGTGTGTACCTAACAGTCTGAGTGAGCATCTAGTGTTGTGTATGATTTTTCAGTGCTGCCATCTATATCTCAGACGTGAAGTGAGTGATGTGCAATGACTGTATATTTGTACTGTTTGCAGGCCTGTTGCTCTCTGTGGCGAGACTTTTTAAGGGGGAGATCGACTCGCATTTGCGCTTCGAAGTTGGGAACCACAGAAAACCAACTTCATCCGACCACCACTGTGGTGACGGTGGGGCTCGAACCCGGGTCCCCGCCATACGAGTCCGTCACTATGACCACTCGACCACCACAGCGGCCGCCATGAATCTGGAAGATGTCGAGGACTCGATACAACCGTTTGATGGCACGAGCACCTATCCAGTCGAGAAATTCGTCGAAGAGCTGGAAAACATGGCTCAGATTTTCAGGTGGCCGGAGTTGCATTTGTTTGTGTTCGCGAAGAAACGATTCAAAGGTCTCGCAAAGTTATTCATCCAAGGTGAGTGAGGTATCAGCTCGTGGGCGATCTTGAAAGATGCGCTCATGGCTGAGTTTGGTTCAAAATTGAACAGTGCTCAAATACACAAGATGTTATCTGACAGAAAACTGAAAAACGAAACAGCTCGTGAATATTTCTTGCATATGAAAGAAATAATACGAAAAGCTAACAGAGGCAATATCGAGGACGCTGCAGTTATCGAGTTTGTCCTGGACGGCATTCCAGAGGACAACCACAAAATCTTGCTATATGGTGCGACGTCGGTGAGAGAGTTCAAGGCGAAATTGGTGGTGTATGATGACTGGAAAACTAGCAATAGTCGAGGGCACCGCTATCCAACACCTTCGACCGAGTGGCAACGTGAGGGCGGAAACAAGCCAAGAGCTGCTTACAACCCGATGCCAAGACCAGATGGGGGTCAAAAAGCTAATATCAGATGTTACGACTGTGGAGAAAGAAATCATCTCTCAAAAGACTGTAGAAATAAGTCGCGTAGCGTTAAATGCTTCCAGTGTAATGGGTTCGGCCACAAATCTATTGATTGCTCGCAAAAAGATGTGAATGAAACAGTCAGTGTCCCAGGTAATTGTGAAAGAAGTATTTGCCGAAAAATCGTGAAGATCATGGATAAAGAAGTAGATGCATTATTTGATACGGGAAGTGAAGTAACCATGATCAATCAAACTTTTCACTCAGAATTAGGGTCACCCAGTATGTGTTTTGATGATGTTACATTGATGGGTAGAGCCGGAGAAAGTATCTCTCCCTTAGGTTTTTTTTACGCTGACATATCGATAGACACGCTGTTTCCACGAAAGTGTATGTCGTAAAGAGCCTCTGCAATCAGATGGTTATGGGTGCCGATGTCATATGTGAAGTAAACATCTCCTTCACTGAGAGAGGCATCGAAGTTCGTGGTTTACGTGATGACGCCGAAACTTCAGTAAAGTATGCTGAAATCGTGTGTTTACAAGACGACGAATCAACGCCAGTGAAAGGGAAAAAACGCTCGCTTAACGGACAGCGATAAGACTGAAGCGGAATCATCAGCATCAACAAATTGTGTTCTGTTGACAGCTGCGGTGAGTGAAAACGAAGTCGACATGGGACATATCATAAACAAGGACGTTAAGGAACAGTTAGAAAAGAGAAGTAAGCATATTGAGCTAGAGAACAAGAATGTTATTAAACACCTGAAACAAGAACTATCTGAGATGACGAAAGTACACCAAGCTGATGTTGAGGCTGAATGAGAAAGAGATGGAACTGAAAGCTGAATTCGAACGAGAGAAGGGGGCTTTGCTGACGGAGCAGAAGAATCTCCTACAAAGGGAGAAAGAGGAAGAGATGAAGGCATTAAAAGATTCGTTACATCAAGTCATCGACAGAACTGTTTCACGGTGCATGGGTGAAATGCAAATGAGAGTTGAAACACTCTTGACTGAGGCTTTGATACTTCAGGACGCGGGATTAACTCTTTACCTACCAGAGGGGTGAAAATCTATGGACCCTAGGATTTCGGAGAGCTTCTTCGAGACAAATTTCTTACCCCCTGTATTTATTTCTCCTATTCTTCTACTGCACATTGTAGAACCTTTCTCGACAATGACCGGATAACTGGTAGAAAGCAAAGTATTTCAACGCCCTCTTCTCCGACCAAACAAAGCGACCGGGGATGGAAAGAAGATTCGTCTGTCTTCACACAGTAAATTTCCTGTGATGCAAAGTTTTGGCTACTTATGCTATTTGCCGTTACCAACTTCGCCAAATGTCCTCACCAACGGCATTTTGTGACAGCAAAAATCGGATTAAACTTATTAATCGATAAAATTTTACGAATCTGAGTGACAAAATATTCTACGACCTACTCCTGTTTTAAACATAATATGTATCAAGAGAAGATGACGAAAACCAGAGGAATGTAAAGCTTAAAAATAATGCCTAAACTAATCACATTACAGAATTGTGTGGACATTATCTATTCAAGAAGATTGCAGATAACTAGTGACATGTCTGTTAGTACAAGACAGAGTTTAGACTATAAAAAACATCCCACAAATATTTTATCCTTATTTATCTCAACTCAATGGAACTCAATACCAGACGCATTGGTGGTAAAAAAAAAGGTGCCCTGGGAAATACACGAGAATAAAGGGAGATTTTCTCTAATTCAACGCGTTTGCTTTTCCCAACAAAGTACTTATAAAGATCTTTAAATTACACGCCACTTGGGGTCGGCTAATTTTTCAGTGTGAGGAGCCCCAAACCTCTATCCTTCACAATGAACTCAAAACTTATTCACGAGCAAAAAGGTTTTTTTTTTTCTTTTTTTTTGCAAGTAAACTACACTGTATTATTCTTTTCTTAGTATTACTAAAGAGCCACGTGTACGTACCCACAGAGCCGTGGGTTTCCATCCCCAATCTTTTAATCGATAAAAAAAATCCTCTTTTTTGAAAAGAATTTTAAATGCCCTTTTTTCAGATAAGTAAGGACCTCCCAAAATCTAATCGCAGTAGGAAATCATTCAAATCACGTTGAAGCCGAATCTTTTCACCATAAGTCTTTCTATTTCCAAGAAGTCTTTCTTTTGCAGAGTCCTGCCCAGGGGCGAATATTTTCCTTAATCCAGCCTTTCTTGTACAAACAGAATGAGAGCTCAAAATGAAAAGAGATGTCCAAACACGTGAAAAAGCAACAGGATAACAAACAGCACAACAAACCTATGTGAGAGCCACAACCCAAATTCTGCTATTGTTATAATCATATATGTATTGAGATAGTATAGGCCAGGCCAATTTTTCTTGGAACTCGCCTGTATAAAAGCTCTTACTTATCTTCTAATACATCTATCGTCCACTTTGTGATAGTGAGTTCTTCTCAGCATCTCAACCTCTTTGTCAAGTGGATCAGAGGCTGAAAATGTTGGGAGACAAGGAGTGGTGTTTATCAAAAGCTATTCTAGTTTTCTTATCACTTATTTTTAAGCCGCCAGGACAGTGTTTCTCAAAGTGTGCGTTGTTGCTCCTAGGGGTGTTGCCAACCTTTTGTGAGGGGCGTCACGACGAGCTGGAAATACTGATGTGTATATGTGTGCCTATTTATGCTTTGAAGTGGTTCTTTTATGGATGCACAAATCTATACTAAACTGTTTTGAGAGACACAGATCAACTATGAACAGGGCAAGGGAGGCACGAGCGTGACCAAAGCCTCCTAGAAGTTCCTAGTATCTAGGAGGCTTTGGCATGACCCCCACAAGGGTAGAGCTTACAGGGCACGAGCCCTGGCGTCCGGGGTGATTCTTAATTTTTTTTTTCACGCATAAATTCACCATAAGAAAGCCCGTCTGTGCTGCGGGCCTGCAAGAGTTCTTAGCTATCCTGCTCCAGGATGAGGGGGGCCATGGTCACGAGTGATAAAAGTTTAAGAACCACTGCAGTTGGGTGTGAAATATAGAATTCGAACTAAATCCACAAAAATAAAAATTTCTTTCAGTTTTACGGATATTTTTAATTACTTTTGCGACGGAAACTTCTCATTTTCTTGGTGTGCGTATGTTTGGCTAGAAAAACACAAACAGCTAGAAAAAATATGAAAAGATCGAACTTCGGTAATTCTAGTTCTAGAAATCATTTGAAATTGTACGTAAGTCAATTAACAATAACGACAGTGATGCGAAAATACAATAATATTTAGTTGTCTGTTTCAACATTCATTCCTTCAAAATCTAATGGATCCGATGTACAGTACATCTGAAAATTGTCATTCATTGAGTGGTTCTTAAAAAAACGTCCGAAAATAAAATTTTTGTAATGTTTTAATTCCAAAAAAAATTAAGATTTTCTGATGTATGTTCTTTACTAATGTACTAATGTTCTTTTTTTTCTATTGTACTACGAAAGAAATTCTTCGATTAATAATCAAACCTATAGCTAGCTCGCAGATCTTTTACTAGTTTCAAACAAAACGAAATAAACTTTTAATGTAAATCAGAATGTTGGCGAAATTTCAAAAAATAGTAACCACACGTCTTTCTCAAAGTTCACCAGAGGTATTGTCATCGTCAATAGTCATTCTTTCATAAAAAATAATCCATTTAATTCATGTAAAATAATTTCATGTAAAATAATCCTCTTTCTCCGACAAGAACCCCGCGCAGCAGCCGTCAACAATCCGTCACTGAGTCCCGCCCACGGCATAAAAGAGTGTGAAATGCCTATCCCCCCTACCTAGGCCGGCTCGGCCGGATCTGGAACATCGGAGGGCATCTAAGAAACAGGTGGATGAAGTGACAGACGAAAAGAAGACGTTCAATTGTAGAAGACAATTTAATTGTAAACTCTAATTTGTATAGTATTATTGAAATTGACTGGGGACAAATAAATTATGTTCAACTCAAGACGGAAGACCGCAGACGAATGTCGTGCTGCTGTTTTGATCGCGATCAAGGGATATCAGTTTGAGGACGTGAAGACGCAGTCAGAGTGTCGAATCCTCGACAGACTGGTGAAAGTCGCAGACGACGAGATCGGTGATTACGGCGTACCATCGAGAATCATCAACTGTGCTGAGTGCATGATGAAGTGGATGTTTCGGAAAAACAGATCTTCCGGGACGGAAGATTTGCAGGATGGCCGATTGTGGGAAAGATGGCGCCACATGCCGGGATCGAGTTGGTGACTGTGTGTGGTGCGCGTGCGCAGAGAGTGAACGAGGAGAAGGATTAACGACGCGGTGGACGAACAACGCATAGGAATGATGTCTATAACTGTATGTAAATAATAATTAATGATTAAAATCTCACTCTCTTCAAACAATATTTTAATAATTGTCTTTTAACTAGAAAACGGGGGGGGGGGGTGTAGGAAATTAATCATGGTCGCAAGGGGGGGGGGGGCACAGGAATGAAAGGGGGGGCCATGGGCAAAAATAGGTTGAGAACCGCTGCTCTATAAAGGGTGTTGGCTTGCCTCAGCTGATCAAGCATCTATAGTCCGTTTCAGGTTAACTTTGCAGTGAAGAGGAAGCTACGAGGGAACCTCATCACTCGTTGCTATGGCAACAAAAGCCTCTTAACCAATGTATCGATGCGCGTCCTCGGTAAGGTATGGAAGATTTCTAGGCTATCGAGCCAAAATGTCGTGGTTGCTATCGATTTTTGATAATGGTAACTACTATTTTTTTCTAATTTAAAAATTTCAAACGAAGAAACATGGATTCTAAACGATATTTTTCATTATTTTTTTCAAAATCACTAAAAAAATTGAAATATTCTGTATAAAAGATCATCATAAAAACTCCGATTTACGGGAACTTTATTTTGCGGCGAAGGAGTACACGCTCTACCTTTCTCTCCACTGCAAAGTTAACCGGAAACGGACTATAGTTGCGGCCCTGGTGGTTAGTATTTGATGTTAGTCTTTTAATTTAACAATAACAGCTGTACTGTAATATTTTTCTTCGTCCACAGAATACCGTTATATCGAGATTTCACTTAGTTTTATTATGAATATACGCAGCGTCAAATTTATCCTTATTCTCTCAGATAAGATATCCACCGCATTTCATCAGTTTCTTTGCTCATCAAGCAAGCATACTTATGCTATTCTGCAATATTGTTGGAAATAATGTAATTTCATAAGTAAATTTTCCTAAACAATTTTTTTTTAACTACAGAAAAATCGATTTTTCCTTTCGGAGTAATTTCAATATTTATAGAACAAACCTTCAAACAATTTGAGCTAGATACAGTGATCTCTCACCTATACACCCTCTCGCTTATACGTTTCTCTCGTTTATAAGAGGATTTTCTGCACTCCCGGTCAAAGATATGCTATTCCATTATACGCTTCTCTCACTTATGCGTCTTTTTTTCTTGTTCTCTTGCGCCGACGTTTAAGTGAGAGATCAGATCAATACACATTTTGTTTCAAAATTAAAAAAAAAAATTTTATTCACTTAGTTTTGAAACAGAGATTTGCCGTTGCAAAAAGAAAAAGGTTTCACGTCCTGAACTTACGGTCGCTCACTAGTTAATGAAAGAATTCAAATGAATGAAAAATAAAGACCTAATTCAAGTTACTTATTTATTCCAGATTCTTACTGCCCGTCAAATTAATGGAAGTTTTTTCAACATTTCAAAATGTCGGCTTGTCAATGCTAAAATAAGGGGAAAGAGAGATTCACTAGACATCTCGTCAATGCCGCAAAAAAGGGTTAAATACACTGTGCGCCGGTATGCAAGAGGTCTCCCCAGCGCGCAAGTGTAAAAGGCTTGTATCCCGGGAGGGATAGAGCCTGGGTCGTGACTGGTCTGTCGGTATGCAAGAGGGCCTTTGTTTGAGTTTGTCCCAGTGGAGACAAAATGACTTTTCTTTTCAAGTTCACCTCAGCATATATCCAGGAAATATGTTTCCTTGATATTTTGGGCTGAGAAAAGCTGTCTATCTCTTTTTAACGTCCCACCTGAGGGAGGAGGGGCATTTGCTGAAGTTAAGATAGGCTGCTGATATTTCTACTTCAGCGCCTCACGCCACAGTGCGTGAAATAAGGAAGGTAGGGTCGTGTCTCCAGTGGTGTAGATGGTAGCATACTTTACCAGTATGCAAGAGACCCTAGGTTCGCGTCCTGGTGGAGACAAGATGAATTTTTTTTCCGAGTTCATCTCATCATATTATCCAGAAAATGTTTCCCTAACACTGTGTGCAATTTAATAATTTATCTAATAAAATCAATTTTTTCCAGAATTTAATGATTGCAGCTTCTAAAATGCATGCTTCTAGTGATAAAAATTACTTAGGTATGTCTAGTTCAGTATAGAAATGTAATCTAGTTCAACCGTATTCTTTTATAGGAATCCGGTAAATGAGTTCAGATTCCCGGGAATTTTCCGGTTGCATTTTATTTGCGGAATAACGGCAGAGAAACCCTCTAACACAGCGGTTCTCAACCGGTGCTCCGTAGAGCCCTTGGGTCTCCTTGTGCACTCTCCAGTTCAATGGACTGGAGAGAGCTGAATGGTAGCATTCTTCGTGGACATGGCGATGTCTTGGGTTCGCGGGTGTTTTCGCTGGTTGATTGCGTGAGTCGGAAGTGCAGTGCCGGAGGGTGTTGCGTCAGTGCTCATCGTTGGCCTCTGGGTACTTCCGCGAGCGTGCTTGTCGCTGTCTTGGAACTGCGGGGTTGGACCCTGCGGCTCTTGCATCGAAATGCCTGCTGAGCGTGGATACCGGGAGTGTTTTTCCATCATATCCCAGCCGCAAGGTAATCTGCTTATATCCTGCAAGGGACAGAGCAAAGCCGCTTGAAAGTTAATGCAGCTTTGGGGACAGAGCATGGGCCATGTTTGGTGTGCACTCTCCAGGGGCTTCGTGGCCGCTCAAGGAAAATAAAAAAAGCCAGTAAAGTTTAAAAAAATAATTATAAATATTTTTGAATAGTGAAAATGAATCGGTAACTTTGATGAATAATTAAAAAATTGGCCTACGGGGCTCCGCCATAGAATTTTTTTACTTAAAAGGGCTCCGCGAGTCAAAAAAGGTTGAGAACCGCTGCTCTAACACATGTATGAAACTGTAGTAGAGTCTACACAATGAACCACTTTAAACCGTCTTTTACACAAAACAAAATTCCTATCCAAACTTTCAATTTTCCTTTAATTTAGAAAAAAAAATCAAAGATTATTCCTCTTATATACGTGGATTTTCTATACAACGCTTTTTTGGATAAAACAAATTGATTCCGTTATGCTAGGCGATTCATTATACGTACAAAAAAAAGAATTAATGAATCTATTGAATTAAAGAGTAAATAGCAGGGCCGTAAATAGGCTGGGGTACAGCCACTATATAAGGGCCCTTATACAGTCGCCTTAGGCCGGGGCACTGGACTCGGACCCGAATGGGGGCCTCACAAATGTTTACATTTGTTTAGCATAATAATAAGGACCCCCAAAGAAAAGTCTACCTCGGGGCCCCGAGAAAGCACACTACGGTCCTGGTAAATGGAAATAATAATACTGAATAACTATTTTCACATTAGCCTTGGCCAAAGTATTGGCCTTCAGAATGGAACTGAAATAATTCAAATACTTATGTTCACTCTACCTATTCAACTAAGCACTAGCTTCTTGACAATTCTGTTAATTTGTAAATATGGCCTATTAAAAATAAACGTTTTGCACTTTATGAAACACACAGGGTCGCAGCTAGATGCTTGCAACAAGAGGTCAGCGGGGGCAAGAACGCATTTTGGTGCTCCCTTAAAATGTTGAAGGAGAGATTAAAGTGTCAAATTTGAGCCTCCTTTGGTCCGCCACCAGGGACACTAGACCCCAACTGCTCATATCCCCCCCCCCCAGTTGTGGCCCCGGAAACACAATTCAGACAACAGAGATGCTCAAAATAAAATTTATCAAAAATGTATATTATTTTCAGTGTTGCTTGCCGTTGGGTTAGAAGAAACCATGTTGAAAATTAATTTACGTGGGAAATTTTTTTTTTTCATTTATGTACGCACTCCACGTACAACTAACTTACTAAAAGATTTCGAACAATCCAATAACTGTATTTTGTCTGATGTGAACGATAAATACTTTTCGGTCCAACCCAGAAGTTTTGCGGGGAGATACGTTCTCAAGATAGTACAGCGCCTTAAAAAAGACCGATGCGGAATGTAGCCTCTTTTTTTCACAAGCAAGGAAAAGAAACCCCTTGATTTTTTTCGGGGTGGGAAGGGAGGGTATTGTGATATAAAAGCTTGCAGCAAAGCTGTCGCTTTATCATTGTTACGGGGGGGGGGGGCCTGGGATCTGGACCATCCTCATCATTTTTTTGTTTTTCCACACTATGGATTCACAATGGGGGGCTATTCCAGGATGGGGGTGTTGCATGGGCGGAGATACGGGATCGTGGGGGCATTGCCTCCCCCAGCGTCAAAGGTGAAGTTAACTGATCTAATTTATAAATGCATATATGAATTGACATCTTCAACTTGCCCCCCCCCCAGACCTCCAAGTCTATCTCCGCCTATTGCGTGTTGTATTCTTTATCGGAACCAAGGGGTCATTCAAGTATTACGTCAGCATCGATGGGGGGGGGGGGGTTCCGATTTGCTGACTTTTGATGACAAGGGGGAGGGGGGTTTGGAAGATGCTTACGTCATCAACCAGCCGTATGAAGATATGAAATATTCTTAATGGCATCTTATTCGGTGCGCCCAGAACGGAAAAAAACCATTCGATAGTTATTGGGCACCTGAACAAACATTCTACCCGGGCAGAGACGTGATGACTATTCTTTCCGAGTTCACCTCAGAATAATATCCGGAAAATAACTGTTTCCTTGATTCTACCTATTGATAAGTCCCCTACAGAGCCACTTCAATAATCTCTAAATGTTTCACGAATCATTTAAGTGCTCTGGAAATGTTTCCGGGCCGATTGAGTGCTCTGGAAATGTTTCTGGGCCGATTGAGTGCTCTGGAACTGTGCTACGGATCACTTAAGTAATCTGGGAATGTTACGCTGGTAACTTGAGTAATGTAGAACCGTACCAGGGGGGCCGCTTAAGTGCTCTAAAACTGTGCCACATGTCCCTCAAGGGATCTCTAAATATGCCACGGATCGTTTAAGTGTTTTGTAACTGAGTCGCGGGTTACTTAGGTGATCTTTGAGGCTACTACAGTGACCTGAAAATGTGCCACCGGCCACTTAAATGCTCTGGAATTGTGCCACGGGTAATTTAAGCGATTTGTAAATGTGCCGCTTAGTTCATTTTTACAAAATTAGGTTTGGGGGGCAAGCCACATCAGATAACCTTCAGGGCTACATTTGGTCTGTGGGTCAAGAGGGTTATGGGTCATGGTTTACCATGCATGGCTTATGGTCACAATTATTTTTTTAAAGATAAATTTGGAGTTCATATCCTTCAAATAGCATTGAAATTAACAAATTGATTATACTAACATATAAAGGTATTTTCTTCCGAAATTTTTTTTAAAATATTTTTTGCCTTAAAGAAATAAAAAATTTCGTCTGGGGGGGGGGGAGGCGTACGATCCCCCTATGACTCCCCCAGCGTACGTTTCTGATCCCAGGGGGGCAGCGATGACGAAATTTTGCTGAAAAGGGAGGGGGAGGGGGTCAAAAATGGCTGAAAATTTGCTTACGTACGGCCCCCAACGGGCATTTCACTGTGGACATCTGTGTTCATGGGGAAAAAAAAATGCATTCGCACTGTGCAGCCTTGATATTTGTGCAACCTTAATGGTATAGTGTTTGACCCAACTGGTAGCAGAGGCCTTTGCGGACTCATTTGAACAACAATTTTCACCTAATGGCATACAGGACGCTTGTATAGCAATGCAAAATTGCCAGAAAATTAGCTCTTTGCTGGAAAATAATCTTCCAATCCTCTCTGAGACAGAGTTCGTCCCACTTACTAACATTGGTGAGCTTAACTTGGCTATAAAGAATTTGAAATCCAAAAAAGCACCCAGCTTTGATAATATTTCTAACCTTGCTGTTAAGTATCTCCCCCGTGCAATTCGTCCCTCTTTGGTTAACATCTTTAATAATATGATAAAGTCAAATTTTTTCCCAAATCTCATTGGAAAAAAGCTATTGTGAAACCAATCCATAAACCTAATACTGACCCACTCATCCCCCAAAACTTCCGCCCGATCTCCCTCCTTTCCGGTATAAGCAGACTGTTTGAACGCATCTACATAACCCGCTTTAATAATTATACTGCCACAAAAAATTTGATTTCACCAAAACTTCATGGTTTCAGGGGGGGGAGGGGGGAGCACTCTGTGATCACCCAGTTGCTGCGTACAACGGAGTTCATCATGGATGCGCTAAATCGCCGTGAATATGTATGTGCTATGAGTTTGGACATAGCTAAGGCCCCTTTCACACGGAGCGGATGCAGACGCGGGTCAGCATACCCTTTCAAACGAGCGCTTTAGTTCGAAATTCGTGCATATAAACTGTTTTTTCGAAATTTTTGTAATTATTTTTCTCCTTCACCCCTGATTCAGTGGCCATAGGGAGCCTAGAGGCATTCTTTGGTGGTTTAATCTAGAGCCACATAGAATATGGGAATAAAGATGTCTTCATTCCGATCCTCACAAGTAGTCGATGGGAGAAAATGTCTTCAAATATTTTCAAAATATTTTGAAAAAAAAAATCCGTCTTTTCGGAAAAATATGGAAGAAAAATTCCAAAAACATCCAATGTTCGAAAAATCAAATCCATAAACATCCAAAACTTTCGATGTTCCAAAAAAAAGAAAAAAAAATTCAGGAGATATCAAAGAATTTGCAAGTAGTAAAAAAGGGAAGGGGTAGAGACTTTCAAAATGGCTGTGCTTAGAAATATTCACATCACAATTCTGTCTAAGGCCGGGATTACACTATAAAAGTTCGTTTATAAAACTTGAAAAATTTCATTTTTTCAGTTTATAGACTGAACATCGAGTAAAATAAACTTGTAGGTATCGGGGGAAGCACCAAAAATATTCAAGTGCTAGGGTCTTCAAACGTCTTAATCCGGCCCTGAGTGAACACCGTACGTGGATAACGTTGTTTAATAAAAGTATTTTTTTTAAAGTTTAAAAAAATTAATAGTTAAAAAATTTAAAAAAATAACAAATATTTAAAATAATATTTCAGATATTTATATTTTTAAATAATTTTAAAAATCTAAAAAGAAAAAATTAAATTTTTAAATTAAATTTAAAAGTTATTAAAGTATGTAGTCAATTAAATATTCGTAATGAACAGAACGGCTTATAATTTTGGTCCCGTCAGTGGCCGTTGTTGACAGGTTTTATTGTATAAAATTGTGAAATATGGACAAAAGGCAGTTGAAGTTGCTATATCTCCATCTCAGAAGGAAACGGAGGCATAGACGTATGTAGGTACATTATATTAATGAGCAGGGACCATCATATGGTGTTTTTAAGGGTTTTTATGGCAAATAATTAAAAAAATTCCGTGAAAAATCACCTTCAAAAAGTAGCCAAAGATGCGGACGAATTCACTCCGCATCCGCATCGTGTGAATAGCTCCGAATAAACCTATTGTCAAAACTTCTATGTGCGGATGCGGAGCCCGCACTTAGGGCCCTTTCACACGGAGCGGATGCGGACGCGGATGCGGGTCCGGAAGAAGTTTTAACAATTGGAATATACTGCGCCTTTCAGACGAGCCGAAAAATCTCCGCACCTAGAAAATGTTCATGCGGGTCCGGACGTCGTCCGCATGTGTCAAAACCTAAGTGCGGGCTCCGCATCCGCACATAGAAGTTTTGACAATAGGTTTATTCGGGGCTATTCAGACGATGCGGATGCGGAGCGAATTCGTCCGCATCTTTGGGTACTTTTTGAAGGTGATTTTTCACGGAATTTTTTTTAATTATTTGCCATAATGATAAAATGACCATCATAAAACACCATATGATGGTCCCTGCTCATTAATATAATGTAGGGGAAGGGTGGGCATAATGGCCACGCTAAGGAAAAATAGCTTTTTTCGATAAGTAGATATTGAAAAAAACAAATGAAAGTTTTGTATAAGATAGTTTAGATATTTAGGTTCATGCAAAAAATACTATTTTGACTTTATATCGGTTAGTTTTGTTGGAAAAAATATTTTCCCGCAACCTTACCAAGTGTCCATTTTGCCCGACGGGGTAGGGCAAAATGGCCACCTAGTGGCTGATTTGCCCGATATAAAAAATAATTGTTTTATTGCATTTTAAATAATATGAATGTGTATTCTCTCTCATGAAAGCAATATTATCATTCAATAGAAAGGTTGTAAAACTTTTTAGTACATTTTAAACTCATTTTATAACTGAAATTGCTCAGTTTATTTTAAAATTATTTCACATTTTGCTAGCTATTGTATTTTTATTAATTTATTTACAAAAATCACAGATGAACTCATTGTCTTCTTCCTCGCAACCGGCAGAAGCCTCGTGTGCTCAATGTAGACAGCTTGAGCATCTGATGAATCTTTCATTTTGTTTGGACTTGGAAAAATAGTGTCCACAGAGGAAGCAATCAGCATCACTGACGTCACTCATCAGAGTCCTCAAAGAAAGCACGCTTAGCCACTTTGGATTTCTTTTTCCCTATAACTTTTTCTTCTTTACCTCGTTTTCCTTTTCATAATTTTTTTTTCTTTTTTTTAAATTCCAGTTTGAGTTTCTTCCGTCTTTCATTTTCTCTCTTTTCTTAATTCGCTATTATAAGATCATTTTTATAAGGGCTTGAAGTCAAAACTGCTGCTGATCCCTTTTTTCGCTTATTTTTTTGTTTGGCAATGCTTGCTTTAAGGATTGGGACAATATCATGATGAAGGCTTACAACAGATGAGGTACAGGGCTTGATGATGCTAAGAAATTGTATTGTTGGAATCTCCGCAATCTACAGTGAATGCCGCTGCGGTGGTTGAGTGGTCATAATGACGGACTCGCGTCGCGAAGATCCGGGTTCGAACCCCACCGTCACCGCAGTGGTGGTCAGCTGAAGTTGGTTTCCTGTGGTTCCCAACTTCAAGTCGCAAATGCGAGCTGATCTCCCCCATTAAAAAGTCTCGCCACAGAGAGCAACAGGCCTACAACGATTAATTTGATAGCAATGAGTTGGAAGGCAAACTACAGTGGTATGATTATTCCTAGCTTTTCCAATGAAGGGGAGGTTCCTCGTGTGCGTACGGTGTCCAACAAGTATTAGCAATACTGGGTCTTCTCTTTTGATGGTTTGGCATATTTCAAGAAGTGATCAAACCATTGGGAGAATATCTCAATTTGCATCCACCCTGAAGTTTGACAAACGAAATCTGTCCCAAGTGGAGCACCATCTTTTAAGTTCTTACATCCGCTGCCTGGGAAATATGACGAAAGGAGGTATAAAAATTCTCCCCGCTGACATTACAAACTGCAAAAGTAGAGAGAACACCTCTTTCGACAGATGTGAGGGAGTCAACTTGACGTCTACCTTTAAGTGCAAAAACTATTTTTATTAATGATTAAATTAAATCTCTCTATGATTAAAATAATTTGATTAAATCTTCTACGATTAAAATAAATTTCGAAACTGGGAGTCTTTTTGTTCTGTTATCAAGTCCAGGTTCTAGTTATCGAGATTTCGCTGTATATATATAGGCCTATATATATATATATATTTACCGTTGTGAAAGTATAAATATTTTTATTTACTGAAATTTAGTATAAAAATCTAATTATGATAATAATTTATTTATATATTTTGTACAAAAATGCACAAGATTTTGTGTCGGTCAAAGTGACCATGTTTAAGGGCAAAATGGCCACTGATGACCACTGCCGTGGCCATTTTGCCCTCTTCGGTACCATTATATAAATGCGACTCCACAGCATAAACGACTAGCCCTAACTCTTACTTCGACATATATATTTATAGCTTAAAACTTGTAGTTTCAAGGAGTGAATGCTAATCGCATGTATTAGGAGCTTGTATTCAGTTAAAAACATTAATGAAACACGCTTATCTTACATCAACACAGTGAAAAACAAGAAAATGTTGAATGATTTCCAAACAAATGGTCTGAACAGCTTCCAACTTCCATATAACAATGATGGTGTACTAGCAGAGCAGTTGAGGCGTTTGGAGCTTTGTGGCAGGACTTTACGGGGTGGAAATAGCCAGTGGCAATTTTGCCCGCCATGGCCATTATGCCCACCCTTCCCCTACCTACATACGTCTATCCCTTTGTTTCGTTCTGAGATTGAGATATAGCAACTTTAACTGCCTTTTGTCCATACTTTACAATTTTATACAATAAAACCTGCCAACAACGGCCACTGACGGAACAAAAATGATAAGCCGTTCTGTGCATTACGAATATTTAATTGACTACATACTTTAATAACTTTTAAATTTAATTTAAAAATTTTAATTTTTTTCTTTTTAAATTTTTTAAATTATTTAAAAAATATAAATATCTGAAATATTATTTTAAATATTTGTTATTTTTTTAAAATTTTAATCTGTTAATTTTTTTAAACTTTAAAAAAAATACTTTTATTAAACAACGTTATCCACGTACGACGTTCACTCAGGGCCGGATTAAGTCGTTTGAAGACCCTAGCGCTTGAATATTTTTGGTGGTTCCCCCCGAATACCTACAAGTATATTTTACTCGATATTCAGCCTATAAACTGAAGAAATTAAATTTTATATTTCAGAAGTGACTAATCTAAGGATGGGATTTCACTCTAAAAGGTTTATGAAAGTTATTTTATAAAACTTGAAAAAAGCAACTAATAAATTTATCGGTTGCATTTGCTCTAATGCAACCGATAAATTTATTAGTTGCTTTTTTTTTAATAATTGTTATAAAATTTTTATACTGTAATCCAGCCGGGATTATACTATAAAGTTTTATAAAAGAACTTTTATGAAAGTTGAAAAATTCAACCAATAGGCGCATCGGTTGCATTCCAGAAAATGCAACCGGTGCACACACACACGCACGCACACACATTTTGCATTCAAAAAATTCAACCAATAAGATAATATTGGTTGAATTTTTCACGTTTTATCAAAGAGCTTTTACAAAACTTTTATAGTGTAATCCCGGCCTAAGGCTGGTATTACACTATAAAACTTGAAAAATGTAATCAATAAACACATCTGTTACATTCGAGCGAACTTAACTGATCGGCCTATCGGTTGCATTTTTCAAGTTTTATAAACTAACTTTTATAAAACTTTTATACTGTAATCCCGGCCTAAGACAGAATTGTGATGTGAATATTTCTAAGCACAGACATTTTGAACGTTCCCACCCCTCCCCTTTTTTTCTACTTGCAAATTCTTTGATATCTCCTGAATTTTTTTTTTAGGAACATATTAGTTTCGGATGTTTTTGGATTGGATTTTTCGAACATTGGATGTTTTCGGAATTTTTCTTTCATATTTTTCCGGAAAGACAGATTTGTTTTCAAAATCTTTTGAAAATATTTTAAGACATTTTCTCCCATCGACTACTTGTGAGGATCGGAATGAAGATATCTTTATTCCCATATTCTATGTGGCTCTAGACTAAACCACCAAAGAATACCTCTAGGCTGCATATGGGCACTGAATCAGGGGTGAAGGAGAAAAACAGTTACAAAAATTGCGAAAAAATAGTTTTTATGCACGAATTTCAACCTAAAGATGCGGGCGAAACACCCGCATCTTCAGTGCTCGTGTGAAAGGGTATGCGGACCCGCTTCCGCATCCGCATCCGCTCCGTGTGAAAGGGGCCTTAGGTTTTGACACATGCGGACGACGTCCGGACCCGCATGAACATTTCCTAGGTGCGGAGATTTTTCGGCTCGTCTGAAAGGCGCAGTATATTCCAATTGTTAAAACTTCTTCCGGACCCGCATCCGCTCCTTGTGAAAGGGCCCTAAGGCCTTTGACAGGACAAATTATGATACGTTACTTACGAGAATGATTGACTTGGGTTTAGCTATCTGGAGGACCGTGAATTTTTGGTGAAGATAGGTGGGATACTTTCAACAAGCCGTCCAATAAGAGCATCAGTCCCACAGGGAAGCGTAACTGGACCACAACTTTTCTCCATATATGTAAATAACTTCCCGGGCCCGCAGAGGGGCCTCAAGTGCCAGTACGCGGACGATGTCCTGCTGCTGGATCATTGTAGGGACCTTAACAACGCGTTTGAAAATCTTCAGGAAACCGTTGACATTGTAGAGGAATACTATATCAAGGCTGACATAAAATTAAATCACGATAAACGTGTATTTATGTGGTTCCATAAAAGAAAAAACCCTCCCACTGGACCAAATCATCAGATAGAAATTGGCAATGTTAATCTTAATTCCCACTAAAGCGTACATTTTTTACTTCTTTATAGGAGACGTACTTGTGCATAAAAATATAAATCACTCAGTAACAATAACAATGTTATCGACACTTCAACAGCTAAATCTATAGTTGTGAACACCCGTCTTCGTGTCATTTTACACCCATCAAATGCACGCGGACTTATTCAATAAATATAATTTTAGTTGGCCCGTTTTTATAATTTTAAAGATAGAACAATTTGCCAAAATAACCACGAGCAATAACTAACCAACCTAACCGAGAGTCTTCACATGAGTAAGTAAACAATATGGCGCCGTGATGGGGAAATTCATTATGGGAAATGACTTTCCCACCCGATGCTAGCAGCCAATCACAGGCCAGCAGGCACCTATCTAAACAGAGAGGGCGCTGATGCCGTTTGGATACCAGTAGGACTGTTTACGCTTACTCTTAATGCAGCTTTGAATGTTAAACTCGCACCTAAGCCCCAGCTTAAATAACTTGGGGTCACATTTGATCGAAAAATGAATTTTAAAGCTCATGTCGAACAAGTCAAGTCGATTATTCAGAAATATGGCCGGCCAATGAATATCCTTCATCGACAGTGGCCAGCATGAGAAAACTAAGACTAAATGGACACTGTTCTGGAGAGGTGGGTCAACGTGCCTCCTTCCCTCCACTGATAGATGACGTATAGACGAGCATATAAGAATTCATTAATTTGTGATAAAGCACAATCTGACAACTGCCTGTTGGCTCGCAAATGCGGCTATGACGATTCTGCCATTATGGAGATTATAATTGTAGATGTCGTCTTTTAGTGTACATTTTTAATTTAACTCTCTGGATTTTAATGAAAGTTTTTAAATCTTTTGTCCCTTGAGAGAACCCCTTTGACCAAAGCTGCATTAAGAGTACAAGCGGCTTTGCCTTTGACCGAACTCCTATGTTATGGGTCCAGCTATGAATTTTTATTTCTACGTATTTTAACACTCTTGTGGTAGTCGGCGGATTTCTACACAGAGAGAAATTTTAGTGAATTTTACCTTGTTATTTTTAAAATTTTTATTTGTTCTTCCAAGATAAGACTTACCATACTATGAGTGCGGATAAAGTGATTTGCGCTTACTTTCTGTATAATAATGCCCTTTTGTTTTGAAAATTTTTTCTGAACGATTCTACACTGACAGTAGACAAACACGGTTCACAACAAGCACGCACTCTAACCATTCTTTTTTCTTCGTTTTGAAGTAAAAAAGTTTAATTTTCTAAATTTCGTAAAATTTTCTAAAATTTTACAGGCTTTATCTTTGGCCCACTCTTAAAGTGCGGTAGAGTGACCAGGGCTGTGTCACGGGATCGCCGTAAAAGCACCATTCAGGTCAGGTCAGGCACAAGCAGGGAAATTTTTCCCTGAATATTCTGAGGGAAAATGGACTACTTACTGACGTCACAAGCGGAGTGCGGAGGCCTTCTATCTCTAGGAGGTGCTGCATGAGGTCACACACCTCTAATGCTGGTGTCCTTCCTTGCTGGTATAGGGAAAATACCTCGGTTTTCAGTAGCCTTCGTTGAACGGTAATCACGTCTTTTCTTTCTTCTCGGAGGACGACTCCGAGAGCAGTGCCTTGTAAATTGTTCTTTTCTTCGTTCGTTTTTTTTTTCTTTTTTTTCGGGTACTTATACATATGTATTGTTAAAAAAAATTGCAATAAAAATAATAGAAATACTTAGTTCAAGATATCCGCTGATACGCATACAAATTGATACGACTGATGTTAAAATGTTCTCTGTTTTCTCCTATGGGACATATCTGAAAGGAAAAAAAATAAAAAGGTCATCCCACGGGCCCCCTTCACTCCCGGGCCCCAGCCCTGGGGCCCTGTCAGCACCCCCCATCCCATGTGGGGGCCATGCCTAGATAGTATGTTTGTCTCAGAGGCCTTGATAAGGTGTGGCCCCAACAGGACTCTAAAATGACATCTTTTTCCTTTCAAGAAACTAATGAGGAACGTATGTTGGAAATTCAATTTGATTTTTTTCTCTACTATTAAAGGGATAAACCTCATCTTCTCAGATGTACAAGCTGTTTCGAAAAGAAGGAAAAGTATTTTGAGTGAATAAAACTATATTGAAAAGTGTGCATGCGTCTTTTTTCTGATAATTCGCTCACCCCTGGAAAAAAAAACATTTAATTAATTGGTCACTCCCAAGGGGCAATTCAAATATTACGTAACCAGATTTTCAGCCATTTTTGACCCCCCCCCCTCCCCGCTTGTCAGCAAAACACTGACCCCCCGTCAGCAGCTTAGAATATTTCATAACTTCAAACAAAAAAGGTGGTTGATGACGTAAGCAACCTTCAAACCCCCCTTGTTAGCAAATCCGTAACTCCCTCGATGCTGACGTAATACTTGAATGACTCCCAAGCTAAAAACATTTAATTTAATCGGGTCACCCCTAAATAAAAAACACACATATAAATTGAAATGGGTCACTCCCTAGCTAAAAACATTGAAATTCAAATGGCTCGCTTTTAAAATCTGTTTGAAAAAAAAAAAATGTTTCTTCGCTTCTGATGTATCTCCTGCAGGGCATCACGAATTTCACTTTCCGTGAATTCCTCTTGAGACGAATAATCATCGACTCATCGACTATCAATCAGGAATAATCAGCTTTGCAAACCAGATTCTACAATCATGACACCCCCCCCCCCCCCCACTAATATTTTTGAAACGAAGAAAAAAGTTTGAGGTGAAAAAAAATATATATTATTAAATTGGCACATAACAAAATTGGACATTGGTCCAATAACAAATAACAAACAACAAACAAATTGGACATTGGTCCCTAAAATATGCTTTCCGGCATTGTTTTGTACCTTGGTAAGGTACTAGGTATAAGAGCGATGATATGTCTCACCAAATAGATTTATTAAATAAACAGTGTGCCAGTTTATTAAAACATGCAATTTTTCTACTATGTTATGTATTATTTGGGAATACAAATCATTGTGTACTTGATCTAGCTGAAATACTTAATCTAGCTGCCTGTAACTGTAAGGTAATCTTATATATTACGATTTGAGGCACAGTGGAAAATATTTGGAAAACATATTGGATACAAAACATATTGGATACAAAACATATTGGATACAAAACATATTGGATACAAAACATATTGGATACAAAACATATTGGATACAAAACGTATTGGAAAACATTTGGATTGGCACACCGCGAAAAAAGGAAAAACTTCGACTAGGAAAAACGCGAACTTCGGGAACTAGAAGGATTTTTATGACCATGTTTTAGGAAACAGGAAGATAACACCTGAAAGAGAGAAATGCGAGATTTTCCAGGAGCAGATTGAGTGGTCCGTAGCATGCTTTCTCGGGAGCAGTCTTTTCTTGGAGTCTCCTTGAAATAGTTATGCTCAGAAAAAGGATGATTTACAAGTGCTCCCCCCCCCCATTCGGCTCGGGGTACCGCCCAAGTTACCTCAGAATAGTTAGGGGGGGCCTGCCCAAGCTGCAGGTCCCGGTGCTTTAGCCGGTATTTGCCTGCCCCTTCTGTTTCTTAGTACTGGCTCTGAAAGGGATAATTTCAAATGAAGTTCATGAGTTTTACAAATATGAAAGAACTCATACGCTTCGAGCTGATGGACGTGTACGGGTATGGAGACAACCTCATGAATCCATGGACCCTACATGTCAACAGGGGACTGTTCAAGCTGGTGGAGGCTCTGTATTGGTATGGGGCGTGTGCAGTTGGCGTGATATAGGACCCCTGATACGTCTAGATACGACTCTGACGGGTGACAGGTACGTAAGCATCCTGTCTGATCACCTGCACCCATTCATGTCCATTGTGCATTCCGACGGACTTGGACAATTTCAGCAGGACAATGCGACACCCCACACGTCCAGAATTGCTACAAAGTGGCTCCAGGAACACTCTTCTGACTTTAGATACTTCCGCTGGCCACCTAAATCCCCAGACATGAACATTATTGAACACTAGCTATAATACCTGGCGTTGAGCGGTTTTTTTTCAATGAGGCTTTTTTGGATCACGTGATACCTCCCTCTTTCTTTGAGGGAATTGCAAACCGTGTCCAAGTTCACCAATATGACGATTTCCTACGCGACTCATGAAAAAAACAAATCTAGATTTAAAGAAACGTAAAAAAATAAATATATTTTTTTTTTCTTTTTTTAAAGAGTGCTAGGTATTTCGATTCCCCCCTTTGAACTTCAAGTTATTCATCTCCGCCTGTTTCTGCTTCAAAAAATGCTTAATTGAAGCTGTGGAATTTCTTCGATGCACTTTATGGGCCCACAATTAATTTTAAAACAACCTAAACTATATGAAATTATGCAGTTGAATATCAAAAGACAATTCGCGGAGACATTAATTTTCATGCTTGAGAAGATATAAATAAAAAGTTGAAATCAATGTTATTGCATGAATATCCAGCTCGAAAGTAGGTTCGGGACTAATTACTTCATATTTAATCGTATATCTATCTCTAAGCGAACTCAATATTTCAAAAATCGAGTATTTAATACAATTTTTAAAATTATTGATGTAACAGAAAAAACCCCACCAAATTTCCGCATTTCTACATTAAAATCGGCATTTTAACACTGATTTCTATGAGGATCACCCTTTTCCTGACCCTCAAAGCGATGCTGATGATGATTACGACGCCATTCAAAAAATCTTATTACTGGGAGTATTGAAAATTTGGCAAACCATTATAAAGGCATAAATATGATACATATACTGACAGAGCGTTGAAGAAATGACAAACCATTGTAAAGGCATAAAACACGTCTTAAATGCATTGCTAGGGAACCACGTTAACCAAAGTAAACGTTCGGAAAGTGATTGTTGAGGCCGAGAAAGCATTGTTGCCCGACACTTTTCTGCCCATTTGGGGCACTTTCCCTGCTCTGACGAAATTTTAAAGTAGCCTATCGTTCAAGTCGGGTCCCATTTGGTATATATGCAAAATTTGGCGACGATCGATCTAAAATTGTATATTTGTATAGAGAACATACATACACACACACAGACAGAAAATCAATTTTATATATATAGACTAGCTATAATACCCGGCGCTGCCTGGGTTTTCTTGAATGAGGCTTTTTGGATCACGTGATATCTCCCTCTTTCTTTGGGGGACATGCAAGCCGTGTCCAAGTTAACCAATATGGCGACTTCATGAAATAAACAAATCTAGATTTAAAGAAACATATATATGTTTTCCCCCTTTTTTAAGGGTCGCTCAGTATTTCGATTCCCCCCTCCTGAACTTCAAGTTATCCATCTGCCAGTTTCAGCTTCCAAAAATGCTTAATTAAAGCTGTGGAATTTTTTCGATGTACTTTTTACGGGCCCATAATTAATTTTAAAATATCTTACCCCACATGAATTTATGCAGTTTGAATATCAAAAGACTATACGGAGACATTAATTTTCATGCTTGAGAAGATATAAATAAAAAGTTGAAATCAATGTTGTTATGATGATATATCCAACTCAAAAGTAGGTCCGGCTAATTACTTCATATTTAATCTCCTGGGCTTCGTATATCTTTAAGCGAACTCAATATTTCAAAAATCGAGAATTCAATACAATTTTTAAAATTACTGATGTGGCAGGAAACTCCCAGTAAAAATTTCCGCATTTATGCAGTAAAATCTGCAATTTTAACACTGATATCTATGAGGATCATCCTTTGCCTGACCTTCAAAGTGATGCTGATGATGATTCTGACGACTATTGAAAAAAGTGGCAAACCATTGTAAAGGCATAGACTGTTATACATATACACTGGCAGCGTTGAAGAAGTGACACACCATTGTAAAGGCATATACACGTCTGAAACGCATTGCTAGGGAACCACGGTAACCAAAGTAAACGTTCGGAAAGTGATTGTTTAGGCCGAGAAAGCATTGTTGCCCGACACTTTTCTGCCCATTTGGGGCACTTTCCCTGCTCTGACGAAATTTTAAAGTAGCCTATCGTTCAAGTCGGGTCCCATTTGGTATATATGCAAAATTTGGCGACGATCGATCTAAAATTGTAGATTTGTATAGAGAACATACACACACACACAGACAGAAAATCAATTTTATATATATAGATATCTGGGATGCCTTGCAATGTGCTGTTCAGAAGAGATCTCCACCCCCTTTTACTCCTACGGATGTATGGACAGCCCTGCAGGATTCATGGTGTCAATTACCTCCAGCACTACTTCAAACATTAGTCGAGTCCATGCCACGGCGTGTTGCGACACTTCTGCGTGCTCGCGGGGGCCCTACCCACGACCACCTAGATAACCGGCCTCTGCACACGTGATCAGGAATGCTGTGACGTCAGCAAGAGTAGTGCTATCGTTCCTCCATGACCCTACTCAGCGAAGCACGGTTGAACGCGTTTGTTTGTTCTTCATCTCTGCTTCGCACGTGTTTTTATAATTTTATTTTAACTCTCAGTTTTTTCGAATTTGTATTTTTATATATTTCTGATGCCATTCACGAGAGTCGTGCCGAATTATAAATTAAATTGAAGGAATGATCCAAAAGTCGCCGTGCTCAGATGCCGAGAAATAACATGCCATCGAAAGGTTTTCAAAATTACCAGCAATAGTAAGGTAAGAACGTTCTTGTATTATTTATTGAAATTTTCTTGAATTTTTCTGGTTATAAGAGCATTAGTCCACTAGTTTTATGATAATGTTGAAGGCTATTCCATGTCGAAATTTAATCATGAAGTGCAAAATCGCTGATTTTTTTGATATAATATATCAATATGGTATATATTTTTTTCCCGCATCAACAAACTTCGATACAAATGAAAGTTTAACTTTTTTTTCTGTTGCTGTTTTGTTAATCTAACTCCAATAATTAAAAACTGATCATTGTTCAAAATTGAACAGATGAGGTACAGTATTTGTGTTTAGATCATGTTACTTAATTTTTTGTCTATTTGAACAATTTTTCTTATTTTATCTTTTCATAATTTTAAAAAGTTAACATTAGTTCAAATTCTTACTGGCAATGAACTCAATGAAAATTAGGCATGCATTAATAACGTAGAATTGTTCACCATGGGAATTTTTTTTCCTTTCTTAATTTCTAATTTTTTTTAAAGAACTTAATCATTATGAAAATTTGTCATATACTTTCAACATTGTGAATATTATGAAACAGTTTTACTTTTTTTATGCTTAGATATTTTCAAAAATATTTTTTATAAAACTTATTGTCTCAAGATGTACCTACAAGTAGGAAATCTTTTGATAGTAGAGAGAAAAAAAATTGTAATCATAAAATAAAATTATATCAAATTTTATTTTTTTAAAATGTTTATTTTCAAAATAAATTGATTTAATGCCATAAATTTTTATAAGGGCTCTTCTCTCTCATCTTACAGGTATGTAAACCACATTTCAAGCCAGATTCTCAACAAGCTATTATGAACCCTGAGGAAGCGTTCCTGATTTCATTATCTGCTCAGCACCAAACACGGTCATGACAACATTATCTATCCTCCATCAACGAATTCAACAAGCTTCCTGATCGACAAATCTACGGATACAGTAAGGTCTCGAGAAACTGTCTCAATGATGTACCACTGTTGAATCACTTCAACCATCAGTGATGCCTTTCAAAGATCAAGTGTTATTATCTGACAGTTTGCTCAACTTCTGCCAATCTGCCAGAGATAGTTGTGTAGTCACGCTGTGAAGACTTCCAAGAGCCTTTAGAAGCAGACTTAAGATAATTGGGTTTTTCTTGTTACTCTGTATGTAATAATTACAACAATTATTACAGGGTAGGAGTATGTTCATGATTGCTAGGTTACCAGGGAGTTGCTCTTTCATATCCATCGAGTCAGGTCACAAATTTTTTACTATGGTCAATTCAGATGGTTCTTCCATGTGTTTTTGTACACTGGGACTCTCGCGTTTCGCTGTTCCACACTTCAAAACAAGCCAGAGAGAAAAAGAATATGAAACCGGTAGGAGTTTGAAATGTGTATATGCAATTTATTGATTGAAAGGGAAATTTTTCTATCAGAAAGATGTGAAAAACATTTATGGATAACACCATGAGGTCATGTATATGAGTACGTATGTTTTATTACTGATGCATTCTCAAATAATTTCTATCAAAAAATGACTTGTGATGAATTTGAAACACCTTTCACTTGGCATTTTTTCCTTTTTGTTTCAAATTCATCACAAGTCATTTTTTTTATAGAAATTATTTGAGAATGCATCAGTGATGCATTCCCCCCCCCCCGATACCTACAAGTATATTTTACACAATATTGAATCCAAAACTTAAAAAAAAGTGAAATTTCAGAAGTGACTAATCTGTAAGGATGGGATTTCGCTCTGAAAGGTTTATGAAAGTTATTTTATAAAACTTGAAAAAGCAACCAATAAATTTATTAGTTGCTTTTTTAAAAGAATTATTATAAAATCTTTGTAGTGTAATCCGGGCTTAAGACAGAATTGTGATGTGAATATTTCTAAGCACAGACATTTTGAAAGTCTCCACCCCTTCCCTTTTTCTACTTTGCAAAGTCTTTGATATCTCCTGAATTTTTTTTTTTGGAACATCATTGGATGTTTTTGGAATTTTTTTTCCATATTTTCCAAAAAGATAGATCAAAAGATAGATCTTAGATTTGTTTTTCAAAATCTTTTGAAAATATTTTAAGATATTTTCTCCCATCGACTACTTGTGAGGATCGAACCGAAGGCATCTTTATACTCATATTCTATGGGGCTCTAGATAAAACCACTAAAGAATGGCTCTAGCCTGCCTATGCCTATATGAATCGGCGGTGAAGAAGAAAAATAATTACAAAAATTGCGAAAAAAATAGTTTTTATGCACAAATTTCGAATTAAAGTGAGGGCGAAAAGCCCGCATCTTTAGTGCAGTGTGAAAGGGTATACGGATGCGTCCACATCCGCTCCGTGTGAAAGGGGCCTTAAGCGGCACCCAGTGCATTTCAACATCACTCAAGTTACTCGCGGAACATTCCCAGATTGCTTAAGTGATCCGTGGCATAACTACGGGCATTGTCCATGTTTGGTTGTTGTGGCATAACTACGGATCACTTGAGTGATGCGTGGCACAGTTCCAGAGCACTTGAAGGATCCGTGAAAAATTTAGAGCTCATTAAAGTGGCGGCTCTGTAGGGGACTTATCAATAGGTAGAATGTTAGTTCAGGTGCCTAATAACTATCGAAAGGTTTTTTTCCGTTTTTGGCGCACCGATGCCATTAAGAACATTACATATCTTCATAAAGGGTGGTTGATGACGTTAGCATCATCCAAACCCCCCTCCCCCCCTTGTCATCAAAAGTCAGCAAATCGGTAACCCCGATGCTGACGTAATACTTGAATGACCCCTAAGCCAATCTTTTAATATTTTTTCGCAAATGATTTTGGTAATGGAAAGTCTGTCAGCAATGGAAGCTTAGTCGCATCCTTACATATATATTTTTATTTTTTTACAAACGCAACGTTAGTCAAAAATGGGATAAAAAAGAAAACCTCATGAAAATAATTGATGATTGCAACGTCTCATATATATATATTATACGCAGACGTACTGTATCATATATTTTCTTTTTATTAATTTTTTTTTTAATTTATTCAATCATGATATAACGCTGTATAATTATACTAAGAACATCCATCAATGGATCATTAGCAGATTCGTTCTGACGAACACAAAGAACCGCGGTAACGAAAAACTTCATAAAAACTTAGTTTATCGTTTTTCCTGATCAGGGAAAACGGATTTAGTAAGAAGCATTTAAATGATTTCGTTAGGAGGACATTACGTTCCCTTCGAGTCATCGCACCATCTGGAGAAAATCATCTGATAACTGATCGGGAAAAATGATAAACGAAGTTTTTCGTTACCACGGTTCTTTGTGTTCGTCAGAACGAATCTTCTAACGATCCATTGATGATGTTCTTAGTATAATTATACAGCGTTATATCATGATTGATGAATGCAACGTCTCATATATATTATAAGCAGACGTACTGTATCATATATTTTCTTTTAATTAAATTTTTTTTTAAATTTATTCAATTATTTTCATGAGGTTTTCTTTTTATCCCATTTTTGACTAACGTTGCGTTTGTGCGATGCTTTGTTTAATATTTTTTTCAGATATTTTTCACATAAATGTTTTCAGGAAATGAAAATTTTTGGGAACTAAAAGGTCTAATGAGCATCATAGTGTTTTTTAAAATTTGTTTACAATGAAATTCGATTTTTTTTAGAGTTTTTAAAACATCAAATTCTCAAATTTCATTCCGATTTTGTATTTGAATTTTTTTTTTCCTGCCCATCAACAGAAACAATTTTTTTCCTTAATTTTTTTTGTCACATGGGGTTTCCCAAAATTATAATTATGATTAATTTCCATTAATTAGAAATTTAGTTAATTAAAAATTTACTTTAATTACAATTGTATAAATTTAATTACAAAGAAAAACGTGCTATAAATTCACGTTCAATTTTTTTTAAACTTCAAAAATATGTTATTTGAACAGCCAGTTATAATCATATATAAAACAAATTATGCGATTTGGTCACGAATTGTAAGAGCGGTCCATGGGATGTCTTTCTTCAACTCCGAATTAATTTCACACGGCAAATATTGTTACAGAAAGTTAAATAATTTTATTCCCTGAAAATTTTTATTTGTAAATACAGTAAAACCTCTCTTTTGCGGACACCGACAGGACTAAAAATTTCGTCCGTGAAAGAGGGTGACCGTTAATCAGGGGTTTGAAATACATACTTTTATATATTATACAACTGTAAATTATTATTTGGCGATAAAAGAGGGGATGACCGCATCTGAGGGGTGTCCGTTAAGAGGGGTTTTACTGCAATGCAACTTATGAGCACGAATTTGCATGATAATCGTAGCTTACTAGTCAAATCAATAAAATTATTTATTCATTTGTTTCTAGGTTTTATAATTGCATTTTTAATTGGGTTGCTGTATTTTAGAAATATATAACATCCGTATTTGTTATGCGCATTTTTTTCTCAGCCACCTCGTTGGGCATTTTGCCAGTTTTAAGGCCTGTATATATATAATATGTATATTTTTTTCACTTCTAATTACCGTATAAAAGTGCAGGTACTTAAAAATCAATATTTGTATCGGTACTCACCATGTTTCACGAATCCAAAGTAGTGTCCAGTCGTCGCGAATTTTCACTACTGCAACTGGCTCCACTTACAGGCTATTTAAAATAATCTGTGAGAAAAAAAAAAGTGTTTTCTCTGGAAACGCTTATTGCGTATCAGTGAAATTTGTTGATTGGATGATAAATTAATGACTGCATCTTCTTTTTTTTCTTTGCGGGGGGGGGGGGGAGTAATTTTGTTTTCTTTTTTGAAGTAGATGTACTACTGCTCATGATCTTTCGAGGTCACCGCATCTGAGCTATCGGCAGGGAAAAAAATGCTAATCCTATAATCTGCTTCATCACTTTAAGATACGAGAAACAACTCCTGATTTCACTGAGATAAGAACTTCTTCAAGACGGCTTTCGCAACGGAAAATCTCGCAAATAAGAGTCGTTAATCTATAAGGTTAATGTAAATCATTATTTCTCATCAGCAGTTTGAAGTGGTGAGGGAATGTGTGTTTCTGAAATTCCATTGAGCTCCAATTATATGAATACTAAATAACATTAAAGTGAATGTATGGACGCGAAATACCGTGTTCATGTATCTACAGTCATGGAAGAAATGATAGGGTCAGATGAAAAATGAATAACAGTCACTTTTCAGGAAAAGATGAGAAATAATGATTACATAGAAAAAAGCAGCGGTCAGAATTTTTTTTTGAAATTTTTTTTCAGAGATGACGAACACAATGAGTTTTCAGCAGGGTTGATAAAAATCACATATTTTTTAAAATAAATAAAATCAGATTTTTTAAATATTGTTTCGCTAAAATTTAAAGAATAAATTTTAATATTCTGTCCAAATAAGACTGAACAATTAAATCCTAAAATCCTTTTTTCACTTCGGCAAAAACCAAGTTGTGATATCAATCGTAATAACTGTAATTTACAAATTCTGAAAATGATTGATTGCCTTGGCAAATTCATTGAATTTAATTTATAATAATTTTGCCAGCTAATCGTTTTCGAAATAGCCAAAAATCTTATTCCTGTTAATTATCTTTAAATGAATTTCCAATCAAAGTTGGTTCAAAGAATTATTCTCGAAATCATTGTCATTCCTTAAACAGTGTGGGTTCCAAGCGCAGTAGGTAGGAGTTGTTCCATTTTATTTTATGCAATTTTTGGAACTGATAGAAATCCTGTGTGATAAAAAAGAGTCGGTCAGATTCAATATCAAAACTACTTGTCTGAACTATCCTGTATAAATATCTTTTTACTCCTTGCAGACAGTGTTATTCTACTCTACGGGAAGTTTTGAAGCTCTTTTAAAGTGTGCTTTCTTGTAGATATTTTGAAAGGCCTCGTGAGTCATTATCTTATTAGCACTGCCTCCCTTCGTGCGGCGGCTCGAACTTATTCACCGCCCGGGACCGTCGTAAGACAGTTTAGTTTTATCCGAGGATAATGTTACTTTCCGCTATTCATACGAAGTTTTTTTTTAACAGCTGGCTGATACGAAGATATACGTATTTAGGAAAAAAAGAAAATTCATCTGTCCTTGCGGGGAATCAAACCCACGTCTTTTCACCTTCCGGGTGAACGCCCCGGACCAATAGACTACAAAAGCAACGACTATCTCAATCTTTCCTTGGAGCTCGTGTGCACTGAACGGGACCGTACATGGACGGTCGGACCTAAGTCAGGCCAAAGCTCGCAATTGATGACCCTGCCACCAGATGGCGACTTATCCGAGGATGATGTCACTCTCCACTACCAATACCGTCTAAAGCAGAAGGTGCTCTAGAAGGTGTTGCCACTAACCATACGAAGGGATAAATCCAGGAAAAAAAATTCAACTGGTCTAGCTGGGAACTCACCAACTTCCTCTCACTTGTCGGGTGAGCATACTAGACTACAAAGTCACCGAATCCTCTTTCCTTGCAGCTCTTGTGCGCTGAACGCGACCGTACATGGACGGCCAGACCTAACATGGACTGCTGTCAAAACTTTCGTAGCAGAGAGTGACATCATTTACGTATAAATTTGCATCTGGTGGCAGTGTCAGAAATTGTGAGCTTTGGCCTGACTTAGGTCTGGCAGTTTATGTACGGCCCCATTCAGCACACACAATCTCTAAGCAAAGAAGGATTCGTTGGCTTTGTGACCTAGTACGCTCACCCGGCAAGTGAGAGGACGTGGGTCCCCGCAAGAGAACTTGAATTTTCTTTCCTGGATTTATCTTCCAGATGTCAAAACCCTAGTAGTAATAGCGGCGAGAAACATCATCTTCAGCTATATTATCAAAGCCTTTGCAAGTAGGAAAATAAAAGCGTTAGGGAGGGGGAACACCAAAACCATTCATGTGCTTCAGGACCTCCAAACATCTTAATCCGGCCCTATTAAGGCCCCTACACACGTTCAGCTAGATGCTGTTTTTTTAATCTTCTCTTTCCCTCCTAGAATATACCAGTCTTAAATGGATGGACTTGAATTCTCTTTGGGACATTTTTGCAGAGGAACTGTGAGGTATGAGTAGGGCGACCTACTTGGGACCGTCCTGTATTTCCCGGGACATTCCCGTATTTTCACGTAACTTTTGCTATGCCGACTTTTTCGTAAAAATGTTCCGGGTTTTTCAATTAAGCCAACTTTAATTTTTAGTCTTTAATCTTTTAGTCAATGATTGAAATTAGTGTATTTTCAACTCATAAATTATGATGATAACGATTCATCTCACATATTTGTCATCATTTTATCATAACTTTTTAGCATTCAGTAAAAGAGTTTGCAAAGATGTCACAGTTTTTATTTGGCAAACCACTCAAAGATATAAAAAAATTGTTTGATTTCATCGATAACTGCTTCCATAATGATAGCTTGTCTACGGATTTGAAATAATACCAAAAACAAGCACAATACTTCTTTCGTTCTTAACTTCACAATTCGCGCGAATGCAATTTTTCCATACGAACAATATAAAAAATAAAAACTTATCACAAGTGGAAATCCCTCGATGAATACTCTCGAATACCCTCTCTCCTTCAAGAGTTTTTTTCCAAGCATTTCCATAAATTCTGTAACTAAGATTTTTCTTCGGCGGACCACAGTAAAAAGCTTCGAAGGCCACATGTGGCCAGTGGGCCATGTGTTGAAAACTCCTTGGCTAAAGCCTCCGAAGAACACATGAAAGAAAAAAATGAACGAGTGGGTAAGATATGAGCGTAGACATTCCAAAAGTGACTGTTGGGGCTCAGGAACCATTGTTGCCCGACAATTTTTTTTGCCCACTTCGGGCATTTGCCCAGCTCTAACGAACTTTTAAAGTAGCCTACGGTTCAATCCCGGTCCTGTTTGGTATATGTGCAAAATTTGGCGACGATTGGCTTCTTGCACAACTCACTAGGTAGTAAATTGCTCATGTCAATAGACCTGAGTTGAAAAAAAAGTCTAAGGGAGCACGCACACACACACAAGTATCTGTCTCAATATTAGAAAGGATTCGCTTTACTCTCAACCAACCACACCATAGAAGTTTTCACACCACACAAAGAAGATTAAAGTACCGCATGCTAGATTAAAGTACAGCAGCTAATACAGATTACCGATCAAAATCAGCTACAGCAGCATGCTACAAGACTGATGGAATTAATAAACATTAACTGCAAGACTATCTTAAATTGTAAAAACAACCCACTCACACCCAAAGGGTATCAAATGGTGGACGGTGGATCTGAAACGAAAAAAAAAGGCAAGTACGGGCCATCGAGAGAAAACTAAACCGTATGAAGAGGACTGGACAGGATATCCGTGGCACTATGGCCTCCTCTCGAAGGGCTCGAGCACTTTTCAAACGAGAAGTAACGCAAACCAAATCTAGCTCCTGGAATAGGCTCTGCACGCAAACTACTGCGGCGTATGTATGCCCTATAAGGCAGTATTTCGGCCCAGGTGAACGCAGATGCAACTTCCAGTGCAGTCCAGCTCCACACCAAAAGATATAGCAGAGCAACATCTAGCAAGCCCTTTTCCAGAAGTGTAAGTCAATACCGATCCAAAACGACCATCTGGACAGCCTCTTGCATAGCCACTATATGAAGAACATGAGATCTTACGAATAATACAGGGTGATTCAGAAAAGATGGGAAAAGCTTTAAAAAGTTCACAAAGATTTATAGGCAAAAAAATATATATATTTATAAAATATTTCACTCTCAGTTCTTATGGAACGCACTTAAAAGATTTCAGTCACAATTCGGCAGCCGATGATTTAAATACTTCGTCCCATTATGCTGACCTCCAATTCGGGAAAGGTGCTCGAAAAACTTCTTATACAAAGATTCTCCTAACTATGTTGAGCGGGACGGCCTCCTTCATCCTCTTCAATTTGATTTTCGTATGGGTCGCTCAACGGATGATGCTCTTCATCATCATCATCTAATGGAACAGATTGAGAATAGGAGGAAGGAATATTTACTCACAGCCGTTATCTCCTTCGGCGTTAAGAGAGCTTTCAATTATGTGCGTCATGAGGTAATAGCTAATAACCTCCAAAGGATCTCTATTCCTCTTCAGCTAAGAAAAACTTTGTAGGACATTTTCTCGGTGCGCACCTTAACTTACTCTTAACACAAGTATAGCACCAGCATCCCAAGGTTACCCCCAGGGATCATGTAGTGGGCCTGCTCTTTGGAATACTGCATTCGAATCATTACTTCGACTCCAGTGCGCCCCGGGGGTCACAGCATAAGCCTTTGCCAATGACTACCTTCTCTTGGTGTCTGCCAAGGAACCCACTGAAATTACAGCCTCTGCCAACGCTGCGTTGACACAGATCTCCGAATGGTTACAACAAAATGATTTGTAAGTGGAATAATCCAAATTATCATTTCTCTGGCAAAACAAAAGGGAAAAAGTTCCACTATCAAAAATTAACCGGGAACGAATTAAGTTTGCCGAAAAAGGTCTCAAAATTTTAGGAACATGGTTCGCCAACAAGCTCATTTTTTTAGCGCGCGCACATTACTTAATAATCGCTGGATCATTTCAGACGATTATTGGGTGCAGAGTGGGGATACCAACGTAATCTGAAGAATACTCTACAGCAGTGTTTCTCAACCGCCGGGCCGCGCCATCATTCATACCGGAGAACGATTGATCTGCCGTTTCATTTTCCTCCATTCATTCCCCATTAGTCGTGCATTTGACCGGGCCTTTCACTTATAAAAATAAATGAAACCGGACCGCGGATTCCCAAAGGTTGAGAACCACTGCTCTACAGAACTGTACTGTATCGAAAGATTTCCCTTGGTGCTCCCATCTGGTTTTCTTCTCCCCTCTGCTCGGTTCCTGGCAAATGTCAGAGATGGACGTCATTCAAAGACAAGCTATAATTTATATAGCGAGCACCATGGCCACCACAGTTTTACAGATTGCTACTGTCAAATTCCCCCCCCCTTCCCACTGACCCACTGAGCCTGGCTATAAAATCTTTTCTAATGTATTAAACTTTTCAATTTTACTAATTTTTACGAATTTGAATGATGCACATGTACAGTAATCATTTACCGTACATGTGCAGCTTTTTTGTTATATTGTTCAATGCTCTCACTTGTATCAATAATCATACAAGTTTTACAATGCACTGTAATATTCATCTACGGAAATAAAAATTGAAATTGAAGCAAAAAAAAAATCGGGATCGTAAAGATTAATAAATGACAAACTTTCAAATTTATGAAAATTATAGAAATTGAATTTTTAGTAATTTTCACGAATTTGAATGACTAATTAGTTAATTATGATCTTAATTAGCATCAGGATCGTTGTGATTGATAAATGAAAATTTTTCTGTAGCGACCCTTCTTCAACTGTTTATTATCATTCTTTTTTATTATTATTATTTATGTCAGTGTGGCAACATGTGTATTTTTATGCAGTCAAAGCCGACCATATTTATTGTTTGTTTTGCATTCGGCTTCTCCGTACGTCTGCCACGGGTTGGATCCGTCGGTAAGAACGGTCGGATTTTTGTTTCGCTTGTGTCTCGTATTTATCGTTTTTTTTTTTTTTTTTTTTGAGCACAGTTGTGCCTGAACTCAATTTTTAGTTAATTGGTGTTTTTTACAAATCTTATTAGTGAGTAGCTATTAGAAATATATTTTTTTTTGTTAGGGTGCCGCGTAAGCGGTTGTTTTGTGGAGACTTGAAGTCAGTCTTCACTTTTTTTTCCTCCTCGCTGTCTGTTAGATGTTATCAAATGGAAATAGTTCAGCAATAGTTAATTCACCCAACATGGAAGTAGACCCTGTTACCCACGTGGTATCAAACAAAACAAATTTTGACATTCTTAATCAGGCCTCAAATTCCGGTATTGGAAAATTTAGCATTTTGCTAATGAAAGGAAATGGAGATGCTTTTCCAAAGTTAAGTCCGAAAATCTTCAATAATTTTTTGAAAGAAAACGTTCGTTCGGCCAAGGACATCACTTCAGTGCACTTCACATCGAAAAACCATCCGGTTGTAGAAACATCAAATGTTAATACAGCTTTGGATGTTCTGAATTTAAAATCCTTCTTAGACTTTGATGTCAAACCACAGTTACTCCTTGAAGAACTATCCAGCCGATTTTTACTCAGGGACATAGAAACTCAAGAAGACTTGAAAGACTTATTAACAGAAATAGAAGAAAGAAATGACTTAAGTGTATTGGAGGTAAGAAGATTCTCCTTTAAAGGTAAAACAACAACCAATGTTCTCGTTACCATCTTGGGTCATTATGTGCCAGAAAAAATCATAGTATGGTTGATTAGACGAAATATCAAATTATTCATAGATAGGCCCAGACAGTGCCTAAAATGTTATAAATTTACCCATCCTACAAAATATCGTTCTCGTACAGCACCCATTTGCATCAAATGTGGTTCTGAATCCCATTCTTCAGATCACTGTACATCCGAGAATCTCATCTGCTCGAATTGCAATGCTCAACATATGGCATCTGACCATAATTGTGAAACATATCAATTGGAACAAAAAGTTCTGGAATTCAAATGTCAAAACCATGTTCCGCTATCTGTTGCCGGGAAAGTATTTAAAGACAGAAACAACTCTCTGGGTAAAAAAATCTCGCAATTAAATCAGCTCGACATTCCTAAGAATCCGGAATGGATCACAAGATCAGAAATTAAATCCATGTTTGATCAGTTACACCAGGACTTGGATATAATCAAGGACAATAGTATCATCCATCATGAACAAGTCTTCCTCACAAAGACTGAGTTTGTTGAGATAATTGATGACCTTAGAAATGAGTTTGCTAACAACATGAAATCTATGGTTGCAACTTTAGTCTCAGAATTACGTGGCTTGAATCACTTACAGTTGCCTCGTCGGAAGAAACCTGGATCTCCAGCCGACTCATCTTCTCAACAACAACTATTGGATCCTTTGCCTGTTTCATCTATTGTGGATCAGTTTACTCAATCAATATCAGAACGTACCAAACTAAGACATAACTGATTTTTTTTTTTTTCTCTTTCTTATCTAATTTCTGTCTTAATGTCTTCACATCATAAACTTTTGCAGTGGAACGTCAGAAGTATAAAACATAAAAAACATCATATTTTAAGATTCATCCAAGATTTCGACATTCTTTGTATTCAAGAATCCTTCTTAAATGTGAATGATCAGTTTTATTTACCGAACTTCCAGATTTATAGGTGTGATCGTAATGATGGTGAAAGGGGCGGAGTGTTGACAGCTGTCAGAAACAATATTCCTTCTCAAGAAACTTACCATTATAATTCTTCAGGTGTTGAAGCTCTCATAACAAAAATCTACTTACAAGATAATCCTATTACCATTTTAAATTTGTATTTTGCTGATACATCAGATATCATCTCAATAATGTCCAGCTTGTTCCAAAAGATTTCTCCTCCATTCATCATTGTTGGTGATTTTAACAGCTCGCATTTTGCTTGGTCTTCATCTCGCACAGATACAGCAGGTCGTGCTTTGTATAATTGGTTCATTCTAAATCCTGTTTGTATCGTACAACCACTTTCTCCTACACATTTTTCAGCTGTTTCTTCCAATACCATTGATCTCAGTTTTTGCAGTACTGACCTTCTTGGAAATATCACATGGTCTTGTGGAGATTCACTTTATGGAAGTGATCATATACCTATCACTTTGTCTATTAAAATACAAGCTCATCGTGGTCCTGAAAGGCGTATTGTAACCTGTTGGAAAAAATATAGCAATAATTTGATGAACTATGACAACAGCACCTACTCTGAATTCATAAGGACAACCTGTATAAATTCACAAATCACAGTAATCCGTAAGAACTATCAATATAATGAATATTTTGATTCATCAATTCGTTTACTTCTGGCATCTAAGAAAAGAGCATTCCGCAAGTACAGAAGTTGTCCATGCCAAACCTGTTGGATTCTATACAAAAAAAGATCTGCTATTTTTAAGAGATCCCTTAAGCAACGTAAAAATGACTTCATGACTAATCAACTGTTTACACATGCATCTTATCCTAAAATCTTCACAATATTGAGAAGACTCAAATTCATTCAGTCAAAAGTTTATGAGGACAATAACCTCATTTTTTACCATAATAACTCTTTAGTGTCTGATCCAGATGAGCAAATAGATCTTTTGCAAGAAACACTCATTAACCCATATATCCAAAAAAATTATGATTTTTTGTGTGGTCCCCATAATAGTTTCTCACCCGATGTCAACAAACCTTTTACTTTTCAAGAATTGTTATCAGCAATCCAGAAAACACCTAATACTGCACCTGGTCCGGATGGAGTTAATGCCAAGGCCTACAAATTAATATCACAAGAACAATTGGAATTTCTGTTGGCTGAATTTAATACCATTTGGTCGTCTGGATCCATACCATCAAGATGGAAAGAAGGCAAACTTGTGTTTCTACTGAAACCAAACAAAAACCCAAGGCATCCATCCTCTTATCGACCACTCACTTTAACAAATATTATCATGAAAATCTTTGAGCGCATTATACTTTCTCGTTTGAATTGGATAACTATTAAATACAATTTATTCCCCTCCAACATGTATGGCTTCAAACCAAGAACTGGCACGCAAAATTTACTTTTAGACCTTAAATGCAATATTCTCAATGTTTTCAAGTCAAAAAATGTGGGAGTGTTGGTCTCTTTGGACATCAAAGGAGCTTACAATGCAGTGATCCATTCTGCTCTCCTTTATAAGCTTCATATGATTGGTTTTCATGATAATTTTTTGAGGTGGATTACAAATTTTTTGTCTAACAGAAAATATTTTATCAGTTGGAGAAAACATAAATCATCGTGGATCAACTTTAATCGTGGCATTCCCCAAGGATGTGTCCTCTCACCATGGTTGTTCAATATATTTTTAAATGATTTGCTTGTTCATTTACCTCTTTCAATTCATCCTTTCATATATGCCGATGACATCTTGCTTTGGTGCAGTAATGATGATCCCAATTATATCAACACTGAGCTCAACAATGCTTTATCTGTAGTTAAAGATTGGATGGATCATTGGGGTTTCCACTCTTTCAATCGACAAGTGCTACTTCACTCTGTTTACAATGAAAAATAGTTTCAGTATTCCTAATCTTCATATCAATGAATTTCAACTGCAATTTGTAGAAAATATGAAAATTTTAGGTGTTATCTTTGACAAGAAGCTTATATGGAATTCTCATATTAATCATCTTTTAAAGAAAAGTGTTAATGTATTGAACATCACAAGAATTATTGCTGGCAGAGTTAAAGGTGCTCCGGGTCATAAACTTTTATCTATTTGCTATAATGTCATCTCTAGCTTTTTCAACTATAGCTCAATGCTTTGGAACAGTTGCTCTCAGAAAAATCTTAAAAGATGTTCAGCTATCTATAATCAAGTACTAAGAATTGCTTCAGGCCTTCCCATATCTACTCCAATTCCAATTTTACTTAGTATTTGTGGCAAACCTCCCTTCCCTTCTCTTATCCTGAAAGTTTCCTCAAGACAAATTATTAAGGCTAGGGTATCAAAATATGGTACTATTTTCAAGTTTGTCTGCACGAATATCAGCAACGTATCTCAAAACACTATTTTACCAGTTTGCAGTCCCTCACATATCCAGTTTTTGCAAGAAAATCATTTATTGATTCCACTTCAACCTATCATCATTCCAGACCCACCATGGACAATATTGAATATTAACTTTATAACAGACTCTCTCCCATTTCAAATGACATCTGACTCACATCTGATTCCACCTTTGTTCAAACAGTATGAACAACTCCATTGGTCTAATTGCACTATAATAGCTACAGACGCTTCGAAAAACAACAACTATACATCCATTGACATTTTTTGTGTGAAAAATTCATGTTGTATTCAAGCTTTGGTTCATAATTGTTCATCTGTATTTTCTGCGGAGTGTTTGGCGATTGCCAAGGCTGCATCTAAATTTATTTATGAAAAAACTGATTATGTGATCCTGTCGGATAGTAAATCTGCCATCTTAGCACTATCCACAATTAATCTTAAATCTCATTCTGTCATTTTAACCTCTTTTTGTGCATTGGCACATGCGTCTTATAAAGCCAATTCAATATCAGTTGTCTGGTCACCAGGACACAGAAACATCTTATACAATGAAATTGCTGATCGACTCGCACGTTCAGCAGCTAACAATCCTGTCACTCCACCTCCAGAATATGCATATATGGAAGATGTTCTGAATTTGCTCCAAAATAAATGGAAACTTCATGTTTACCAATTCATTAGGGACCAATTAAATTACCCTCAGGCTGATGTTTTCTTCAAATCAATTGAGAAGTTTTCACATCATTTTTCAAGACGCAAATATGAGACATTGTTCTACCGATTGTTAGCCAACAGAGCCCCAACCAAAAGTTATCTTTTCCGAATAAAGCAGGAACGTTCAGCTAATTGTGATTTTTGCAGTTCTGAAGATACAAATAATCACTTCATGTTTGCATGCTGTAAGTGGGACATTCAGAGAAAGCGATTGTTTAAAAATATTGGTATCTCAAATATTCAAGATTATAACTGGATTTCTATCTTGAAAATTGCACCGAAGCTATTAGTTGATGAATTTGAATTATATCTGTCAGTTTGTAATAGATTTTGAATTTTTTCCTATTTTTCATTTGTTGATGTTTGTTCTTTATTTTTATTTTATTTTTTGCGAGCTATAATATCTGTTGCAGAAATTTTGAGAATTTATATATATATATATTTGGGTATGTAAAAAGAAATATATATGTGTATGTATATCTTTTTTCTTTTTCCTGTTCAAATTGTTACATGATTTTTGCTTTTTTATTTTTTGATACTAGTCGTATATATTTTTGTTTAATTTTGTTGAAACTGTTTTCTTGTTTTTTGTCTTTGTCTATTCATGATCAATTAGATCTTGTATCATATTTTTCTATTTTCATGTTGTTTTTATAATATCTATTGTTGTTATTCTTCCTTTTTTTTCTTTGCATAAGTCTGTATTGTTTTTTGTATTTTTTATTTATTCAAGTTCTTTGGATTGTTCTTTGTTATAAAATGCCTGTGTTTTATCAATTGTCCTAAAGCCCCCAGTAGGTATAGAGGACACTAATTATTCAAGTCAAGTCAAGTACGTCTGCCACACGTTCCTGCTATTAAAGTTACAATGGTTGTATAAATTGTAAATAAAACATGTAAATAATTAACAATCGCTATATTCAACTTATGAGCGAGCCTACTGAACAACGTCGCGCCCCCAACGCGTCACAGTGGTGACCTGTTTTTTGAACATGTGAGATGCAAGTTGCTGTTTCCCTTTCCCGACCACGTTGTTTGTGCTACGACCGTGAACTTGCGTTTTCGGCTACCGGCGTTTTACGGTTTCCGATAAAAACAGATGCTGTCATCTCACCTTCTGAAGATGTTGTCAAGCATACGGTAGGCTCTTTTTGAACTTTTCTTGATTTGTGTCGCAAGCGCCACGATGTCAACGACGCAACCCGAATCGATCGAAATCAACCCAGTCGCGGTAAAAATGCCTCCGTTCTGGCGAAATCGCCCGGAATTGTGGTTCAAACAGATATAATCGCAATTTTTTCTCTCCAAAATTAGCGCTGACTCGACGAAATTCAACTATGTAATTACTAGTTTGAATCAGCAGGAACTCTCGGTCATTTCGGATATCTTAATGAATCCACCGGCTCAAAATAGCTATGATGCCCTGAAAGAGCGGTTGATATCCCAGTATGCCGATTCCGAATCTTCTAGGTTGAAGGCTCTTTTGCAAGGCCTAGTTTTGGGTGACAAGCGCCCGTCACGTTTGCTATTGGAGATGCGCGATTTAGCTGGCAAGCATTTTGATGATAAAATTTTGAAAACCTTGTGGTTAAAACAATTGCCAGTAGCTGTTCAGCAGATATTAGCCGTAAGCACTGACGACTTGCCCAAGCTTGCGGAGATGGCAGACGGCATATTGGACGTTACCAAGCCCACGGAAGTCAGTTCAGTCCAGCCGTGTCCAATCGATACCAGATTAGATGAGATCTGCACTCGCCTGTCTAGATTAGAAACTAAACCTCATGGTCAGCGTTTTCGTTATCGTTCGCGATCTAGGTCTCGCCAATCTCTCCCAGCGGGACAAACATCTCAAATATGCTGGTACCACAGGAAATTCAGAGAAAAAGCGCACAAGTGCACAGCGCCCTGCTCTTACAAGCATTCAAAAAACGAGTAGAGCATTCGTTGGGGGCGCACAGCGAAAATGCTAATATTGCAAGTCGCCTATTTGTGTATGATCGTAAAAACGGATTGCACTTCCTTGTTGATACTGGAGCATCGGTATCTGTGTTACCCGCTGAAAAATCTGAATTGTCAAACAAAACCAATTCTTTTCAGTTAACTGCTGCTAATGGCACTCAAATTCCTACATTTGGTACTAAGATACTGAACTTGGACTTTGGTCTGCATAAGAATTTCGTTTGGAAATTTGTTGTGGCCTCAATCAATAAGCCAATCCTAGGCGCTGATTTTCTCAGTCGATACAGCTTTTTGGTTGACATGAACAAATGTCGATTAGTTTCACAAGATTCAAAATTGTCCATATCCGGATCCAGGGCAGAAGTACCCTCCACTGGTGTGACATTTGCTATGCATGATACTACTGATTATCATAAGCTGTTATCCAAATTTCCCGAACTGACTAAGATAAATTTCTCGACCAAGTCCATTAAACATAACGTTACTCATTTTATCGAGACGACAGGCCCACCTGTGTTTGCCAAGGCCAGACGTTTGGCGCAAAACAAGCTTACTATCGCTAAACGCGAATTCGCTTACATGCAAAGTCAAGGTTGATGTCGGCCCTCCAAAAGCAATTGGGCCAGCCCTTTGCACATGGTTGCGAAAGCAGATGGAGGATGGCGTTGTTGCGGCGATTATCGCATGTTAAATGCCAGAACGAAATCCGACCGCTACCCAATTCCACACGTGCATGACTTCGCTAATTTTCTTGGTGGAAAAACGATATTTAGTACCCTTGACTTGGTTAAAGCCTACTACCAGATTCCTGTACAGCCAGCACACATTGAGAAGACGGCAGTCATCACTCCATTCGGACTGTACGAGTTTCTTTACATGCCTTTCGGTTTGTGCAATGCCGGTCAAACACTGCAAAGGTTCATGAACTCTGTACTTCAAGAATTTGACTTTTGTTTTCCTTACTTGGATGATGTACTCATCGCTTCGACGTCTCCAGAGGAACATCTCGTTCACTTACGATGCATTTTCGAGAAATTCTCCGAATTCGGAATTGTCTTGAATATTGATAAGTGCATTTTCGGAAAATCTGAAGTAGCATTTTTAGGACATACTGTAAATGAGCACGGTATCAAACCATTGGAAAAGAAAGTTGAAGCTATCCTGAACTATCCACAACCGCAGACCATTCAAGAGCTGCGCCGATTTCTCGGAATGCTTAATTTTTACAGACGCTTCATTCCAAACGCCGCGAAAAAGCAAATTTTGCTCAACGCGTACCTTAAAGACAGCAAAAGGCACGATAAACGTCTCATTCAATGGACTGAAGAATCCAAAATTGCCTTTGAAAATTGCAAGACTGATTTGGCTAATATAACCCTTTTGTCATATCCACAGCAAAATTCTACGTTGGCACTGATGGTCGATGGATCCGACTATGCGATTGGAGGTGCCCTACAACAACGAGTTGGAAATGACTGGCAACCCATCGCATTTTTCTCTCGTAAATTGTCAAAATCTGAGCAGAACTACAGTGCTTTCGACAGAGAACTATTAGCCGTATAAAGCATTTTTTATACCTACTAGAAGGACGGCACTTTATAATTTTTAGTGACCATAAACCATTGTCCTATGCCTTCAATCACATCAGTAAGAACAACTCAGCCAGGCAGATAAGGTATCTGGACTTTATATCGCAATACTCCACCGATATTCGTCATATATCTGGTGTTGAAAATGTTGTTGCTGACGCTTTTTCCCGTATCAGTTCGATCGAATTTCCTTCTCTCGATTATAAGGAAATTGCCAAAGCTCAAAGGGAAGATGAAGAGTTGGAACAACTTCGCACTTCTACTAGCTTAGAGTTCAAACCCATGCTGATCAACAGCGAAATTGAAATTTTATGTGACGTTTCTACTGGAAAGGTTAGACCTTACATTCCTGAACCATTCAGATTTCAAGCATTCAGCACTGTTCACAACTTGAATCATCCTGGCAAACGAGCTACTGAAAACTTGCTCTGCAGTCGTTTTGTTTGGAAAGCTATGAAAAAAGACTGTGCAGAATGGTGCAAGACTTGTCTTGCATGCCAAAAATCTAAAAGCCACATGGAAAATTCCCGTTGTGTGATGAACGTTTTGGACATGTACACATAGACATTGTGGGACCACTCCCACCATCCCGTGGATTCCGGCACTGCCTAACAATAGTGGATCGTTTTACTCGATGGCCGGAAGTTATTCCCATGGAGGATATGACAGCAGAAACTGTTGCAAGGTGTTTCTTTTCAGGTTGGATCAGTCGTTTTGGTACCCCTGAAACCATCACCAGTGATCAAGGTCGACAATTTGACAGTTCCTTGTTTCGAGCCCTTGCTACAATCCTTGGTATTAAAAGAATTCGTACTACACCATATCATCCGGCCGCAAATGGTTGTGTTGAACGTTTTCATCGTGACCTGAAGACAGCGTTACGCTGCCTCGAAACTGACCACTGAACCAACATGCTTCCTAGCGTTCTTCTAGGTATCCGCTCGTGTGTAAAGGAGGACATCGGAGCTTCATCAGCAGAACTCGTCTATGGGACGCCACTTCGCTTACCTGGGGAGTTTTTCCAGCTCTCCAACGATGTTCCGCCCGATGAATTTGTGGAAACACTCCGCAACACTATATCGCAAATTCGTCCAGTTCCTACAACCACACATGGCTCGCACAAAATCATCTGGCATCCAGCTCTAGATGACTGTTCTCACGTTTTTGTGCGATGTGGCGCAGTTAATCCTACTTTGCGGCCGCCTTATGATGGCCCTTACGCGGTCATCAGCAGAGGTGATAGACATTTCACATTGCAGTTCCCGGACCGTGTCACTACCATAAGTGTTGATAGACTGAAACCTGCCTTCTTAATGAAGCCAAAGGACACAATTTCGGTCCCACCGAAGACTGTATCCTCACGACAAAAAGAAATGGAACTGCGTTCCGGAAAGAAAGTGCGTTTCAACTTATAATTCGTCGAGAGCCTATGATCCTCTCGACTGGGAGGGGGTCATGTAGCGACCCTTCTTCAACTGTTTATTATCATTCTTTATTATTATTATTATTATTTATGTCAGTGTGGCAACATGTGTATTTTTATGCAGTCAAAGCCGACTATATTTATTGTTTGTTTTGCATTCGGCTTCTCCGTACGTCTGCCACACGTTCCTGCTATTAAAGTTGCAATGGTTGTATAAATTGTAAATTAAACATGTAAATAATTAACAATCGCTATATTCTAAATGTAAGCTAGCCTACCGAACGACGTCGCGCCCCCAACGCGTAACATTTTCAAATTTAAGAAAATTATAAAATTCGCATTTTTACTAATTTTCATGAAAGTTACTAAATGTCAGCTTTTACCAAAGGGCTCGAAATGTATACGTTTCCAAGCGTATTACCAACTCGACTTGGTTTTACCACTCTTCGGGCTTTTACTGTAACATATACATCTAAGTTGCTTATCTTGAAGCTCTCAATATAATATAATTATCGTACATCATTTGTCTTTTTTATTATTATACTCTACTTTTACTCAGTTCAATATTGTTTTTATATACTCTTTCAATACTTTCATCTAAATGGTTTCGTAATCTATGCGTGTGACGAAGACAAAAATTCCATGATTTGTTTTCATTATTATTCAATTGATTTTCAGTGTGAAAAATGTTTAATATCTTAGGGGCAATGAAGGAAAAGCTTATTTTATGTAATGTTTTATTTGGTTTTGGCACTTGATAAACTCTATTATATTTATTTGTAGTTCTATTTTGATTTTTCAAGTAATTTTCTTTCAATTGTGAAAATTTGATAACTCTGTTTTGTCTCAAAGTTAGAGTATGGCATTGTATTTTGGAACTATCGATTAATATGTGAGATCTTATTCTGTTATATAATCTAATTTACGAATATTCTCGTAATATGCTCCTCCCTAAGCACTGATTGCATAACTGACAATTGAATATGCATAAAAATAATTCCATGCATAAAATAAATTTTTTTAAAAATGTTCATCAATCAAGTTTTTCATTTTGTAAGATATCACTGCATATTTTCTAATCTTTTTTATTAAAACATCACACTGCGTGTTCCATTCAAGATCATTCTGTATTGTGATACCCAAATAACTGTACTCCCGAACAATATCTATTTCTCGGCAGTGGCATTGATTGTTCCTGAGGTACCCCTTTTTTCACTTCTTGAAAAGTACTAACTACTTTTTGAATAACAATTGCTTGTTTCCTATTGCAATAGTATGATTTAAACCATTCAAGTATGTTTTCTCTTACTCCTATTTCAAATAGTTTATTTGTTTTGTTCCAAATCCACAAAATCGAATGCTTTTTTCATATCTTGGAACACAGTTATGGAACATTTATTGTTGTTGAATCCATTGTTTAAATAGTTAGTTAAATTATTGTTATGAAATTTCTGCTAATTTTATCCTTTATCAAGTTACAAAAATCAAATAATTCCATTTTTAAAAATTTTAATTCAATATTTACTCACACATTTTCAATTAAAAGTTTGAAATGTTGACTTAATAGAGTTATTAAATGGTTTCATAACAGGTATAGTTGTCCCATTTTGACTTATGGACAATATTAAGTCCTAAAGAACTTTCTTATAAAAAAATCACATTAGCATACTGAACTACTAAAAATCCCATTTATCATACTGAGAACAAATCATTCTATGTTTAAAACAGGGTTGGCAGGTTTTTGACGGTTTAAACCGCGGTCAAAAACCCATCTGTCAAAAACTACTGTCAAAAACCTCAAATACTGCTTTTCAACATACCAATTCCCATTGAAAATACGCACATTGATTGCATGTAATGCTTAAAGTGACTATGCTGCAATACATAATGTGGGATTTTAAAATAATCTTCCCCCCCCCCCCTACATAATTATTTTGGACAATTATATACATGTATATATACTTGTAAAATATAGAATTTGAGTAGAGCATATCATAAAACTACGGAAGGATATGTAATGTATTCAAGATAGTTTCAACCTTCTAAAATTTCTTCAACTGTTTATTTATATATGAATATATATATATTTGCATATCAACATCTGCTCTACTTTTTTTTTACAATAGATACATGTTTAAAAAGTTCTTTCATGCTTGCTATATATAATGTTGATTTCTGTTATTATATTATCTAGACAACCCCGAATATTTAAAACAATATTCTTATTGTACAAAACATTAGAATATATATATCCAGCAATCAAAATACTAAATTATCCTAAAATAATTTTTCCCCTGAAAAATTAATTAGTTCATTATTAGTCAAAATTTTTCATTGTTACCACAGTTTCTATTCTTGGGTTACATTTGGTGGTATATTTTTAAATGATAAGTGTTTTTTTTCCCTTCAAAAAGACCTTATAAAAGTAGCCTGAATATACATATTTTTTATATAAAGTATCTTAGTTACTTAAGTTATATTACAATATCAAAATTGCTAATTCTTACCACATTTTCTAACCTTGGGCTATGCATTCTGACGTTCTATTTTTAGAAAATTCATGAATGGGGATTGCATCACAGATCTAAATGTAGTGGTATATTATCTCACAGGGTTTTGTTTTTCTTTTTCCTTCACCAACAGTAGCAGCAACAGTAGTGACTGCATTATCATGCTAGGGGCAGATGGTCTTATAATCCAGCTGCCCTTAGAGGACAAAGACCAGTGTACTAGAGAAAAGTCCAACTTTGCTATTTATTGTTTCAATTGTAAAGTAGTGAGGATTAATATGAAAACCAATTTCAGAAATTTCATTTGATATTTTTTTATGTTTAGTGAAACCAATTTCTAAGAAATCATAAATATTTAGTCTATTATTAGTTTAAAATATAATGAATCGTGGTGGAAGGCCACAGCATATAGCCTGGCAAAATTTTGATAAAGTAGAGAAAAATGGAAAGATATATGCAAAATGCATTAATTGTGGAGTTATGCGATGTAATCGTGTGGACAGGATGAAGAGCCATATAGCTCAGTGTATTGGAAGGGGCAATGATGTTGAACAAATACCTGATGTACAAAAAGCAACTACATCAACATCTACAGAGTCCACTGCTTCACGGCTTATTATTTTGTTGGAATCAACAGAACCTGAAATTTTCACTCAAAAAAAGAAGCAAAAAATTGATGACTTCATTGTGAAATCAAATTCTGCTACAACTAAAAAAATTGATTTATTAGTGGCAAAGTTTTTTTATGCCAATAATATCCCATTCAGTGTTGTTGAACATTCAAGTTTCAAAGATCTAGTTTCTGCTCTGCGACCTGGTTATAATACCCCAAGTAGAAAAGCTTTGGCGCAGTCATTGCTTGATGAAGTTACAAGAGAGGTTGAGAAAACTGCAAACGACAATCTCAGTGGAAAAGCTGTAACTTTAATTGAAGATGGATGGAACAATATTCATAACGATCCAGTCATAGCTACATGTATACATTCTGAAGGTAAATCCTATTTTCTTGAAGCTGTTGAGTGTGGTGCTATTATGAAAAAGGCAGATTACCACAAGCAAATAATTGACAATTCCATACAGTAAAGTTTCCCCCGACTTCTTATCGGTCGTAGGTCCTCGGCTGTACCTCCACTACGATTCCAGGACGAAATAACTGGATTCTAGACTCCCAAAAAGAAGAAAACAACACTTTATTTAATTTATTATCCAAACACCTCCACGAAACCGTCCTGTCTCTCCGGTACAAACTTCCGCACTTCTCCCTTTTTCGAATGTCTCAAAACGTTCTCGTTTCTCTCTCTCGCGACTCCTGTTTCTCCTCGGCCTTTTTCCAACCTTTTTTCTCCTGAACCTTACACGTCCCATCATCGAAAAGCACATCCATCATTTTTAAATAATGATGATGCTTCAAGAACGTAACTCGGTTTCTCACGGCTACCGTGACAGGGCGTCGGCATTACCTTGCATATCCCCCTTCCGGGTCCGCCAGGCCAACGCATGACGCTATCCGGTAGGCGAGCGTTGTATCGTGCAGCAACAGCTACTTTGGCTGCGGCGGCCATACCATCCTTGAATGGCAAATAACGGTTGCTCATCCAAGAGTTCATGGGGTGGTGGTCACCATCGGCATAAGAGAAGGATGGCCTTTCCCTGCCCTGATTCCTGGGCACGCCGTTGTTGGCGATTGAAGATTTAGCCGGTTGGCTTCTGGTTTTCTCGGTCTTCGACTGCCGGTTCGTAGCTCTGTTGATTCCTTTGGCAAATGGACACGAAAACAATCGCCAGTTCGATTGCTTGGACGTTTCCTGCCTAGTCGGGAACCGGTTCCGTGCCGATCTCCCTTTGACAGCATGACCATCGTCGTATCGTTTCGAGTTCATCTTGAGCTGCGAGGCCTTGCCCTCGGATCCGAACGCGACCCGATTGGTCTTGCACTTGATGAGGGCGAACGTCTTCTTCACCATGTTCCCGTCGACGTAGAGACAGCGCCTCGTACAGACATCCGGTATCTTAGATCCTCGATTGACGACTGCCACGTCGACGACTTCTCCGTGTTCTGATATAAACTGCGACACTGACTCGGGTGTTATTTCCTCGAACGGCAGGTTGCAGACCAGGATCATTTTTGCGCATCTGGTCTCGAAAGCCGGTACGGGCACGATCCGGCGCACTCCTCCGTTGTCCCGCGTTGCCAACTCTCCCGTTGACTTGGAGTTTGTTCGAGTTCCTGAGACAGTACCGGACGACCCTCCAGTCCTTGGTCAGGGTCTTGACCTTCCTGAAAGATGAGACCAACCTCAGGCTGATGTAGCCCTCCTTGTTTCTCTGGATTTGTTTCAGCAGACAGTTGTTCTTCATGATGTTGAAGTCGGTGAAGTAGCTCTCGACTTGGGATATGATCCTCTCTTCAAGTTCTTCGTTAGGTATGCAAAAATCGTTGTTATTGCCGTTGTTGGCCTTCTGTTTGCCATCGGCAGATGAAGTACACACACCGTCCCTACGGCTTGGTTCATTGATCGGACTTGGAACTAGTACATTTCCCAAGAGTGCGTCGTACGCCGTCGGACATATGAACATTTCATTTACCAAGCGACTCGACACTGCGCAAGAAATCGGCACGTACCCGTGTTTGTCGTCGCTGATCTTCATCATACATATTTTCAGAGGGGTTATCTCACTTTCGTCAAATGCGGACTTGATCCTTATTCTCCCCTCGCCTTCACAGTCGTCGATCTCAAACAAATCCGATCTAACGACTGAGATCTGGGTCCCAGAATCGACTACGCCTCTTATTGTCTTCTGACCACATTTCAAACTCACGGTCTGCGGTGTGTCAATGTCCGCACCGACACCAGCTGCCGGCACCGTGATATGTGCTGTTAGGACTGTGGTTTCTTCAATCATGTCCCCCTCTTTTGTCTGGACAGAGTTCGTCTGGGCCCGACTCAAAGGCTCCTGCTGGACTCTTGCATTACAAAACCTTGCTATATGGCCTTCTGCTCCACACGCATAACAAGTGACTGCGGCTCTCTCTCTGGTATTCGAACCCATCGTCGCTTTAGGTGGGAAGGACTCACCCTGAAGTCTGTGGTTTTCGCTGGCTTTCCATCTCGGATTTTGATGAACCGGTCTTGGGGTTGTCGTTCTGTCACTAGGGAAGGGTGTCTTCAGAGTCCTCTTCACATCATCGAACCTATCTAGTTTCTCCGATAGCTCACTTGGAGACACCATATCACTCCATTCGTCCAGATAGTGTTCTTTAAAATCTGCTGGGACGCGTTTTTTCATTTGATCGCTGATGATTGTCACTCTTAGTCGCTCAAACGTCGTGACCCCCAAAGCCGCCGTCCATCCATCAAAATAGGTACACAGTTCGTGGTAGAAGTCTCTCCAAGTGCCCTCTTGATTCTTGTAGCGCGAAGAAAACATCAGTCGGAACTTCTCTGGGGTGAGTTTGAATCTCCGCAATAATAATTCTTTAACTTGGTTATAGTCCTGTACTTGCTCTTCCGGTTCGCGGGCAATTAACTGGTTCATCTCGTAGGGAAGAAGTCCCAAGAGCTCAGCTAACCAATCTTCCCGTGCCAGGGCCACACGACGAGCTTGCCGCTTGAACAGCACCAGGTACAGACTTATGTCCTCTTCCATCCTGAACTTTTGCATCAGGTTCTGGAAATCCCGGCCGGGGGTTCTGCCGCGCCAGCCTGATTATTCTCCTCTCTTCTGGCTTCTGTCTCGATCCTCAGTCTTTCGAGTTCATGTTCCATCTCCTTTTCTCTACGCCGCTCCTCCATCTCTCTATCTCTACGCCGCTCCTCCATCTCTTCTCTCTCTTTCCTATTGCTTTATGATCGTTTTCAGCATCTCTCTACATGTCGCTTCGTTGTACAGTTCACTTTCCTGTATGGTACTCACTAAATGCATTAGGTTGAACTCCGGTCGGACTTCTACACCTAAGTTGGCGGCCATGGTCTCCAGATCCTCCTTGTTCCCTTTTGCCAAATACGCCATCTTTAGTTATCGTCTCGATACCGCCGCGCGACACTTGCTTCTCTTCCCTAGGCAGGATTGCCCCTCTCAGCACAGGTTGTCGTGTTGACTTCACGAAAAAAAAAGCGTGGGAGCTCGACGCTGCTGCTGTCCTTCTATACGAGCCGGGGTGGTTCCACCGTCGCTAGGACACTCTTCTTCGAATTCAGCTCACAATCTTGAGTCGTTGAAGCCACGACCCTATCCGGCCGACTGCGCCAGTAAAGTTTCTCCCGACTTCTTATCGGTCGTAGGTCCTCGGCTGTACCTCCACTACGATTCCAGGACGAAATAACTGGATTCTAGACTCCCAAAAAGAAGAAAACAACACTTTATTTAATTTATTATCCAACACCTCCATGAAACCGTCCTGTCTCTCCGGTACAAACTTTCGCACTTCTCCCTTTTTCGAATGTCTCAAAACGTTCTCGTTTCTCTCTCTCGCGACTCCTGTTTCTCCTCGGACTTTTTCCAACCTCTTTTCTCCTGAACCTTACACATACGTTTGGCCCACGATAAATATTCTTGTGAAGTAAAGGCAGTTGTAACTGATAATGCGAAAGTAATGAAGAAAGCCAGGCAACTTTTGCTTAATGAGATTGACCAAAATTTAATACTAGAATATGGGTGCTCTTCTCATTGGCTCAACTTACTCGGACAAGATCTAACACCTGAAGCTGTGCTCAAACAGGTGGTTAAAATACAAAAATACTTTAGAAACCATCATTTACCTTCGGGATGGCTTAATGAACATATGGGGTCAATAAAACCCCAATTACCTGGTGATACTCGATGGAAGAGTACACTTACTTGTCTTGAAACATTTTTACACAATAGACCATTTTTTCAGAAAATAGTAGAAGATCACGAAAATGACATTGACAAAGAAATTGTTATTTTAATCAACAATTATAATTTATACAAACAGTGTAAAGATCTTTCATTCCAACTCAAGCCAATAAGTGTTGCATTGGATATTCTTCAAACAGATACAGCTACAATAGCTGACTCGTGCCGTGTTTGGCTAAGCCTTCTCAAAGAAAGTGCTCTTCAGCCTCACATTGAAAAGATACAAAACAGGATGAACCAGATTCTGAGACCATTTCATTATTTGGCATATAATTTGCACCCAAAATATAAAGGCGAAGGACTGACTGATGTGCAAAGTGATTTGGCTCGCACATGGGCAACAGAGAAAATTAACGGTTGTCTGCCATTGCTAATTTCATATGAAGCGGAAGAAACTCCTTTTCCACCTTCTTATTTCAGTGCAGCAGGAAGAATGACAAACCCTGTGATTTGGTGGAAAGGACTTTCTAAATGTAATGCTTTTTCAGCTGAGCCTGCATCTCAACTCATAAAACTAGCAATGCTTTTGCTGTCCAGTCCCGCCAGCTCAGCCTCCATTGAAAGAGTATTTTCTAACTTTGGATTTGTCCATTCAAAACTTAGAAATCGTTTAGGTGTAGAAAAATGCGCAAAATTAGTTACATGTTATCGGATGCTACGTGGTAAAAATGAAACATACTATTAATTATATATCTATTCTAGACATTTTGTACCTCAAATTCAAAATCGCAAATTATAATTAATATTTTGTTTCAATTTTAATAAATTAGTGTTTGAAAATGAAACATTGTAATATCAAAGTGCCTCATCATTAAGTTATATACCTATTCTATTCGAAACATCCCAAAGCATTCATTTAGGTTTTTGACGGTTTAAACCAGTTTTTGACAGTTTAAACCAGTTTTTGACGTCAAAAACCCAACCCTGGTTTAAAACAATATTGAAATTTGTACTTGATAAAAAAAATCAAAAGCACATAGTTTACATATGCAGTTAACTTTCATTAATTTAATCAATTTAAATATTCTGGAATAATAACTTTATAAACTATCACTGTGCGAAACCATGACCTTTTCTTTAAAAAAACCACCTTGAATGAACAAAATTCCTTATTATGAGCTATGAAAAATTTCTGTATACTGTAGCATAATCGAAAAAGCATGGAGGGGGAAATTGAGGTTGTGGAAAATTTTAAGTTTTCATTGTGACTTTTGAAATCTATTTACTACTAGCTAGTATAATATCTGGTGCTGCCCGGGTTTTCTTCCATTATAAAAGAATAAGCTGTTATATACTACTTTACCGCACTCCAAATCCGGTCATATATCACCATACGGCAATTTCCAACCAATGGAGCTGGATGGGAAATGAAGGCACCATCTATCGGTGGTCGCCCTAGGCACGGTAGGTAAAGAACTTGTTTCTGATGTTCTTTGGCTAGATTCGAACCCATGGACGTTGACTGCAACCTTGATTGTGTAAGACGAGCATCTTACCACTGCGCCACTCGGGCAAAGTAACTGTTATATACTACAGTAGCAACTTTGAACCATTATACGTGTCCGAAACTTTCGCATTACTAGGGAAATCGCGGAAACCAAAGTAAAAATTTCGAAAGTGGTTGTTGAAGGCCAGGAACCATTGTTTTCTGGCAGTTTTACACAAATTTCGGGCATCTGCCCAGCTCTGACGAACTTTTAAAGTAGCCTATCGTTCAATTCGATGCCCTGTTTGGTATATATGCAAAATTTGGCGACGATCGAATAGTAAATTTTAATAGAGAACATACACACACACAAAAAATCAATTTTATATATATAGACTAGCTATATTACCCTGCGCAGCCCGGGTAAAAGTGACAAACCATTATAAAGGTATATAAGCTATTATGCATAATACTGGCAGCATTAAAGAAGTGACAAACCATTATAAAAGCACTAGCTATAATACCCGGCGCTGCCCGGGTTTACTTTGGTGAGGCTTTCTGGATCACGTGATATTCCCCCCCCCCCTTTCTTTGAGGGACATAAAAACTGTGTCCACGTTAACCAATATGGCGACTTCCTGCGCGGCTCATGAAATAAACAAATCTAGATTAAAGGAAACATAGAAATGAATATATATATTTCCCCCCTTTTTTAAGGGGCGCTAAGTATTTCGATTCCCCCCTCCTGAACTTCAAGTTATCCATCTGCCTGTTTGAGCTTCCAAAAATGCTTAGTTAAAGCTGTGGAATTTCTTCGATGTACTTTATGGGCCCATAATTAATTTTAAAACATCCTAAACTACATGAATTTATGCAGTTGAATATTAAAAGACACTACGGACACATTAATTTTTATGCATGACAAGATGTAAATAAAAAGTTGGATATCCATGCAATAACATTGATTTCATTTTGAACTCAAATCGTATCATATTTGAACTCAAAAGTAGGTCCTGCTGATTACTTCACATTTAATATATATATATATCCTGGGCTTCGTATATCTCTAAGAAAACTCAATGTTTCAAAAATCGAGAATTCTATCCAATTTTTAAAATTATTGATGTGACAGAAAACCCCAGTAAATTTCCGCATTTCTACATTAAAATCGGCAATTTTAACACTGATTTCTATGAGGATCACCCCTTTCCTGACCCTCAAAGCGATGCTGATGATGATTACGACGTCATTCAAAAAATCAAAAAACCTTATTACTGGGAGTATTGAAAATTTGGCAAACCATTATAAAGGCATAAATATGATACATATACTGACAGAGCGTTGAAGAAATGACAAACCATTGTAAAGGCATATATATACACGTCTTAAACGCATTGCTAGGGAACCACGGTAACCAAAGTAAACGTTCGGAAAGGGATTGTTGAGGCCGAGAAACCATTGTTGCCCGACAGTTTTTTGCCCTCCACAGAGCGTCCCAAACATGCTCTATAGGATTAAGGTCTGGAGATCAAGCTGGCCAATCCATCCGGCGAATATTCTCACTCTCTAGAAAATCGTCGAGCAGAAGAGCTGTATGTGGACTCGCGTTATCGTCCATCAAAATAAACTCAGGGCCAACTGCACCCCTTAAAAGGCGAACATAGGGTTCTAAGACCTCATCCCTATACCTCACACCAGTCACAGTGCCTCATTCAAAGACATGGAGAGGTGTGCGGCCATCCAACATGATGCCTGCCCAGACCATTAAACCTCCTCCGGCATAATGGTCGATTTCGCGGACATTGGAGGGTACCTAGCGGGTCCCTGGTTATCTCCCTATGAACGTACGGCGAGAATCAGTGCTTAGGCTGAACCGGGACTCATCAGTGAAGAGAACGGTCGCCCATTAATCCATACTCCAAATACAAATACAACGCCACAACAGGCAAATTGCCCAACGAGGTGGCTGACTTAAGAACATCATGGATTTTTTTTTGGAGGCCCTACCTACTACTACTCCACCACACCCCCCAACCCCCGCGGAACCCCCAACGAATCGGTACATGTGGGAATGTGCGTGTAGTGAAACCTGACGTGAAGTTTTTTTTGTTTCTCTGTAATGCTTGTCATTTGTAGTGCTGCCATCTGCCACCAGTTTTTCTAACTATGAGTGAAGTGTTATGATTGAATGATTTATCGTTGTAGGACTGTTGCTCTCTGTGGCGAGACTTTTTAACGGGGAGATCGGCTCGCATTTGCGCCTTGAAGTTGGGAACCACAGAAAACCAACTTCAGCCGACCACCAATGTGGGGTTCGAACCCGGATCCTCGCATCGCGAGTCCGTCACTATAACCACTCGACCACCAATCTCTATGCTCTCTGCACCATGATAAACGGATTCTCCTGTCCGTAGAAGTGAGCGGGACGCAAACAGCAGGTCGTCTTGCAAACAACCCTCTCTCACGAAGTCTTTTGGAAACAGTCACCCTTGATACACGGGTTCCTGTGGCTGCATTCAAGTCACGAGAGAGCTGAGAAGCTGTAGCACTCCTGTTACGCCTCGCTATAATTTTCAAATGGCGATCTTCTCTGGCCGTCTTGGCTCTTGGACGACCTTGCCCAGGCTTCCTCTCGATGGATCCGGTATCCTGGAACTGTTTCCATAAGTTACACACGACGCTGGGCGTTAAATTGAACTCTCTACAAATCTGGACTTGAGATTGGCCTGCTTCTAACCTTCCCACAATTCGCCACCTCATTTCATCATCTAAACGTTGGTGGTTACTCATTTTTACTGTTACAATTTGAAATTAACCGATTGCTGCAAAATAAAACCAAGAAATTCGCCGAGGTGTGCTAGCGAACGAAATGCGTCTTAACTTACGCGCGCTTATAAAGCCTGTTTCTCTACTGGCTCCGCCTACACACACACATGAACGCTTACGTATTTGACATACACGATTTGCATTTTTGTCTAGAAGCAGGGGGTTTACATTTAGTTCAGTTCTTTTCATGAAATTCGATAAAATATGCAAATTTTAACTTCAGTGGTTTTGGCTCGTCAATGATGAATCAATCAGTGAATCAGAACTTGACGACGATCGATCTAAAATTGTAGATTTGTTCACGCACGCGCACACACACAAGCGCCGTTCACATGTGCAAGATTGGGGGTCGCTTTGGTGGTAATTACCGGCATGACAACTTTTTTCCCCTCATAGGGAAGAAAAAGGTGGGAGAGAAGCTCATCAAAAAAGGCTCATCTTTCTTGGGATGGATTGGAGGTCAACACCGACCTTCTCTCCCATAATCCTTTGCGCCGCGAAAACGGCTATATGCTCCTTCGTCAACCGTCTTGAATCAATCACTTCCGTTCAACCTACGTAACCAGTGACGACTTCCGGAAAGAAGTGGGGGGGGAGGATTACCAACACCAAACATGGCCCCCGCTCTGTCCCTTGCGGGATATAAGCAGCTGGGCCATGCTGGAAAAACTCTTCGAGTATCCGGGCTCAGCGGGTATCCCCGACTCAAGCCACGGGATTCACCCCCACCGGGGAGACAACTCCACTGTTGTCTCTTCTGGCTGGAAGTCCGATAGATTTCAATGGAAATTCTTACGAAACATCATTGTTCAAATGTTATTGTGAAAATGATGACAATGGCAACACAACGGACATCATTGTTCATGTTTATGACCTCTTTTCTTTTTTTTTTTGATATTAAATTATTTAGGGTTCATAGTCCGAGTCAGAGCAGGAGTCTTGCATCTCATTCCGGTTTTGTGCACCATTCGGTCTAGGAACGATGATATAGTCTTCATTGTTTTCTATGTAGTTAATTAATTTATTGATCTTTCGATGGAATTCTTGGTTCCCAAGAAGATGCAATTTCCACTGATGTACATTGACAGGTGGAGAAGAGACGTGATAAGCTTTTGTAAGAGGACATGACGTGGCGTAGTGTAATACTGTGCCTTCCTCACCACACCTACATTTGTCCGTTCTTCGATGGAATCTAGCTAAATAAGAAGGAAATGGACCGTGTTCTGAGAAGAAGAGAAACATTTCTCTGGTCCATCTCCTTAATTTGGCCTTGACTGTAGGAATGAGAGCGAAGATTTTACGTCCTGTTTTTCTCTCATTAGATCATCTGTATTGCCCTTCGTCCATCATTTCGTTCTTCAGGATTCCCGTAGCCCAAGATTTGGGAAGAAATAATGAAAAGTCTGAAGATTCTCTTTCTGTTGTAGATTTTGCCATGATGTCAGCCTCCTCATTTCCCCGAGTACCAGTGTGAGCCTTTATCCATGCCAGACTAATATTCGGGCTGGCACACAAGGAGGATCTGACCTGTCTTGCGACCAGATGTCTTGAGAGGGGATCCTTGACCGCGTGTAAGGATGAGAGAGAGTCTGAAAATATAGTAGTTTTTCCACCGAGCTCCATTGCTTTTCTGCATGCCATTTCTGCATGGCAAAAAGTTCCGATTGGAAAACTGTATTGTTATTATGAAGTTTACACGACCATCGGAACAAAATGTCATTTGCCTTGTAGATTACAAATGCAGCGGCCACACCACTTTCCGTCTTGGAGCCGTCAGTGTAGATTGAAATTTCATCATCAACTGAGGTTATTCTGTCTTCTGATGAAATTGTGGAAATTTGTACGTCAGTTGGAGAAATTGCTGGATGTTCTGTCCAACCCGTTACATTACTCTGGAGTTGAAGATGTCCTACAAATGTACCGTTTTGAAGTTGGATGTTTGTCTTATTCCTACACAGAAGACCTTTTTTGGCCTCGAACTCAACAAATAGCCTCAGTGGAGGGAGCCCCGTCACTACCTGGAGCGCATTTGTAGGAGATGTTGTGTACGCCTTCAAAATATACAGGAGACAACCTCTTGGGGTGGAATCAATCCGGCGACCCTGCTCTTCAGTGAGGTGTGCTCCCCAAATGACTGCTCCATACACGATGATTCTTTGAGCAACCGCGAAGTACAGAGTTCTTCTCATTTACATATTAATGCCCCAGTTCTTGCCTGCCGAGCACCAAAGTTTTGGTAGAAGAGCTGTGGGGAATCGGTTAAAGCCGTCCGGATATTACACATATTTTTCCTTGTGGTGGGAAGAGAAGTCAAAGCCGTCTGGAGATGACACTCGGTGTTTTGGTTGAGGTGTCACATGTTGTCGCGTATGTGTATGTCCGTTCCATGCGTATGTAGTGATTTTTGTGATTTGTTTTTGTTTAATAAATAAATTGAATAGATTTTATCATCGTTAATCACTACAACTGGTGACCTATATTGTGAAGAGGACAGGCAACCAAAGGATTTAAGCAGAACAAAATGGCAGATGAAAATGCAACTGGTTCGGCAGAGATCGCCCATGTTTCCGTAAAAGCTCCACCGTTTTGGCGAGCAAATCCGGAGATCTGGTTTAGGAAGATGGAAAGTCAGTTTCTTCTGGCAGGAGTGACAGCCGAGGTGACCAAGTATCATCACATCGTATCTGCCTTGCAACCAGAGGAGCTGTCTGTTGTCGGGGACATTATCACCAGCCCACCCACCGCAACATCTTACGCTACGCTAAAACACCGTTTGTGCACGCAGTATGCGGACTCGGAGGAACAGCGGTTGCGCGACCTAATTTCTGGATTGCAACTGGGTGATCGGAAACCATCACGCCTTCTCCTGGAAATGCGAAGTAAAGCTGGGCAACGGGTGAGTGATGATATTTTGAAGTCTCTTTTCCTCCAGTGGCTGCCTACAAATGTTCAGCAAATACTAGCGATATCCAATGATAGCCTGGATAAATTGGCAGAAATGGCTGATGCCATACTTGCCGCCGCGGAGAGCTCCACTGCAATTCATGCGGTGTCAGCTGAAGCTTCGCAAATGCAGACCATTCTAATGGACATTTCTTCCCGTTTGCAGCGTCTCGAAACGCGTGCTCGATCCCAATCAAGAAATCGCCGAGTATCTCGTCAGCGTTCCAGCAGTCGTGACAGAAATTACCAGCACTGCTGGTACCACTGGCGTTTCAACGGAAAAGCAACCAAATATGTCCAGCCTTGCAGTTTCAACCAGCAGGGAAACTAGTTGGGCCGTCACTCGATACTCAGAGTGACGGCAAACTCGAGTGCTTCCGGCTATATCTGTCTGACCAGTCATCTTCCGTGCAGTTCCTCATAGACACTGGCGCTGATGTATCTGTACTGCCACTACGCAAAGAAGATTCCCGACGTCAGCCAGACTAGCTTCAGTTGTTTGCTGCAAACGGAACTGCCATACACACCTTCGGTCAACGACTGTTAAAACTAGACCTAGGACTTCGTCGTGCATTTCATTGGTCATTCATCGTTGCTGCCGTTTCACGTCCAATCATCGGATCTGACTTTCTGCGGCATTTCGGACTGCTTATAGATGTTCGGCGCGGTCAATTAATCGATCCACTCACTCAGCTTCGTTCACATTGCAAGATTGCTGGTGCGGACGTACCATCCCCAGCAGTGAAATGCATCCGGGACAGTAGTGAATTTCATCGAATTCTCACCGAGTTCCCTGAACTGACAGAGACTGTAGCAACGTTTAATGCTGTTAAGCATGACGTCCAACACTGCATTGAGACCAAAGGCCCGCCAGTTGCATCAAAACCTCGCAGGCTACCACCGGACCAGCTGCGTGCAGCCAAGTGGGAATTCGATCATCTAGTTGCCCAAGGAGTTTGCCGACCATCTCAAAGTTGCTGGGCAAGCCCAAGTACAACGGCGTACCCAAGTGCAACGGCGATTGGAGACCATGCGGCGACTACAGGAGACTGAATGCTGCAACTATCCCTGACAGATATCCCGTTCCGCACATCCAGGACTGTCTCCAGGTGCTAGAGGGGAAACAAATATTCTCCACCCTAGATCTTGCAAAAGCTTTTCATAAAATCCCTGTGAGACAAGAGGATATTCCGAAAACAGCCGTAACAACACCATTCGGGCTGTTCGAATTTCTCTTCATGCCTTTCGGACTGTCGAATGCAGCTGCAACATTCTAGAGGTTCATACATATGGTGTTGCAGGGTTTCACCTTTTGTGTACCGTATTTCGACGATGTTCTCGTGGCATCTACAAGAGCTGAAGAGCACAGGGAACATTTGCGCCTCAACGCTGCTAAATGTGTTCTGGAGCAACCATCAGTTCGATTTTTGGGTCATTTGATCTCTGCAACTGGCGTTGCACCTCTTCCTGAGAAAGTGTCGGTCATCGCTCAATACCCAAAGCCAGACACAGTCAAAGAGCTCCGACGATTTTTGGCCCTCCTCAATTTTTATCGTCGCTTCGTTCCAAAAGCAGCAGAGAAGCAGGCACTCCTGCATAAATTTCTAGCGGGTTCCAAGCGAAACGATAAGAGGAAGATCGTTTGGACCAAAGAAGCCGATGAAGCATTCCTGAAGTCTAAGCGGGATCTGGTAGATGCAACAGCTTTGGCATTTCCAGTGGCAGCAGCATCTTTGGCTATTGTGGTAGATGCTTCCGATATTGCCATGGGCGCAACTTTGCAACAACGTGTGTCAGGATCTTGGCAGCCACTTGGGTTCTACTCCAAGTAGTTATCTCCTGCACAAAAGAATTACAGTGCCTATGATCGAGAGCTGTTGGCAGCTTACTCTGCTATCAAATATTTCAGGCACATGGTTGAAGGCCATTCATTCGTCCTGTACACGGATCAGAAGCCTCTCACATATGCCTTCAGACAGACTACTGACAAATGCTCACCTCGTCAGCTTCGACACTTGGATTTCATTGGCCAGTTTACCACAGACATCCGACACATCAAGGGTGCAGAAAATGTTGTGGCAGATGCATTGTCTCAGATATCCATATCTTCCATAGACACACCATCTCCCACCGACTTCAAACGAATGGCAGAGGAACAACTCAAAGATGAGGGTATTCAGCAACTACTCACCAATCCTTTATCTACTTCCTTGAAAATCCACTCTCTTCCTGTTGATGAATCAAAGCTTCAGCTGTACTGTGACGTCTCTACCGGGCGCATTCGACCACTGGTTCCATCCTCGATGCGTAGGGACATCTTCACTGCCTTGCATGGACTGTCACATCCTGGCGTGAAGGCCTCTGTGAAACTAGTTCAAGAGCGTTTCGTGTGGCCCGCACTGAAGGCTGACGTGACCACTTGGTCACGTACATGCATTAACTGTCAGAAGTCTAAAGTGAGTCGGCATACGAAGAGCCCACATGGGGAATTTTCACCACCTGATGCCAGGTTTGAACATGTCCACATTGATATTGTAGGCCCTTTGCCTCCATCAGAAGGCTACACATATTGCCTCACCTGTGTGGATCGCTTCTCTAAATGACCTGAAGCCTTCCCTATGCCGGATAGCTCTGCTGACACCGTGGCCAAGGTTTTCTATTCTGGATGGGTTGCTCGGTTTGGTTCACCTAACAGAATCACCTCAGATCAAGGTGTCCAGTTTGAGTCCTTTTTGTTCAAGGCTCTAACCAAGTTCTTGGGAACCAATCGCCAGAGGACCACATCATACCATCCACAAGCAAATGGTCAAGTAGAACGGATGAACCAAGTAGAAAATGGTCATCGAGACCTTAAGTCTGCTATCAAGGCTCACGCAACTAACCGCTGGGTAACAGTACTTCCTACGATTCTGTTGGGTTTTCGAGCCGCCTGGAAGGAGGACTTGCAAGCTACAACTGCGGAAATGGTGTATGGTGCACCTACACGGCTGCCAGGAGAGTTTTTCGTACCTAGTCGTCATCACCCAGATCCATCAAGCTTCGTTGATCAGTTGAAGACCACCATGGAAAATTTAAGCCCAAGACAGACTGTTCGCCACGGAAAACATTCTGTTTTTGTCAGCAAGGACCTGCTGTCTTGCTCATATGTTTTCCTCCGCACGGACAGAGTGAAGAAAGGCCTAGAACCTCCGTACGAGGGACCTTACCAAGTACTGTCAAGATCAGAAAAGGTCTTCCAAATACTAATAAAAGTCGACCAGTATCTGTAAGCATAGACAGAGTCAAACCGGCTTACATCTGCGGTGATGACCTGCCCTTCAATGCCCACAAGCCTTCCAACGATCAACAAGAAACAACAACTTCACAGCAAGCAACAACTTCACAGCAAGCAACAACTTCACGGCAAGCAACAACAACTTCACAGCAAGCAACAACTTCACGGCAAGCAACAACAACTTCACGGCAAGCAACAACAACTTCACGGCAAGCAACAACAACTTCACGGCAAGCAACAACAACTTCACAGCAAGCAACCACAAGTTCAAAGCATCAGCAAGCAACAATAACTTCAAAAGATCAACAGACTTCCAGTGACGAGGACCAACCTTTCATGACCACCCGCTCAGGTAGACGGGTCAGATTCAGGTTGCCTTGCAGGTAGTTCTCTCGCTATCGCTGGTGGGGCACTACCTGTGGGGAATCGGTTAAAGCCGTCCGGATATTAAACATATTTTTCCTTGTGGTTGGAAGAGAAGTCAAAGCCGTCTGGAGATGACACTCGGTGTTTTGGTTGAGGTGTCACATGTTGTCGCGTATGTGTATGTCCGTTCCATGCGTATGTAGTGATTTTTGTGATTTGTTTTTGTTTAATAAATAAATTGAATAGATTTTATCATCGTTAATCACTACAGAGCATTAACTTTGTTTGATATTTCTGCTATGTGGCCTTACCAGTTGAGTTGATCGTCAAAAATAACTCCAAGAATTTTAACCTGGGATTTTTTCTTTATGAATTGATCTCCAATCTTAATTGATGGAGGTCGTTTTGACGAGATCCAGAGGAAGGATGTTTTTCCGCTGCTATTTTTAGATCCCTTTGTTGAAGCCAGGTGTTGATGGAATTTAAGGTGATTGTCGCTGTATTGCCCGTTCTTTCCACTGCTGGTCCTGAAACAATCACGATTAAATCATCAGCGTATGCTTGAACCTTTACATTCTTTGGCCAGTTTTGCTGCAAAAGATCATTGATAAAAATGTTCTAAAGTAAAGGTCCAGAACATGACCCCTGAGGACAACCTTTTGTGATTGTATGGAGAACTGGACGCTCAGGTGTATCAATTTGCACTGTGCGATCACTCAGAATACTGGTCATCATGTCAGCTAGGTTTGTAGGAATTGGAAGATTATGAAGTTGAGATGTGATGATATCAAACGCCCCTTGGATATCCAATGTTATGATGGCGATATTATGGCGTTTGGATTTTTGGCAAATTTTTTCGTTTTTAATAGCCATCATCGCCTGCTCAGTGGATGTTCTGTGTCTGAAGCCAAATTGATAAGGGCTGAGTACATTAGATTTGTCCAAATAGTATGAGATGCGTTGACATATAACTTTTTCCAAAAGTTTGCCAATTGTCGACAAAAGGTGGATCGGTCGATATGACGAAGCATATGAAGGATCTCTGTCCTTTTTAAGGAAGAAGAGGACATGACTCTTCTTGAAATGCCGTGGGAAGTATGAGAGCTGGATGCATTTATTGAAGAGAAGAGTGAAGATCGTCGGAAAACGTTTCAACAGAGCCTGAAGGACAACGTTATTAACTGCGTCGATTCCTGGTGCCTTCTTTTTGTTAAGAAATGAAGCTTACCTCCACACCTCTCCGAATGAAATTTCATTCGTATCCGGATAGAAGACGTTTTGGTGAAAATTTTGTCGTGTAGAGTCAGATGAAGAGTCCTGATGATTTTCTGAGTCATTCGGGAAGAAATGTTGAAGTTGAAGTTTTGCCTGTTCCCGTATGGAAAGATTTTGATCCGGTAATACAAAAATTTGTGGAGAAAAAGATGAATGTTTCACCGTGGCCTTATAAAAAGTCCCAAAGGGATCTGTGGCCAAGGTGCAAAATTTTTCCCAGGAGTTTTTCTTATATTTCCGAATGAGCTTTGAGTAAATTGCTCTGTTTCGATGGAAAATTATTCTTAGGACTTCTCTGTTATCATCATTTGCTCTAAGAAACTTCTTTTTGCTAGCTCTTGTTTCCCTTCGGGCTACTTCGAGTTCCTTACACCACCAATTGTCGAAATAATTCTTCCTGGCTCTGGAAAATCGGAGAAATTTGCTCCCCTTGGATGTGATGGTATCGAAAAGACGGTTAGTAGCCAGATCGAGATGGTGTCTATCCTGAGCCTTCCGAATATCCAGTTCGTGAGCTCCAAAATTTTCTTGAAGAGCATCGAGAAATCTTAGGATACGACGACGAGAATTTGAGAATTTTGTAGTGAAGTTCAGAGTTGGGGATTCGTGGATTGAGATTTCTATGAAAAAATGCGGGCTGTGTGTCACATCTTCTTTTCTAACATGCCAATGAATGTTATCCAAGGGTGGGAGGCTGTTTGAGAGGGAGACATCCGGTGCTCCGGTAGCTCCATAATGCTCATATGTGGTTGATTTGTCGTTGTGAAAAATCAGGTGATTTGCTCGGGTGAAATCTAACAAAGTCCAGCCTCGTGCATTAATATTCTTGTATCTCCAGCTCTGGTGGTGGGCGTTTAAATCTGCAGAGATGAAAATCGGGGATGATTTAGCCTTATTGCAGATAAAATTAAGTTCAAGTATTGTATCTTCCAGTTTTTGGGATGGAGAGGAATACGCTGATACGAATGTAACCTCTTCTTTGTGTGTGCTGACTTTGATGGCTACACAGTTGTCCAAGATTGCAAAGACTCCTCCAGTGATGTTTTTGTTCGTCAGCACAATAGCAGCTTTATTATTTCTTGATATCCAATTCTGCCAATGTGCTGGAATTTCACGTAATTTGTTTTTTCCAAGTATAAATATCCCAAGCGTTTTTTGCAGCCTGGAGGGAGAGAAGTGCCATTGCATTTCTGAATTTATTTGCGTTAAATTGAAGTACTTTAAAAACACTGGCCATAAGAAAATTTGAATTGGACTTGTAGAATTGGATGGTAGAATGACGATAGAAATTGAAGTTAGCAAAAATCTTTATTAAGCGTGTATATATTAAATTTCAGTTTGAAATTATTCGCCACTTCGTCTTGAATGGCTTGCAGTGCTATTTGAGATTGACAAAGTATGGATATGCCATTCTTGTGAAGTTTAGTGTTGACAACTTTGTCATCCAAAAACGCGTACCACAATTGTTCCAAAATATCTTCCTGGATTTTTTTATTGTTGAAATACTCTGGTTGAGTGAAGTACGTTTGCAACCAGAGGTCACCAGGCATATATTTCCATTGGTTCGATACAAAACCTTGATCTAATTTCGGTCGTTGTTTCTTAAAAACTGTATGTTGATTTTTTTCCATGTTAAGCTCTCTTGAAGTACGCGATTTCCACTGACTTCCCGAATTAAAGACTCTAGGTTGGGTCGATCGATGAAATTTATTCTGGAAGTTGGTCTTGATACTAAATGAATAGTTTCTCTGTTGATGTTGAGACTGGTTGTACCTTGAAAGCGGTTTTCTCGTTGCTTGTCGGAATTGTTGTCGAGTTATTTTTCTGGCGGACTTTGATGCTACCACAGTCCAAGTTTTATTGAAGAGATCCTCTTCGTCTCGTTCCCGTCGTCGGTAATTGTTAACCACTGTATTTGCCAAATTACCTGGACAATAGTTGGCCATATCAAACATCTTTTTCTGTATGGCTGAAAGAACAGGATTTGTACGTTGAGTTTGCACTGTTTCGTCTGTACGAGGTTGACGATTTACCTTAGGCTGTAGGATAGTCTCTTCCCCCTTTTCTCTATTAGTTGAAATCTCATTAGTTACAATATTGTCTTTCTTCTTCTTAAGTCTCTGAGGAAGAGGTTGTGTGAATATAGCCTGTCGGTTTATCTCCTCACGTTCAGCATCTGAAATTTGAATGTCTTGCATTGCGTTTTTTGACTTGTGTAGGATTGTGTACTCCATCGTCACCTTGGGTGAGATTTCCCTCATCTCACACACAACATCATTGTCGAGGCTGTTTGGAAAAAATGTTGTCTCTTTTGTTTTATCTTTTTTAGTACACAAGCTTGGTATAGAGTCTTTTTCTTTGTCTCTCGTTTGGTTATGTTGATTGTGAACCAGAAAAGTGTTGTTTTGTTGAGCTTCACGACCACTTGAAACATCATTCGTCGTTTGTGTGGCCTGATCCTGATATTGAAAATCCTCGTTGTGTGTTCCAATGGCCCAAATGTTAATTATCTTGAGGATTTTCTCGGCTCTTTTGGGGGGATTACCGGCATAAACTTAACGTCACGTGAACGGTTTGTAGCGAAAATCCGCGTTACCGGGAACTTCCCGGGATGTTTTATTGTACATGTGAACGGGGCTACAGAAAATCAGTTTTATATATGTAGATAGACACACAGACAGAAAATAAATTTTATACATATAGACAAACACACAGACAGACAGAAAATCAATTTTATATATATAGACTTACTTTTGAAAAGAAATATTGGTATTCGCAACTGTGACAATTATTCCCATAGATAGTGACTACTTTCGCAAAGACTGAAGTAAATTCCATTACAGGGATAAAAATCTTGTCTATAGTTAACAACCTCTTTCAACGACTTTCTCAATAGGAGAGAAAGTTCTTGGAAAAGACTGGAAGATTGCATACAAAGAGAGGTTTATAATCTTCTGAGGAAAATCCGAATTATAATTTTCACAACCTGACTTTTCACCCAAAAAACAAATATCTTTATCAGAATAAATTTATATATTAATTAATGTATAAATAATTAAAGTATGAATCTTATCTCGTATTTATTTATTTTTAATTTTTTTTAACTTGTATTACATCATGCAAGTTAAAAAAATTCATATTATTCAAAATTACTTGAAATATCGAAAGTATATTATTTAAATCAGTGATTTTTTAAAAAAAAACCATGGCTTAAATGGCATCATTAATCAAATGGCAATCATAAATCATGGCATCATTAAATGAAGCTGATTTTTAAATCGGGCTACCCTGGTTTTCAGTAAAAAATTTTCATTTCGCTCATCATTAGCATACAAATGAAAAAAAATTAAAAGGCAACTATGGCCTACTTGACAAGATGGAGAGGAAAATAAATTTTAGAGGACGCTAGCCTGAAGAAATGGCGGAGATTATTTCAACAAATGTGAATACGGTTGAAGAAGAAATGATAAATACATAATATTTTTTTAACATGTTGCAGTAAAAAACAAACATATCCATACTTAATCATCCGATATGATTCGAATCAAAGATTCATCCCACGTACACTGGGATGGATCCCTGCCACCCTCCATGAAGAGGGGCTATGCTATATATGTTATGGTGAAAGTGATAAAGAGCTGTTATTATATGAATAATCACCGGCCATTTCGGTAAGTTTGATAAATTTTGCTCATATACCGTGAATCTATCACATTTGTAGGTCATTATGCATAATTGTCAAACCATGGTCAATGCGATAAATGAGTCATCGTTGTGTTTACATTATGTATGTAAGTGAAGCTAACATTACAAGACTAACAATAATTTTTATAAAGTAATATGCTTCAAATATGTTTCTTTAGATTAATTGTCATGGTGAATTGAACGTGATGATGTATATGTATTGCCTAGCTGCTTCGTGGTAAATAACAATATAGTGATCAGATAATAAATACATCAATATTAAAAATGGTCATCGTTTTTGTAATGTTGGCTTTTTCACGTACACCGAAGCATGTGAAAAAAACTAACGCAGTAGCAGGTTAATAATGATTTTTAATTTATGTACAATTATATTTCGGCCGATTAGAGTTTTATCTCACATATTTTGTGGGAGAAATTCAATTTTCTCTCAAGTTTTAAACGAATAAAAAATTTCAAATCTACAAGTTCCCATAATATGAAAAAATTTATATTTACGACTCATCGATCATGATATTTATGGATTGAAGATTTGAGAATTATGGATAATTACTGGTAAATGTGATAAATGTAGCAAAAATTATCAAACTTTATTGAAATAATCCGATATTTTATCACTATTATCAACATATATATGCTGCATATAGACTAACACTGTTTTCAATTCTCCCACGCAACCTTCAGATACCTTTTCGATAACAAGTCTGACGAATTCCTTATTTGGAAATAAAAATGCATTGTTAATTTTTTTTTCTATTTTTTAAAATATGAATTATAACTTAAATTCTTTCTTTAATAGAAGTTTTTTTATCTCGCATAGAAGAAAAAAATTGTTTACTAAGAATCAAGCTAAGAAGTGGGTAGCCTTGGTTCTTAACTCGATTCTTAACTATGGAACAAAAACGATTCTTAGTTAAGAATGTGGTAGCAAAATTCTCTCTTAATTCTTAACTAAAGATCAAATCCATAGTTAAGAAGCGAATTCTTATTAAGAATCAGAAGGTGGTACATCCCCAGTTCTATCACAAGCAAGAAGAACATTTGGTAATTTAGTTCTCATTTGAGAGGACGATGGTAGAACTTCAAAAGCAAATGAAGTACTTGCTTCTTCACCGATTGATGGAGCTTCAGTACTTGAAGATGGAAATGCTAACTTCAACGGAAAACTGTTTTCGCTCATATAGATCACTTTCTTCAGAATCGTTGGATATAGATGAGTTTTCAGTGGTTGATGAACTAGTTTCCGCCGTTTCTTCTTAAGATGAAATGAAACGGAATACCATTTTCATTTTCCTTTGTTCATTGTTTTTCAATTTCTTCGTTGTTAGGTCATTACTCGACCAATAGCTATCTTGCGTATACTTCTTTGATCTTGCAAGAAATCTCGCTCTAAATTTGGGACCTTTCTCAACTTGTTACACTTAAAGTCTTAAAAATCACATTGGCATGGTGCATTGTCGAACAATTTCGGTGCTTCACACTGGAAAGATTTCAAGTTCAACTTGAAAGTTTGAGAATCTTTCCTTGTTTTCATATTTTTCTGATGATTCTTGTATTTACAGTAAAAGTCTGAAAAATTTTCAATTTTTCATATCCGTTGGTGAGAAACCTTAGGAATTGAAGCAGCTTTCCAAATATTTTCTGTCTTGGCACGATAATTTCAAGAATGTCTGCAATAGTGGATCTTTTCTTGATTGTTTCGCTTTCATATTGCGTTGAGTCAGCAAATAACAAAGCTTAACATCGCCATAGGTGGGCGAGACCCGAGAATCCCACTCTTTATGATTTCCTTAAATGTCACAACAATAAAAGCAAATGTCACAACAATAAAGTTAAGGGGTAAGATTGCAACAAGGGAAGAAACATCGAGGACACTGAATGAATCATGTGTTCAGGGTGAATAGGAAAGCCTCCTCCCCTTTTCCATGTTGCGAAATTCCACGCGTTGGAAATACTTGTCATCAAAAGTCAGCAAATCGGAAATCCTCTCCCCCCCCCCCCCCATCGATGATGACGTAATACTTGAATGACCCCATGGCAGAAAGTAAATAAACAGAACGTTGGTGTTGCCACCGGTAGGAAGTACAATTAAAATCAAAAAAACATAGTAGTTGTTGTATTTCTTCAACGTAGCGCTGATTGGTCAGAAGATGAATTACTCTCGAAGAAGAATTTTCGCGTACTTATCGTATCACGTGGTCTGAAGGACAATCTTCAACGAGTGGAAAATGATCGCTCAGAATTGTCGTTCAGAATATTGTCCTTCGACAAGGGACAAGTTGTTATGAACGACAAGTAGATGGTCGAGCCCCTGAAGTGAAGACTTCCTATACAATAACACAGACGTGCGCGAGCCGACGCGGAGGAATACAAAAATGGGCGTGACGGAGCGAAATAGGCAAAACATTGCTTATTTCAACATGTAAACAATGGGAGAAACTTCCATCTTCAGTATTTTTTTTCAGTTGTTTTCATATTATTTCATTAGTATAGTCGTCTATCTGCATATACACAGATGCTGATATCGTGTTCTACCTATATTTGCACCCACCGATGGAGAAAATTGAAGGAAGATGGTGTTCCGGATAATTTTCCCAAAGACTTCGGCATTGCAAAAACAAGAAGCGGTTCGACGGACAAACACAGATTTATTTACAGAACAGCAATTTACACGTATTTACAGGCTAATCAGAGAGCTAACAACTTTCTCGCAAAGTTTAAACACAACTGACTGAATCTCCTTGTGCCTGCCTGAGCCTGTCTAGCCTGCCATCTTGTGAGCGCCGCACTATTTATAACCCCGACAGAAACTTCGAGAAATAGAACATTCCAAAAAATTTTATCTTGCAGTTTCCTAGTCGGCGGCGCTACTGTACGGAGGGGTTGAACCAATGTCTGGAGGGGCGGGACTTTCTAAAATGTTCCCGCCAATATCATCCCTATCCGATAAACCGAAACCGGAATCAACCGATTTCGATATTTCTGAGAGCCATCGAACGAATCGCACCATCTATCGTCGATAGTTCGTAACAATGGAAACAAACTTCAGTTTCCTAGGTAAGTGAACGTGGTTTTATATTAAAAGATGCATTGATTTTTATACTAAAATTATAAAATTAAATGCATGTAGTTTTCATTTCACATTCAATTTCTGTTTGATGAGCATTAATTCGAAATAAATTAATTTCACATGAATTTTAAACCTCATAAATATTTTTTTTAAATCGTGTAGAAATTGCTTATTGCCATTTGGGTTAGAATTTTTATGATAGAAAAACTGAGGAAATATATGCTTCTGATACAGGGAAATAATTTGTGATAATTTCCCTGCTCAATTTAACAGCCGCTGTGGTGGTCGAGTGGTTATAGTGCCGGACTCGTGATGTGAGAATCCGGGTTCGAACCCCACAGTGGTGGTCGGCTGAAGTTGGTTTTCTGTGGTTCCCAACTTCAAGGCGCAAATGCGAGCCGATCTCCCCGTTAAAAAGTCTCGCCACAGAGAGCAACAGTCCTACAACGGTAAATCATTCAACCATTACACTTCACTCATAGTTAGTAAAACTGGGGGCAGATGACAGCACTACACATAACAAGCATTACACAGAAACAAACTTTACGTCAGGTTGCACTACACGTACACGCACATTCCCACATGTACCGATTCGTTGGGGGTTCCGCGGGGGGGGGGGTGCATGTGTGGTGTAGCAGTAGTAGGTAGGGGCTCGGGGATCCATGATGTTCTTAAGTCAGCCACCTCGTTGGGCAATTTGCTTGTTGTGGCGTTGTATTTGTATTTGTAACTGCAAGTTGTTATGTGGGAACGCTACGCTGTTTTGGCGCACAATAAGGTGTTTGGCGAGATAGAATGAGACCTTCAGGAAGAAGCCGTAACACAGAGACAGAGTGACAAGAAACTTCGAATCGAGCGCTGACCCCTCTGCCTGGCGGTGGTAAGTTAATTACTGACTCCTTCCTCTTCACTACTTGCCACCTCGCGTAATTAAATGAACATGTAATTTTTTATCTGTTGAACAGTGAGATAGGTGCGGAATAAATGTAAGGAAAATGAGTCTGGAGTTAAATGTAATTATTTTATTCATGTCTAATTTTAATTGATAAGGATCAACCGGCCTTCGTATCACTGGTGCCGTGACCAATCCTCGTTCAATCCGCATCCATCCACTTCTTATTGTGCAATGTCTCTCAATCCATGATTTTATTTTAATGAAATAATTGCAATATTCACGATTCCATCAGTATTTTTTTTGTTGTTCGGTAAAATATAATTTTAATGTGACCACGTTTTTTTTTTCTCTTGTGAAACCACGTGACGTGAAAATTCGTAATGAAGTCTTGAATTAATCGGAAATAATTAATTAATAATTGGTGGCTTGTGTAAAGTATTTCATGTTGTAAAATTTCATTGTGTATTTAAAAGTATTTATAATTGCATCTTGAAAAAAGAAAAAAAAATGAATAGACGCATTCAACGCCGAGCACCCGTGGTTACACGCACAATCAGACGAGTCCCCACAGCAAATTTCAATGCTTCTTTTGTGGATTTAATTCCACCGTTCTCGGGAGAAGGTTCAGGCAGCGTGAGAAATTTTCTGAATAAAATAAACGAAGTCGCGCGACTCAGCGGGTGGTCCGAAGATGACAAAATTTCCATCGCTAAATTAAAATTGACGACAACGGCCGAGGCATATTTTTTTTCCGTCCCACAAAACGACCAAATTTCCAGTTTTTCGGAGTTTTCCCAGAAGTTGGTCTCGAGATTTGAGAAACAAGTGCCCCTGGCTACCCAGTTGCACACCCTGGCAACCTGTGTACAGCAGGAACAGGAATCAGTTGAGGATTTTGCCACTCGAGTGCGACACCTTGGCAACAGGGTCTTCCAAAACACAGCCGCCATTTCTCCAGAGGTCATAGCAGCCAATGACAGGTTACTGCAGGCTCGTTTTGTTGCTGGGCTTAGACCCGACATACAACGCCATGTGCTTAGCAGAGCCCCTCCAAATTTTGACCAAGCTGTAACTGATGCACTCACTGAGGAGGCAAACAACAAACTCTACATGAGCTCACTGCAGAGTAGAGAAGAGGCACAAGGAGACGTGTCTCAATTGAGCGACCAGATTAGAGAGCTCACCATGCAAGTACACAATCTGAGCTCACAACAAGTTAATACGTACACACAGAGAAACAGCCGAACACACATACTACGAGCACACATGACATGTTTTTTTTGTGGCCGTGTCGGACATGTACAAGCAGATTGTTGGAGAAAACGAGAGAGTACACAGGGCCATCGATCACACTCACGAGGTAGGAGAGTGCATTTTGCACACAACACTCAGGGTAACAATACAGGAAGCAGGCAAAATTTAAACGGGCAAGGGAGGCGCCAAAATTAAGTAGTCATGTTGGGCCAACTGTGCGATCTCTCCAAAATTCAAATTTTGGTCCTAAATTTTTTTTACCAGCTGTAGAAGTCAACTCAAATGGCCATGATTTTCTTGCATTGATAGATTCAGGAGCATCGATTTCACTCATTTCTCCAGATCTTTTTGGTAAAATAAATTCACACGGTAAATTGAAACCATTGAAGGCAAATATTCAAATTAGGGCAGTAAATGGAGGCGACGTAGCCATCAGTGAATCGTACGAAATTCCTATTGCTATAGGCAATTTACGAACTGAACATAATTTTTATGTCACACAATTTGAATTACTGACCGGGTATCAGGCTATTTTGGGATATGACTTTCTGAAAAGTAGGCGATCTATTATTGACATGAAGAATAATTATTTGAAATTTAATGACATTACTGTACCAATTGTAAATCTAGAGATGGGAGGAAAACCAACAAATTTGAACGGGGAAGACATATCTATGAGATTGAAAAATAAAACCTTCTTGCCCCCTAACCAAAGCACCATTGTTAATGTCCTTGTACCTGTTTTACCACATTCTAGTGTAGAAGCGAGAGTTGTTATCAGTCCCAAACTGCAACACAAAGGTGTAGAGATAAAATCTCCTATTGTTAATGTAAACAGTGATGAACAAGAAACCAGTGTCAAAATAACTAACTTTTCTAGGGAGCCAATAATGTTAAATAAAAATATGAAAATTTGTACTGTCAACAATTTTGAAGAGATTCCCACAGACATTCACGTTTCAGATGTAATACCATTACCTCTGTGTGACAAAGATTTTTCTTTTCATGGTATCGACAGACATCTCAAAAACAAACTGTTGAAACTCTTGTTGAAACATTCGAGTGCTTTTGCTCGCTCTACCATGGAGTTATCAGCAGCGTTAACCGAACCACACGAAATCACACTAGAACACGAAAACCCCATAAGATGTCCTATATATAAAATCCCTTACAATTTGAGATCTGAGTTTCGCAAACAAGTCCGTGACTTAGAAAAAGCTGGAATCGTATCGAAATCTCAATCACAATATAACACCCCAGCACTTTTTGTCAAGCAGCGCACTAAGTGGCGCCTAGTTCTTGACTTTCATAGGCTGAATGAAATCACTGTAACACAAGAATTTGCCATTCCTACACTAGACGACATTTTACACGAGATATCTGGTTCAAATTATTTTTCAGCATTAGACATGAAATCTGCTTTTAATCAGATACCACTACACCCAGATGATAGACACAAAACAGCGTTCTCTACACCTGACGGTGACAAATATGAATTTAATAGATTGTGTTTTGGATTGAAAAATTCACCTAAGGCTTTTCAGTCTATTGCTCAGGAAGTTCTTGGTGATTTGTTACACAACGGTGCTCTTATATATATAGATGATATAATTTTGTTCACTAAGACTATTGACTAATATTAACTTGATGTTATTAGAAAGGGTACTTCAGAGATTTGAAGATGTTCGTCTGAAATTCAATCCCGAAAAATGTCAGTTTCTCACTAAATCTTGTAAATTTCTTGGGTACATAGTTACTCCTCAGGGTATGATGATAGATAAGGATAAGACTGTGTCCATTAATGAATTTCCTGTCCCCACTGATCAGAAAAAAATTAAATCTTTCTTAGGCTGTAGTGGGTTCTATCGTCGGTACATCAAGAATTTTTCTTCTCATGCCCACCCTTCTAACTACACTTTTGAAGAAAAATGTACCATTCGTATGGAATGACGAGGCTCAAGCTGCATTCGAAGACATTAAGAGTGCTATATCAAAGCCCCCTGTTTTGGCTTTGCCAGATCCCTCAGCAGAGCAGCAGATAACAACAGATGCATCATGTAAAGGTGTAGGTGCAGTTCTTGAACAGAGATACCCCAATGGTGAAGTGAAACCCTTGTATTTCTTTTCTAAGAAATTGAATCAGTCACAATCCAAGTATAGTGCCACCGTTTTGGAATTTTTTTGCCATCTATTGTGCACTGAATTTTTTTAGACCATTTTTAATTGGAAGAAATTTCAATGTCTACAGTGACCATAAACCTCTGCAGGGCTTTCTATCCAATAAAAGCCCATCTTCTAAAATATTGCGTTGGAAATTGGCACTAGAAGAATTTAATTATGACATATGTTATGTAAAGGGAACATTAAACGCAGTAGCTGACCATTTGTCTCGCAGTGTCAACACTTTCACTATAGTTTTTCCTGAACCTGATGAACTTTCATCAATGCAACAAAACGATGATAAATTAAAAGTAATAATTGACAATGTTAAAGAATCTAACACAGACCCTAAATATAGAAACTACAAGATTGACGAGAGAGGTATATTGGTACATTTGTCAAAGCGAAATTCAAAATCCCCTCGTCAAGATGTGCGAAAACAAGTTTGTGTCCCTCATTGCCTCAAAGCTAAAGTGTTGGAGTCAGTACATTCAGAAGCAGGAGGTCATTTGAGATTCACCAAGACATACTATCGTCTAGCAGAAATTTTTTTTTGGAATAACATGTACACAGACACTAAGAATTTTGTAAACTCATGCACAACCTGTCTTTCTCGTCGCAGTGCTTTCAGGGTTACTTCTGCCCCAAATGAGCCAGTAGATCAAAGTGAGAGTCCTGGTGAAAGGTGTCATGGATGTGTTTGGTCCCTTGAAAACCACTAAATCAGGTCACAGTTATGTTCTATCCATTGTTATATCGAACCACTGGAAGAATATATATATATATGTAATTATCAGATTAACCCAGGCTCCTAGTGGTCCAATATACATTTAGAATAAAAACGATGACTCATGAAAAGAAGGAATCCTTTAAATTTCAATAGCTTTTAATATTTAATCAAATGATCATATGAAAAGAACGAGTTATATTTGCACAAAATAAAAGTCAATTAGAAAATTCCATTTCCACGATATCAAATTCTGCATAATACATAAACAAAATACTGTATGTTCAATTATAATAATTTTAACTTGATGTTGGAATAATTCTCTTTTAATCACTCTTTATGCCTAATTTCGCCATCTGACCCCTGTTAACTCCTCCTAATTTAGGTTTTAACTAAACGTCTATAATTTACTAGAATTGTGGTAAGAATTTCTTTCCTACCTTTCATCCCTTTCCCATCCCTTTCATCACGGATGATCGCCGCTCCTGATGCTACAGTTGAAAAATGTGTTTACAAAAATTCTCCTCTTTCTACATTTTTTTCCAACTTGATTTCTAGTTTTCACTAATCAATCTGCTTTAATTTTTCGAAGATTCCAAAAAGTAAAGTTTTGAGGGGTACCAACCCCCTATTTCTAATTGGTAGTCCGGCTTCAGAGAAAGATCCTTCCATTGGGTGATGAGGATTACGTAGGTACAAATAGTATTAAAATTGACATCATTGGTCAAGGTTCACCCCCTACGATCTTTCGAAGCATATGGGAGGAAGATGTTTTCTGTGGGGGGGGAGTTGTACAAAAAAGAAGGAAAAGAAAAGTAGAGAGGAAGCAAGAAAGTCAGAAATAAAGTCAATTGCCTGCAGGTGGCAATACAATGGTCAATAGGCTTCAGTATATAGGGAAGAGAGAGAGAAAAGAAGAATACGGAGCGGCTATTACGCAAACTTTGAAGGGGCCCTTTAACCGGTTGAGCGGTGAAAGTTTTTTCGATTTCTATTTGAAAAACGGTGTGAGGTTATACGGAAAAATACTTGTAAAGTGGCGAAGCTTCTTTATCTCAAGTAGTGCTATCCCCCCCCCCCCAACAAACATGCAGGACAACAGAGAAGGCGTGGTTGGTGAGGTCCATCCAAGTGACAGGTTGGCTACACCTATTCCTAAAGTGATCCTATTCTTTACTAATACACACTCAACTTCAGTACCTGTTCTTTTGTTACAGTATTGGCCATTTTTTTTCTCCCTGTCGTGGTCATAGACATATTTAGAAGTTCATTTTTCCTATTGCTGTGGAACATCGCTAAAATGGCACTTGATACAACGATATTTTTCAAGTATTGTTTGGAAATGCCTATACTCTAATGTTAATCGGCTGCCTCTCGATATAGCGATAATCCCACTACAGCGATATTTTTTCTTAGTCCGCAGACTATCGTTATATCGATGTTTCACTGTATATATATATTGTAGTTTTCTCACTAATTTATTGGCGAAAACAAGCGTTTATATTCTCTAAATGCACAGCAACACTATAACGGAGTATCAGGGATTACGCAACAAAGTTTTTCTTTTCATTTTTATTTAAAAAAATATTTAAGCCCGTTCTGAGTCTACGTAGAGTTTCATGGCGTTACAATACTTTATAATCGCACTTCCTTGCAATTTTTTCGTCCCTCTTTCGCTGACGTTGCATGCGACTTATAATTTTGTGGTATCACTAAAGTGTCTTAGCACATTTTATCCGAGAAGTGTGATGCACTTTTCCAATGTATACTTTTCAGTTTAATCGAATAGCTTTTTCGCAAGAGAAATGGCTGCACAGTTTTGAACAGTATAGGAAATTTATGAAAGCAACACACATTATGTGTGATAAGGCACAAAAATATACATATATGGTGTACCTTGAATTTCCTAGAAAGTTGAAAATAACAGTAGTCGATGATTTTAATTACACAAATATCGATATTATACCTTATGAGTAAATTTGAAATATGCAATGAATTGGAAAATACCTTCGTTTTTATTTAATCTATTTATACAACACGAAATGATTTATACTTCACGTAAAAAAACTAACTGATTATAAAATATATCGATTTTATGTGTATATGGAAGGAAGCAATTATTATGATGTATTTAATACATACCATTAATAATGTAAGATACATTATAAACGCAAACGTTTTAAAAGCCTATTTGAGCCTCGTTTCGCAAGGCGGCATGTTCAGCAACGCGATGTATCTTACAGAATTTTTTTTTTCTTTTGATGAAATTTGCTTTCTTTGATGATATACAGACCAAAAAAAAAATAAAAGGTAACAAAAGAAATGGAATATTTGTCAAAATTTTAATTGAATCAACGATAACAACTGCTTTTCAGGGTTTATCTCAATGTAATGTCACATTCAGTTGGTCACATATAATTGAATTTTTACGCTTCGCATAAATTACACGTGTTATCATAGGATTCTATAAACACATTCTGTTCTGTTCGCGTCTGCGAAAGAATGGAATTCCCGGTTTAAACGAAAAAACAAACTTTATTTAATTCCGAATTGATCAGATGCAAAATTTAGCAGTCATGCTTCTCGAACGGCGGTAACAACAACACTTATTCGGACACACTTGGCGCCGAGGACCAAACATCCACATACGAAAATTAAAGAAAAAATATATTTAAAAAAATGTGAACACAACGCCATCTCGTGGCGTATTACCGAACTGTAAACATACTCCTGCCCTAATTAATTACTATTAATTATTATTGATTAGAGTCAAAGGGAAGCTTGATGATCTTGGTGATAGTCCGCTTGTAGAGGCCCTTGCTAGTCTTCACCGTTACTACACGAACGAGTCCATCAGTTCCGGGATGTATTTCCACAATTCTAGCAATCGGCCAGCTTGATGGTGGAAGGTTGCTCTCCTTAAGTACCACAACATCACCTACTGACAGGTTGGGGCAGGTGCTCTTCCATTTATGCCTTTGTTGCAGAGAATGGAGATATTCAGTGTGCCATCGTTTCCAGAAACTATTCCTCAGATTCCGAACAAGTTGCCATCTCGTTGACGGATGCTTGACATCGTCCACTTCTTCTGGAACTGAGCACAGAATATCGCCAGTCAAAAAATGAGAGGGTGTCAACACTTGCATCGAATCTATGTTTTCTTCGTTGTAAGCCACCAATGGTCTGGAATTGAGTATTCCTTCGATTTGACACATTAGAGTAGATAGCTCTTCAAATGTTAGGCGTGAATCCCCAACGACTCTTTTCAAATGAAACTTGACTGATTTAATTCCGGCCTCCCAAAGCCCTCCAAAATGAGGAGAGGAGGGTGGTATCATGTGCCACTGAATTGAGCGTTGGTTGAGGAAATATGATATTTTTGGATTGTCATTTATCTCCTTCGCGAACAACGTTAGCTCGTCGAGCTTACGCCTTGCACCAACGAAATTCGTTGCATTATCACAGTACATATTCAATGGCGCGCCACGTCGCGCATTTAATCTCTTCAAGGCCGCAATGAAAGAATCCGATGAGAGATCACTCACAATTTCGAGGTGTACAGCCTTAGTTGCCAAGCATATGAAAAGAGCAATGTATCCCTTCGCGAATTTGGATCCACGACCCTTATGAAGCTTTATCTCGATAGGGCCAGCAAAATCTACACCACAGTTCGTGAATGGTCTGCTCATGGTGACTCGAGGACCTGGTAAATCAGCCATCAGCTGAGAAGTTGACTTGCAACGGAACCGGAAACACACAATGCACTTGTGAATAACTCTATGAATTATCCTCTTAGCTCCAATAATCCAATACGATTGCTTCAGGATATTGGATAGAAGCGTCGGACCAGCATGCAGATTCGCAATGTGAGATTCACGAATAATAAGCAGACTAATTGGATGATCTTTCGGCAGAATGATCGGGTGTTTGGCTCCATATGCCAATTTTGCTCGTTGAATCCTGCCTCCTGCCCGTAAAACACCATCTTTATCGATAAATGGATTCAGTGATCCAAGAATGCTTTTACAGTTCAATGGTTTTCCGTTACGAATGCAATTTATCTCATCGTTGAAGGAACAGTCTTGAACCCATCGAATGATCACCTTCTTTACACGTTCTATCTCAGACAACTGCAATGGCTTCACAGTGGGTTTCGCGGTGTTGCTGCCAGTAAGTTTTGTCCCGAAGCATTTTGACAAAAATCTGAAGCAGTAAGCAACGATACGAATGATTTTGGACAGAGATGAATATTTTTCAAATAAATCACTGAGAGTGTCGTTGATCGATGTTGCGTATGAGTATATTGGATCCAGTCTTTCTTCAGGCATAGGTGAGGATTTCAGCAATTCATCATTTGTCTTAGGCCAGGTTGCAGATGGATCACGGAGAAATGGTGGTCCATGCCACCAGAGTTCACATTCTTGCAGCAGCTCAGGACTGATTCCTCGAGACGCAAGATCAGCTGGGTTGTCCTTTGATGTGACGTGATTCCATACACTTACTGGTAGCGTATCGAGAATCTCTGAAGTCCGGTTGGCGACAAAGGTTTTCCATCTTCGTGGATGTGACGACAACCAGGACAAGACCACTCTGGAATCAGTCCATGCAAAAACTTGAATGTCTGGTATCTTGATAAATTTCAGCACAGATTTGAACAGCTGAGCCAGCAGGAATGCACCACAGAGTTCAAGTTTTGGAATTGACAGCTGTTTCACAGGCGCTACCTTAGTCTTTGACACAAACAGAGTGACCTTAGTATTCCCAGAATTTTCTTGACAGTAATAAATTACAGCCGCATAAGCTTGAGCAGAGGAATCACAAAATCCATGTAATGATATCGGACCCTCTGACGTCGATACACAACGAGGCACCTTTAGCACATTTATTGCATTAAAATGAGCTTGAAACTCAAGCCATTCCTTCGTTAGAACATCGGGTAATGGATCATCCCAATCACATTTCACCACCCACAACTTTTGGTAGAATATTTTGATCCATACTATACATGGGGAAATTAATCCCATTGGATCGAATATCTGAGCAGATCTAGAGAGGACTTTGCGTTTCGTCAAGGGAACATCAATGTTCAAACATGGTGTGAAGAAAAAGGCATCATCCACAGAGTTCCAGTTCAATCCCAATACCTTGGACTGTTCATTGCTGTCAATTGCAATATTGTGGTCATCACAAGCTGCATCCAGCTCCTTTAGAAGTGATTGCGAATTCGATCTCCACTTACGAAGCTCAAAACCTCTGATTCGAAGTAACGAAGACACTTGTGAGCACAACCGCTTGGCATCTTCCGCAGTATCCGCACCGGATAGCAAATCATCTACGTAGAAGTCATTAGAAATGATTTTTGCTGCATCTGGATTATTGCCTTGACTGTCAATACTTATTTGCTTCAAGCATCTAGTAGCCAGGAACGACGAGGAAGACAAACCGTAGGTGACAGTTTGTAATTTGTACACAGCGATAGGATCAGAGGAATTGTCACGCCATAAAATACGTTGGTATGATTGATCAGAAGGAGACACAAGTATCTGTCTGTACATTTTTGCAATGTCTGCCGAAAATGCAATTTTATGCACTCGAAAGGTCAGCAATATTTCAAATATATCACGTTGTAGTTTAGGACCAACACCAAGAATGGAATTCAATGAGACGGAATTCTTACTAGCACATGATCCGTCGAAAACGACTCTCAACTTTGTGGTTGAACTGGAATGCTTATGTACAGCATGGTGAGGGAGAAAAAATTTCTGATCATCTGGGATCATCGAGCAGTCATCATCAGCCAATCGCATGTGACCCAAATCCGCGTATTCTTGCATAAACGATCTGTATTCCATTGACAATTCTGGGTCGTGCTTGAATTTTCTTTGCATCGACTGCAGACGCGAGAATGCAGAGTCATAAGAATTTCCCAATTTTACATCAGGTTTGCAGATTGGAAGCTTCACAACAAAACGTCCATTCTCGTTGATCGAGACATTTTCCTTGAAATGCTTTTCACAGAATTCCTCCTCAGGAGTTAGTTCAGGAACCTTTTCACAAGGAATTGATTCGATCTCCCAAAACCGTTTCAGTTCGTCATTCATGCTGAGATTTGTCACTGTCAATCCAACAACCGAAGAGGCATTGTTGATTTTGCCAGTAACGATCCATCCCAATCTCGAATTTTGGGCAATGGGCTCCTTGTTTGCATTCATCACCTGACCAGGAAGAATTATCGAGAAGAAGTGATCAGCTCCTATGATTAAATCAATGTCACTTGGAGTAGAAAATGTTGGATCCGCCAGGTTTAGACCATCAAGCATGTCGCGATCTTTGAACTTGATCACCGAGGATGGTTGAGGAGCAGTCAATCTCTTTAGCACAAAAGTATCCATGTTGAACATTTCGCGTTGATCGTATTTTGATGTTATGCACAAACTGACAGTTCCTTGAGTAGTAGTCGGCTGAAAAGATGCCAATCCAGCTACTGGGACACGAACACAAGATGATATCTTAAGGCCAAGCCTCTGGGCAGTTGATTGAGAAATGAATGTAGCCTGAGAACCAGAATCAAGTAGGATTCTGACACTTTGATAACTACCCCAGGCATCACGGACCGATGCAACTGCAGTGGGCAACAAGGCAATGTTTCCCTGTGCAGCGTTGAGAGATAGTTCAGGTGGTCTTTCCGAAGAATTTCCAGTGCACTTGACAGCTGGCTCATCATGCGACACCGAAGCACTAGCATAGTTTGAATGCATTTGCTCGTGGAGACTGGAATGATGTCTCGCGTTGCATATTCGACATGAAAACTGAGAGCAGCACTTCTTGCTCAAGTGCTTTTTTGACAAGCAATTAAAACAAAGATTTTTATTCCGCACAAAATCCTTGCGTGCCGCGACACTCAGATTTTTGTAACTAATACAATTCGCGACGGGATGGTTACCGTTACATTTTGGACACTTCACGTCAGACAATCTAGATGCAGTGCTAGACGTACCTTTGGGTTTCACTTCAGATGCGGAATCGACTGCCGTATCCTCGATAGCCGATGATCTCTCGTTGAGGAAATCGATGAAGCTCTGGAACGTTGGAAAGTCTTTGTCGACGGTCCTCTCGAACCACATTCGGCGAGTATCGGCGTCAACCTTTTCGAGCAGCAGATGTATCAACCATACGTCTGGGTTGACGGCCCCATCACCAAGAGTTTTCAAGCCCCGGACGACTTGTTCGGAAGTGTCGGCTATACATCGTAAGTTAGATTTCACACTGGTGACCCTGGGCTGATTCAAGAAAGTAGAAACCAGCGAGCTGGCTATTTGCTTTTTCTTGTCGTAACGCTCCACCAGCCTTCCCCAAGCTTCTTGATAGCTAGCCTCCGAGATCGGAATGTGGCGGATGACATCGGCTGGAGCTTTCTCGAGGAGTCCTTTCAAATAATGAAACTTCTGTATTGGGCTGAGAGTTTCGTTATTGTGCACAACTCCTAGATACATGTCCTTGAAGCTGAGCCATTCCATGTATTCTCCGCTGAACGCGGGAATGTTCAGCTTCGGGAGTTTGAACCCACTTGACCCAGTGACCGAGTTTTGCACTTGGGATGCGTAGTTGGAGTCCGACGCCTCCACCATCTTCTTGGCATTGATGAATCGGTTCAGCTTCGATTTGACGTCGAAATACTGATCTTCGACTTCTCCCATCTCTGATACCTCATCTGGAAGGGCTTGGTCATGCTCAATGAACCTTTTGAAGGCATCTTCAATCCGTTCTAGTCTCACCAGGACTGCTTCCGTTGATGTAGAGTCCTCCAGCGACGCTGCGAAACTGGCAATGCGAGTCAGAGCGGCCTTTTCTCGTCCTCGTAGCTTGACGATTTCCGTCTGAGTCGGCATTTTCAGGCAAGATGATCTGATTCAGATTCGGATCCCGGCCGAGCCCCCAAAAAATGTTCTGTTCGCGTCTGCGAAAGAATGGAATTCCCGGTTTAAACGAAAAAACAAACTTTATTTAATTCCGAATTGATCAGATGCAAAATTTAGCAGTCATGCTTCTCGAACGGCGGTAACAACAACACTTATTCGGACACACTTGGCGCCGAGGACCAAACATCCACATACGAAAATTAAAGAAAAAATATATTTAAAAAAATGTGAACACAACGCCATCTCGTGGCGTATTACCGAACTGTAAACACATTCAAAAAAATAACCCGCATACATACACACAGTTGTACCCAGGGGCGTCGGAAGTATTTCGAACCTGTGGGTGCTCGTCTTGAGTTCTATGCAGGAAATTTCGATTTCTGAATCAATTCTGTGGGTGCTCGGACCTGTTTTACAAACTTCCGTGGGTGCTCGAGCACCCACAGCACCCCCGGCTCCGACGCCACTGGTTGTACCCGCTTATAACGAAGCTAGAAAAAACAGCGAATGTATTCAATATAAGCGAATATCATTACATCCGTACCAGCTTGGAAAATGATACGATTAAGCGAATAACACGTTTTGCACGAGCGATACGCATTTTTCAGTAATCTGAACATTCTTAAAATGAATAGATTAAAATAAAGATTAAAAACTTAATTGATGATATAATAACATTCCATATGAATGTTGTTATATCATCAATATGTGATTATATAGAAAATAATATGTACCGATTATTATTTTTCTTGATATGATTGTAAATGTCAACCGTATTGCGTTTAAATCATTTTTGCCAAATGATGCATGCACAAAACATGTCTTTTATTTTAGTAAGTGCATAAACACCAAACAATTTTTGGTTTCTTTTTTGAATCATTCAAAGAGAATGAAAGAATTATACAAAAGGAATTATATTATCAAATCCGGACCACAATCATCCCATTCTTTTTTGCATGCATGGTATGTATTACGAAAACTACTATATATATATCGAGTAGCTTTGTGTATCAAAATTATACTAAATACGACATAGGCGTTCTCAGGATTTTCTCAAGAATGGGGGGGAGGAGGGGTCAAATTTTATTTCTTCTGAAGGAGGGGGGGAGTGAAGTTTTTACTAAAAAATAACGCTGTAATCTCGGCCAAAGCTTGAACCCCTTCTCCCCTTTTCATACGCCAACGAAACATTCTGTATTTGGGGGGGGGGGATCGTTTCATGCCTTGACGCTGCTCAGAAAACATGTCAATTTCAATATTATTTTTGACAAACCGACATCTCTCTATGATTTTTTTTCTTTCAAATTTCACATAAAAAAGAAAAAATTGAGGAAATTAAGATGTCGGATAAAACAGTAGATTTTGCTTTCGAAGACAAATTAATCATGCAGCACAATGTTTCAAAAAAAGGCCACATCACATACGTTTTCAAATAAAGAAAGTCTTGGTTTTGACGTATAGCGCGTACGAGCTATTTCTTTATAAAATTTAGTTCCCTTGGTAGGGCGCAAGTCACATAGACTATTATTGCTTTCAAAAGAGAAAAAAAGTCTTTCTGATACGGTCTTTCTGAGCCTTTCTGATACGGTCTTTCTGAGCCTTTCTGATACGGTCTTTCTGAGCCTTTCTGATACGGTCTTTCTGATCGGTATATCGATCTCTAAGATATCGATATACCGATTTCTTTGATCGTTAGAGTTGCTGTCGCTAGCCGTAATTATAAATGGTCACAATTATCACCAAACACTATGCCAACGTGGTGATGACCCTAAATCATAGGAATCGATACATGGGGCCGGTAAAAGCACAAAATTTGGACATTGGATGGGCAAACTGTCCAATTTCGGGCTTCGCCACTATTATGCAGCGTCGCAACTAGATGCTTGGTCACCCGGGGCAAGTGCGCATTTTGCCCCCCCCCCCTTGTAATGTTGAAGGTAAGGTTTGAGAATGAAATTTGCTCCCCCCTCTGGTCCAGCGCCCAGGGCACGAGGCCCGCCTGCTCCCAGGGCTCGGTCGATTGCGCCGAAAATGGGAGTGCTTGTATTCCCCCAACAGGTCGATTGCGCCGAGTCTGGAAATCGGGTTGTTTGGATATCGGGGTGAGCGCAATCGACCTATAAACGGTTTATCTTCTGCGCAATCGACTTACACCCCTGCTCCCTAGTTGCGGCCCTGCCCATTTATATATATTTATTTATGCAGACCAAGAAAGAAATATCGTTGCATATTGGTTATCGTTATATCGAGAGGCATCAATTTAACATTAGAGTAGTGACATTTCCGCACAAAACTCGAAAAAATATCATTGTTGAAGGATTTACCGCTTATCGTTGTAGCGGGGTTCCACTGTATTTAAAAAATTTGTAAAATATAATTAATTAAAACATTTATAATTAAAACAGCAATTGTGTATTAACAAACAGCACGAAATATTATGCAAGTGTCAAGTTAAATCTATATACATATAACTTAGAATAAATTCTAAAAAAAAAATAATAATTTCTGGAAAAAACTTTAATTTTAATTTCATCTTCTAGTCAATAAACTTTTTGTTGGATTTTAGTGGATTGCATACGTTTATTTATGTGTTTATATACAGTGAAATCTCGTTACAATGTCACTGATACAACGATAAATCCATGGCCCCCACATCCTGGACTAGGGCTCCTAGGCTGGAATCTTTTGCGGGCCCCCCCGACCAGACTTTCGCGGGCCCTTTTATGATGGATTTATAGCGTTAAAAAACAAAAATAATGAAAATCGTCCCGGGCCCCAGGGCTGCAGCCTTGCCAGCCCACCCCTTGTAGGGGCTATGGATAAATACTACTACAACGATATTTTTTCGTCTTATTTAGCAATGCCTATAGCCTAATATTAAAGTGCTGCCTCTCGATATAGCAATAACCCTTCTACAACGATATTTTTCATGGTCTCGAGAATATCGTTATATCGAGATTTCACTGAAAAATTAAAATAAAATAAAAAAATATTTTTGAGAAAAATTTTAACGTACAGCTTCACATGTTGTGAATATAAAGGCCGGTTTACACGCACCGTTTTGTCGTCCGTTTTGGGGGGGACCAAACCGGTCTGAAAATCGTGTCATTTTTTGGGGGTGTCTACACGCAACGATTTTTCAACCGTTTTATCGTGCGATCCAGCTTGTGACTGTTGATGGATGTCCACAATGGAAGACGCGCTCTTGCTATTCACTCTTTACCAATTGTATCAGTTGCAGAAGAGCAGGAAGAAAAATAAAAGAAATCGCAGGTCAGAGACATAATTTACTATATTAAAGGATCGATGAAGTGGAGGGAACATAATATAAAATCAAAACACAAAAAAAAAAGAAACGAACTATTCACAAAAAACGAAAGTTACCCAACAAAAAAATGTTGGTGCACTACCATGGGTGGAGATATGCCTGGGGGGAATGCACCCCCCCCCCCAGCGTCAAAATTGAAGTCGACAGATATTTTGTATATGCGTATATATGAATTGACATTATCATCATGCCCCTTCCCCCCAGACTTCCAAGTCTATCTCCGCCTATGCGCAGGGCAAGAAAAATACGTACAACTGAGGTCGGTAAAAGGCAAAAAGTGCCCTGAAATATGTCTTCTGATACGTGGATTTTATAGACTCCTTTGAATGAAGTCTATAAAGCCTATAATACCATTTCAACTTTCGGGGGTCGCCGAGAGATGTGCAAAAAGTTTGACCGTTTTCTTCGTAATTGTTTACTTAATCCGAGGTGCCCTCGGTCCGATCCTCCTCGAATTATCGAGAGACTGCCGTCACTCTCTACTTGAGTTAAAATACCACTTTCAGAAGTTTCTCGATAAGCAAAATGGATTATGGCGTGCAAAACATTTCGTATACTGCCCTCAGCCCGAAATTCCGTATCTACATAAAAAAAGTTTTAGGTGCCAATACTGATCAAAAAATGTTTCTGACCAGTTCAGCAATTGCAGATCGCAAAGTTATAATTAAAAAAAGTACTTTATTTATACAGCCAAACACGGTTAAAATGATATCGAAGATTCTGCGAAATTTTTTTGGTGCAAACGATTCGTCCTTAGTAGAGCCCGGAAGTTCAGGCAAAATGCCACATAAATGTTTTTTTTTTACTTATTTTTAAACTTTTCCGGTAAAAATGCCTTTTTTGAAATTATCGTGCCATAAATGCCTATTTTACCAGTTTTAAGTTTATTAGTGAATTTCAGAGGCATAATCTGTAAAACTTGAATATTACGGGCATTGAAAACTTCAAAAAAAAATCGCTCTTTTTAAAATTTCACAAATCTCAGTATTACTTATCGTCAGAAAGCCGCCTTCCCCAGCTCCATTTAGACGCAACTAAGTGATCTGAGAGATTGGTGTTGGCATGTATTAATTTTGCTTTGACCGGATGATATTAGCCGTGAATGATTTTGTTTCAGATGAACGCAGTCCGTGTTAGAAAAGCGGAGGAAAGTTAGAAATTTGTTTCTCCTCAGAGGCTTCATATGTCTCGCTCAGGCATTCGACTGCGTTGTATGTGTATAGTGGCTTGAAGTAGTATTGTATACGTAGTAATATAAAAATATTTTTTCTTTTTACAAAAATAGAACACGATAGCCATGTTTCAACTATAGAAATGATAATGATTATTCACAATGATACGACAAATAAACGAGAATCGTTCGCAACTCGAGATAGCTCCACAGATCATTATCCCTACCGACCCCGCGTCTGGTAATCGTGGCCCTGGAATTAGTAACCTAATCCTGACGGTCTAGTAACATTTTATTTTTGGCTTGAAATCCATTTAACTTAAATAATAATGCAGTTATTATACATTGTAATTAAAATAATAGACGGATTAAGTACAATCGATTTTTCAGCTATTTTTTGGGCCCTTAGTTTTTAGTTATTTGTAGTTTTTTTTTCCCATTAAAATTATGTCTTTTTTTGTGCCTATTTTATTCATTTTTAGTGCCTTTTTGGCTGCCTATTTCGACCATCTTTAGTGCCTAAACTTCCGGGCTCTAGTCATTACAAGCGAGGCTGACGTACTTATTTTTTGGATCAAAAATGTAATCAGATGAAATCAAATATAATGTAAATAAAGTGTTCATTGACCATAACTGATCTAGAACAGTACGGTGAATTGGGATCATAAATACGAGGCATCACCAATTTTTGCTAAAAATATAACCGATTGTAGGTAGAATTATCGAAAATTGGGAAAAATGGGGAATTTTCTTAAAAAGACATGCCATAAAAACAAAAGAAAGAGTGACAAAAAAATGAATCGTTGTAACCGAGGGCGTTGAATTTCTTCGACGTTGTAAGCAACGTTCATGAAAATTCTTCTGTATGGGAATTAGTCATTCCGCCAAGAATTGTTGTTATAGAAAAATTGTCATTAAAACCGCGATCGTTATAAATAGGTCTGACTGGGAAAAATAAATTCAGGAAATTAAAATAAAATACAGGGGATCCCGCTTATAACGTTTCAAAAAACCGCCATGAGAAAACGTTGTAAGCGGGAAAACGCTTTTAACGGGAAATCTTAATGAGAATCACCTAGACCCCCCCAAAATTATTTGCATCAAGCGCGAAAACGTTATAAATGGGGACGTTATGACCGGGATCGACTGTACACGAAAATTCATTCGATAAAAAAAAAGGGTACGAGGAGGGAAAAACTGACGACAAAATGGAAACGCGTTTACACGCACCCTTTTATCGTAGGATTTCACGGAAACTATTGCTCGGCCACCAGATTTTTTGACGCGACCTTGAACCACTTGACCTTCGATTTTTTCCGTCTACACGACACCATCTTATCGCAGACACTCCCTCTTTTCCCCAAAACGGACGACAAAACGGTGCGTGTAAACCGGCCTTTAGTGTGGAAAAAACTGTTCCCCTCCTTAGAAAGATAAACAGTTTCTCTCCTTCTTTCTCTGTACCACCCCTCCCTAATTCCATTTTAACAATCTAGCATTCTTACTTTCAAGATACCAGTAAAAAAGCCACACCTTATTCTGTACATACGGTATTTATTGTGACGGTCTATAACCAATTCATTGTACTGTTCAACCGAGCGCTTCATTCATTTGGAGGATTAGGAGGCGTTGAAGGTGTCAGTCAATGTACAATAGGTCAAGGGGGAAGGAACAGGTCTTCCATGACCCATATATTCGTCACCACCACTCAAGGATTGGAAACAGTTTGACCCATATATTCGTCATTGCCACTTGACTGGTTAAGTAAGTGGCCATAAAATTAAGGAGTGTTGATGAAGGCGAAAGAGCATGTTTTTTACAATTTAAATGGCTCAAGTCCCCTTTTCCCTTTCCTCTCATTATTATATTATATTGGGCTGGAAATTGGACCTCTCCCGCTTCATCTGATAGCGATGGCTATTGACGCCATAGCAATGCACATCCATCTTGCGGAAAAAGAAAAAAAAACGAAAAAAAAAAGAAAAAGAAAATATAAGTCGGGAGATTACAATACTGGCAATAAAATTATGTTTGCTCTTCAAAACATGAATGAAAACCTGGTATGTACAAATGTACATCGCTTGACACACAGGTAAGCAATGTAGGAATGCATTGAAAAGAATACTTGTACCTAGATATACATATGCGAAAAGAAAAATATGTATATATGTATTATAATACTTAGAAGTGAATATACATTATGTGTTGTAGATATATACATGTGCTTCGATATTGTCGTAAGTGAATTGCAGATAGATAATATAAGCAGAAATAAAATAATATACCAAAGATCTTTGCAAAAATCACTGAGCATGAAATACACAGAAGCTTTTAAAAAATGTCATGAATTCATAACGTAGATTACGTATCATCCCTTTCTATGATTTATCGGAAGTACTTTTTTTTTTTTTTTTCGGAATAGCGAAGATACATATAATTTCTTCGGATAACGTCACAAAAATATATCAATAATACGTTTAGACCTAGCAACAAGAAAATCACTGTCGCATTTATCACTGAAATAAATGTAACATTAAGTGTCGCAGAACATGTTTCCCTGAAAATGCTGCGCATTGATACTAGATAAGTTACAGCACATTCATTACTCTGAACTTCAACGTACTTGTTCAGTGCCTCGAGAGTTATTAGTTCGAAAGTGTAAATTTTCAAAATCCAGCTGTACAGGAAACAAATTGGCTTGTTGTGGCTCAATCCGCACTAGACCCAATGTCAGGAATCAGTCCTCATGATGTTCAGCGTGGGTTGCACTTTGCAGCGAATGTGTATCGTAGAGAGCGTCGAATGTGTTTGTTCTTTTCACATGTCAGTCACTGAATAGAGGACGACGCTGGAGTACTGTCGAAGCGAAAATTATTAAACGAAATTACTACGAAACGAATTATTCGACCGTTCGTTCGTGTTCAGACGTGCAGTCAGTCCCGAACACTATTTGTTACACAGACGACTGAGGACAACCAAAGTGTGACACCGGCGATGCATCTCGTTCCGTAGGCGTATCCAAGAGAAATTGCACGTAAACAATTTCAGTGTATGGTGTCTGGAAACGGCAGTTCAATGTGAAGTTTTGAACACATTAGTGAAGTTAGCAAATTTCTTTGCTTGAAGATATCACTACCACATTACTCGGTGAACCATCGCATCAACGAGTCTGAGTGATCGATGTCGTTGTCTGCTGAAAAGGAATTTGCATCGTTCGAAGGGAAAGTTTGAAACAGTTGATAACTGTCTCCTCTAAGCAGAGATAATTGAAATTTGTGAGCGGTGTCCTGAGAGTACGGGCACATTTCACTTATGAATTATGAACGTTGAAGGGATATAGAAATATAGTATATAAACCATTTGGCAGAGAAAGAAAAAATCTTACCACAGTGTGATCATTTATAATCATTCCCAAATTAAACTTGTTTAAATGCTCAATATAAATATTAAAACCCTAATAACTCTGAGGGATTATAGATTCCAACATCAAATTATACTACACTAATACGCAGTATGTTGTATTCTTAACACAAAATTGCATATATGCTATATGTGGATATTTACATGAAAGTACTTGCATGCATAAGTGTACAACATTAATACTTTTGTTCCTCATGCACATTTTTAACATTTTGACAAAAAAATTTTCTTTCTTTTTCTTCACTTCCATTTTTTCTTCTTTCATAATTTCATTTTTTTTTCTTAATTTCATTTTTTTCATCCTTATTTTGTTTTTTTCTTTTTTGTATATTTTCATTTCCCTTTTTTTTTTCTATACTTTCACCTCTTTTTTCTATACGTTCGATTTTCCTTTTATAATTTCATTTTTTTTTCTTTCACCTTTTTTTCCTCATAGTCTCATTTTTTCTCACACTTTCATAATAAATTTTTTTTTCATAATTCCATTATAACTCTACTTTGTTTTCAAGGTTTTAACAATTTTTTTCTCAAATATAATAGTGCGAAATTGATTACGCATAGAAATGAACAATGTAAATGCATCCATTAAACATATAGTTTTCAATATAAACATAATTTGACAGTCATTGTTGCTGAATGCTTCATCTTCTGCTTCTTCAGAAATAGAGATATGTACATATATGAATTTTTTTTTTTTTTTTTTTTTTTTTTTTTTTTTTTTTTATAAATAAGGTGGGACTTCTTGATCAAACTTGCAGTGCACTTCAATGTCTACCTCAAATTTAATTTGTGAAGGAGAGATAGTGAGTTTGAAGAAAAATTTTGCATGAAAAAAAAAAGAAAATTGGAAACAAATAAGCGTTCACCGTCCAATGAGGGGCCCTTCTCACTGAACAATCAACAGCATATTTGTATCCACGACGGAATTCCAGTAATAAAAGAAAAAAAACTTATCACTGAATACGATTATAAAATTCGATGAATTAATTTTCGAATAATCGTTATAGAAATTTTTAAAAAAATTTTATATTTTCAAGTCCCATATTATTTATGTATTTACATACACAACACTTGATTAATATGTTCCAAAAGTGAAAGTGTTAATTTGTGCCGGCCTGTTAGAGCGCAAATTGTATCGATGACCAACGGAACGCTGAGGCAATAAATTACGGGACATATTATCCAGAGCAGGGGGTGCATCACTTGCTGTACTTGTGGAAGGCCTTTGGGCTTGACATCCTTGAATAGAAGATTGTGGTATTACAACGGCAGGGTTATCTGTGTTTCGAGAAGGCTCCTCGGAATAGTGCCCAGGGCTACTGCTGGGTGGGTTCCCCACCGAACGTGCGGCACTAGGAGAAATACATTGAAGCCATTGAAGGTCAGACAATTCATCGAAACTAGCGTGTGGTCTTTGTTGTACAATGGAGTCTGCCGGATTTCTACTATTCCTGTTTTCCCTAATAGTACTGTGCATATAATCCAATTCTTGACGTCTTTCTTTGAATGGGATCAACCTGTTTGCATGTACTTTAATAGGTTTTGCTTTTGGATTTCTTGTATCAATTATTGTAAAATTTACAGGATTGTGAACTGTGAGAATTCTGTAGGGACCGACGAAATTTCTTCGCTTAGGAAGCGAAGCGTGTCTATCAGCGTCGGGTTGATGCAAGAATACTAATTGACCTGGGTGAAAATTCCTATCTTTCGCGAATTTTCGTTGGTAATTTTCCTGCCTCTCTGCTGATGTAATTAGACTTTCACGCACTTTGTTGAATGTGTACTGCAGTTGTGTTGTTTTTTGTGTGACAAAATCAGAATATGAGACACGTGTATGTGAAGTTGTCTGATTAAGAATGTCTGTTGGAAGTGTAGGGTCGTAGGAAAGATGTAAATATGCTGGCTTTTCCTGTGTTGCTTGATGAATAGTTGAATTATAAATTAATTCATAGTAATTAATGTATGCATCCCAATCAGTTATTCCTAGTGCAAATATTGAGAGGGACTTCTTCAAGTTAGAATTTATCCTTTCACTTTGACCATTGGATTGTGGGCACATCGCCGTTGTTTGCAATTTCGTTACCCCTAGGCGACTACAAAGTGTTTTAAAAAGGTCACTCACAAAATTTGAACCTTTGTCTGATAATAATTTCTCAGGAAATCCAAAAGTGCAAGCAAAGTCGAGGAATTTCTCTGCTGTTGTTTTTGATGTTTGGTCGGGAACTGCGTACAGTTTCACAAATTTTGTGAAATGATCAATGAACGTAAGTATGTAGCAGTTTCCACGTGAGGTGTTAGGCAATCTTCCGACAAAATCGCAAGAGACATATTCCATTGGTCGAGATGGAATAAAATGACGTTGCAATGGAACAGGTGGTACTCTACGAGGAGATCGGAAAGATATGCAATGTGTGCAAGATTCTACGTAATGTTTTGTATCTGTGTATAAATTATCCCAGAAATACTTCTCTTTAATGGCGTGGTATGTTTTTAAGTGTCCAAAGTGTGTCAAGTGGTTGGCTGCAAGAATGTGTGGCTTGAACTTGTTAGGTATAACTATTTGTAGTATGATCTTCTGACCCCCTGAGCGAGTGATAATCCCTTTGTGCATAAGAAGACCATTCGATAGGACATACTTAATCCTGAGCTTTGAGTGTTGAGTGTTATCGTCTTCTAATGTAGAGATTATGGTTGACAATTTAGGATCTTCGCGCTGAGCCAACTTTATCTCCTCTATGGTAGGTAAAGTGATCTGTACTGTATTCACATGAAATTTCCGAAGATTTGATTAATTCAAAATCATAATTAAATTCTGAGAGAAATGCAAACCATCGAGTGACTCTGCTTCCTGGTGAATCCCATTTCGATAATTTGGTCAAAGCAGCATTATCACACCTAATAGTGAAATGTCTACCATACAAATAGTACTTGAATGCTTTTACAGATTCCACAATGGCCATTAATTCTTTTTCCATAATAGTGTATCGAATTTGTGTGGGATTTAACTTCTTGGAAAAATATGCAATTGGATGTATGACATTAGAATTGTCTATTCTCTGCCCAATCATTGCACCTAATGCAACGTCACTGCTGTCAGTAGAAAGGATAAATTCCTTGTTGAAATCCGGATGAATCAAAATTGGAGGTTGCGAAAGTTTTTGTTTTAGAATGTCAAAAGCATTCTGGGCCTCTTGAGTCCAATGAAATTTTCTACTCTTTCTAGTGAGGTTAGTAATAGGTGCCGTAATATCTGAAAAATTTTGTATGAAACGCCTGTAATACCCAACCAGCCCAATAAAACGGCGAATTTTCCGTACGGTGTTGGGAACTGGAAAGTCTTGTATCTTTCTAATGTTTGTCTCAATGGGGCGAATGCCTGAACTGTTCAAAGTATGACCTAGGAATTCGATCTGAGGAACAAGAAATGAACATTTAGCTGGATTAAGTGTCAAACCAAAATAGCGGAACCTCTCGAATAGTTTTCTCAATTTGTAGAGCATTTGTGAGACATTGTCGGCACCCAAGCAAAAATCATCAATATAGTTGGCAATTTTCAAATCCGAAAGAGGAGCTAAAAGTTGATCTGAAAGATTGGAAAATGTTTCCGGACTAGCATTCAAGCCTTGAGGCATAGTTTTGTAACGGAATGAGCCAAATGGAGAGCTAAATGTTGTCATGTCACGATCCTCGGGTTTCAAAGGAATCTGCCAAAAAGATGATGATAGATCAAGGGAGCAAAAAAGATTAGATCCCCGTAGCATTTCCAGTAAGTGATGAATGATTGGTAGAGGATATCTTGGATATTTTAAGTGAGCGTTCAATTTTCTATAGTCTACTACCAATCGCCATTTCTGTTGCTTCGGGTCTCCTGAAGGATTTTTCTTCTTTATCATGATCAAAGGGAAGCTTATGTGACTGTCTGATTTTTCAATCAAATTGGCTTGTTCTAATTCATTTAACTGACATTTTAATTCGTCTCTCAAAGCGTAGGGAACATTGTAGGGGCGAGTAGATGGTAGTTTTGATGAATCTACTTGTAAAATAGGAGTGATTTTATCTGTATAACCTATGGTGTATAAGCGTTTACTAAATATATCACCAAATTCAAAAAGTAATTTCAATAGCTTCGAACGAGTTGGAAGGTCTAAGTGGCTCAGCTCAAAATCATTTTCCGACAATTCCTGCCTGCGTAACGGTTTGATTTCCTCCATGTCTCTGATTTCTACGTCATTCGTGATTGTACCTACACGAGTGTTTTTGTTTAGAGCCACTTTTCGAGCGGTCAAGTTCGAAAGCATAATGGGGATCGTTTTATCTTTAGAGATGGAGCACACAGCTCTATGTACTTCTACAGCATCGTTTTGTAGTGTAGGTGTCAACATTATATCATCCCCTTCACTAGCCAAAATGTCAGTTTTCAAATACACTACCCTGGATTCGTGTGGCAAAAGTGTGATTTTCGTTGCTAGTCGGGCGTACTCTGTGGATAATGTGTTACAAGTTGGAGAATTGGCGTCTCGTATTTTAATTTTTGTATTACCAGCTTCTAATATGTCATTATCGAGGTTGAGTGTGAATTTGTGGGCCTTCAAAAGGTCATAGCCAATTATTGCTTGGTATTGTGTAGCCAAATCATTTCTGACTATAAAAAATGAATGAATAATGCATTTATTTCCCAAAGTGAGAGGGATTTTGAATGACCCCAAAATATCTAGTGGCTCTCCTGAAATAGATTTAACTCTGACATCAGTGTTAGCTTTTTTTATCCGTGCGTCATTTCTGATTTTCTGAAAAACAGAATACTGAAGTAATGAGACTGAGGCGCCAGAATCAATCAAACTGGTTGTTTGGCAACCAGCAAATTTGACATCAGCAACAGGAAGGTAGAAGTCATTTTCTTGTGAATCCAGAATCTGTGTGTTTATCGTTTTAACTTGTGTAATACATGTATCTTGTTGCGGCTCTGTAGAAGTTGAAGTGGTATTCATGTTGGGGGAACGGACTCTAGCCGCGGAAGTGGAAGCACTTTCGTTCGTTCCCCTAATTAGTTTAAATTACCGGAATGAGATGTGTTGTTGTTCTCAAATCTTACTGATCTGCCTCTATTGCTTCTTTGAGGATGTGGTGAATGATTGCGTGTATTAAAACGTCCTCGATTAGAATGAAATGTCTGACTATAATTTTGAGTGCGTGGTGCGTGTGAACGTTGGTTGAAGCGGTGCTCAGGATTATAAGCATAGCATTCTGAAGTTGTATGATTGTTTCGACCACAGTTTTCACAAAAATTCTGAGCATAATGAGGGTATCTATGACCTTCAAAATCATTGAGTGGAAATCTGTGTGAAATTGTTTCGTTGCAGCAAGTGTTTCCACCGCAACCTGCGGTCCACGCCTGTGTGTGAGTATGTTGCTGTGGGGGTCCAGAGAATGCTTGAGTTGTGTAGGGGTTATTTTGAAAATGATGTTGTGTATTGGTTTTGTGCCTGGGCACGGAGTGCAATTGAAGATTTTCCACCTGCTTTTGGATTGCTGCAATTGTTTCATGAGTCTGCTTCGCATGTGACTCTATCAAGTTGACCATTTCCTTATCCGTGCTCCCTACATTGCAAATGGTTTCGTGTTGTGTTGATGATTCATTAACTTGTAAAGTTTCAATGAAATTCACAGCATCTTGAAACGATTGTGGGTCTTTCACTAAAATAGAACTTTTGTATTTTGGTAGGAGGCCTTCCAAGAATTTGGCTAGTCGTGTTTGTTCGTAAAGTGATTTCACTTCGGGTTTACTGATATCGGCATTGCCGAAAAATTTTTGTGTATTTGTGGAAACACGAGCAGCGTAGATTTTGACCCCTTCGTCGGAGGACATGCGACAATTCGAGAAAAGTTGCTGTCGTGTAGCAAGGCTTGTTTTGGTGGAGAAAAAATCCAAAAATTTCTGTTTAAAGTTTTCATAATTCTGCTCATTTTCCAAATCAACATTGTTAATGATCTGTGTCAACGCATCTCCCTGAACTCTGGATTTTAGCAACAATAATTTCTCTGATTCAGTACAATTTGCGGTTTTTGCGATTGCCTCTAACGTATCAACAAAATATCGGGGAGTGACAGCGGACACGTTGCCAAAATGGGGAATTAATGCCTGACACCCTGCTAACTTATTAAAATTGCTAGGATCTTCAGCCATAGTGCAATATATTCAAAAGATTTCACAAAATTATAAAATCAAAATTCAATGAAAGTAAATGCAGAAATTCCCAAAACACACAAAGTTTCCATACAATAATAAATCTCAACACCAACTTAATGTTGCTTTTTTTCCTTTTAAATTATCATTATGACCATATCAATTCGAACATTCTCTCAAGAGTCATCATTTGTTCATGTTTGGACATTTTTATCTGAAGGTGAAAAAGGGTAAATTTATGAATTAAGAACAGTATTACAAAAATAAAATTTGGAATAATACTGTAAGGGAATGGTCACGGCACCATTGTTATATCGAACCACTGGAAGAATATATATATATATGTAATTATCAGATTAACCCAGGCTCCTAGTGGTCCAATATACATTTAGAATAAAAACGATGACTCATGAAAAGAAGGAATCCTTTAAATTTCAATAGCTTTTAATATTTAATCAAATGATCATATGAAAAGAACGAGTTATATTTACACAAAATAAAAGTCAATTAGAAAATTCCATTTCCACGATATCAAATTCTGCATAATACATAAACAAAATACTGTATGTTCAATTATAATAATTTTAACTTGATGTTGGAATAATTCTCTTTTAATCACTCTTTATGCCTAATTTCGCCATCTGACCCCTGTTAATTCCTCCTAATTTAGGTTTTAACTAAACGTCTATAATTTACTAGAATTGTGGTAAGAATTTCTTTCCTACCTTTCATCCCTTTCCCATCCCTTTCATCACGGATGATCGCCGCTCCTGATGCTACAGTTGAAAAATGTGTTTACAAAAATTCTCCTCTTTCTACATTTTTTTTCCAACTTGATTTCTAGTTTTCACTAATCAATCTGCTTTAATTTTTCAAAGATTCCAAAAAGTAAAGTTTTGAGGGGTACCAACCCCCTATTTCTAATTGGTAGTCCGGCTTCAGAGAAAGATCCTTCCATTGGGTGATGAGGATTACGTAGGTACAAATAGTATTAAAATTGACATCATTGGTCAAGGTTCATCCCCTACGATCTTTCGAAGCATATGGGAGGAAGATGTTTTCTGTGGGGGGGGAGTTGTACAAAAAAGAAGGAAAAGAAAAGTAGAGAGGAAGCAAGAAAGTCAGAAATAAAGTCAATTGCCTGCAGGTGGCAATACAATGGTCAATAGGCTTCAGTATATAGGGAAGAGAGAGAGAAAAGAAGAATACGGAGCGGCTATTACGCAAACTTTGAAGGGGCCCTTTAAGTAAGTGGCCATAAAATTAAGGAGTGTTGATGAAGGCGAAAGAGCATGTTTTTTACAATTTAAATGGCTCAAGTCCCCTTTTCCCTTTCCTCTTATTATTATATTATATTGGGCTGGAAATTGGACCTCTCCCGCTTCATCTGATAGCGATGACTATTGACGCCATAGCACCATGATAAATGCTTTTTCGAAGTACATACATCTTGTTCCACTGTCAGACCTTAAGTCGACAACTATAGCAGAAATTTTTTTCAACAATTACATTGTACACAGAGGCTGCCCACACACATTAATTACAGACAATGCTAGATATTTCACTAGTGCAGAATTCACTGAATTTTGTAAAGTTCATGGTATACAGAAAAGATACATTTCCACATATTCTGCACACGTCAATGGACGAGTAGAAAAGCCAAACCAATCCATTGCTAATATTTTGGCTTCCATGCGTAGTAATGATGATTGGGACACTTGTCTGCCCCAGACAATGTTAGCATTGAATTCAGCAATACATGAGGCAACACACACATCACCATTCTTTTTGGAACATGGTCGAGATATCAGATTACCATACACTTTGAACACAGAAACACAAACACACGAGTCTAAATTTGGGTACATACAACACTTGGTACAAACATTAAATGAAGTATTTCAAAAAGTTTTGCAAAATTTAAAGGAACAAGAAGTTAACAAACATTAAATGAAGTATTTCAAAAAGTTTTGCAAAATTTAAAGGAACAAGAAGTTAAACATATGGCTCACAGTAGAATTGGAAAAAGTAATGAAAAATTTGATTATCCAATTGGGTCATTATGCTTTATAAAAACTCCAAACTTAAAACCGGTTGTCACAGAAGCTCAAACCTAAGTTTGAAGGTCCTTTTAGAGTGTTGGAGAGATTTTCAAAAGTTAATTATAAAGTTCGTCATGTACACAACACTAGAAAAACATTTAACACGCATGTAAACAGAATGATCCCATACACTCAACGATTTTCACACTTGCATTTGGTAAACACAGAAGGGAATGCAATTGGTGAGCCAGAAGGTGAACTTGAGGCGAATGACAACCCAGAACCTCAAGCCAGGTACGACCTAAGGCCAAGAATTTAACTCTTAAATGATGCCATTCAAATTTTTCAAGATGCAAAATTTTTCTGATTGATTATATGAGTGTTTTGAGATATACTTTCATGAGATATGCTATCCATGCCTACAACATAAATTTTTTCAGTGTAGGCATTGTAAAATAACTTGTGTTGAGGTGATACAATTGTCATTGATTAGTGTGTCTATGCATAACTTGAACTATAACACCTCCACACTGATCCCGTGGTTGAGTTGCAGTTTGACATATGAAACAACATACATATATATATGAAATCAGATTAATTTAAAGTTTAACAGTAATTTTAATGTTGCAGTTCTCAAAGATAGTTGTTGATAATAATTGTATGAGATAAATTTTAATCTTGGTCGTTCTCGAATGTTTTGATAACTGTATAAACAAAATCACACCACAATTTGAATGAATTTCGAACAAGCTCCTGTTGTAAATACAAAGTCAGTATAGATGGAAATTTTTGAATATAATTTGTTTTTGTTTGTTGAATTTGAATTATTGGAACCAGACATTGTTTCAATTGCAGTATGCCAAAATTGAATACGGAAATTGATTGAAATTTTAGGAATTAGAATTTGTTCTAGAGTTGAGATTGCTATTGAGATGTTGAAAAAGAGCAAAAATCAAAAAAAAAAAAAAAATCGAAATTTTTTTTAAAGTTGGTGAATGTGTCTAGTGAGTTTTTTTTTCTTCATCATTGCAGAGGGAAGCAATTGTTAATATTGAAATTTTTTTTCTTGAATTCTCAGTTTACAGGAATTATGAGTTGATAATGGCATTTGTGTATTGATGTATATGTTTGAATTTTGTGAATGTGTATTATTTTTCTGGCGTCACTCTCTCTACTCGATTGTTTTGGTATAGTCACATGCATTGTCTCTCCAAATTGAATATAGAAAAAAAAAATTTGGCAAATCTGTACAGCAAGCAATGGTGTACAGGTGGTAAGTGTGGAGAGGGAAGGAGTGGTCGCCAGGTGTGTTGTTTTGTAACATATCATATAACCAAGAATATATTTTTTTCCTTTTTGAAACATCCACATCCATACTGGATCACCAACGATGAGCTGCTTCATGACCATGCCACACCAGGGTCCATACATGGTTTGTCAGGGTCAAGTCACCCCTACAGGCTTCATCGAGGCATCGTCGACCAGGCCAAGTGTCACCCAGACACACACCAGCATGCAAAGCCATCACCACACCGCAGCACCCTTGCAAGCTTAATCAAGGCATCGTCGACCAGGCTTCATCGAGGCATCGTCGACCAGGCTTCATCGAGGCATCGTCGGCCAGGCTTCATCGAGGCATCGTCGACCAGGCCAAGTGTCACCCAGACACACCAGCATGCAAAGCCATCACCACACCGCAGCACCCTTGCAAGCTTCATCAAGGCATCGTCGACCAGGCCAAGTGTCACCCAGACACACACCAGCATGCACAGCGGTGGACAGAATAGGACATTACGAACACTTGGACATTACAAAACAATGAACTGGTAAATTTAGTTGAAAATCCCTCGGTGGCAAATTTTACAAAGTGGGGAGGGATGATACAGGGAAATAATTTGTGATAATTTCCCTGCTCAATTTAACCGTAACTGCAAGTTGTTATGTGGGAACGCTACGCTGTTTTGGCGCACAAGAGGGTGTCGGTTGGCGCACAATAAGGTGTTTGGCGAGATAGAATGAGACCTTCAGGAAGAAGCCGTAACACAGAGACAGAGTGACAAGAAACTTCGAATCGAGCGCTGATCCCTCTGCCTGGCGGCGGTAAGTTAATTACTGACTCCTTCCTCTTCACTACTTGCCACCTCGCGTAATTAAATGTACATGTAATTTTTTATCTGTTGAACAGTGAGATAGGTGCGGAATAAATGTAAGGAAAATGAGTCTGGAGTTATATGTAATTATTTTATTCATGTCTAATTTTAATTGATACAACCGGCCTTCGTATCACTTCATTAAAAATTGCATTCCATAATCCCTTGTAAATTAAAGGCAGGAAGGACCTAAACTTTTCTATTTCTGGTAAAAATAATTTTGGGAAGATAATGTGAGAATGAGGAGTGGTAAAATGCAATTAACCCTATCGACGGCTCAGGGTCGAACACAAAACCTCTTCAAAAAAAAGCTACTTATTTTCACGAAATCTTTTCAAAATGACCACAGGGTCACGTGATTCTAGAATGCTTTCCCCCCAATATGTGACAATGGGTAATTGGCATGCATGATAAGCCGTCGAGAGGGGGCTGAACCGAAGTGACAGGCTGGTAACGCCCGGTGATTGACCCTTTCTTCCCAGAAATGTACTTTCTCCTTTCATTCTCCAAAGTTTTTCTATTTTCCGAACTAAATAAAAAACACATAAAGGCGGGATATACGCAAAATTTTGAACGAAATTATTGTAGCGTGTTTATAGATTCTCAGCATTCTATGGTAAATAACTCTATCAATATAGATTAGCTTTAACAGGCAATAAAATTTACATGCTTTCGCTTGTGAAATATTGATATGATTAACTTAGTAACGGAATGTCAGAACGTACTGAGAAGAAATTACTAACCCATCCACTAGGTATTTAAAAATGTCCCAATATGTTCAAGTTGAACACTCTAAGTATTCTGAATCTCGAGAAGCATTCTATATATATATGCCCCTTAATATTTTAATTGTATTTTTTAAATTTGCAAGTGTTGCAGTATGTTCTCGCGATTTTGAGGTTCACCTAAAATGTAAATTTTTTTTGAAAATCGCAAAGCTTTTTCGTAAATAATGTGCGTTGATTAAATCAGTGTTGTTGGAATTACTACTATTCGAGGCAAGGCATTGTAACAACTGATATTTATCAGTTGATACAAATCTATTCGAGCAAAACTACAGCCAGCTACTTCCCAACCTTGGAACATCATTAAATAATTAATTTATCAAAACTTTCGGGTATAAAACTGCTTCTCAATGCTTTACTCACATTCTTTTTGAATATTCATTTATTTTTTTCATGATATCTTATGATCGTGGAGTTAATTTCAATAATGAGCGTAGGTTTAGTGAGATTGAATACGCATATTAGATATACAGTCATTTGCATCGGATTATAATGAAAGAATTCTCTCTGAAATATATAAATTTGGTGCATTAAATCATGTTACAAAAAAAAAAAAAATACATGAAAACAAGTAACATACTGAGAAAATGTTTAAATACGCAAATACTAGAAGTAAATAAAGTCTCTGGAATTCAAAACGGGAAAGAAAGTTGTAACTAGAGCCCGGATTAGACGCTAAAACATGCACTAAAAATAAAGTTTAATCTGCATTTTTAAAAATGTCGGAATATACCATGAAATAAAAACATCCGATCTTTTTCAAAAAATTAGAACACCCTAGAAATTTACGAGAGCAGTTCATAAAGAGCAAGAGCTCAAGTTGGAAAGCTCAAATTAAGGGTATGGTTGTAATTTACATTTTCATCTTTCCACCTATGTGACTTGCTGCAGCAATTAAGTAATAGCTTAGAAAGAGTCAAAATCACGATAGAAAATGCAATTTCTTTCTCCATACCATACGTCTTCAACTTCTGGAATCAAAAGGTAGAGAGCCTAACGTTCACACCTCTATCAAGAAATGTCTTCTAATCCATTGTCCTCTATTTTTTGTTTCCTCTGAAGACTTCGTTTGAAGATGAAAAACGCAGATAGTATCAAGAATTCGCCAATGTTTATCAAACCTCATCGATATTTCGATGGTTTCGTGATATCCGATGATTGTACCTGATACTAGTCTTATCAAGAGATTGCGGACTCGAGCTAAAATAAATAAATTAATAAAAACTGATCAATTGCAAACCGCTATCGGGGAGCCGATAGCGAAGATGGGATTTATAGCTGAGGCCCGATTCGGGTCTGTGCCGGACACTCATAAATTGAATGTCTTGATGCATAAAATCCATGGCCAAGACCAAAGATGGCCACAGCACAATGTATTCGTACGATATCAGCACGCGTCCCCCCCCCCACAGTCCTAGCAAATACATTCGTAATTTTCTGCGTTTTTCAGAAATTTCCCGTTTTTCTACCCGTATTGCGAACATTGAATGCTTGTAGGTTTGCATACATAACGAGGAAAGACATGAAACTCTTATTCGATCAAGTTGATGTAAATTTGCATGAAAAAATTCATGTAATACAGTAATAGGTTTTAAGACAAATGTTCTAATTTTCTCAAACAGCATTCGGAGTGTTCCAATTTTTTGAAACAAAGAGGAAAAAATTAATTTGGTATTTTACGACGCGTTTAATCTACTTCATGCAAATTTTTTGACACCGATATGCTCAAGATATGAATGCTCATATGATATGATCATGATAGAAAAGGAAAATGCAAATTAAACTGTACTGCTACAACCTTGAACTGCGCTTTCCAACTTGAATATTTCATGAACTGCTCTCGTAAATTTCTGGGTGTTCTAATTTTTTTGGAAAGGATGTATATATGCGAAAAATTGAAACCATCGTTGAATATTCCCGAATTATGGCATCAAAAATGAAAAAAAAATGCACGCAAAATTGAAAAAAAAATTATATATGCATTTGAAAGAGATAAAAAATAAATTGGAATGTTCCAACAAATCAAAAAAAGAAGCAAAAATACTCATATTATAATGCCGAAATATGCATAAAATATAAAAATATGTGCCTTAAAAATGCGTTAATATGCCTGCCCTAAAGGCTCAGAATATGTAGGGGGGGGGGAGTATTGAAAAATATACGTATAATTAAAATATATATATATTTATTTATTTATATATATATGTATTTAAAGTGGGGAAATTTCCCTGAGAGGAAATACACCCAGGAAAAAAAGAAAAATCGTCCATTTCGGAATTCAGAAATAAGTCAGAAATGAAAAATATGCTAAAAAAAAGAAAACGCATTTATAGTGCAAAAATATGCATTTGAAAATTTCCAGAAATATGCCTCAAAATGAACAATAGTCAATGTTGGAATACTTTATTTTAAAAAAAATTGAGTTATCTGATTATATCGAGCGAAAAACTGAATGAGGGGAAGTCATTTTACTCGAGAATCGAGTAATAGTTTGGTATTTTTTATTTTTGTGAAAAATGGCATGGAATCCAAGGAAATGACTGAATTCGAATTCAAAAAGTAGCAGATCACATGGGCGGAGATACGGGGAGGTGGCATGAGGTGCACTGCGCCCCCCCCCCTTCCCCACCAACGTCAAAGGTTAAGTCGACTAGTCTAATGTATATGTGTATAGATATCATCATCACCTTGCTCCCACAGCAATACTGGCCGTGCCCCCCAGACTTCCAAGTTTATCACCGCCTAAGACGGATAATCTTATCACAAGAGAGATTTCTGCACCTTTTCCAGGAAGTTTACATTCCTCAACTTGTTTTGGGGATCGCGAATCTTTACAAAGAAAACTATTAGTAACATCACAATAAAGGAGAAAAAACAGGACATTCCATCTTTGCATCAACCATTTTGACAAAAAAAAAGGGTTTGCCAACTTGCCTCGGCATTTATTTGATACAATACAGGTTCCTTTTCTGAGAAAAAGCGTTCACTAGTTCTCTCTCTCTCTCTCTCTCTCTCTCTCTCTTTCATTTTCGATTTATTTTTGTTGCACCATGGTCATTTTGTGCACACTTATCTGTTGTACCTACTGTGGGTACTAGAAGAATAGCCAGTTTTAAGAAGTCCGATAAAACAGCTGTTGTATTGGCACACAATAGACAATTGAAAGTGCAACAGAGATGAGATTTTTTTTAATTCAAGCACCTGTTATTTTGCTGTATTTACAAGTCTGGATTTACTGGTTCGCAAGTAAAATGACATGCATTCTGTATAAGAATATCTTAATACTAGAGGGGGCTCTGCCCCCCCCCCTGCCGCTTTTGGCGGCCAATCCCCCCTTCCCTTCTCTTCACAACATATTTTGTTTATCTAGTCCCACTTCATCAGAGTGCTATAGAAAGGGACACGTGAAAGCACCAGCTTACTGAAGAAGCGAATTTTACAATAATAAAGCAACAAAAAACAAATGTGATTCATCAAGTAACCCCACAAAACTTCTCCACGAGGGTCCCCAGACTCCAATTCGCTGAATTTTAGTGAGGGACCCAGACTGGATTCATCTCGGGCTTCTGCTGTTGCAAAATTCCACGGAAAAAAATGATATTCATCCATGGCCCGCCAAAATTAATCCTGTCAATTTCCACATGGGGCCCCCGACCTGGAAGCTTGTCGGTCATCCCCCGCTGCGAGTGCTATGAAATATTTTCATTTGTATTCATTTTACCAACGAATAAAACCCATAGCCCCCAACAAAATACGTTTACAAAATACATTTATTTCGGACTTCAGCTGTTGCAAGTTCCACAATGTTAAACAAAAGACAACAATGAGATTAATCCAGGGCCCCCAAAATGAAACCTATCAATTTCCACATCGGTCCCCGACAGGCTCGTCATTGGGGGGGGGGGGGGGTTATATATATATACATTACACATACATTGAGTACATGTTCTTTGCCCCCCCCCCCTGGAAAAAGCTAAATGACGGCCCTGGTCCCCGACCTCGAAGCTTTACCGACTTCCACAGCTGCGAGTGCCACGAAAATTTTTCATTTGTATTCATTTTACCAACGAATAAAACCCATCGCCCCCAACAAAATACGCCGGACCCAGAAAAGAATAAGATTCATCCAGGGCCCCCAAAATGAAACGGGGTCCCCGACTTGGAAGCTTATCGGGTATACCCCTGTGAGGGTCATGGCAAATTTTTATTTGTATTCATTTTACCAACGAATAAAATCCAGCGCCCCACGCAATCACTCTGGACCGAATTCGCAGATTTTTATGAGGTGGGGGGGGGGGGGGGGCTGGACTGGAAATATCTTGGGCTCCGCTATCGGAAATTTTTCAGTTTTAAAGCAGCAAGAAAACAATGAGGTCCATCGAGGGCCTCTGGAAATTAAGCTTTTTAACTTCCCCATGAAGATATATGTGCAATGCCACCCCCAGGTACCAAGATCCCGTGTGTTGGGAGCACCGGTGATTTATGTATATTATACAATGTCGGCATGACCCCCACAAGGGCAGGGCTGACAGGGGCTGGAACGATTCTTATCACTTTTTGATTTTTCACACTATAAATTAACCACAGAGGGGCCCGTGAAAAAGCTGGTTTGGGGCCCGCTATCTCTCCCATCCTAGGGGCCCCTACTGTAGGAAGTAGGAGCCTCTCGGTACTTACACATAACTTAGTCCCGATGGGGGATATGCAAGAGTTAAATGAAAACTTGAACCAAAATTGTAACCGTAAATGCATACGGAGCACCGGTTGAGAACCGCTGCCCTAACCAAGCTACTAACGAGTGAATTAGCTCAAATATAATTAGTTATAACTGGAGAAAGAACTAATAACTAGTTCTCTTAGCACAAGCTGTAGTTTTCTGCGTGGATGATGAATGAATTATTGGATTTGGAATAAACCTCAGAACAGTGGTTAAATTTCATAGGTTTGAATATATATTCAAACGAATATTCAGATACGAATAATAAATATTTTTGTCAAATAAATTAACAATCTCTAATTTACTGGTAAAAACTTTCCTTTTCTTTCTTTCTTTTTTTCAACTACAACGTGGGTATTTGTGCCATTTTCAAACCAAGTAATCCTTCTTTTCTCAATAAGCTATTCTTCTTTTCAAACATTGATGAGTTTGGGGAGGAGAGGACTGTATTGTTGCAGGAAGGGGCAGTTTGACGACACTGTGTACCTGTCACTTACCGTACAATGAGAAGGGGGAAGGAACTGGTTCTTGGCGAACGCATTTATGAGTTCGAGCCGAAATGACGGTAGTTGTCTTCGAACTCATATATGAGTCTTCACCGTTTAGAAGGTTAATATCATTTACATAATCAGTTTTTGCTTAAATATTAAAAGCGAAATATGCAAAATCATAAATGTATCAATCATCAAAGTGTTATAATCTTATATATAAATGTGAAAGTATGTATGTATGTATGTATGCTCTTTATACAAATCTACAGTTTTACACCGATCGTCGCCAGATTTTGCGTATATACCAAACAGGTCCGGGATTGAACCGTAGGCTACTTTAAAACTTCGTCAGAGCTGGGCAAATGCCCGAAATGGGCGAAAAACTGCCGGGCAACAATGGTTTTGGGGCCTCAACAATCACTTTCGGAACGTTTACTTTGGTTACCGTGGTTCCCAACAATGCGTTTCAGACGTGTATATATGCCTTTACAATGGTTTGTCAAATCTTTAACGCTGCCATCATAACAGTTTATTCCTTTATAACGGTTTGTAACTTTTTCAATCCTCCCAGTAATTAAAAAAACCCGGGAAGCGCCAGATATTTTTGCTTGCATGTATACAGGGTGTCCTGTAAGTGCTAATGTGGCCTTTATCTCATCAACCACCCATCGTTGAGGTATAGTTTCAATTTAAAAAGTGCTTAAAAGGAGTTTGAATAATATTCGTTGCAGAAGCTGGACATATGACGTCACTAACAACAGTGAACAACAACTACGACGATAAAACAGGGAATAAAAATGTTCAACGCCAGCTGATGAACTCAATGCTTGCCTCAAATCATCAGCACTCTACTTCACCAAACACGAACTCTGGCCGTATCGCTACATTGCAATTTACTGCCATTAGTGAGATGGGTTTGAAGTGAAGGTGCTGTCTATCGGTGGTCGCCTCGAGTTCGTTAGGACATCAACACTCTGGCACGAAGCTAAAAAATTATCATTGTCCACCAACATGCGAGTTCAACTGCAAAATGACCCGGCACTGCTATCATTTTCACATCAGTTGATCAAACTTGGCAATGGAAGAATTCCCGTAGACCCAAGAAGGACTGATTACGTTCCCAAATGGATTTTACCAGTTTTTAAACTCAGTTCAAGAACTTGGAGACAAAGTCTTCCCAAACATTCAACAAAATCACCAAAACCATGAGTGACTGTGAGAGAGTAATTCTGGCACCGGAAAATGACAGTGTGAACAAGATCAACGAAAAAATTCTAAAAATTATTCCAGTAGACTCCACATCTTACAAATCGGTTGACACTGTCACAGACTAAGCGCAGACAGTTCTATATCTTGCAGAATTTCTGAACTCTTTGGATATTCCGGGTGTGCCACCTCACAACTTGACCCTCAAAGTCGGAGTACCTATAATGCTTCTAAGAAATTTGGAGACACCGAGACTCTGCAATGGCACCAGAGTCTGCGTGAAAAAATTGCACAATTACATCCTTGAAGCAACGATTCTAACTGTATGTCCCAAAGGAGAAGACGTCTTCATTCCACGCATCCCAATTATCATAGAAGAAATGCCATTCACTTTCAAGCGATTACAGTTCCCGATTCGTTTAGCTTTTGCTATGGCAATCAACAAAGCGCGAGGCCAGTCGTTAGCCATGGCAGGTATCAACCTATTTGAGCCCTGTATTTCTCACGGACAGCTTTTCGTTGCCTGTTCGCGTGTTGGTAATCCCAAAAATTTGTACATCTACACACCAGATGGAAAAGCCAAAGATATTTTGTATCCACAAGCGAATTGCCTGAAGTTTTTAATTATAATATTTGAAAATAAAAGTAATTTTTTCTTACTTGATGCGGAATTTTTTTTGATTAAGAAATAATTAATAAGCTATACATATATAAATTTTTTACGGGGCGGGCAACGTCGCCGGGTATCAGCTAGTCTTATATATAAATGTGAAAGTATGTGTGTATGTATGTATGTATGCTCTTTATACAAATCTACAGTTTTAGACCGATCGTCGCCAGATTTTGCATATATACCAAACAGGTCCGGGATTGAACCGTAGGCTACATTAAAATTTCGTCAGAGCTGGGCAAATGCCCGAAATGGGCAAAAAACTGTCGGGCAACAATGGTTTTGGGGCCTCAACAATTACTTTCGGAACGTTTACTTTGGTTACCGTGGTTTCCAACAATGCGTTTCAGACGTGTATATGTGCCTTTACAATGATTCATCACACCTTTAATTCTGTTATTATAACAGTTTCAACTGTCAACTGTTCAACTGTCATTTATAACGGTTTGTCACTTTTCCAATCCTACCAGTAATTGCAAAAAACCCGGGAAGCGCCGGGTATTTCTGCTAGCCTATATACAGGGTGTCCTGTAAGTGCTAATGCGGCCTTTATCTCATCAACCGCCCATCGTAGAGGTATAGTTTCAATTTAAAAAATGCTTAAAAGCCGTTTGAATAATATTCGCTGCACAAGTTGAACGTATGACGTCGCTAACAACAGAGAACAACAACTACGACGACAAAACTGGGAATAAAAATGTTCAACGCCAGCTGATGAACTCAATGCTTGCCTCAAATCATCAGCACTCTGACACGAAGTTAAAAAATTATCATTATCCACCAACATGAGAGCGAAATGACTCAGCACTGTATGTATGTATGCTCTTTATACAAATCTACAGTTTTAGACCGATCGTCGCCAGATTTTGCATACATACCAAACAGGTCCGGGATTGAACCGTAGGCTACTTTAAAAGTTTGTCACAGCCTGGCAAATGCCCGAAATGGGCAAAAAACTGTCGGGCAACAATGGTTTTGGGGCCTCAACAATCACTTTCGGAACGTTTACTTTGGTTAACGTGGTTTCCAACAATGCGTTTCAGACGGGAATATATGCTTTTACTATGGTTTGTCACACCTTTAATTCTGTTATTATAACAGTTTATTCCTTTATAACGGTTTGTCGCTTTTCCAATCCTCCCAGTAATTGAAGAAAACCCGGGAAGAGCGCCGGGTATTTCTGCTAGCCTATATACAGGTATCCTGTAACTGCTAATGCGGCCTTTATCTCATCAACCGCCCATCGTATAGGTATAGTTTCAATTTAAAAAATGCTTAAAAGGCGTTTGAATAATATTCGCTGCACAAGCTGGACGTATGACGTCGCTGACAAAACTGGGAATAAAAATGTTCAACGCCAACTGATGAACTCAATGCTTGCCTCAAATCATCAGCACTCTGACACGAAGTTAAAAAATTATCATTATGCACCAACATGCGAGTTCAACTGCAAAATGACTCAGCACTGCTATCATTTTCACATCAGTTGACCAACCAGTAGACCCAAGCACTGGACCGATTACGTTCCCAGATGGATTTTGCCAGTTGTTAAACTCAGTTCAAGAACTTGCAAACAAAGTCTTCCCAAACATTCAACAAAATCACCGAAACCATGAGTGGCTTTGTGAGAGAGCGATTCTGGCACCGAAAAATGACAGTGTGAACAAGATCAACGAAAAAGTCCTAAAAATTATTCCGGGAGACTCCACATCTCACAAATCGGTTGACACTGTCACAGACACGGCACAGACATTTAGTTCTATATCCTGCAGAATTTTTGAACTCTTTGGATATTCCGGTTGTGCCACCATACAACTTGACCCTCAAAGTCGGAGCACCTATAATGCTTTTAAGAAATTTGGAGACACCGAGACTCTGTGATGGCACCTGACTCTGCGTGAAGAAATTGCACAACTGCATCATTGAAGCAACGATTCTAACTGAATGTGCCAAAGGAGAAGACGTCTTCATTCCACGTATCCCAATTATCACCGAAGAAATGCCATTCACTTTCAAGCGATTACAGTTCCCGATTCGTTTAGCTTTTGCCATGACGATGAACAAAGCGCAAGGCCAGTTGTTAATAATGGCAGGTATCAACCTACTTGAGCCCTGTTTTTCACACGGACACCTTTTCGTCACCTGTTCGCGTGTTGGTAATCCCAAAAATTTGTACATCTACACACCAGATGTAAAAAGAAAAAATATTGTGTATTCACAAGCGATTGCCTGAAGATTTTAAGTAAAATATTTAAAAATAAAAGTTATTTTTTCTTACTTGATGCAGAAATTTTTTTGATTAAGAAATAATTAATAAGCTATACGTATATAAATTTTTTACGGGGCGGGCAACGTCGCCGGGTATCAGCTAGTATGTATATAAAATTTATTTTCTGTGTGTGTGTGTGTTCTCTATGCAAATCTATAATATTTTATCAATCGCTGTCAAATTTTGCCTATGTACCAAATGGGACCCGACTTAAACAATAGGCTACTTTAAAAGTTCGTCAGAGCGTGGCAAATGCCCCAAATGGGTTTTTGGGCCTCAACAATCCCTTCGAAACGTTTACTTTGGTTTCCGTGGTTCCCTAGCAATGCGTTTCAAACGTGTATATGCCTTTACAATGGTTTGTTACTTTTTCAATCCTCCCAATAATTGAAGAAAACCCGGGCATCGCCGGGTATTATAGCTAGTTATGTTTATAATATCTAATTACATTATCAATGTATTAGAATTATCAAACAATTATCGTTGTTAAGCTACTGTTACGAACAATGATTGATTGCTTCCAGGGAAGCAACTAAGGGGGAGCAGGCGAGTCTGGTGCCCCGGGCACTGAACCAGACGGGGGCGCCGAATTCACCCTTTAACTGTTTCTTCTACATAAAGGGGCGCCAAAATGCCGGCTTGCCCCGGATGACAAAGTATCTAGTTGGGGCCCTGATTGCTTCTATTGCATTCTTAGTTTTTTTGGCTGCGTATTTCCAAGCGAACTCAATATTTTGAAAACTAAAAATTCAATTTAATTTTTAAAATGATTGATGTGGCGGAAAACCCTACTAAATTTCCGCTTTTCTATGCTAAAATCGGCAATTTTAACATTGGGGATTTTAACTATGGGGGATCGTGTTTGTTTGCACCGAGTCGCGTGATCTTCCGACGGAGATGTTGGGGGACCCCCGTTCTCAGCACTGCCAAGGCGGAGACCGCTGATATAGACTAAACGAATGAGACGTTTCTTGATGGAGAGACAGAATCGTTAATATGAGAGATTTAATTAAATGATTAAATTATATGATACATCAGAGACCCATCGGGAGCGCATTTTCTTGCATGCGTCCGGTCTCACACTTCAACATCGAATGATACTAAAATGATAGTACCGCTACATGGCAGGTGTCTTTCTGCTACGCACCTACATCTAAAGAGCAGGTGGTATTCGCTAACATTCGGCCACCCTGCTACAAGAACGTCCTCGTTCACATGATACATTATTTTGCACAGCACAATTTTTCTGGAGTATATCAACAAATACACTAATTGCAAAAGTAATTATGGAAACTATAAAATACGATACACAATATAAATGTCAAAATATAACAAAGTACAAAAATTAGTAAACACACATAATATGAATTGAAGTCAGAAAATAATGACAGTTCTCTCATAGTTCATAGTCTTTCAAATACGACGGCAATTTTCTCGCCCTTTTAGTACGGTTCACTGTGTTTGAATCATTGTCAGGATCGCAATATTCCTCTCTCGGTGTACATGCATTTGATACATGATTATCGTTGATTTGTTTCACTTCACCATCATCATCGTCATTGAGCTCTGAGTCAATAACTTGATCTTCATCGTCAACAAGATGGAATAGTTTCATCTGAGATGCATGGGCTGTTGTTGTATAATTTTGTCGTCTTCCTCGCCCTTGACCACTTTGACGAAAATCAGTGATCTTATATGTGTCTGATGGCAGTATTCCAGCAACCACCATTGGACCTCGGTACTTTGCTTGTGTTTTGGTGCTTACTCCGGTCTGCTCTGGTAACCGTCGTACCACTATCACATCACCAATAGAATATTTAAAAGCAACGCTGTGATGAGCATCGTACATCTCTTTCATTTTCTCTTTTGAGTCCAGAATATTTTCTCGAGCTTGATCACGCAATTTGTTTGGTGACTCATATTCGGAAGACGTTGGCAATAATTCCGGTGGGAAGTAACCAGGTCTTTCGGGTTTGTATCCATGTAGAAGTTGAAATGGGGACTTGCCTGTGGACTTACTGGGTGCCCAATTTATCGATCTTTGCACTTCAGGCAATACTCGATCCCAATCCCTATGCGACTCAGTTTTAACAGACGAGGTTATCATAGGTATAAGAACTCTGTTTATACGCTCGACTTGACCATTTGCTTGTGGCCTTTGACTACAGATAAGTGTATGTCTGATTCCATGCAATTTACAGTAATCTTCAAATGCTTTTGACGTGAAGCAGGTTCCTCGATCAGTTATAACACGATGGGGAGTTCCATAATCATTGATGAATTCATCAAAGTACTTGAGTACACTTTTCGTGGAGCAATTAGGACACGGTCGTAAACGAACAAATTTCGTGAAGTTATCAATAATGACCAAAAGTTCTTTGTTGCGATGAGAACTGGATATCAATGGTCCTAGGAAATCCATGTGAATAATTTCAAACGGTCTTTTACCTGGGAGTATATGGTTCAATTTCCCTTGTTTCTTTCCTGATGGTGCTTTTGTAAATGCACAGACCACACACTGTCTCACATGTTGTTTGACGTAGCTCACCATTTTTGGAAACCAAAAATGTTCTCTGATCATCTGTACTACTTTTTCTGCACCATAATGACCAGAAAAGTCATGATATTTCACAGCAAGGTATTTTCTCATGGTTCGTGGCATCACAAACAACTTTCGTTGCTTGCAATTAATTTCTTCGATGCGATATAGTATACCTTCATTCAACTCATAGTTATCAATAGTAGATTTATCATGATGAGTACGTTTAGATATTGGCTTCTTGAGAACGGAAATAATTTTCTGCAACTCTTTGTCCTGAGACTGAATAAGAGAAACTCTATCTCTTTCGTTGGAAATGTAAAATGCCTTGGAATTTACATTAAATTCGCTTGGACCGTTAGAACGAATCCCGTCATACGATGTATTTTCGCATTCTTCCACAGGTGAACGACTGAGAGCATCGACGTGCGCCATATTTTTTCCAGGACAATGTTTCACCTCATAATCAAATTCACTAAGTTGTTCAGCCCATCTCGCAATTTGAGGCTTAATATTTCGTTGAGTGTTCAAGTATATGATAGCAGAACAGTCGGTAACAAGCGTAAATTTCAAGCCAAGTAATAACGGTCGAAGTCGCGTCATTGACCATACAACAGCAATGAGTTCAAGACGACTGGAGTGGTACTTTTCTTCATTAGGATGAGTTCTACGACTCACACAGTACACCAGCCTTAGATTGTTGCTATTGTTACGTTGAAGTAGCATACCTGCTAATCCGACCGCACTTGCATCAGTGTGCAATTCTGTTTTATCACGAGGATCGAATAACTTTAACACCGGTTGTGACACTAGTTTTTCTCGCAAGATCGCAAAAGCATTTTGTTGTTCATCATTCCATTCAAATAACTGATTGTTCCTAAGTAAACGGTTAAGAGGAAATGCTATGATAGCATAACGTTCTATGAAGCGCCGAAAGAAACCAGTCAAACCCAAGAATCGTCGTAGTTCTTCTTTAGTCTTGGGAACTGGATACTCAGCTATAGCAATTAATTTCCTTGGCCCAGGCTTCAATCCCTCTCTGCTTACCACGAAACCAAGATATTCCACTTCAGGCATACCAAATTCACATTTGGATAGTTTCAATGTCACCCCAGCTGTTTGCAGTTTTTCCAGAACCTTTTTCAAGTTTACCATCATGTCATCGAAATCACATGCGCCAAAAAATATATCATCAACAAAACATGTTACAGTGTTCCACAATAGATCACCCAAAGCAACAGACATCGCACGCTGAAAAACTGGAGGCCCATTTGCTAATCCAAAAAATAAACGAGTTGGCTCGAAATGCCCATCAGGTGTTGTAAACGCAGCTTTACGTGATGATTCATCATCCATTGGGATCTGGTTGAATCCTTGACATGCATCAAGAATGCAAAACATGCTAAATCCTGAAAGACGGTCAAGTAAATCATCAAGACATGGAAGGGGAAATTTATCTTTCACGGTTTGAGCATTTAACTGCCTGTAATCAATCACCATTCTGTATTCACCAGTCTTTTTGGGAACAAGTAGTACTGGACTACTGTACTCTGATATACTATCTCGTATAATTCCTTGATCTTTCATTTCAGTTGTAATTTTTCGCAGTATTTCTCTTTCATAATGTGAAGCACGGTACGGAGATCGTGCTACCGGTTTGCTTCCTGGAATTTCATTTATGTGCATCACAGCTGTATTGATGCATCCGATTTCGTCAGGTTCTTTCGCAAAACATGAACGATAATCATTAAGTAATTCGCACAGCCTATTTTTTTCTTGTTCCTTTATGACATCGCCAACTTTAATTTCTTCACAAATAATAGGTTGCCTATTGCTTGTGATTGCTTTTGCAACCATAACATCAGAAACATCAACACTGGAATCAGGCTCGCTATTCTCATCATGCCAGAATCCACGCAAAATACCTCTATTTTTCTTTATTGGTATTTGGCATACTTCCTCGACCTGAATTTTACACAATCTATCAAACTCATCGATATTAAGGAACTGTGACTTTCCTTCTTTCCGTATCATGATTAATTCCGGTGAATCGATAACATTATTACCAATGAGTACATTTGGTCCCTCAAAAGTATCGTCTTTTACTATATAGAATGTAATACTTCTCATTACTACATTATCTATGGCGACATTCACTTCTGTAATTCCTAGAGGTTTACTAAGACCACCAATACCTCTAATAGGAGAAATAACATCATTACGAACGTCGGCGTTTACCCTTTGAGCAAAATTTTGTTTCATCATAGATATGTCAGCACCTGTATCTACAACAGCTTCAGTTTCAACCTCATTGATACGAACAGTTTTGTTGTGAGAAGGAATGTTTATTTTCGGCATGAACATAGCTGTGTTCACCAGAGGATTTTTTGGTTTTGTTGAACAATCTTTGGTACCATGACCCTCTTTTTTACAAGATGTACAGAACTTCACCCTTTTTGGTTTAGGACAATCTCTGGAAAAATGCCCCTTCTGGTAACAGTTATAACACGCGTTATGGTCTGCAGGTTTACCAGTATCAATGTCCTTTCGCCAATGATTATCTTCTTTCTGTGGTTTGTTTTTGTTACATTTTTCTCGAAAGTTTTGAGTTGGCGGTCTAGAGCCTTTTGAATATTCATTATTATACACTTTTTTACAAGTGCTCATGACCACACTTTCATATTCATCAAGCATTTCTGTCAACTTTACCACGGTTGTGATTTTTGACCATTCATCAATGAAATGATTACGAACATCTGTATTCACACTACGTTTTAGTTGATCGGTCACGATAAGTTCTTTTAGCCCCTCGAAATCTTTTATTCCCAATCCGCTTATCCATTCCTCGAAATAATTTCTCAATTCGAAACCAAAGTCCTTCCACGTAATTTCCGAATTTTTCTTGTGGTTATTGAAAAGCTGGCGGAATTGTTCAGGACACAATTTGAATCGTCTCAACAGAAGTTTCTTAACATAGTCATATTCAGCAGCTTCCTGCTCAGGTTCTCTGGCAATGAGAGCAACAATTTCTGATGGTAATACACTAATGAGATGCGTAACCCAATGTTCTTTCGGGATGGACATGATCTTAGCCTGACGCTCAAAAGAGGTCATAAATAAGCTAATATCATTCTTCATATCAAATTTTGGGATCAATTTATGAAGATCTACTTTAAATGAACTATCATTTTCCCTCGCTAGACCCCCACCAATTGAACTTAGAGACAGTTCTAACCGTTTCTTTTCCAATTCCAATTCCATCCTTTTCATTTCCATTTCATCCTGACGCTTCCTCATCTCCATGTCATTTTGACGCTTCCTTTCCTCGCGCTCATCAATCTCTCGTTGTATTCTAGTTTCTATAACGGTATCGACAAGGACCCTAACAAATTCTTCCTCATAATTCTTCGAGTTTATAATTAATAGTTTTAAATCAGCAACTTTAAAATCGGGATCAACTGTTTCCCCAAGTTCCTCGGCGAGAATTTTCAAGTCACCTTTTCTCGCTTTCGCTAAGAATGACATCTTGCAATATTAAAAAAAAATAATAATAAAAGAAAAGAAAATGACCAATGCTATGGTATTATTGCTAAATAATGATACGGAAGATATATATAGCATTAAATTGACTCTGATCATGAAACGAAAATAGTTCAACTCACCACTTATATAGCCACAATAAAAAATAAATCACTTCACTGCATATACGCGAAAAGAAATGAATAAAAAAAATGAATTCACTGAAAATAAATCGAAATTCGCGAAAAATCTTGTATATGCACTTGCGCGCTAATATAACCCTCGCATCGTCAAACGTGGAACCATATAATAATGTGTGAAATAAATTCACTGTGGATCAATCAAAGTTTGCGCAAAATTTTAAACATCACACTCGCGCACTCTCACCATCACAACACCTCGACACATCGGAAACGTCGCAGAATAATATACATCATACACGCACTAATATCTCGCACTGCATATACTAATATCGCGCACTAAATCATCACAACATCAGTCATCATCATATTTTCACCAGCAAGGATAGGAGAATCACTGGAACATCGGAAATATCGTTGAATCTTTAACCTCAACAGCCATTAGACTACTTCGGGAATCCTCGGGTGACATCGGCAATAGTCGGGAGACATCGATATCTTCGGTAACATCGGAGATCCACGGAATCTTTAACCTCAACAGCGATTAGTATACTTCGGCAATCCTCGGTAGACTTCGGATATCCTCGGGTGACATCGGAAACAGCAACCAGCGGACGTCATCGGCAATCATCAGTAGAAAAGAAGATACTTTTTTTTTTTTGTTTCGTCGTCGAGAAGACAAACTTCGCAAGCTGCCGATTGTGGGCTCTAGTTCATAAACATCAACGCACGTGGGATATGCATAGCATCATCGTTATCACTATATATCTATGTCTATGTCATCCCACTTCTGAATTATAGACTAAACGAATGAGACGTTTCTTGATGGAGAGACAGAATCGTTAATATGAGAGATTTAATTAAATGATTAAATTATATGATACATCAGAGACCCATCGGGAGCGCATTTTCTTGCATGCGTCCGGTCTCACACTTCAACATCGAATGATACTAAAATGATAGTACCGCTACATGGCAGGTGTCTTTCTGCTACGCACCTACATCTAAAGAGCAGGTGGTATTCGCTAACACTGACGTCATGCTCCCTCCAGTAATACAAGCTCGATGCTTTCTGCCCTTTTCACATGCTATTTTGTCTTTTCAATCATTATGAAAATGAATGGGTCAAAACCCAAGAGAAGTTCGAAGACCATCGCCGTTCAGTACGAGGTGATGGTCGATTTTCTAGAGAAACATCAATCTTTTATTGAGGGGAAGTCCTCCCCCACAGTTCTCGTCACGACAAAAATATGTATTGGTCACGGTTGGCGACACAAAATTGAACGCTATTCCCTATGGTCCAAGCAAAGATTAGAAAAAGTGAGTATTTCTTACTTTGATGAATTAACCTTGTAATTTATGGAATATAGTTAATTTGTTAAATATATTTCGTTTATAAAACCAAAAGTTTTGTTTCCTTCTGATGTTAGAAAAATTGCAAAAACGAAAATATTGTATTTCATCACTTAAACTAAATTTTTTTCTATCAACATCTCTCGAAGGAAAAAAAATCTAATGTAATTATTTTTTATGTGGTATATTTTATATAAACAATGGTAGAATGGAACAAAAATCAACAGCGGTTCAAATAGGCCTTTTTGAATCTGGTTTTGAAGGTTTAATTAATGTGGCTGTTATGCATAGGATGATTATTTAAACCACATTTCGTTTTGTGTAGACATGGACTCACTACAAGAGTGTTGCAAAAAAAATCAACCGATATTCGTTTATATATTCGATATAGTCCCTGAGGACAGGTGGTTGGCCATCCCCATCAATGCAACTGTCGCATTTGGAAGAAAGAGTGGTCGCAATGATGAGCGTCACTGTGGTGTATGGGAATCCCGAAATAAAGCCCCCACATTCACATTGTTCTCTCATTAAATTTCCCTTTTGGGACATGGTGTAGGGGCGTAGCCAGAAATTTTGTTCGGAGGGGGGCCCAAAGTGATAGAACAATAGATTTGTCCATCTTTTTCCCTTTTTTCGGTCATTTTCTCACATTTCGGGGGGGGGGACCAGACTCCCAATTCCCTCCCCCCCCCTCTCGCTACGCCCTTGACATGGTACCTCTGGCATATAGAAATGTTTCTCGCATTTCCACAATTGTGCTTTGTGGTCTTCCAATTAGCGCTGTCTTAATGCACGGGCCCCACCAGGTTTGAGACTACCCTTGCAAACTTATTACATGCGTTGTATTATCATTATCATTACATTGGGTTGTATTATCATTTTTGTATAGTACTGTCTGAAAGTTTAATGCATTATCGATACAACGATTACGAGGCACATTATTTGTTAAATCCTTCACTTAAATACACATTTCAGATCCTGTTGATGCTTCCCCTACAGTTCCTACCGATCAAGAGGAAACAGCCTCAGTTGCATTGAATGACAGGACGCCACAACGAAAAAAAGAGGATGCGATGGTGGAGCTCATACAAGCTCAGAAGGAAACAGCATTTAGCCTTCAAAGAAGTGGCCTCCTCAATAAACAGTCTCTCATCAGAGTTATCTAAAATGTTCAGAGAGTTTATTCAAATATATAAGAAAAATTAAAATTGTAGTTGCATTTTTTCTCCTTTTTATTGATTGAATTTGTATTGCTGTATTTCATTTAGGTAGGTCACAATTTTTGCAAGTGCTGTTTAATCTCTCACAGGAGACTGGAAATTAATATGGCCCTGCTTATAGTTAAATTCCACCATTTACAAATTCATGAAATGTATGCATCGGCTATAGAGATCAGAAAATGGTGTAACAACAGATTGGGCCAACTGGGGCGAAAATTGTTGTAGCTAAGGGAGCTGCTATGACTCCACTTAGCGCTTCACGCTACTAATGCGTGTTAAAAGGAATGGAAAAGTGCGTCTCTGGTGTATTGGTTAGCGCACTTGCCCGGTATGCAAGAGGACACGCGCGGGTTCGATTCCCGAAGGAGGCAAATCACTTTTCTTTCCAAATATCAGTTTCGGCATTAACATCCAGAAAATTCAATTTCTCAGTATATTTCAGACCGAAAAAATGCCATCTCTTCAAACAGATTGGAATGTTTAAAAATTATAAAACACAGGGGAAAGAATCGAGATCACAAAAAATATTTTAATAAAAAATATTTCCGATATCTCTCTTTTTAAAACCAAAATCAATGAATTCCTCACACCTTGATTAAGTAATGAGCAAGGCAACTCTCACACACAGTTTCATTTATTATTTATTTTATTATTTTTTTTTAAATTTGAGGTATTGCAAGAATTTAACTGCCAGTACAATACATTGCAGCATAAAACATTTGACACACAAGACATTTTATAAGCAATACTATATTCAAAAACCGAAAACATCACAATCAAAAATTCACAGAGATAAACTTGGAAGACAAACGCAACATTCGTGCATACCCTTCTGATCACCAACTTTTTTCCTCCCTATTTTTGACTACATTCACACATAGAGGTTGGAAAAAAACACCCACAGTCAGTGTTTACCGCTAAAAAAAACCACAAAATTCACTGCCAGTAGTCGCCATCATTACTGCTGAACATCCATTGTCTCCATGTTGAGATTCAGAAGTTCTGCCTGAAATAATAAAAAAACTATGTAATAATAGTTAAAAAAAGACTTTTTGCATAGAGGCATGTGAGTTACTAAAACCTAGCATTGTGACAGACAGAAATCGTTAAAAATGTTCTGCAACTAAGTAATTAAAAAAGGTAATTATAATTGGTAATTAACTTGGTAAAGTAATTATAAAATTAAGGTTGAGAACAAGACAACATACGTGTATAGTACTACAAGAACAAATTCTGTTTGATAGTTTGTATAAAGATATCGCCTTTTCTTACTCATGTCATTGCATAGTGACAGTTACCCAATGAACATTATTTGTGGAACATATCGTAAATGACTACTAAACCAGACATGCACCTCAGCCATATTGCTCTGCGGGACTTCTAGCGAATTGGTACATGTTTGAATGTGCGTGTCCGTGTTGTGAACCTAATGTGAAGTTTGTTTCGGCCTTATGCTTATTATATTGATGCCATGTGGCATCCATAGGCAAAAACTTATTGAAAATTTGTGGGGAAGGGCTCAAGCTCAAATAATGGAGAGTTGTATAAATGCAAAAATCATATAACTGGCACTTTTTCGAAAACTACCCCCCTTTCCACAGACGTTTCCCAAAATTCAAAATCATAAAGAGGGATGATTATTGGCAAGAAGTTGAAATGTTATATTTCTCACCAATTGAGCGTTGATGGAGTGAAACTGCTTCCCGTTGACGTAGGAAGGCTCTGGATACTTCTTGTCAAACTTTGATGGTGCCGCAATAGGATTGTGTGTACAGTCTATGGCACAGATAACTCCCAGGAATTTGAGCTTCTCCAAAAAATTCTCTTGCAGGTCGACATATTGGGACATCTCAGGAAAGGGCACATACTTATGTAGCATCAACGTATTGATGGCGTCAGTTACTGTATGGATAGAGTTACTGAAATACTGTTGGCACATCCCCAAACAGACGTCTTGGCTCAGGCTTGTGTGGTAGGCGCCAGTGGCACAAAAGCGCAGTGCACATAAAACCTGCGCGCAAAAGTTAAAACAAACATGAGATAGTCAATCAAGATATTATTGTAAAACTGTATTATATTTGAATAATCTAATGTTATGGTAAAGCGCTACGAGAAACTTCTGTTAGAAACAAATGCTAACGCAAAATGTAACCACACTCCCCCCCCCCCCCTCCCAAAAAAAAAAAACACGCGAGGAGAAACAATGACATATAGTGTGGCTATCGTTCTATCCCCCAAAAGAAATAAGCGCCTTTATTGGGCCTTCAATAATATCTTCTTGCAACACCCAAATAACATTCACTTCCCTTAAATCTTCGTTTATACAGTACCTCCTGGTTGTTGTAATGGAATGGTTGCTATTAAATGGGGTCATTATAACGAGCATAGACTGTATGCAGTTCTCTCATTCATCCCCCCTAGTGCAAAAGTACAAGGGAAATAAATGCATAAGTGAGAGCAGGGCCGCAACTGGGGGGGGGATGGGGGAGTAGGTAAATTTCGTGTTCCGGGCACTGGACCCGAGGGGGTGCAAATTTCATTCTGAAATCTCTCCTTCAACATTACAAAGGGGCGTCAAAATACTCACTTGCCCATCACCTCCTAGAGATAGAAGGCCTCTGCAGTGTTTTCCATAAACGTCATTCACACTACCTAGCAAGTTTGCCACACAGCATCGTATTTCGTTTCTTCTTATGTATTAATGTCGTCGAATCTTCCTGATTGCCTCACAAAAGCCGCATAGTGATTGAATGTGGTGCATAGAAATCGCCAATTCTGAGCTCGTTCATTTCTTTTCCTCACAACATTGATACTACAACACCAACTCCGGCCATATCGCTATATTTTCAATTTACTGCCATTAGTGGGATGGGTTCGAAGTGAAAGTGCTGTCTATCGGTGGTCGTTTCGAGTTCGTTAGGGAAAACATCTTATCTATATCCTCCCTTGAGTTCGAACCCGGGACCCTGACAACAACCTTCACGATGGTAGACGAGAATCTTACCACCATGCCACTCGGGCACAACATTGATACTAGCACGAGCAGGGAATTTTTTTCCTCTGAATATTCTGAGGGAAAATAGACTACTTACTGATGTCACAGGCAGAGTGCGGAGGCCTGCTATCTCTAGGAGGTGATGGCTTGCCCGGGTGACCAAGCATACAGTTGCGGCTCTGAGTGACAGAGGCATACAAGCGAATAGCGTTATTATCCATGCAGTGTGCAATCGTCTCAGTACTCACAAAAATAGGTCCAGTCAAACACAGTCCAGTCAAGTCATAATGGAGGCAGTTTGTTTTTATTTCGTGCTCCGTTAAAAATTTTGGTTTAAAACGTGAATATTAGGTTATGGCATGCATTAAATGAGTAATTACTGTTTATTAAGTCTAGGAGTAAAGGTGCATATGTGGATTTGTGTGGTGGTGTGAAGTAGGAAAGAAGTTTGGATATTGTGAATGCCACGTGTGCTATATCGGTGCAGTCTTCATCAACTAGCGACGGTTATCATCTTCCGCTATAAATGACTCAAATTTTTCAGTGACGATCAGTGTAAATTTTTCATTTGATTTGTCGGCAGGAATGTCAGCTTCAAAACGGTATGAAGATCATTCAAACATTCCAATTAGTTCGAAGTGGATGGTATGATTATAAACCCCGGATATAAACTTCAATGGTTTTCAAGCGGTCAAGCTAAACTACATTTAAGGACCGCCTAGACATGATAGGGGTGAGTGATTTTTGAAACTGGATAGCAGAGATCATTAATCAGAACATTTGCTATAATTCAACCTGTTTATCGTTGCCATAACTCTTATAATCGGAGAGCAGAAATTTTCGTTACTACGCTTTCATGTGTGATTAGTACACAATGTTCTCGAGAGATGGCACTTGAAGGGACTTACATGGATTACGCATTTTTTTTTATCGCATTGCATATTATTGAATTTAAATTAGAGAAAAGTATAATGAAGACGCCAAAGCTACAAAAAGGGGAGGCGCACAGAAGAGGGCTGATGCATAAAAAGAAACAAGCAACGGGAAGGATGAAAATCCAGAGATACAGGGAGACAACCAAAACAAGAGTCAAAGACAAGAAGGAAAGAAGGACCAGATCGGGGAAATCAAAAATCCCTAGATGGAATCCAGAGAGCAGTGGAGACACGAGGAATGAGAGCTCATCCCACCCTACGTTTTGCCTCTCGACATCAACGAAGTCATTCTCTCCTTCAGACTTTATCCCGAAACAGGCAAGAGGAGACAGAGAGGAAAAAGAGGATAAAGAGGTGAGACCAAAACAGAGGAGGTGGAATCGTTGGAAAAAGAACAGGTCACGCAGGGGCAAGGGCCTCGCTAAACCTCAAGGTGAGCTGGACGTCGAAGTCTGAGGAAAGTCGACTGAAGGAGTCGGAGGAGGAAGACTAAAAAGAGGAGGAAAGTTATAGATTACGAAAGGACCTGTTTGAAATTGATCCGGCTAACGAGCTGTGGCACATAATCACAGAGAAGAATTGATATGGACCCAGCGCAAAATACTGGATGCCACAGAGGTGCCATGGGTATGTAAAGGCCCTGATTGGAGAGACAATCATGATGGCTAAGGCACATGGTGTGTCAGGAAAGATGACAAGCACCCCGATAAGAGGAAAAGGGAGTGCCCCCCGTATAGAGATTGATGTGTCTGAAATATCGAGGGAGACTCCAAGAATAGACGCCCGAAAGGACCAAGGAGTCGAGGAATTGGTAAAGAAAGGGGAAGTAGCTGTTCAGGAGGGTGCGGAGGAGGTTCCAACCCAGGTTGACAAGGAAACACAGACGGAAGAGAGAAATAGCTTAGAGGAAGGGCTGAATGGAATGGATGTTGCAACCCAAACTGTCAAATTAAGCACCCAAATGGAGGGGAGAAAGGTCCCACGTGAAATTTGGGAAAGAGATAGGAATAGGCAGGTGAGACTGATGGAGATTAAGGAGCCGGAGAAGCCAGAGGTGCAGACCAAGGAAGAGAGAAAAGCAGGCGGACAGAACGAATACTAATGATGTAGACAACTGTGATGCCCAACCGGAGGAGAGAGAAGACCCACGAGTTAGGGAAGGAGTTAGGGATCGGCAGACGAAAGAGAACACACTAGACAATGAGCAGTGGATGAGAATGGGAGCGAGGCCCGAATCAAAACCCGGGGAGAGAGGATGTGAGGAGGAGATAGAGGAAGGAGAAATATTGGAAGAGAACCGAGAGGATCCGTCAGCAAGAACTAAGGTGAAAAGAGTGAGATGGGCGAACTTCCACAGAGAGGATACTAGAAGAGAAAGGAGGGATGCGCAGTCGGAAGAGATGATGGATATCAAGAGGAGGTTACTAAACATGGCAATGCAGACCCCCAGACACACAGAGTGAGTCAGAAGGCCCCTCGTATGCCAGAGCGATGAAGGAAGGGGAAAAGATCTACACCGTGTTATTTTCCCAAGACACGAGGAGGACAAAGGAGAGTTGCCAAAGCTGTTTAGGGCAAGTGCAGAGAGGTTGAACCTGTAAGGAAGGCTAGTGAGAATCAGGAGTATACAGAGGGGCTGTGCGATGGATTTGAGTAGTTTCTCTATGAGATGGGAAGCGGGGTGTGTCCGGTCTTCAAAGGTCAAAGGTGGATTTGAGTAGTGCGGAGGATACCAAGGAACTCCCCAGGAAGGTGGCAGAGATGAGTGATTTAAATAAGATGATGGCGATTAGGCCCCCAAAACCAAGGAGGGAACATATCATGGTTAAAGACAGGAGAAGTGAGAAGGGTATTCAGGAGCTGACGGATGGCATTGCCAGAGTACTAGGACAGAAGGCAGAGGAAGTATTTTACAAATTCCAGTTGAAGGCAAAGGTGGAGGAGAGCAAGGGCCAGACAGAGGATAATAAAGGAGACCGATGGACGAGAGGAGGGGGCAACTTCTCGAATATATGAGCACCAATGAAATGGAAATGGAGACCGGATAGGGTCATTAGAATCGAAAACGAGGAATCCAGAGGAACAGGAGTAAGTGAGGGAAGAAGAGCCGCAGCTTCGAGACGAGACAGAGAAGTGGAAAGAAGAGTTTCATGAACAATAAAACAATTCGCCCAAGGAGGAGAGGCACCCGCACTAACGATGCAGATCCCAGGAAGAGAAAACGGAGCGGGAGTAACGCAGGAGAGTTTCAGAGCTGACGAAGTGACAGTCGTAACAGAAACCAGACGCCAGAAGTTGAGAGAAAGGGAAAACCCGGTCAGAACAGTGACACGGAGAGGCAGGAGGTAACAACGATGAGTTGAGAAGAGAGACAACAGGTGCTGTTGAAATTTGTTCGTTTTTTTTTTATTCCCTTTTTCACAGAACGATGACACAACACGGCACAGAGATGGTGCCACTAGAGGAACCAGAAAAATAAGGGATCAGGTTCCTACAGTTCAATGCTGACAGAGCAAGAGGAGCAATGCTACAAATGGCTCACAATACTGCAGCCATGGGAGTCGACGTTATATTGGTGCAAGAACCTTGGAAGCATAAAGAAGCGGTCAGAGGAATCCCACAGGAGTGGAAAGTATGGTCCTCAAAGAACCTGAAAGCGGCGGTCATCATAACCATAAAGGAGATAGAGGGAGCAACCGTCAAAATTGGAGAACACTCGGCCACAGTTAGGGTGCGAGTGAGAGGAAAGGAGATAACATTATCCAGCTGCTACTCATCGCCATACGAGGAACTGGAAGAACTCGACGAAATGAAGGAGACGGTAAGGAGGAGTAAAGGAGTACCAGTGATCAGTGAGCCAACCCCAATGGTCATCACAAGGAGTGCGGGTACAAAAAAAAGTGACACGACAGGGGAAGAGTAATCCACGACATGACTATGGAGACGGGTCTTGACGTAGTCAAAAGAGGGAATACAACACCGACATACGACCTTGACGGACGAGAGGGATGGCCGGACTTGGCGATGAGCAGTAAAGCAGGAGCGAGAGAGCGCCATCTAGAGGCGTCATCGTCAGTCACCATCTTCAGCACTCTGTGCTTTTGTTGATTATGTAATAGTTTATAATAAAAAATTGCGCAATAAAATGTAAGTAATGTACGTAGGAATGTGTGAGGAATATTGTGGTGTTTGTTTGAGGGATTCTGTCTACAAATTCAAAAGTTATTGCTGTTCCACCGTGAGACTGTCACCGTGGCAAAAATTTTAACGGTCACCGTTGGGTCTGAGTTGAAAGAAAAGGATTGCAAAGAGAAAAAACATTGGGTGAGTTTCTTTCATCGAAAATGAATAAATACGCCTCCGGATTTCATTTAAATATAATTGAAAAATAACTGTCAGCATAGTAACTGTGAATGTAGCTGTGCCCCCCCCCCCCTTTCCAAGAAAGAAAAAAACTTTTCGTCGACAACGAACGGGGGCGACCTCTAAACAGCCAGTTGAGTTCAAAATTATATCAAACTAGCTGATACCCGGCGACGTTGCCCGCCTCGTAAAGAATGTATGTAAGCATAGCTTATTTCTTAATCAAAAAAATTTCTGCATCAAGTAAGAAAAAATTACTTTATTTTTAATATAGTTTAATTAAAAACTTCAGGCAATCACTTGTGGATACACAATATATTTTGTTTTTCAATCTGGTGTGTAGATGTACAAATTTTTTGGATTACCAACATGCAAACAGTCCGTGTGAAAAACAGGGATCAATTAGGTTGATACCTGCCACTGCTAACGACTGGCCTTGCACTTTGTTGATTGTCACGGCAAAAGCTAAACCAATCGGGAATAGTAATCGCTTGAAAGTGAATGGCATTTCTTCAGTGATAATTGGGATACGTGGAATGAAGACGTTTTCTCCTTTGGCACATTCAGTTAGAATCGTTGCTTCAATGATGCAATTGTGCAATTTCTTCACGCAGAGTCAGGTGCGATCACAGAGTCTCGGTGTCTCCAAATTTCTTAAAAGCATTATAGGTGCTCCGACTTTGAGGGTCAAGTTGTATGGTGACACACCCGGAATATCCAAAGAGTTCAGAAATTCTGCGGGATACAGAACTATCTGCGCTGAGTCTGTGACAGTGTCAACCGATTTGTAAGATGTGGAGTATCCCGGAATAATTTTTAGGATTTTTTCGTTGATCTTGTTCACACTGTCATTTTTCGGTGCCAGAATCGTTATCTCACAAAGCCACTCATGGTTTCGGTGATTTTGTTGAATGTTTGGGAAGACTTTGCAAGTTCTTGAACTGAGTTTATTTTCCCAAATGGATTTTGCCAGTTGTTAATAAGTCCAGCGCTTCGGTCTACGGGAATTCTTCTATTGCCAAGTTTGATTAACTAATGTGAAAATGATAGTAATGCTGAGTCATTTTGCAGTTGTACTCGCATGTTGGTAGATAATGATAATTTCGATAATGATAATGGATAATAACTTCGTGCCAGAGTGTTGATGATTTGAGGCAATCATTGAGTTCATCAGCTGGCGTTGAACATTTTTATTCTGAGTTTTGTCGTCGTAGTTGTTGTTCTCTGTTGTTAGTGACGTCATGCGTCCAGCTTGTGCAGCGAATATTATTCAAACGCCTTTTACGCATGTTTTAAATTGAAACTATACCTTTACGATGGGCGTTTGGTGAGATAAAGGCTGCATTATCACTTACAGGACACCGTGTATATAGGCTAGCAGAAATACCCCGCACTTTCCGGGTTTTCTTCAATTACTGGGAGGATTGGAAATGTGACAAACCGTTATAAAGGAATAAACTTTTATAATAACAGAATTAAAGGTGTGACAAACCATTGTAAAGGCATATATACACGTCTGAAACACATTGTTGGAAACCACGGCAACCAAAGTAAACGTTCCGAAAGTAATTGTTGAGGCCCCAATACCATTGTTGCCCGACAGTTTTTTTCCCATTTCGGGCATTTGCCCACCTCTGACGAAGTTTTAAAGTAGCCTACGGTTCAATCCCGGACCTGTTTGGTATATATGCAAAATCTGGCGACGATCGGTCTAAAACTGTAGATTTGTATAAAGAGCATACATACATACATACATACATACTTTCACATTTATGTAGAAGACTAGCTATAATACCCGGCGCTGCCCGGGATTTCTTCAATGAGGCTGTTTGGATCACGTGATATCTCCCTCTTTCTTTGAGGGACATGCAAACCGTGTCTAAGTTGACCAATATAGCGACTTCCTGCGCGACTTCATGGCATAAACAAATCTAGATTTAAAGAAACATAGAAACAAATCCCCCCTTTTTTAAGGGGCGCTGGGTATTTCGATCCCCCCCTCCGGAACTTCAAGTTATCAATTTCTGCCTGTTTCTGCTTCCAACAATGCTTAATTAAAGCTGTGGAATTTCTTCGATGTACTTTACGGACCAATGATTGATTTTAAAACAACCTAAACTATATCAGTTTATGCAGTTGAATATCAAAAGACAATACGGAGACATTAATTTTCATGCTTGAGAAGATATAAATAAAAAGTTGAAATCAATGTTATTGCATGGATATCCAACTCAAAAGTAGGTCCGGCTAATTACTTCATATTTAATCTCTTGGGCTTCGTATATCTCTCAAAGCGAACTCAATGTTTCAAAAATCGAGAATTCAATACAATTTTTAAAATTATTCATGTGGCAGGAAACTCCCAGTAAATTTATGCAGTAAAATGTGCAATTTTAACATTGATATCTATGGGGATCATCCTTTGCCTGACCGTCAAAGTGATGCTGATTATGATTCTGACGACTATTGAAAAAAGTGGCAAACCATTATAAAGGCATAAACTGTTATACATATACACTGGCAGCGTAAAAGAAGCGACAAACCATTATAAAGGCATAAACTGTTATACATATACACTGGCAGCGTAAAAGAAGCGACAAACCATTGTAAAGGCATATACACGTCTGAAACGCATTGCTAAGGAACCATGGTAACCAAAGTAAACGTTCGGAAAGTGATTGTTGAGGCCGAGAAACCATTGTTGCCCGACAGTTTTTTGCCCATTTGGGGCACTTGCCCTGCTCTGACAAAATTTTAAAGTAGCCTATCGTTCAAGTCGGGTCCCATTTGGTATATATGCAAAATTTGGCGACGATCGATCTAAAATTGTAGATTTGCATTGAGAACATACACACACACACACACACAGACAGAAAATCAATTTTATATATATAGACTAGCTGTAATACCCGGCGCTGCCCGGGATTTCTTCAATGAGGCTGTTAGAAACACGTGATATCTCCCTCTTTCTTTGAGGGACATGCAAACCGTGTCTAAGTTAACCCATATGGCGACTTCCTGCGCGATTCATGAAATAAACAAATTTAGATTTACAGAAACGTAGAAATGAATATATATTTTTCCTTTTTTTAAGGGGCGCTAGGTATTTCGATAAACCTCCACCCCCTGAACTTCAAGTTACCCATCTGCCTGTTTTAGCTTTCAAAAAATGCCTAATTAAAGCTGTGGAATTTTTTTGATCCACTTTTTACGGGCTCATAACTAATTTTAAAATATCTTAACCCATATGAGTTTATGCAAATAAATATCAAAAGACAATACGGAGACATTAATTTTCATGCTTGAGAAGATATAAATAAAAAAGTTGAAATTAATGTTATTACATGCATATCCAACTCAAAAGTAGGTCCGACTAATTACTTCATATTTAATCTCCTGGGCTTCGTATATCTCTAAGCGAACTGAATATTTCAAAAATCGAGAATTCAATACAATTTTTAAAATTATTGATGGGGTGGAAAACCTCAACAAATTTCCGCATTTCTACAGTAAAATCGGCAATTTTAACACTGATTTTTATGGGAATCATCCTTTGCTTGACCCTCAAACTGATGCTGATGATGTTTATGACGTCTATTCGAAAAGCCTCATTACTGGGGGGATTGAAAAAGTGGCAAACCATTATAAAGGCATAAACTATTATACATATGGTAACAGGATTAAAGAAGTGACTAACCATTGTAAAGGCATATATACGTCTGAAACGCATTGCTAGGGAACCACGGTAACCAAAGTAAACGTTCCGAAAGTGATTGTTGAGGCCCAAAAACCATTGTTGCCCAACTGTTTTTTGCCCATTCGGGGCATTTGCACTGCTCTGACAAAATTTTAAAGTAGCCTATCGTTCAAGTCGGGTCCCATTTGGTATATATGCAAAATTTGGTGACGATGGATCTAAAATTGTACATTTGTATAGAGAACATATATACACAGACAGACAGACAGAAAATCAATTTTATATATATAGATAGATATAAATTGCTGTAATTAATAGAAGCCCAATGCAGCATGTTCGTCTTGCTTTTGCCCCTGGTATTATTGTCTGCCATACAATATTTTGGAAAATTTGTATTTGTGGTTATATTAATGATCTGCCCTAGCTAAAGTACAAAATTGTGGCCACCGATATTACTACCCTGAAAACTATTGGCTCGATTTCATTTGTTTATTTTGTAACGGTCTTTAATTAATTTGTACATTACTTTGATATACTATAATTTTCTGTGGAATTTGCAGCTCAGTAATTTTTGTCAATTTCGCAAATTACCGGGTTGAATGTGACAATTTATATATTGGTTGTGAAGAAAAGTAAAAAATACGCATACTAACTTATATGTATATATAGCTAAAATGATTGCCATCCAATTTCACGTTTCATAAATTGGCAAAATTTGAAAAATTTCTATTAAAAAAAAAAGTGTTCTTCGTATATTTTTGAAACTATTTTTATTATTCAACCCACCTTCAAAAAAAAAAAATTATGAAAAACCACACAGAGTTTGATGTTTCATTGGACATGAATCGTAATTACAACGAGGCATCATTAGTAAAAATGGGGAGGGAGTCAAGGTATTATCTTAGATCCTACCTGCAAAACAGGTAATACAAGACTCAATGACGGAATATCTTGATAAAAGATCGACGGAGTGTTCCAATAGTTCCCATATTGGTCATATTTGAAACCGAGACAACATGTGAGCAAAAGGACCCACTTGCTAATGGTCAAAATTTCAATACTGACTCTATTATACACCCTGAACTGAAGGTACAAGGTGAAATTTCTGGGGTGGAAGCTGATGAAAATGTTGATCATCACCTTTTGGACTCTCCAAGTTTTCTTGTATCAGATATATTCTCTGGTATTGTTGGACTTTCGAATGATCACCATTCTACTCCAAACAACAATGGAGAAATAAACAACTTAATCATCGACATTATCACCGAGCTGTCAATGGAAGAGTAGAGACATCATGTAGAATTAATTGATGCATATAAGCTCAGTAATGAAGGAGGTATTAATGCACGGTCATCGTCCCTGGCATCGGTCTCTAACCACGTACCTTTGCAAGCGGAAGTAGAAGCACAGACAACTGAGTCAGAGAAACAGTATACCAGATTGTTGTTAGGATCTCAGACATTTGTTTTTACTCCTACTAATGTCATTCCATCCACCTTCTACATGATCTCACCATTTGGAAACAATGATGATAAATACATTAATGATGGAAATAAGCTGGGAAGCGAAGATGATATTGATAACTCAACGGAAAATTCAAATCCACGAGTTGTATCTGACAAACAGGATCCAGAGAACGGCACCATCACTCGTGACCTTAAAAGTCCTGAAAAGTTCCTGAATACCAACAGGGCAAAAACTAAACAGAATCCAGACAATAATGAACATACAAAGAAGAAAGTCAACAAAAAGAGCAATAGACCTGCTGTTAAAGGTAAACAATCCGACTCATTGAAAAGAAAACCAACAAATTCCAATGGGAGCAAAGAAAAAAATAAAAATGATCCCATAGCCTGTGAGCCATATGAGTACTCTGAACAAGACTGGATGGAAATCATTGCCACAGAGCGTTACAAGAATAATGTTTCCAACATCCAGGACATCTTCCAGGAGATCATACAAATCATAAGACATTCCACAGGCGAAGGCAAGACGTTTAAATTCGGAATTCCAACTCAAATGCGAAAAAAACCGGAAAAATTGTTGGAAATTGTCAATTTATGGGCGATTGGCTCCCATAATGATTTAAAAGATGCTTCTACTCAGACTTCGGACAATGTTGAGAAGAAAACAAATACTCCAGAAAAAAACTCTACAACTAGCGACACAAGTTTGGCAACTAGGAAAGAGAAGATGATACACACAAGTTCCATGTCCAAGAATTTCTTCTCCTTTAACACAAAAAACCACTTCGTTAACCTCACATAATGAAAACGAAGATGACAGTGCACTTTCATATGTCATTGTAGACAAGTTAGATTGTAATAGCTTGCCCTTTCGAAAAGTCACTTATAGGAGGAACCAAAAGTATCTAAAACAACGAATACATACTGTATTGTTATACAGAAACAAAAAATCCAACTCGAAACAATTTGATACCACCGGTCCAATTGTAATAAAGAAATTTGAAAACAATATCCACGTCATTAGACAAATTAAAAATGGCACGGCAATCGACTGCTATACCATTCAGGATTGTCTAAAAATAAAAAAATTTATTATCAACAATCACTTTTTGAGACAAACAATATATGTCATTTGTCCGGAGAAGAATATTTCTGGTTACCCACAACGTTTGACCCATGATAGAAAGATTTTCAAGGAAAAGAATCCTCGACTCATCTCACAACCTAAGCATTTCTCTTCATACCATCAGAATAACTCAAACCCTCTGAATTTTTCAGGTTTGGATCTGGTAGTGTATTGTATAATCGCCAACAAAATGCAAGTTTGGCCAAGCAGCGAACAGGATGGAATCGCACTACAAATTTTCGCAATATGGACATAAACAGAACTCGACTAACCTTCAACATCGTAGATCATGGTGACATTAGTAGAGTCGTACATGATTTGGAAGAACAACTGACATACATCGTTCGTAACAATGGCCGGAAAAGAAGGAATTGATTTCATAATGCTGCAAGAGCCGTGCACCAAAAACGGACAACTGCACGGTCTTCCACCGCACTGGAATAGATGGTCATCCACCAACAATAAAGCTGCAATAGTACATATGTACAAATGCCAACATTCATCCAGCCACAGTATCCAATACAACTTCCACCACAGCTATTAGAGTATGTCTGAATAACAGTGATCTCATTATCATCTCGGCATACTTTTCCCCGTACGAAAACTTATCTTCTACAATTGATGAAATTGAAAGAACAATAAAGAGCAACAATGAAGTAATTTTTCTCCCACCCAACTTGTACGACAAATCAGAGCAAATCTAATTGGCAAGCCCAACACTTTCATTTCATGGACCAGGGCCCATGTGGGTAATCAAGGGAATGAATTGGCAGACGCACTTGCTAAAACAGCTACTTCATCAGAAAATATGAACTCTGATGTTTTTCCTCCCTGGTCTCATGCCAAACACAAGATACTTTGTGTAGCGAAAGAAACTTGGCAGTCCAGATGGATTGATGGTGAACAACGGGGTAGGAAGGTTTTCCAAATCATAAATAAGACCAAAATCTTCAACCAACCATGGATTAGAGAAAGGACAATCCTATATAGTGAGCATGGCCCTGTTCCGTATTACCTAAGGAGATTTAAAATATCTAAAGATAAATTATGTGCTTGTGGGGAAATCGGAACATTTCCTCACTATATTTGGTGGTGTCCTAGCACTGCATCCTACCATCAGCCCCCGATTAATCTAAAACATTTCCACGTCTGGAAACGTCAAGAAATAAAAACTAAAAACTGGGCTGACATCATTAAACTTATCAACTTTCTAGAGGAAAATCTGTCGTTACTGCACAGCACAAATGAAGAAGATCTCTTTGATCTATCACCATGGTGAAGACATCTCTGTCTTCACCATGGTGACTAGATCGATGACCAGATCAGCATCGACACCCCAAATCTAATGACTACGCTGAAATTGTAAAAATGTGTTCACATTTTTTTTCCTTCTCTCGGACTGTGACGTGCATTGTGCTTACAACAGATGTTTAATTTTTGCATTGTGATTTAATTGATGTTTATTTTCTACTAGCTGATACCCGGCGACGTTGCCCGCCCCGTAAAAAATGTATATATGTATAGCTTATTAATTATTTCTTAATCAAAAAAAATTCTGCATCAAGTAAGAGAAAATTACTTTTATATTTAAATATTTTAATTACAATCTTCAGGCAATCGCTTGTGGATACACTACATTTTTTCTTTTTCTATCTGGTGTGTAGATGTACAAATTTTTGCTATTACCAACACGCGAACAGGTGACGAAAAGGTGTGAAAAACAGGGCTCAAGTAAGTTGATACCTGCCACTGCTAACGACTGGCCTTGCGCTTTGTTGATTGTCATGGCAAAAGCTAAACGAATCGGGAACTAATCGCTTGAAAGTGAATGGCATTTCTTCGGTGATGATTGGGATACGTGGAATGAAAACTTCTTTTTCTTTGTAACATCCAGTTAGAATCGTTGCTTCAATGATGCAATTGTGCAATTTCTTCACGCAGAGTATGTTGCCATAGCAGAGTCTCGGTGTCTCCAAATTTCTTAATAGCATTACAGGTGCTCCGACTTTGAGGGTCAAATTGTGTGGTGGCACACACGGAATATCCAAAGACTTCAGAAATTCTGCAGGATACAGAACTGTCTGCGCTGTGTCTGTGACAGTGTCAACCGATTTGTAAGATGTGGAGTCTCTCGGAATAATTTTTAGGATTTTTCCGTTGATCTTGTTCACACTGTCATTTTTTGGTGCCAGAATCGCACTCTCACAAAGCCACTCATGGTTTCGATGATTTTGTTGAATGTTTGGGAAGACTTTGTCTGCAAGTTCTTGAACTGAGTTTATATATATAATAACTGGCAAAATCCATTTGGGAACGTTATCAGTCCAGTGCTTGGGTCTACGGGAATTCTTCCATTGCCAAGTTTGATCAACTGATGTGAAAATGATAGCAGTGCTGAGTCATTTTGCAGTTGAACTCGCATGTTTGTGGATAATGATAATTTTTTAGCTTCGTGCCAGAGTGTTGATGTCCTAACAAACTCGAGGCGACCACCTATAGACAGAACCTTCACTTCCAACCCATCTCACTAATGGCAGTAAATTGCAATGTAGCGATATGACCAGAGTTGCTGTTTGGTGAAGTAGAGTGCTGATGATTTGAGGCAAGCATTGAGTTCATCAGCTGGCGTTGAACATTTTTATTCCCTGTTTTATCGTCGTAGTTGTTGTTCTTTGTTGTTAGTGACGTCAGATGTCCAGCTTCTGCAGCGAATATTATTCAAACGCCTTTTACGCATTTTTTAAATTGAAACTATACCTATACGATGGGCGGTTGATGAGATAAAGGCTGCATTAGCACTTACAGGACACCCTGTATACATGCAAGCAAAAATATCTGGCGCTTCCAGGGTTTTCTTCAATTACTGGGAGGATTGGAAAAGTGACAAACCGTTATAAAGGAATAAACTGTTATAATAACAGAATTAAAGGTGTGACAAACCATTGTAAAGGCACATATACACGTCTGAAACGCATTGTTGGAAAGCACGGTAACCAAAGTAAACGTTCCGAAAGCAATTGTTGAGGCCCCAAAACCATTGTTGCCCGACAGTTTTTCGCCCATTTCGGGCATTTGCCCAGCTCTGATGAACTTTTAATGTAGCCTACGGTTCAATCCCGGTCCTGTTTGGTATATATGCAAAATCTGGCGACGATCGGCCTAAAACTGTAGATTTGTATAAAGAGCATACATACATACTTTCACATTTATATACTAGCTGATACCCGGCGACGTTGCCCGCCCAGTAAAAAATGTATATATGTATAGCTTATTAATTATTTCTTAATCAAAAAAATTTCTGCATCAAGTAAGAGAAAATTACTTTTATTTTTAAATATTTTAATTAAAATCTTCAAGCAATCGCTTGTGGATACACAATATTTTTTCTTTTTCCATCTGGTGTGTAGATGTACAAATTTTTGCAATTACCAACACGCGAACAGGTGACGAAAAGGTGTCCGTGTGAAAAACAGGGCTCAAGTAAGTTGATACCTGCCACTGCTAACGACTGGCCTTGCGCTTTGTTGATTGTCATGGCAAAAGTTAAACCAATCGGGAACTGTAATCGCTTGAAAGTGAATGGCATTTCTTCGGTGATAATTGGGATACGTGGAATGAAGACTTCTTTTTCTTTGTCACATCCAGTTAGAATTGTTGCTTCAATGATGCAATTGTGCAATTTCTTCACGCAGAGTCTGGTGCCATTGCAGAGTCTCGGTGTGTCCAAATTTCTTAAAAGCATTATAGGTGCTCCGACTTTGAGGGTCAAATTGTGTGGTGGCACACCCGGAATATCCAAAGGAGTTCAGAAATTCTGCAGGATACAGAACTAAATGTCTGTGATAGTGTCAACCGATTTGTAAGATGTGGAGTCTCCTGGAATAATTTTTAGGATTTTTTCGTTGATCTTGTTCACACTGTCATTTTTCGGTGCCAGAATCGCTCTCTCACAAAACCACTCATGGTTTTGGTCATTTTGTTGAATGTTTGGGAAGACTTTGTCTGCAAGTTCTTGAACTGAGTTTAACAACTGGCAAAATCCATTTGGGATCGTAATCGGTCCAGTGCTTGGGTCTACTGGTTGGTCAACTGATGTGAAAATGATAGCAGTGCTGAGACATTTTGCAGTTGAACTCGCATGTTGGTGGATAGTGATAATTTTTTAACTTCGTGCCAGAGTGTTGATGATTTGAGGCAAACATTGAGTTCATCAGTTGGCGTTGAACATTTTTATTCCCAGTTTTGTCAGCGTAGTTGTTGTTCTCTGTTGTTAGCGACGTCATACGTCCAGCTTGTGCTGCGAATATTATTCAAACACCTTTTAAGAATTTTTTAAATTGAAACTATATCTCTACGATGGGCGGTTGATGAGATAAAGGCTGCATTATTACTTACAGGACACCCTGTATACAGGCAAGCTAAAATACCCGGCGCTTCCCAGATTTTCTTCAATTACTGGGAGGATTGGAAAAGTGACAAACCGTTATAAATGAATAAACTATTATGATAACAGAATTAAGGGTGTGACAAACCATTGTAAAGGCATATATACAGGTCTGAAACGCATTGTTGGAAACCACGGTAACCAAAGTAAACGCTCCGAAAGTAATTGTTGAGGCCCCAAAGCCATTGTTGCCCGACAGTTTTTCGCCCATTTCGGGCATTTGCCCAGCTCTGACGAAGTTTTAAAGTAGCCTACGGTTCAATCCCGGACCTGTTTGGTATATGTGCAAAATCTGGCGACGATCGGTCTAAAACTGTGGATTTGTATAAAGAGCATACATACATACATACATACTTACTTTCACATTTATATATAAGACTAGCTGATACCCGGCGACGTTGCCCGCCCTGTAAAAAATTTACATATATATATAGCTTATTAATTATTTCTTAATCAAATATTTCTGCATTAAGTAAAAAAAAATTACTTTAATTTTTAAATATTTTAATTAAAAACTTCAGGCAATCGCTTGTGGATACACAATATTTTTGTTTTCCCATCTGGTGTGTGTGTAGATGTACAAATTTTTGGGATTACCAACACGCGAACAGGTGACGAAAAGCTGTCCGAGTGAAAAACAGGGCTCATGTAGGCTGATACCTGCCACTACTAACAACTGGCCTTGCGCTTTGTTGATTGTCATGGCAAAAGCTAAACGAATCGGGAACTGTACTCGCTTTAAAGTGAATGGCATTTCTTCAGTGATAATTGGGGTACGTGGAATGAAGACGTGTTCTACTCCAGCACATCCAGTTAGAATCGTTGCTTCAATGATGTAATTGTGTAATTTCTTCACGCAGAGTCTGTTGCCATTGCAGAGTATCGGTATCTCCAAATTTCTTAAAATCATTTTAGGTGCTCCGACTTTGAGGGTCAAGTTGTATGGTGGCACACCCGGAATATCCAAAGAGTTCAAAAATTCTGCAGGATACAGAACTGTCTGCGCTGTGTCTGTGACAGTGTCAACCGATTTGTAAGATGTGGAGTCTCCCGGAATAATTTTTAGGATTTTTCCGTTGATCTTGTTCACACTGTCATTTTTTGGTGCCAGAATCGCACTCTCACAAAGCCACTCATGGTTTCGATGATTTTGTTGAATGTTTGGGAAGACTTTGTCTGCAAGTTCTTGAACTGAGTTTATATATATAATAACTGGCAAAATCCATTTGGGAACGTTATCAGTCCAGTGCTTGGGTCTACGGGAATTCTTCCATTGCCAAGTTTGATCAACTGATGTGAAAATGATAGCAGTGCTGAGTCATTTTGCAGTTGAACTCGCATGTTTGTGGATAATGATAATTTTTTAGCTTCGTGCCAGAGTGTTGATGTCCTAACAAACTCGAGGCGACCACCTATAGACAGAACCTTCACTTCCAACCCATCTCACTAATGGCAGTAAATTGCAATGTAGCGATATGACCAGAGTTGCTGTTTGGTGAAGTAGAGTGCTGATGATTTGAGGCAAGCATTGAGTTCATCAGCTGGCGTTGAACATTTTTATTCCCTGTTTTATCGTCGTAGTTGTTGTTCTTTGTTGTTAGTGACGTCAGATGTCCAGCTTCTGCAGCGAATATTATTCAAACGCCTTTTACGCATTTTTTAAATTGAAACTATACCTATACGATGGGCGGTTGATGAGATAAAGGCTGCATTAGCACTTACAGGACACCCTGTATACATGCAAGCAAAAATATCTGGCGCTTCCAGGGTTTTCTTCAATTACTGGGAGGATTGGAAAAGTGACATTTATATATAAGACTAGCTGATACCCGGCGACGTTGCCCGCCCCGTAAAAAATTTATATAGGTATAGCTTATTAATTACTTCTTAATCAAAAAAAATTCTGCATCAAGTAAGAGAAAATAACTTTTATATTTAAATATTTTAATTAAAATCTTCAGGCAATCGCTTGTGGATACACAATATTTTTTCTTTTTCCATCTGGTGTGTAGATGTACAAATTTTTGCTATTACCAACACGCGAACAGGTGACGAAAAGGTGTGAAAAACAGGGCTCAAGTAAGTTGATACCTGCCACTGCTAACAACTGGCCTTGCACTTTGTTGATTGTCAAAAGCTAAACGAATCGGGTACTGTAATCGCTTGAAAGTGAATGGCATTTCTTCGGTGATGATTGGGATACGTGGAATGAAGACTTCTTTTTCTTTGTAACATCCAGTTAGAATCGTTGATTCAATGATGTAATTGTGAAACTTCTTCACGCAGAGTCTGTTGCCATAGCAGAGTATCGGTGTCTCCAAATTTCTTAAAAGCATTACAGGTGCTCCGACTTTGAGGGTCAAATTGTGTGGTGGCACACCCGGAATATCCAAAGAGTTCAGAAATTCCGCAGGATACAGAACTGTCTGGTCTGTGACAGTGTCAACCGATTTGTAAGATGTGGAGTCCCCCGGAATAATTTTTAGGATTTTTTCGTTGATCTTGTTCACGCTGCCATTTTTCGGTGCCAGAATCGCTCTCTCTCACAAAGCCACTCATGGTTTCGGTGATTCTGTTGAATGTTTGGGAAGACTTTGTCTGCAAGTTCTTGAACTGAGTTTATATATATAGTAACTGGCGAAATCCATTTGGGAACGTTATCAGTCCAGTGCTTGGGTCTACGGGAATTCTTCCATTGCCAAGTTTGATCAACTGATGTGAAAATGATAGCAGTGCTGAGTCATTTTGCAGTTGAACTCGCATGTTTGTGGATAATGATAATTTTTTAGCTTCGTGCCAGAGTGTTGATGTCCTAACAAACTCGAGGCGACCACCTATAGACAGAACCTTCACTTCCAACCCATCTCACTAATGGCAGTAAATTGCAATGTAGCGATATGGCCAGAGTTGGTGTTTGGTGAAGTAGAGTGCTGATGATTTGAGGCAAGCATTGAGTTCATCAGCTGGCGTTGAACATTTTTATTCCCTGTTTTATCGTCGTAGTTGTTGTTCTCTGTTGTTAGTGACGTCATATGTCCAGCTTCTGCAGCGAATATTATTCAAACTCCTTTTAAGCACTTTTTAAATTGAAACTATACCTCAACGATGGGTGGGTGGTTGATGAGATAAAGGCCACATTAGCACTTACAAGACACCCTGTATACATGCAAGCAAAAATATCTGGCGCTTCCAGGGTTTTCTTCAATTACTGGGAGGATTGGAAAAGAGCCAAACCATTATAAAGGAATAAACTGTAATGATGGCAGCGTTAAAGATGTGACTAACCATTGTAAAGGCATATACATGTCTGAAACGCATTGTTGGGAACCACGGTAACCAAAGTAAACGTTCCGAAAGTGATTGTTGAGGCCCCAAAACCATTGTTGCCCGACAGTTTTTCCCCCATTTCGGGCATTTGCCCAGCTCTGACTAACTTTTGATGTAGCCTACGGTTCAATCCCGGACCTGTTTGGTATATATGCGAAATCTGGCGACGATCGGTCTAAAACTGTAGATTTGTATGAAGAGCATACATACATACATACTTTCACATTTATATATAAGATAAGATTCCTCATACATTTGTACTTGGACGGACTGTGACGTGCATTGTGCTTCCACAAATGTTTAATTTTTACATTATTTTGTGGTTTACATTATTTGTACGTACGTACGTACATACTTACTTTCACATTTATATATAAGATAAGATTCCTCATACATTTGTACTTGGACGGACTGTGACGTGCATTGTGCTTCCACAAATGTTTAATTTTTACATTATTTTGTGGTTTACATTATTTGTACGTACGTACGTACATACTTACTTTCATATTTATATATAAGATAAGATTCCTCATACATTTGTACTTGGACGGACTGTGACGTGCATTGTGCTTCCACAAATGTTTAATTTTTACATTATTTTGTGGTTACTATATATATTTTAATTTCCCCCCCCCCCATATACTTTGAAAAAGTGTTCTCATGTTTGATTAGGTAGGGTGGATGGATTTGATGGGCTGGGGAAGGTGTTGCTACTTTTCCAACTGATACCCTTTACGTTAGAGGTTCCGTAAGGAATATTAACGTGGGTATCTGTCTGGTAGTTCAAGTAAAGCAGGAGCGTAGGAGACGAAATCACGAAGTTCACATAAGTATCTGCACTTCTGGTGGGGGAAAGAGAAACCAAACTCTCACAAAAGAACGTATAGTACGTCTATCAGAAGGATCAATAACTTCGCAAAAAAGCTCAAAGGCAGGACACAACAGATGATAGTCAATATCAAGAAAATCGGAAATGTAGATCAACTGGACAGAATTACTGAACAAATAACGGAGGTGATAACGCAGACGGCGGATAGGACCCTAGCAACCAGAGAGGCACCGAGAAAAAGGAAGGTACCGTGGTGAACCCAAGAGCTAGAGGTACAGAGGAAGCTGCCAAACTCCGAAGCCAGAGAGCCAAACTCCGAAGATGGAAGAGAGTCTCGGAAGAGAAAAAGATAGAATATAGGGTAGAATTCCGAAAACAGACAGCGATATACAATAACTTGGTAAGACGAACTAAGACGGAAGAATGGAGGAAGTTACGCGTGAAAGCGGTAGACCCATTCGGGAACGTATATCATGCGACAGTCAATTCAAGGAGGTCTACGGCCCAGATTCTAATGGAACAGGAGGCAAAGAACATGAAAGAGGCATAGGAACAGCAGCTCCAAAGACTCTACCCGATAGATGAAGAAGAGCAGGAATGGCAGAACATAGAGAGAGGACAGGAGACAGCAGAACATGGTCAACATCAGGGAAGGACGGAGCCAAGGATAACGGAGAAAGAGATCCGGAGATCGCTGAATTAAAACTGGAAACAAAAAAGTGCCAGGCCCAGATGGGATAACTATACCAATGCTCAAAAAGATTCACGAGGAATACCCGGAATAGCTCACTGAGTTATATAACAAGTGCCTGGATCTGGGTAGCATACAGAGAATTTTCAAGATTGGAAAGATAGTATTGATACCCCAAGCCAGGGAAGGAACAAGAAAAGTTATAATCGTACTGCCCGGTGACACTACTATCCCATACGGGAAAAATTCTGGAGAGAATACTGGTGACTAGGACTGCCTATCATCTGGACAAGAAAAAATTCTTGCATCGAAACCAGTACGGATTCCGGATGGGGAGGTCGGCATACGAGGCGTTGTGTGATATAACAGACAGTCTACGAGAAAGAAAAGCGAGACAAGAGCATACGGTATTAATATCAGCTGAAATCGAGGGGGCATTCAATGCTCTTCGTTACGGAAATCTCCGGAAAATAATCCAGCAACTGCTGATACCAACAGAGCTGAAGCTGACACTGAAAGCTCTCTTGAAGGGCCGAAAAGTTCTGATGGAGGTAGAAGGAGAGACAGTGGAGCATGACAAGAGGATGCCCACAGGGATCATGCTCTGGCCCCCTCATGTGGAATATAACGATGGATGCGCTGCTAAAAGAAAGATGGAGGGAGGGGGTCAGAGTACAAGCGTTCGCAGACGACCTACTGCTGTTAATCTCAGAGCCCAGATGGGATGATTTAGAGGAAACAGTTGGAGAAGCGCTGGAGACAGTTGCAACAGGGATGGATCGGAAAGACCTAGAGCCAGCACTCGACAAAAGTGGTTACATGTGGTTTAGTACACAAGACAAGCGACCTAAAATCAGGATGAGAAACCAGAGACTCATATGGAGAAAAGAAATGAAATAGCTTGGGGTGCTGATCGACAGCGACCTGGGGCTCGACCATCTACTTGTCGTTCATAACAACCTGTCCCTCGCTGAAGGACAATTCTGAAAGACAAGCTGAAGGACAAAATTCTCGACGAATCTTCCACTCGTTGAAGATTGTCGTTCAGACCACGTGATACGATAAGTACGTGAAAATTCTTCTTTGAGAGTAATTCATCTTCTGACCAATCAGCGCTATGTTAAGGAAATACAACTACTATGTTTTTTATTTTAATTGTTCTTCCTGCCGGTGGCAACAGAAACATTCTGTTTATTTACTTTCTGTCCCTTCCGTGTGCTTTTTTTTCCTATCGCAATGAATGTTGCTCAACCCAAGCGATGTTTTAACACCAACGCCGTTCAGTATGAGGTGATAATTTTTTTGGAGAAACGCCATGCTTTAATTGAGGGGAAGCTGTCCTCTACCTCACAAGTCACGACAAAAATACAACATGGTCACGGCTGGCGACAAAATTAAATGCCATTCCGTATGGTCCCAGCAAAGATGGGAAGGATTGGAAAAAGGTGAGTACTTCCAAGTTTGTTGAATTTTACCTTGTAATTTATGAAATATAGTAAATTTATTAAATATGTTTCGTTTATAAAACCAAAAGTTTTATTTCCTGCTGATGTCAGAAAAATCACAGAAACGAAATAAGGAAATATTGCATTTAATCGCTTAAACGAAATTTTTTTTCATCAACATCTCTCAAAGGAAAAAAAATCTAATGTAATTGTTTTTTATGTGGTTTATATAAACAATGGTAGAATGTTACAAAAATTAACAGCGGTCCAAACAGGCCTTTTTTAATCTGGTTTTTGAAGGTTGTGGCAGTTATGCATAGGATGATTATTTAAACCACAACATTTCTTTTTGTGTAGACATGGACTCACTACAAGAGTGCTATGAAAAAAAAAAGTGAAATTCACTTCATCCCATGTCACATTTTCTCACAAGCGAAGAGCTTCTTTATATTGCGATCTCATTAAATTTCACTTTTGGGACACGGTGCCTATTACCTCTGGCATACAGAAATGTTTCACGCATTTCCAATTGAGTTTTGTGGTCTTCTAGTTAGTGCCGTCTTAATGCATAGGCCCCCCACCAGGTTTGAGACTGCCCTGCATTTTCAGAAACTTATAACACATACAGTTGTGACATGATGGCATTGGGTTGTATCATTATTGTATATAACTGTCTGAAAGTTTGATGCATAATGGATATGATTATGAGGTATTATTTGTTAAATCTCCTTCACTTGAATACACATTTCACGTCCTGTTGATGCATCCCTTACTGTTCCTTCCCATCAAGAGGAAACAGCCTCAGCTTCATTGAACAGGACGCCAGAACGAAAAAAAAGAGGATGCGATGGAAGAGCTCATACAGGCACAGGAGGAAACTGCAATAACCTTCAAAGAAGTACCCACTTCTATAAACAATCTTTCATCACAGTTATGTAACACGTTTAAAGATTTTACTGAAGTATATAAGAAAAATTAAAATTTCACTCAGAAATCGCTGAGTGAACGATAGAACCGTTACCGGGGACAAGTAGATGGTCGAGCCCCTGGATTGGATTCCACATCTTCGACAGCAAGGAGAGAAGGCCAATGCAAACCTACAGAAGATGATGGCCATAGCAGGTTCATGATGGGAAATTAACCAGAGGATTAGGAGAGTGCTCTATGACGAGGTGGCAACCAAGACAGTAACGTATGGAGCAGCCGCGTGGTACGCTAGCCCGACAGAGAAAATGAAAAGACAGCTCGATACCATCCAAAGAGGGTTCCAGTTCTTTATGACAAGGGCGTATCACAAAATATCGACGGCGGCAATGCAGAGCATAGCAGGAGTACTCCCCCCCCCCCCCGAGTTTGTATACTGACTGCGTATGCAAATCAGCGAGAATATCCAGACTCAACATAAGGGTGACAGTTGGAGAAAGGCTGATAGGACCATAGGAGGTGGAGGGAAGAGCTATAGGATGGGGCGACCACCCAGCTAACGAAATCCAGGAGCAACAGGTCGTAACGACGGAGCGAGAAGAAGCCATCTCATACGTGGGAAGGGCAATATTTACGGATGGGTCCAAGACGGATAGTGGAACAGGAGCAGCGTACGTGGAGTATCAAGGGGTTGAAAGAGTCAAGTCCTGGAGAGAGAAACTGAGAGAGGAATGCACGGTATTTCAAGCAGAGCTGTGGGCGATCCGAAAAGCACTGGAACAGCGGGAGGATAATTTTGAGAAGATGACCATATCGCGAATTATGAGAGGCATCGGTTGCGTGTAGTTACAAGACAGAGACATGCATTTATATCTTACACAAGGGACGGACTTTATTTTACACGACATCCTATATACAGGACGTTACGCTACGTCCATGACGCGATCGGCGATTTCAACCGCTTTGTCCAACGTTAGTGGTGTGACCGCAGCCAGGATGGATTGCACAGATGTCGGCAAATGCTGAAGAAACAGTTCCAACATGAGCTCGTCCGGAACGCTGTGTGATTCCGCGCGACGCCGCATGACGCGCAAAAGTTCACTTGGACGACGATCACCGAGTTGCTCCCCAGTGAGAAGTTTCCGTATCTCTTGCTGTGACGATTCACCACTGCGCTTGATTAATTCCGATTTCACGTGTCCGTAGGGATCTGTTGCCATTGGATTTGTGATGACATCGCGGATGATGGAAGCTGCTTCCGGTGGTGATGGGACACTATGTAGTTGAATTTTGTGCGACTGTCCGTTACCGGTTTCGGAATCCCCAGTTCGAAAGTTGATTCGCACATCAGGAACCACAGTGTAGGATCGGCGAAATTGTACGGTGGTATCTTTACCGCCATGATTTCGCTTTTGCGTGGGCGAGAATGTTCAACAGCACGTGTTGTTTCCGTTGAGATGCGCCCGCTGTTTTTTTTAGATATAATGTCTCAACTGATGATCAGACTTTCCAAGGTCACCAATATCGCGAATTATGAGAGGCATCGGTTGCGTGTAGTTACAAGACAGAGACATGCATTTATATCTTACACAAGGGACGGACTTTATGTTACACGACATACTATATACAGGACGAGAAACGAACTGCGCAATAACTAGAATAATCACATGATGGCGCTTTGAGCGCGTACATCAATCATCGCTCTGAGGAAGTGGCTTTCTTTTCCCACACGTGTCGGCGGCGACGTCACAACCATATATTCAGACAGTAAATCAAGCTTGGAAGCTATCAAGGACCCTTTAACAAGACACGAAGATGCTAGAGCCATAAGAAGAATGCTGAAAGAGAGGAAGAATGTAGCACTGATGTGGGCGAGAGGCCATGTGGGCGAACGTGGAAACGAGGAGGCAGATCAGTTGGCGAGGGAAGCGACGAAACTGGAGACAACGTCCCAGGAGAAGATCTCTGCGGCAACGGTCAAAAGAATAATTAAAGGACAGACAATAGTGGAATGGCAGAAGCAATGGAATGATCCAAAAACAAACGGACAGCTTATTCATAGAGTCATCCCAAAAGTCCAGTGGAAAGAACGTTACTGAAGTAGGGAAAAGACGATCTTCTTCTCGGGCCACGAACCGTTTCCCACCAACTTCAAGCGTTTCAAAATTTCCGACAACGAGCAATGTATATGCGGAGGAGTGGGAAGTCCAATTCACTTTGCCACGGAATGTGTCCACACCAGTCGTTTCCACTTAGTTAAGCCACGGCCGCAATTGGAGAACGAGTGGTTTAAAAGAATGGCCAAGGATGATAAAGCATTCAGGAAAATCAAGGAACTGGTCGGCTTTTTAGAAGAGAACATGGAGTGGCTCCATAATAAGCGGACGGGAGCAGAAGCTCGAGCGACGAGCCCACCTGCACCCAGGAGAAGGAGTGAGAGAATCAGAAGACGTCAGGAGACAGGACGACAGGGAGAAGAAGAATGGACTGAGGAGGAAAACAACGATCAAGAGGCAGACAATCCAGGCTCCGAGTCCGACTTCCAATGACGACGAGGCAAAGGAGGAGGAAGGCAGGAAGTCACGAATTAGTCTTTAATTAAATAAGGGCGAAAGCTGTTCCTTGTAGGCAAAGGTCGCGAGGCAGCTCCCTTGAAACCATGCCGGATGACGGCGGCTGGCCAGATGTCAGGCAGTTGAATGCATTCTGTGTGTTGTACACTTAGTATACAGTCGCTTTCGTGGCCCGGGTTATTTGGGGGGGGGGACACACTCATACTTCGGGCACAACTCAATCGGTAGTAAATTTAAGTGTAATCGCTCGGTTTGAATGAATGAATGAATGCCCCCCCCCCCCCATTCCTCAGTAGGGCCCTCAAAAGTTAAATTTAGAGTGTAAAAGAATGAAAAATGATAGAAATCCGATCTGCTGACTATTGATGACAAGCGTGGGGGGGGGAGGTGGATGATGCTTACGTCATCAACCACCCTTTATGAAGATATGAAATGTTCTTAATGCATCTTATTCGGTGCGCCAAAAACGGAAAACCTTTCGATAGTTATTGAGCACCTGAAGTAACATTCTACCTATCTCTATCTCCTCTGTAGCTTAGTGGTCAGAGCACTCGTCCGGCAAGCGAGGGACCCGGGTTCGACTCCCGGTAGAGGCAGAGATGAGTTTTTTCCTTCCTTAAAAAATTAACATCTCAAATAATAAATATCTTCACAACATCCAGTCTTCTGTATATCTTGTATTAACAAGTGGAGAGCGACATTCTTGTCATATATATAGCCCTCTGGTGGCTCGTCGTCCATGAGCTATTAGCTGATCGGTTTCACCGTCCATTGCACGGTTCCGTTCGGCATATATACGCTCTAGCGAAGGAAAATCTCCTCTGTAGCTTAGTGGTCAGAGCACTCGTCCGGCAAGCGAGGGACCCGGGTTCGACTCCCGGTAGAGGCAGAGATGAGTTTTTTCCTTCCTTAAAAAATTAACATCTCAAATAATAAATATCTTCACAACATCCAGTCTTCTGTATATCTTGTATTAACAAGTGGAGAGCGACATTCTTGTCATATTCTACCTATTGATAAGTTCCCTACAGAGCCACTTTAATGATCTCTAAATGTTTCACGGATCCTTCAAGTGCTCTGGAAATGTTTCCGGGACGCTTAAGTGCTCTGGAAATGTTTCCGGGCCGCTTAAGTGCTCTGAAACTGTGCCACGCATCACTCAAGTAATCCGTAATTATGCCACGGATCACTTAAGTAATCTGGGAATGTTCCGCGGGTAAATTCAGTGATGTAGAACCACACTGGGGCCGCTTAAATGCTCTAAAACTGTGCCACATGTCATTCAAGGGAATCTCTAAATGTGCCACGGGCCACTTAAATGCTTTGGAATTGTGCCACGGGTCATTTAAGCGATTTGTAAATGTACCGCGTAGTTCATTTTAACAAAATTAGCTTTGAGGAGGCAAGCCACATCAGATAACCTTCAGGGCCACATTTGGTCTGCGGGTCAAGGGTTTACCATATATGGCTTAAAGGGTGGGTCGCAATGAATTTCTTTAAGACAAATTTTGAGTTCATACCCTTCAAATAGCATTGAAATTAACAGAAATCGACTATAATTACATATAGAGGTATTTTCTTTCGAAATTTTAATTTTTTTTAAATATTTTTTTACATTAAAAAAAAAAATTTTCGTCTGGCGGAGACGGAGCAGTGACAGCAATCAACCTATTTGCATTTCTCACGGACAGCTTTTCGTCGGCTGTTCGCAATCCCAAAAATTTGTACATAATTAAAATATTTAAAAATAAAAGTAATTTTTTTTTACTTGATGCATAAATGTTTTTGATTATGAAATAATTAATAAGCTATACGTATATACATTTTTTACGGAGCGGGCAACGTCGCCGGTATCAGCTAGTTCTTAATAAAAAAAACATTCATTCAAAATGACTTAAAAACACCACGACAACGAATAATTTCTGAATATTACGTCGCGCCGCCAGGTCACTCGTCGAACCTCTTGTCACCAGATTCGTCCCGTCACGTGGATCTCTCCAGGGTTCTTCGCCGAGAACTCGAACATGGGTAGACAATCACACGAACGAGGATTCGAGAACAAATACTCGCTTTTATTTACATGAGCTGCTAAAACTACTGCTAAACTAGAGCAGCCTTCCGAACGTCTTCTCCGTTCGAATTCTACTTTTCGAGTCCATCTTGAATCTCGTTCTTCTATTATCACAATCGCGTGCCACGCGAACCTTGCAGGCGTTCATAGCCTTTTCAAATGTCTATACTTCGTAAAATTGCCCCCCTTCTTGACAGTTGCACGTTCCGGGCAATGCAATCCTGAAATCGGTGAATTTCACTTATTCACTGTGGTAATAAGCTAGCCTGTTCATATAGACCACCTTGAACTTCGACGATGGTGTCCCTTGAATCCACACCACGACGTTATTCAGTATCTTCACGAGACGATAAGGCCCCTCCCACGAAGTCTGGAGTTTCGGGCACATCCCTTTCCGGCGCCTCGGATTCCAAAGCCAGACAAGGTCTCCTTCCTTAAAGTCGCGAGAAGTGGCCTTCGCATCGTAGCGCTCCTTCATCTTCTCAGAGCCGATGTTGATCCTGTCTCTGGCGATTCGATGCACATGTTCAAGGTGCTCTTGGAGTTTTCCAACGTAATCTTCTATATGAAGAGGAGCATCTGGCGGTCGCCCAAACAGCAGGTCACTCGGCAGCCGAAGATCCCTTCCCATGAGCATCTGTGACGGTGAAAATCCGGTGCTCTCGTGGACGGCACTCCTATAGGAGAGCAAGAAAAGTGGTAACTTCGAGTCCCAACCCTGTTGATACTTTGACACGAACAGCGAAAGGTGATTCAGGATGGTTCTGTTGAATCTCTCCACCGGATGAAGCGGAGTAGTTCGTGCCTTTTTCATTCCCAGAAGTTCGCACATGCCGATGAACACAGCTGATGTAAAGTTTCTTCCTTGATCGGAATGGATTATCATTGGGACTCCGAATCGAGACACCCAATTCTGTACCAAAACTCCGGTCAGCGTCTCGGCTTCCTGATCGGGAACGGGATACGCTTCCGGCCACTTGGTGAAATAGTCCATCACCACAAGTATGTACTTGTTACCATTATGGGTCTTAGGCAACGGTCCTAGAATGTCCAAGGCGATTCTCTCGAACGGTGCACCAACGTTGTAGCGTTGAAGTCGGGCACGAGTCCGCTTCGGAGGTCCTTTTCGGGCGGCACAGGTGTTGCAGGCCTTGCACCATTTCTCCACATCCGCCCTGGACTTGTCCCAATAGAATCGCTCCCGAACTTTCTGTAACGTCTTGGTTATGCCGAAATGTCCACCCGTCGGGCTTCCGTGCAACTCCTCCAAAACTTCTCCCACACGGCCTTTAGGTAGAATGAGTTGCAATCGGAAAGTCTTTCCGTCCTCTGACTCCCAACGGCAGTAGAGTACGCCATTTCTCATCTCTAAGGAGTCCCATAGGGCCCAATATCTCTAATTTGTCGGACTGGACGAAGCGACGTCTTGCCACGCTGGTCGGTTTCCCGCGGATTCTTTCAAGTGTACAATCACTCGTATGTCGGCATCTTCCATCTGTGCCTTTCGGGTGTTCTCATCACTCCAAGGATCGTCACTTGAGACTTGAGATGTTAGCTGTCTCACTATTGGGTCTTCAGGCCCGTATTTCTCTTCTGCCTTGAGGCAATGACGGCAGTTCAGTGGGCATGGTCTCCTCGACAATGCGTCGGCATTTCCATGCGAGGCTCCCATACGATGCTGGATCTCCATATCATATTCTTGCAGCCGCTGTATCCATCGAGCCACTTGACCCTCGGGGTTCCTAAAGTTCAACAGCCACCTAAATGACGCGTGGTCAGTGCGAAGAAGAAATTTCCGACCGTAGATGTAGTGATGGAAATGTTCGACAGCTTTGACGATTGCAAGCAGCTCCTTCCTCGTGACGCAATAATTCCTCTCGGGCTTAGACAGACTTTTGCTGAAATAGGCAATGACGTGTTCTTTGACGTCCACTTCTTGTGACAGAACAGCCCCGATACCGTTGTTGCTCGCGTCTGTGTCGAGAATAAATGCCTTCTCTGCTCGTGGGAACGCCAGAATGGGAGCTGATGTTAGCATCTGTTTCAGGGACGTGAAGGCCTTCTCGCACTCATCAGTCCACAAAAACTTCTGTTTGACTTGAATGAGTCGGTGGAGTGGTCTCGCTATCTTATTTGCGATGAATTTCCTGTAATAGGTGCACAGTCCTAGGAAGCTCCGAAGCTCGTGCACACTCTGTGGTTGCTTCCAGCATCCCACAGCTTTGGTCTTCTCGGGATCCGTCCTTATTCCTTCTCGAGAGATTATATGCCCTAGATAGGTGACTTCACGTCTGAACAGACTGCACTTCATCGGACTCAGCTTCAGGTTGGCATCTTTCAATTTCTGCAACACTTTGTTCAAATTCTCTAGGTGTTCTGAGAATGTCTTTCCCCCGATGATGATGTCGTCCAAATACACAAGACACGATTCATAGAACAGTCCGTGCAAAACGGTCTCCATCAGTTGTTCGAAAGTAGCGGGTGCATTGCACAACCCGAAAGGCATCACTTTGAACTGCCACAGTCCCTGTCCGGTCGTGAAGGCCGTCTTCTCTCGATCGTCCGGGTGTATCTCTACTTGCCAATATCCACTCTTCAGATCCAGGGTCGAGAACCACTGATGTCCGGAAAGCTTGTCCAGAGTGTCGTCGATTCTTGGCAGCGAACAGCTGTCCTTCTTGGTAACGTCATTCAGTCTTCTGTAGTCGACAGAGAAGCGGGTGGAACCATCCTTCTTTCTCATCAGTACGATCGGTGAGGCCCATGGGCTCGTTGACGGTTCTATGACGTCATTGGAGTGCATATCCCTCAGGAGGTTACCGACGTCTTCTCCCTTGGCAAACGGGAGTCGTCTAGGATGTTTCTTGATCGGTGGATGGTTCCCGGTGTCGATACGATGTTGTGTCAAGCTGGTGACGTAGAGAAGACGTGTCGGAATCTCTCGATAATTGACTGAGCACGTAGTCTTTGATCTTGATTCAGTTGTGTGTCTCCAATCAGACTCTCGAATAGTTCACCAGAACCTTCTGACTGGTTCCCCGTGGAATCCCGAACCACACACGTGACTGGAACACACGTAGCGATCTCCTCGCTTTTCCGAACCTCCCTCGGCTTGTCACTGATGTTGACCAATCTAACAGGGACAACATCCTTCGACGAATCTATCAGAGCAGCAGCAATCAATAAGCCTTTCTTATTGTCATCAGGAAAGCCCACTAATCCCAATCGAAAGTCTTTGGTCTTCCCAGCTGTTCCGTGAATGATGCATTCCGTTCTTGGCGGGATCACGAAGTCCCGAATGGCCAATATCTTCCGTGGGAGAATCACCTCATTATCGTATCCGAACAGGGTGACGTGCTCTTTTGGCGTGTACAAATGATTACTTTTCAAGTCAAGAGATATCCCGTATGTTCCGAGAAAATCTAGTCCTATAATTCTTGGACATCAGCCACGAAAACAGTATGGCAATAGGTGACCACAGCGAACTTCACTGATACCTCCATCTTCCCATGCACCTTCACCTTCTCCCGGTAACGGTCTGTAGGGACAGTGACGGTGCTACCTCCAAAAGCCGTTGCTGGGATTTTTGAGCCAAATCAGTCCGGACGATGCTCACGTTGGCGCCAGTGTCGATGAATGCGGCAAGGAAGTCCACCAATCTCACCTTCCACATATATTCCGTGGTCTCCGCCACTCAGCTGTGAGATCTGATAGACAGTGGGTGGGGCATCTACACTTCGCAGCGATCTCTGACCCACGAGATGGCCGCACTTCAGTTTAACGGCTCGGAGCTTCGAGGGCTGACCCTCCTTTTGGAAACTGTGTGGGAGCATAACCGCCTTGGATGGCCTTCTTCATTGCATCCCCAGCAGGTCAAAGGCTTGGCTTTCCAGTTCCCACGGTCATCCTTGACACTTTTCAAGAGTTCCTTCAGTTCCTTGATGATGTCCGAAGCAGAGTCTTCCACGACGGCACCGCGGACCACCCGTCGCTCTCTCCTCGAAGCCTGATTAGCTGCTTCGAACTTCATGGCGTAGACCAGGGCACTTTTCACACCCTCGTATTCCCCCAGACGCAATGCCTGCTGGATGTCCGGATCCCTGACGGAGTCGACGAAGCACTGCAAGGTCAGTCCATTCCTGATGTCTGGTGGGCAATCGGAGTAGGCCAACAGCGAGAGTCTTTCTATGTCCATTGCCAGCTCCTGCAATGTTTCTCCGACCTTCTGTTGCTTAGTCTTCAGCTGCAGCCGGTGAAAGTCCTTGAGATAATTCTCGCCGAACCTCAATTCGAGGGTGTTAGACTTCGTAGCTGGACCGGTCTGCTACAGCGAGGGTCTGTAGCACCTCAGCCGCTTCTCCTCGGAGTGCAGCGGCAAGATGGAAGTTCTTGAGTACAGAGTCCCATCCGTTCGCCGAGGCGACCATCTCGAACTGCGTCTTGTAAACCGTCCACGAGGTTCTTCCGTCGTACGTCGAGGGCTTGATGTTGACGTTACCTGCAGCCGGTAGAACGTGGTGAGGCTCCTCACAAGGTGCAGGCTCTTCGATCTTCTTTTCAAGCTCTAGTATCATCTGTGAGAGCTTCTCGTCGACTGCAGTAACAGTTCCATCCATAACATTCATCCTCCCTACCATCCCGTCCACCGTACTTTCAAGGGTGGCCATGTCTTCCTTCACACCGGCGAGAGCCGTGGCGATGTCTTGCTTCACACCCTTGACGATATCCTCCTTGACAGCAGCGATGGATGTGTTGGCGGCGGCGATATTGGTCTCCATGCTAACTTTCATCTGGGTCATCATCTCCATCAGCTGCTTGAAGTGTTCTCCCGTCTCGTTCTTCTCCATACTTCCCGTCTTGACCATTCAAGTCCTTGCAGCGTCGCTCTTCTGACACCAGTTTTGTTACGTCGCGCCGCCGGGTCGCTCGTCGAACCTCTTGTCACCAGATTCGTCCCGTCGCGCGGATCTCTCCAGGGTTCTTCGCCGAGAACTTGAACATGGGTAGACAATCACACGAACGAGGATTCGAGAACAAATACTCGCTTTTATTTACATGAGCTGCTAAAACTACTGCTAAACTAGAGCAGCCTTCCGAACGTCTTCTCCGTTCGAATTCTACTTTTCGAGTCCATCTTGAATCTCGTTCTTCTATTATCACAATCGCGCGCCACGCGAACCTTGCAGGCGTTCACAGCCTTTTCAAATGTCTATACTTCGTAACAATATCATTATTTTAATTTAAACGTTAATTAGGGGCTGTTCGAGTATTGCGTAAGCAAATTCTTAACCATTTTTGACCCCCTCCCCCCCCCTTGTCAGCAAAAGTAAGCAAAACTCTGACCCCCTTCCCCCCCCCCCTCGTCAGCAAAATTCGTCATCGGTACTGCCCCTCTGAATCCGAACGCATATTGGTGGGATAAGAGACGTACACGGGGGGGGGGGCATAGGGGGGCTCGAGCCCCCACCCACAATCAAAAATTTATTTTTTTAATGCAAAAAAAATATTTTTTTTTAATTGAAATTTCGGAAGAAAATACCTTTAAATGTTATTATAATCAATTTCTGTTAATTTCAATGTTATTTGAAGGCAATGAACTCAAAATTTATCTTTAATAAATTATTTGCGACCCACCCTCTATATAAGCCATATAATGATAAATCATATAAAGGTCCTTGGCCTGCGGACCAAATATGGCCCTGGGGGTTATCTGATGCGACTTGCCCTCTTCAAACCTAATTTTATAAAAATGAACTAAGCGGCACATATACGAATCGCTTAAGTGTCCCGTGGTACAATTCCAGAGCATTTAAGCGGCCCGTGGCCAGTGCCGTCTTAACGCATGGGCCCACCCGGGCACGGCTCGGGGGCCTCAAGAGAAGAGGGGCCTCACAGAAATGAAATCCAGTTCAAATTTTCTAGGATTTACCAGATAGGGCCTCCGAAAAACCACTTGGCCCGGGGGCCCATGATACTCTTAAGACGGCCCTGCCCGTGGCACATTTTCAGATGACTTAAATGACCCGGGACACGGTTCCAGAACACTTAAGCGATCCGTGGCACGTTTAGAGATCCCTGGAGGGACATGTGACGTAGTTTTGGAGCACTTAAGTTTCTCTCTCCTCCCCCCCCCCCCCCCAGTGCGGTTCTGCATCACGCAAATTACCCGCGGCACATTCTCAGATAAAGCTGGAATATTGTCAAACTACATTTCTCTTTTTCTTCCTAGATGGCAGCACAAGTTCAAATATTTTGCTCTACATTTTGGCTACTGTTAAGGCCCCTTTATACGTACGCTTTTGCGCGCGCGATAGCTGTAAACAACTTCAGAGCCGCCTTCAAGAGTGTGCGTGTAAAGGCGAAAAAAGTGTGCAGTTAGGAGTGCGCGCAGGAACTGGTCATTCCAGCGTTCAATCGCGAACTCAAAATCGTTACGTCTAAACGCAAACCCACCCTACGGGCAAAAACGGGGCGAATCCCTCGTCTCCTCGCCGTCTTTCCTTCATTATCGTTTTAAAAAAAGAGATGTATACAATGTAAATAATTTTTTTCAGCGATAATATTTATTGCAATTTTTTTTCCAGAGTCTATTTGACGATTTTTCTTCTTTTTTCCAACGAATTGTTTTTTTAAAGAAATGATAAATTAGTTTTTCAAATGCCGTAATTACATTTATTAGGTTATTGCAATAATTTTCGAACTTTGATTTGGTTCCTTCATCTACGAACATTATTATATCAGATTTATAGATATGTTAAATTACTATTATCATTTTGATAACTTCACAAGCTTTCATTTACCCTCAGGGTGTGAGAAAAATTTAAAATAGTTTAACTAGGGGCTCTTAACTCATAAGTTCCATTTTTTCTTTTTGAAGAAAATAATTGCTTTTTTTAATAGAAAATAAACATTTTAAGAAAGATCAGTTTCAAAATTTGAAATTAACGATAGAAGTATGTGCATAAATCCATAATTAATGCAAAATAATGCGAGAATTGATGAAAGAAATTATTCCAAAATTAATAAAAATCCAGAAGTGAAAAAAGAAATAATTTCAGAATAGATGAAAGCTTTTCAATAATTTGGAGCCCCGTTTTGATTTGGCATTCTCGTTTCATTTCCGTTCACTCATCCGTTAAGACGCCTACCACTGGCTACAGAAATTTCGAAAAAAAAACCATTTTATTATTTAGAAATTTATTCAATAAGCATATTTTTAAAATTGGAAATAGATCCATAGTTGATGTTTTTAAGTCGCTGCTAAAGAAGTTAAGAACATCTGATTTAAATTTGACATTATAAATTTTACTTCAACACATTAGAAAGAAACTTTAAAAGGGATTTGGGGTTGTGGAAAAAACTTCCATTATCTGAATGTCTGAAGGTTAACAATGATACTGTTTAAAAAGAGGCACCCTATTCACTAGATCCAGCCAACTCTGCATTCATAGTAGGTGTTCAGTGGGCAATGTGCTGTATTTTTTCATGATAAGATCACAAAAGATGTCCAAGGTCAAGTGATGTTCAAAATACCAAGTAAAAGGGATGTTTCATGTTATAAGATTATCGCCGATTTCATTTAAAACGAAAAACCATTATTAAATATCATGAATAATATCCAACTTAAAAAACGTATTGCTATTCACCACTAATTTTATTGGTCATAACATGACACACAACGGAATGTTTGACACGGGTAAGAATACGTGTATTTAGAGTTTTAAAAATTTGAAAAAAAAATTATGCTTCAATTTATTTGTTATTTTTTGTATTGTTATTATGCTCGACAACATTAAACTGAAATGATTTTTTGAGGATATGAATACAACCGAGAGAAATTTATCAAGAATTTCTTAAAAATATCTGAAATAAAGCCCTACAAAATAACACCATAATTTCAAAAAAAGTGCAGTGAAACCTCGATATAACGATTCTCAGCGGACCAAGAAAAAAATATTGTTGTAGAGGGATTATCGTTATATCGGGAGGCAGCAGTTTAACATTAGAATATAGACATTTCCAAAAAAATTTTGAAGATATATCGTTGTAGAAGGATTTATCGTTATATCGAGAATCGTTGTAGGAGGATTTATCGTTATATCGAGAATCGTTGTAGGAGGATTTATCGTTATATCGAGAATCGTTGTAGCGAGGTTTCAATGTAATAATTTTGTAATGCTTTTTACCTATTTTTCTGGCTGGTAGTATTAAAAAAAACATCGGCTGCACACCGAGTCAATAATTATGTGTGTGAGATGGAAGAAAAAAATTTGATTTTTTCTCTTATTTCGGTAAAATTATAATATTAAGTATATAAACAATTAAATTCAGAAAATGTAGTTAAGAGCTAATTACAGCAATTAAAGTCAAACGACAAATGAAAGTCGAATCGAATAAAAATTCGAAATTTACGATCTCAGAAATTTTATTTCTGAATTTCTTATCAATTGCATAAAAAATTACCATAAATTTGTAACAGTAATTTCAATAAATCATTATTGAAATTATTTTTAAAAACGAATAATCCACGTAGTAATATATAATAAGCTTTTGAAATCTATATTATTTCCGCGCAAACGTCAGCCGATTTCGATCTCCCAACAGGGAAAAAACTTTGGTCAGGAACGTGGAGTTTTGTGCTTCCCCGAAAGTCCACACGCCACGCAAAAGCGTATGAATTTCGCCACACGCTTCCCTTTACACACACAATTCTGAACGGGGCCTTCTTTCGTGCAGGAGAGAGCGCGCGCAAGAATGTCTCTTTTTAACGACGCGCTCTTGAACGCCGCGTTCCTAACCGCCCTCCAATCCTTCGCGCAAGAACGTCCCGCTCCGGGCGTGCGGGGAAGATTGTACGTGTAAAGGGGCCTTTATAGACGACTAGCTACCTATGACCGATTATGTGATATTTTAATCGAAGTTAAAGAGGAGATAAATTATTTATTATGCAAGCCGAAAAGATTATATGAGAAGATTCTTGGCGTTGGTAGGAAATTCTAAGGGTTAAAATTAAATAATAAAAATTCATTAAACATAAAAATTATTTGAAATTTTATTATTTTTTAAATTTGATGCAGATACTATCTTTGTTAAATATTTGATTATGTAGTTTTACAATAGATGGCAGCAAATTATTCTGGATGAGAGAAATATTCCCCGTCCAGTTTTTAATATATAATAAATCTTCCACACCCGATATATTTTTGAATCTTCAACTCCTGGCACGTCGACCGAATATTCCACAGCTTCTACTATTTCCAACATCGATTAATTTTTAGCTTTGTTTGTTAAGGTAGTTTTCATTTCTATAGTTCAACAGACTTCCATGGCGAAGATATTTTTCAACAAACTTTAATAAGTTTGTGTCTTCTGGCCACTTCACCATCCTATATTTCCGCGGAATTCAAGCGAAACGGTAGGAGCATAAACAGGTTCACGCTTGAGATCAAAATAAACCCCTCCGTGAGAGAGCAAAAATACCCCTCTAGAGCGGCAGGTCACGCCCACTGGCGCATGCGCATAGGTCTACTTAACCGGAAAAAATAGAATCGTTTTTATTTCACTTAACCACTAAATCACTCGTGCACTTGTCAACTAAAGCCGTGTAAACGGCCCTTATCGTCTGCATATATTGTATTGTACTTGGCAACTTAAAATTTAGTTACCAACTTAATCACTTACCGCGTGTAAACGGGTCTTAATACCCGACGCTGCCCGGGTTTTCTTCAATGAGGCTTTTTGGATCACGTGATATCTCCCTCTCTCTCACGTACAAACCGTGTTCAAGTTAAACAATATGAAGACTTCCTGCGGGACTCATGATCTAACAAATCTAGATTAAAAAACATTAGAAATGAATAGTTTTTTTTTCTTTTTCAAGGGGCGCTAGGTATTTCGATTCTCCCTGAACTTGCAAGTTATCCATCTGCCTATTTCAACTTCCAAAAATGCTTAATTAAAGCTGTGGAATTTCTTCGATGTGCTTTACGGGCCAATAATTAATTTAAAATATCCTAACCCACATGAATTTATGCAGTTTAATATCAAAAGACAATACGGAGACATTAATTTTCATGCTTGAGAAGATGTAAATGAAAAGTTGAAATCAATGTTATTGCATGGGTATCCAACTCAAAAGTAGGTCCGGATAATTACTTCATATTTAATTTTCTGGGCTTCGTATCTCTGAGCGAACTCAATATTTTAAAAATCGAGAATTCAATGGTTTTTAAAATTATTCATGTGACAGAAAACCCCACTAAATTTTTGTAGTGGGGTTTTCTCTTTTCCTGACCCTCAAAGGGATGCTGATGATGATTATGACGTCTATTCAAAAAACCTCATTACTGGGAGTATTGAAAATGTGGCAAACCATTATAAAGGCATAAACTATTATATATACTGGCAACGTTGAAGAAATGACAAACCATTGTAAAGGCATATATATGTCTGAAACGCATGGAGGAAGAGATATCCTTTCCTCTATGTCTGAAACGCATTGCTAGGGAACCACGGTAACCAAAGTAAACGTTCGGAAAGTGATTGTTTAGGCCCAAAAACCATTGTTGCCCGACAGTTTTTTGCCCGGCTCTGACGAAATTTTAAAGTATCCTATCGTTCAATTCGGCTCCCATTTGGTATATATGCAAAATTTTGTGATGATCCATTTAAAATTGTAGATTTTTATAGAGAACATACACAAATGTTTGTATGTCTATACAAACACTCAGAAAATAAATTTTATATATATATAGATTTTGGCTGGAAATTTTTTTAACCGACCGATGGATCTGCACGTAGATTACGTGTAAAAATGTCTGCGTCAAAAAGGTTCTGCTCGTGAAAACACGATTCAGAAAATCCGTTTCTAAAAGGTTCTGAACGTAAAAAACCGATTTTCCTTTCCCCCTCAACGTCTTTCTTGAAGCATGACAATGATGGTTCAGCACACGCCTCTCTCATTTCTTCGCACAAACACTCCCAAAGCCATTGGGCTCCCCACGGTACTAAGCGAGAATCGCTGTCGCCACATGTGTGTGGTCAACTGGGAAAGTCAATTATCCTTTGCGGCTTATAGCATTGTATGTATATAATTCACATTTAGGTGTAAATCCAGGTTATTTAGAAAAAGAGATGCTCTATTTTCTTTTTTCCTTTACAAATATTCACCTAGATTTCAAAACAGACTCGTTCTCAGCTTATTTAAACATTCTTAATACTATCGTATTTGAATGTAAGAAAAAAATTCTTTTTTCTTCTTTTTTAGAAGCGAAATCTCACGCTGTACGTTATCAACCGCAGTGCAATGAGGGTATGTTGTTCCGCGAAAATTGTAGACATCTCTGTGACGATCGGGGCAGTACAAAGAATCAAATCTCACAAAGAGTCCTCGCTGTCTTGCTGTGCGTACGGGGGGAAGGACAAATAGCCAGAACGTTTTCTCCAAAAAGCATAGAACATGTCATAAAAAATATACTAACAGAAAAGCTAACATAAACACAGAGAACATAGGAATTCCAACATTTTTCATTCTTCTCTCTTCTTGAGAAGGAAATGAAGAAAAAAAACACAAACCAGACGAACAAACGCAGATGGAGATGTTATATGAGATGAAGGAGAAGTCTTCAGGCTTAGGGGGCGATGTTATAATGATTTAATGATTCGATGATTATAATGATGCTAAGCCGCTTTAAAATGATATTATGACATGGAATCCCTGGATGAGTGTGTGTGGTAACTAAACTGAACCAAAAAACCAAGACAGAAAAAGAAACAAAAACCAAACGAGAGAAGAGAGAAAAAAGAGGAGAAAAAAAAACTCACGAGAAACGTTGACTGAGGGTAACAAACTTCTCATAGCTACAGATAATACTCTCAAGCTTTCCTGAACAGAGTTCGGCCCAACAACTAACTGGTGGGAAAAGAGAACTAAAGGTTGAGAACGAACCCAGGAGAACCTGATACAAGAAAACAAAAAGTGAGAGGATGTTTCAGGTACATTGCATTGTAGACAAAGAGGGTTAGCCACTCTCCTAATACGATGGAGGTAATCATTCAAGGGAGCTCTATTGCAAATGAGTTTATAAAACAAGCATTCCAACCTTCTACTCGAAAAAAAAGTTCTGGCAGCAGTTATAGAAGGAGCTAAACTCAGGAATAGATAAGAAAAGAGCATTACGGATATTTTCCTTGAAATGGCGGGAGTAAAGAGAACGAATGTCTTCCGCATAAAGGCTAGAGGGTAGTAGATCAACAGTGGAAAAAGCTACAGTTCGAACATGATTGTCAATTGTCGCATTAATGGCGATACCCGAAAGACGTGGAACCCAAATTGGTGATATGCTGTTTACCAATGAACTAGTATGAACAAGTTGAGCATACAAGAGATGAGTCACCGTAGACGAATGAATAGAAAAATTGTCAAGAGCCATGATGATAGATTTAAAATCCGTAAATATGAATATTGGAGCATTAGAAGATTGAAAGAAAAATCTGAGACCTAAGGTAATAGCAAGGGCCTCCGCAGTGAAGACTGAGGAGTCTTTATTAATGAACCATGACTTGATAACTTTGGTAACAGAGCAGAAAGCTCCACAAGCCACTTGAGATGAATTAGACACATCTGTAGCGATTACATGAGCATTGAGCGGCAGAGAATCAATACTCTTGAAATATTTTTTAGTAAGGGATAATAGAATTCGTTTTTTTAAAAATTAAGACCCTCATATGAAATAGACATTCGAGGGTATCCGCGGCCAGAAGGAATAAATTGGACGCAACATGGACCTATGGGAAAAACCAATGGTATTATTGAACTGTGACATTTTCCTTGCCAAAGATGGAGAGAGGCGACGAAAGCCTGAATCCATAAGGTTTGAGTGACCCTGCGTGGGAGAGGCTGTGGCAGAAATTCAAGATAACCCAATTCTGAAGAGAATAGAATCCTGAAAGGACGGTAGGGCGAGAATGGTTCTGAGTTTGTCTATGCAAGTTGAAGTACGAAGGCCTAACATAGATCTCATCGAGAAGTTATAGATGGTGTTGATCTTGGCGAGAGAAGATTTGGCTGCATTAAACCAAACCACCGCCCCGTAACCGATGGTACCTCCAATAATGCTCATGACCACAGATTTGAGAAATTTGCAAGGAATATTTCTTGAGGAGTGTATTTCTTTAGGAGTGAGAGATGGAGCGACAAATGTTTAAAGATAGAGTGTCCTTAGAACGCAGAAATGATAATTGTTTTTTCCAAGTGAGGGTGCAATCCAGATAAACACCTAAAACTTTCAAGAACGGATCGAACGGAATGGATTCACCATTAATGCTGAAAGAAGGAAAGTATGGAGGTCGTTTCCGTGAGAAAATAGAAAATCAAGATTTAGATAGAGAAATGCACAAGCCGCTATCTTCAGCCCGTCTGAGAATGTTAGACAAGGTATTCATCAACCTGGACTCAGCATACTTCCCATCTAACGCATTCATTTGGGGAAAAATATCATCAGCATAAATAAAAAGAAATTAATGTCAAGAGCAATATATGAGGTAATATCTAATGTGAACACAGTGTGAAGAGAACGGGAGAACGGGTTGATCCCTGTAAAAGGCCACAGTTGGGAGCAAAAGCACCAGATGTGGAACCCCTCCAATGAATAACATGTTTACGGTTCGAGAGATAATTAAAGAGCCAACTTAAAAATTTTCCATGGAAGCCCAAGCAGGCTAATTTGAAAATCCTGCTTCACAGAATCACTTAAATCCAGAGCAATAATGTAGCTAGTGTAGCCCTTTTGGAGGACATATAAAATGGAGCACATCATGTCTTTAATGCATACTTCGGCCCCGGTTTTCGGTCAAAAACCATAAAAGGTTTTTGGAAATAGCTCATTTTTGGAAATGCAATCCAAGTGATTCTAAAAAAAATGATTCTCTCAAAGTTTTTACTAATAGTGTTATAAGAGTCAAAGGACGGAAGTTTTTCGGATCAGTTGTTGGCTTTCCTGACTTGGGAATAAAAATGATACGTCCTTCTTTAAACGCCGGCGGCACCAGGGATGAAGACCAAAGAGTATTGAAAGCATTCAGAAGTTCAATCCCCTTATTTGGAAGGAGTTTACACATCTTCAATGGAACACCATCCGGACCGTCGTTGAACGACCAGAACAAGTGGCTCTACGAATTTCCGTCGAAGTGAGCGGTGCATCCATATAATCCTGCAACTCACGAGGAGCACCATAACAAGTTACGATGTGAGACCAGATGAAGAAAAGTGGTTAGATTTTAAAAATTGGATCTGTACAAGAGGATCAACGTAGCTATTATTAGCAACGTCAAGAGCCGTGAGCCGCAGAAATGAAAGTGAACCGTTGCCTGTTAAAACACCTCCTGTAATTGGTCGAAAATGAGCCTTGAATCGCTTTTTTTTTCGCTTGTGTTGCCTGCTCCTATTGGCTACAAATGAACCGTGACGAGCCGCAGAAATTCAAGTGAGCCGTGTCTTTTTAAAAGGCCTCCGGGAGCCGCTTCGCTTGCCACTGTTCTGAAGAACTTAACAACTAGTCTATTCCCAAGTCCCCACCCTCCCTTCTAAGAAGGCCCCCAAATATAAATAATATCCCATATATATCATTTTAAAGCGGCTTAGCATCATTATAATCATCGAATCATTAAATCATTATAACATCGCCCCCTAAGCCTGAAGACTTCTCCTTCATCTCATATAACATCTCCATCTGCGTTTGTTCGTCTGGTTTGTGTTTTTTTTCTTCATTTCCTTCTCAAGAAGAGAGAAGAATGAAAAATGTTGGAATTCCTATGTTCTCTGTGTTTATGTTAGCTTTTCTGTTAGTATATTTTTTATGACATGTTCTATGCTTTTTGGGGTTCTTTTCTATGCTTTTTGGAGAAAACGTTCTGGCTATTTTTCCTTCCCCCCGTACGCACAGCAGGACAGCGAGGACTCTTTGTGAGATTTGATTCTTTGTACTGCCCCGATCGTCACAGAGTTGTCTACAATTGTCGCGGAACAACATACCCTCATTGTACTGCGGTTGATAACATACAGCCTGAGATTTCGCTTCTAAAAAAAGAAGCAAAAAAAAATTTTTTTTTTCTTTTTCCCCACTTTTGCAAGGTTTTCTTGTTTTTTTGCAAAAAGCTTTTACAACCCCCCCCCCCCTTTCGCTCGGTTCTTCTTTATTTATTATTATTTTTTGCTCTTTTACCTCGGATTGAATGCATCTCTTGAAGGGAAAGGAATCTCATTCTCGTTTCTATTATTGTTATTTGGTCTACTCACCAGTGCAGTCTTACAACGCATAGGTACGTCCGCGGGGATGGGAGGTGCAGAAGAGGCCTCCTGAAAATAAGATGTTCAAATTTCCAAGATTCGGAGTACTTTGAATTGATAGACAGTAATTTTTAGCCAAATAGAGAAGAGCCGCAACTAAAGGGGTGGGGTGTACGCGGGTCTGGGGCTCGGACGCTGGACTAGTGGTGGTGGCGAATGCACCTTTTAACTGCTCCTTATACATTATGCGGGGCACAGAAATGCAAGTTTGTTCCGGCTCGAAAAGTATCTAGGTGCGTATAACTGGATTGGGGGGGGGGGATGCTCTCATTACAGCTCTGCTCTTCATCTCGGATTTGTTGCCCCTCCTAGAGATGACAGAAATCGTTTTCCCTGATTTTTCTTTTCTTGACCAGTATAAATTTTTTTTAGCTCTTCAACGTCGGATTTGGCTTCTAGCAAAAATCATTTTCCCCAATTGTTTTTTGGTCAATAAATCTTTTCTGCCCTATCATGACAAATTTGCCCCAACCCCCTCCTACAGTGGACAGAAATCATGTCCCCTAATTTTTTTTTTGACTTTTCACTTCAGATTTGATGCCTTTCCTACGAGCAGACAATAATTTTTTGGTCAATAATATTTGTTTTTGCCCTTTCATCATGGATTTAGCACCCTACCTAGAGCGGACAGAAACCATTTCTCTAATTTTTTTTGGTACATAAGATTTTTTTTTTTGCTTTTTAATCTCTCTAAGAGCGATATCCCGTGTGGGCGTACGGTGGCTGAACAGTCGCCCCTGCCTTCATAATTTTCAACAGCAATGTAATTTGTTGTTTCAGTTGTGATTTTAATTCAATTAAAATTTCGTATGTAATTTCAGTCGTTATTATAGTGAATAAAAGAAGGGAGGGGGATGATTGTCCACCTCTTCCTTTGCGACTATACCAGTGATTCCCAACGTGGGCGATGGAATGTTCCAGGGGCCGGTAGAAGCTACGGGTATAACATAGGATCCTATGGGTTAGATTGCGTTGGGGGGGGATGGGAAATTTCTGAAGAAGGGGCCGTTGGGACAAAAAAAAGTTGGGAAAAATGGCCTATACCAATACATTTTTTTTGTGAACTGGAGGGGGACTTGTTATCACTCAAGTTTATCAACGTAACCCCTTGGGAACCCAACCCGCACTGTCGAAGTATTTTTTCCTAATGTGTCGTAGTCTACACCGCTGTATTCCGTACGAGAACCTTTCGCGACTCCTTACAAAATTACTTTGGTGCGAGGGAAAAAAAAACGGTGATTGTTTATTTTTATGTGAGATGTCTCGAAAATCTACATCAAAAGCTGTCCGGCGTATTAAAAAAGACGACCATAGGCAGAGATAGACTTGGAAATCTGGGGGGGCACGATGATGATGACGTCAATTCACATATACATTTATACATTAGATCAGTCGACGCTATCTTTGACGCTCCGCCCATGAAGACGACACAGAAGATGAATACAAATCGTTTATCGATTGTTACGTAAATGATAGCATGGTTGTTCATGCAAATACAGTAATATGGAGATTTTTTCCTCACCATCTTCAGGGCCGTCTTAAGAGCGACATGGGCCCCCGGGCCAAATGACCTTTCTGAGGCGCTTTTCTTCCTGTGACCCCCGGGTGGGCCCATGCCTTAAGACGGCACTGACCATCTTACGTGCCTGGTTTAGTGCACGAAACCATCTTCTATAAGGGGCCATTCAAGTATTACGTAAGCAGATTTTCAGCCATTTTTGACCCCCCCCCCCCCATTTGTCAGCAAAAGTCGCAAAACACTGACCCCCCATATCTTCAGAAACTGGTGGTTGATGACGTAAGCAACCTTCAAACCCCCCTCCCCGCCTTGTCATCAAAAGTCAGCAAATCCGAAACCCCTCCCCCCTTCGATGCTGACGTTATACTTGAATGACCCCTAAGGGAAAAATGATTTTTTTCCCCGTAAATATCGAACACAAAAAAAAAATTAAAGGAAAAACTACCTGTTTTTTTCCTCTCTATTTTTGGAATGAGAGAGAGAGAGAAAAGCTTGATTTTTTGCATATTTCTCTGGTTGATTTTTTAATTGAAACGCAACGTGTGTCCATCAACTGCAGCGTAAACGCAGTGTGCTGTAATTTGAAAAAAAAAAATCTAGATATTGTTTGTGGGGGAGGAGGGGGTAAATCACAAGAGAGTTTACAAAACTCTTCGCTAGATGGCGCTCTTGATCAACTCTTCAAAAGAGCGGGAGAGCCGTGAAAGAGCTGCGGTTCATTTTGGTGAGCGAGCGGTTCAGAGCCGCTCACGGAAAAGAACCGTTTTGCTCATCACTACTTAGAACCAAAGCTCAATTCAGCGATTCTTGAAGACTTATTTTCAGATCTCTAAGCACAATGTCTTTAATAGCAGTCACTTCCGCTGGACCAGGGAACTGATCTCAACCTGAGAGCACTAAAATCAGATGACATGGAAATGCTGGTCCGAGCAGCATATGAAGAGGAATTCATTTTACATTTTACGCGAGCAACGTTTATTGGAACATGATGCTCGGCTCAGTGGCGTCGGAGCCGGGGGTGCTGTGGGTGCTCGAGCACTTACACTCTCTTGTAGAACGGGGCAGAGCACCCACAGAATTGATTCAGGAATAAAAATCTCCTACATAGATTTCTGATTTTTTTCCCCCCGTAAATATCGAACACAAAAAAAAAATTAAAGGAAAAACTACCTGTTTTTTTCCTCTCTATGAGTCTTGAATCTTGCTGGAGTCCCCGTTGCCATCACAATTGATAGAGCCTATAGGCGCCGATACAGCAAACATTTTACTTGTAGTGCTCCCACACATCCCTTTCTCCCGCTTTCTCACATTTCTGTTTGTGTCTCTTTTCCCTGTTTTTCCTAAGGGATGGAGGGTATCCAGATACATATGTTTGAAGCCGTCTTATTTGCGACCGGGCAGGGACGCCGGAACATATTTGCTGGTGTTGCTAAAGCAATACCAATCATATTTATGGTATTGGACAGCAATACCAATCATTTTTATGGTATTGCTCAGCAATACCAATCATTAGAGCCTGGAAGTTCAGGCAAAATGCCCAATTTTGCCTATTTTCAAACTTTTTGGTAAAAATGCCTTTTTGAAATATTCATGCCATAAATGCCTATTTCAACATAGTTTTAAGTTTATTAGTGAATTTCAGAGGCTATAATCTGTAAAACTTGGGTATTCTGGGTATTAAAAACGTCAAAAAAAATCTTAATTTTTAAAATTTTCCAACTTTCAGTATTAATTATTATTAGAAAGTCCCCCCCCCCCACTTCCAGCCTATTTCATGCAAATAAGTGATCTGACAGACTGGTGTTGCCCTGCATTAACTTTGCTTTGGCCAGATAGTGTTAGATGTGAATGATTTTTTCAGTAGTATGGGCAGCGCTCCACCGTCGAAAGCGACGCCACATTTCCGGTGGTGAGATATAGTACGAGGTGTCTCATCGCACTTCGGTGTTTATTAAGTGACATCTGCTGTTTATTAAATGACTTCCGGTGTTCTCAACGGAACCCTGAGTTCAAAGAATGCGACATCCAGTCATTAAGTGACATATGTTGTTAATTAACCGACTTCTGGTGTTTATTAAGTGACATCTGTTGTTTATTAAGTGACATCTGTTGTTTATTAAGTGACATCTGTTGTTTATTAAGAGACATCTGTTGTTTATTAAAAGACTTCCGGTGTCTTATCTCTATTCCGGTGTTTATTAAATGACTTCTGATGTTTATTAAGTGACCTCCGTCGTTTATCTCTACAGAATGCCGACATCCGGTGTTTATGAAGTAACATCTATTGTTCACGGCGTCTTATCTCTACTGTTTTCTATTAAGAGACTTCCGATGTCTTATCGCCATTATTTTTTACTTCTGTGTTGACTTATTTCTATTGGTAATTAGGGACTACGGATCATTGAGAACTGCGGGGGCTATAAATATTCGTGACAAACTTCTATACTCCTCGAGTATCACGTGACCATATTTCAAAAAAAACGGGACGTTTCCCTCAAGAGTGTTGCCACCAACTAAGAGGGGTCTTTTGACGCAATTTCATGTTTTTGCCATGATTCTCACTTTGTCTCAGCACTTCTTGTCTCTTTCTTTTTTTCTCCGATGATGTGTGTTTTGACGACGTTATGTTACGACTTTAGAACATGTCTTTACACTCCTGCCATCACTGTTATTCGCTGATATATATATATATGTATTCCCATACTTATCCCTCTAGTTGATAGTGTTCATCGATTTTAGATGTTTTCTGTATATTAGTTTTCCTTGTTTTAAGAGAATTATTTTGTAAAAAATACGTGATCTGTGAAGCATCCGTCGACATTCTTTCACGTGACATTCTTTCAATGCATTAATTTATTTCCATACATTTTACCTGATTTTTCAAATTACCAATTTTTTTGATAAAAAGACACTTATGCATAACTTTTCTGTATCATCTTTACCAATTAAAACAGAAAACTTTGATCGTTTTGAGTTACTAAAATACGGATTCGATTATTTTACTCTTTGTAGGCCTATACAAACTCAAACTTATCCTTGGATCTCATCATTCGCTATGTTTCAAATAATTACTTTTAGATAAAACTTGCATTTTCGATAAAAACAAATTTGCGTCAAGATTTCTTTCTGCAATTTCTCTAATGTTTATTATCTCTGTATGGTTTTTTTTATTGTAAGCAAACAAATACACACACATACACGTTACACAAATACCGGACAATAACACACGAAAAGGAATACAGAAGAAAAAGAAAAAAAGACACATATAACGAATATGCACCATGTGGCCCCAAGGGACAGAATTCGAGAATTTTTTTTTTCATGAATTTTACGAGTCTCAGCTATCAGCTAAATGACATCGAGGCTTGATACCTCCCATCTCGAACACCATATCAATTACAAAACACCCATATCATTAAATACACAGTGATTCTCACCCATACGGCCGTTAATGCTGGGGATTATACTTTGATTAAGACAAATTTTATCACTTTAAATTCACTTGAAACGTATATACGCCTGGTAAAAAATTTAATTCCCCCATACAAGACTATTGTAAAAGACAATTAAGTCAGCAACATTTGTACGTTCACTCTTAACTTCAAGAGTTTTGAAGTCCTATATTACGACACGATCTTAACCATTCGATGGGTTTATCATCCAAGATTGTCGTTTAGGACAGATACAAATAAGGTGAAAAAAAGGCATCATCAATATAGTGGAAGAGAAATCATTAACTACACAAGTATTACAGTGGGTTTATTCAGTAAAGTAGTTAGTATACTTTAAAAAAAAGAAATAAAAGAAAACATTAAAAAATTATAAAGAAACTCTAAAATTGCTAAAATCATTGAGAATGAGCAAAAATACACTGAAAATTGAAAGTTATAAAAACATTTGAAATGATTTTAGCAATTTTATCACAAGGCGGCAAAAATCTTTTTCCACAAAAGTAGGTTAAATTACCCGTCATCTCTGAAATCAAATACAGATTGAGGATAAAAATTGGGACATTCTAGTTCAAAAAGGGACGTATGGTCAGGAGGAAATGTATGTTATGACACACACACCCCTCCTACTGAGTAATGTCCCATGAACTTTGAGCAACACCAATCATTTTTGACTTCCCTGCGACCGGGACATTTGCGACTGAAACAAAAACCGTAGTGTTTGCGACCGAAGCCACGGGGGGCATCAAAGGGAGGGTAAGTTGAAGGAAGATGTAGCAAGAGGGGTGATTTACAGCACTCAACTTGTCAGAAGTATCTCAAGGAAAGGATTGCACACTCAATTTAACGGACTAGCAGCGTATGTTTTCTCGTTAAAGTCGATTTTTCTTCTGAGACTAAATAGCTGCAATGTTTTACTGTAAAAAAAATCAATATCATCGATAGTAACGGAATAAAATATTTACACTATTTTTTATGTATAGATCTTTTGTATCGTGAATTTTTTGTTCATTATTTCCTAAATTACTAGTTTTTGCGCTATCACGATCAGATAGTCAAAAATCGGAAAGTTTATTTATTCTGCATTATCCAGATACAATCCATTCAATCCGAAGTATCGGGGTGTGTTGTGTCTTATCAGGGGAAATGAATTCCACAGTGTAATATTTCAGATAAATTTGAGGTAGATTACAACACACCTATCGCTAAATTAAAAAGTAAAAGTAAGTTACACGTTAAGTATAGGCAAAGAGAAAAGGTTACACTAGTTTGACAAATTCTTAAAACGAAGTGTAATACTGTACTTGCTACAGTCTCTTTCGTATAAAAATTTCAAGAAACTTGAATAAATGTTTGAAATGCAGTCTGGAAATAAAATTCAAAAGTCTTACAGGTGAATTAAAACAAAAAGGTGACTGGAAAAAAGGAAAGAAAAATAATGTCCGTAACAAAATATGGAATATCATTGAGCAAACAAACGAAGAGAAAAAATTATTAACAGATTATATGACATGAATGTCGCTCTCCACTTGTTAATACAAGATATACAGAAGACTGGATGTTGTGAAGATATTTATTATTATAGATGTTAATTTTTTTAAGGAAGGAAAAAGCTTATATATAGCCATCTGGTGGCTCGTCGTCCATGAGCTATTGGCTGATCGGTTCACTGTCCATTGCACGGTTCCGTTCGGCACATATATACGCTCTAGCGAAGGAAAATCTCTATCTCCTCTGTAGCTTAGTGGTCAGAGCACTCGTCCGGCAATCGAGGGACCCGGGTTCGACTCCCGGTAGAGGCAGAGATGAGCTTTTTCCTTCCTTAAAAAAATTAACATCTATGATAATTAATATCTTCACAACATCCAGTCTTCTGTATATCTTGTATTAACAGATTAATTAAAATTTCAGAGCTACCCATGATGTGTTCCTATTACGATGATAGACCGGTAACTGGTTCACGAAACACTAACCGACAACAATTTATCGACGGTCAATAGTTTAAGCAGACAAATTATTATGCACAGGCCGAAATATTATTGATGTTAAATATACATTAATTATTGAATATTAATAATATTTTCGACTAAAACAGATGCTGTCGAAGTCATATGCGCGATGTACGTCAGGGAATTTTCTATCATTTTTTTTTGTTGGTGAATTTACTAGATATATACCAGCAGCCGGATTATTTACTGGATTTGTATTTCACCGGATTATTGCCCGGGATTTACTATATATATATATTCGTGTTTTTGAATGCACCTAAAATTCATCCAGAAATTCTTACTACATTTCCAGGATCCCAGAGAAAAGGAAAAAGTTAAATTTTTTAAGTAATGGACCTTATTGGACACGTCAAAGAGTTGTTTATCAATAGAAGAATGCGTCTTTTGTAGAAAGCTACAACTATTAATTTTTGAAGAAAATTGAAAAATGTTTGAAAACAAATATTAATTTCTCATTAATGCTTACGAATGACAGTAGCAAAGTTCGGCACAACTCTAACAACATACCTCATACTTACACTATGGCCTCGTGTTCCAGCATGTACCGATTCGTTATAAATTCCACAGAGTACGTGGTGCATGTACAGTTAAGTACTAGTATTTACCAACTTCGTCAAAAAGATCCGTCACCTTGAACAATTCTTCAAATTATCATCAGACTGTAGAGATTAGCGAATTTATGGCATTCGCTGCATCCTTGGGAATGAGATCAGAACTGTCGTATCTCAAAGTGTTCTTATCCGATCTCGAGGGATCGTGGAAGTACTCGAAAATGCCCGGGAACAATGGTTGAAAATCGCAGTATATCAATACAGTAGCACTCAATTATCCGAATCTATTGGGACCAGTTCACATCCGCATGATTGGATAATTCACGAAATGAATGTTATTTCTTAGTGAAAAACGAATTTTGCTTTAGTATGTAAATGTAACTTGATGACTATTAAAACAATTTTGTTCACATTTTATACTTGCGTAGGCCTACTGTATTAAAATGTTTCATAGCCTGAACATATCGGTTCAGTCAGTTGTTTCGCTGCCTTCACCTGTTTCAGTGGAGTCGAAGCGATCCGGATAACTGAAGTCACTGCACTTTCAATAAATGCAATTTTATCTCTGAAATATGTTTTTTATAAACACTATCGTAGCACTCTACGGCATGGGTTTCTAACTGGTGTTCCGCGGAACCCAGAGGTTCCATGAGATATTTTTTGGGGTTCCACGAAATCAAACGTCATGGATCCCTAAAACATTTTGGAACCCGGAGAGGTTGCAAATTAAAAAAGAAGTTCTTGTTACAGACCCTGTTCTTTATTTTGCACTTTGACGAAAAAAGTGGTGCATATTTTAACAAATTTGGATGACCAAACAACAGTGAAAACGGTAATAGTAGTTTTATCTCCCCGACCCGGGTAAATTTTCGAGTGTAAGTATGTAAATACGTGTTACTTCCAGCTAAGTATGGGACCACACAACATCTCTTTTCTCAGGAAACCCTTGATGGGTCACCCTTAAGGAGAGGTGTTCATTTTTTTTCACCGCAAAAAAAAAACACTGATAGCTTGGGGAGGGCATATAGGTTCCCTGAGCACCTCCCCCCCACCCCACGCGTAGGCTTCTGCTTGGGGGTTTTGAACCCCATCTTGCGTACGTCAGCCGTTCTGCACTTCTTTTTTCAGTATGTTGCACATTAGTACAGCATACTCAGTATATATATAATGATGAAAACTAATTAAAAATATTAACATATAAAAAATTATGAAAATTTAGAATTGTAAGAGATACATTATTAAAATCTAATGTGAGAGTTAATTATAACTCCATTGTTGAAAATTTAGAATGAATGAAAGAAATACGCAATTGAAAATTTATGACAATTATAAAATTGCATTTTTGAAAATTTTTTTGATAATCAGTAAAAGCCTTCAATTGTCCATCAGTGCCGAGAGGAGGGGGGGGGGCCATCCCCTCAAAACCTAAGAAAATGACAGAGATATATGTTATAACATGGTATAATCGTTTGCTGTCCATTACTCTGTCCCCTCCCCTCAAAAATAAATTTCTGGACAGGGCCGCAACTATAGATGCTTAGTTAGCCGATGCAAGCACGCATTTTGGTGGCTCGTCCTTCAAATATTGAAGGTGGGGTTAATAGATTATATTTGCGCCCCCTCTGGTCCGGGGCACCAAATCTGTTTGCTGCCCTGGTCCTGGGGTCCATTTGATCTCTCTTATTGTTAAAACACTATACTGATAAAGATCTGGACACACATATCCGCACCGTCCCCGACACGTGTGTCGGCCGAGTGTAGGTCATCACACGGTCAAAGAATAATTCTTTGCTAAGCAATGCAGCCGTTCACACATATCCGCACCGTAGCCGAGCATCGTCACCGCACCGCGTCCGCACCGTCACCAAGTATTTTATTTTATATTTTTACGGTGACGGTGCGGTCTCGGGAGAGAGAGCGCAGATTTTTTTTATAAAAGAGGAGAGAGAGAGCTCATTTATTTTATGTCGCTTCTCAATTTCATCAATTGCTGAATTATTAATTCCATTTATTTCTTAATTTTAATCAATTTCTGCATTATTACTTTTATTAATTATGAATTTTCAATAGTTCTGGAATTATTTCTTTCGTTAATTCTAAATTTTAAAATCTATTCCGAAATTATTTCTTTTATTAATTCTGAATTTTCTCTCTCTCACAGGTACTGAAATTATTTCTCCCAATTATTTTTAATTCATCGATTCTAAAATTTTCCTTAATTTCAGAAACGGTTTCTCCCATTAGTTTCAAATTATCTCCATTAATTTTTGTGCTAATTCACATTTGTGTAGTTATTATTATTTTTTTTTTTTGTATGTGGGGGGGGGGGTATTTCTTAGCGTTCATGTATATTCAGTATGCCGATTCCCTCTTCCCACAAAATATATGAAATCTTGTTAAAGGGAAGGGGTGTCCTAAACATTTTTCGTGCCCCGAAATTGTTTGGACGCACCTGGCCCCAGTTTTGTGGCACTAGCGTAATATGTAGAAAACATATGGATAAGCATTTTCACAACTTTGATGGGAAAACAAAGTTTAAAATCATGTTTCACATAGCATATAACGAAATTTTGCCGGGGAGATTTTTGTTAAAATAATAATTCAAACTTGGAAAACTAACTGGGTTTAATTTCCGATGCTCTATAAATGAATCATTGTTTTGGTTTTAACATAAATTGTATATATAAATAGAAAACGGTTCGAAAATTTTTGGGTTTTTTCTTATGGGAAAATATAGGAGACATTTTAAATTTGGTACTCACATCAGATGCAAAATGTTAAGCCATAAATGCTTAACCTATGTCCTGTGCTCCAAATGCGGCTCTCGGAAGCATTTGATGTGGCCCGTGACAACAAAAAACAAAACAAATCTCTCAAGCGGTCTCAAGCACATTTCAAAATCACTTGAGTGACTAGCGGCACACCTCCAGTTCACTTAAGTGGATCGTGATACATTTGCAGATTATCCTATTGAGTGGATAGTGGTACATTTCCAGATCTCTCGAGTGGCCCGCGGCACGCTTGCAGAACAATGAAGTGGCCCACACCTTCCAAAAAGTCGAGCACCTTTGTTCTAAATATCTGACAAAGGTGTTTCAGCGACTGGGACTTTGGCAATGAGTGCTTTAAATTATTATCGAATACTGGTGGGGCACTACCATTGAATCAAGCCCCGGCAGACTAAACACCCCGATTGTTATTGATTTTAATATCCATTTGCCATCTGCAGAGGAGCTAATTTTTAGTTTAGAAGATTCCGCGTACACACACACAGTAAAAGATATGCTCGCTCTTTCGTACAATATCTCCTACTGAGCTGAGATACACTTCTCCGAGGTGTTATCGGAATTTGACACCACCTGCCCCTACAGATGATTATATTTATGATGGCCGTTGACTCTGAATAAAAACGAGTGTGTACGTGAGGAAGAGAGTACCGCTCTCCCCCACAGATTGTTTTAATTTCTATATGGCCTTTTTCTTCTCTCCACTTTTATCACTCCGTAAAGGATCTCCTCTCTCCAAACTATAAACAAGAATGTCATAGCTGCCAACTTTTGAAAATGAAAATTCGGGAGATCTTCGCGCAAACCCGTATTTTATGTAAAAACCACTCCCTAATAAATACAATAGGGATTTTTCCAAATAAAATAGGGATTTTCCAAACATAAAAGTTAAAGCGTAGGGATTAAAATCCCTACCGAAGTCAAATTAAAATAGGGATTTTACACACGTGGAAGTTAAACCTTTGGGAATAAAATTCCTACGCAAAAAACAAGTGAAATTGGAGGCCAAAACTTCAATGATGTAAAAATAAATATTGTGTTCAATCAGAAACGCTGTGAACAAACATTCTGCGCGAATGACCCCAAAATCATCGGAAGATGAAGGAAAACACCGTCAATTTTTGAAGAACACTGACTTTTTGTGACACTTGGCATGATGGAAGTCTTTCCATGACCGATGTTTATGTCCGTAACACAACTTGTACCAAAAGGAAAAGTCGGCCCTCTTCTGGAACGTTTGATGAAAGGAAATTCATCGGAATAAGTATCTTTAAAATTGATTAAATATGTTTTTGCTTATCATTTTGCTTTCATGCTTTGTTATATCGCACGTACGTAACTTCAACAAAAGAAATTTTGACCATATGCGCGTCACTATAATCTTCAATTATTATCCAGGACTATTGGCTGCTAAGCCATTTTCCTGCACGATAAGACAAACAACTTTCTTGTTACCATCAGAGGGTTTGTAAAACTTCCTTAAAAAGGGAATTTCCCCATTTACGACGTGTGACGTTATTTCGAAAGGGAAAAAAAAGATGCTTCATGCCCCACAAGAAATTCCTTAGGGATTGTTTTCATAAGCGGGGATTTTTTTTAATGAAGTAGGGAATTTTTAGGGACAATTAGGGATTTTTGTGATTTTCGTAAAAATTCGGGAGATTTAAGAACTTTTCGGGAGGTCGAGCGATGAAGCTAAAATTCGGGAGATTCCCGAAAAATTCGGGAGACTTGGCAGCTATGGAATGTATACAGCCAAACTAAGCAAATGGCCGTCTTTTTATTTTCAGCTGCATTTAAAGATCCTATCCTTTTTTGCGTGTTTGTCACATACAAAAAATCTATCGGAGATCAATCCAAAATAAAAAAATTATATACATGTATAGATTATTTACAGAAATGTTTAGAACAATTAATTATTGTTAATTTACGCTAGGGTTATTATATCCAAATCACTCTTGTTAATTAATTTACTGAACATTTTGATTACACCGAACCGGCTGCGTTAAAGCCTTGAAGCAATCGACACAGCTTCGTAGTCAGATACGGCAGCGACACGGGCAACACACGGAAAGGTGTGGTCTGAAGAGGAACGAGCCGAGCCACGGCCAACTGACGCCCGAGCTACTGTCCTGGCACGGTGCGGATATGTGTGTCCAGACCTTTAGAATCATGACGAAATTTTTTTCGCTTATAAGCTTGGAAGTGAAAAAAGTTTAGTCCGTGTGATTACACGGACCAACCGGAATCTTACCATTGACCCTTCATTTCAACATTACTGTAATGCAAGGATACTCAATCTTTAGGAGAGCGCGGGCCACTTCCTCGTTGATTTGAAAATGTGTCACGGGCCACTTGAGTGATCTGGAGCTGAGCCACGAGTAATATGTGGAACTGCACCGCAGGCCGCTTACGTGCTCTGGAACTGTGCCGCACATCACTTAAGTGATCTGTAATTATGTCGTGGGTCACTTGACTGATTTGTAAATGTGTCGCGGGCCACTTGAGTGATGTGAACTGTTCCAAAGGCCCCTTAAGTGATCTAAAATGTGCCGCGGATCACTAAAATGATCTGGAAATGTGTCGGGTTCGCTCAAGTGTTCTAGACCATGCCGCAGGTAAGTGATCTGTGTATATGTCGCGGGTCACTTGAGTGATTGATGTTAAACTGTTCCAAGAGCCATTCAAATTCTCTGTAAATGTGCCACGGACCGTTTAAGTGTGCTCTGGAACTGTGCGGCGGTCACTCAAGTGATCTGAAAATGTTTACAAAATTAAGTTTGAGGTCGCAGGCACATCAGATAAGTCCGAGGGAGCACAGTTGGCCACGGTTCGAGTATGTATGAAACAACAGCACAGTAGTATTGAATGCAACCAATATCTCAAAACGAGAAATTTCATGGATGGGAAATTTTCATTAGAATTAAAAATTCACGGTTTGAAAAAAACTTTTTTCTCTCGAAGACGAAAATCCACAAAATGCGTATTTTTACTAGAAATGACGTGATAACTGGGGAAATTATGCAATTTTCTGAGTTCTACGTAATTTTGTCCCGTAAAATACAGATTACATGGTCATGAGATTTCCAGATACAGTTCTGTTTTGAAAGATAGCAACATAAGGTCATCTTGGCGACTTGTTTCTAAGATTGAAAAGTATAATTTCTTGCCAAATATGATAAACTAATGAAACCACGTTAGTACGTTTATACTGACGTCACTCCCTCATCAGCCAATCATATCACTGAGCCGCTTTGGGTTTTAACGGCTCGTCGCAAAACAAACGAATGTAAATAATACATGTGTTGCCACAAATAAAGCATTAAAGTATATCACGGTTAACGGTTAGCAAGTAATTTTTAAATATTCAATATTCCCCCTAAAATTGAACATGCTAACAAATCAAACAAAAAAGAAAACAACCAATACATAGGCACAGATGCAAGAATACTGAACGGATACAAAAGGAAAAAAAATATATATATATATATATATATATATATATATAACGATACACAATGCAACACATTTTTCCTTCAATGCACACATCCCTATCATTTCTTTCAAATGATTAAACCTTCCACAAGGAAGTGGCTTAGTGAATAAATCAGCAGCTTGCTCTTGAGTCGAACAGTTATGCACATCTAGTTGTTCTTTCTGGTACAGTTCTCGAATGAACTTGTATCTCACATCAATGTGCTTGGTTCTGCAGTGAAACTCTGGATTTTTTATGAGTCTGATGGCACTCTGGTTGTCGACCTGTAGTAAAGGAACACCACTTGAAATGCCAAGTTCTTGAAACAAGTAATGAAGCCATACTATTTCTTTTGCAGCTTGACTCGCCGCCATAAACTCAGCTTCAGTTGTAGATAGAGCTAGGAATTTCTGACGTTGACTCTTCCATGTTATTGCGCCACTGCTGCACAAAAACACCATGCCTGAGGTTGATCTCCTTGACACAGGATCCCCTGCGTAATCTGAATCACTGAATGCTTCTAAAGCACCAGCTTTGGAATCAGATGAGTAAAAAATACCCCGATTCACTGTACCCGTTAGGTATTTCAATGTCCTTTTCACAACATTCCAATGACACTCTTGAGGTTTGTCTAATACCCGAGAGAGCATACAGGTCGAGTGACCGTAGCTAGAAACATGAGGCTCCCAATAGCATCTCTGTAAGGAACATTAAGGGCTGGAGCAGCAGACATCTCTGCTGTTAAACAACACTTTTCAATAGGCGTGCCTACCGGATTTGCATCTGTCATATTGAAACGGGCTAAGGTTCGTCTGCAATGAGATTCCTGATGGATGAAGATCGATCCATCATCCAAATAATTAATTTGCATATCCAAAAAGTACTTGGCATTATCTATTACAACTGCAAATTTAGATCTGAGTTGGTCAAGAAATATATTTAGCATTTTCAAGTCCTTGGAAAATATCAGACCATCATCCACATAAAGGATAAGAAAAAAGGTTTTCTCTGCATTAGCAAACAAGCATGGATCTGAACTTGAAGATTTTAAGCCACATGATTTTCTAGAAATTTGCTGAATTTTTCATTCCAGCACCTGGGGGACTGTTTCAGTCCATAGATGCTCTTCATCAATTTGCAGACCTGATTTGAACCAGTCTCGAAACCTTCTGGCTGGTTCATGTAGATTTCTTCTTTTAGTTCTCCATGAAGAAATGCTGTTTTGATGTCAAACTGAGCAACCTTTAATTTCTTCTTAGCAGCCACGCTTAACACCGTTCTCACAGTATCCCAGCGAACAACTGGACTGAACGTTTCAGTGTAATCTACACCAGGTATCTGTATAAAATCCTTTAGCGACCAGACGTGCCTTATATCTTGTCACTGCACCATCTGCATTTTTCTTAGCTTTGAACACCCATCGACTTCCTATGACTTTTCTATCACTTGGCAAATCCACCAGCTTCCATGTCTTGTTTTCAATTAGAGAATTCATCTCTTCTTGTAAAGCAGCTTGCCAATGACTTGAATCCTTTGATGACATTGCTTCTGTGTAAGTGACTGGTTCATCACATTCTGCCAGCATGACATAATCATCAAACTTGGATGGCTTCTTCAGCTTCGACCTGTCTCGCAAATTATACGTATCTGTGTCTGCTGTGATTCAACTTGTTTGGAACATCTGTCTCTTCTTCGGTAACTTTTTCAGTAAACTCTGGATTGTTGATGAAAATTTGCTTGCTCGTGATTTCATTCTTGAACACAACGTCCCTCGAAATCACTATTTCATCTTTACTGGGTATCCATACCCTGTAGCCATCTTTATCACCACAATACCCAACAAAATATCCTTTCTGAGCTTTCTTATCAAACTTTTTTCTTTTCTGTTTTGGAACATGCACAAAACATTCAGCACCAAACACACGTAAATGATTGAATGGTGACTCTTTGTTATACCACAGTTCATAAGGAGATTTTTCTTAAACACTACTCGGTCCAGTTCGGTTGATAACATAGGCTGCGGTATTAACAGCTTCTGCCCATAGCTTTTCTGGCAATTCCTTGGCGTGTAGCATAGTCCTGGCGGCTTCCACAAGAATCCGATTTTCCCTCTCAATTGCTCCATTTTGCTCCGGTGTGTATGGCATTGAGTTTCGGTGAATCAATCCAATTTCTTTTACAGTGGATTCAACTTCGGAATTCTTGAACTCTGAACCACCATCAGTTAGTAGCTCTTTAACAGTATGACCTCAAGTTCGTACTTCAGCAAGAAAATGCTTCACCTTTGAAGGAACTTCAGACTTTGCCTTCAAGAAGTATACCGATCTGTACCTCGAGAAGTCATCCTTGAATACAACATAATATCTGCTTCCACCCAACGATTTTTCAGGCATCGGCCCACAGACATCTGCATGGATCAGTTCACCAACTGTAGTTGGCCTCGTTGTTCTGGTACCGAAACTGAGTCTACGCATTTTTACCATATGCACATGCATCACAAAAATTTCGACTGAATTGAATGTCCATACCTTTACTTTTGAGGAATTTCTGTACATGTTGATTGTTCTGGTGACCTAGTCGCTCATGCCACAGTTGAATATCAGAATTTTTCACAGCAAGACAAGCTTTAGAAATTATGACACGCATCAAAAGCTTGTACACACCACTGAGTTGACGAATTTCAACTGCAACAGTCTGCTTCCCATTTCGTAACTCTCTTGTGCTTTGTGTAGCAACTTCGATGAGACCATGATTCAGAGCAGATCCCGATGAGAACAGATTCTGGTCAGATTTAGGGACATACCAAGCATTTTCCAATTGACCTGGTTTCCACTTCCCACATACCAGCATTTCCACATCAATCGTACCGTATCCTTCAGCATACATGAAAGTTCCATCACCGAGACGAAGCGGTTTTGGCTCATCAAAAGGAACATACGAAGAGAAGAAATCCGAACGAGTCGATATGTGATGAGAAGCCCCCGAATCAATTATCCAACAGTCCTTGTTAACATCTGTGACAGACATGAATGCTTGTCCCTGAGAACTCTGGTCAGAAGTTTCATAATCTTTACTTGAACGGCAGTTCTTTTTGATATGACCGACTTTCCTGCAGGAGTAGCACTTCACAATTTTCTTCTTCGGCTTTTAAGTTTTCGAAGTTTCGAGCTTTTTCTTAGCCGTCGAACTAGCATTTTTTGCAATAAATGCTACAGTGCCCGGTTCGGAACTGCTAGATCTCTGTTCTTCAAGTCTCTGTTCGTGAAGCCTGAGACGTTCAGTCAAAGTCGCTACACTTCTTTCGTTATGCGGAACTGACTCCCAAGCGTTTTGGAACTCCAGGTACTCACTCGGAAGAGTATTGAGTATCCTATTCAGCAACATTGAAACAGGAAGACTTACATTTTCTTCTTTGAGCTCTTCTTGCAAATCTTGCCAAATTCGTCGCAGTTTTGATACATGGGAGGCGATACTGTCAGCTGGATCCTTGGTGTAGTTAAATAGCTGCGAATACAGAAAGTCCAAGCGTCTCTAATTTTTCTGTTCGTATACAGTGTGCAATGCATTCCACATATCTCTGCCAGATTTGCAGGTAAGAATATGCTGCTTTGACTCATCACGAACACTCGACCCGATTATATATCGTGCAATAGCATCAGCCTCCTCAAAAGCTTTGACATCAGCGGCAAACTTCGTGCGTTCAGGCTCGGTTGCATTTTCATCCAACGAAGCAGGATACGTGACTTGTCCCGAAACGACCGGCATCACTTTTTGGATAGTCAGCTGTAGTTCCACATCGAATTTCCAGCTTGTCCAGTTCTGTATACCTTCCAACTTATCGATGGAATGAAGCTTCTCCATTTTCCCACTTGAATTGGAAACTTAAGCTCGAAAAGTAAACAGATACTAAATTTCGTTTCCGAAGTCAAAATTCCACAACCGTAGACACACGACCATTAACCTTCTTTTCGGCAGGAGCGCTTTTAGACGCTCAAATGTTCCATGTCCTTTCTAGGCAGGAGCGTTTTAAGACGTCGAAATTTTCCATGTCAATTCTGGGCGAGAGCGCCTTTAGACGCGCGTGAAAGCTAGTTCCTTCCCCCAAAACCCTTTGTGTCGTGATTGACAAGCTGTAACTTCCCTTCTCATTCAGGTGTCCCTTTGGGGCTACTTCACAAGAGCAGAAAATTATACTCGAGAAAAGAGTGCGTATTTTATTGTGTCCTTTCAACAAGACCGCCGTGCTTATGTTCAAGTACCGCAGACGACAGGCTATAGACATTCCCAAGCCATAAATACAATAAAAAATGGCTTCGGTAGACTGCTGCATACTTCGGCATCGTTCACGAGATGCCCAGTTTTGTTAATCGGCAACTACAATTGTAAGTTGTTTATTCATTCTAAAAATGGCGGGAAAAGAGTTTTGTACTTGTCTGTTTAGAGTTCATTTTCTCCACACGCATGGGAACTAGCTATTTCCAAGAAATATAAGGATGAAACACAAATTACACACAATTCCCTTCAAAGGGAAATGATTATTTAGAGCAGCTGAAGCCTCCCACATGCCGGGCTTCATTTTTTTCTAGTTTTTCTTTTTCTCACTCAGATATTATCGACGAAATCGTTTTTTACTGTCATGATCCTACGACAATAATATATGTTTAAGACAGCTAAATTATGGAGGGGGGGGGGCAGAAATATAAATTCGGCCAATAATACGATCATTGTAGTGCTCTTAATTTTTTTTTTTATCCGACACCAGAGTCAAGACTATTTATGCATTGTAACATTTTAAATTTGGTACAACATATTATATTCACACAAAGACCAATATAAGAAAGTCCGAAAGTAAGAAAAATATGTAAAAAGGAACAGGAGGAACAATAGATGGCATACAGCACAAAAAAAGTACAATGGTGCCCCGAGTTGGGACTTTACATATAGTTTCATTGATTTCCCCCTCCCCTCAACGGTCTCCCTGACCCCCCCCCCCAAATGACGAACCCCGATTTCCAGCCTAATTTACGTGGCAGCAAATGCGATAATTTTCATCAATCAAAAACCAAAGCTGCGAATCACGAACGAAAAGCAAGCGTAATGCAAGTACAACCGGTAAGGACTCATTTCTACAAACCAATGTCAATTTTAAAATAAATTAATAATAATTAATTTTTTATGAGTATTTTTTGATTACTTATTCTCATTTACTACTTTTTTTTTAAATTGCCCACATGGCAGGGCCCCCAGGCTGAGATCTTTTACGGGCCCCCCGACCAGACTTTCACGGGGATTCCTTTATGATGAATTTATAACATGAAAAACAAAAACAAAAAAAAGATTAAAATCACCCCGAGCCCCAGGGCTGGAGCCTTGTCAGCCCACCCCTTGTGGGGGCCATGCCCATACGTTTATGAGATTGAAGTCCAGGAAAATTTCTGGGATCGGATCACTTTGATTCTATATTTTTTGGGATTGGGAGAAAAACCCAGGAAACGTTAACCTTAGTTATGAAACAGCTGGATCTCGAAAAATTAAAAAAAAAATCTCATTAAATCGTTATAGTTTTATTTTTACTATTTAAAAATATTTATAATTATTATTTTTTTTAATTTTACTGGGTTTTTTTTTATTTTCCTCGAGCGGCCGCGGAGCCCCTGAAGAGTGCACAAGGAGCCCAAGGGCTCCGCGGAGCACCGGTTGAGAACCGCTTACCTAGAGAGTGTTTGAGCATGGCAGTGATTGAAAAAGTGAGGGAGCTGGTCAGTGAGTTACCAAAAGGGGGACCAACCGAAATAACGATTTAGAGCAGTGGTTTTCAACCTTTAGAAGCTCGCCCGGTTGATTCCTCTTTCTTTTTTTTTTGAGTGGAAGGCCTGGAAGTAAACACGACTAATGGAAAATTTATGAAAAAAAAATAAAATGATAATGGTTTGACTGATGACAGTACGAGCGACCAAAACAGGGTGCAAGCAAGTGAATGATAAAAAGAGTGCCCTTGAGAGCAAAGAGCCAAGGCAGTAAGTGACCAAATAAATGACCAAGAAAGTCTGCAAACATCTGAGTGACCATAAGAGTGATTTAGAGACAGAGACATATTTACTAGGAGCGGGAGGAATGGATTAGCGGGCTGCAGCCTAATGTGGCGAATTTGAAGAATGTGAAATCAAGAAAATTAGACAAGAAAGGCCGGCAAAATTTACGCCACAGGCGACCAAACCATAAATCCGACACTGATAGCACAAGCGTTCAATCAGCGGCGTAGCTTTCAATTCATGGCCAGACTGTAACTGGAGGGCTTGTCATTGCTCTCTAGCGATTGGCACCGCCTATACTTCATAATGGCTTCCTAGTTGAAAACAAATTGAGACAAAAAATTAGTTTTGTTTTTCTGCCTCCATATACAATGTCGACTTGACGAAGGATGAAGGAAATTCTACTATTTTCATGTAGTTTCTTGTGTCGGTACTACAGTGATTCTTATCAGTTTTCAGAATCGATAAAGCTTCCTCATGAGCATAATATATATATATATATATATCTCATTCTCTCACTTCAGAAAGAAATACCCGGCACGCACCTGTTTTGATGGGTGCAGCTCTGTCTAGGTCCTACTGAACAAATTGAGGCGTAGGATCTCTATTGTGGAATGGTCACTGAGCAAAGGGGAAAAAAACTACTTCTGATGTTCCGTCAGTCTTTGTTGTTGAAAATGAAGTAAAGAATGTCAACAGTTTATAAACGGCTTCTTTGGATATTTTCCCGCGCACACTTTTCCCTTATTCTGTTAATGGAACAAAACAATTGAAATTCTTTCAATAAACTGGCCAGTTTTGGCCAATCGTCGTGTAAAGCAATGGTTCTCACTGAGGGGGGGGGGCCTGGTGGCACTGGGATACTTCAGGGGGGGCCACGAAAGAAAATTTAGAAGGGGGCCATGACAAATGGTTTGGAGGGCTGCAGAGAGCTGAGAAGAAAAATTAAGGTGTAAAGAAATAAAGCTTTTATATTTAGTAACTATATACACTTACATATCCACAAAACTTCACCCACAAAACCAGGGCTGTCTTAGGGCATAGACCCGTCCGGCCCTCACCACCTACATTTTGCAGTAGGTTCCCCCCACTTGTGAAGGGTCATGCTCGGGAGTCTCATGTCCATAAGTGAATCCCTTGTGATATTTTGTATAGTACAATAAATTTTGTAAATAAGTAGGAAATATGTAGGCTGTTTATTTCCGGCTAAGTATAGGACTACCATAGCATCACTTTGCCTAGGGGGCCCATGATGTTCAGACAGTCCTGAATAGAAGTCGGATTAGCAGGGAGCTCAATAAATTCTAGGCCAGTGGCCTGGAAGCCAATTTTATTTGCAAAATTTTCGTTCAGTATAAATTCACTGAAAAAATCTATTCAATACGTATAAAGAACCTTGCTTCTAGATGAGGATCGAAGACTCTGGGTAAGACAGGGGAGCCACAGGCAAAAAAATTTTAAAAAACGCTGGTGTAAAAGAATGAATGCGTGAAAAATGATCAAGTGACACCATCAAAGAACGGGAAGATGGGAAATAATTGTTTCTCGTATTCAGTGACACTTATAAGCCAAAATAGATAGATGGAACAAATGGAAAAAACTACCTCTTTCTCCTTTTACGGGCAGTCGAAATGACCGATTGAACCGAGGAAAAAAGGTGAACCATAGTTTGATTTTGCCATGCTACTCAGGAAAAAAGAGAGACGCAAGGCCATAAAATATAATACTCAAGACAGATGCGGACCCAGGACGATGTGACGGGAGGGGCGAATTGTGTAAGCTTGTTTCACCGTCCCATATTGATATGTTATGGGACAGAAAAATATTCACGTTTTATTTGGCTCTTGGTAGGGGGTGGCTGTTCCCATCGCCTCCTCGATCCTCGCCTGAGTGAAGACAGGCATCTTCAGCGGCTAATAAAGTCGAGGCAAATATCTTCAGCTTCGAATGGAATGGAGTCGGATGTCTTCAGCAGCGGATGAAGCCGATGCAGATACAGTACAGCATCTCGATAATGGTCACCCATGGGACCAAAAATTTTGTCCGCTAACGGGACGCAGAGCCGCAGCAGGGACAAGCAATCATTTTGGCTCCCCCTTTTAATGTTGAAAGAGAGGTAAAAGTGTGAAATTTACGCCCCTTCTGGTCCAGCGCCCGGGGCAGCAGACCCACCTGCTCCCCCCTAGTTGCGGCCCTGACGGGAAGTGTCGATTTATGGAAGGTACGATAAAAACAGTGGAATCTCATTTATACAACTTTAACATTTATTCGACGTTTGACTTCGGTCGCAATTGGTTTCTATACTAAATTTTAATGTTAAAATGCCCTATACATATTATAAATTAATTTCTAACTGTTTTATACAGTAAAAGTGAACACCTGTTCAGTGGTTCCGACATATTTTACAATAAAAATTTAATCAAGTTAACGTAAGTGTGAAGACGATAAAAACATCTATAAAACCTTTATCAGTCTTGTAGTGTTGGCTTTTTTCACGCCTATCAACATGTGCAAACAAAACCAACGTTGCTATTCGGAATAATCATCCTGGACCAGAGTTATGTTCAGTTAATCAAATAATTAATTGAAAGATTATCATATTTCCCAATATGAACTTGGATTCATACATAATCATTGTGAGTATTATAAATTGAGGCATCTTTTACACCAACGTACGCGTTATTTTGCAAACGACTATCAAGCTTTGACATTTCGAGTTTCTTGATCAAATATCCATTTTAATTTAATGCTCCCCATGTACGTACAGTTTGCCATTATTTGGTCCTTTTGTTTTGATTTTATCATGTTCTTTTTGTTTTTTCCTGCTTTTTCCCCGCAATGTAAATGCAACTAGCCTTTTGTGGATGTAAATGAATAAATAAATCTGCAACTGCGAATAGATATCGGGTCCAGTACGTATCCGGATTTTTTGTGTAGGTGCATCGGATAATCCCGTATTTTACGGGACAGACAAATTTTCCCAATATTATTTGTCTCCCCTTCTGGACCCACGCTTGCCCTGGGAAGGGATTGCGGAGCTCACAGTTTACGTAATAATTGAGTGACCGCGTTGTTTATGAGAGAAACGGCATTTTTATTTCCACTCACTATTATCAAAATTTAAGAATGGAAAATGTTTATTTTACCCGACTGTTTTTTACAGAACATGTTACATGTTGCAGATGTACGAGCGGTAGCGTGAGCAAGATTATTTCGGGGGGGGGGGGGACTTTTCTTCCCTGAAAGCGAGGGTTCGTTTTTACTGCAAAAAAAAAAATATATATATATATAAACTGGAGTGCGTCCGGAACTCCAAGAATTTTTATTATGAAATTTTTATCTGAAAGAAATGAAAAGTCAATAAATGAACAGAATTCTAAGAGAATTCGAAGTTCTTTTCAACCAGTTTTTGGAGTCAATGAGGAGACTTTCGTTTTTACCGCCTTTGAATGTGCCGTATTGCAAATACCGTAGCATAGCTGCCAAGTCTCCCGAATTTTTCGGGAATCTCCCGAATTTTAACTTCATCGCTCGACCTCCCGAAAAGTTCTTAAATCTCCCGAATTTTTACAAAAATCACAAAAATCAATAATTGTCCCTAAACATTCCCTACTTCATTAAAAAAAATCCCCGCTTATGAAAACAATCCCTAAGAAATTTCTTGTGGGGCATCAAGCCTCTTTTTTTTCCCTTTCGAAATGATGTCACACGTCGTAAATGGGGAAATTCCCTTTTTAAGGAAGTTTTACAAACCCTCTGATGGTAACAAGGAAGTTGCTTGTCTTATCCTGCAGGGAAATGGCTTAGCAGCCAATAGTCCTGGATAATAATTGAAGATTATAGTGACGCGTATATGGTCAAAATTTCTTTTGTTGAAGTTACGTACGTGCGATATAACAAAGCATGAATACTGATAAGCAAAAACATATTTAATCAATTTTAAAGATACTTATTCCGATGAATTTCCTTTCATCAAACGTTCCAGAAGAGGCCGACTTTTCCTTTTTGTACAAGTTGTGTTACGGACATAAACATCGGTCATGGAAAGACTGCCATCATCACTCGTGAAATGAAAAAAAAAAACCATCAAGCAAGCGTTACAAAAAGTCAGTGTTCTTCAAAAATTGACGGTGTTTTCCTTCATCTTCCGATGATTTTGGGGTCATTCGCGGAGAATGTTTGTTCACAGCGTTTCTGATTGAACACAATATTTATTTTTATATTATTGAAGTTTTGGCCTCCAATTTCACTTGTTTTTTGCGTAGGAATTTTATTCCTATATTATTAAATTTTATTTCCATGTGTGTAAAATCCCTATTTTAATTTGACTTCGGTTTTTGAGTAGGGATTTTATTCCCTACGCTTTAACTTTCATGTTTGGAAAATCCCTATTTTATTTGGAAAAATCCCTATTGTATTTATTAGGGAGTGGTTTTAGCATAAAATACGGGTTTGCGCGAAAATCTCCCGAATTTTCATTTTCAAAAGTTGGCAGCTATGCCGTAGGGGAAAGAAAATGTTTCGTACCGAAGAGGAAAAAAGTGTTACTGACTGGGCGGTACCGAAATGTCAATCTTTATTATCACCACACTGTCCGGGGTATTATATACCGTTGTTCGCAAGGGGGGTACTTGGTCATGTTACCACATGACCAAGTAATATTTCCAATTAAATCGGTACTACAAAAACTTAAATCAATTGAGTTGGAAGATTGTGAAGAGTAATGAGTTGGAGCAAGTGGTTGAATTAGCCCAATAGAATTCTGAAGATACCAATTATAAAGCTGACGACCAGCATTATCAGTTCTGGATGAGCCCCATGCAGGATGTGAGCTATTAAAACCACCCAAAATAACAAAAGGTGGAGATATTTGATCAAAAATCACATTCATGACGTTAATAATATTTGAAGAATCTGATATATATAAGTTTACAATGGTGAAATGAAAATTCTGCAAATAAATTTTGATAATAAGAGCTTCAACACCAGATGAGTTATATTTGAAAAGAATGTTTGATGGAAACTTATTTCTGATAGCCATTAATACACCTCCTCTCCCACTGTTAAGTCTATCACATCTGTATATTTGGAAATTAGGTAAATAATATAATTCATCAGATAAAAATGTTTCTTGGAAGCACAGGATATCAAAATCATTCATGAAACGAAGAATGTGATATTTCTTATTTTTAATACTTCTACAATTCCATTGAAGAATTCTATGGATGTTAGTCATGTGTGATTCAAACCAAATCTTTAAGTAAATTTTCAATAAAATAGTATTTATAAATTAGTTTGGCGATGAGTAAATGTGGTATAAAATCAAATATAAAAACAGGTTTAGACTTTCTCTTTGAACCATGTCTGTCTTTAACAGTTTCAGAAATGGTGCTATTGAAACTAATTGCATCTCTCAATTGATCATCAGAAGAAGCCGATCTTTTTCTTGAAGAATTAACAAGATCTTTTAACATAGGCTGAAGCTGGTTAGATATACAGGAGATGATTTCTGGTAAAATTTCTTTCAATGATTGTGTAATTATTTCAGCTACAGACTGTTTGATTTCCAGTATTATTGATTCTTTTATTTCTGCCAGTTCTTTTGCAACAAGAGATTGGATATCTCTTTTGATATTAGATAAATCTATGTGTTGAGACGAAGCTTGCACTCAAGTGGCATATGACATCTCATTTGGCTTACAGAATCTCCTCGCTACATGAATAGGCACATTATGTTCAGATTTGTAATTGAGAATTTTTTGTTCATGGATATATTTTGGACAATTTCTGTCAGTAGGAAGATGATCTGGTGATGAACAATTAATGCATTTCGTTTCACTATCACAATCTTTGGCACCTCCACCACAATATAAACAGACTTGAGACTTAACTGGGCAGAATTTTGATTTGTGAAAGAAACTGAAACATTTGTTACACATGGAAGGTCGTTCTATAAACCTTTGTGGCTTAAAGATCTAATACCATAATTTAAGTTCAATGGGCACAGAAGTCCCTAGTGCAATAATAATAATAGTTGGTGTCTGAATTTGGTTTCGTAGAATATGGCGGATATTCAAAGGGTAAAAACCATTTAGAATTAACTCATTAGCAATTTCATCTAACGGAATTTCAACTGGAATATTCCTCACAATATATTTTGAAGATAGTGTATCGGTTAGAAGTGAGTTAACAACTGGAATGTCAAGGATAGTTTTGATGTTAAGTAGTTCCTTCGCCACCAATGCAGAATTAGTAGTAACAAAAAGATCACAGCTCTTGGCTACCCTTATTTCAGTAATTTGATCTGAATTGCTGATCATATTAATAAAATTCCTTCTGAGATCATTAGGTCTGGACGTTGGAATTCTGGTATTTCCGTGATATTTCACGGTGAAGCTAGTGATGTCTGTTGAAAAATCTATTATTTCATTATCAGAATAAATAGATGACCATACACGGAAATTAATACCCTGACCTTGGTTTGCATTACTATTCCCTTCTTGAGTCTCCATTAAACTTGCCGCCATTATCGCCAGAGCTATGGTGGCTTCAATTTACGCCGCCATATAAATAACTGAAGACAACTTGAAATTAAGTATTCAATACGGGTATGAAGTTAGAAAACGTCTTCCGACGTTGTTCGATGACAACTAACCTGACGCTGGTACCACTAATGTTAGACACAATAGGCCTGTCTTTCAATCTATATTCCTTAACTTGATAATTGTTAGAAAAAAAAAATACAAATTCTCAAAACAAAAATAATTCAATCACGAAGAGCAAACACAACACGTCCGTTCATGAACTCACCTCGAGTCTCCAATAAATAGTAAACACAAGAGAGCGGCTGGGGTGATTGTCATTGTCACGCTCAACTTGAACCGCAGTTCTTTTTTCAAGAAACGTCGCTCGATCGCTCTTTGAAAAGAGCCGCTCTTCCAGACGGTTCATGAGCGGATCGTCCATCTTTACTCAACTCAACTGTCTGTTTCTGAGATATGTTCACTTCACTCGGTTATTAGATTGGTGTTGTGTTACGTTCGTCGTTATACGTGGAATTTTCGCCTGTTGTGTGAAACGTAAACAGTTTATTGCTAGCCCAAGATGGGTAGCGGAGATAGCAAAATAGTTCCAGGAGGTGGCACCGAGGGATATCATGTTTTGAGGGTAAACAGATGCTCCACTTTCCATCTCATGTCATTCCACAATTAATATATGTCATGATAAATTTGATTTACAATTTATAAAATAATATCGTTTTGTTTTTCTTAAATTGTGCCATTTCTCATAACTACCCTTATTATATAAATATAATTTACGAATGTGCATCATGTGCAGAGATTGCTCCTCAGGTTCAGTGTTAATTAGTGGAACAAAAGGACTTGCTTGTGTATTAAAACACGTAATTACGCCGAGTAAAATATAGACCAGTGATTCCCAACGTGGGCGTTAACTCTCCCTGGGGGGTGATGGAATGTTCTTCTTGGGGGGTAGTAGAAGCTACGGGTATAACATAGGATCCTATGGGTTAGATTACGTTGGGGGCGATGGAAGAAAAAATTTCTGAAGGGGATGATGGGACAAAAAGGTTGGGAAACTATGAAGCCAGTCTCCGACAATTCCAGCAGTGTGAACGGGTGAATTACATCTTGGAACACAGGTCAAGAATCAGGAAACTAATACTGCACCATTGAATGTAGACGGTCGGCCAGAATACTGATATAAACCGATGCTTTAACCCGCTCATCCAGGACAACAAGGGGGGCCAATACCATGGTGAGACATGATGCCCCACAGCATCACTGATCCCCCTCCATGCTTAACAGTAGAAAGGAGACAGTCAACATTTTAAGCTTCTGCTGGCGTTCTCCAAACATAAACACATCAGTTAATCTGGAATAATGTGAACGACAATTCGTCTTACCAGATAACATTCTTCCATTGTTGTTGTGTCCAATTCTTATGTTCGGGACACCATGTTCGTCGTTTCAAGGCATTGCATGATGTCACCAATGATTTTGGAATAGTCGCTCTACCTTGTATGTTTGCTGTATGCAGTTCATGGCATATAGTTTTTGCCAATACACCTTCCTGTACATGTATGTTCATATGTTCATCTCAGATGTTATCTGGGATGTTTTTATCTTGTGCTTTCTGGCCACAATCCGCTTCAAAGCCCTTCTGGGTCTAACGGCCATCTTCAACTTTCGGCCACTGTTATGCTTGGTAGATGTCTTTCCCTGTTTGCTATAGGCTGTCATTACCATAGACACAGTGCTTCTCCTGATACCAACAAGGGTGGCCGTTTTCATTACCGTGGCCCTGGCAAGACGGGCTCCAACAATCATGCCTCTTTCGAGATCTGAGGTCAGCCATAATGAAGTTTTAACGCCCCAATATACATTGCATCCGAACGCTATCACTGCTATGACTAGACTGATGTGTGCACATATCGCCCACTAAATGGAACTCTTCCACACTAAAGGTCAGGTGTATACTACAGGTTTCCCTGAGTGTTGTTTTTTGCACAGCTGTTCACATTATTTTGTCCAACCCCTGTAGACCACAGTTTTCCAACCTTTCTTGTCCCATCGTCCCCCACCCCCCAACTCAATCTAACCCACAGAATCCTATGTTAAACCCGTAGCTTCTTTCCCCCCTCCCCTTGAACATTCCATCACCTTCCAGGGGGCACTTACGCCCACGTTGGGAATCACTGATATAGACTCTTGATTTATTGGAACCACAGATAATTGTATAAATATAGTGCACGTAGATTTCCAATTCTGCGAGCCATCATAATCTTTACAGATTGGGGGAAAACCTGAATTTCAGTTAGCAATGGTGTCGACTTGCAGAATCTGAAACCAGCGTGCACACATTATATTCATACCCTTATGTTATTCAAGTGTTATCACTAAGGCTCGACTTTTTATGACATGTCATATTTTGGACATTTTCGAGGGATTGATCATATTTTAAGCATTTTAAAGCAATAGATCTTTTTTTTTGGTCATTTTATCACTGAAAATTTTAATCTGGGAATTTTCTTCAGAGATGCGCTTACAATGAATTCTTGTCATTGAAAAAAGCTTTCCCAAGAGCCATTTTTTATTCTTTGAGGATATTTTTGCTGTGTGGCATGATATAATATATAGCAGAGTTTGTTTTAAACCATGGTTTTAACCAAGCGGTTTTTAAAAAAAACCAGTCCGGTGTTTTTAAAAAAAATGTTAAATTTACGTGATTATTAATTAATTTATTTATAAATTTATGTGAAACCAGTCTGGTTTTTTTTTCAAAAAATCACATAAAAGTGGCCTAAATATAATTTTTTCCCTTGAAAAATATCATAATTCATTATTAGTCAATACGTTTTATTCTTACCACATTTTATATTCTTGGAGTATATTCTAATGATACATCTTTAAATGGTGTAAGATGATATAATTGGTTTTTTTTCAAAAAATCTCATGAAAGTTGCCTGAATATAATTTTTTTTTTATATTAAGTGTCTTGGTTGCTCAAAGTTATATATAGAAGCCAAAATTTCTCATTCTTGCCAGATTTTCTAACTATTGGCTACATTCTGATGCTCTATCTTTTGCAAATTCATGAATAAGGATTGCATTACACATCTTGATGTAGTGGTGTATTATCTCAGTGTATTTTTCCCCTTCACAAAGAAGCAGCAACATTAGTGACACCATCATGCTAGGGACAGGTGGTCTTATAATCTAATAAAGACACCAGCTGCCCCTAAGGGACACAAAGACCAGTGTACTAGTATTTACATTACCTCACAGATATTTTCATTTTATTTCCTTAAGAAGTAGCACATCTCATACTGTATATCACCCAGTCTTAATATTCAATTCGGCCATCAGTTCACTTTGCAACTTCTGGCTGGGGGATTTCTTAAAATCTCATGAACAGAGGTTGGATTGCAAAACATTGGTGATGTGCAAGCACATCCACAAAGCCGCTGTGGTGGTCGAGTGGTCATAGTGACGGACTCGCACGGACCCAGGGGATCGCGGGGACCCAGGTTTGAGCCCCACCGTCACCACAGTGGTGATCGGCTGAAGTTGGTTTTCTGTGGTTCCCAACTTCGAGGCGCAAATACGAGCCGTTCTCCCTGTTAAAAAGTCTCGCCACAGAGAGCAACAGTCCTACAAACAGTACAAATATTCAGTCACTACACATCACTCACTTCACTTCTGAGATATAGATGGCAGCACTGAAAAATCATACACAATACTAGATACTCACTCAGACTGTTAGGTACATGCACTTACACTTCCGGCACAACTCACTAGGTAGTAAATTGCCTATGGCAATAGACCTGAGTTGTGCTCAGTTTGAAAAAAAAAAACACATCCACATCATGACCGTGACATAGTCTGATCTGTTGTTGAACAAGTATTTTTGTGCTTTCACCTCATTGCCAGATTATGATGGACAATATATTTAACATTTCTTGAGTAAGTTGTAGTTATTTGTTCAATTACTTCATTTTTGTGATGTTTCCATGAATTATGAAATCGTGCAATGCTAGCTAAGTTCTAATTTGCCCTGAATGGCCATCGCTCCCATTCTGCTAGCAAATTTTGTGTTCACTGAGTAGTGTTGTTAATTTTCCATTTTTATGTATTTCCCCCTTTGCCATATAAAATTCCATTGCTTCAGAAATATTCATGTAAATTTTCAAGTCATTCTGACAATGGCTCTTCTTCTACAGTGTTTTAAATTGGAACTTTAGTTATATATAATCACCCTGTATATTGTAAATCATCGCTAATTAATCTACATTATTTATGCTTCATTAAATACATTATATTAGCTTAATTTTTATCACAGTTTTTGTAAAATAGCTTCTTAATTAAGTATAATGAAAGTAACTAGAGAAAACACCCCTTTATATATTATATGATTAATAGTAACATTAACAATTTTCAAACACACAGTAATTTATTGAGTTCAGTAAAAAAATAATTAAATAACATAAGTGTGTTTTCATTAAAATGTAAGAAATATTTCTAGATTAATTAATATGGGAATAGTGTTAATTGCATTAATAAGCATTTTATTTTAATTATTAGAAGTTTGAATGATTTTTCAGAAATCTCTTTGTTTTTAATGTTAATACTATTTAAACCAAAAAACCGGTTTGAACCAAAAAAAACAGGTTTTTGGTTTTTTTAACCAACCCTTATATATAGATGTTATTCATTTACTTGAAATCTCCATGTTCAATGGATTTCCATCGTGCCTAAACACAGGTTTTTGTCAGGAGGGGCAGACTTGGTTTTGCCACCACTCCCTTTCAATATAAAACTGCACAGCTTTATGACAATGTTCTTGCTCAGTGGTTTGAAGTGAAAATCATTTTTTCAATCTCCCCTACTCCACTAAAATTGTGACTTCATCAAATTTGGTAGTTGCCACCCTCCCTTGTCCTTTTCTTCAATTCTGGCACTGTCTAAAGTTGAGTGTTCAGAGTAAGAAGTTACTGTATTTTTTCCAGGACTTTGTAGAGAATATTTTCAGTACTGAGGATTGCCACTATGAAGGTCATGTATCTTGAGGGATTTGCATCACATTTGCATAGTGGTGATTGGTTGGAGTTGTTTTTCTGTCATTTTCTAGTTTCGACGCAAATGTGAATCAATCTCCCCTTGTAAAACATCTTACAACAACGGCTGCAACCAAAAATTGACACAGAGGGCAAGTATCTATTTTGGCACCTTTTGTAATTTTAAACAAATAAAAAAGCAAACTCAATGCCCTTACTTGTCCAGTGTACAGGTGCCAGACTTTTCCCCTATTTGCGGCTGTGCATACAATTGTACAAATATTCAAGTATCTGAAGATGTCATTCTCTCTGTGCTGTTGCTATGAAGGTTTTCAGAAGGCTGGCTGATGCAAAAATAAATCCAGGAAAGAAAATTCAGTTGCCTTTACGAGGAATTGAACTTGTGTCCTCTCACTTCTTTGGATGAGAGCGTGTTAGACTACTATGCTACAAAGACAACGAATCCTCTCTCCTTAGATCTTTAGAGCTTGTGTGTGTTGTACATGTACATGGTACTGTACATGGAAAGCCAGACCTAAGGCGGCTAAAGCTCACATTGCTGACAATTGAATTTTCTTTTCTGGATTTATCTTTTCATTAGCAGGCTGTTGACACTTCATAGTAATAGCAGAGAGTGACATCTTTGGATAAGTCGCCATCTCGTGGCAATGTCAGCAATGTAAACTTTGGCCTAAGTTAGGTATGGCTGTCCATGTACAGTGTGCATCCCCAAAGTAGAATGCATTGTAATGCAATGAGCCATCAGCTGACTGGTTTGTTCTGCAGTAAAATCCCAGCAAAAGCTTGTTTTCTGCACTTTTTCTTAAAATTCTTTCAGCTTGTTCTGCTGTAACACTAATTTTCTTGCGACGTATGTCACAGATTTCGGCATATTCTGCTTTAGGGGTGGGATTCGTTGCATCATAGGTGAGAGGATGTGGGTTCGTTCCCTGTAAAGGCGAATTGATTTTTTTACGTAGATTTATCTTTACATCAGGACACTGGTCAAAACCTTCTTATTCAAGCATTGCACTTCACTCACAATTATAAGTACAGATGGCAGCACTAACTTCATGAACCACACCAGATACGCACGCAGACAGTTAAGTAGCAGTTTGGTTAGCATGCGGCGTATGTCTGACTGCCAATGAACATAACAGTTGCAAAACATACTATTTATTACATTTATCGTAGTTTCCATATTCATGGTTGTTTATCCTTTATTAGAAATTTTTTTTTTGTCAAAACTCAGCAATCGTCATTCATGTGTTGTGTACAAAATTTGAGTGTTGCTTGTTTAGGATGCTTCATTTTTTTCTAGTACTACTGATAATCCTTCAGAAAGACAAAAAAAGTTGAAACTTTACAAAAATTTGATATATTGAGATGCTTGGCGAAAGTAAGTCAGTTGCTGCAGTGGCCTGTCATTACGGAATCAACGAATCTACAGTGGCATATATATCTCTCTCTCAAGAAAAAGGAATCTGAAATTCGTTCAGCTGTGGCTGTAGTGAAAACTTTGCATCGCCTACGGGATCCATTTGTTTCTCATATAGAAAATGCTGGTTTTTTTTTGGTGGGTACAAGACTGCTAAAAGAAGGTTATTCCAGTTGATTAATATGATAAGGGAAAAAGAGATAAAATTTTATACGCTTCTATAAAGGGCTGGCGAAACCTCTATTTCATCAGAATTTTATGCAAGTATTATTCATAGGTTTAAGAAATGATTCCGATTACGCAATGTAAAAATCAATGGCAATCAAGCCTTTGCCGACCAAAAGGCAGCTAGAAAATTTCCAAAGACTTTGCAGAAAATGATTGAAGAGAACGGTTCAGGGTTTAAGCTGGATAAAAAAAATTCCTTTCTCAAGAAAGCGAAAATGGGGAGAAAAGCTTTAGCAAAATGTTACAATGCTAAGTGGCCATTCAAGTATTACGTCAGTGAATTTTTAGCCATTTTTGACCCCTCTCCCCTTGTCAGCAAAACACTGACCCCCTCCGACCCTTGTCAGCAAAATTTAGTCAGCAGCTTAGAATATTTCATATCTTCAAAGAGGGTGGTTGATGACGTAAGCAACCTTCAACCCCCCCCCCTGTCATCAAAAGTCAGCAAATCCAACCCCCCCCCCCCCCCGATGCTGACACATAATACCTTGCGTACCTCCTGTACACATTTTTGCAAAAGTGGCTACTACTTTTTTCGCATTCTACGATTTTCTTTCTTATTTTGTGAAAAATGTGACCATAGCTTAAACTCTGGAAGGGTTATGCACCTTAGTAGGTGTTTACCGCTGACGAAACTGCACTATTTTGGCAGAAAATGCCGCAACATTTATTGCCTAAGAAGAAAAGCAATCCCCTGGTTTTAAGACATGTGGAAATAGATTTGCTATGCTGTTTTACACAAATGTATATGGGTACATGTTAAAGCTCACTGTCATTTTCAAATCTAGAATCCACAAATATTGAAGGGAAATGATAAGCCAAAGCTCCCACAGTATTTTGGATGAATGATGAAAAGGCTGGGACTATTAAAATACTTTACCTGGATTGGTGCAAACGGTGTTTCGTTCTGGAAGTCAGGAGGTACCTTGAGAGTGAAGACATTCCATTCAAAGTTCTTTTGATACTGGATAATATTCCTGGGCACCCAGATGTCAATGGGTTCAAAGCTGATGGTGTGGTAGTCCTTCATATGCCTCCTAATACAACATCTATCATTCAGCCCCTTGATCAGGGGTAATGCAAGCGTTCAAGGCTCAATGTAGATGATTGCACACGCAATAGAAGAAGATGCAAATGCAGAAAATGTCAAAGGTATATGAAAAAGTTACGCTATTGCTAATTCCACTACTGTCATCACTAGAGGCGTAGCAGTTCTTAAGAGAGAAAAACGGTCAACTCTGGTTGGATTAGCCTTTGGTTATAATGTGCACTCCAGAACACAACCATTTCGACAGAGCCAATTGAAGAGATTGTAAAAGAATTGTCACGTTAGCAAAACAGGTGGATGGAGATGGGTGGAGAATTGTTCAATGACATGAATATAGAAGTCAAACAGCTAATTAATAGCAATTCACAGGCATTGAACTTGGAGGAATTAATGCAGCGGTATCAGATGATGAATTTCAAGATAGAGAAGTGGAAGACAAGTTCACCATGAGTATATAACATAGCGGAAGGGTTTCACAAGTTCACATCAGCATTAGATTATTTTCATGACATAGATCCCTCTATCAGGGTTGGACCGGTTTAAACCGTCAAAAACCTAAATGAATACCTTATGATAATGTTTTGCACGCAATAGGTATATGAAATGATGAAAAACTTACTTTTTTGCATATTACAATGTTTTATTTTCAAACATTAATTTATTACAATAATTAAAACAAAATGTTAATTATAATTTGCAATTTCAAATTTTTCAACATAGAACATAGTCTAGACATTATAAAATATAATTTTATGGTTTATTTATCTAAGCTTATCTTAACTTGTGTTCAATTTTCTAAGCAGAATAGAGCTGTTTATTCAAAATATGTATGACAGGGCATCAGGGGAAGGTTTTTGACTCCAGAAACTAACTTGGTATTAAAACTGTCAATGATGTCAAATAGTTGTTGTGTTAACCTGATAGATATGTTAAATAACAAATACTTAATCATTTTTATTTTAGGGTCATTCCATGTCAAATCACCCAACCATGACACCCATAGTCTCAGATTTCAATGATTTTTTTTTTATTTGTTGCATTTACCATCCTTATTAACCGTGTGAAATATTATTTGCATATCTCTAAAATTTTTTGAGAAAAAAAATGTTGAAATTTATCAAAAACTGATGCAGATGACTTTTCCGAGGCTCAATTTTTAAGCGGCATTGTTTGAGAAAATAAATCATAACTTTTTTAATTTTCAATATATTCAAGTAAAATTTTCACTAAAGTGTTCACAAAAACATACAGAATATGAATAAAAATAATACATACACTTACATTTGAAATTTACATGCAAAAAAATTATGTAAACTTTGTTTTTGTGGATTTTTTCGTTAGAAAAAATACAATTTTTCAAACATATTTTTAGACCAGAGGCACAGCAGTTACCAAAACAACTTTTATTTTAAATTTCTCCTAAATATCTGAAGTAAAATACTCGAGAAAAAAAATAATGGTTTATTGACCGTTAATATTTTTATTCTGGCTCGCAACACAAAATTCATCGAAATAAGACTGGATCGTTCCGATTTCAAATCATTCAATTAGATACTGAAATGCAACCCATCATCCCAGATTCCAATTATTATTTTTTATTTATTGCTTCTACCATGCTTGTTGACCGTGCAAAGTTTCATGTACATATCCCAAAAAACTTTTTGAGAAAAAAAATGTTTTCTAACCTCACGAATGACGTCTCTTAGGCTAACCCCATTCAAGCAATATTGGGTCATTCCATGTGAAATCAACACAATTTTTATATAAATTTTAACTCACCATCTCAGATTTTGATGAAACTTGGCACAGAGGTAGCCTACATGTAGATAAAGAAAACTACCCAATTTTATTAAAATACGTCAACCCATTTTGAAAATATGGCGATGTGAAGTTGTCAAAATTCACCAAAAAACACCCCACTGCCATAATTTCAAATTGCTGTAGCAACTCTCCTAATTAAGCTAAAATGATGGGACAGGTGTCATTTTGCAGCATTTTCTATGGGCTTTCCTATGATATGCAACACAATATGGGTGTGAGATGAAATGCTTTTTTTAAATTTAAATTAAAATTTAAATTTTGAATTTATCAAAAAGCGCATCTTCAAAAATTTTCAAAAAATTATATACAACACTTCACATTATTGTTAACTAATTCCCTAAGTATGAAAGTGGGACTGTCATGGGTTTACTACTTTATAAAATTTCAAAAATACATATTTCACTAAAAAAATTGACATTTTTGTAAAATTTATAGATTTAAGCAGAAATATACATAACTTACCCATAATTAAATTTTCACTTTTTTCATAAATTTATTTTTAATGTGTTTAAAATACAACTAGTGACTATGATGGGTGATTATTTTATGGTTTAACTAGTTTAAACCAGTCCAACTGCCTGTGGGCATAGGCAGACTGATCAGTCTTCATACTGATTCATTGGCAGTTGGATGTGAATGTTGTTGGGGATTAATGTGATGGTAATAAGTGTCTTTTTTAAATGTTAATATTTTGTGAGGTGTTGGTATTAGTGAAAAAAAAATATTATTTCAGTATATTTTCTTAGTGTTCTCTTCAGAAACTTTTTTCTATATTTTAATTGAGATCTGTGTGATATTATACAATGGAGAAAGAAAGATATCAGACACTACAATGTTGCAATCCTTTAAAAAAACAATCATTCTGTGAAAAACATAAGGAGACTAAGAAATGTGCCTCAATGGATGTGTGGTATGTTTCCTGATATGCCAAAGATATCAAAAATTTGTGATAATTGTAGGAAGCAGATTGGTTCATTGAAAAATATGCAAGGAAAAAATGATTGCAGAAAACTTTTGGATGATGAAACAAGCTATGTTCCTCCACCTTCAGCTGTTGTGCAGACACTAAATATGTCTCTCCAGGAATTAGGAGAGTCCCCTGTGCGTAGTACAAAACTTCAGATGAAGAAGTATTCAACCAAAAAATGTAAAAGCATTGGGTTAGCACTTAAAAAAAGAACTATTTGCTAATGCAGAGGATTCCTCAGAAAATGAATGTGAGTCACTGGAACAATCTGTTATAGCTAATCTGAAAGCTAGCTTTTCCTCTAGTAGCAGGAAAAAGAAAGTAATGCTACTGACTTGTTTGCCTGAATCTTGGAGTATAAGAAAGATAATGCGCGAATTCAATGCTCCTAACTACATGGTACGCCAGGCAAAATGGCTTTTGAATGAAAGAGGTATATATTAGAAAGTCCTGACCAAAAACCGGGAAAGAATTTGTCAAATGGAAATAAAACAGTAATATCTAAAAACTTATTTTGTGCAATTTAAAAGAAGCATATAAAATTTTCAAAGATAAATTTCAAGAAATAAAGATAGGGTTTTCTAAATTTGCAGAACGGCGCCCAAAACACTGCATTTTAGCAGGATATAGTGGAACACACTCAGTATGTGTTTGCACTACACATCAAAATGTCAAACTTATGATAGAAAATGCTAAGCTCTGTATGTTAACCAACGGAGAATTGGCCTCTTATAAACACTGTTTGGCAAAAATGCTGTGCAACCCAGCATCAATTCATTGCATTATGGGAAACTGTAGTTCTTGCCCAGGAAGTGACCCAATAAAAAGTACACTACAAAATTCATTTGATAATAATATGGTTGAGAATATCACTTTTCGACAATGTGTTTCAGTAGACAGATGTAACTTAGAAACCATACAGAAGACATCATCAGAGTTTATCGAATTATTTTCTGAGAAATTGACCACACTGATACTCCATGATTTTCTAGCTAAGCAGCAAAGCTCTTTTGTAAATGAAGTCAAGGAAAACTTGAATGAGGGTGAATATGTTGTTACATGTGACTTCTCTGAGAATTACACTTTTGTGATCCAAGATGTGGCCCTGAGTTATCATTGGTCAAGTGATCATGCAACAGTGCACCCCTTTGTAATGTATTACAAAGGAGAGAAGAAAACAGAGCATATGAGCTATGTCATAATTTCTAATTGTCTAGAGCATAACACTATAGCAGTTTACTGTTTTCAAAAAAAGCTAATTCAATTTTTAAAAACCAAATTTCAAACTGTACAGAAGATATATTGCTTTTCGGACGGCAGTGCAGCCCAGTACAAGAATAAAGAGAATTTTATAAACTTATGTTTCCACAAAGAAGATTTTGGCATCGATACAGAATGACATTTTTTTGCCTCTGCACATGGAAAAGGACCCTGCGATGGTGTCGGTGGCACTGTTAAGAGATTAGCAACAAAAGCAAGTCTGCAGAGGCCATATGAGAACCAAATTCTTACTCCACAACAACTTTTTGATAGGGTAGTTAAAAACATTACATCTGTACACTTTGAATTTTCAACACAAGAAGAGTACATTGAAACTGAAAGATTTCTAGAACAATGCTTTAGTCAATCTGTTACCATCAAAGGAACACAGAGGTTACATGCCTTTATACCGATAGCATCAAGTACATCAAAAATATTAGTAAAAACTTTTTCAGGTACAACAGAATCTACTGTTGAAGCAGTCACAAAATCTCCGGAAAAACTGGCTTTAAGAGATATTCATGGATATGTTACTGCCATCTACGACAGGAAATGGTGGCTAGCTTATGTTTTAACAAAAGACGAAGGTCTTGATGAAGTTAAAGCTACTTTCCTTCACCCAGCTGGCCCATCACTGTCTTATGCATATCCTACAAAACCTGATATTCTATGGGTATCTGTAAATGATGTTCTTTGTAAAGTAAACCCAGTAACACCAACAGGAAGAATATATCAAATTCCTGTGGATGATACTGTAAAAACAAATGAAGCGTTCAAAAAGACAGTGTAAATCTTAAAAAATATACTGTTTGTATCAGGTTTGGCAAGTGACATTTGAATGTATGTGTTAAGAGTAAATTTCAGTGTGTACATAGATATATTAAGAATAAAGACTAAAGATTTATTTATGGGTAAGTTATGTATATTTCCACTTAAATCTATAATCTATAAATTTGACAAAAATATCAATTTTTTTAGTGAAATATGTATTTTTGAAATTTTATAAAGTAGTAAACCCATGACAGTCCCACTTTCATACTTAGGGAATTAGTTAACAATAATGTGAAGTGTTGTATATAATTTTTTGAAAATTTTTGAAGATGCGCTTTTTGATAAATTCAAAATTTAAATTTTAATTTAAATTTAAAAAAAGCATTTCATCTCACACCCATATTGTGTTGCATATCATTGGAAAGCCCATAGAAAATGCTGCAAAATGACACCTGTCCCATCATTTTAGCTTAATTAGGAGAGTTGCTACAGCAATTTGAAATTATGGCAGTGGGGTGTTTTTTGGTGAATTTTGACAACTTCACATCGCCATATTTTCAAAATGGGTTGACGTATTTTAATGAAATTGGGTAGTTTTCTTTATCTACATGTAGGCTACCTCTGTGCCAAGTTTCATCAAAATCTGAGATGGGGAGTAAAATCACTGTGTTGACTTGACACGGAATGACCCTATTATTTGTGAAAATATATCATAACTTTGCAGATTTTCAATATATACAAATGAAATTTCCACTAAAATGCTCACAAAAAAATGCAGATTATGAATAGAAAAAATGTAAACCTTAGAGGGAAAAAGTCATTTAAATTTAATTTTTTTGTTATTTTTTTTTATTTTTAACACAATTTTTTAAACACTTTTTTTTGGATGCACAGCATGAATTTTCAATTTTATTTAAATTTAATCCTATTAATATATTAAGAAGACTAGAAAAGTAAACATTATTTTGACAGTTAATACATTTGAGTACCTAACAAAACAATTGTACTTATATGACTACATTAATTATATTTGTACATTTTGAATTAATATAATGATTCATGCTTAGTAAAAAGAAATTTATATTTTATTTTTCATGTACGCTTATACATTTATTACAGTATTCACTAAATTAAGTTTCATGAGTAGTTAATGCAATAATTCAAAACAGTTAATAAATTTTAAAATTCTAGGATTAAATGAATTCATGAAATAATTAGAAATGTTAATGTAATGTGTCAAATGGGAGTTGGTGAAAAAAAAAAGTTTTGGGTGAATAAAATAATTTTTAAAATTAAACCTTCATGCTCAGATTCTTAGAAGTGTTCAAATTCCAAATAATTAATTTCACTTTTAATTGATCCATAAATATTTCTTATTGTTGGGAATTTAGCAGAGATGTCGTGTCAAAGCATGAACTGCTCATCAATTAAGTAACGAAATATCTAGTTTATTATAAAGAGATTAATATAATCACACGGTAAAACACAATACGACCATCACGTCTATCAACTAACAAGCTACTCTCTATATTGGCGGGAAAACATATATGACCTACTTTCTCTCGCTGCTATATCAGCGCCGCCACACTTGAGTTACAGAGGAGGTAAGCGGTGAAGAAAACATTACATGAAATATCTCAACAATCCCCCCCTCCTTAATGTAAAGTTTTCTTTTACAACATATGCAAAATAAATTTCACACAAAAAAATTCAATATATATATTCATATACAAAACCCCCTCTTAAACATATAACGATCAGCGTAATGTTTGTGACATAATGCAACACAAAATTTTGAATCAAATAATATGCATTACACAGAATACAATCCCAGCAGCTTACAGCAATTTTGATGCTTACCTTTACCAAGTGCTTTGGTGTGCATGTCAGCAGGCATATCCAAAGAAGCTAAATATTTTATATCGATAATACCATGTTCATAAACTTCGCGAGCAAAATGATAACGTATATCAATATGCTTGCTTCTAGCATGAAACACAGGATTTTGCACAAGCTTTGCTGCTGATTGATTGTCACAAAACACAGTCACGGGTGCAGTCAATGAACTTGGAGACAGTTCAAGGATGAAATGCTTCAAATATACAGTCTCTTTCGCAGCTTCGGATAACGCCATGTACTCCGCTTCAGTCGATGATAACGCAACACTTTGTTGTTTTCTGGATTCCCAGGTCACGGCTCCTCCAGCGAGTGTGAACGCGTATCCAGAGTATTATCTTCTGTCATTGATGTCTGAAGCCCAGTCGGCATCCACATATGCAGTCAATGGCTTTCCCAAACGCTTGAATGTGAGACCTTGATCCATGGTGCCCTTGAGGTACCTCAGGATTCTCTTAGCTGCAACCCAATGACATTTTCCGGGGTTGTTGTTGAAATGGCTGAGAAAATTCACGGCATGCGTGATGTCAGGTCTAGTTGCCACACATGGATACATCAGAGAACCAATCAGACTTCGGTACGGAACGTCTTCCATTTCGGATTTTTCCACATCGTTTACGGGACACATCTCTTTGGTCAGCTTGATGCCGCTTTCCATCGGTGTGGATACAGGCCTAGCCTCTTGCATCTCGAACTTCCCCAGGATATCCTCTGTGTACTTCTTTTGAGACATTTTGATACGAGTCCATGGTTTGTTCAAACTCAATGCCCAGACAATAATGCAGCTTTCCAAGATCCTTCATCTTGAAAGAATTTGCGAGATTATCCCTAATGATTTTGTAGTTCTCTTTGGAATTTGTAAACACAATTAGATCATCAACATATACAATGATTGTTTCTGTGATAGACATTTTCTTGACATACACACACTTATCAGAATTTAGAAGATAGAAATTCAAAGATTTCAATTTTTCATCCAATTTCTTGTACCACTGTCTTCCGGATTGTTTCAGTCCGTACAGTGATCGCTTTAACAGGCACACTTTATCAGCACTCAATTCGTCCTGGAATCCGTCTGGGATTTCCATATAGATCTCTTCATCTAAATCACCATTCACATATGCCATCACTAAGTCTAGTTGATAACCCGTGAGATTATTCTCAACTGCATAGGCGATTACAGTTCTGATTGAACTCAGCCTTGCCACAGGCGAATAATTTTCAGCAAAGTCCACTCCGGGTACTTGAGAGCAACCTTTAGCGAGGAGCCTTGCTTTGTATTTTTCTACACTTCAGTCGGGTTTGTACTTCAATTTTAGTACCCATTTGCAGCCTATTACCTTTTTGTTTCTTGGTCTATTGACGATTTCCCATGCTTTTTCTTGGGTTAAGGCATCATATTCATCGCTCATGTCTTGTTTCCATTGCGCTTGATGCTGCCCACACAAAGCTTCAGAAACAGTAGGATTATTGTTGGTGTCATCAACCAGTTGCACGGCCTCGTTATCTTGGATTGTTTTTATTTGGTACTCTTTTCCCTGTCTTGATAAGCTTAGGACGACCAGGCGCTTGCGTTTGAACAGAGGGCAGGGTAGGAGATGTGTCGCTGTCCGAGTCATCTTCGCCCCCCTCAGAAGAACTTTCGTTTTCGCTAGAATCAGATGATGGCATATTTACACCGTCGTTGCCTCTTTCGGTGTTTACGGTTTCGCAGTTGTATATAGGAAACGTGTTTTCGTTTTCATCATCACAATCGCTTACAAGAGTTTCGGTTGGAAATACACATTCGACTTCACCATCGGAAGGAAGATTATTTTCAAACTCGTTGATAAATTTTACGTCACGGCTTGCAATCACCTTTCTTGATTGCTTGTCCCACAGCCGATACGCTTTCGATTCAGATGCATATCCAATGAAAATATGCTCTTGTGATCTTGGCTCAAATTTGCCTTTTAATCGCTTGTTCAACACGAACACTTTTTGTCCGAATACCTTGAAGTAGGATACACTTGGCTTGATGCCAAAAAATGCTTCGTGTGGAGTCGTCATTTCTTCGATAGCCCTCGTAGGTGCTCGATTTCGGAGGTACACAGCACAATTTACAGCTTCCGCCCAGAAACTTGCGGGTAGCTTTGACTGGATCAATAGGCATCTTGCCATTTCCACAATCGTGTGATTCATACGCTCGGCGACACCGTTTTGTTGAGTGTATGCGGCAGATTTTTCTCGCTGAATCCCTTGCTGTTGCAAATATTGGGTGAATTGAGACCCACAATATTCCAGCCCATTGTCGGTGCGAAGTGTTTTAATTTTCTGCCCGATTCAATTTTCCATTTCGGCCTTGAATTTCACGAATGTACCTTTCACTTCATCTTTAGTTTTAAGAAAATATACTTGCACATAATGAGATTTGTTATCAATAAATGTTACGAAATATCTCGAACCACTTAATGATGGGACTCTCATGGGACCACACACATCGGAATGGACAAGGTCCAGCAAATTTTTGCTTCGATATCGCGACTCTTTTTTTGGGAACGGTGTAGCCATTTGCTAACACTGGATGCATATTTTACAGTCCCTCAAAGAATCGGAATTTCCAAATGACATACCTTGTACCATTTGTTCGGCTTTCAGCTTCTTCAGGTCCCTCTCGTTCAGATGGCCATATCTTTGATGCTACTTCTGAAGATCGGTGAAAACTGTTGCGCTTTCAATGCTTGGCGTCACGTAGTATAAATCTCCATGGCGTTGTGCTCGTAAGAGTACGGATCCATCTGGCTCGATGACTCTTGCCTCTCGTTCATTGAAGATGACGGACTGGTTTTTCGCAGTAGCTTTGGACGTCGACATCAGATTGCTTTTCAGCTCGGCAACGCATAAAACATTTTCTAGACGAATTGTTCTGGTCCCGCATTCATCTGGCACCTTGATGCGAATGGTTCCTTTTCCCGTCACTTCGGCGGATTTATCGACAGCCAGTTTCACGAACGAGTTTGATTGCTTGTTGATTTCACAAAACAGTCTCTCGTCGTTGCACATGTGCGACGTTGCTCCACTATCCAGGTACCACTGTGTTCGGTAAACCTGGTTCAATGCAGTCTGTGGATTCTGTGCAGCCATTAAAGCTTTGTGTTTCGGAGATTCAGTTTGTCTGTCAGCCCTCTTCTTCCAGCACGCTGAAGCTTTATGGCCTTTCTTGGAGCAGAAGTTACAGATGATGTTTCGTAACGGCTTGTTTTTCGACACATTCTTGTTGTGGCTTGACCCCATTCTTCGGTCGCTTTCTTTATGGCTTGACCCCCCCCCCCCCCCATCTTCCGTCGCTTTCTTTTTGACGTTGCTGTCCTTTCTTGTCGGTGGAATAGCAGGCTTGCTGGGAAAAATCGACATGATTTCCTGTTCTTGCGTCCCACTCTTCAAGCAGCTTTATTTTCAAAGCTTCGGGCGTAGGTAGCTCGTCACGGGACTCGATAGCGCATCGGAAGTTTTCGAAACTGGTGGGGATACTGTACAGCAACAAAATCGACAGTAGGTCGTCAGCTATTAGAATGTCCATTTCATGGAGCTTGTCGACGATATCGAAAAAAATATTCAGATGATCAGACATACCTTCAGAGTCTTTCATCTTTCGAAATAGCAGCTGTTTCAACAGAGGTGCCTTTTTCGCCGGCCCCTTGGACTCGTATATTTCCTTGAGTTTCTTCCAGACATCATTAGCTGTGGTGCAGTGTTTAATATGACATAGTTCACTTGGGCTTATGGATAGGATTATGTCCGCTCTGGCTTTTTGATCGGCTCGAGTCCATTTCTTGAGCTTCTCGACATCAGCTTCCGTTGTACCTTCAGGAGGCTTTGTTTCTTTTCCGTTTGCCAAGTCCCAATGGTTGTTTTTGATGAGCACTGCTTCAATTTGTAGCTTCCACGTCTCGTAATTGTCCTTACTCAGCTTCTGAATGCTTGTAAGCTCTGACATCTCGCTCAGTACACGACTTGTGATGATACGAAGACGAAAACTAAACAACAAATACGCGGTCAACGGTCAACTTTGAAAACGACATGCAGTAAGTTACGTTGCCTGGGCCCATAACCAGATTGTTGGGAATTTAGCAGAGATGTCATGTCAAAGCATGAACTGCTCATCAATTAAGTAACAAAATATCTAGTTTATTATAAAGAGATTAATATAATCACACGGTAAAACACAATACGAACATCACGTCTATCGACTAACAAGCTACTCTCTATATTGGTGGGAAAACATATATGACCTACTTTCTCTTGCTGCTATATCAGCGCCGCCACACTTGAGTTACAGAGGAGGTAAGCGGTGAAGAAAACATTACATGAAATATCTCAACACTTATGATGCAACAAAGGCAAACTTTTGCAATCTGATATATTTTTGCATAAATAATTATTTTGTATTTGATAAATCCAGATAATATTAATCATATATATCTATATATATAAAATCACTTTCCGATGCGTTTCAGACGTGTATATGCCTTTACAATGGTTTGTCACTTCTTTAATCCTGTTAGTATATGTATAATAGTTTATGCCTTTATAATGGTTTGCCACATTTTCAGTATACTGTCAGTAATGAGGCTTTTTGAATAGACGTGATCCTCATAGAAATCAGTGCTAAAATTGTCGATTTTACTGTAGAAATGCGGAAATTAGTGGGATTTTCCGCCCCATCAATAATTTTAAAAATTGTATTGAATTCTCGATTTTTGAAGTATTCAGTTCGCTTAGAGATATACGAAGCCCAGGAGATTAAATATGAAGTAATTAGCCAAACCTATATTTTTCAGTTGGATATTCGAGCAATATCATTGATTTCATTTATATCTTCTCAAGTATGAAAATTAATGTCTCCATATTGTCTCTTTTGATATTTATTTGCATAAATTCATGTGGGCTAGGATATTTTAAAATTAGTTATGAGCCCGTGAAAAGTTCCACAGCTTTAACTAAGGATTTTTGGAAGCTGGAACAGACAGATGGATAACTTGAAGTTCAGGGGGGGATCGAAATACCTAGCGCCCATTAAAAAAAGAAAAATATATATTCATTTCTACATTTCTGTGTAAATCTAGATTTGTTTATTTCATGAATCGCGCAGGTTGCCATATTGGTTAACTTGGACACGGTTTGTATGGGCAGCGCCGGGTATTATAGCTAGTATGTATATATATATATAGATGTATTTTTGAAGTTTTTTAACATGCTTAATTATAAAGTTTTTTTACCGCAACAGTGTTAAATTTTTTTTAATTACTTTGATTTTTACAGCATATATTTTAATAAACAGCATATATTTTAATGTATATGATAAATATGAAATGGTTATACTTGTGTGAAAAAAGATCTACATTATAATATTTAACACAAGCTTCTATATATTTTTCCCAAGAAATAATTTAAAATTGCTGATAAAAAGCCAGAATATGAGGCATTAAATCACAAAGAATGAAATTATCAGCTACAACCTAATTGTTGTAGCTGAGGCAGATGGGAGAGAGTAGAATTGAAAACCTAATGTATATAATGCCTGGTGGTGATATATAAGATGTGATGTTTCTTGTTGTGATGGTGATTGTAAAAAATAATAATAGCTTCTGTGAAGATATGAACTATGGCACACTGGTCTTTGTCCTTCAGAGGGCAGCTGGTGTCTTATTTAATTATAAGACTTTATCCCACTTTATCCCAGCAGGTGATGATAAAGTCACTGCTGCTGCTTCATTGTGAAAACTAAAACAAAAGTGTTAGAACTAAACTGCCCCCCCCCCCCCCATCAAATGATGCAAGTCTCAATTATGATCTTGCTGAAGACAGAGAATGTGCTCCATAAAGTAGCCTACTCCAGGGTTTGCAAACTTTTCTTATAATTACACAATTTCCATTCGAGCTAAATATTTTATATCATCATTTTGGAATTCAAAGTAAAATGTCAAAAAAGACACTTGAAATTTATAGTGTTGGAAAAAAAACTGGATCTGACTGTCATAAAAATCATCATCAAGGACATCAATATTGAGGAGCAGAGCAAGTTCTGAACATTTATCTACTGTGTGTTTAAGCATCATAGAGCTTTTTTCTCAAAGTATGAAATATATCCGAAACCATGCTTTAATCCAATGCTTTAAAATGTCATAAGAAAAAAATAACGAAAGGTTTAAGGATAGTAAACTTGTATTTTTCATGTATAAATAAAATAAATGGTTGTACAAAATCAATTCCAGGGCAAAAAATATGCCATGCCTGTAGGGACAGTGAATATAAACAATAAATTAGGTGAAGAAACTGAATACTGTGAAGAGATGAACAGTGATAGTAATGTAGAGAAGTAACTTGGAAAAATGTCAATTATTAAACAAGAAGCACTTGAAGAAATAAATTAATCTCTACAGAACATAGAAGAGTCACCAATTAAACTTCATAGGGTAGCTCCACAGTGCAAGTCAAACAATGCCAAAAGAAAAGTTGAATCTGCTTGCAACACTTTAAAATCAAATATTTGTGAAGTTTTTGAAGAATTACCAGAAAATGAATCTCAAAGCACACTTAATGAAGATATTAAACAGAAAGCAAATATGAATATTTTGATAAAGTTAATTAGAAACAAGACTCAATTTACCCATCATAAGGGGAAAACTACAAATTTTAACTCTGGCCCCTGCTTTAAGAAAGGGGAACAAGGAAAAAAAATCTGAAGAGTTCAATGTCACTGGATATGCCATGAGAAAAGCAGGAGAGCTTTTGTAAATGGCATTTTGTTAAAAAATTAAATTTCAACGATTTTTTTTGCAATCTAATTTTTTAATGCAAAGGTTTAAATTTTCTTTCATAGTCATAATCTACATTTTTTTGTGAGCATTTTAGTGGAAATTTCATTTGTATATATTGAAAATCTGCAAAGTTATGATATATTTTCACAAATAATATTTCTTGAATGGGGTTAGCCTAAGAGACGTCATTCGTGAGGTTAGAAAACATTTTTTTTCTCAAAACGTGTTTGTACATGAAATTTTGCATGGTCAACAAGCATGGTAGAAGCAATAAATAAAAAATAATAATTGGAATCCAGGATGATGGGTTGCATTGCAGTATCCAGTTGAATGATTTGAAATCAGAACGATTCATTATTTCGATGAATTTTGTGTTGCGAGCCAGAATAAACATATTAACGGTCAAAAAACCATTATTTTTTTTCTCCAGTATTTTACTTCATATATTTAGGAGAAATTTAAAATAAAAGTTGTTTTGGTAACTGCTGTGCCTCTGGTCTAAAAATACGTTAGAAAAATTGTATTTTTTCTAATGAAAAATTCCACAAAAACAATGTTTACATAATTTTTTTGCATGTAAATTTCAAATGTAAGCGTATGAATTATTTTTATTCATATTCTGTATGTTTTTGTGAACACTTTAGTGAAAATTTCATTTGAATATATTGAAAATTAAAAAAGTTATGATTTATTTTCTCAAACAATGCCGCTTAAAAATTGAGCCTCGGAAAAGTCATCTGCATCAGTTTTTGATAAATTTCAACATTTTTTTCTCAAAAAGTTTTAGAGATATGCAAATAATATTTCACACGGTTAATAAGGATGGTAAATGCAACAAACAAAAAAAAAGTAATTGAAATCTGAGAATATGGGTGTCATTTTGGCATTTGGGTGATTTGAAATGGAATGACCCTTCACAAAGAAGCAACAACAGTAGTGACACCATCATGCTAGGGGCAGGTGGTCCTATAATCCAATAAAGACACCAGCTGTACTTCAAGGACAAAGACTAGTGTACTAGTTGTTACATTACCTCACATACATTTTCATTTTTTTCCCCATAAGAAGTAGCACATCTCCTACTGTATATCTCCCAGTCTTAATATTCAATAGTTGTTTTTTTATACTTTCACACACACACTGTTAAGCCCAGTTAATCAAGGTTCTACTGTATAGTAGTAACAGATTTATGAAAAATAATCAGCTATATACAGGGTGATTGTAATTAAAGTTTTGATTCCAAAACTATTCAATAAGTACTGATCGGAATCAAAAAGTTTTAGAGATATGCAAATAATATTTCACACGGTTAATAAGGATGGTAAATGCAATAAACAAGAAAAAAAATCATTGAAATCTGAGACTATGGGTGTCATGGCTGGGTGATTTGACATGGAATGACCCTGAAGGGACAAGAAACCCTGTGAGATAATACACCACTACATTTAGGTGTGTGATGCAATCCTTATTCATGAATTTGCTTAAGATAGAGAGAGCATCAGAATGTAGCCAAAGGTTAGAAAATGTTGTAAGAATGAGAAATTTTGGCTTTTATATATAACTTTAAATGACTAAGATACTTCATATGAAAAATATATATATATTCTGGCCTCTTTTATGAGACTTTTTGAAAAAAACCACTTATACCATCTTATGCCATTTAAAGATATACCATCAGAATGTACCCCAAGGATATAAAATGTGGTAAAAATAAAACATTTTGGCTAATAATGAACAAATATGATATTTTTCATGGAAAAAAATGATATTTAGGCCACTTTTATCTGATTTTTTGAAAAAAACGAAAGTGGTTTTTTTAAAAAAACCAGTTGGTTAAAACCAAGGTTTAAACCATGGTTTAAACCAAACAACCCTGATTACAAGTCTGAACATAATGTGCCTATTCATGTAGCGAGGAGATTCTGTAAGCCAAATGAGATGTCATATGCCACTTGAGTGCAAGCTTCGTCTCAACACATAGATTTATCTAATATCAAAAGAGATATCCAATCTCTTGTTGCAAAAGAACTGGCAGAAATAAAAGAATCAATAATACTGGAAATCAAACAGTCTGTAGCTGAAATAATTACACAATCATTGAAAGAAATTTTACCAGAAATCATCTCCTGTATATCTAACCAGCTTCAGCCTATGTTAAAAGATCTTGTTAATTCTTCAAGAAAAAGATCGGCTTCTTCTGATGATCAATTGAGAGATGCAATTAGTTTCAATAGCACCATTTCTGAAACTGTTAAAGACAGACATGGTTCAAAGAGAAAGTCTAAACCTGTTTTTATATTTGATTTTATACCACATTTACTCATCGCCAAACTAATTTATAAATACTATTTTATTGAAAATTTACTTAAAGATTTGGTTTGAATCACACATGACTAACATCCATAGAATTCTTCAATGGAATTGTAGAAGTATTAAAAATAAGAAATATCACATTCTTCGTTTCATGAATGATTTTGATATCCTGTGCTTCCAAGAAACATTTTTATCTGATGAATTATATTATTTACCTAATTTCCAAATATACAGATGTGATAGACTTAACAGTGGGAGAGGAGGTGTATTAATGGCTATCAGAAATAAGTTTCCATCAAACATTCTTTTCAAATATAACTCATCTGGTGTTGAAGCTCTTATTATCAAAATTTATTTGCAGAATTTTCATTTCACCATTGTAAACTTATATATATCAGATTCTTCAAATATTATTAACGTCATGAATGTGATTTTTGATCAAATATCTCCACCTTTTGTTATTTTGGGTGGTTTTAATAGCTCACATCCTGCATGGGGCTCATCCAGAACTGATAATGCTGGTCGTCAGCTTTATAATTGGTATCTTCAGAATTCTATTGGGCTAATTCAACCACTTGCTCCAACTCATTACTCTTCACAATCTTCCAACTCAATTGATTTAAGTTTTTGTAGTACCGATTTAATTGGAAATATTACTTGGTCATGTGGTAACTCTCTGTATGACAGTGACCATATTCCAACAACATTAGAATTGAAAACTCAAGCAAGATCTACATCCATTATTCATAAATACACTAGTTGGAGAACATTTAATGACAGTCTGAATAACTATGATGAAAATATTACTTACTTTAATTTTGTGAAAAATAAACACATGGAAGCTGAAAGATCTTCGAATCGTCATCATTTCAAATACAATGACTACTTTGATGCTAATCTACGTATGCTGCTAATAGCAAAGAAACGATCATTTCGAAAATACAGGAGATGTCCATGTCATGTATGCTGGATTAATTATAAGAAAAACTCAGCTATTTTTAAAAGAACTCTGAAAAATCAAAGAAATAAATCATTTGAAGATCAACTGTATAAACATGCAGCCTATCCAAAAATTTTTACTATTTTAAGAAGACAAAGTTATTCACTCCAAAGTATATGAAGATGATAATTTGTTATTCTGTCATAACAATACAGTCATCAGTGATCCTTATAAACAAATTGAACTCTTACAGCAAACTCTCATCAAACCTTATATCCATAAAGACTTCAATTTTTTTTGTGGCCCTTGTCAAAACTTTGCCACAGATATGAATTCTCCAATACAAATTTCGGAATTGAAGACAGCAATTATTAAATCACCACATACAACTCCAGGTCCTGATTTAATTAACAGCAAGGCCTATTCATTAATTCCAGATGATCATCTAAAATTCCTCAATTCTGAACTTGATGAGATTTGGTCATCAGGCACCATTCCTTCAGACTGGAAGCAGGGAAAGATAATATTTCTTCTCAAACCCAACAAGACACCTACTTGCCCTTCATCATATCGACCACTTACTCTCACAAACACAATTATGAAGATTTTTGAACGCATTGTTTTATCTCGATTGAACTGGATATCATTGAAATATAAACTGTTCCCTTCAAACACATATGCTTTTAAATCTAAATCTGGGACACAAAATTTGTTAAATGATTTAAAGTGCAATATTGTCAATACTTTCAAATCTAAAGAGATTGGAATTTTAGTTTCTCTAGACATAAAGGGTGCATAGGACTCTATAATACATTCTGCTCTTATATATAAACTTCAATCCACAGGTTTTTGTGGTGAATTTATTGCTTGGTTGAAAAGTTTCTTATCTGAAAGAAAATGTTATATTAGTTGGAGAAATCACAAGTCAAATCTAATCAATTTTGATAGAGGCCTTCCTCAAGGATCAGTTTTATCACCATGGCTTTTCAATTTATATATGAATGATATGTTTGCTCAATTACCAAGTTCTATCCATCAATTTGTTTATGCAGATGACGTAATGTTATGGTGTAGTAATAAAGACATTAAAATCTTAGAAAATAATATAAACAATGCATTGTTGAAGATTACTGATTGGTTAGGAAAATGGGGTTTTACTCTGTCAGTTGAAAAGTGTTCATATAGTATATTTACAAAGAAAAATGTTATTGGTACTTGTAATCTGGCCATTAATAGGAACCCTCTGTCATTACTACAAAACATCAAGATTTTGGGTGTCATCTTTGACCAGAAACTTACTTGGAATCCTCAGGTTGATCACATCCTAAAAAAAGGAATAAAAACATTAAACATAATTTGGATCATTGCTGGTCGTCTTAGAGGAGCCCCTGGTAGCAAACTCCTTGCTATTGCATCAAATATCATTTGCAGTTTTTTCAATTATAGTTCTTTACTCTGGCACAACTGTTCACAACGAAATTTAAACAGATGTGCAGTATTATATCGTCAAGTTCTCAGAATTGCAGCTGGATTACCCATTTCAACTCCAATACCATTATTATTAAGTATTTGTGGCAAACTTCCTTTTGAACTAATGATTATGAAATCTGTATCAAGACAAATTATTAAAGCCAGAGCATCAACGTACAACACCAGCTTCAAATTCATTAGTGCCAACTTAAATAATACAGCTGTGACTTCTTCTCTACCCATGTTTAGTTCTTCAGTCATAAATTTCATCCAGGACAATCATCTACTCGTACCAGTTCAACCTATAGTTTTTGCTAATCCACCCTGGATCATCTCTAATATATCGTATACTACTGATGAACTGCCATTCCAGATTACAACAGATCCAAACTTGGTCAACCCTTCATTTCAACAATACGAACAATTACATTGGTCTAACTCAATTATAATTGCTAGTGATGCATCCAAATCCGTTCATACAACAATAGGAGTCTTTTGTAATAAAAATATGAGAACTTTCCAGGCTACAGTTCATGATTCTTTTTTTTTGTTTTTACAGCTGAGTGTCTTGCCATTGCTGTTGCTGCTTCAAAATTTATATCTGAAAAACGTCACTATGTTATATTATCAGACAGCAAATCAGCAATTTCTGCATTAGCCTCCGTAAATCCAAAGTCACATTCAGCTATCTTTACTACACATCTCTCTTTAATAGATGCTTCTAGCCGGGCAGAATTCATTTCAATTGTCTGGTCACCAGGTCACAAGAATATCTCCTACAATGAAATTGCAGATAAACTGGCTCGAACTGCTGCTAATAATGCAAACCCTACTTTTCCAGATTTTTCATACGTTGAAGATGTGCTGAATTTGCTTGAGAAATCTTGGAACATCCACATATTTCAGATATCAGTTTCTTTATCCACTTGCATCACGTTTTTTTAATACTATTAATAAATATTCACCTTACTTTACGAAGAGAAAATATGAAACATTATTTTACAGATTATTGTCAAACAGAGCCCCAACTAATGGTTATCTGTGCAGAATTAGTCAGAAAGAGACTTTGAAATGTGACTATTGTGATGATCAAGAATCAAATGATCACTTCTTTTTTATATGCAAATATTGGAATAAATATCACAATACCTTTTTCCAAAGTATTGGTATAAGAAATAATCAGAATTGTAATTGGAGAGCTATGTTTATTGCTCCTCCAAAATTATTTGTCAAAGGATTGGAAGTGTATTTATCTAAATGTAATAGATTCTGATTTTTTTTTTTCCTTTCAAATTTTGATATACATCCTTTTCTGAATGGTCAAGTGTTTTTTTTTTTTCCTTCTTCTCTTCTTCTTCCCCTCAAGTCCCTGATTAATCACGTAAATATCACTGATTTGTTTTTCCATCTACTCATGTCTTGCAAACATCGTTATAATTCTTGTATATATATATATATATATTTTTTTTTTTATAATACATTTGTTTATTTTTTGGAATTTTTTTTTTTTTTTGCTAAATGTATTGATTTTTGTTATGAATAATTATATTGGATCATACAAGTATGATTGTTTTTCTTGTATGTAGTTATTTGGTTTGATGCGAGAAAATTTCTTGTGCTGTATATATTGTGAATTTGATTTAATATTTGTACAATTTGTTATAAGGCTGTGTACCGGTATGGGTTTTGTATAGGTGGTGGATAGGTTTTTATTTTGTATACAAAATGAATGTGTATAGTTATATATATGTTTCAGTTATTTTATAATTTTCTAAATGTATGGTATTTTCCATATATGTTCATGTATCACAAATTTTTTTCCTACCCTAAAAAACTAACAAACTAACACATTAACCTTGTATATTTCTTTTTTCTACCCGTCCTAAAACCCTAGGTTGGTACAAAAGGACGTAAAACAAGTCAAAGTCAAGTCAAAGCATCGTATCATTGTATTGTATTGTGAAAAAATCGTAGGCTAAGGCACGTGTGGTAGTTCCTTATCGCGTTTTTCATAAAAATTTCGTTTTTTTTCCGTTTTTTCCTTTCAACGTGTTTGGATTATTCTATAATTTTCTAGTGGTTCGGTGATTATTTATTTTGATATTTCGTAAATTATTTTTTCGATTCAAAGTGAAATCTTATAAAGTTCGGACTCAAGGTAAGGGCTCTCTTTTCCCACGTGGTTACAATGCCTTCTCAAGAACAAGGATAATTTCATAGATTTTCTGGCTAATAGTATCAAAGTGTTCCAAACAACCATGAATTCTGCCAAGTCAGAGACCTTCGCTTCGGCTAGCACAGGTAAGGTGCCTAACCCTTTTAATGTTTGGTCGTCCTCGATTTGCGACATGGATATCATCGATCATTCCGAACCAGCGTGTGTTTACTCTCAGACTTTCCGGTCCGCAAGCTATTCCAAAAACAAGACCCATTGATTTGAAGAAATACATTTGTGGCCAAATTTCAAACCCCAAAAATATTCATGAAATTTGCTTCACCCATGCCGGTGAGCTTCTGATTACCACAGGTGATCCACAAATAGCTAAGGAGATCTTGAAGATAGTCAATATATTTGATATTCCTGTCAAACCTTTCCTTCTTACAGAATCCATCTCATCTAAATTTATTCTTAATAATGTCCCTACTGATATTCCGGTTTGCGAAATCGCAGATGAGCTCCAAAGTGAAAACCTCCAGGTTATCAGTGTCCGTCGTTTCATCAAAGACAATAATCCCTTGCAGACGGTATTAGTCACGACTCTTGGTAAAAAGTATACCAAGTGAGGTCAAATTGTGGTTCCTAATTTTCCATCCACGCCGTTTTATAGATCAACCAAAGCAATGCCAAAAGTGTTTTAACTATTCGCACAGAAAAAAGTTTTGTAAAGCTACTAATCAAATTTGCAAAAAGTGTGGTGGCGATAACCATGACTATGACCAATGTCAAAACTCTGTTTCTTGTATAAACTGCAAAGCTTCTCACTTTGCCACTGACCGAAATTGCCCGACATTTATTTTTGAAGCGAAAGTCCTCAAATACAAAGCTGAAAACTATGTCCCCATAAACATTGCGCGAGCCAGGTGCAAATCCAATGATACGTCGTATGCTGGTCTAGCCAATATTTCAACTTCGTCGGACATTAACTCTTTGAAACAGGAGATAAGATCCCTTGTTCATGCAGAGGTAAACGCTCTTAGAGAAATCGTTCTCAAGGAGCTAAATGCTAGTCTCCAAGAATCTCTCCACAACTCAATTAAATCCTTGATACTGGTGATTGTGAGCTCAATTCAGTCATCACTCCGAAATACGTGCATGCCAGCTTCAGACGGTGCACTTGTGGACATAGAGGCCTCCGGTCCTTCTGGTATAAACGTTAATGACGCACTACCATCTGAAAAAGGTCTAATCTCCGATGTTTCTAGTGAATTTGAGTGTAATGATTTCTCCATTTCGCCCGCGGAAAGAGCGAAGCAACGCCGAACAATCAAAAGACAAAAAAAGGGGTCTGAGCCCCAATCCTGAACTTGAGTGTGCCCCCCCCCCCCCACACCCGATCGTTATCAAGTAGATAGCGATGTTTTTTGTCTTTTTTGCCTTTGTTATGTGCGTATTCCCCCCCCCCCTGTTTTTCTTTCTGCATTCAGTGAAAAGATTTCATTGTTATCGTGCTCAAACTTGTTTTGTTCCCCCCCCCCCTAAAGTCTGGGTTATTTTTGCTTTTTCCTTTTTTTTTTTTTTACTATTTGCTATATAATGAATAATGTTGACAGTAATATCAAGATTATCTCATGGAATGTTAGGGGTATTTCATCTAAATATTTAGCGATACATAATTATATGTTAGATTATGATGCTTTATGCTTTCAGGAATCTTTTTTGAAGCCATCAAAAAATTTCTTTCTTCCGGGTTTTCATATCTATCGTGCTGATAGACCTGACGATTTCGGGGGTGGTCTTGTACTTGCAGTTCGTTCAATCTACCCCTCCCAATTTATTTGGAAAAGAGTGGACTCATCGTTTGAACTCCTTATTGTCAAAATATTTTTTACAGATCATCCGTTATACCTTATCAATGCTTACCGGCCCTCATCTCCTTTCTCTTTCACAGCTATTAATGAAATTTTCAATTTTATTTCCGGGGACTTTGTTCTTCTTGGTGATTTTAATGCCCATTTCTCTGCGCGGAATTCACATTTTGATTCAACTGCTGGCCGAGCTCTTTATAACTGGTATTCAACAATCATCCAGTTAAACATCCAATAATGTTTGCCTTACTCCTCCCACCTGCCCTACCTATTATGGTGCTACCACGCAATCCTATCTGGATTTTTGTGTTTCACCGCCTGAGGTTCATCGTTCACTATCTTGGTCACCGTTGTCATCATTATTTGGTAGTGATCATCTTCCTGCTATGATCTCATTCTCCTCATTGTCCAGTTCTAATATCTACTACTCATATAAAAATTCGTTGGGCATCCTTTCGTTGGGCACTTAAAGATTTAAGTAGGGTTTCCACTAACGCACCATTTGATACTCTCTATGCTTCCATTTCTGAAATGGTTCAAAATAATTCCTTTATTACCAGGCACCCTCGTTACCCTCGTATTTCTCTTGATAAAGATGGGCGTCTTCTCCTTAAGGAGAAAAAACTGGCCTTTCGTCGTTTTAGGTGTTCTCCTTCGCAAGACAACTGGGTCTCATACAAACGGTTGTCTGCTAAATTTCGGTGCCACCTTCGCACTCTGAGAGTCAAACTTCTTTCAGATGAGTTACTTCCTTTCTCTCCGCCTTCCAAGATTTATTCAACACTAAGACGTCATAGATACGTCGCAAACAAATCTTTTGATAACTCTCATCATATTTTTGTCATTGCCCAAAACTCTTATGCCGACGCTCTTGATCAAATTTACCTCCTTCCGAGATCATCATTTCCCGTGCGGTCGTAGGGTTCCCCCTCATGTCTTTGAGGGCCCCCCTCATTCATTCGGTGAACATATGGATATGGCGTTTACAGATATAGAATTATTGTGAGCTCTTCAGACTGGTAGGTCGTGTACTCCTGGTCCAGACAGTATCCCACTACGAGTCTATAAAAGTCTTCCAAAAAAAGGTCTGGAATTTCTACATGCGTTCAACGAATTATGGTCATCAAATTATATCCTCCCTCCATTTAAGGAAGGCAGAATTGTCTTTATTCCAAAACCTGGCCGTTCACCATCGGAACCCTCTGCTTTTAGACCTCTCACTTTGATTAATACTGTGAACAAAATTTTCGAACACCTCATTCTTTTTAGATTAAATTGGATATCATTCAAATTTAATTTGTTCTCTCCCTGTTTTTATGGGTTTCGTCCCAAAACTGGTTCAGAATCATGTTTACGACACATTGTGTCCACTATCTGGGATGCCTTCAAGAACTCTTATGTCTTGTATCTCATTGCCTTAGATTTGAAAGCAGCGTATGATTCGGTTCGCCATGATCTTCTAATTAACAAGTTAGCACGAATGGGGTTCGATAAGAAATTTCTATCGTGGCTTTATGAATACCTCATCAACAGTCTCCATTTTATTCACTGGAGAGGCAGGAAATCCAGTACGTTTTCCCCTACTACTGGTCTCCTTCAAGGCTCTTCTTTATCACCTCTTCTGTTCGCTTTATTTACGATTGCTTTACCTTCATACTTGCCCCCCAACATTCATCTCTTCTTGTATGCGGACGATATTTTCCTGGCCGCAAGTTGTTCGGAGGGATCCTCTTCTGAATCTTTTCTTACTCTCGCTGTATCTAAGACCATGCAATGGGCTGAAGACAGTGGTCTCACTATTTCTCTTCCCAAGTCAAAATTTTCAATTTTTACTGGGAAACGTTCCTTTCATTTTCCTACATTTACTATTGGTGGAGTGTCTGTTCCTTTTGATCCCTTCATAAAAATTCTGGGGGTCTTTTTTGATAGATCTCTGACTTGGGCAAAACAACTCAGTACTATTAAAACTAAAGGCACTATTATTTTAAATATCTGTCGGTCCATCGCATTCCGCTCTCGAAATGTTCCTTGCAAGTATACGAAACCCATTATCTTGAATATGGTGTCTGGTCTTCTATGCTATGGTGCACATGCTTGGTTCAATTCCTCTCGTTCATCTCTTTCTGAAATTAATATTATTTATCACTCTGCTTTGCGTTCGATTTTAGGTCTACCTATATCTACTAGAATTGGCAAAATGAGAATGATTTTGGCATTACAGACTCGTACTGAACTCCTTTCATCTCGATGTGGCTCTGCTTGCATTCGGTCTACGGCGTCACCCTCCCAGGGCCCTTCTAATCTGTGGGACTCAGGTTTCAGACGTTTAGCCCCCCCTCTGAGGACGAAAATGGAAAACTTTTCCGATACTATTGATTTCAATCTTACAAGCACTCTTCAACCTATTTTTGATTTTTACCCTTGGCATCTTCAAAACGTTTCTTTCATCACTGATGACTTGGATTTTCAGAAAAGTTTCCCCCATGGTTCCTTACAACTTTCGTTCCAGCACTATTTAAACTCCTTGGACCCATCTTCCATCATCATTGCCACGGATGCCTCTAAGAAAAACCAAGTTGTCTGCGGCGCTTTCTGTCCCTTAACTAACGTCGTCAAGACATGGTTTATCAATTCTAGCTCTTCTGTGTTTACCGGGGAAGCTCTTGCAATCATTTTTGGCCTCCGATTTTTTATTCCTGGTTCTCGGCAACCCATTGTCATTATCTCAGACTCCAAATCTGTTATTTCTGCAGCACGAGCGTTCTCATTCCATTCTCCTACAGTCATTTTTCTTCTTTATTATCAGCTTGTTTTCACAAGCTGTCTTTCTAGTCACATTTCTATTATCTGGGTCCCTGGTCACTCTGGCATTACTTTTAATGAGATTATTGATAGTCATGTTCGCACTGCGGCTTCTTCTCAGCGTGTAACCCCTTCCAGCCTCTACCCAGAAGATCTGATCTCAATTTTTAAATCCCGATATAAAAAATATTTCACTCAATCACTTGAAAATACACTTCCTGATTTCCGTCCATTTTATGACTGTTGCAAATTGTATTCATCCTTTTTTTCGTCCGGTAAATTTGAAAATATGTTTTACAAGCTCCTCTGTAACAGGGCTCCTCTTTTTGAGAATTTACATCACATTAATAGGGCGGATAGTCCATTGTGTAGCCATTGTAACAATTTGGAAACTGCTTCTCATTTTCTTTTTTATTGCAGTCATTATGATTCTGTGCGTAATGCTACTTTCCGCAATCTTCATTTTCCGGTCTCTTGTTGGCGAGATTTTGCGTCGACTCCTAATATTATTATTCCTCTCTTTGAACGTTTCGTCACTCGTAGTTCCCGTTTCATCTAGCTGTTGGTATTCAGGTTTCATCCTATCGATACTCATTATATATATGTGTATATATTTTTCAGTATTACTATTCTTTGCTTTGTTTCATTCAATACTTTTATTGTTGTCATTATCTGTGCTATGATTCTTATGCTTTTGTTGTTGTCATCACCTGCGACAATGTGTTATTCATGGTTTTTGTTGTCATTTAATTTTGACAATTATTATTTTTTTAATTAATTGTTATTGACTGTTAATGTATAATTGATAGACTTTAATTTCTTTTTTCTAATTTCCTAGATGTTGTTTTTGCTTTTGTTATGATCCTGGCATCACCTTTCTCAATTTTTGTTTTAATGATCAGGGGATGGTCATAGTAGCCGAGAGCCCTGTATAATTATTATTTTATTGTATTGTGTACATTCACCGGTCGCATCTTTGTACATGTCCCTGCTCTCGTCCCAATCCAGTATTATTTTACCTTCGTTTATATTTGTAAATAAATAATTGTTTTATTGTTTAATCTACTGCTTCGAATAATATAGTTATGTCTCAAAATCAGCTCTCATAATTATATATTAGTGACCCTTGTTTTCTCTAACCCGCTCGATATGGCAACCGATTCTACTGATGGATCCACCACGCAAGGCCTGCAAACAGACAGCGTGACAATCAAGCCACCCCCCTTCTGGTGTGAGACGCCAGCGTTATGGTTCGTGCACTTGGAGGCCCAGTTCAAAACGGCAGTAGTGACCAGTGAAGAAACTAAGTACAACATCGTGGTCGGCGCCATGGACCAACGACTCCTCAACGTGGTCAGTGACATAGTCATGTCTCCGCCTAATGATCATCCATATGCTGCGTTGAAAGAGGCTCTCACATCAAGAATGTCCGAATCAGGGAGCACTGAAATCAAAAAATTACTCTCCGGTTTAGATTTGGGCGATCGTCGACCATCACAGTTGCTCAGGGAGATGAGAAACCTCGCGGCTAACAAGGTAAGCGACGACATTCTAAAATCTCTGTGGCTGAAGCTCTTGCCACAGCATGCACAAGCAATTTTGTCGGTGAGCTCCGAATCGTTGTCAAAATTAGCCGACATGGCCAATAAAATTCTCGAAACTTGTGATTATGTGAATCCGAATATCATGGCTCTCGCGAAACCAGAAAATTACGCGCCTCAGTCATCCTCACATGAAATATGCCTCACCTGTCTTTCATCTCAGATCGCAAAATTAACTAATGAGATGCAAGAAATAAAACAAACTAAAGGTCGACAAGGCTCGACCAGTCGATCGCGATTTCAACGGAGCAGTAGCAGAGATGTGACCCATTGCGGAAAGGACATTTGCTGGTACCATAGGGGCTACGGAGATGACGCCTGGAGATGTACAAAGCCCTGTGCATATATCAGCTCATCTAATCAGGGAAACGACCCGGGGCATCACTGATGACGACGTGTGATGCCAGCCAAGTCTCCAGTCGTCTTTTGCTATTTGATCGCTCTTGTAATAGATATTTCTTGGTCAACACAGGAGCGGACGTTTCCGTGATACCGGTAACTGCAAATCGGCGACCCTTTCCAGACAAAAATTTTTCCTTGTATGCTGCAAACTCTACCAAAGTTCAAACTTTCGGCACCGAACGTCTATACCTCGATCTTGGTTTAAGACGAAGATTTCTCTGGACTTTCATCATGGCAGACGTGTCTAAGCCAATACTCGGCGCGGACTTTCTCAAAGAATTCGGCTTACTCGTAGACATCAAACGCCGACGCCTCGTCGATCCTGTCACTTCACTTAGCTCATCAGGCAGAGTCGTCACTGGTCCTTTTTGTGCACTGACAACTATTTCTCATGACATCAGGGACGACAGCATCAGAATTCTACTGGCTGAATTTTCCAGTTTGACTCATGAATCACCCGTTCTGAGAGCTGTACCCCATCGTGTCGAGCATCACATTGTCACAAAAGGCCCACCCGTTGTTGCCAAAACACGTTGCTTGGCTCCAGACAAGTTGCAAATTGCCAAAAAGGAATTCGACTATATGTTGCAACAAGGGATATGCAGACCCTCCCAGAGCTCATGGGCCAGTCCTTTACACCTGGTGCCAAAGAAGACTGGTGGTTGGAGACCATGTGGTGATTACAGAGGTGATTACGCCATCACTCAACCGGATCGATACCCGATTCCAAATCTGCAAGACTTTTCATCAAACTTGCACAGTTGCACGATCTTCTCCACTATCGACTTGGTTCGTGCATATCATCACATACGTTTTGCACCAGAGGACATTGAAAAAACTGCCATCACAACACCATTCGGCTTATTCGAATTCACCAGAATGACATTCGGCCTACGAAATGCGGCCCAGACCTTCCAACGTTTTCTCCATTGTGTGCTCAGAGGCTTAGACTTCTGTTTCGTATACATTGATGACCTCTTGATTGCTTCAAAACAAAAGTGTAGACGAGCATCACATCCATTTACGACAAGTTTTCAAGAGGCTCAAAGATGCTGGTCTTGTAATCAATCTCGAAAAATGCTTTTTCGCTCAGCCTGAAATCACCTATCTCGGTCATCACATCACTGCTGAAGGTATCCGTCCAACATCTGAACGAATAAATGTCATCCAAGAGTACAAGAGACCAGAGACAGTAAAAGATCTACGAAAATAACTCGGAATAATCAATTTTTACTAGCGATTTATTCCTAGTGCTGCGAAAACTCAAGCTATTCTTAACGACTACCTCAAGGGCAGCAAGAAAAACGACAAATCTCCAATCGAGTGGTCTAAAGAAGCTATTGCAGCATTTGAGTCAACCAAGCAACCGCTCATTGATGTTACCATTCTCGCTCATCTGTCCCCTGATGCGGAACTTTCTGTAATGGTCAACGCATCCGATATGGCAGCTTGATTTTTCTAGATGCTCATAATATAAGCTGGACCCCCGAAAATGTGCCTGTTAAAATCGTTGGCCAGATGAAGGCATTCTGTAGGTCTGTTGCTATACATGACAGGTTTTCTTGTATAAAATGATATTAATATACAATAATGTTATTGACATTTGTGTCATTCCCAAAAATGGCTAATTTGGAAAAGTGGAAAACACCTCCAGAGTAATGAATCCTCAGAATGACTGCTATCTGCTCCTCTTAACCAGATCATTTTTTAATTATTATTGCTCCTTTAAAAATATTTCAGAATTTAATTTAATGAAGTAGGGATATTCTTTAACAGTGAGGAATTCAAGAAAAAGAGAAACATGAGACTTTAGCTCCTATAAGTTTGGGTTCGATTAAAAAAAACTTTATGGTTCTGGTTATATAGCTAAAGATTTTATTTTTGATTGATCAGGACACATTTGGATACATTTTCTGTGAGGTTCAAAAAATTCTGGCACCATTTTGATTTCTCAGAGTTTTCATTATCCAAATTTATTTTATCACAATCAATCTTCTTGCTACAGTTCTGTATGCAACTCAAGGTTCAGATACTATTATACAGAAGTTGGTGTGATTGTGTGTGAACAATTATTCCCTTATAGTATGGCCAATTTTATTGACCAAATACATAGTTTAACATGCACTAAAAATGTATATTTAGAAATAATGTATAAGATGTACATTAGGGTGGGTGGAAAAAAATAATTTCTAATCGCTATAGTGCAGAAAACTTGCCTCCTTTAATAAAAAGAAAAGTGATGTTAAAAAATTTAAAATCTGTTGACATTTTCTGGTCGCATATCGTACTTTTGTTTATGAAAATTGATGAAATTGAACATTTTTCTTAATTTTTTTACTATTACTTAAAATTGAACGATCGACACACAAAAGTTTGTTATGCTTATTTTATGGTTAAATAAAGTAAAATTAAAACATCATTAATATTTCAATGTTTATCGGTCACACAATGTGTTTGAAAAACTGGAATTGACCAAATTTTTGCAAGTTTCATTGTGCAGTTCTTTGCAATCTTTGTCATAACAAACTGACCCAGAACTTACCACGATGAGGTGGCTGCACATCGAGTTTCACCTATACCCTATCCAATCAACCATCTAAAGTAGGAGAGTGTGTGTAATTTACATTATGTTACCAAAATTGACTAGGATTTAGTGGTTCAAAGTTTCTTTTCCAAAGTCTGACTTTTGGGAGAAATTAGGCATGACTAATAGGATGGAACGTGAAAACAAAGTTCGTTTGCCCATAGAAATGTATAGTAGGGTAAAACGAAAAACAAAAAAAATTGCCATTGTAATAGAATTTAAAATATGCCTTTATGTGAAGAAATGCCATTCCTAATTTTTTTTTCCCCAAAATTCAAACTACTTAATGTTCCTCATCGCCCCTAAAGTTTTAAGCACGTGTGGAATTCTGTAACATGAAACCGCGGAGGAGGCTTTCCTATTCCCCTGAACACGTAATTCGTTCAGTGATCTTGTTGTTTTCCTATTCATTTGCAATCTTACCCTCAACTGAGAGGGTGTATAACAGTCAAAATGACGACCAGAGGCTTTTATCATTGTGACATTTTAGGAAATTCTCTAAAGAGTTGCATTCTTGGGTCTTGCCCACCTATGGTGATGTTATGCTTTGTTATTTGCTGATTCAACGCAATATGAAGGTACAACAATCCAGAAAAGATCCAGCTATTGCAGACATTCTTGAAATTATCGTGCCAAAGATAGAAAATATTTGGAAAACTGCTTCGATTCCTCCGTTTTATCACCAATGGATATGCAAAATTTTCAAAGACTTTTATTGTAAATACAAAAATCTTCAGAAAAATATGAAAGCAAGGAAAGATTCTCAAACTTTTAAGTTGAACTGAAATTTTTTCAGTGCAAAACACGGAAAATATTCAACATTGCAGCATGCAAATGTGATTTTGAAGACCAAGTGTGACAAGTTGAGGTCCTAAATTTAGAGCAAGATTTCTTGCAAGATCAAAGAAGTACACGCAAGATGGCCATTGGTCGAGTAGATGTCCTAACAACGAAGAAATTGAAAAACAATAAACAAAAGATAATGAAAATGGTATCCCGTTTGAAGTCATCTCAAGAAGAAACGGTGGAATTCAATGGAGGTTCATCAACCTCTGAAAATTCATCTATATCCAACGATTCTGAGGAAAGTGATCTATTTGAACCAAAATACAGTTTACTGTTGAAGTTAGCATTTCCGTCTATCAGTACTGAAGCTGGTCCATCAATCGATGCCGAAGCAAGTACTTCATTTGCTTTTGAAGTTCTACCATCATCCTCACAGATGAGAACTAAATTACCAAATGTTGCTCTTGCTTGTGATAGAATTGGTGTGTCTGATCAATCAGCTGCAGTTATTGCGAATGCTGTGCTGAAAGATATTGGGTTATTGACGAAAGAGAAGCCAAATATGACAATAGACCGGATGAAAATAAGGCATGAAAGAGCATCACAGAGAGTTCTTTTGCAAGGTAAAATTCCTAGTACAAAATGTGCGAGGAATATATTTTGATGGTCAAAAAGACAAAACCTTAGCTAATGTCAAAGAAGAAGATTCTTTCCATAGAAGAACCATATCTGAAGAACACATAACTATATTGCAGGAACCTGGGTCAATTTATCTCAATCACACAACTCCAAGAAGCAGTAGAGCAAGGGATATAAAGTCAACAATCCTAGACTTTTTGAAACAGGATTTTGATACGAAAGAATTGATAGCGATCGGATGCAACGGAACTGTTATCAATACTGTTTATAGTACTGGTGTTAACAGATTAATAGAGAAAGAAATAGGTCATCCCTTGCAATGGCTTATTTGTCTTTTTCACTTCAATGAGTTACCTCTAAGGCATCTTGTGAAGCATCTAGATGGATGTTCCATCGGTCCACACGGGCTTCAAGGCGATATCAGAAAAATTATTGTGAATGCTGTGCTGGAAGATGTTGGGTTATTGACGAAAGAGAAGCCGAATATGAGGATAGAAAATTGTGAAAGATTACCTATTGTGAAATTTAAAACAATCTCTAATAACTTCCGATAATGAATAGTGACAACAGTGATTTAAGTGCAGATCAGAGATATCTTGTGAAAATATTACAGGCAATAGAAATGGGGGATTTACCTGTTTCGTTATCACACCATGGTACAGGTAAACTTTCGCATGCTAGGTGGCTAATGCCAGCTAACACTATTTTAAGGTTATACTCTGCAACAGAAAAGCCCAATGAAAATCTCAGCATTTTGACTGAGTACATAACGAAAGTTTACGCACCAATGTGGTTCAACATTGAGATAAAGTCATCGTGTGTGTGCTGATGGAGCAAGACATTTTTCAATTTAGTGGAGTTATCCAGATTTTTACCTAACAAAACATTATGCATCATTGACCCAGTTATTCAAAGGAACACTTTCTACGCCCACCCAGAGAATTTATTGCTCTCATTACTCTCAGATGAGAATCTCATTTACAAAGAACTGGGAATCAAGAGAATTCTGAAAATTAGAAATGAAGGATTACACTAGTCTGCATGATATCAGATGATTGAAAACTAATAACTCTCCTTAGCTCACTTTTTTATGCTGATTGCAGAACTGTTCTTAGTTTTCTTCTATCACGTACAGTTCGTTTTCAATTCGACCCGAGTCGATTTTGAAGATTCATGGCTAAGAGCATTATGTTTTTGTCACCCATAATGTAAGTGCACTTTTGGAAATACTTGCTAACTTATCAAACCACTTTTAGAATGCAGTCTGATTGGCGAGAATTAATTGGCAGACTCACATTTCCAGTTTATTTCTCTTTCTGTTTGCATTTCCACAAGTTGTTCTCAGTTTTTGTCTCGTTTTACAATGTTCACACACTTGCATGTGTTTCTGTAACATTTGCGGAAATTTTGTAGTGCTTAAGCAAAGGATGGATATAACAGACTTTGTGAAGAAAGCTTACTATGCTTATTTTAAGATAAATTTAGGTGATCAGGATAAGAGGCATGGGCGCCAAAGAAAGTTTGCCGTTATTGTGTTGAAAGGTTAAGGTTATGAACAAAAGGAAAGAAAACGTGCATGCCGTTTTCAATTCCTACGGTGTGGAGGGAGCCTAAAGACCGCCCTAATGACTGTTACTTCTGCTTAATTAATGTACAGGGGTGCAATGTAGAAAATAAGAACAAAATTGTGTATCTAAGCATTCCTTCAACCATTATGCCAGTTCCACATGGGCAAGAATTGCCTGCCCCTGTTCCTCCAGCTGCTTTACATAATGTGGCAGACGATGTTGAATGTGAACATGTTGTAATCTCTGAAGATGATAGTGATGATGTCTATGAGCCTGAAGATGACATAATTCACAACGGTTCTACCAGAGGTGAACTTGATGATCTAGTACGTGATCTGAACTTGCCTAAGGAATCTGCAGAACTATTTGGCTCCCGGCTTGAAAGCAAGAATCTTCTGGCACCAGGAACACATTTTTCTTGGTACAGACACATAGAAAATGAACTTACTTCCTTTATTCTCAAAGAAAGATTCATTGGTTTACTGCAATAACACGAACAAGTTGATGCACTTCTGGTGTATTACTGCATAATGGGAATGTGTATGGGTCCATTCCTGTGACCCATTCAGTTCAAATGAAAGAGACATTCGAGAACATGAAGGAACTGTTAAGAAATATTCAGTATGCGTTTCACAAATGTCTCATCTGTGACGACTTCAAAGTTATAGGAATACTATTAGAACAACAAGCTGGGTACACAAAAATACCTTGCTTTCTATGTGAGTGGGGCAGTCAGGCAAAGTAAAAGCATTGGATTATGAGAGTTTGGCCAGAGCGGAGAAATTTTTGCTTCTGGGATTGAAAATATCCTGCCCGAACCACTCGTAGAACCCCAAAAAATCTCACTTATTGTTGGATGTTGAAGAGGGACAGAATTGATGAAGACGGATCTGCAAAAAAGTTAGCTATTAAAAAATGAATAGTCATGAAATTATTAGGACAGTTCTTTATAGTATTTTTAAAGTGTGTAACTTTGTTTTATGTTTCATTACTCGCTGAAATATTCGTCCGAGTGGAGTGGAAGATGATAGAAGACTATTACATTTAATACACAACACACACATGATAAAAGAAAAAGCACGAAAGAAATAGATGTTAACGCGTTGGCTACATAATTGCGAATGCTCGAGAGAACGAGAGTCACAGAAGCAGAACAGACAGCAATCTTAAATCATTTGAACATTATAAACAAAGCACAGAATAAGGTCTATTAGATGCTTCCATCTATATTAACGAAATAGATCACAGCACCCCCTCTGTTCTTAGTCAAGAAAGTCTTAGATTCCCAGTCATTTTGGGCGAATGATTGTCCGTTTCGGTCTCTGAGTCTTTGTTGTCACAGTTCCGTTATCGTTTGGTGTCTGCTTGTTTGCAATCGTTGAACTTGAAGGTTCTTCACTAGTCTCTGTTGACACATCTGCAGGAATTAGACTCGATCCAGAACTCTCTGAACTTGTAGGATCTGTAGGATAACGATTCATCATTTGGTTAGCGTGACGTCGGACAACATCTCCATTGTGATTATCGGTGATGGCTTTGTATGACACTGATCCGATTGGTTTCACAACAGTAGCCGGAATCCAGGATGCACCCTGGCTATAATTTCTGATGTAGACAGCATCTTTGGCATAGAATCATCTCGTTTTTCGTTGCTTTTGCTCTGTAGCTGCGTCTTGCTCCTGTTTCCACCTTCTATCACCCACCAAGTCTGGATGAAGACAGTCCAAGACGGTAGTCAGCCTCCTTCCCATCAGCAGCTCAGGTGGACTGGCGCCTGTTACTGAAGATGGCGTGATGTGTTGATGAAGTAGGAAATTGGAAAGATGCTTTCTCCAGGAACCTGAAACGATACGTTTTAGAGAGTCCTTCACCGACTGGACAGTTTTCTCTGCTTGACCATTTGCACATGGTCTGTAAGGAGCAATCAGTGTTTGACAAATACCAGTACTTTCTAGGAAACAGCGAAAATCGTTAGATGTGAACTGAGGTCCATATCGGAAACTACAACATCCGGCAAACCATGAGTAGCGAAAATCTCACACAGCACATCGATGGTTTCGGTGGCAATAGTTGATGTCATTCGTCGTACTTCAGTCTACTTGGAGTAAGAGTCAATCAGAATCAGGAATAGAAATGAATTACCTTTTGGGTTTGATAATACAATAGAATAATCGACTTTGGATATACCCAAAATTCCAAAACCAACATGGCTATACGCGTTTCGGAACTAAATGAAGTTCCTTCATCAGTAGCAGAAACAAAGAAGAAAGAAAATATTGAAAAACTCCTTATAGCGGGAGTTACTCGCTGTTGTAGACGAGAGTCAAATTCAAAATGAACCGGCAACAAAAGAGTAGAGTAAGAGGACGGAAAGAAAAATGGCGGAGCCAATCGCAACCGAGAACGTGATAGTGATGCTGATGGAGAAGAATAATTATTGTAGAAACTGTTGCCAGATTTTTGAGAAGGATGGTGTGCTAGATAGATCATTGACCAACTGGTTTGTGTTTTTGTTGATGTGGAATGATTCGAAGAAATCCAAGTCAGATGGTGAGGGACATTTTTGGATGATTTTGTCAGAAGAGAAGTCAAATTTATGGTCAAAGGACCAGCAGTGTTGGGCTATGGATGAGCGGTTAAAGTCTTGGTTGCTTACGTATCTTCTATGCTGATTTAAATGGTATTTTAGGGCACGTTTAGTTTGGCCTATATATGATAATCCGCATTGGCATGAAATGCTGTACATGCCCCAGTTGTTGAGTGTGTCAATGGCATCTTTTAGCTGAGAGAAAGTAAGTTTATTGACAGGGGTGAAAACCACAAAAAAATTGTATTTTCGAAGGATTTTAGCGATGCGCTGGCTGGTTTTTGGGAAGAAAGGCAAAATGATCAAGTTTTTGTGTTCAGGTTTAGGTTTGGTTTTGGAAGTGTTTTTAATCAGTTTGCTGTGTAGATTATCAATGAGAGAGCTACGGTAGCCACGGTCGACTGCTATTTCTCTAAGGATATTCAGCATCGAGTAACATCGGTGAAGAGCAGATATTAATGTCTCGCTTCACATTTATGTAGAATGAGATATACTTTTGTGCTGGAGCATGCGCAGAGAGGTTGTGAGGGGGTAGAGGAACAGCAAACGGTTTGCGAAAGACAGTGGTAGAGAACGTTTGTTTGTGGCAAGTGACCAATACGTCCAGGAATTGTTTTCTTCCTCTATAGTGAATTGAATGCAAGGGTCAATTGCATCCAATTCACTATAGAGGAATAAAACAATAACCAAATTGCATTCCTGTTCCTGCAAGGGTTCCTGTAACGGAAAATCATATGCGTTTAGAAGAAAACTCCACCTTAGCATTCGCGAAGATAAAATCTCTTTTGTGGGCTTATTTTTATTGAAAATTCCCAAGAGAGGTTGGTGGTCAGTAACTATAGTGAATGAGTGACCATACAGAAAATGATGAAACTTTTTTACTCCAAATACTATACCCAAAGCTTCCTTGTCGATTTGAGCATAGTTCCATTCTGTAGTAGTTATACCTAGAGTTCTCTAGGCATAAGCTATTGGTGCTTCTGAACCATCAGGAAGTAGTTGACTTAAAACCGCACCAACTCCAAAAGGTGACGCATCGCATGCCAACACAATGGAAAGCTTTTCATCGAAAGGTACTAACACACAATCTGAACTTAACAATTCCTTCAGAACTTAACAACTGAACTTAATAATTGAAGGCATCATTGTGAATCTTTGACCATTTGAATGGTGCATTTTGATCCAGTAATCTATGCAACACTTCTGCAACTGTAGCCTTATCCTTAAGAAAACTGTTATATAATCTTGATGCTGATTGCTCTAGAGAATTTGCCCTGATCAAAACATCATCAAAATATGGAACTACTCCTTTCAAATTTGAAAACAAATTTTCGATCATATTTTGGAAAATTCCAGAAGCAACATTAACACCATATTGCAGTCTGTTGGATAATTGGATAAATTTTCAGAAATTAGTTCAAAGCAAAGAGTAAAACTCAGTTGATTGACAAAGGAAGCTATTCTTATACAATCACGTTCATTCTAAGAAGATACGGAACTGTTGTTTTCTTCAATGTATATACACTTGAATTCTATGTCACTCCCATTTCTTTGCAAGTTGTGCAATTCAGCCATATTGGTTTAATTTTCTTGCTTTTAAACTTTAATATTGTGGGCTACAAACTTCAATATTCCCAGTCTTCTTGACAGGAAGAGAAGGGTGGGACAGAGAAAATAAGAATTATATTCTCAAGTTATTTATAGAGATTATTTATTATAATGTTATTATACAAATATTCTTGAGAATACTCTCTGGAAGGACTACTATTATAAATAACTAAATAACTAAAGAATATTCTTCTCTGGATGACTATTATAAATAACTTCAGAATAATTCTTATTATTTTTGATAAAAATATTTCCCAGTAATTTGTAAAAGCAGTCCTTCCAGAGAATATTTTCAAGGATATTATATATATTTATATTATAAACATAAACAGGAGAATATTCTCATTAAGAATAAAAAAATATTCTCAAGTTATTTATAATAGTAGTCCTTCCAGAGAATATTCTCCTAAAGATTATTCTTGAGAACTTTACATCTCTAGGCAGATCAAACTATAACAGTTTATTTTCTAATCAACTATAATAGTTTGAGAAGTTCAAACTTGAAGTTCTTTCTGTAGAACTTGATTTACTTCATGAGAATTGTGCAAAATTGCATTCCAAAAACTCAGCATCAACTTGAAGAAAAGAGTAAAATTGTGTGGCCTAGAGGAAGCGGCCTTGATACTGACTTGTCACTACTACTACTACACCACACGTGTACCTCGTCCATATTCCTCTGCGGAACTTCTAACAAATTGGTACATGTTCGAATGTGCGTGTCTGTGTTGTGAACCTAACGTGAAGTTTGTTTCTGTGTAGTGCTTGTTATAGCGCTGCCATCTATCACATATTTTTTGAACTATGAATGACGTGTAATGTTTGAAGATTTTACCGTTGTAGGCCTGTTGCTCTCTGCGGCGAGACTTTTTAATGAGATTGGCTTGCATTTGCACCTCGAAGTTGGGAACCACAGGAAACCAACTTCAGTCGACCACCACTGTGGCAACGGTGGGGTTAGAACTCTGGACCTCGCAATGCCAGTCCGTCACTGACCACTCGACCACCACAGCGGCACTGACTGGTCACTGCAGACTGTAGTAGTAGTAGTCAGCTGGTGTATCTTCCAGAGCTAAAATAGGTCTGTGGAGGTTGTTGAAACCTACATTCGTGTGTAAAATTAAGAGAATTAAAACATTATGTGTTGAATTTCTAAAAAACTAGTGCACAGATTTTAATGAAATTTGGTACGAATAGGCCTACACAGTTATATATAACAGAGAAAGAGATGTACCATACAAAAGTCATAGTACGCACGCATGATTGTCAGTAAAGCTCATTGCAGGAATGTCCAAAATCCATGTTGTGAGATCAAACCTTAAATGAGTCTGATATGGGGTATGGTCTCCTCTCACAGTCAGACAGGTTGCACAGCCCGATGGCATACTGGACACGAGGCAGTTGAGGAGTCCCTGTGGCAAACGTTCCCACTCTTGCAGCAAAACAGTTTTCAATTCCAGGATGGTTCTCGGAGGAGGAGGGCGAGATGCAATTGCCCTGCCGAGAGCGTCCCAGACATGTTCTATAGGGTTTAGGTCAGGAGATCTTGCTGACCAATCCATACACCAAGTATCCTCACTTTCCAGATAATTGTTGACCAGCAGATGAGTCCGATGTGGACAAGAGTTGTCGTCCATGAACAAGAACAGAGGGCCAACTGTGCACCTGAAAAGTCTAACATAGGGCTCTAAGATCTCCTCTCTATACCTCGCAGCAGTCACAGACCCTCTGCCAAACACATGGAGGGGTGTAAGGCCATCCAACATGCCTGCCCTTTGGATGGTATCAGGTACTAGGCTCTCTTCAGATAAGTGTACATAGAGAATCAATGTTCAGGCTGAATTTCAACTCATCTGTGAAGAGCACAATGCTCCACCGAAGTCTGGTCCAAGGCTGATGTTGTCGGCACCATACTAAACGTGCTCTCTTGTGTGCTGCAGTTAGCGGGATGCAAACAGCGGGTCTTCTGGCATAAAGCCTTCGGGCAACAGTAAACCGTGAAACTTGAGTTCCAATGGCAGCATTCAGCTCACGTAAGAGCTGTGATGCTGTAGCAGTCCTTTGGCAATGCACTGAAACTGCCAAATAACGACCCTCATTGGTCGTTGCGGCTCTTCGACGGCCTTGTCCAGGTCTTCTCGATATGGATCCGTGTCCTGAAACTGTTTCAAATTGCAGGCGACACTGGGCATAACATTGAGGTCTGTAACCACCTGCACTTGTGATTGTCATGCCTCCAATCTACTGATGATTCTACATCTCATTTTGTCATCCATACGCTTGTGGCTACTCATTTTACCTGATAGTTTATAAAATTTATCAAACTCCTGCGAGAAACACAGTGAATGTCGCCGAAGAGAACGAGCACACAAATTGTAGAAAATGCCTTGTGGCCTTATCCCTTCCATGGTCACAGCTCCACCCTCACGCAGGTGTACGCTTACATATTCGACACTGAATATTTGCATACTTCTTCTGTGGCATTATTAGTACCTTTGGTTCAGTACTTTTTGTGAGAATATACACAATGATACACAATGTGCAAATTCTCTTAATTTTGCACACGAGTGTACTATCAATGTTTCAGATATTATTTTATGTTCCCCTGATAAGTTGTGTTTTATCTGTGCCATGCTTCTCTCAGACATATCTGAAAGAAGTAATTAATTTGTTTTATCTGTAATGAAATAGAACAGTTGTATTCCTATTTTCTTTTATTATGTTGAGTTGATACTAATTATTTTTTCTATATGTAATGTTTAGGTGCAAGAAAATTCTCCAGGATATAAAGCTGGCCTTGAAGCATTTTTTGACTTTATTGTAGCTGTTGGGAATACAAGATTGGTATAAAACTCAGTTTTATTCAGTTCTAGGAAATTTAAATGCAACTTTATGTAATTTTTCAAATGATGGTTACACATTTATACAGTAAATACACCACTACTGACATTACACAACTAGAGCTGATATGGTGTTTGTAGGATACTACATCAATTATGAACCCAAGGAAGAAAGCGGACTACAGGCTTAATTTTGTGGCCAGATTTTGTATTACATGAGTTAAGTATGGGCACATTAACAACACTGGTAAAGGAAGACGTATTGGATTCTTGCTTTATAATATGCAGGCTTTACCTGATCTATAGAAACAAACTTATTGTTGATCAGTAAGCAAGAAGTTTTAGTCTAGATACAATATGATATGGCGGAACCAGTGGACGTCTCACAGCATCAGTCCGTAGAAAAACATGAGAACAGTCCTTCAAGTCCTTTGACACGAACACCGCTTGTTTAGCATGGTTAGAAGCTGGTGTTGGTCTCAGTTTGGACATGTGTTGACAAATTCTCTCATTCATTTCAAAAAATGAATATAGGTGCTGAACATGACTGCTGGTCAGAACTTTGGATGAGTTCCCCCGCAGGGTTGTTTGGTTTAAACCACATGGCTTTTTTTTAAAAAAATCAAAGAAAAGTGGCGTAAATATCATTTTTTTTCCTTGAAAGATATCATATTGGTTTATTATTAGCCAAAATGTTTCATTTTTACCACATTTTATATCCTTGGGGTACATTCTGATGGTATATCTTTAAATGAAATAAGATTTTATAAGTGGTTTTTTTCAAAAAGTCTCGTAAAAGTGGCCAGAATATATATTTTTTTTTCATATGAATTATCTTAGTTATTTAAAGTTATATACAAAGCTAAAATTTCTCATTCTTACAATGTTTTCTAGCCTTTGGCTACATTCTGATGCTCTATATATATCTTTAGCAAATTCATGAATAAGGATTGTATCATACATCTAAATGTAGTGGTGTATTATCTCACAAGGTTTTTTTTTCCTTCACAAAACAGCAGCAACAGCAACAACCTACTGTATATCTCCCAGTCTTAATATTCAATAGCTGTTGCTTTTTTATACTTTCACTGTTAAGCCCAGTTACTCAAGGTTCTACTGTATAATAGTAACAGATTTATGAAAAATAATCAGCTATATACAAGGTGATAATAATTTAAGTTTTGATTCCAAAACTATACTGGTCAGAATGACTTGAAAATTTGCATGGATATTCCTGAAGCAATGGAAGTTTCTTTCGCAAAAGGAAAAAAAAGTGCAAAATGTGCAAGTAAATGATGCTGTACTTGGCCAGCAGTATAATCTATTTTGTGCAACCACATCATTTCGGCACTTCCACAGCATCAGTGCAGTTTCACAGCATGGAACTTCAATCAAGATGCACACTGCAGTACCAGCAAAGCAGTTGCTGAAGACCCATTTTGACAGGATGCATCTTAACCCTTGCAACTTCTGGCTGTTGGGGGGGGGGGGTGGTACCTCACACACACAAAATGTTATAAACAGTGGTCAGATTGCAATCTCCAGTACATCTCCTGTATGTTAGAAGTTCCTCAGGAATATTAATGTGGGGGCGCGTTTGGTTAAATAAAGCTGAATTGCAAGCACATCCACATTATGACCATGGCATACTCTGATCTGTTGTTGAACAAGAATTTTTGTGCTTTCAACCTTATAGCCAGAACATGGTGGACAACATATTTAACATTTCTTAAGTAAGTTGTAATTATTTGTGCAATTACACTGGTGTAAGAAATTAAGAGAATTTGCAGACTTGGTCGATTATCTTTAGAACTACTGTACCGATTTTAATGAAATTTGATATGTACATACATTGATACAATACAAAACAAATAACCATTGAATAATTGTAATACACACACATGATCGTGCATAACACTCGTTGGAGTCGGAAGGTATGAAACAGCGGTTGCAGAATAAACAAAAAAAATGGGTTAATAGGGGATATGGTCCCCTCTTACAGATATACAGGTCTCGCAGCATGATTTCATACTTGAAATAAGGAAGTTTATCATTTCCTGTGTCAATTGGTTTTGATTCCCTGTTATGATTGATTCCCTGTTTGATTTCCTGAAACTGTTTTCATTCCCTGGATGGTTACCGGAGGGGGGTTGCGAGTTGCAATTGCCCTCCCCAGAGCGTCCCAGACATGCTCTATAGGATTAAGGTCTGGAGATCTGGCTGGCCAATCCATCCGGCAAATATCCTCACTCTCTAGAAAATCATCGAACAGAAGAGCTCTATGTGGCCTCACGTTATCCATTAACATGAACTCAGGGCCAACTGCACCCCTGAAAATGCGAACATTGGGCTCCAAGACCTCATCCCTATACCTCACACCAGTCACAGTGCCTCTTTCAAAGACATGGAGAGGTGTGCGGCCATCCAACATGATGCCTGCCCAGACCATTAAACCTCCTCCACCATAATGGTCGATTTCGCGGACATTGGAGGGTAGGTAGCAGGTCCCTGGTTCTCTCCATATGAACGCACGGCGAGAATCTGTGCTTAGGCTGAACCGGGACTCATCAGTGAAGAGAACAGTCGCCCATTGATCCATACTCCAATCTCTATGCTCTCTGCACCATGATAAACGGATTCGCCTGTCTGTAGAAGTGAGTGGGACGCAAACAGCAGGTCTTCTTGCAAACAACCCTCTCTCATGAAGTCTTTTGGAAACAGTCACCCTTGATACACGGGTTCCTGTGGCTGCATACAAGTCAAGAGAGAGCTGAGAAGCTGTAGCACTCCTGTTACGCCTCGCTATAATCGACAAATGGTCATCTTCTCTGGCCGTCGTGGCTGTTGGACGACCTTGCCCAGGCTTCCTCTCGATGGATCCGGTATCCTGGAACTGTTTCCATAAGTTACACATGACGCTGGGCATTAAATTGAACTCTCTACAAATCTGGACTTGAGATTGGCCTGCTTCTAGCCTCCCCACAATTCGCCACCTCATTCCATCATCTAAACGCTGGTGGTTACTAATTTTTACTGTTACAATTTGAAATTAACCGATTGCTGCAAATCAACACCAAGAAATTCGCTGAGGTGTGCCAATGAACGAAATGCGTCTCAACTTACGCGCGCTTATAAAGCCTGTTTCTGTACTGGCTCCGCCTACACACACATGTACGCTTACGCATTTGACGTACAGGATTTGCATTTTTGTCTAGAAGCAGTGGTTTTACATTCAGTTCAGTTCTTTTCATGAAATTCGATAAAATATGCAAATTCTCTTAATTTATTTCACCAGTGTACTTTGTTTTTTGTGATGTTTCCATGAATTATGAAATCGTGCAATGCTATAATTAAGTTATCATTTTGCCATGACTGGCTATCGTTTCCATTCTGTGAGCAAATTTCCCACATAATGAATGATGTCATTAATTTTATATTTTTAAGTATTTCTCCCCTTTACCAAATAAAATTGCATTTTTTCAGGAATATTCATGTCAATTCATTCTGACAATCATTCTTTTTTACAGTGTTTTGAAATCGGAACCTTAGTTATAATCACCCTGTATATCGTAAATCATTGCTAATTAATCTGCATTATTTATGCTTCATTAAATACGTTATATTCACATAATTTTTATTAGTTTTTGCAAAATAGCTTCCTAATTAAGTATACTGAAAGTAACTGGAGAAAAAACCTTTATATATATTATATGATTAATAATAACATTAAAAGAATTTTCAAACACAGTAATCCATTAAGCAAAAAAAAATTAAATTGCAAAATTTAGTTTTTGTTAAAATGTAAGAAATATTTATTGATTAATTAATATGGGAATAGTGTTAATCACATTGGTAAACATTTAATTTTAATTAATTATTAGAGGTTTGAATGATTTTTCAGAAATGTTATTGTTTTCAATGTTAATACTATTTAAAACAAAAAAAATGGTTTAAACCAAAAAAACCTGGTTTAAACCAAAAAAACCTGGTTTAAGAAAAAAAAAACCTCTGTTTTTTCAGTTTTTTTACCAACCCTGTTTCCCGGGAAGTCTGAGGACAATTCCGAAAACTAGTTCAGATGGTGATGATTGCAGATATTCACGAACTGTTGATTGAAGAGATAGCAACACCAGGAATAGAGCCTTGCTCCAGTGAACTGGGTCTACTGCCATCAAAACACTTTTCATAGTTCACTGAAATCTCTCTACCATCCCTTTTGCTTGAGGATGGTAAGAGGTAGTGTAAATTCGCTGAACACTGAATAGTCTTGACAAGTGCTGGAAAAGATGAGATTTGAAATTGAGAAATGAAAGATGATGACATCGGGAACACCCAGGAATTGATGATCGCTGAAGCTATGGTCTCAGCTGTTTCATCTAGAATAGGAACAGCTTTAGGCCAGCATGTGTATCTATCGATGCAGGTGAGCAAGTAGGAATTCCCATTGGATGGCAGAAGAGGGCCAACAATGTAAGATGAACATGTCTACAGTCTGTTTCAGGTTAACTTTGCAGTGAGGAGGAAGCTACGAGGGAACCGCATCACTCGTTGCTATGACAGCGAAAGCCTCTTAACCTATGTATCGATATGCTGCCTCAGTAAGGTATGGCTGATTCTCACCAATCTCGCAGAAAAAAGTATTTTTTACGTGTAACGTAATGCTTGTAGAAAAAATTGCAGTCAGTTAGTAACAGTTAGCTAATGGGGAAAAAAAACCATTGTCAATACTTTCAGAAATTAAGGAGCGGTTTTTAAAATCTTTTTTTTTTATTGAAAAGTATCTTAGTAACTCCTATTAACCTGATTTTCACGTTTGAATTTGGTAATATCCCAAAATAATAATAATAAAAATGATAAAAAAAAAAATTTAAATTCTTTTACTCACTTTTCTTGCCATAATTTCCGTCGCTCACCCACCCGAACGCATATACGTCGATGCCACTTGTTATCACTAAAATTTTAGTCATTTTTTACGGATTCCCATTCTATGGAATCCTCACTTGTAGTTGTAGAACTATCGGATTCTCTATTACTTATCATTGCTGCTCTAACATGTGTTCCATCAGGCCACCTGCAATCCAAAATTCCTCTTCTTTTCAATAACGTGCTTTATGCATTATTGCCAAAAAGAAAGAACGATTTAGCGTGTCTATCTCTGGTGAAAAGAAAGATACAACTGTCACAGAAGGGAAAAATACACTGCAAGCCTAAACCATTGTGGGTCTTTCTCTCTTGCTTATTTATATTTATCTGGAGAGACACTGAAGGGGCATCTGGAGGAACAGCCTCTGCTGTGGGGGAGAAGATGGTGTTGGTGTGGGTGAAAAAGAGACATTACTTATGTCAACACCCTCAGCTATCGGCTATTGGAATTCAGAACACGTCCATCAGCTCGAAGCAATTGGAACCGAGACTCGTCAGACCAGGCAACGTGTTTCCAGTCCTCAACAGTCCAATGTCGGTGTTGTCGGGCTTAGGCGAGACGTAAAGCTTTGTGTTGTGCAGTCATCAAGGGTACACAAGTGGACCTTCGGCTTCGAAAGCCCTTATCTATGATGTTTCGTTGAATGATTCGCACGTTGACACTTGTTGATGGCCCAGCATTGAAATCTGCAGCAATTTGCGGAAGGGTTGCACGTCTGTCACGTTTAATGATTCTCGTCAGTCGTCGTTGGTCCCGTTCTTGCATGATCTTTTTCCGGCCGCAGTGATGTCGTAGATTTGATTTTTTACCGGATTCCAGATATTCACGGTACACTTGTGAAATGGTCGTATGTGAAAATCCAAATTTCATCGCTACCTCGGTGATGCTATGTCCCATCTCTCGTGCGCTGACTATAACACCACGTTCAAACGCACTTAAATCTCGATAACCTGCCATTGTAGCAGCAGTAACTGATCTAACGACTATGCTAGACACTTGTTGTGTTATATAGGCGTTGCTGACTGCAGCGCCGTACTCTGATTGGTTCCATATCTCTTTATTTGCATACGCATGCCTGTACCAGTTTTTTTGGCTATTCAGTTTATTATATAATTAATAATAACATTAAAAGAATTTTCAAACACACAGTAATCCATTAAGCAAAAAATAATTAAATTGCTGAAGTTGGTTTTTGTTAAAATGTAAGAAATATTTATTGATTAATTAATATGGGAATAGTGTTAATTACATTAATAAACATTTTATTTAATTATTAGAGGTTTGAATGATTTTTCAGAAATGTTATTGTTTTTAATGTTAATACTATTTAAAACAAAAAAACCTGTTTAAACCAAAAAACCCTTTTTTTTCGGTTTTTTTCACCAACCCTGTTTCCCGGGAAGTCTGAGGACAATTCTGAAAACTAGTTCAGATGGTGATGATTGCAGATATTCACGAACTGTTGATTGAAGAGATAGCAACACCAGGAATAGAGCCTTGCTCCAGTGAACTGGGTCTACTGCCATCAAAACACTTTTCAAACACAAAGTAATTCATTGAGTAAAGCAAAAAAAGTAATTAAATTTCAAAAGTGGATTTTTTTTTTTTAAATGTAAGAAATGTTTGTAGATTAATTAATATGGGAATAGTGTTAATTACATTAATAAACATTTTATTTTAATTAATTATTAGAAGTTTGAATGATTTTTCAGAAATTTTATTGTTTATAATGCTATTTAAAACAAAATAACCTGGTTATTTAGTTTTTTTACCAACCCTGGTTAGAAGGCAGACAGGTCGTTATTTTCAGCGATCACAAGCCTTCAAAAGCATCTTACAAGCATCTCAATCAAAAGCTAGAGAAATCATCTGCTCGTCAAACACAGCATGTAGAGCTCATTAGTCAGTACACAACTGATATTTGGCATGTGGGTGAAGAAAACATTTTTGCTGACACATCATCAAGAATCAACAAAATAAAATTATCCATTCTTTGGACTTAGCTCCTCTGCGAAACCTCTAATGAATTGGTACATGCGGGAATGTACATATAGTGATTACCCCATGGGGTGGGGTAAAGTGAGTAGTGCATGGGATAAAATAGTCATACCAAATAATAATGAAATTTTAAGAAAATAATCAGTGAGCATTGAAATTTTATTTAACACATTTATCGAACAACCATTTTCTACTTTTAAATTTATGACTTTTAATGTACTCTATGGTTAAAACTTGGCTTCATTAAGATCTTCAAATACAACTGATCCCTTATATCATTTATGTCCTCATTTTCTGGAAAGGTATAAAAATTCATTATTTAGGCTTTTTCAAGATATTCAACAGATAATAAATCCTTATTAATCACTTGTCTGATAATTTGCATCATCATTGGTTTTTGTTCTCTTCATAATAAACCAGCACCCCACACACATCCTTCTGATATCTTTTATAAGTTTGAATTTAGCAGATAGTATTAGTATAGATTTGCCTCAGATCTTCAGGAAAGTTTATCTTTGGCTATGGGAGTTTTATGAAATTTTTCCATATTTCTGTTTTGTGGCAGTCAAAGTTCAACTATTTCCTTTATTAAGGTTTCTCCTGTGCTATCCTGAACATATTTTCATTTTGCCTTTAAGTTCTGTCTTACCCTTTTGTTTACAGCTGAGATTAACGAGGGCAAGGTAGTCATTATATGGCTCGTTTCAAGTCTTTCATCAGACACAACACTGATATTACCTAATCTTGACACATCTTCACCTTCTATGTTCAAGTCAGCCATTCGTGAAGTTGATTCTGTATCTTTATTTTACTTGGTCGTTAATTGTGAAAGTTCAATATCTACAAAAGGGTGGGGGTTGTTCACATTGGTATTCAAGGCTTGAAATCTCTTGCTCAGTTTCCTTCACATGTCAACCATGATTTTCTTCTACAATCCTTTTTTCTTGACTTGTTAATGATCCATCTTCTTTAAGAGTGATATGGAATCTTCAACTCGTGTTTTCTTGCAGCTCACATGATACTAATGCTCTTTCCAACAGCTAGCAATACTAATGGAAGGATGTCAGAGTGCTGTTGTATATTCCTTTCTCATATAGGTTCAAACACCTACTTTCGAAGCACACTTTTGCTCTGGAAAAGGGAAAAAAATGAACTGTAATAAGTAAAAAGTAAATTAAGTAAAAAAAACTGTACAAAGTAAAAAAAAATTCTTAAAAGTTCAATTATATGTTAGGCAAAATAGCTCCTAACAACTAAGTGTTAGTTAAGCCTAATGCTATGGCCACTTTACCCCACGTTGTTTAAATTACTACAAAATATGAAATATAATGATTACAACTTACCAGTGAACGAAATAATGTTCTTGAGACACTACTGGAGTGCCCTGGACAGCCAGTCTATAAAAAGTTTGAGCAACTAAAATGTTAGAGAGAAGTTATTCATGCACTCAAAGAATGGAACCCGAGATTGAACAATAAAAAAAACAACAAAGAGATCAGGGTTAGGTTTCTGACCTCAGAAGATAACTCAATATTAAAAGAGTCAAAAACATATTGTTGATGTTACCAAACAGATTTTTTTAAATGTGATAGATATGTTAAATAACAAAAAAACTTACTTTTATATAGCTTAAAGTTTACAGTCGAATTCAGTTTTAACGAATACCGTTATAGCGAAATTCTCATTTTAATGAACACTTTTCTAATCCCCCCGAATAAGTTTACATAGGGACATTTTGAAATAACCTGAAATTCCTTTATAACGGAATTTCATTATAATGAAGTGATTTCTACGGTCTCTTGAAGTTCGTTGTAACAGGATTCAACTGTATTTTGAATTATATAATTACCGAGTATAGAATATCTATTTTGATATTTTAAATTTCCTTATCTGCCCAAAATTTTATTCCATATCAAAAATTCACACAGCATCTGTTAATACACTAATTAAACTCATTTATTCTGACCTAAAAATTCATAGCTCAGATGCAGTACCATTTCTAAGTAGGTTATAATCCTTATGAATGTCTTTTTTTTTTGCATTTGACCTTCCATATGACCTTTCTTTCCCCCCATTCTTATCTGCAAGTGTCCGTCAGCAGGTGTGTAATTTTTGGTTTTTGTCAAGCATTCTTTAACTTCTGACTGTGCAGGTCTGGGTTCGAATCCCGGGTCGGGCATGGATGTCTACTAACACTAACAAATTCCCTGAACAGATCTATTGGGAATATGTGCTGATCATGTTAAAAAAAACACAAACAGTTGCCTTTAATAACGATACTAAATATGGAGTCGACATCGTGAATCAAATGGTGCGATTATACACGACCAAGACTGGAAGTCGACTCTGGCCAATGCATGTATTTTTTAACATCTTAGATATGTCAGTGATAAATGCTTGGATTTTGTATTAACAAGTGACAGGAAAAAAGATCACTTGGAGTACTTACATATTGCAGTTATGTGAAGAACTCTGTGCTGAGTATTTCACCTTGAAAATTACAATTCAAAATGCGATAATATGCAAAACACCTATTGATGGAGACAAAAAACGACAGAAATGCCAAGTGAGAAGGAACTGCATAGTCAATAAAACACTTCAATCTTGTAGGCAATGCAAATAACCAGTGTGCGGCAAATGTGCATGCAGAGAGGTGATTTGTACAGAATGCTTTGAGTGTTAGATAAAAACGAAATATATTAACAGGCCAGTGGTTTTCACCCTTTTTTTTTTGTTTTATAATTCTATTTATGTTTTAAATATGATATACCATTATTTGAAACATTAAGGTATCCGAAAATTGCAAAAAACTATGGGGGGTCATTTTGACCCCATCCCGTCTTTCTAGGTATACTCTTGCGATCCGTCTTTCTAGTGTTAAGTTTGTGATTATCTAGGTAATTTAATAATAGAAATCAACATTGGCGTAAAAGATCTTTTTAAACACCTATCTATGAAAAGAGTACAGCATATGGTTTATATCAATACACATATATAAGCAGTGGAAGAAATTTTGGAAGGTTGAATTGACTAATACCCAATAGTTCTATAGTTTTTCCTTCAGCTTTTACAGCTTTTGTGCTATGCTCTATTCAAATTATATATTTTACAAGGGGAAAAATATTGTTCAAAGTAATTCTGTAGAGAGTAGAAAATTATTTTACAATCATATTAAGTATTTATGCTTTTTATAACATAGGGACTTCAAACATTACATGCAATCAATGCATGTATTTTCAACGGAAATTTTTTTATTGAAAAGCAATATTTGAGGTTTTTGACACAAGGTTTTTAGTGGAGGGTTTTTGACGTGGCATTTTAAACCATGGTTTAAACCGTTAAAAAACTGCCAACTTTTCCAGTCAGTTTCCATCCCAGTTTTGTCCTCACTGCAAGTGGAGCTCCAGGCATTGAGAGTTGTTCTGGCTCCAGAATATCAAAGAAGACATCTGCACCTAGAATTATATTGATCAGCCTCGACTGGTAGAATTCAGGATCGGCTAGTTGAATGTCGCCGGACATCCCCTCAAGAAAAGATATCTCGAAGTTAGAAATATTTTAAGACAGTTTTGTGACAACTAATGCTGTTGTTGTATGGATCCTTGCTGCAATTCTCAACGAAGTTCAGTTTCACTTGTGGTGTCAAAATGTCAAATTTCATCACTGACACCTAGAATCGAATGATTAGATTTGTTGAATATCAGTCCTACTTTCTTGCTATGGTTTTGAGAGATGTCTGGGAGCCACTATCCAAGAGTGCTCGACATTTTAAATAATCACCATGGCACCCACAGACATTTATGATTGCTGTAGAAAACATTACTGCACTACTTGATTTTGCTTCCTAAACATTGTAAACGCTTGACGCAGCTACTCCTTCACTCATAGGGGTTACATCAGGAGGCTGTACCTTGAATTCATGCAATAATGTGTGGTGCTTTCTTTTACAGCACTGGCAGCTGGTTTTCAACCAGCTATTTTGCAACTATTCAGCATCTATTTTGCGAACGAGTGATTATTTCTCAAGCAATTGAAGCATAGCTTATTTGACTTCACAAAAGTCCACCTTTTATTAAATGCCATAGATTTTAATTTGTTACAGTCATTGGGCTTGCACTTGAGCTCGTGATCGTGAATCCAGACACTAATCACACCGCTTCGCCTTTCAGGGCCTTTTTCAGATACTGGAACATCTGGACATCTGATAGGTTTGTGTTGTTCCCAGTGGAACCTTCGAAGATGTCCCTGAAGCTCAACCAACCTCTAAACTGTCCCCAGAATTCTGATAACTCTAACGTTGGCAGCTTAAGATTATTGTCCTTCGACTGAGATTTCTCACTGGGTTGGAGCAAACCATCTTCAGCCATAGACACCAAACTTGTCATCTAATGAATTTTTCATCTCAGCTCTACGTAACCGTCATACTCCACTTCACAGAGTGATTAATTTGATGTAGCATATTCCCGCAGCTAATACACGTCATCAGATTCTAAGATAGCTGCCACCTCTCCCTCTGCCGTTCGAATTTCCTTGGTCCTTGAATTCTGAGAGAATATCACTGGATTTCCATTTTGGCGTATTGAAGGATGATTTAATTCGAACAAGTGCCACAGAAAAGAGTTACTGACCGATAACAGTTGCTTATTTTGGTACATTCTTTTGCTATCGCCAAGCTGTCCGGATTCCAAATTGAAACAAGTACTGACAAAGAACCTCCAGCTTCTCGATGGACCATTATCATACCACGTCACAATATACGCCTGCTGATTTCTTCTGGGCTTCACAGTCACTTGTTCAGAATTATAAAACGAGAATTTAGAAATAGATTTATTTTCAAATACAAAATACTTGATACTTGTAAATGTGCGACTTGCCACCACAATGTTTTAGAATTCAACTTTGTTGTCATCTTACAAACAGTAATAATGAGAATAATTGATAAAAAGGAAGAAAACACCCCCCCCCCCGATCGTCCACACACAGCCTAATAATTTCATTAGACAGTTCCAGTGTGCCAATCCGGGATTTTCTTGAAATTGCTAGAAGATATTAACGACAAAACTGATATCTGGCCTTGTATGACCAGCTATATATCATAAACATCCTATCACATTTGATATGTCAATTTTTCCATTTCTCTGATCTTCATTTTGGAGTTTCGACAGCTTAATTTAAACAGCAAAGTTCCCTTAGCGACTACCAAAGATGATATAGGAAATTTAAATTTTCAAAAAATATCACATATTTTACTGATATAATCTATCTGATGAATAAAAAAAATATTTCATTTGGCGAATAAGATCGAGTTCGCCAAATCGCGAGTGTCCATTCGGCCTCTTGATGGTCAAATCGGCCATTTGACGCATGTGCAAAAGTTCGGAAGTTAAATTTTTGTTGGCCAATCGCGAACAATGTTCAGCTACTTTCGGTACGGTTTCAGAGCAGGGTTTGGGGGGGGGGGCTGACAGGGACGATGAACCTCATCTAGAAGCAAAGCTGCATTAAGCGTTACTTAACTTACAAGCGGCTTTGTCTAGAAGCGTCAATAGTTGAGCACACCCCCAAGAGACTATATGCAAAAAACAACTTGTTGTTTGAACTCTTTACTCGATGATAATCTTTCCCTCAGCAGAGATGCCGCCGACGCGCTATTGCGCGTCAAATTCCCGGAATTTCGGGAAAAGATGCATAAATATTTTGTTCACGCTTCCCGTGGGACCCGTTCTTCCCGAGTTTTAAGAAAAAAAAACACGGAGGGGTGAAAAAACCTGTGTACCAATTTATTTTATTTTTCCTCACCGTCTATCATGATCGCGATGACGTGTAGTGACCTTAAAAACGAATGAGGCTGACGAAATATCAAGTTGCGTCCCGGAATGAGAGCGGCTATTATACCGAATTTTCCCATTTCTGATGGTTTTCCTCCTGTTGGTTATATATCGGAAATTACGGTACGTTCGCGACTACCCACCCACGTCAGTGACAGCGTATTTACCGCGTAAATTCGCTTCGTTTTCACGAGATTCGAACGGACGATTCTTCAAAAATATTGCATTTGCAATCGTAATACAATTTTTCCGAGATCGTTCGAGAAAAAAAAAAAACGGAATATGTAAAAACTATCATAAATATCCAGTCATCAAGGCGCTATGCGGTCGTGAGTTTCACGTCACGAAAATCAGGGTTTCGGACCCGCTAGGTCGCAAATGCGCAGTGGTGGTAGACTACGAATTGGATTTTCTGAAGTTTTCTAACTTTCAGTTGGCTATCCTTTGCAAAAAAATTCCGTTGCTATGACGCAGAAGCGGCTCTTGGGATACGTGACTCACACGGGGTGCCGCTCAGGGAGGGTCGCAAAATCTGAGATGAAAGTGTGCAAAAGTTTATTTTGTAGGAATAGCAGGGCCAATACAAATCTGACATAGTTCTCATATTAAGGCATGAAATTTGTGGAAATTAAATGGTGGTAGACCACAGTTGTGGACTATCGGGGGGGGGGGGGAGAGAAAGAAAATCATTCCAGCTAGAAATTGCTCAAAAAGGATTTACATGAATCAAAAGATCGTCGAATCATTTACTTTAAATTTATTATTGGAGCTAAGGTTTTCTGAAATGAAAACTCAGAGAAATTATAGACTAATTTATTAGTAAATACCGTATATAATTTGCTTAACTTAATTAAATTTGTTTTAAATTAATTACACATGTTAATTCCTCAGTGTTGATGGGTTTCTTTGCTGCTCTTTTCTGTACCAATAGAATATTTAGCAATGAATGTAAAAAAAAAACAACCTAGTTTTATACTATTTAATTAAACTTTTTTGTTAGTAAGGGAAAGTGCCCAAATACCGCCCCTCCAAGCAAAATTGTTGATTCTGAAAATTTAGAGTTAAAAATAATTTGAGAACTGATTTAAGTAACTCAACTTCGTACCTAATCGTGCTTCAAGTGTGATTGTACGGAATGAATTTTTCTTAACCAAAAAAATAAAAACAATGCAAATTTTAGGTTTTCATCAAAGGTATCCTAATTCCTTCCCCCCCCCCCCCAGTTACACATTTATTTTAGTTGCTTATATTTATTAGCTATACTATGTATAATAATTAGTTAATATATACTTTATATATATAAATTAGTTGTACTTATAATGCTTATATTTTTTACTTTATTATATTTATATAATTAGCTTTTCTTCATGAATAAGACATAGAAATGTTGACAAGTGATATACATCAATCAAAATGAATCTAAATCAAGAAAAAAAAGTGTTCCTTCTGAAACATGATGAGTTTCCCTCCGATGCTCAGAGAGGACGAATTCAGCTATAGCAAAAACTGTGACTGTTCCTGACTAAATGACTACAGCTACACGACTGTATCAATCACTAATTTATGAAAAATAACTTTCCGTATGGCATAAAAATATAACTGTTCAAATTTGATTTCGCACTGTAACAACTTACAACAGAAACCATTTTTGTAAAATTAAAGCATGAATGAAGAGAGCAATGCAACTGCATCACTGCAAGTAGTCAACTGAATGGGATTGAAGAGCTTTCTAGCATTTCACAAGATAGCAGCTCTGTACATGCAAATAGATGGGGACGAATCTGCAGCAGGGAATGGATTTCGTGCACTTTCCTCTAAATCTTTGGATTGAACTTGTTTTTAGAAATCAATTATTTGTTTGAATCACAGGGGTGCCCTGTAAATGATGGGGGAGGGGGGCAACTTTATTTTTTTTTTCTAGAGGAACCCAGATTTTGCCAATAACCTGTGTCATGGGACTCAGGTGAATTAGAGTGGAGTGGCATCTCTGCCTTAGTATCATGAATCTCATTAAAACACAGTTGCCGAACAGCATAAATGTAAAAAAATATAAATAACAGAATTTCTGTTCCTGTTAATGGTCCCAGCAGGCAACAATTGAATTTCGAAAATGCTTTTGAATTGTGGACAGCAAAAAATATCTCTGAAATGCTGAAGAACTAAAATATTTTTTTGTACTGTAAAAATTTACATTTTATATTAAACAATTTTTATTTATACATGATTTGCATTTTGATTTATATTTTCATCTTGAACTTGATATAAGTTGTTTTTTAATTTGCATTTTATGACGCGTCAATTTGGCTAAGGTTCTCTCTCGTTTGGCTACAACTTTTTTCATCTGATTAGCCAAATTGCTACAATTGATAAAAAGTCAGGGCGAACCCTGCATGTGAAAATAATCATATTATTGAAAAGTTCACGACAGGGCTAAAAACTTCGTCATAAGTTTGCCCCTTTACGCAGTCTGAATCCCTGAGCAACAAGACAGGCTTTATACCATACTGTTTATTGTTTCTCATTTTTCTTGACGGTATAGACCCACCTGTCCCCCACAATAGGGGTATGATCGGATTTTGGCACTAAACATTTCTATCTGACATTATTTGTATTTCCTCGAGCATGGCCAATGCTCCTTTTGCGGAGATCTTGATGAAGCATTATAATTTTTCGAGATATTAATGTCAATAAAACATGCTTCTGGAATCAATATCATTATTTTTCACTATACCTGAATATGCATTTTTCCCACTGAAATTTAAAACGTTTTTATCATATTCAATTTTACGAGACTTGCCTTGGCACCTTTATGAGATCTTAATCTCAAACTAGTTTCCTCAATCCTGTACGTGTTGATGCAGGAGCCATCTTTTCTAGATATAGCTTCTCGCCAAAAGATGTGCAGTTTGGATGTTTCAGAATTATCAAAATTGAATTTATATTGCCTCTTAACAAACGTCGCAAGGTCCCGGGTTCGAACCCCACACCATCGCCACAGTGGTGGTTGGTTTTCTGTGGTTCCCCACTTCAAGACGCGAATCCGAGCTGATCTCCCCTTAAAAAGTCTTGCTACAGAGAGCAACAGACCTACAAACAGTACAAATGTAATTCAATCATAATACATCACTCACTTTACTTTTTAAATATAGATGGCAGCACTGAAAATTCAAACACAGCACTAGGTACGCACTCAGACTGTTAGGGTACACGCAGTTACACTTCCAGCACAACTCACTGGGTAGTAAATCGCCCATAGACCTGGGTTGTGCTCGGTTTGAAAGAAAGAAAGCCGCTTAACAATATTAGACTCCTCAGAGTCCGGAATCAGATTCACTTTTTACATCATCCACCTTCTTGTCTTCCCGATCACAAGTTGGGTCATTTCAGATTCACTTTTATGTGGATAAATGTTGGTCTCGTGTGCAGGACAGATTCTCGATCGTAGTTCTTGAAGGTTACATTTATTGTTTCAATTGTATGCCTCTCGTCAGGTATCCAGATATGATACCCACAAATGTATAAAGCGTAACCCACCATGATGCCTTTTTTTGGCTCTCAAATTCAATTTATTTCTTAGCTGTTTAGGCACTCCGATGTACATTGTACTACCAAATATCCTCAAATGTTTAACTGACGGCTTTGAACCACAATATAGTTCAAAGGGGGTTTTTGTCTGTCCATAGGGGCATACCTGATTCCAAGTGTACGTGAAGTACAGTAGAGCTTCGGCCCGAAAAGTATTACTCAAACCTGCATCTAGCAGCATGGTTTTCATTGCATCCAAAGCTGTATAATTAAAGTGTTCGTATTCTGTTTGGGCGTGTAGGTATTAGTGCATTCATCTTTGATACCTTGAGTGTGTCGAGAAACTCGCAAAATTCATTATGCTTGAACTCCATCCCATTGTCAGTTCGGATATTTATGTTTTTTGAATTAAAAAATCTCTGCCCTCATTCGGAATTTTTTGAAACAGTCCAGCACCCGAGACTTTTTCTTCACAACCTTTCGGGAAGAGTCATCTGTGATGGTCAAAAAATATTGGGCTCCCCCCATTAGAAATTGTAGGAAGAGGCCCACAAACATATATATGCAAAAGTTCCAAGGATTTAGATGATGTAACTTTTGATATGGGCTTGAAGGATTTTTTCTCGATTTTCCTAACTTACAATCTTCGCAATTTAAGTTCTCGTATTTTAGAGCAGGGATACCCAGGATGCTGGGCTTACAAACTGACTTGTCTGCGTGATGTACTTATGATTTGATACGACAATATTTAAGTTACCATCAACTGATAAACTTTGGGTTTTGAATCGTCTGGAATATGTGGGCTTACAGATACAGATATTAAAATACCATTTTCTTTATTTGCTATGAACAATTTCTTCCCTGTTCTCAAAGTGACTTCAATCTTTATTGTTCTTGCCAACGTAAGAAGCTCTCTTTCTATTGGTATATAACATGATGGAGAACTTACTTTTTTGTATGTTACAATGTTTTATTTTCAAACATTAATTTATTACAATAATTAAAACAAAATATTAATTATAATTTAATTTATAATCTAAGCTACTCATTACCTGTGTTCAGTTTTATTCAAAATATGTGTGATAGGGCATCAGAGTTAAGCTTTTGACTTCAGAAACTAAATCGGTATTAAAAGTCAAATACTTAATTGGCAATGTTGTCAAGCAGATTTTTTAACCTGATAGATATGTTAAATAACAAAATGCTTACTTTCTTGTAGATTAAAGGATTTTATATTCAGAATTATAATCACTGAAAAAAAATATTTATTTTGATATTTAAAATTTTCTGATCTGCCCAAAATTTTATTCCATATGAAAATTCTCACGCAGTATCTGTTAATATGCTAATTAAACTCATTTATTTTCACCTAAAAATTTAAGAAGGAAGTGTTGCCTTTAACTGCTTCATTCCTTCTACAACAATGAGGCGGTTAAAGGCAGGGCCGTCTTAATGCATGGGCCCACCCGGGCACAGCACGGGGCCTCAAGAGAAGAGGGACCTCAGAAAAACGAGAAGTAGTTGCATTTTTTGAGAATTTTCGAGATAGGGCCTCAGAAAATCACTTGGCCCAGGGGCCCATGATGTTCTTAAAACAGTCCTGGTTAAAGGCAACACTTCCTTCACAATTCAAAGAAAATTGAAAATTTATTACACAATTAACATTATAGAAACTACAAGGACGTATCGATACTAGCGAAACGTATGACCATCGGATTTGAGCGGCCAAAAGTCAGTCCAGTTCCTCCATCGCACAGGCGCTCCTTTCCCATTATGCTGACAGCGCCATCCTGTGGTGAATACTGTTGCTACAGCATGTTTATGCGTAGGTTCTTATCATGACAATAAAATGACAGATATATGACATGCAAAAGTATGCTTGCTGTATTTTCAAGTAAATTGCTGGATTTTTGTGACAAAATTTTTGTCAAGATTTTTCCCTTTTGAAGATTGGCAGGTCTGTATATGTATACACACATGTGATTTCTGGTATGAAGAAAGAGAGAGAGAAGCTATACTATTTCTCTACGCTCTAGAAACTATTATTTTTTAGAATTTTTTTTTTTTTTACAAGATTAGATATCTAATCTTTAATTATATGATTAAAAATTTGACTGATATTTCAGTTCTTCCCTCTTTTTTGTTTCTATCATTAAAGGGTCATAAGATAACTTTTCTAAAGGCCATTTATAAACATAGATTTTTACCATAATTTGCAGCCTATAGCCTACCTGTTTCAACCTTGACTCCATCAGTATCTGATGATAATGCTATTTTTAAGGCAAGAAAATACTATCAATCTGATTGAATGAATACAGTATGTTCTTTAATGATATCAAAGAAATATTTAATTAATATGCATGCTAGTAAGAATATAATTTTTATTTTTACTTGCGCAAGTGTCTTAAAATTATGCATTTTGTTAAGGAAAAATGAACAAATGGATAAATTTTCAAAATTATGGCGAGAACTGAATTTTTTCTTTAGTAGAAGTGGAGTAACAAATTTTGAAATGAATGCTCCATGACTATCAGGACTCTGAGTATTTGTACCTGAAAAGGAAGTGCAGTACAGCCCAACTCCAGGGAGTGTCCATCTCGGAAAATTTATATCAAAACATGGCCAATGGAAAAAATAGTAAAACAAATTTGTATAACAGAACAATAACATTGGATTTTGTAGAAACTTTAGCACTGTAAGGTGACAGTAACAATAAACAAAATGGCACAGTGTTCAATATCGCAAATTTTTCCAGTCTATGGATGGTGAAAATATCACAAATTGCAACCAACTGGGCACATAGTCAAACAAGAAGCTTGAATTTATGGGTTTGCACTCTCTGGATTGCACTTGTCTCTCTGGTCTTATTACAAGAGGCTTGGATTTATGGGTTTTTCTCTGATTTGCACTTGATTCTTGGTGCAGAATTGCTGCAGATCTCAAGATGTGCTATGAACTAGTCCATCAAATGGTTTATCTACCATCGGGAGAACCTTCCGTTGAGATCATGGACAGCTGAGCCAACCTAAGTAGGGCATCACTTCCAAATGAGGATACCAACAGCCAAAAGAGATTGCTTTTTCCACTGGTACAGATGCAGTGTTGCAAGAATCTGAAACAGCCTGCCATCAGAACTGTGTGTTAAAAGAGAGATGCAAAAGAGTCGTTGTCAGGAAGAAGACTATTATACAAGAGAGGACACAATACTAGCACACACACCTATGCAGATAACTGGAGATGACCGGTTCATAGACATACAGCGTCATCTATACACATACGTATATAACATAAACTAGTGCAATTATATTTCTAACAGTATGAACTACCCATTCAAGATTTGCTTCTGTTTTTGAAGATCCTGGCTCCATATGTGACATGCTTTCCTTACTATTTACCTTGACTATTTTTATTTATCATTATTGTCTCCAAAGCCGAATATGCCAAAATCTGGCTTTGTCCAGAAGAATCTGGAAGAATTTCAAGAAGGGTGTAGAAAATACTATGGGAATTTTTACCGCAACTGCCAATGGCTCATTGCAAAACAATGCAAAACATTCTGCTTTGGGGATTATTGTATTAAGTATAATAGTCTTCTTGTATTAAGAAGACTATTATACAAGAGAGGACACAATACTAGCACACACACCTATGCAGATAACTGGAGATGACCGGTTCATAGACATGCAGCGTCATCTATACACATACGTATATAACATAAACTAGTGCAATTATATTTCTAACAGTATGAACTACCTATTCAAGATTTGCTTCTGTTTTTGAAGATCCTGGCTCCATATGTGACATGCTTTCCTTACTATTTACCTTGACTATTTTTATTTATCATTATTGTCTCCAAAGCCGAATATGCCAAAATCTGGCTTTGTCCAGAAGAATCTGGAAGAATTTCAAGAAGGGTGTAGAAAATACTATGGGAATTTTTACCGCAACTGCCAATGGCTCATTGCAAAACATTCTGCTTTGGGGATTATTGTCATTTCTATTTTTCCAGTGTAAGAGCATTGCATATCTTCTGGGGTTGCTGATTGAGATTCAGTAAAAAAAACTTATTACAAAAAAAATTATTCACTTTTCAAGTTACGTTCATTATTGTTTGTTCATTCTGAATTTCCAGAATCAAGATAATGATACACTGAAAGAAATGCTGAAAACAAATATTGAGAGGACAATTGCCATGACTGTTTACAGTACCAAAAGTCAAACAGTTCGTGATGTAGAAATTATTCCTTCCAATACATGGGGTGGTCAAGGACTTCTTGGAGTCAGCATTCGATTCTGCTCATTTGATGGAGTAAATGAAAATGTTTGGCATGTTCTGGTGAGTAAAATTGGTAGTAAATCTTATTATTAAGTGTAAAAAGTTACATTTTCTTTATTCTATTTCTAGGGCTCCCACTCATCCTAATTTTCTTATTTTTAGGTAATATGTCCTACTTTCTCAGTTTTGTCCTACTTTTTAGTTTTCATCCTATTTCTTTTTACCAAATCTTATCGACAAAATTTGTGTAATTGACTTTAATTGAGGAGGGAATTATTTATGTATTTCCAAATGTTATAAATGTAATTGCAATTAATGATTCTGCCAAAGTGGAAATTGTATCGTTTTTACAGTTATTTAGGGATGTATGCAGACCATTTGGTTTATTAATTTTTCATTTGCTGAGTTTGAGGGTTTAACAAGTAGAGTAGCCAAATAAAACTTCTGGGTGGATGGCAAAAATATTTTTGTATTTACTGCTTCATGGTCTTGGACAGTAACTAACATTCATCATTCAAAAAACATCCCTATCTGTGCCCTAGGGCCATTTGAGGGGAGGCAATGCACACATGAATGGATATGATAGTAAAACTGTTCCCCTCTTTCAATAATGAAACCATGTAGAATGCTCTTCAACCACAACAAATAAATCCATGAGACAAAGTTTTGATGGTGGGACAACTGGTGGAGGGGGGGGGGGGGGCTCAACAATTCTACAGTGCCATGTCACTATGATAAAAAAAAATGGTATTGACACCTATAAAATGTTTTGTGTGTGACTATTAAATTGTGATTCGTGGATTACAATAAATAAATAAAGAATTTGTCAGTGTGCCCATTAATATAAAAATGAGGTTAAACAATTGGCGCCCAGAGTTCCCACCCCTAGACTTTTAATGTTAGCAGACTCCTCAGGTTAAGACACTTTTCTGAGTCCACCAAACTTTATTGTGAAGTGTATAGCTTTCTGTAAGTCATGGCCATAAGATGTTAATGGCAAGTTCAATGTGTGAAGAGCTATTTTCCTTGAAAAATAAATTCATTTGACCTCTCTGAAAAATTTGACTGTCGCTAAAATTTTTACCTATCTGTGAAACCCTGGCCATGACTTACAGAAAGCTATATACTTCACAATAAAGTTTGGCGGACTCAGAAAAGTGTCTTAACCTGAGGAGTCTGCTAACATTAAAAGTCTAGGGGTAGGAACTCTGTGCGCCAATTGTGCCACACTGCACCAGAATTAACATCTTATTAACCCTCTGCATTAGTGTATTTTAATATTTTTCAGCGCCAACTAGTCAAAATAGCGAATTTTGCTTCAGTATGCCCGGAATTTCAGAAAGGACACCAAAACATTTTTGTTCCTGCTTGCCATGAAACGATTCTTTCCTAGAAGAGCGTGTTTTATTTCTCTGTACTTTTCAGCACCATCTTCTGTAGTCGTGCTATCTTGTGACCTTTAAAAAATAGAGGTCTCTGTTGGAAAGTGGTTTGACTACACTGTAAAGTACATTGTTGGAAAAAAATTTGCGGGCTAACCATGTGTTCTTTTCACGCTTTGAAAGCACTGCAGAGATATTTTTTACATTTGAACAAAAATTTTCAATCAAAAGATATTTAATTTTTATTTACTTTTTGCAACTTTACCCGAAGATAGTTTGTTATTTTTTGTAAAGTGCTACAAGCATGTGCAATCGATAATCTATCTGGTCTCTCGTTGAAAGAGTTGCCAGAGAAAAGTTTGCAAAATTAGAAAGAAAGTAGCAGATTTTTTTTGTTTGAATTTTCACGGCAAGTTCCCGCACTCGACTTCGTCCCCGAAAATCAGATTGGGATAACTGCGGCCCCTTATTTTAGCTATCGGTCCCTCATCGTGCAACTGAAGATGGTTTGCAATAGTCTTTCAGCTGTAAAGTGTAAATGTGCCAGTGTCCGTGTTCAAAATAAAAAAATAAAAAAATTTGTCACTGCAAGTAGCAGAAATTACTGTAGTTGATCATTACGTCAAATCCTGATGTTTCTTGGAAAAAATTTTCATTCCAGGAGTAAAAAGCAAGTCAGCCGAATTATGAATGCTATTTTAGAAACTTTGCAGAATAACGCCAATGTTGCCAAATAACGATTGCTGAATCAGCAAAAATTGTGTTGATTCTTCCAAAATTCTCTCCCATTTTGCATCAATTTCTTTCCGAGTATAAGAAACTTTAAAACTTACAGAAAATTTTTAGCCTATTTAAACTGCTGCTGCTCATAGGCGGAGATAGACTTTGAAGTCTGGGAGTGCATGGTCATTATTGTTGGGGGGCACGATGATTATGATGTCAATACATATATACATTAGATCAGTCGACTCCACCTTTGGCTCTGGGAGCAATGCCCCCCGGTATCTCTGCCCATGCTGCTGCTTCAGACAGCAAATAGTGCCCTCAGTAAGCAAGAAGTGTATCATCTTAAATAGACTAGTGTGAAAATGTTATGACAGCCACTCTTCCAAACAAGGTGTCAAAAGCCTAAAACACAAAAAAGAAAAAGCAAGCTGATGAAAATGATGAAAAGTTGTTTGATAAGAAGACAGTGCAGTTGTTTTATTTCAAAAAGGGGTTGGGGGGTAACTAAAAAATATTCATGTAAGTTAATTTCACTTTTCTAATTTATGAATACTGCTCCGAATCCTGAATTTTGCTCCTCCAAAACGGACTTTGTCACTTCCCATTCCTAGAAGTCCTTTAAGGGAAGGTCTATTGTATTAGAATATAGAGTAAACATTGAGTGACCCAGCGAATAATTTCACACCAGGTTCTGCACCTGGTAAGAGTGGCCTTGGTAACACTGGTCTGGTTTGTACCCCCAAAACAGAATGTTTTGCGATGTTCTGCAACGAGCCCTCAGCTGACTGAAAATGTTCTGCGGTAAAAATTCACATATACATAATAGCGCTTTTCTACACTTTTCTTAAAATTCTTCCAGATTGTTCTGCAACAGCACTGGTTGTTCTGCGACGTATGTCGCACATTTCGGCATATTCTGCTTTGAGGGTTTGTACCTTCACACCATGAGTGTGTAACAGGAGAGATAGGATTAATCCACCTGTTGCCATTATTCTACTTTTGAGTGAATATGGGGTGGGGCAGTTGCTTCCTCTCTGTATGCTTCTATGGCTGCTCCTCATCTATGACAATGATAACATATATCAAGGGAGGCCTGTGACACGAGATCTCTGTTAATAATATAACTTTTTCTTCCCCTTCCCAATGAACTGGAAGCTTTGTCTACAAATTGACTATCAAGAAATATGGGGTGAAATACTGTGCATTAAAGCAGTACTCCACAGGTCTTATGAAAGTGTACATCAACGACCCCCTTTTGATGAGAATTTTATTGTCTGCCCCTTGTTATTTTGAACTTCATTCAAAACTGCCTTAACATTTATTATCAAGTTTGAGAGAGTGGTTGTGAATCTTTTGGAAATTTCAGTTTTCTTCACATAAGCAGTGAAGTTTGTGAAATAATAACCATACAGAGAGCGTCCGGAAAAAAAGAAACTCAGATTTTTTAAAATTGAATATTTTAGAAACAGTTCAATGACAGAAAATTTATTTTCCTTGCATTTGTCAGACACCTTTTAAATTTAAGACAAACTTTCATTGAATTCATTTTTTAGTTGAAAATTTAATCAATGGATGCTTACACACAAGTGCAGTTCATATGCGCCTAGTGCATTTGTGCCTTTGCATTTTTCTATTTTTTCAATGACATTCTGATTGAGATACAACAGTATCCATACTTTATGTGTGTTTCTGTCACAGAAATCAGCCTATGTTTGACAACTAATAAAACTCCCCGAAAATCAGATTGTGGTGACCGCAGCTCCTTATTCAAATTATCGGCTCCTCATCGGGCTTTTCATCGTGACACCCCGATCATATCCTTGATTGTACAGCTGAAGATGGTTTACTCTATTCCAGTGTTTCTCAACAACCGACCGCTGTTTCCGTTTTCAAAAAAAGAAAATAAAAAAAAAGTTGCCACTGCAGGCTGCAGAAATTACTATGGTCGATCGTCATTGCGTCAAATCCCGATATTGTGTGGGAAAAAAATTCATTTCATGAATAAAAGAGCTAGTCCACTGAATTATGACTTAATTTGTAAATTTCGCCAAATAACGAATGCTAAAATACAAATACAAATACAAATACAAATACAACGCCACAACAGGCAAATTGCCCAACGAGGTGGCTGTCATCATGGATCCCCGAGCCATTTTTTGGAGGCCCTACCTACTACTGCTGCTACACCACACATGCACTCCGCTCACAACCCCCCCACCCCCCACGTGGAACCCCCAACTGGAATGTGCGTGTACGTGTAGTGAAACCTGACGTGAAGTTTTTTGTTCACTGTAATGCTTGTTATGTGTAGTGCGGCCATCTGCCACCAGTTTTTCTAACTATTATGAGTGAAGTGTTATGATTGAATGATTTATCGTTGTAGGACTGTTGCTCTCTGTGGCGAGACTTTTTAACGGGGAGATCGGCTCGCATTTGCGCCTTGAAGTTGGGAACCACAGAAAACCAACTTCAGCCGACCACCACTGTGGGGTTCGAACCCGGATCCTCGCATCGCGAGTCCGTCACTATAACCACTCGACCACCACAGCGGCAAAAATGCCAAACATCGTGTTAAATATCCTGAAATTTGCTCCCATTTTGCAACAATTTATTTCGGAGTATAACTGAAAAACAAGAAGGAAAATTGAAAACTCAAATTTAAAGAATTTGTGTATGTGTTTATTCACTTTGAGCGAGAGGTGAATAAATAGTTGCTGCAAATATAAATAATTTTGTAAGAAAAATCTTTGTCAGCTGTGGTTTTTTATTTTGAATAAAAAGGGGGGGGGGGAGGTAGAATGAATATCACTTAGAATTTTTATAATTTGTGATGCTGTTATGAGTTATATTGTTGACCGAAACTTGAAGGACACTTTGGTGACAACAGAAAAGTATGGATTATCTGTATGTGGATGATTATTTTATGAATTCTTATGATGCTGGGTAACAAATCGAAAGTTGTAATTTCTGAACCACTTCTACATCTATATTTTTGAGAAGAGGAAAAATTTGTTTGGCAAATTAAAAATAAATTAGCATATGTGCCCCACCCTTTTTTTTGCTGTAAAACTTGTAAGTTATGAGGTTTGCCATGACTCCTTAAAAACTGTTTGAAAACTCAATAAAAGCTCCTTAATTTTTATTTAGGAAATTTTGTATGAACCCTGAATTGACAATGTTCCGTTTTTGTTGACTAGATCTTAATTGTTATGTTACAACTGTGAGTCTCCTCTGGATGTTTTAGGTATATTCACTGTGGTTGTCAATAATCATGAGAACCGATGTTATATAATCGTTTCATTCCACCATTGCATTACACTATAGTGCCGACCGGCCACTAAAAACTACTGTACATGGGGCCGTCTTAAAAGAATCGTGGGATCCCAGGTAAAGTAATGTTTCAATGCGTTACCTAGCTATATACTTTTTATCCTTCAATTTACATGCCCACACTTGAAAATTTTGAGCAGATCTGATTTTCATGGGCCTTCTCTGCACTTAAGGTTCGCCGGGCATTGAGAAGGCACTGACTATACAGTGCTATACATACTTTTTATTTATTCTTTGCATTGCTCATTACTCTGCTCTGGGGATTTTCAAACATTTACCTTATCCCAACATCCCTTTTCATGAATTTTAGGGATGTCAAATATCCTTAGGTACATCAATGAATGAACGCCAGGGGCTCTGCCACCAGACTTATCCTGTTGCAGAGATCTTTTCTAGCCCAGTTTCGTTGCAGAGTGGATCAAAGTATGTGCAACCTAACAATCTGAGACTATATTTAGTGTTGTGTCTGATTTTTCACTGCTGCCATCTCTACTTCAAACTGTGAGTGAAGTGTAATGATTGAATATTTGTAGCATTGTAGGCCTGTTGCTCTCTGTGGCGAGACTTTTTGAGGAGGAGATCGGCTTGCATTCGCCTTTTGAAGTTGGGAATCACAGAAAACCAACTTCAGCCAACAACGACTGTGATGCCAGTGGGGTTTGAACCTGGATCCTTGCTATGCAAGTCCATCACTATGCCCACTCGACCACCACAGTGACTTTAGGTACATCAGCAGCATTCATGAAATTCCATGATACATTTATTAAGAGAGAGGAGTAATAGACTATTATTACGTTAAATATATAATTCTTCCTAGGAAATACTGTACAGTAGAACCTGGTTTATCCAAACAACTCAGTCAACTGAACACCTTTTCAGCCTAATTCAACCTTTTCAACTCATTTTCAGTTCTTTAGTCAATGATGCTCAACAGTTGGTATTTTCTTGGAACTTGAATGCTCTTATCTCTCAACTTGATAGCTTCGGCCCATTGGATAATGATCCATTTTTTTCAAACAATGGTACATACCATACCTGTGAGCTATAGGTGTAAGTAGGGGCAGATTTGGGCAATGTATGTAGTTATAAACGATTGACTAGCAAACAAACGCTTGAATGGGAGCAGATTCAGCTGTCATCTTTTTTTCTTTTTGTCTGCTGAGTTCATTTTAATCCTATTGGTGTGCCTTAATGAAAAAGAGGAGAGCGTCTTCTTCACAACAAAAACAATTTTTATTTCGATTCTGCTGTGTGGGGGGGGGGGGGAAGTTATTTGTAGTTTGCTTATTCAAAAGATGAAACCAAGTTTGTTAACCCATTTTTGAATGACATTGCATTTGCACAATGCTGCATTTAAAAATGTTTTTCAAATACTTTTCATTCAAGTTTTTGTATGACATGAACATTTTTGGATACTAAAAGGTCTAATGAGTGTCATAGTATTTTTTAAAATTTGTTCATAATGAAATTTGAT